>NC_087443.1:54436647-55649504 GCF_036321535.1 Camelus dromedarius | reverse complement strand
CATTTTGTAAGTTTGTGCACAGACCAACACCCATATTTAACCTGGCTCTGACGATTTCAGAGTGTCAGGGCAAATAGATTAGAAAGCACTGTGGCTTCTCAAACTGTCCTGTAAGGTTGACCTGCCAGGCACCAGAACAAGTTCTTGGGGCTCAGTGGAGAAAGGAGGCAAACGTACTTCTATAGTGGCTCTACTACGAGCTCACACGTCAAAGTTGCACTCAGGAGTTTTGTAGGATGCGCGACCTGAGTGTGTAGGTGAGGCCAGGCCCTGGCAGTCAAGCTGGGCAAGGACCCTCACACCAAGGGGACCTGGCTGGTCCTCCTCTGATGCAGGAGGGGATAGACTGATATCCCACTTGAAGAATGGGTCTTGGCGATGGCTGCATAAGCCACACCTTAATGGCACACTGTCATCTTGAAAGTGGGCAGTGAAGGTAACTGCAGTGCCTTCAAAGCCATTAGGGATTTGGGAGGAAATGTAATAAACTAGGTACAGGAGAGAAAATGGGTTAAAATGGGGTTGTAATCTCAAGAGTCTGGATTGGCCAGTAGGTTACCTAAAGGAGTCAGGTGGGCACACACCACTGGCCCATCATTTGTATTCCCACTTCTGATAAAGCCGCGGGACAGAGACCGATTTCCCTACTGCAGAGAACAAGGGACAAGTGACAACCAAGAGGCACACTTTCCAATCAGCTCCAGCTGATTCTTACCACACACTGATTTTGTCAGATCGTCATTATCTTTTTTTTTTTTTAAGGAGACGCCAGAAATCAATTGTTACGTAAACACTCACAGTTTTTAAAAATCTTTTTTTTTTTTTAACACTGGGCTAAATGAAACACCACTGTCAGCCACCAGTTTGCAACCTCTAAGTCAGAGTTCAGTAAGTGGGAGATTTCCCAGTCACACGGAAACCCCCCAGCCAAGGGAACGGGCACAGCAGGGCTTGGTTGAGGGTGGAGGCAATAGAAGGAACACCCAGGCTTCTAACTAGAGTTGCCATGTTCTCCCGATATTGGTGGTAACACATCTCTCTTACCCCTGTGCCCTGAACCCCTCACCCTAAGCCAGTCTGTACCTCTCAGATCAGATTCTTATTATACTACCATAGGATGAATATCGGAGGGAAAAGAGATCTATTTTACCATTGAAAAGTTCTACTCTGGAACAAGATAATTCTCCAAATACAAATTAAGACAGGGAGCCTGACTGCCAGCTGCAGGGTTGTTTTCACTGGGTGTAGTTCTGTATATCAATGGCCACTGTCAGGTGAACTTGTTCATGAAATTGTGGTTGATTCTATGGGAATCACTGGCCCACTGGATCCTCAAACAGACCCATCTCCAATAGAGTTGAAAGAATATAATGAAACAGGTCATGAGGCTTGTAAATGGAAGGATTTCCGGCCAAGTTTCTGCCACACTCCAACATGGGCTACAGAGACCTGGGGTGGTTCTCCCTGGTGGCTGTGCAGACAGCCCCCTAATCTATCAGTGGCATACCTGAGGTCGGAAGTGTGAATTCAATTGCTTCCTGCACCTCAGGATGAAGCACTGGCATCTTCCCAACTCCGCCATGGGACTTCTTAAGAAGCTACCCATTGTGTTTTCTTTTCCCTGAAGTTAGGCTTAATTCACAAAATGGCCACAGATCTAGCAATGTCCCTTTAAGTCCCAACATAGGTGGCCTACTATTGCTTTTTGGTTCCTTCTGTCAATTTACCAAATTTGCCCTAGGCTACAAGTTGAATGCTGGGCTTCAATGCGTTCTGCATCCTCTCCAGTAACGACACAAACATACTTTTAATATCAAAGAAGTTTAATACGCTGCAATAAAATAAGCGCCTAGAAAAAGCTCATGGAATAGATGTCAATGTTAGATAAGTCCCTCCCACACATCCTCTAGCTCCATACCCCATCCCTCCAAACCAAACAAGAAAATCTGAAACAACAAAGGAAATCCTTCCAAGCTTGGATTTCACTGAGGGCCACTTTACCAGTAACAAGAACACAGTTTCCTAGAGGGCCTAATAGGAAAGTAAAACACAGAAGCACAAAAGGTCCACAAGATTGCAATATTTAAGAGACTTGGTACATATTCAAATTTAAAATAACTCCAACTTTTATAGCTATACATATTGTTTTAAAGCAACTTAATATATTTTAAATTTCATATATACACTCTCAAAGGTTCTTCAGGTGAGGTATGTAAACATTGTCTAATGAAAATTTTTCAATGCTTCAAACCAACAAATTCACAGCATACATTGAATTTTCATCCATAGAAGACACAGTATTTTCCTACACTCACTAA
This sequence comes from Camelus dromedarius, assembly GCF_036321535.1. Lineage (NCBI taxonomy): Eukaryota > Metazoa > Chordata > Mammalia > Artiodactyla > Camelidae > Camelus > Camelus dromedarius. Next base: position 55,647,186 of record NC_087443.1, on the reverse strand, counting down.
CATGGTGGGAATTCCGGGCCCAAGGGATACACACTGGTCATCTGGATCGCCATTTGCAGAATTTCTCATTTCACTGCTTTTGGAAAGACCACCTTTACACAGCCCAGGAGCAATACACTTGGTACCTGGAAGGAGCTGGGCCCTCTGGAGACTCCTTGCGCGTCTGGATTGCTGGCTAAGACTCACAAGACATCTGAACCACTACGAGATTGACCTCGGCAATGACAACACTGGGAAGAACCAGAAGGACCTTAGAAGGAACGGTAGAGATTCATCTTAGAGCTCCCTGGATCCACAGTTGGATCAGCAGCCCCTCCCTTAAACTCATTCTGAAGGGTTGTGGCCCAAAAACAATAAAACCCAACATGGCACCTGAGCTTCAGTTAAATTGCATGGGCCTCCTGTGACCCCCTGGCCTCTCAAAGGCATTAACTCTAGCCTAAAGTAGGACCCTGGGCTGTGCTTTTCATACAGGTTGGGGTTGATTTCTTAATATCATAATGCATATGGGAAAATAATGCCATGAGTTCACAAAGACGACCAATGCCTGTACACAGGTATTGGCCAATGACCTTGGAGGAGCTCAATTTTGAAAACTACTTGTTCCCTGAGGGTAAACAGCAGGCTTCTATTGAGATTAAGTGAGGCTAATAAAGGGGTTATTTATTACAAGGTAATAAGACTTCGAGAGCCTCAGGCCGGAATTCTATTTCACCCCCACACAATCTACAAGGCCCCCTCCCCGCCCTCCCACCACCACAAGAAGTAGTCACCTTCCCAATGATACAACATAGGTCAGTTTCTTTCCTCTTGCTTGCTTTCAGGCTCAGCAAGGGAAAGTTTTATCCTAATGCACCCACTTCAAGCTAGAAAAACACTAGTGAAAAATTCCAAACACCATCATCATAAATACAAAAGAGAAGACATATTCCAAAAGCCTAAAAAACTACATTATTCATTAATGGTTATCTGGGTGTGGGGTATTTTTCATAAAGTTCAGGACGGTCACAAGGAGAGGCTGCTAAACAGCTTAGAAACCTGTTGGACTGGACACGCTGGGATACTTGGAAGAGCAACTGCCCGCTTTGCACAGACCTAAATGGTTTAAGTCCAGACACGAAGGGGGCTTGGACATTTCACACCCAGGTGCAGCGAAGGAATATAGGAAACGGGCTAGCTCTTAAACGTAGGTCAGATACAGTCAAAGAACTTTTTCTTGGCCATTTACAGTAAATTTTCAATGTGAAAAGTTCTTATATTAATGCTATAGAGCCAAATGAGCTTTGCCTCAAGTAGATTCTGTAAACCCTACAAATTCATGGAAAATTGATAATTTTTCAATCTCTATGCCAAATTTTTGGTGTGTCTGGTTCTGGCAGATCTCTCATCCATTGTTAGAGTTGTTTGATGTGGAGGAGCGTGCAGACAAACAGAAGCAAAAATTCAAGTACAGCAACCTCTCCAGCAAAGGCAAGAGGTCTTAGCAAGAGCTGTTCTACCCCCACCCTATCCTCTGAGACAAGGGCTAACGCAGAGCCCAGAATAAATGTTATTACCTAGAATCTTATTGCTTATGGGCAACACATCAGAAAGAACACCTGGAAATCTGCTCTGCAGATCTGGGGACTGACCACTGACCAGTTTATCATACATACATATATATATATTATAATATATAACATAACCAGATGAGAAGAGGGGGCGATTAAAGCTTGGATTTGATGTAACATTACAGATCAAATGCCCCAAACAGCTCTCAACCTGCTGGTTTTTGTTCTTTCTCCATGTGTGAACTGTGTTATGAAAGGAAGTCCACTGCTCAAAATATATTTTTCTACAATGCTACAATGCAAACCAACATCACTCAGAACATGAATCTGCATACAGCACATGTAATAAATATTTTTAAAAAACTATTTACAACATTATTTCTTGTGAACATTTAGATGAGAGCAAAATTTATTTCTTCTTGCAAAGGTTAAAAAACTTTCGACTGTCTCATTCAGTGCTAAATTCCCTGGCACCTAGCTATCCATTCACATTTCATCTTAAAGTCAGATTTGCTTACAAATAGTATCTTAGAAAAAACATTCTCCAGCATTACTGTTCAAGTGTCCTCCTTGTTTGTTTAGAAAAGACAAAGGGAGGCCAGAAGTAAGTATGCAAATGATGGTTCAAATGGATGACACAAATCCCTGTGTCCAGCCCCAAACTCTCTGCAGTCCTGGAGCTGCAGTTCCCAGTTCAGCCACCCAGGCAGAATGAGAATCTTGACTCCGACAGGGGTGTCCAGGAATGGGGCACAGGGAAGAGGAACATGATGGGAAAACATCTGTTCCATTACACCTACGGGTGCTCTGAATTGCAGACCAGGACTCCTGAGAAGTAAAGCTGCACACACCTTATAGCAAATGGCCTCGCTCTGCACCATCAGCTATAGGAGGGGCTGGCCCACATCTGCACAGAAGCTTGCTGAGACAGGGACGGGGAGAAGGCGGTGAGCTGAAGCGCTCAGGAGCACGGTCAAGGTGCGGGAGGAAACATGCTTATCTCCCATGGTTAATGACTGAGTGCGAACAGGTGTTTTTCACAAAGGTGAGAAAGACTAAAATACATCTTAATGCTTTCCTTAGGCAGCCAGTGGTTTCTCCATATCCCACAGGTACAGGTTTGGATTTCCTTGGAGTTACAACTAAGGCTGGTCTCCCTGCACGGGCTGTTGAAATGTACAGTTGAATGTACCAACTGTGTGTGCAAAAGTGGGCTGCTTGAAGCAAGCTCTGGTGCCACGTCTGGCACAGCCAATACCGACTGTGGGAGACCTGCTTTGTCCCGGGGTGGGGTGACACTAGGGGGATGTACTCAGGTTCCCAATCCACGCTGCATCTACCCAAATACAGTGAGGGTTTTAAGGCCCTGCTCTTTTGCCTTCACTATGTTGTTTGGAGATTCAGTGGCTGAGCATGTAGCTGGGGAGGACAGGGTCTCTAGAAACAATACTTTTTTAGAAAGCCCTTTTGACAGCTATTTTTTGTTTGTTAAAATAAATATTTTCTATAGAAGCATTTGAACAGGAAAATACCACTATTTACACAGTGAAATAAATTTCACAGTGGTGCGTATAAATAGGTATTATATATACGTATTTGAAATCATAGTCACACAGTCTCCTAGAACTATTAAAACTGCAGAACTCACCGGTGAAACTAATAACCTTAAACTATGGTGGCTCTAAAACTAATCCCTACCTGTGGTATAAATATACAAAATTATGCAAATCTTGTTTGTATAACATCTTTTCCACAAACTAGCTCCCAAATACTACAGCTTTAGCTACAAGACAACATGAAGAGTAGATTATAGAAAACAATGTGGGTGAGAAAGTTGGTAAGTTGAATAGCGTTTGGACCCAGTTGCTAAATACTAGAAGAAAAACAGTTATGAAAAGAAAAACGCTTCTAATATGATATGTACATGTTCAGTGAAGCACTTGAAAGGTAAGAGACTTCCCAGAGATGCCTCCTGGAAGGGGACTGGGGGGAAAAGCAGGAGAGGAAGAGGTAAGATGCCAAAGGTGGGTCCTCAAAATGAGGCGAGTCAGGCCTGACCAGGCGCAGGCTCCCCTGGCCAGGCCAGAGAGCTCTGAGCTTCGGGCTAAAGCTGCTGGTGTGCTGACCAGGTGTCATGGACGACTATGCTGGTATTTTTCAGAGTTGAGAATGTGTGATTTGGTTTAGAGGTTTAAACAGGCAAAGACCAGCCATTTATGTTCATGAGTAATGACCAAAGTTTGGGGAGTGATAAACTTGCAAATACACTGTAAAGAAAAGGGGAATTCTGGGGGTGAAACTAACATGCCCTGTGCCTGCTGGGGAGAGGCACTATTCCAGGCTGTAAGTTCACAAGTAAATTCGTTTGTGTGGAGCACTGCCGTAGAGGAATGTCTCTCCATGAGAGTCAAGTTCACCCTGACTCATAAACATGAGGACAACTGCAGTACTTTTAGTGTAAAAGACTTTGTACTTTTAGCTTTAACTACTTATCCTAGTAGATCAGATCGTATGTCCACAATTCAACAAATATTCAATCAACAAAGGGAGATACATTTCTGGCTTTAATACATGAGCATTACTCAGGAATAATGTGGAACAGTAGCTGTATGCTAAGATGAACAGGCAAGATACCCTAAAATCTAAAGGGAAAGGAATGCTGCACTGCTGGACTACATGAAAAATAAATTTGTGCCTAATTGGCCGCACAATTTGATTTTGGATGACATATTGCAAGAATCAGCTTACTTTCTGTAAAAGGGTCCGGTAGAAAATATTTTATATTTTAGGCTATGTGGGCCATATGTGGTCTCTTTTTTTGTTTGTTTGTTTTTAACATAACCCTTAAAAAGAGGTACAATGCATTCCTCCAACCTCTGGCATTTAAAAAAAACCATGGTTTTATAGTTCTTTTTTTAATGAGCAATCTACTTCCATGTGGTTTGCCTATTGACCACCTCGTGTTAAACAGAATGGTTCCAGGCAGGTGAGAAAGCTTGTGTGTTACCGGGCTCGCAGGCGAGCATAACTGCACAACTGGCCCTCTGGGCACTGAGCATAAACCACCAGCGCTCTGGGAAAAGGATCAGACAAAGGGGAGGTAATGGAAGGAACTGGCCAGCTCTGGCTCAGTTCCAAGGGCAAAAGCACCTGCAAAGTGTCCGAGGTGTTTCCCTGGGTCCCCAGGACAGCATGGAAAGACCTGAGCTGGGAGCAGCATCAGAGAGCTCTAGGTTTCTGCCTGAGCGTGATTTAATATCTTTAAAGAAAAGAGGTCAGACCTTCAAGTCTTCCAATCCATCTATTGTAGAATACAGTGGTTTGTTCTGACGTTTCAAGGAATGAACTATATTCAAGGCTGCCTCAAAAGTTATGCTTCCCATAATTCTGCTTGTTTTATTATTATTTATATTGAAGATGAGTTAATTATGTTTACATTTTTCAGGAACATGCTTGCTTTAAATACAATAATCTTTTTCTTTTCTTTTATTTTTTTCCCCTGAGAAGGGCTTGGGAGCAAGCATGGGGTAGAGTACTCCCACTGCTAAGATGTGAGGATTGCCTTGCTGATGCCTGACATGGACATGACTTCATACTAAGAAATATTTCCAGTATTTCAGTAGATATTAAGCCATAGGAAGATAAAAATTCATAGTTAAGAATTCAAAATGTTAATTATCTGTTTCAAAACAACCGAAATAGTCACTGTTTTAGAGCCACTAACAAAAACTTGTTCACTGATACGACATTCACTTTCACTTTGAAAACAGCACAGAAACTTATCCTTGAGTTTTTAAGGAGGGGGAGGACACCACCTTGGAAGTTGACTGGATTTGATCTAAAGATATAACCCTATAACTTCTCAGTCACAGTCAGGTTATTATGCTCCACTTTTCTATTATTCTCTCTAAAGTACTTCAAGCCTCTATTTTTCAGTCATCGGCTTGCCTTTAATAAAATTATTTTGAAAGAAGAGTATCGTGACTGAAAAAAATATCAGTGCCAAAACATTTTTATTTTCCTAGAAGCTGGCCAAAAAAATTATATAATCAACAGTGTTTTGGTTTTGTGATTGGACTTCGTTTCTCATCTGTGAAAAGACTTTTTCCATATCTAAATGTGAGGTTCAGAAAATTGAACATCCAACTGAAGTAGTCTCAACTAAGTTTGAAAGAAACAAAATCTTGGCTTATTTTAGTAATAAACAAGCCAGAGTCAGGTCTCTGATAAAAACTGGCAAAGGAGAGGCCCAGGCTGCACACCTTGAGAACTCTGGATTCCTGTTTGCTCATAGATTCTGACTAGAGGCTAAAGGTAGCCTTATTTTGGTTACTGTGAAGGGTGAGTCTCACAGGATGTGAGGCTGAGATACCTCAAGTTTCAGGAGATGGTATCTGATGTGCTGTGGCTATATAGTGTGTTATCTTTTATAGCAAGAAAAAATAAAGAAATGTAAAAAGAACTCAACTGAGGTAATATAAAGAGGAAGGAGAAGAAAAGAAGACAGAGAGGAAAAGAGGCAGAAGAAAGGAGACGACAAATCAGGGACGATTTCTTCCTGAAAAAGGATTATTTTCTCAAGCACGGGTCAGCAAACTTTTTCTTAAAGGTCCAGACAGTAAATCTGTCAGGCTTTGTGGGCCATGTGTTCTCTGTGGCAGATACTCAGTTCTGCTAGAAAGCAGCCAGACAATACATAAACAAATGGGCATGGCTATATTCCAATAAACTTTTATTTACAGAAGAATGATTAGCCACACTTTGCAGACCTTTGACAGATCATTCGTAAGCCAAGTGAGAGCCTGCCTGGGCTAAAACCAAAAGGAGCCAGTGTGGCACCGTGGGCCAGCACCTTGGGAAATTCCAGCCTAGTCCCAGGTGCAGTGACAAGACACTGTCTTGCTGATGGTGACAGGACAGCATCTCCAGCTTGCACCACACAGCATGTTGCCCTTTGCTACTTGGCTCTTAGGCTCCCCACTAATCAATGTTGTCCATAAGTGACAGTGATAGCTTCAGTCTTCACTACAGAATTAATCACAAGGGAGAAAAGAGTCCAAACTTCAATTCAAAATAACCGTCTTGAAGTGATGTGTTTTACTGATGACCTGTCTGAACAGTGAGAAATTCAGCCTCATGGTATGTGATGCATAGAGAATCCCATTAAAAGCACCACATCTGTGAAGGAATGACTAACTGCACCCTTCTATCCACACTACTGCAGGAAGGAGGCACAAAACCCATAGCCTAAGATTTTTTTTTTTTAATAAGGTTTGTGTAGAAGTCTTCAATGAAGTACAGACACAACAGAACTGGCTACCTAAAGGATCCAAGGGGTTAGCAATCACAGGTTACATCTGTACATAAGGAGCCTCAAGAGTAGAATAAAGGTTCGTGGCCTCCCTGCTGCGCTGCAAGATTGCTCTAAGTCTGAAGAAGTGCTGAGGGCGAGGCTCTGGACCCCAAATGAAGGAGCAGTCCCCACGTTGTCCTCCAAAACCCAGGGAGCCTCAGGGGACAGAAAATGGGAGACAGAAAACAGGTCTCCTGAAGAGGGCCCAGCTCTGGGGAGCTATGGTAGAGCTTCAGTGGTTGCTTCCCAGGCATCTTCCAGCTCCTCCAGAAGCTCAGAGGAAATACCAGTGCTCCCTGGTCATCAGCGCTAGCTCCAACAGTCACTTCACTGAGTACAGACCCAGAAGCAGAATTCCTTTCTAATTTGGAGTCCAGTATGTGGGACAGAGTGCCCCTGTATTAGGCGGCAAGCCCCGGTGACAATGGCTACAGGAAGCTGGTCTTTGCAAGAGAAGAGGAAACAAAGGGAGACTTAGGTCAAAAGCAAGCCTAGGCTTGGAGGTGTCTGGCAGACAGGTTTGCCAGCATCTGCTATAATAAAAGGGCCTTCCAGAGCTGGCCCTCAGCTTGCTCTTTTTTAAATCTATCAGTAAAGTTAACTGAATCAGCAAAAATGAGATTCAATAAATATAAAAATAATTCTAAACTTTTAAGTGTCCTAATTATGTAGAATCCCAGTCTATTTAAATGTAGCCACTATTATAAAGTTGATTTTAAGATGATCCATTGCATTGTTAAGGTATATAAAATAAATGCATACACATTGATACCTTTTCTCACATGTTGCCTAGTATGGGAGAGAAGGCTATAAGCATCTGAAGTAATCTTTTAAAAATGAAAAAGAACTTAGAAAGGTAATGGAATGGATTCCAAACCTGCAACTAGAAAAGTTCCACCCACTTACAGCCTCACACCTCTCTCTAACTTAATCCAAGCACCCTTACAAGGCAGTCTATATGCAGTCACTGGGGGCACCTTGAACATATGTACAGGGATCAGCACACCTGACATCAGCAAACCTCAGCCATTTAAGTCACCACAAAAACAACATCCAGTGACGACTATATGAAAAGATTTTTTTTAAAAACTTTAAAATGACTTTTATAGATTAAATGAACCTACTTAAAACGTATTAATGCTTCTGTGCAACTTAATGCTGAGAAACGCTTGCCAACATACATACACACTCAGCAGTTTCATTAACATAGGTAGCTCCTGAATGGTCAAAGTCAAAGATATTTAAAAAAAAAAAAAAAGACTCATGGGATAGAGGAGACATTAGAAAAAAAAAAATCAAGGTTTCATTGAAGATAGTAAACTTCACTTACTATGAAGTTCAACACAATTCTCAATTTCCCATGAATCAAATGCTTTTCTCCAGTCCTATCCAATCATCCAAAGTTTTCATTATATACAGCAAATCTTTAACAGAATTGGTAGAAAATCTGTTTTATTATGATTTGGATGAGCTAATGCATGAAAAAAGGTACATCTGGGTTTATCTAAACAGATCAGAAGCAATATAAATGGAAATTTTTTAAAATAAAAAGGACAGAGTAGCAGCTGTCCATACAAGCCTATTTTGGTGACAGAGTATATTAGAGAAGCCTTATTGGTAGAGTGGCTCAATGGAGATGTCAAGTACACACTCTGTTATAACGGAGCAATGTTACAGCCACCAAGGTAAAGTCAATGCACCTATCTCAGCCCTTAAAACAACATTAGTTACAAATACTGTGGCTCTCACTTTTGAGCCATGGTACAGAGCCTGACATGACAGAGGCAGGTGTGATACTACAAGCATTAACTACTAGTATGATGCCAACCAATCAGAAAGGACACCTACTCTAAACATGTACATTTCACCTTGGAACATACCAGCTGAACATCAGCTCCTGGTATAGGGGTGTGTGTGGCCCCACTATGAGATGTTGGTGCTACTTTCTTTAACTACAAGGTTGCTCTGAACTTTATATAATTCTGTGCTGTTTAGACCTTCCTGAGTCTGGTGCCAAAGAGGTTTGGGGAATGCTCATAGAGACCCTGGGCTACATTTAAGCCATCTGGCCTATGCTAGTTACCCAGCTCATGAACACCCTATTACACTTCATGGAGAAGGAAAAAATTTACTCTAGAACTGGGGTTGGGAGACATTTGTGCCTGATAACCACATGCAAATGAACCCAAACACACATGCACATACACAGTCTTAAACTTTTCTATTCCTGGAAGTAACATTTTGGCTTTCTTTGAATATGGAAGTACTTAGGGCAAGAAAGAAAATTAGAACAGTTACTCTCATCCTAATTGTCAAATTACAGCTACAAGATGAAAAAAAGGATCCTAGATTTTTTCCCCAAAGTAGGATGAAAATCTTGTTAGTGTGCTAGCAAGCTTGCAAGGCCAAAAATGAAAAGGATGGTAAGAATCAGTAATGCAAATAATTGGGGAATGTGAGTAATTTTTAGAGGTCATAAATCAGTATTAACACCTTGTGACACACTTTTTGTCCCATGGGCACATAATTTAGAATAAATTTTTTCCTCAAATAACAAAAGATCAGAGATGAGTGACCAACAATGAATATGAATTTTTAAAAAGGGGTCAACAGAAATATTAATCCTTTATAATAATTATAAATTCCCTCTGCATTCTCCACATACCATAAAAATGATTTGGTTTAGCTTTCAAATATCATTTTAAACAAACAAGACAGAGGGAAGTTCACTGCTGGGTTCTGCAAAGAAGAGCATCTGTTCATGTACAGATACTGCAGGGTGGCTGCTGAAAAGCTACTTTTATGTGCATCATGGTGGTCTTCTCGGCTACAGTACAAGTGCTTGTGCATCAAGTATAAAATACAAGCCTTTAATCACATAGATCAGCTTTTTAGCTTTTGTAAATTTAAAAACAAAAAGGATAAATAAGGCACTGTACTTTTAAAAACTAAAACTGCTTGGTTCCAAGTTTAAAACCCAAGGAACAATCAGAATATAATATATAACTTCCCTTACTCAGCCTCAGAGAAAGACTCTGCAAGTTCCCTTCTCCATCTGAGACGCATTTTCTGACATCTTAAATTGTGGTATTCTCCATTAACTGCAGGTTTGAAAGGCTTGATAAGCTTATAAAAGCAGATTTAGTTAATGCAAAATAAAGGGTTACTTCTATAGAACAGTTTTAACTCTTGGCTACCGCCCTTCCAATCACTTTGCATCCAACCGCCTCCGTTTGCTGTGGGAAGAGTCCAGCTTTGCCTTTAGCTTCCGCTTTCTCTGGGCTGCACTGTTCTCTGGGGTTTTCGTCGAGGATCTGGCTTGAGTCTTTCCACTGTTCTGCTTCCTACTTGTGGCTTTCTGTGGCCTTGAAGAGGATGCACCGGCCCCCTTTTGCTTTGCAGGTTTTGTCATTGTCTCCGAGGTGGAGGGCTGGGTGGGTCTTTTGTTTGTGTTCTCTTTTTCTTTCCTGGAGGGAGGGCAGCGCTTCCCTGGGGACTTTTTAGGGGTCTTCACTTTATTCTCTTTCAAAGACATCTTTTTGGGCAGTTGGCTGATTCTGTCCCTTGTAGCTGGCTTCTTTGCAGAGGGGGTTTTGGTGGCTCCATCAATATGCTTCTCTTTGCTGGCCTTCATTGCAGGTCCCTTGTCCTTCCTGTCCTGAGTGCTGCTGCTTTCTGTCCTCTTGCGTTTATTTTGAACTTCTGCTTTTGGTGGGATTTCAGACATCTGCTTCCCTTTCCTTCCTTTCATTCCATCGGTACTCTTGGGCTTAATGGGAAACCCATCTGCATCTACTTGCAGGGCAAGCTTGGGGGACATCAGAGGGTTGATGCATACACTCTTACAACTTTGTTTACTTTCCACAGCTGGACCAAATGGGCTTTCCATTTTCTCGTTCTTAATCAAACGCTGCTGGGCTCTGAGCTTTCCTCGAATGTTGGAATATTTCCTAAGGATCCGGGTACTGGCTGGCGTAGGCGAGCTTGTGGGAGGATGGCTATTTCTACCTTCCTTGACTTGCTCTACACTGTCCTCAGGATTGGGGCTGAGGCTAACGTCACTGCCATCCTCTGGCTCCACTTGGTCAGGATTCTCTCGAAATTTAGCCCAGAGCTTCTGTGTTTTCCAGTTGTTCTTGGCAGGAGTAGCTCCGGGAAATTTCTTCAAGTGTTTTTTCAAGCGCTCAGCCTGTAGTGAACTGGGGTACAGGCTGGAAGGAGAGTACTTCTGAAGAGGATGCTTGACAGGTGGGATGTCTCCTGGAAGACGAGTATTGAGCTTCTTCACAATGACCAGAGACCGGGTTTCAGTCGTCTCTAAGAACCATTTACAAACATTAGATAATTTAAAGTTTGTCATAAAGAGCATCTGAACAGGAGAAAATTTTTGAACCTCCAGTGAACCTCGACATTTCCGTGACCTTTTCTTGCTTTTCCAAATCTCCTTCAGTTTATCTGACTTGTTCCTTGCTCTGGGTGTTGGCTGGGCCTCTTTCTCCAGCTGGATCCAACCCTTCTGAACTTTCATGTACTGGGCATTGAAGTTGGCGATAAGCTCTTGGTTCTCCTCCTCGGCACACCATTCCACAAACTTTGGCTGGTCGTCTACCACTGTGTCCACATCATCCTCATCTAAGGGATCTCCACTCTCTGAAGCTTCATTTTCCTTTGAGATTGGCTTTTCTTGTACTGCTTCCTTTTCTGAAGTCACTTTTACTGTACCCAAGGAATCGAAAGGATGAGCATGTCTTAGGTTGTAGGTTGAAGAGGTCAGTCTTGTAAGCCTTGGTACCCATTTTGGGGGCCCAGCAGTGTCATCACTTCCATCACTTGACACCCCAAGTGTGTTAGACGGCACATCACTATCATCACCTTTATGCTGGCTGTCTGCACTATCCATCTCATTAACAACCTCCTCTGTGTCTTGTGCAGGAGCAGGTCCTTGCTTCTCTTTTGACTGTTCTGGGAAAGTACAAGGAATACTTTCAGAGAGGTCTTGAGTACTGTTCTCACTTAATTTAGACTGAACATAGATTTCCAGTTTCTCTCCAGGCAGGGGCTGGCCAGCTGTGGTTATGGGATCATTGCTGGGGAAAATACCTCCTTCTTCCCCCTTGACTTCTTTTGCTAGCATGTTTTTAAAAGTCTGCCTGGTGATTATCCCACCTCCTATGTCTTCCTCCTCAGCATCCTTCTCAGAGGGATTCCCATTGACATTTGGGTTTTCTGTGTCCTCCAGGGCTTTTGTATGGAAATCATCAGTGGGAAAGCCGTCAGGTGTTGTCCCACCAGGGTACCCTTCTTTTTTAGAACGTCTTGCACCGGGAGTTTTAGAAACCTTGATCTCAGGACAAGCAGAGGAGGAATCTGAACTTTGATTTCGTAGGCACCTCTTGGCAGAGGAAGAATCTGAAAGTTGACTTCTTAGGCACCTGTCAGAGGCCTCGGGGAATTTTTTACCTTTTCTCTTTTTGTCCAGATTCTCTTCAGGTGAGTCAATGTTTTGATCGCATATATCTTTTTCTGAAGTAGGTTTTACATCACTGTCCTCTCCCTCGAATTTTCCTGTACCACCTGCTGCCCCTCTTTCCTCCATTTCACTGGGGTTTTCATTAGAAAAAGTGCTGCTTTCCTTCAAGAGTGGGTCAGTGTCTAGCTCCTGAGTGTCACCAGTCTTGGCCTCTGTACTGATGCTCTGATCTTCCTCAGCTTTTTTCGGGCTCACAGGAGGCTCCAAGCCCACTGGGGGACTGTGATTTTCTGAGCACGGAGGACTCTCCTCTCTACTGATTGTTTCTGGAGAAGAACGAGGCCTAGGAGCAACATCCTCACTGCCTCCCTCAGAAATGCTTTCAGTAGAAGGAAGCAGGTGACAATCTTCAGGTACACTCATCTCCTTTGTATCCAGCAGGTCAACTGATTGTTGGTCTAGTTCAGGGGAAGATATCCTGCTCTCTGTGGGAGCTGAGACTACGGGGCTGCCTTCTGGCAGGTCCTCTTCAGGAAGCTGAGCAGGGAGAGGCCACTCCAGGCTGGAGGCTGTTGTTTCCTTGGACCTAGGGGAGCTGCTTGGGTTTGCGTTACTCGTCATGGGGCAAACCTCAGGCTCTTGAGATTCCTTTTCAGATGACTCATCTCTGTCTCCTTCCTTGAGGGAGGTTATTTCTTTACTAGGTTCTTCAGGGTTGTCTTCTCTGGGATGCTGCACTTCTACTGCAGGTGGAGGTGCTGAAACAATAAGGGTCTGCTTAGGAGTGACCACCGCTTCTGATGCCAGTGTCGAGCAGCTTGCTTTTTCTTGAGAGTGTAAATTTCTGGCCAGTGTGCGAACGGTTGGCAGTTCACAACAGTCACCATTGAAAAAGTATCCTCGAGTACTCTTCCTGGCTGTTTTCCGAGAAGATAATATTGATCTTTGATTCTCAAAGTGGCATTCTGTTATTGGCTGGCTGATATAAACGACATCACACTGGTTATCATAATCATTTATCCTCAACCCTGAGGCCCTTTTACTTTTCCGAGCTGTCTTAATGGAGGTTGATATCATCTTGGTTCGTGAATGTCCATTAGGTGCTTTGTGGACAGGTGGCATGGGGCTGGGGGCTAACCAACCATCTTTGGAATGATCAAATTGGCCCTTATCGCTGGGATGTAAATGGTAACCCATCTTATTTCTTCCCAGTGAGTGAAGATGGTTCTCTTGCTTTGGCCTTGAATCTTGTTCACTTGCCTCTAAGTCCTGGCATAAAGGTGTTTTTGAGCCACCCTGTAAAGCATTCTCTTTGTCAGCAGTTCTAGGTGAATTCCCCATAAACCCTGAGTCCCAAGCCTCTTCCGATAAAGCTTTGAATGAATTTCTTTGAGAAACAATACAACTGTTGCTCTCTTCACTATTCTCAGCTGCCACTTTTCCTGCAATGAGATTTTCTACTAAAGCTGAACTCTGCACGTGGTCTCTACCGTCCTCGCATACTTTCACATTTGTGTCTTGCTCCTGTCCAGTGGTTGGCCCCTCCGAGATCTTAGAGATATGGTGGAAGTTTAATGAGGAAGAATTAGATGCAGTGAGGTATTCCAGAGTGGAACTATCCATTGAACTACCAGAATTAGGCTTAGTGGTTGGAAGTTCAGAGGAATCTTTCTGGACAATAGTCAAGGTATTCTCTTTTCCATCTACGGAGTTTGTTTCAGGAGGAGGCTCCTTTAGGGTCTGTTCTGTCAAGTGTGGAGGGCTGTGAGAGCCTGATGAGTCTAAGAACAAATCTACAGAAGTAGGAGACTTCATATTGAGACACACAGTATCCCTTTCCTTATGTTTGGTATCAAGCTGGGCACAGCCAGCATTGCAGGTGGAGGCATCCATTGCTCCAGAATCAGAAGGTCGCAGGTCCTCGGTGCCTGGCTGAGATTCAGTGTACAGATCGTTCAGAACACGGATGAACTGCTTCTGATGATGAGTGCACAGTTTGACCATAAACTTCTCCAGTGGGGACTTCGACTGATTGTTAGAATCTACTGCTATTGCCTCTGCTGAGTTCTCACTAGACAGACAAAGAGAAAGAAGAAATTAGTATGGTCGTTGTCCAAAGAACCATTTTTACATTTTGAAATTCACCAGTGTTACTCATGTTGCAAAGAGAATGGACACTCTGAACAAAACTGCTTCTAAGTGCCCATATGCTTTTTATTCAATAAATGAAGACCATTTACTTAAACTATAAGACCAGCTCTGTTACATTCTCAATTTTTAGTGATAACAACCTTCATACTTCTAATGTGACTATTCATAAATAATTTTTATCTTAAAGAGAAGAAATATCATTGAAAATAAATTTTTTTTGCAAAATAAAATTCTGGCCATATTATTAACTCCAGCTGGTCAACATATACTTTTGTTTTTAGGCCTGGGTCTTTCTGTTAAGTAGTCATTGGTCCATAAGTCCACAACACTGACAAAAACTCAGACACCTTGTATTACAAATCTTGGTTTAGAAATACTTGGTGAAATGATAGTTTTAACATGGTTTCTCAGCTTAACCAATTGACTAGACTTTATAATTCTGCAAACAGTGATGCAGGAATCCTTCTATTCTTTTGGGGTGTGGAGGAATGAATAGAGATCAATAACCTCACACTTCGGATGAAAAATGAAACAGCAAGCAATTCCTAACTCCCAGCCTCTAAATGAGGAAGCAGATACGAAATCATATTGTAAACCATAAGGCTCTGTCAATGCAAGGTGGTAGTACTGTCTTGTCAAGCCCCATCTGTTACATTCTCCTCGATCTTCAATAAACATTTTACAATAATCCACAGGAAGCCAAATCTACATTCAAGGACCCTTTTCAACCATTTCTGTATATTATCTAGGATAATTCTTAGAGTTCAACCTGGACAGCGGGGATGGCAGGCAAGAGTGATACTGGATTCAGGACAGGCTAAAGGCAATTTCTGCTTAGACAGCCAAGTGTTTTCAAGAGCTGCTTTGTGTTTCTGGATGTTGGGATTTTTACTAAGCCCATGCAGCTGATGTGCTTTGATCTCTGACTATCTCCCAGTTACGAGGTGCCTTTATAGGAAGCCACACCCTAGACAGCCTACATCAGCCTCCTACCTCCCCACCCTCTTCTGGCCTCTGAAGCAGTGTGATTTTAGTGGAATAAACATAGATTGTAGAATATGAAAAGCCTATATTCTACCTCTGACATTTGCTATCTATATAGGATCTCAGGCAAATTACTTAACCTCTCTTGGTTCGCTCTTCTGTAAGTTGGAACTGAATATCAGTATTTCAAAGGATTGTTGTGAGATATTAGATAATTTTCATAAAGCACAAAGCAGCAGGTACTCAACTTTACTTTCTCTGTTCCTGACTTATGGAGATTTTTAAGACCAAGTAGGTGAATAAAGCTGAAACATGCCTAAATACAAAACGAAATGAAATAAAACCAAGAAACTATTAATCATATCTGTTGTTTAATCTAAACTGCTTTGCAAGAGAAAAGGTTACACTGTATTTTTATTTTCACAACTAGCAAAAGAGCAGTTTTATTGTGTGGGTATCTGAAAGGGCCTATATTAGACTACGGATTTGAAAAACTAGAAATGTCTTAGAAAATGCCTACCTCAAACATGAGACTGATCACTGCATTGTGAATAAACCAAGAACAAAAAATTATTATAGAAGTATTATAACAGCTACATTGGGATGGTGAACTTTAAAGTACATGCTGGTTATGGGGCCAAAATCTAACAATGAGAAGGAAAGACCAAAAGCAACTGGAAAAAAAACTCACTGAACAAGATACTTACGATATGTGTATTTTTCTGTCTATATACTGTCCTTCAGTAAAAAGTTTTAGAAAGGAAATACCTGGAAGGTCAACAGGAAGAAGCCCCTCCCTTCCTTCAGAGAAGGAAAGACACAAGTGACACCCTTGGGTGAGTGACTTAGCAGTCACTTCCAACTCTTGGACTCAATGAGATATACATGGGTACTTAAACTCCGCCTACAGCTGCAGACTTCGCAGCTCACGGGGAATTCCGGAGTCCCTGCTGAAGGACCCCCTCCAGGAGGTCCCTGCGGTTATGTCCAGAGGAGTTTGTTCCTCAGTTTTT
This sequence comes from Camelus dromedarius, assembly GCF_036321535.1. NCBI lineage: Eukaryota > Metazoa > Chordata > Mammalia > Artiodactyla > Camelidae > Camelus > Camelus dromedarius. The sequence goes on along the minus strand of NC_087443.1, from coordinate 55,630,665 downwards.
GGCTCTTGGGTGTGTTCCTGATTTTTCTGAGATAGCCAACCACAAATAAGTGGGTTATTACTGGGTTTTCAACGCATCAAAGAATATAAGCGCAAAAAAAATTGTTGACAAAGATCTATGAGAAAGATTAAAAAATATCATGGCATCTTACTGTAGACAAGACTGAAGAGATAAATAGTTCTCTCCAACTGAAGCAGCACACTCATCACCAAAGTCTGAGGATGTTCTGGACACTGCTTCATGCCTGTGGCTATGCTCTGGGAGCAGGCTTTGGTGTTTGGAGTTAACAATATGCCTTGGGATTCATGAAATCAAGGCATGTGCCCAATAAAAGGGCAGAGTGCTCTCTGAAGAAAAACTGAGAAAGCACTTTTTTCTAAAGTGATGCTCATAGAGAATAAAAAACTGAATAATGATTAATCCACAGATGATACCTAACTTGCTTTATGATTGTAAGCCTAGGATCTGCTGCTGTCCCAAATTTTCAATAACTTAATAATGATTCAATATTTTAATCACCCCAAACTAATGTAAGATCTTCCAAAGGACCATGCAACCAGCTCTGAAGCAATGACTGTGGCAACATGGCTCAACTAGTCCCTGAGGCTCAAACAGACAACCATCGGTAGGTATCTATTTCCCAGCACTATGGGAGGGGGAAGTGGTGTCTTCACAGCTAAGGCACACTAAAGACACACTGTTAGCACCCACTGAACTCTAACCTGGCACAATGCAGTGCAGCATTTTGATGCTGAAAAGCAGCATCAGATGGGTGGACACAGGCTACACCAACCTTCAAAGGCATTTACAGTAGTGGTTTGGGGAAGCTCGGGAGATGAAAAGATGAAAACTGCAAATGGCAACCTTGCTTGAGAGAAAAAGACATCAACAGAGGGTCATTTGTGTTTGTATTTTCCTGGTAAAAAAGATCAGGGACAAAGCTCTTGTGAACCATAGGTCACGAGCCGAAGCAGTAGCGTGCTCTTGTGTCAGTTACATCCTTGGCCACCTCAAAACTATCTTCACCTGGAGTGACTATCGTTCCCTTAAATCCTAAGCTATAATGGTTTGTAAAAGTCTTTGGCAATTATAAGGGGTCTTGCTTATTTATCCTGTAATTTTTATCTTTTACTGACTTAACCTGCCTTGTCTTTGTCTTAGCTTTCCAAGTGGATATAAGCTACCTGAGCGTATAAGTAGGAGCCGCATTTCATGTTTTCCTGTTTCCTCTTAGCAAAAAAGAAGAGAGGGAAAGGGAGCATCAAGGATGTTTCCTGGGTTTTCTTCCTGGGCAGCACCATTTACTGAGATAGGAACACAGGCAATGAAGCTTGTGGCTGTGTGTATCTGATGAGCTAGTCCTGTACACGTTGATTTGAAATGTTTATAAGATTTTGAATCTGAGATGCCTGGTAGGCAACTGAACACTCAGGCATGAGTTCACTAGCAGCTTCCCTTCAGTCTGAGAACCTTCACACTAATACTAACCTTTGTCCAGGGGCCATTAAATGGGCCCTGCTATAATAGCTAACTTTTTAACTATAGTAATAAAATTACTTTTGACTGTGCCTCTAAATTATCCAGCTTCCTATTCCTACCTTGTTTGATTTTCTCAGGAAGTTTTCTCAATAGGACCTAGGTTTAGATGAATTTTAATTTCATATTAGTTGACTATTTAATTTTAAAAATCAATGTCAACTTCCTGAAGTTTAATTTTATTATTATTTTTCTCATGTGAAAAAAAAGAGTGATAGCCAATTTTTTGCCTGAATTTTAAAACAGTTGGTTTTTATCTTTGCATCTAGTTATTCAATTATTCAGATAGCCTTAGACCTTCAGTAGAGCCTAAATACAACATTTGCCCCTAATTTAGAGTACTCAGACAGTAAGCAGGGAAATTAGAGAGGGGAGCTTCTCTCCTGTAGATTGTTCACACAACTCGACCTAAGGAGAAGCAATGTTTTAGTTCAGTGATTACAGCTGGCATCACAGTATGTCCTTCACAACTGACTATATTAGATTTTTACAAGAACAATAATTCATTACGGACTTTGAAATCACTTGTGTGATTTCATGTTCCTTCCACGCAATAGCAGGACTCTCTGCAATAGTTAAGTGAATTATTTATCAGTCAGAAATACTTCATCACCACCACCAAAGAAGTAAGATCCTAGGGACTGGTGAAGGGGAGGAAGGGCTGAAGAGGAGGGAACCTTGACTTCCAACTACCTGGATTAGTTCTGAGTCTTTCTCCTTGATGAGAAATGGCCTTCATGACCTTGACTACTTTTGTCTTTCTAACCCCAGTTCAATGCCTAATTCTTAAGGGTGTGGTAGAAGGATAAGATAATATTCATAAAAGCTCTGAAAGGCACAGTTTAAGAATGATGTGTTGCTTCACAATCAGATCTTTAATGATTTACTCAGTGATGTTTTTCTAGGTCAGAGGTCAGAAACAGCTGAGCTTCCTACTTTGTCAATACCACGGTACTTAAATTCCCAAACGAAAGCATTCCTGTGGTTAATATAAATGGTAGATGGTCAGTGCTTATGTTCTCTTAGGGTAAAAAGATCAAATAGAGAAGAGATGTGGCAGAGAGCTGAAATGACAATTTTAAGAGTCTAGAATTTGGGACTGATGGATTCAATTAGTCTCTCAGTATCTACTCTGTAACTACTGATGAAACTGCTTGATGGCAAGTCAACATCACTGATGACTAAAATATATTCTTTTTGACCATAAAAGATTGATAGAGACAGTGAATGATGTCTGGATAGGAGCTAATCTTAGAAGCAGAAAAAGGTAGTCCCAGGAAAACAGAAAGGGAGAGAATGCTTGAGACAACACTTGAGAGACAGTAGACCAAATAATTAAGAGTTGTAAGTTAATTTGGCTTGATTCTTCTCTTCAAATACAAGAAAACAGAAAAATGCATCGTTAGCCTCCCTAAAGGCAATAAGAGCTGTATTTTTTGCTAGACAATAATTTGAAATTATGTTCCCTAATTCCTTATTTCTGGCCCTTTAAGCTCAGAAAATGTAAGTATGTTCAAAGGCCTGGCTAAATCTGCTGACAAGCTCTACACTAGGAAATGCTTCTACCCTTGGCTATTTCACACCTGTGTATCTTCCCTTCCTGTATCTTCCTGGGTACAGGAATACTCCAAGAACTATGACAAAATTTTGTGTGTGCATCTGTGTGTGTGTGTGTGTGTGTGTGTGTGTGTTTAGTGGAGGAGGTAAGCATGGGGTTTTTCTTCACTATCTAAAAGGCCATGTATAGTTGTCATGCAGTAAACTACTGAACAATCAAGCTTTCTTTCCCTGGAACTGAGCTAGGAGGAACAGTAAGAAGGCAGGCAAGGGTGACATAGAAAAGTGAGAAATGAAATTCGTAAGATCACAGAATAGAAAGTGACTTAAAATCAGGCAGTTTAATACCTGATTTCCAGGTGGCTGAAATCCAAATGATCTCAATTTGTATTTAGACAGAAAAAGTTTTCAAAAATGGGGTAAAGGAGAACTATTTATTACTCCCCAACGATCAGGGTAGTGGGGGATGGTGTATGTTGGGCAGGGGGTGGGGGGCAGGGGGTGCTGTGTGTGTGTCAAATCCAGGATGTATCTATCTCTTCAACCTGTAAAATTCCTCAGTGAGCCACTCTTGCTGATGGCAACATGGCATAGTTCAGGTGTGGAGTGGAAGAATAGTTAAGAACTACTGATCTAACACAAAAGACATGTAATCCCTTTGTGAGAGCTTTCTGAGTTTACCGTGTTCTTAACCAAGTTCACTGAAAGTAGGGCAGAACAAAAAATTATGAATTAGTAATGTAAATTGGGGAAAGGAAGAAGTGCTTCAGAGGGTGCTTACTGGACATGAAGCCATAATTTGCTAGCTTTTCTGTATCTCAAGGCTTAATTACAGGCTATTATTTTGAGTAGATCTAAATATGACAGAAGCAGTTTAAGGCTTTGTATATTGTACCTCCTGTTTCTCTTAAATTTAACCAGATTGTCACACTTATTAAATTACAATAACAAACATAATTATGAAGGAGTGCTTCATGTTCACTCTTCAACATATTTTTACCCTAGAGGCAAATGTAGCTGGGAAGCCAATATATAGTCAGAAAGTTACTTGGTAAGTCAGAAATCAGAGCAAGGGGTCATTAAGCACAACAGTCCAATGCTTCCATCTCCTCTGGAGGAATATAATAGACTCACAAAAACAGACACTTCTGTCAAACTATTTACTTCTGAAAAAGTTCCCCTCCCCACAACCAAATTGATTTGTTTCTATCAACCCAGGTAAGACTATGCATGCAAGACCAAACATATTACACTTGTTAATTAATACAAACAAAAGGAAGGAGGGTTCAGAGGCTGTGAAAGAGGGGATATTGGACTGAATGGCATGCCTTTTAAAAATGATAGCTCCTGAAGTAGGGGAAGAAATAACCCTAAATGATATAACTAAATACTGATTTGGTGAGAATGCAAGCCTATATTATTAATCTAAGGAGTATTATAACTAAGGATTCTTGGAAAACACTTTGAAATAGGCTTTAGGAAATAATGTAAAAATTTCAGACAGAGAGGACAGACCTCTGCCCAGGGCTGATTTGAACAGAAAATGAGTCTGTCCCTGGACTCACGACTTAAGAGAGATCTGACCTTAAAGGCATAACTGACATTTCAGAAGGTCAGGATTACATGAGAGCTCATGACAAGTCAGTGAGTCTGGGCTATTTCTTTTTTTGTTTTTGTATCTGTCAGGTGGGAGACTAAAATCTACATTGTTCTTTGGTGGAAATTTCTAATTCCTTTCAAATGACCAGGACAATGACAGACTTAGACTAAAAAACAAAAACCCAAAACCAGAATCAAAAACAAAAAACCACTGCTTAGGCAGAAGACAGAAGTGTTCATTCCCCAAGTAAGAGAAAACGCACCACATCATGATGCTCTTTTAAAGGAGGGTGAGAGGAAAGAAACGTTTGTCAAGGCCCAGTAGAAACAAGTTTCCCCGGAGTGGAACTGAGAGGAGTCAATCCAGACGAGATTCTTCTCATTACAACGGGAATGTATTTCTTTTGTAGAAACAACATAACAATAACGACAAACTCACAACCCTGCAGCACCACCTCGCAGTGCAGTGTTTTCACAGACAGAGGATCTAAAGGAGGATTGGAGAGCTGACACCAACACAAACCAAAAAGATACTTAGTAGTTCACATGAAGGATCTCTGTAACACAGATTTTCTTTTTCCTCTCAAAAAATTAAGTGATATGTTTTTTGACAGCTATTCCTGGTTTCTTTTTGGGTGAACGAGGGAGACAGCAGACTATGCATCTAAATAAGCAATTATTGGTGTCCTGAGTTTTTTGTCATTTTTATGGGATCTTCTATATCCCAACTTTTCTCATATTCTCTTGAAGTTTTTAATCTCCATTCTTGAAATCATACAAATCTATGGTATAACCCTTAAAAGTGGCAAATTCTACTTTTGTTATCACATAGTAAATCATATAGCACACACCACACATCCCCACAATCCCACTCAGCTCACTTAGCTCTAACATTTTCTTATTCAAACTACCCCACGTAAAAAGAAAAATCTACAGATTCAAAGCATGTAAAATTCCAATCTTGAAAATACAAAAACTGTATACAACGGAAAGGAAGATAAATTCTATGTAACTTTGTATTTTTTAAATCTTGAACATCTTGTACTTTCTAACAACTTTTATTCCACTTAGTCTATGAAAATAAACAATGAGGACTAGTTTGATAATATTCCTTTGAAACTGGACCAAGAAATCAGAAAAGCAGCATTCCAGGTCTCAATTTTAATTTCCAACACTTTTACGTCTCTGACTTTAGAGATAAAACAAGATCGGCTGTCCAGTGTCCCAGTTTAGTATAAATTCATCTGCCTCGTTTTCAAAGTTCTAATTAATATAAACAGCTTCCTCCACAACTTTCAGTCTGATTTTCTCACTCTCCCTTCATCTCTCACACCAAATTAACTCCTGCCAGGTGCTTCCACTCCTAGCTTTCATTTACTGAGTATTTGCAAAGAGCCTAATATAGCACAGTGCTAAGTATTTTACATATAGAATCTCATTTAAGCCTCGCAGCATAAGGTAGGTAGCATGAGCCTCCCTTCACAGATAAGAAAATTGAGGCTCAGAAAAGTTCAATAACTTGTTCAAGATCATGTAGTAAGAAATTAGAAGAGCTGGGATTTTAAACCAGGCCAGATCCATCTAATTGTCTCTTAAACTTGGGATACTCTCTACTCTTCAAGATTCACCTTTTTCAGCATTGAGTCAAAATGCCGACTTCTACTTAGCAGTATGCCTCAAATGTCATTTCTTTACTGTCAATTTCATAATATAGATTTAATTCTCATCCTAAAAAGCAATGTAAGTTTATTCAAGAGTGACATATTAATAGTTGAGACTTAGTTAAAAGTGAATCTAAAAGAAAACTATTAGATTAAATCCATCTTTTTTTTTTTTAATATTTATTGTAGTATAGTCAGTTTACAATGTTGTGTCAATTTCTGGTGTAGAGAATACTGTTTCAGTTTATCTATATTATACATAGGAGTTAGTATCTGCAAATCTTGAACTCCTAATTTATTCTTTCCCACCCACTTTGCCCCCTGTAAAACCCTCATTCTAATTCCAGGTTGAGCCAAGAATGCCAAGTGGTATAGAGACAAGTATAATGGTTTGGAATCATGAGTATTAAGGGCAGCTCACTGTGTGAGAAGGGCAAGTCCCTTAAAGAGTACAAGTTCCATGTTTTTCGTTAAAAAAAAATGTAAGATTAGGATAGCACCAATAGTGTTTTAATGGGTTAATAAGGTACCTCTTAGGGTCACAACAATGTGAGTATATTTAACACTAAAAAACCATACACTTAAAAATGATACACTTTAAGACTGTAAATTTTATGTGTCTTCTGACAAAATTAGAAAAAAAAATCTGCTGAATGACCTTTAAAAGTGCAAACATACAAATAAAACAAAACTAAAAACCCTCTTCTGTTACATTTTGAAAATATATAACATGTTCAAGCCTCACTTTTATAAACTGCCCCAGGTATCTGTATTGTTAAAAGACTGATTTTGAAGGAGACTGATTATATCCAGTGATCCCCAGAACTCCTCATGTTCTAACATTCAAAGCAGAACTAGCTGGCATGCAACAGAAACAGAATTTATAAACAACATACTTTAAAATTAATCACAATAAAAAGTAACTGCTGAAGCTAATTTTTACAAAACTAACATCACATTCATACATTCGTAATAAAAACTTAACAAAATGGACTTGTTTTAAATAAAAGATATCAAAAATGACATTCAGACCTATTTTTTTCCCCCTTTGGAAAACACTGCAATGAAAAGACAAGACCTAAGGTTTATAAGAACTGACTATCCAATAAAAGTTTGCTACTGTACTTCTCAATGTTTGAACAGATATAACTATAGTGTGTTTATCTCACATTTAATAGAAAATCACATTTTTAACAGACGTAGAGTTGAAATAAAGCCTAAGAGGCATTCAGGACAACATTCTGAATACAAAAAATTATCTTTTATGTTACTTAACAAATACTTACTGTTTAAAAAAAAAAAGGATTTCATTCATTTCAGCTACAAAATCTAACATCACATGACTTGGCTGTATGTTTTACATTTGAATACAGTGGTGAAAAAAAATAAGTGCACAACTCAGGAAGTGCCGGAAAGCAATACCATTTTCCACTTTTTCTCACTCCATTTCCCTTATGCAATCTCCCTAATTCCTATGAGTTCCTGAATTAATTCCAAAGTATCAGCAGAATCAGAGAAGAAAAGTTTGGATTAGAAGAAACAAACCCTTTTTAAAGATTAGGTCATAATTGAAGAGCTAAACATCAATCTAAAGATAGGATCACTAAAATAAATTCACTTATGAGATGCTAGATTGTAATCCTATTACACTGATCTGGCCACCAGTTTAGAATGTATAATGACAAGAAACACAAAGTTACCGCTTTGAAATTTACAAAGAAATAATAATCAGGTTTACAGAAAAATGTTCTAGACACATGGGATAACCAAGTAAGGGGAACAAATGAAGCCAAAGAACAAGCCTGTAGTACCAACAAAAATTTCCAATATTATAAACATCAGGCCAAAAGGCAGAAAAAGTAAGACAGCCAAAGAAAGAAAGCCAAAAATATTAACTGAAAGATAATCTAGACCAACTACCAGTAACAGCATCATTTAAAAATATAAAATGCCATTAGAAATGATCAGAAATCACTTCAACCAGCTTACAATAGTTATACGAATTATCATGAGCTTGAAAAAGCAGCTTTCTAAAACATTTTGCTCATCATTTCTGATCTTTATCACTGTAATTCAGCTGTTCCCCTCTAACCACTTCAACAACAGAAATCACCTTGTAATACAAAACTTTTTTATACACCTATTTGCTAAAAGGCACAGTACAGATGTGCTGTTGCTTGTCCTGGCAAAAAGAAATACCACCTCCCAAGAATCAGAATTACTATAACTTGAATTGATTGATAGTATTGCTTTCATACTTATGCCTCAAGAAAAGAGCAAACAAAAATTAGTAAATCATTATTATTCTTAGCAAGCAGTCCCAGAATAAAGCTTTACTCCAAGGAAATTATGAAAAATTAAGTCCAGCAAGCAGGTGTTATGAAAATATCAATGTATCTTGTTTTACTGAAAATACTTAAAAGTGAATAATCCAATAAAGAAAACTGAGGTAAAGGAGTATCAAATTAGCAAAGGCACAGAGTTACAAGACAATACCAAATCCAAATACTGAAGTGTAATTTTGAAGTGGCAATTTCTAGTCATCTAAGAGATTTCATCTGGAAAAAACTTATCATAAATTAGAAACTTTGATAACCACGGGCATTTAGAGTACACTTTGAAATCTTACCCCTTTTGTGGATTTTTTTTTAAAGCATTATAATCTTAAGAAGTAGAAACCAAACTTTTAAAACAGTTTTCACAACAAAATTTATTAGAAGAATAGTGGTTTTGAAAAGTCTAGCATCCAGTGAGAACTACCATACACAACATTACAGCTGGGAATGTTTCTCCAAAATGTCATGGTCAAATAATACAATGGAACCATTAAATTTTACACATGCACGAAAGAACTAGCGCGTCTGACATACAATGCCAAAAAAAAAAAAAAAAAGGGGGACCACATGGATTAAAATTTTAAGTACTCATCACATACATTAAGACACAGCTTATTTTAGTCCAGTCAAAAATCAGAACTGCATTAAAAAATTTAACGTAGTGCAATCAAACCAAAAAACTTAATTTGTGATCGTAAGTGCTCTACTACATAAACATTGATCATAGCAAGGAACAAAAAGTTCAAATCACACAGTACAAAAAAAAATCTGTAAATAAATATAAACTACAGTACAAGAGAAATATTAAATTATACAATTCCGTCAAACTGTAAACAGTATTTTGAAATGAGGTCCATAAGAGTAAAGGGGGTTCCTGTTTTGCTGCATGACACTTGAACTTCTAGAAATCTGAAAGATGCCATTTTTCCGTATCTTCAAAGGCTATGGGTTTTATATATGGAGAAGTCCTTTTAGATGTAAGATATCAAATACTAAAGCAGAGGAATAATCAATTTTGTTAACCACAGATAGTACTGCAGAAAACAAAAGGAGTTTTAAAGAATAAAGACCTCTGGCAGACAAGTCTTAACATTAAAGATGCAAAGGGCTAAAACACTGGAATTAGAACTTCACATCAGAAGAAACTTGTCATTGAGGACTTTCAGGCTACAAAATAAACTGACAAAATTGTCTGCTGATACGTAGCCCTAGACCTCTGCTAGTTTTTTTTTTTTTTTTGACATTTACATACTCATGTTAAAACACCAACTTTGGCAGAATCACTACTAATAAACTCAGAGCACTCCTGGCCCAATGGTTCCATCACAGTGGCCAGTGCACAGAAATCTCTAAAGACATTGCATAAACTAGAATGTAGAGGTCAGACACCCAAGGACCAGTGCTTGAATTTAGTAGTAGTATGGTGAAGAAGCAAGAGCCACATTGAGGAAGAACTGCATCTGTTATAGTTTACAGAAGCAGCAAGGAATGTCATTTAATTGTGCTGGCTATTAGTGGCATTTAAAAATATATAGTTTAATTGTGTGTGTGTGTGTTACATGTGCTGGCTACACATTTATGCACATTTTGTCCTTTTAAATACACTGTTAACAGGAACCCCCCCTATTATCTGCTCAGTAGTAATAACTGAATATATAGAATGCCACTATAAGAGTGTGAGGCACCGTGTGCTGGAGAGTTATATGCAGCTTTAAAATCTGTTTGGCTGAGTTATACCTGGATACCTGAACTGAGTTTTTAAGTTGACATTCATCAAGGATGTGCTACCAGCACATCAAAATAAAAGCAAAACAGAAAAATACAAGTCACTGTTAGGTTTAAGAATAGCATCAAAGTACCTGAATTGAGTGAGAATAGTGTGTAAACTGTCCCTGAGGGTTTTTAAACAGTGTGTACAAGTTGGATTCCTAACAACATTAGCTTTATTTAACAGCGTGGACTGATAAAATACCAATGTCTGACAGTTTAAAGTGGAGGTTATAAAGAATTATACGCAAACACTCCAAATGTATAGTTTATACATTTCTTCTCAAAGCAGCAATAAGCTGCTGTAAAGTATACATCCCATCAGAACAAGCAACATGTGGGAGTCAGATATAAGTTTCTATCTTAGTCTGATTTTCTGACAGCACAGCGTATCAATATCCAATGACTATATCTTTCCTAGATCAGAATGTTACTAATTTCGACTAGCAATATAGGATTAGACTTTTAATCAAACACTTGGCTATTACATACTAAAATTCCTTAAACTTACTAATGCTGGTATACTAACCTAGTTAATTATCCCCCCCTCATTTTAGAAATATACCCTTCCACAACTTAAAAACATTAAGATCCATTTTCAGTCCTCTGATGTAAAAAGCATGTCAGTGAATTAATATTAAAAATTTACACAGTAAAAAGGCTTGAATTTCAGCCAAAGATTCTAAATACTGCTCATTCCCTGAAGACTTAAAGGGAGAGAGAATCCCTACCCATGTTCCTAGTGATTTATTTTTCTAAAATGGTCTGACACAATTTTTCATTTTGGGGAACTTCCCCCTCACCTCCTCTCAAACTCCAAATTCTTAGCCTGAAATGCTTTATGAAATGGGGAAAATGAGGCAATCACTTGGAATTGCTTGAAAGGTACAAAATGTTATTGTCTTTTTAAAAAATAAGACAAGAATTATTTATATAAATGTGATCTGACCCCATATTATGTACTATGTTTTTTATTTTTAAATAATCATCCTAAAACTTACAGTACCTAAGACTCTGAAGATAAATTAAGACTTTAGTGTTGTAACAGAAAAAGTGCTGGATTATCCCTTTTCTAGTACTTTAAACATTTCAGACAAGTGCTTTCCTAGTGACAGTAAAGTTTACTATATAACCTTCCACCAAGCAGGAAAAAGTCACCTGGATGAAAGAAAAGACTTTAAGGAGTGTAGCACCAGGTATTTACCAAATAAAAGATGTTGTTCAACTCAGTCTGAGGGGGTAAAAATATTCTAGATTGAAATTCTATTTGGCTATTGAATGTTAAAAATCCCTGCTCTACTGTGTCAGTGTCCTGTGTCTCACCCTCCCGCCCTCCCTCCCCCAGTCCCCTTACACACTATCCACTGAGAATCTAATCTCTAAAGAGATTATTTTAAAATTTGTTTTCAGGACATACCTGAGAAAGGGTGCAATTATGCAGAACAAGGAACCCAGGACTGCACTAATACTGGTTATAGGTTCATAAATTCTTTCCCAAGACAAATCTAAAAAGTCTAAGAGGTATGGATCTTCAAATATCTCTTACTGCTTTCGATTTTTTTGGTATGTGTGTAGGGTCATTTCCAGTGTTGAAAAGATCATCTTGAGCCTGTTCAATGACAGTTCAAGATGGAGTAAAGAGTTTATTTTCATATTCAAATAAAGATTAAATATTATAATATTTAATATTTGCTACATCCAATAAATCTATGATTAACTAAAAGTGCTTGCTTTTCAGCTTTTATTGACATAGCTCTAAATGAACTGGAAACCTTAAAATTACCCCCCAAATAGCTGCAGAATTAACTCGTTTTATTGTTTGTCAATCCAATATTAATTAGCCTTGATTCACTTTTCAAACAATCTGTAAAATATTTTTCTATCAAATGAAGATGGCCCAACTTTACCAAGTTATCTATCCTGTGACTCATTTTCAGTATTGTAGGGCAGAATCTTTAGCCTTTTCTCAAGTTTACATAGTTTCCCCATCCTATTTCCTACCCCCCTCCCCCAATCTCCTTCAAAACACTTAGGGCACACAGCTACAGGGCTAATGTCTGCTTCTTTAAAAGGCAACTGCAAGTTTATTTGGGAATAAGAGACAGAGAATATGCAGAGAATTTCCTCTATTCTTCCTTCAGTCACCATGTTCACAAATCCTACTCAAGTCTCAAGGACAGAATGTATCCAAAAAAAACTAAGAAGACTTTGAAGGTCTGCATTCCTTGTACCATGATTATACTGTTTTCCTTTTCAGTAAAGCTTGAAAGCAACTAATTTTTAAAAAATCCCTATATAGCTTAATAAAGCCTACAAAGGGCTGTTTAGTTAAAGCCATTAAGTTTTTTTAAATAACACTGGCCTGATCATATATTAATGAAAACCTAATTATAATGGAAAGGTAACATGGAAAACAATCTTTGATGTCTTCATGAAGGTCAAAGTTTAACCTATAACTTTTAATGTCTCCTATAAAAGATTAAGTGGAGCAATTCAGTCTATTGCCATATTCCATCACCAATGACAGCAACCTGAATATATAGGAAAGGGTGGTTCACGTGAAAAGAATCTCTGGCATTTAGTTAAAGAAAGAATAATTATGAAAGTAAAACCATGTAGTTTAAAAAACAAATCTACAGGGATGATAGCTGTTAAAGAAAATGATACTGAGCTATCATATATCTGCTGTAACCATACTCAAAATAATTTCAGGTTCTGACACTGGGCTGACTCATTAATTTGTTTCATAAAAAAAACTGAATCCAAGCTTCACTATTATCAGTCAGTGAAAATAAGAGAATCACAAAGGCTTAGAACCAAGCCTCGCACCATGTGCTTCCTTGGGGCAAGGGGAGAACACACAGGTCACGAGCAGCTCCGAGGCTGCTGCGTACAGCCTAATGACAGAAGGTAGTTACGACGTGGGCCTTTGCAGGTAGTCATTTTCAGTCTAATTTAGAGTTCTCTCCAGAAAATTTGGAACTAAACTTCTCATTGTGCCTTACTGTTTTACTATCTGATCCCATATAGCTCATCTTATATATAGCTCAGATAAAATGTTGGGGAATGGAAATGCCAATTAGTTGAGGTAATGGTTTATATAAGATAACCAGAGTTCTAAAAGCACTTCAATATTGTAAAGTAAAAGTGTACCAAATAAAGCTAATACACACTTCACACTTGTTGAGCTTGCTCACCAGAACTGAACAGTAATTAACTTCACATAAGGACCCCTATCATCACACAAAGCCTTACTCATATCCATGATCTGCTGCAGCAAAGGTTTATCAAGCAACATCTAAACTTCAGAATAACAACAAACTTAATATTAAAATGTATTATACACAAATATAAATTATTTTTTCCTGAAAGAGAGAGACCTTGTCCTTCATGGTATTTGGGGAACAGAAAAAAGTGTATAGCTCATCATACAGTTCAGAGTCACTTGTAAGCCTACTAAACAAAGTAATATAATACATTTCTGTCAAGCATGATGAAGGTTAATGATAAAAATATCAACTAGATACTCTTCCACAGAATTAGTGTTGATTTTATAGTGCCATAGCTTAACTACTCTATAACATCTATGTTCTCTCAGAAAAAAATGCAGAAACTGATTTTAAATACATTATCTCCTAACGTTAGTTTGAGTAATATCAAATAGTCTGAGTAACGTCATCATCGGCCTACTGGAAAATGAAAGGAGAAAAGGCTTTTGTGACAAAGATAGTTGTGAACTATACTTTCCCATACCATAAAAATGGTCAACTGTTGTCTGGACCATGCAAAACTCTGATTAGCAGAAATTAAGCATGCGAATAGACCAATCTCTATTACACATTTACGAGGACGTCCCCAAACTAGAATATCTACACTGAAAGTGCCAATACAGAATAGTGGCAAATCAAGAGAGAAATCAAATATCGCGGGATCACTGCGGCACCAAGACTGACAGCCAGCCATGTGATGAGCCACGTCTAAGAAACACATGGTATAATGGAACTCTGAACACAAAATTTAACATTAAAAGTGCACCTGAATATTACAAACTAACTTTACAAAACCTACAATAAGGTAAAATATATATCTTTTGAAATATTCAGCAGCTTTCTGTATTTTTTTAAGTTTTTTTTTTTGAGAGGCTCATGAAATTTAAAAGGGACCACTATCTAATTTCAACCATGCTTCACAAAACAATAATGGCTATTTTATATTGCAGTTACCAATGTAATGCAATTAGTGCTTTAAAATAATCTACACTCAAAAAAGAAAAAAAAAAAAAAGAGACAAGAGAGACAGACCGACCTTTGGAGGAAATATGCTTATTCAAAAGCTTCTTGGAAAAGAAAATTTACCTGAATATCAAGTCATGACTGATCTCAAGTGTAATCTTTAAAAGCTTCACAGACATGAATATTACAATCTTCAGGTCTCAGGACTTTTAATCTGAGAAAGTTTAGAGTTTGGTTTGTTTTTTAAATTCACTTTCTAACCAAAACAAATAATAGAAGTACTCAAATTTTCACTATTTACAACTCTCAGCCTACAATCTGAAATGACACAATACAAGTTCTCTTATTTAAACTGCAGCATTAAAGGGTAGGCACACCATTCTTCTGCTGCTCGATTGTCATCCACTGAAACACACATAGAAAATATTTATGTTAGTAAAATGATCACTCCATGTACACTACAATGACAAAATTTACATAACTCAACTCATACATCACTTTATAAACTACCACATAGGATTAAAAACCTCTCTGAACAGTAAAACTCTACAAAAGTTAAACTTTTAGGGCCAGATTTTTAAATGGGCCTTAATGATGTCTTTCTGAGAGAGGATAAAAACAAGCACAAATTAATTGCTCAAAGGACCTTTTTGCAGCAATCCTAGGCTACTGAATACTCCTAGATATCATGCAAAAAGGCACTGTGGCTGCAATTAATTGTGTGTGACAAATTACCGAGTGTGGAACAAAGGAGGCGTTCCTTCATAAGCTTAGCCATTTGCTTTTAGCAACATTTCTACAACTTCCTTCAACTGCAGATGAAAACCATACATTTCATAAAGTATTTTTATTGCAACTTCCAGCTAGGCTAGAAAATATTGCAGAGTCATATACTGCTCTGAACTTAAACTGTTTTTTTCTGTTGAGAAGACTAGAAAGCTAAGAGGAAACAGGCTCAGTCATCCACTGATTAAACTGCTACAAAATAACCAAACCAAAAGAGGAACCCAAGCCCAGGCTATGTCAAGAATGAGCAGTGTGTGTATTTTAATAACAGCAATGGTGTGCCTAACCTTTGAACACATAAGTTGCTGAGGGAAAACTATCCTCAACCTTTAATTAACTGCTCCAAAGTTTTCAGGCAAGAATTAATGCCTTGGGAATATCTGGATCTACTTCTCCTCAAACTGTTAGTATCCATCAGAAATCATCAGCCTCAATTTAACCAACGCTCCAAATCTGAATTTTACAGAAAAACTCCAATGATTTTGTTTGCTTTGGTTAAGCATTTAGAAGGACCTGACCAACTTTTCTCAGTAGATTAGAATACAGGGTGTATGTGGGGTGGATTTTGTTTTGCACAGTCATTTTAATTTGGTCACAATGCAAAATTAAATTTTGTGGGCTTTTATTTATCTGCTATTCTCACAAAAGAAGTATAGAAAATAAACATTCCAAACCTTGTTACTGTAACTTTAAAAGCCCACCTCAAAAAAAAAGTTCAGATGTTCTTCAAGGAATGCTTATACAAACACGATCTGAAGGATCCTGAACTGTGTGCTAAACAGCCATAAAAATGAGTTAAATATCAGAACAAGTTACGAAGGGGATATTATGTAGGATGCAAACAAAAAAAAAGTTCAAAGAAACAAATTAAATAAAACCCAAAAAACTCCACCCCCGACCCTTGTACTAGTATCTGGATTAGTTAAAAAAGAAATCTCTAATGAGCCTGATTTCTGATTGAATTTCTGTCAGAACTGAAACGCAACCTAAATCATATTAGGTTACTTTGGGGTTGCGGTTTTTTCTCTTGCCACAAACATAGACTCTTCATTTACGTGGATATTTGAGCAGACTACTGAGGCTGTAAAATTTAGATACCACTTCTGCAGTATTATAATTACTTGTACACATTTTCCCCCTATCTCTCATCCCCCAATAACAGATCTTGGATATTTTAAACTAGTTGCTGCAATGACATTCAGTTATTAGCTAGCACATGATCAAATCTGTAAATGGATTTAAGAATATAAAGAAACTTAGTTTGCTAAAATGAGGCATCCTCTACTGTTTTATGTAATGTACCCTGACTGCTCCTGAGTAAGAACGGAGCTCGTCCTCCATGAGATAAGGCTATATATCCTCACTTGTTGGTGAGACCAAGTCTACCCTTAGAAAATCCCAACTGAAATTACAGCAAAGGTAGTGTTACAAAGTAATTAACTGAAGCATTTCTGAAGGTAGTGTGTGCACATTTTCCACCTCCTCTCCCTCTGGGTGAGCACTAAATAGATTGCTAATTTGTTAAGTAAATTTAATAGTGAGAAGAAAATCATAAAATGTTAATCGACTCAAATAATTATTTATCATTGAGTAACCAAATTTCTTAAATTCAAAGGTTCATTGTTTCTTAGTTTCTTTAGTTTAATCCTCCAATGAGTTGAATCTCAGAAGAAAAAAATGTGAATAATTTTGTAAGACGGCTTCCCAATTTGC
Source organism: Camelus dromedarius (assembly GCF_036321535.1). NCBI lineage: Eukaryota > Metazoa > Chordata > Mammalia > Artiodactyla > Camelidae > Camelus > Camelus dromedarius. The sequence continues at coordinate 55,613,478 of NC_087443.1, read as the reverse complement.
AATGATAAAGCTCCCAGTATGATAGAGGTGGTTTCTAAAAGGGGGCTTTTTCTTCCTTTTTTCCTTCTTTTAAAAATAAAGGCAAATATAACTTAAGAAACAGAAAGAAAATCATGCAGGCTCTACAGGCAAGGAGTCCACTTCCATGTATCTGTTCTCTGTGAGGTAACTCAATTCTCTCTTGTAGAGAAACATGCAAAAGGCCAAACAATATATTGAGCCATACTGCACATGAAAATTTAAAAATATGCAACATTCAGAATGCACCTTTCACCTCTGTACACACAAGTCAATGCAAATTCTGCAAAGGAACAAGTGTCACAGTAAATGGAGTTAGGTGCAAGTAATGACAGCTGAACAATGCAGTAGTGCTCACCCAGTTTGTACAGTAATTGGCACTCTACAGTATTCCTACTCATTTTTTGATTCATTTGCACTTTGTGCTGCCTCTCCCTGGGGATCTAATTCAATCTTTACAGAAACATCTGGCCCCTCCGACCTCATTAATTTCATCTTTTTCTTTGGAGGGTTTTTCAAAGTGCCCAGCCTCTCTTTTACTTTGTACTCCAGTGTACTGTGGGGAATCCCATAAATACTCTGAGCTTTGGAAACACTCATTTTTCCACTCATAACCACTGAGATTGCTTCCTCCAGTATCTCACTGTTGTACTGTCTGTAACGCCCTCTTTTCTTCCGAGGCTGCTTGGAGCCAGGGTCTCCTTCTTGATCCGATGTGGGATATGGCTGTCCAGAGGTAGACTGCTCAGCATCTGAGCCCCAAGAATCGGGTCCAGCGTCTAACATGCTTTTTCTATTTTGTTTTGGAAGAATAGCCCTTAATTTTTTACTAAGCGCGCTCTCCGTTTGTGAACCCATTACCAAAGAGCTATAGCTGTACTGATCACCAGTGCGAGATTCCCAAGAAAGATCCATTCCTCGAACTTGTGGTATCTTTAAATCTACAGGAGATGAATGGCTCACATCCTTTTTCCCATCTTGTTTTGCTTGAAGTGCCATTTTTGGAAAGGCAGAGTTTTCTGCAAGAAAAGGAAGGTCACTGATGTTGTTGAGTGCACCATTTCCCCTGAACTTCATACGGCTGAGGTTGAACTCATAATGCGGTTTTGCCCAAGAGGCTTCCCTGGATAATATTAAGTGTTGTCCATGATTCTGTAATCCAGATGGCCCAAGGCTGGCAGCTGTGGACAATTGGTTTCTGCTCAGTAGTTCTTCACTAATCTGCAGGGATCGAGCCAATGGAACTTTGAGTGATGTGGAGTGTCCAAAACCTTCCCTGGTTCCATCCTGTAAGCTTCTTGGAGGTACCCCATCACCACTCCGAAGTCCGTCTGGGCGGTACTGGCTGGGTCTCCCAGGTCGCCTAATTGGATGGAAGGAAACTGATGTGAGCAGGACTTGCACAGGTAGGGAGGGATGGGTGAGGGGACCACTCCTTTATTAGAAGGCCTTGCTTGGGTAACATCACTTTGTGTTATTTATTTATTTTTTCTCTAAAATTAAAAAAAAAAAGGTCTCAGCAGTTAGTTTTAAACTTGTTCACAAAAAAAGAAAAAAAAAAGGAAAAAGGAAAAAAGAAAAAAAAAAAAACCCAGGAGCTTTTGGGCAAAGAAAAATTAAACCTGTCAGCTGGTCTCTGGTTGGGTTCACAAATTTTCGGAGAAAAAGTTTCGCGCAACTGTTTGAAAATAGCACCTTAATTATTAATTACAAAGTAATCATCAAGTCTCCGTAGATCTACAAAGAATTGTGTTACCAATGTGACGTTACCACTAAACAAGTACAGTAATAAAAGAGTAAGCCAAATTATTTATTTTAATGCAACATAGTCAACATTCATGACAACCAGCTATAAAATTGGAACACTTTACATTGGTGGATGGAACCCATAGATAATTGCTCATTTATCCCACAAACAAGTTGATGTTCATTATAAAAAAAAATCAAACAACACCAAATAACATCTTATTTTGCTTAGGAAAAAAAGATTTGGCTACCAGCCCCAAGGGGGAGAAAAAACCCAAACCAAAACACCCATCGAAGAATTATAACTTACCACAGTTCTTCATTTTAAAACATTAGTTGCAGATACATGAGTACCACTGATTTTCCATTTGAAATCATCCAAGCTTTAAAGAATCTGCCCTTTGTTTCCCCCAAAACATTGTTTAAGTTCTACTCAAAGTAATTACTGTCAGAGGTATATAAACAATTTTTAGCAGAGTTCTTCAGTTAAAAAAAAATTTTCTTCTTAAAATACCAAATATCAATTTTGAAATTTTAAGCGGATAGCTTTCAAATAATGTTTAAAAAATTAACTACTTACACAAAGTTAATTCCTAAGTTTTCATTTTCACTATAAAGATTATCAATGGGTAAAACTGACAACTACTAAAGCATGCCCAAGGGGAATAATTATGGTAACTAGGCACAAAAGTGGAACTTTGCAGAAATAATGATAAACCAGCTATGTTTTCCAAAAGTCTATAGGGATTTTGCTTTTATCAGTAAGTAACATAATATGGATAACAATTCAACTAAAACATGGACAGTACTACCCATGCTTTTGTCTTCCAGAAAACACTACCACAAGGAAAATATTTACTTTCCATTCAGATGGACAAATCCAACAATTTCAACCCTTTAATACATGGACCTGGTGGTCAAGTTTAAAGTGAATCTTATGCAAGGGATTCATTATTGCAAACAGCACTTAGGTTTCTCCTACATATGCCCTTGATTACACAACTCAAGTTTTTTGATACCTAAATGGACCCAATGATTTGGGATCATGATGAATTATATCTAGTTTGAACTATGGTGAAAAAAAGCACTTAAGAAAAAAAAGATTAGCAAACTATGCAAAATAGATTAAATTAATAAGTTATTCTAGACCTAATATAGGATGAGAGAAAAAGGAAGATGATGGAATTTTAGAGAAAATAAAGGAGCATTTTAGAAATCAGTGAAGGAATCCTTCAATTTGAAGGAAATTAAGAGTAAGCTGAATAAGGTTAATCCATTTAGTGTCTACTTACTCCTTAAATATCTAAACTACTTCCCCATGTTGACATTGTAAAAACTAAATAAACCTAAATATTAATTAATTTACTAAAGTTATTTTTCATATCTAGATGAAGCCGATTTTTGGTCACAACACAGTTTTATGGAAATGCCTTCCCAATATGGCATCTAAGTATATTCATTACTACCTGACCTCTAAAAATGATTACTATGTACACACGGACAGAGAATTAGACAATTCTTACACTTATAAAACTAGGTAAACAGAAAATTCACTTTAGTCTAAGAGTTATCAAAACTGAGCATGTAATGTCTTGGCAGCATAAGACGGTTATCTACCAACATCTACAACCAGTCTTATCCAATTCAAAACAAAAAATACACACAATTATTTTCTGAACTGCCACAGAGTTAAAACTGCAGTTCAAATCAACAAACAAAACAAAACCAAAACAAACAAGAAAAAAGCAAACAGCCCCACACTCCATTAGAGATACCAAATTACATACCAGAACCCAATTCTCATTCAACAACCTCAGCACACATAATATTGCCTTTACATCTGAACTCTGAAATTATTTAAGTTGGGTTTCACACTCCCAAATACTCAACAACAAAAGGCCCAAAGACATTCTTGCCATATTCCTGATTACTTACTATTTGTACTAAACTGGCAAAACTGACCTATACTAGTCAACTCTAGATTTCACAGACTGTGCTTTTACTTGATTGATAGACTAAACGTAATTTCACTAAAGGCCCACCAATAAGAGTGTTACTCTGAAAAATTAACTTTTAAAACACACAAGGGAGATTGGACTCAGTATTTGATAAACTGTCTCCTATAAAACTGTGGAAGGCCACAAATATTTTCCCTTACCCGTTCCCTTGAGTACTGGAGCAGCCTGGAGAATGGCTCAGGGAAGTGCTGCCAGCACATGGACTTTTCTTAGTGGATAGATCAAGTACACCGTCTGTAGAGACACAAAGAAACACCTGAGGATATTAAAAACTGGGAGCAAATACGAACTGAATAGGCTAAAAATGACAAAGTAGTAGGCCTAGTCAACTAAGCAGGTAAAATTAGCCATATATTTTGAGTTACGAAACCAATTCATTAATAGGATCAGGATATTTTTTCTTCTGAAGTGACATAAATTTAGCAAAGTCTGGTATATCTAATATCTCCAAGGGTTAAATATTTTATTAATAAGGCAAAAGAAAAGATAGAGCATAACACTAAAGATATTAAGATATAGTGAGATACTAGAAATGGCAGTTTACATAGTATGAGGTTCTGCAACAGAACTATGTCATTTACTCAGTTTACCTTGATCAAAGCATGAGTTTTCAATGCCACAATGTCAGACTAATTATAAAAATCGAATTTCTCAAGAGCTAGTAGGTCTACCTGAAACACTAAGAGTACGTGAAAGTTGGATTTAGAAAATTTTAATACAAAAATATTTTGTAAACAAGTTTATATGGTTATAGTAAACATATATACAAGACAGTATGTAAGATAAATCAGTTGTTAATTGTTTATAATTTGCATGTGTCCTAATTACTCTTTGGACACATCTGCAAAAAACTATATTTGGATTCAACCTTTTGGGAAAAATCAGCAGGGCTTCAAAATCGACTTGTTGATACTTACAAAGGCAAAGTTTAAGGAAAGAAAGAAAAATGAAACGTCTTGATACTGAAAGGAGCCTTGCAGGGTAACCTTTTTTTTTTTAAACTGAAGCTAGACCAAATAACAAATTCATGTTATTAGAACATTTCTTCTCCCCCGAAAGATTTTTTTCCCCTCATACACAAGTCTAGAAAAGAAAATTCAAAGTCTAGATAACTTTCAAAGCTGCCATTCTGTCCAAAATTAACAGAGCAAGGTAACATTCAATGCCTTTGATATTCAGTTGGCTAGCAGAGAAGCCGGCTACCTAGTTATGTTAAAAACCACTCCAATATAAAACCCATTTGGGACACTGTAACTCCCTATTTCAGGCTGTTAGAAATAAATATGCAACTGAGTTCATAAACCAAAAAAAGCCCACACTCATACAGAGTAACTGTTGTCCTTTAGAGTCACTAATATTTCTAAAAATAGAATTGTAATCTTACAGAACCAAGTATCCTTTTAGACACCTAACCCAATTAGATACCTAACAAGCAAATGCACTGTTTAAAATATTTCCAACCAGAGACAGTTATTATTTCCTAAGCCTGTCTAATCAAACAGGCAACATAACTTAAATCTACCCTGAAAAATACTGTGATTTAAGTTGAAAACATATTAAAATTCATTGGGAAATATTATTTTAAAATTTTTGGTTCATTTGAAATCTATACTATACTCTTACCATCTGGTTCAAATTTCTCTTGATAAGACCGCACTGTCAACACAACATACCTCAAGCATAACACTAGCTATAAGAAGTTAAATTAGACTAAATAAACTTGTATCTTTGTATGTTAACCTCCATCATTAATATTTTAGATACAACCTCTATGCTGTTATTCTAATGTAAAACTGAAGCTTGTAATGCAATATTTAAAGCAAACGGATTTTTAATGAAAGCTACCCATCTGCGGTAAAGAAAACAATCCTCAATAAAATAGAATAGAACAACTTTACAAACATGGTAACCAAAGATATACTAATCAATATGAACATTGGACAACTAGGAGGCCTCCTGCTAAGAGATCTCTCAGAACTTAGAGGGGTTTTTTTTTTCTGATGGAGGCACTGGGGATTGAACCCAGGACTTCATATATGCTAAGCATGCCCTCTACCACTAAGCTATATCCCCACTTTCAGAACTTAAAGAGATTTTGACTGCTATTCACTACACAGAAAGAGTTAAGGCAAACGAAAACTATTCAAAAAAATATTCTTTAATAAGCAACTAAAGCCAGTCCATTAAGTGTCATTCCTTCATACACTTACAATAAGCAAAATAAAGTCATTTCAGAGTTTCTTATAAGAATTAAACTTATTTACTTTGCAATATAAAAACATATTTCTCACCAATAAATCCACTCTTAGGAGATTTCTACAACAATAAAATCTCATTAGTACAGACATCACCAATTAATTCATCAATTAATAATCTGTAGTGGTTCAGAGTGGCAGAGTTGAAATGCTCACTTCATTTTTGTGAAATTAAAGGTAAAATGAAATCACAAAACTGTAATATTTAATCTTAAGAGAATAACTTTTAAAACACTCAAGAAGTATATGCTTAGCAAAACTGATACCCTCTTAACCTCTTCACTTAACTAGGATCCTCCTCACAGATTACCTTTTGAAAATACCCTAGTTAGTTTGTAATATAGTGCATGTATGTATTTGTGTATTTATAAAATACTGACTACAGTTAACAACCTGAAGTGTGTCTACTGTTGTCTCATTATTTCTAACCCCGTGAGTTTCTTTTTTAAAAATGCAAATAACACATATTTTGGCCTTACGATCTTATTTGCAGAGTATAACTTCTTTTATCTAACAAGACATATCTATTTCTCAGATAGGTGCTAATCCTAAACACTGATGGATAAGGGGGAAAAGTTAACTTTCAAAGGGCTTTTAAAAACAATGGATATGACAATGCTTTGGAAAGTGTAAAATGCTTACATAAATATCAAGTAACAACTGTAACCACCTAACTTTCCTGGTTCAGTCATGTAACTATGAACTACTGATGGGTAAGGTTGCTACTTTATTTGTACTTCTCTATCACCGCAAAGTCAGGAATAATTTAAGAATCACATTAGTTTTTATCCTATTAGTGTTACTGGTGCCCTACTTGCCAATAATTTTTTTTCTCCCCAAATTAAAAGTATACTTATTGGACAGAGGAGATATCTTGACATCAAACCATACCTTGTTCGCTAGGTTCTGACTGAGACTTTCTGACAGTAAGGTCCAGAGGTGAGTCTTGGTCAGCCATGAGAAGTTTGCTGAGCACAGGGTTCTGAGTAGTTGCAGCCGTGGGAGAGGTGGTGACTGGAGATGCTTTCGGCAGGCTTTGGTTCTTTGTGCTATTGGGCTGGCTGGGGTCCTGAGTAGAGCTATTTTTTGAGGTATATTCAGCAGCAAATTGTTGGATCATTCGCTGCATGATCTCACGGGCCACTAGGGGGATATTGGGGTCGGAGACCCAGGGACTGTCTGTAAACAAAGATTTATTTACTTTTAAAGTGGGACAATGTACTAAAAAGAGACAGCTTTCAAGCAAACAGAATTTCATTTTATTTTTCTCTTAAAATGCAATATCCTAAAAATAGTATTCCCTCTTATATTTTTAATCTCTAGGCTTATAAAAGTTGCAGATTTTTAAAAATATAATTTTAATAAAATTATTCCTAAACACCATCCCCGCCCCCGATTATGAAGTCAAATAAAGGGATAACAAATAGTTTATCTTATGGGCAAGAGTCACTTACCTGATACAGAAATCCCAAAACCCTTCTTTTATGAAAATAATTACTCCCCTGTTTACCACCTATAGATCACATCTGGTCTCCCCTAGATTTTTCCTGAGCCATCTCTTCCTAAATTACTGAAGAATGGAATGTTCAGTTCATGAGGGCTTAATTTACTGTTAAAGACTGAAAGCATACCAAGATTACAAAAGGAGATAATTAATATTAAGACCTATGATAGACTAGGGCAATAGTAGTCACACTTCAATGTTAATCAAAATCACTTTGAGGGCTTATAAAAACAGATTGCTGGGTCCTATCCCCAGAGTTACTGATTCAGCAGTTCTAGGGTGAGCTCAAGAACTGGCGTTTACAACAAGTTTCCAGACACTGCTGATCAGGGGACCATATTCTCAGAACTCCTGGGTCAGGAGTTTAAATGGCAAATCTCTAAAGCCTAAGACCATATTTTCCCCCACAAGTTCTTTAAATACACTCTGCCAACATTAAACACAATAAACAGGGAAGTAATGAAATACACATCTAAGTTATCAATTTCTAATCAATGTTAGTTTAAAAATAAAGACAATACGAATTCATTAACTCATAGAACCTTCAGTACTGGAAGGGACCTTGAAGGTAAAATAAAAGGGAAAATGTTTTGTACACCCTATCAGGGAGACTAAAAGCTTTTTGAGAGCAGAGATTACCCCTATACACGAAGCACCTAATCTTGGTGTAAAGTATAAATTCATATTAGTTGAGTAATAAATGGATCAATCGATTAGCAAATAGTTTGAAGAGTAAGGATCTCTTCAAATCTGTACAGATGGTTGGTGACAGACCCCTGACTAAAACTCTCCCCCTGATCTTAATGCTCCACCTGTAACCATTATACTTCCCTACCACACTCCTGAGGCTTTAGAAGATGGATCTCAGAAAACCTCAGCTTCCTTGGTCTTTTAAATATTAACTATAGAAGGTCAATTACTTTACTCATAATATTTTGGAGTTGTAAGGAACTTTGATTTATAAATTTAAAGGAAAACTGACTAATTACTGTTAATATCACAAAAAACAAACATCATTAAAATCACACAAGACTCCCAAGAACAATTTTTTTTTTCTGAAGGACAAATTAAAATTTACTTAATTTTTTGGAGTTTGAGGTTGGCTCTACCAATAATAACATTTCTGTTCTACTAAGAAGTATTTTTAACCCTAAGTTGCCTCTCTATAAATAGAGACCATGAGTATGCTAGATGGTTTAGGAATAAAGGTATTCAGTAGGTAAGGTTCACAAGTTACTACAATCACCAACCATGGTTCCTTGAATGTTTTAATAAACATTTTAGTCAGATATTCCTTTTTTCAATCTCTCTACCCACTGGGTTTTCTTATTCATAATCATTTAACTTCCTACGTTACATCCTTTTTTTTTCTTACACAGCTTATAACCCTCCAAATGAAAATGAAAGACTATATAATTTCAAGTTTTAATACATCCCTGTATCTTTTTACCCCCTAAAATGCTGGAGTATGTAATACATAAAAAAGAAAGCTTCCAAATAGGAAGCAATATGAATTCATTTATAGAAAGTCTCTGTTTAACTAGACTAGTAAATACAATTAAAGAGTTTTGTAAAGAGTCAGAGATTTTAGGATAAAGATCATGAATTCCTACCACTGAGTTTTAAATGCCTGCAGTGTATTTTGCCTCTTTGTTGAATAACTTACACAATTATGAAACACAATTCATGTTTATGATCCGATCACATCTCTGCCATTTGAATTTCTACATCTTTTGAAAGTTTCTTAAGCACATTTCATTCTTTTATTTACTTAAAACACTACATCTATAAACCTAGTCACGCTTAGGGGGAACATGCACAACTGAGTCAAATAAAAATAATAAATCGGGTCAAAATTAAAAGTAAGAAAAACACGTAAATGCTACATCATAGCCACCTGTATGTTTTAAAAATGCAAACCTAACTTTTAGAAAAGTGTCAAATTTTCTGACACAAGTGACAAAGCAAGCTGAAAAGTAATGATCATGACAGTTATAGAAGGCACGCCGTTCTTAAAGAGGAATTTATTATAGAGTCTATACCACAAAAGCCTGCTCTTATCGCATCTATGTTTCTACCTAGCTACATATAACCTTTTCACATTCAATTATTTAAAATACACAATTTGCAATACTTGGCAACAAAAGACTAAATTGAAATATCTTAATTTTTTATTAAAAACAAAATATTCCCTTCAGATTAAACTGCCTGTCATCTCTATGGATACTGAACATTTTTGGTATTAATTTGAAGACTAGTAATGTCTATCTTTTAGACATTTCCAAGAGGGTTAATAAAATATCTACAAATAACAATATTAATACATAAAGGGGGAACTTCCAATTGCAAAGCAATAGTTCTTTTTCTGAGCATCATATGCCAGTGTACAGACAAATACACAAACTTTACATACAATTTCAGAGGATTCTCATCTCTCAAAGTCTATCCTAAGACTGATTTCAAGGTACGAATTCTCCCCACGAAAGTCATGTGCCCCCAAATTTAATTTCTAAGTAAGAAAACCTGTAGGAACTTTAATCTAAGTTATCCCTACATGACAAAGGGATGGCACTAGTAGAAAAGCAGGTTGAAATTCTCCTCAGGAATCTGCTTGTGATTAACCTCATTAACTCCCCCTAAGCAAAGAGTAAATGAAAAGTGGTTCTTCTATGTAAATTAGGAAGAGGCGTTCCTCTCCAGATAATCAAGTTTCCTGCAGCATTAGACCCATGACTCAGTACACATCTCAAAGAAGAGCAGCAGAAGAGCTGGGAAGATACTGTATTTAGTTAATAAACTGACAGAAACAGATCTAGCAATCATTTATACTCTAAAGTATATATGTGAATTAATTTAAAACAATCAACTGTTCATAAAACTATTTTGAACAGACTTTTGAAATCAGGGTATTTTATGGAAGTGATATGGCGAGCATGGAAGTCTCACCTGGGAGCTTTAGGTCAGAGGGTATTAAAGGATATAAAAGAAAAGTGAAGAGGTACTAAAAGATTTAATTCTACCTAGGGATCTGATGGAAGAAGGGAAAAAAGTGCCTCTGAAAAGAAAATTCTTGTGCATTCCTTAATTTTATGATACTTTACCTTATATTCCCATTTGAAAATATTGATCACATTAAGCAGAAGCTCAGCTGGTCTCCAACTGTAATCAACCTATTAGAATCTGCATTTATCAGACTTTTAACTAATGTACAGGCAAAAATCACCCTTCAAACTTCGGAAGGAAGGAGGGAACTTCCAGAGGAATGAGAGGCATAAACAAGAACATAGGAAGAAACATTAGAGAAAGTGGAATCATTGAGTCTGCTGAAGATTAAGCAGGGATATTCAGCATTATCAGGAGTTTGTAGAAAACTTTTTTAGCACCTATCATAGTACCCTCCATCTTGGAACTAGATGATTGGCATAACTAAGGACTATAAATTCATTTAGAAAGAATTTTCTTGAAGGTAAAGACTTCACTACGATGAACATGAAGGGAAGCTTCCCAAAGGTCCTGGCTGATGGCAATTATGCTTTGTGGATAGAGAAAAGAAATATAAAAGAAACCTGCAAAAGTTTCATGGAGAAAGATAAATTGAAAAATATAAGAGGTAAAGCTATTAAATAAGTTACCTCAAATGTATGTGGGAAATTTTTATTATGTAATAGTGAATTTTTCTTTAATTTTAATAATTTAAAAAACTTTAGAAAACAAGGCTATTTCAAGTTTAACTCAACCAAAGGAATATAGAGAATTATAAAGTCTATAATCTATAAAGAAAAATATTTTTAAAAGCAACTCTTTTTAAAAATGACACTGAAATTAAAGAGATAAATATAAGACAAGCAGATGCTAAATGTCATTTTTCACTAGAACCAACCTTTTCTATAAAAGACTGCATTGAGGAACTCTTCTGCTTGTCTCTCGAATCGAATGATTTTTGCTTGCTCTTGTTTAAGCAGAGCTTCTTGCCCAGCTCCCGAAGCTGGTTCATCCAGACCGACTAAGTGTCCCTGCAAAAATATTTGGTGAAACATTTGCACAAAAATTTTTCCCCATTCAATATTAAAAGCACAGATCCAAAGTCAAAGACAAATGTTAATAACAGGTAAGATAAATTAGTTTAATACAATTAAAATATTTTAAAACTTCAAATCAGGATATTTAACTCCACAAAAGTATAAAAGCAAAGTGAATATAAAAATATGCTTTGAGTGGTTTTTATCCATATTTTTGATTGAGTTTTGTTTAAATTTATAGGTTAACTTTAAGCATAATTACCAGGGGGAAAATTTCTTTGAGCATTCAAACATAACGGTTCTTATTACACTATAGCACTGGTTCATAGACAACTCAACTCAGACAAAAAGATACCTTAAACACCAAATCTCATTTGAGAATCTTGTTTGCCCTCCTAGTATCTGTTTTCTCCAGACACAAAACAAACATTTTTAAAAGGTCATTAGGAGGGAAAACTCAAAAAGAATGTATCTGAATTCATAATTCTGTCCTGACAGTACTATTTTACAAACAGTAGCTTTCAAATCTTTAGTGGGTTTTGAAATTAATAGGTCAAAACTAGCATTAGAAGAAAAGAATTGAAAAACAGAGTGCATTGCATGTTGTAATGGTTAAACAGTTCAGTATCTTAAGGGTAAACATTTCTGTATCTTATATATATTTGTTTAAACATGATTTCAATATGAAAATATGGGTCCTGATCAAAAAGTTTCAAGATACTACATTAGACTCATCCCAGAGACTCCCAGAATATACACTCAGACTATAGGAGCACTGGACTAGGTTGACAATGCTTTGTACTTATTTCCACTCTTGTAGCTAATAAATAAACAGAAAATTATGACAGTAAAAAATAAGACTGTAAAAACCTATAATAAAAAATAAGACTATAAAGAAAAATAACGTATATTTTTTAAGACTTCCTTAAGTTCAAGTGCATATCATTTACTTCATGTCACTGCAATGTATCAACACATGCATTTATTTATATCATGAAAAACTTAGAAGTGCTCTAAATAAGAAAACAGGACATACACTGGCACAATGAATAGTAAATAAGACACTGAAAGCATGTTACAATCCAAAAACGATATCCCCTCAAATTTTAAATATACTCAATGATAACTGCAATCAGTTTTCTATGATTTCCCCATCACCCAAACTATGTCAACAGCACAACCAAAATATGTATTTTGCAAAGACACATTTAACTTCAATTACATATTGTAAATATTTAATATGAAGAATTCTCTTGTATACTCAAACTGAAACGACAGTCCCTTAACATTTCCATATAAGACATATTGTTTGCCACATAATATTAAAAAGCTTTAAACAAAATATTTTAAGTTATGAATCATTACAAACACCTTTATTATAGGTGTTATTTGCCAACATTCTCTTCTATGCATTAAATAAATTATTAAGAAAGTAACTTTTAAAACCGAATCACAAATTTTGATACAGATTTAACAATTAAAATGTATTAGGAACAAGTATTAAAGAGTTCAATAATTCTCATTTGTACTATACTTTAATGTCATTTCATTGTTTATTGATTTTTAAAAATCAGACATTCCATGGCATAAGCTGTACTTACAAGTCCTTAGTCCTACATTCACTCAGTTTAGTCAGACTTTGAACAGAGAATTTATACTTAAACTATGTTTAACGTAGCATTCAGGCCACTTTCTAATATAAATCAACACAGTAACTAACCTAGTGTTCACTAAGGCAGTTGCTACATGTTCGTTTTTGAATCAAAAATTACCAGTTTAATCAGCCTGTACTCTGAAATACACAGCCTACTTTTAGTTGGTTCATGTTAATTATAGTCACACTTACTTATTTTGTTTTTAAACAGTTTTACTGAGGTATGGTACACACTGTACAATTCATGTACCATTTAAAGTGTAAAACTCAATGCTTTTTAAAGTATATTCATAGGTATGGAACCATCACCATGATCTAACTTAAGAACATTTCTGTACCCTAAAAGGAAGCCCTGTACCCATTTAACAGTCACACCCTCATTCCTTAAACCTTAGGCAACCACTATATTTGTCTCTATAAGCCGTATCTACTCTGGAAATTGCACAGAAATGGAATTATACAATATTTGGTTTTTTGGTGACTGATTTATTTCTCCTGGAATAATGTTTGTAAGGTTCAACCAAGTTGTAGCACATATCAGGACTTCTTTTTTTACTGCCAAATAATATTCCATTGTAAGGATAAACAACATTATATCCATTCATCCACTGATGAACATTTGGGTTGTTTCTACTTTTTGTCTACTATGATATGAATAATGCTACTTTTAATATTTGCTTACAAGTTTTTGTGTGGATGTATATTTTCATTTCTCTTGGATATATACACAGGAGTGAAATTTCTGGATTATACGTTAACTATGTTTACCATTTTAAGGAAGTGCCAAACCATTTTCCAAAGTAGCTGTACCAGTTTATATTCCCAGCAGCAATGAGGGGGTCCAATTTCTCCACATACTCATGAACACTTGTTATTTTTTTGATTACACCCATCCTAATATATAAGAAGTGGTATCTCATGATTTAGATTTGCATTCCTCTAATGACTAATGATCCTGGGCATCATTTCATGTGCTTATTGATGGGGGATACCTCCTTCAAAGAAATGTATACTCATATGCTTTGCCCAGTTTTTAATTGGGCTATTTATCTTTTTAGCGTTGAGCTGCAAGAATTCTTGATATATTCTGGATACAAGTGCATTATCAGATATATAATTTGCAAATATTTTCTCCTGTCTGTGAGCTTTCTAACACTTCACTGATGCTACAGTTAAGCTGTACAAGAGTTAAAAAAAATTTTTTTAACAAAGGTACCAGGGATTGAATCTAGGGCCTCATGCATGCTAAGCATGTGCTTTACCACTTAGCTAGTCCCCCTACCCCAAAAGTTAAATTTTAATGAATTCCAATTTGTCTATTTGTTCTTTTGTCATTTGTGCTTTTGGAATTGTATCCAAAAAAAAACTAGTTGCTGACCAAAGGTCATGCAGATTTACTCCTATGTTTTCCTCAAAAATTTTTATAGTTTTAGGACTTACTTTTAGATCTATGATCCATTTCCACTAAATTTTTGTGTGTGGTATAAGGAAGGGGTCCAAGTTCCTTTGTGAAAAATCACTGGCCATAAACTTTACTTCTGGGCACTCAATTCTATCCCATTAATCTATATCTAGCCTCATGCCAGTAACACGCTATGTTGATCATTATAGTTTTGTAGTAAGTTTTGAAACGGGGAAATGTGAGTCCTCTCAATTTGTTCTTCTACAAGATTGTTTTGGCTATTGAGAGTCCCTTGAATTTTCATATGAATTTTTGGATCAGCTTGTCAATTTCTGAAAAACAAAACCCAGCTAGGGTCTTGACAGGAAAGGTGCAGATCATTTGGGGAATAATGCCAACTTCATAATATTGAGTCTTCCAATCATGAACATGGAATGCTTTCCCATTAATTCAGATCTTCTTTAATTTCTTTGAACAATGTTTTGTAATTGACAGTGTACAAAGTATTACACTTTTGTTTATTTTACTCTTTTGGATACTACTATAAATGCAACTGTTTTCTTAATTTCATGTTCAGACTGCTCACTGCTAATGTACAGAAATACAACTAATTTTTTAAAAACACTGTATTCTGCAAGCTTGCTGGACTTGCTTATTAAATCTAATAGTTTTATAGATTCCACAGGATTTTCTTTAAACAACATCATGTCATCTGCAAACAGACATACTTCTACTACTTCTCTTACAATCTGGATTAACTTTGGTTTCTTTTTGTTGCCTAACTGTCAAGGTTAGAACCTCTGGTACAATGCCAAAAAGAAGTGGAAAGAGTAGATATTTGTGTCCTGTTCCTGATTTTAGGGGGAAACCGTTCAATCTTTTACAATTACGTATGATGTTAGCTGTGTATTTTTGCAGGTCAGGTTGGGTAAGTTCCTGCTATTCTACTTTGCTGAAGTATCACAAGAAAGTTGGATTTGGTCAAGTGTCTTTTGGGGAGGCATCTATTGAGATGACTGTGCTTCCTGCCACTTTTTCTATTAATACATTGTATTACACTAATTGATTTGGGGGGGGGGTGTTAAACCAACCTTGCATTCCTGAGATAAATCTCACTTGGTAACGTGTATAGCAGTTTTTAATTGTTGCTTGATTTGATTTGCTCATATTTTGTTGAGTATTTTTTGCATTGATACTGGTGTGTAGTATTCTGGTTACGTCTTTTGTCTGGTTTTGATTTTCAAATACTAGTCTTACAGAATGAGAAAATCTTTCTTCCTTATATTTTATACAAGTTTGTGAAGAATCGGTATTAATTCTTCTTAAACTAGTAGAAATCGCCAGTGAAGACATCTAGCCATAGGATTTTCTTTGTTCAAAGTTTTTTAAATTACTAATTCAATATCTACTTGTTCTAGGTCATATCAGTTTCCCAGGGCTACTGTAACATACTACCATAAACTGGAGGGCTTAAAACAGCAGAAATTTATTCTCTCACAGCTCTAGAGCCTAGAAGTCTGAAATCAAGGTGTCACCAGGGCCTGCTCCTTCTTTAGGCTCTAGGGAAAGAGTCCTTTCTTTCCTCTTCCTAGCTTCTGCTGGTTTCCAGCAATCCTTGGTGTTTCTTGGCTTATGACAGCATAACTCCAATTTCTCCCTCCATCTTTACATGGACTTCTTCCCTGTGTGTTTGTGTCTGTGACTTCAAATCTCTCTTCTTATAAGGACACCAGTCATTGGATTTAGGGCCCACTTGAAGCCTGGGTAACCTCATCTTGACTTGATTATATCTGCAAAGACCCTATTTCCAAATAAGGTCATATTCACAAATACCAGGGATTAGAACTTAAACATTATCTTTTGGGGGGACACATTCAATCTGCAACATACATCTGTTCAGATTTTCTATTTCTCCTCATGCCAGTTTTGTGTCTTTCTAGGTATTTATCCATTTCATCTAAGTTATCTAATCTTTTGGCATATATATTATCAATAGTATTCTCCTTAGAATCCTTTTTACTGCCGTACTGTCAGTAATGGTCTTCACTATATCACTTGCAATTTAGTAATCTGAATCTTCTCTCTTTTTATGTTGATCAACACTAGATAAAGGTTTATCATTTTTATTGATCTTTTCATAGAACTAACTTTTGGTTTTGATGATTTTCTCTATTTCTTTATTTTACCTTTTCATTTATTTCCGCTCTAATCATTTCCTTCTTTCTGCTTAATTATGGTTTAGTTTGCTCTTTTTCTAGTCTCAAGGTAGACAGGGTATTGATTTGAGATCTTTTCTTCTGTAATGCAGGCATTTGTAGCTATAAATTACCTTCCAAGCACTGTTAACTACATCTCATAAGCTTTGGTATGTTCTGGTTTTGATTTAATTCATCTCAGATTGTTTTCTAACTTCCTTTGTGATTTCTTCTTTGATCCATTGATTATTTAGAAACGCAGTTTAATTTCCACATGATTTTAAATTCCTCATATTTCTGTAATTGATTTCTAATTTCATTCTACTGTGAATGGAAAACATAACTTTGTATAATTGCAATTCTTTAAAATTTATTTTTTATGACCTAGCATATGGTCTCTCTTGGAGAATGTTTCATTTGCTTTTCTTGGGTGGAGTGTTCTGTTAATGTCTGCTGGGTTTAGTTGATTCAGTGTTGTTCAAGTCTTCCATCTTTGTTGACCTTCTGCCTAGATGCTCTATCCATTATTGAAAGTGGGCTATTTACGTGTCCAACTATTATGGCTAAATTGTATACTTCCCCCTTCAATTCTGTCGCATCTTGCTTCATGCAGTTTGGAGTTCTGCTCTTAGGAGAGAATACAGTTTGATCCTTTTATCATTAGAAAATGTCCCTGTTTAGTTTCCCAGCAGTGTGCAGCCTCTGATACCACTTCTCAAAAGATGTGGTCTTGAGCATGTAGTCTCTCTGTTCACGAGGGTTCAGCTGAGCTCTCTTTGTCAGTTTCTTTATCAGGTTTCCCCTTTATAAGCTTCTGGATGATCTGCTTGTAGTGGTATCAGACACCCAGCTGTTAGTCTCTACTACTATTCTACTTGTTTTTGCCACACCCTGGGGCATAAATTGCACTTCAGTCTGATTCAATAAAAGTGGAGCCCCTCTGCAGGGGCAGAATGTTGCCAGTCTTTGAGGCTTATTCCAACCCCAGGAGGGCACTCTGTTGCTGTGTTTTTCTGCTTTTCTCTGTTAAAACTTCTAACTTGTTTGCCATTTCACTTGTTTCTACTAGTATAAAGGAGCTATCAGCCTCCTTTAAACTCTTCACCACAAATATCTTCATAATTTTCAACATCTTTTCATAAGGTCTGTTCCAAATAAAGTCAGTCCCCTTAGAAGAGCTACACAGTTCTCTGTTCTTAAGGCCTGCCTCTCCCTTAGGAAGAACCTTTGTGCTATTCTGCACAGGAACTGGGGGCTGGGACAGTAATTTACTTCCCTCAAAGCGTTATCTGTGCTCTGTGAGTAGGGGGTGTCGAATGACTTGCCCCTCCTGGCATGGAATTGCTGCCTTATGAATGAGGCCTGGCCCAGGGCAATTAGGTCCTAGTATTCTCAGCCTGCTGTGCCTACAGTAGACCTCTACTGAGTAAAGGATGGGAGCCCTTAGGCCTTCTGACCTCACCTGTCTGGAAGAAAGCTTCTGCAACAAAAGCTAGAAGGTACAAAAGATGCCCACAGTCTGTCCCTTCTGCTCAAACTGAGCTCAGGAAAATGGGTGGGAGTGGATGATGGCTCAAATGCCATAAACTCTTGTTGTTCTTACTGAAATTTAGGGGTTTTTTTGAACAAATGATTCTCCATTTGCTGTATACCCTTAAGATAATTATTTCCTGAATTTGAACGATTGTTTTAAAATAATCTTCACCAATCTTATCAGAGTCATAAACCCCACTGCCCTTCACGGACCCTAAACCTCTTACCTCACTACAACCAACCAGAGACTTGTGCACAAGCCAATCAGGCACCTTGGGACTCTATATTATAAAACACCCCAACAACTGGCCCTCAGTGCTCACACATGCACTTCTGTGTGGTCCACTGTTGCCTACAGCAGTGTAGCTATTAAACTTGTTCTTCGCCTTGGTGCTCACACAGGCACTTCTGTGTGGCCTGCTGTTGTCTATGGCAGCGTACCTCTAATAAACTCCTTTTCTATTCCAAAAAATTTTTTTCTCACCAGTTAAATGGTTATTTTGCTTGTTTTAATCCAAAATAATAACCAAAGATGAAAAATACAACACAAAATCATATACTTTTTTCAAGTACATCTGGTCACATGGTTAAAATTTATAGCATTGATGTATAAACAAAATATAGCTCATCCTCTCTCACTGTACATAGATATACAAAATTAAATGAACCAACAAGACCAAAAAAGTTCATATGACATAAAGCTAAAAAAGCTAATATAATAGTCAGGAGATAGTAAGTTAAAGAAAACAATTCATGCCATTTTCCCTCCCCCATATGTGAATTCTGAAAGGAGTCATTATGTATGGTATGGCAAAAAATAACAAAAAGATGTGACATTTCTGTAAATCAAAAGTCACTGTTCTTTGCATTTATTATTTCTCCTTTATAAAGAACCAGTTGTTGGCCCAGAACTAAATAGGAATAAAGCTGGAGATAAGAATGAATTTATATCACCTAAGAGTTGCTTCCTTCAGGATTCAGGAACTGGTCTACCTAGACTGGGTGCTTCTTAGCAAGAGGTGGTTCTGTCATATTAGAATCTACTGTGAGCTTCTTAAAGGCATATATACCTAGAATATACTCCCAGATCTTTTTATTTTGTAACTCTGGGGCAGGGAGTGGGCATTAAGTTTTTTTAAAAGCTCTCTCCTTACTAAGGAACTGCAAAAAGAATCATCAGTATCATACTTAAAAAATTATTACATTGTTATAAATATCTTAGTATTTGAGAAGGCAAATCCCCACTTGTTATTCATATTTTCTAAAATGTCCTGACCATTCTAACTGTATTTTTTCAGATTGTATTTAAAATCACTCAGTCAATTCTGTTCCTACCACCACCAACTCCCCAAAGAAGACACTGTATTTTAATCTGAATTGCATTATACTTAGAAAGTAATTCAGGAAGAAGTAACATCCTTAAAAATATTCAGTCTTCTCTTTTAGGAACTGCTTTTCATTTATCAAAATGGGCTTTAATGGCTCTCAATTAAAATTCTGTTGTTTATTCATATAGCTCCCACATATTTATTATTTTACATTTTTACTGTCATTATGAAGAGAATGCTTCCTTTCTTTTCTAACTGCTAGGACTGGCAAAACAAAGAGTAAGTGAGTGAGTTAGTGAGTGAGTGTGTGTATGTAGAACTTAAAACTTAATTCTGTATACAGCTTTCAGGGGAAAGTGTAGGTCATGTCTTCAGTAGCTATGTTCTCTGGTAGTCTCACCACTTTGTGTCAATTTTCCAATTATCTTTTTAAGGTAATTTCACTTCAGGGAACTGTGAGGGTTGTAGGGAGAGGTAGACGAAAAGGGAGCTGCAGCAAGCCACCAACACTTTGTGGTCTAGTGACCCAGCACCCAAAGCAGAAAAAGAGATAATACTGAATGGGTTGGGATCTTCTTCAGTAGAAAAGACCTCAAGTTCTTTATTAAGCTTTTGGTCATCTCAAGCCATATAATCCATATAATATATTCTTTAATCATCCTTTATTACTTTTTGGGGAATAGCAAAGAAACAAATATTCACAAGATGCATTCAAGTAAGTTTATAAATTTTCTCTACAGCTTTAAGTACTCTCTCTCTGTACTACTGGAAATGCTAAAGGAAATTCATTAGGCTGAAGGGAAATGACACTATAAAACACTGCTAAGATAAATTAGAGATGATGTGAATAAAGATGGGGTAAATCAGGATCATAAACTGACTCAACATTGTTAATTTGGCAATTCTCTACAAACTGATTTAGAGATTCAATGTAACCCTAATCAAAACTCTAAAAGGCTTTTTGAAGAACTGGTAAACTAATTTTAAAACTCATATAGAAAAGTCAAGGACCTAGATTAGCAAAACAAATTTGAAAGAGAAAACAGAGGACTTGTACTACTTGATTTCAAGATACAAAGATACAGCAATCAAGACACTGTGGTATTGATGTAAGGATAGATATATAGTTCAATGGCACAGGACAGAGCCCAGAAATATACCTACATATATATGGTCAGCTGACTTAAAAGATGCCAAGGTAATTTAACTGTTGAGGAGGGGGTCTTTTCAACATACATATATACGATCAGCTGACTTAAAGATGCCAAGATAATTTTACTGTTTGGGGGGGAGTCTTTTCAACAAATGGTGCTAAAACTGGATTATCTCATAGAATAAAATAAACCTCAACACTTAACTCACGCCATATACAAAAATTAACTAGAAATGGATCATAAATCAAAAAGTTAGCATGACTGAACTTCTAGAAGAAAATATACTTTGTGTGTCTGACACTGGATTAGTCAAAAATTTATTGAAAAGGCCATAAAAACATGAATTTTAAGAGAAAAAATTGACAAGGGTTTTTATACAGAATACATAGAGAACTATTACACCTTAATAGTAAGTTTTTAAAAATGGCAAAAGAGTCACACAATGTTTCACATAGATATATATACAGGAAGATGCTCAACATCACTAAGTCATCAGGGAAATAAAAATTAAAATCACGAGATACCACTACAGATCCACCAGAATGGCTAAAGTTAGAAAGACCAATAATATAAAATGTTGGCTAGATGTGGAACATTGGAACTTCCATATACTGCTGGCAGAAATACAAAATGGTTCAGTCACTTTGGTGAAACATGGTAATATTTTATAAGGCTAAATATGCAATTAGAGTACTACCTAATAATTCCAATTTTAGGTATTTATCCCAGAGGAAGAAAAATACATGCCCAAAGACTTACATGTCAATAAGCCTAATAGTCAACATCTGGAAACAATTCAATGTCTATAAAAAAGTGAATGGATAAACAAATAGTGGCATATCCATGCTATGGAGACATACTTAGCTATAAAAAGGAACAAAAGGTTATTAAAAAAACCAAGAATGTATATATAAAATAAACAAATAACAAGGTCCTACGGTAAAGCACAGGGAACTATTTAATACCCTACAATGGCCCATAAGGAAAAAGAATATGAAAAGGAATATATATATATATATATATATATATATATATATATACACACATATATATATGTGTGTGTGTGTATATATCTATGTATAAATGAATCACTATGCTGCATACCAGAAATTAATACATGATTGTAAACTGCAAGCAAAAAAAATGAATATAAAATAATTATGCTAAGTGAAAAAAGTCAAAAATGGAAGATTACATATTGTATGATTCCTATTATATAAAATTCTAGAAAAGGTAAAATTATAGTGATTGCCTGTGTCTGGAGGTCCAATAAAGGGAGTGACTACAAAGGGGTGCGAGAAAACTTTTTAAGGTGAGGGCACTGTCCTGTACCTTGACTGTGCTGACAGTTATCAACTGTATACATTTACCAAAATTCATTAATCTATACTCTTAAATGGATGAATTTTATTGTGTACAAATACTATCTCAATTTAAAAATCACTGAAAACAGGTTCAGGGTATTAAAGATACTAGATATTGAATTTATCACTGAATTTCAACTTGAACTAACCACCTGAAATCAAAGAAATGATCTTTACTTACATTTTCAGAGTCACAAAGAAATGTGACACATTTTCGAAAATTCATGTGAATATCTTTCTCCACAAGCAAGTATACTTTTAGGCTAAAAAACAGTATCTTTTATTTGCCATCCACTTTCATGCACAGTATTCTGAATAGGTATGTCAGTGGACATGAATCAGTGGCATTTCAAGATTTTTAGGTATATCCTTAGATAAATATGAAAATAAGGAGGCTGACTGTTGCCCGACAATGTCTGTTAATGAAGCTGTATGTAGACTGGACCAAAAAAGGGGGTGCATGCATTAACAATTCCTCACCAAAGGAACCAGACCCCTGCCCCTAGAAAAATGGAATCCAGTACAAGAACAGAGAAAAGGCAAGATGAACCTAGAAAAACCTGTATTAGGAAGTAAGAAAGGGCTCAAAAAATGATGGGGGCATGTCAGAAGGACATGGTTTTGGAAAATCTATGTGTTATATGTAAAATTTATCAGATAAAGAATGAGAATGAATTAATAAAGCAAATGAGGCAAAATGTTAAATGTGAAGGACACAAAATTTTTTGTGCTATTCTTTTAACTTTTTTATAAACATGAAATTTTTTGAAAGCAAAAAGTCTAAAAAAATGTAGCGTTGGCAAATGTTGAACTCTGTTTTCTTCCAAATTTCTCTTGTTCCTCTACCACCCTCTTCTCTATAATCACAGCTGTCTTGCCATTAAATTATATTTGCTTGTGCTGTTGCTCTGATACACAGAAGAAGAAGAGCAAAGAGAACAGTAAGTAGGATGTGGAAGTTAACAACTTTTAGCCTTCTCTTCATCTTAATAACCTGATGAAGATATTCAAAACAGTAAGAAATTTTCTGTCAAGGGCCAGACAGTAAATATTCTAGGCTTTGCAGGTCACATATAATCTCTGTAGCATCTCTCCTTTTTTCCCACCTCCAAAACCACCTCTTTAAGCTTGCAGACATAAGAACAGATTGTGGGCTAGATTCAGTCACAGTTTGCTAACCCCTGCTGGAGAGAATTATTAAACTTCTTCAAGAAGTACACAAATATAGCTCTACTGGTCCCTGAAAACAGCATGGACATTACTGAATAAATAAAGCAACAAAACTGTATCACCATGGTAGTTCTTAGGGCAATAAACAGTTAATAAAGTTAAACTTTAAACGAAAAAAATAAAGATGAACATTTCTTAAAGTTTCTTTTGTAGCTCTAAAGTTTGTTTCCTTTGAGTTTGGGGTTTTTTGCGGGGTAAGAATGAGGGTGTCACTTACATAGTTTTTTTTTTTTTTGCAAGATGACATCTCAGAAAAGGAAATGGAAGAAAAAAATGACAAGTTACACTTGGGAAAGGGAAAATGGCCTAGATTTTAGGAGTGTGATACAAAACTGAAGGGGTGACATTTCAGAGTCATTCCTGACTAAATTCAAAAGCATTGTCACTCTGTACCTGGATTCTCCAAGTTTAAATGGTATTTTAAAAAATTCATACTATAGTATAGAAAATCTGGGAATTAGAATTATATGTATGCATGCAGGTTTTGTAATAATTATGTTAGAAAGGCCTTCCTGAGTAGATCAGGGGCTTACAGCTACAGCCATGTCTGCTACCCATGGCTTACTGACATTTCAAGCAATGAGCTAAAGAGAGCTGACAAGATGCAACTCATTGATTTAAATGCCACTCTCCTATGTCTTATTATTTTAAATGCCAGCAAGTCTTAAGGAAAATGACTCCACCATTTAAAATGCTTACACTTTTTAAGGTCAGTTACCTAAAAAGAAACCTTCTTACTTCATGTACACTGTTGGTTTTTATATTAACCAAATAAGAATTGTGCTTATACAATGTTTACTATATATCAATTACCTTCAACTTTGTTAAGCAGATCAAGTCAAAGAACAGGAAAACAACAAAGATTGAAGCTTGAATTCTTATCAAGAATTAAAGTATGAAAAATGTACAACAAACTTACCATGAATGACTCTTATTAGTATATCTAATTGTTATTACTGTACATGGAAATTAAGCCTGAAGTGCAAGAGGCAAATGACTATAACTACCATTATACTTAATTCACCAGTATCTATAACCAGCATTTGTTGCTATAATTTTTCTTCTATTACACATGTACTGTTATTAAAACATTAAAAGACAAATGCAAGCCACCTCCAGTCAATAGCAAGGCTTTCCTATATCCTTCCACTAGCTGGAAATTAAGTTTATACTATCTCAATTCTCATCCACAACCCAATCTCAATCAAAAGACTTCCTAAATTTCTAACCTGCTCTCGGTAATGACTGTGGATTTCCCCAGATGCCTAAGACCACAATAAACACAAAGATACTCAACTGTATATTGGAGGTTAATGGTATTATAAAGCCTAGGTGAGGGTAATTGTGCCTTTATATATAGTGCTATGACGGCACTAGTTTTATAATCTGTACTAAATTTATTTATTTATATATATATATATATATATATATATATATATATATATATATATATATATATATATATATATATATATATATCAGTATTTCTTACCTCCTCCAATAGACTACAAATTTCTTGAAAATAGCATCTGTGGCTACAACTTCTTTTTCATTATTCACAGTACGTTTATTTCAACTACAGTGGCTGGTACTTTTTGACATAGTAATGGTTAAATACATATAGTTGATTTTAAATTTAGAAACAAGGAGCTGAAAAAAAATTTTAAAAGAAAAAATAAACATAAGAAATAAGAGGGCAAAGACTTAATACTATTGTGATGCCAATACTACCCAAAATGATATACACATTACTGTAACTCCTACAAAAATCCCAGCAGTGTTTTTTGCAGAAATACATAAATCCATGTTAAAATTCATATGGAATCTCAAGGGACTCCAAATAGCCAACACAGCCTTGAAAAAGAGAAATAGTTAGAGATACCACATTTTCTAATTTCAAAGTTAAGTTTTGACTTAAGTTTTGACAACAAAAGCTACAGTAATCAAAACGATGTGGTATTTAGGCTGTTTTCGTATTTTGGCTATTGCAAATAATGCTGCGATGAACACAGGGGTACATGTATCTTTCCCAATTTTTTTTTTGTACTCTTTAGATAAATACCTAGAAGTGGGATAGCTATTAAAATGGCTATTAAAAAAAAAACCCAGAAAATAACAAATGTAGGCAAGGATGTAGATAAACTGAAATCCTTATGCATTGTTGGTGGGAATGTAAAATGGTGCACCTGATGTGGGAAAAAAGCCTGAGGCTCTCTCAAAAAACAGAATTACCGTATGATCCAGCAATTCCACTTCTGGGTATTTATCTGAGGGAAACAAGAACAGCAACCCAAAAAGAAATATGCATCCTCATGTTCACTGTAGCATTAATTACAATGGCTAAGATATGGAAGCAACATTAAGTGTTCACAGATGTATGAATGGATAAAGAAAATATGATCAGTCCAACTATTTACACACACAAATACACAATGGAATAATACTCAACTTTTTATGGAAACTGCCATTTGTGACAACATGGATGCACTTTGAGGGCATTATGCTAAATAAAGTCATAATATTTTATCATCTAATATGGAATCTAAAGAAAAAAATAATCAAAACTCATAGTGGTGGTGGCGGGGTGGGAGGGTGGGAGATGAGTGAGGGTGGTCAAAAGGTACAAACTTCTAGTCACAAAATCATTAAGTTTTGGGGATGTAATGTATAGCATGGTGACTATAATTAATAATACTGTATTATATATTGAAAACTACTAGGAGTAAATCTTAAAAGTTCTCATCACAAAAAAAATTTTAACTGTGTGGTAATGGATGTTAACTAGACTTACTGTGGTGATTATTTTGCAATGTACACAAATATTGACCATTATGTTGTACACCTGCAACTAGTAAGTTATGTCAATTATATCTCAATTTAAAAAAAGAAAAAGGAATAACCAAAATATGGTTTTAAAAAATGCATTGCTGGATGAGGCAATCTTATTAATTTTCTTGAAACTATTTTTTTGTTGTTGCTGGTATAACTAGAAAACTCCAAGCATCAATACAAGTGAGAGGAGTAAAGATACTATGGACTATTCCCCTTTGTTATTTTTTTATTTTTTTAAACACCACCTTCATAGCAAAGAGTTCCTCACAGTTCTTAGCCTTCAGTGTGAGCAAGTCAGGATTCTTAGGCATTCTTGCTTCATTTAATTCCTGCCAGCTGTTACCTCCTACAGTTATACTAACTGTACTAATTTCAATAGGAATCTCTCATCACTGTTCAGTAACTAATTTCTTGTTGGTTCTCTTACAATCTTGCCTTCTTCAACTGTTCTCTCCTTTTAATAACTTTTATTTCTTCCTCTCCTCCAGTTTTTTTTTCTTCCAAGAGTATAACTATTACGTGTTTCCCTCTCCTCCCCAAAATATCTTTACTTAAACCAACTGTCCATTCTTTCTATGGTCCTGTTTTCTTCATCATTCCTGACACTGACAACTTTTAAAACTAGTAGTCTATATCCTTTTCTTAACTCCCACAATACCCATTTATTCATTAACCCTGTCAGACTTATAGTCTGGCTCCCACAACCAGTATTCTTGAGAAGCTGTTCTCTCGAAGTCCATGGTTTCAGGGTACTTGCTCAATCCATTTAGGGTCCATTTTGGGAAATTGCATAGGAGTTCATAATAGAGCAACAAACATGACAACCCATCTCCCTATGCATCACACAGGATGGGGCCAGGAAGATATCTGATGCAAGATGGCAATTCATTTAGTCTTAGGATTTTATCTTCCTTCCAATCTGATTCTTCTTCCTCCTTCCCAAAATAAAGGTCTTCTTCAGCTCTATTTTGTGCTTTACCTTTCACCAAAGACTTCATCGGCTCAAATAATCCAATCACCATATGGATTAAGAAACACTCCAAGTATGGATTCAGCTCAGATCTCATTTCAACTCAATTTGCACTGGACACTTTAAATAAAAAATGTTTACTTTCATCACAAACTGCTTCCAGCTAATAACCTCATTATCCTCCCCATAAAAATTGGCCACTATACCTTTCCCCTTCTCATTTCTCAACTTCTATTTTCTCAACTTCTATTAATTCACCATGCTAAGTCATCCTGGCTTAGAAAGACTACCATCAGTATCATTTTCCTCTCCCTTATCTATATATTCATGTAATGGCTAGGTTTTGACAATTCTTTATTCCAGATTTTCTACATACATACCTTCCTTATGCATCTGCACAGCCAAGACCTTAGTTTAGGCTCATTTTCTGGATTATTACAAGACCATTTGGTAATTTTCTCTCCATTACAACCTCAAAATAACTACCAAATGAATTGCTTTAAAACCCAGACCCTTTTGAGGTTCAATATCCTTGATTAAGCAATTCCAGTGTCATCTACTGCACCTCTCAACTGCTACAGTACTTATATTTTCTTTTAAAATACTGTATGAGAATGAAGGAAGGAATTTCACTCTCAATGTTTCCTACTTACAGCAGAGCTTCAGGCATGCAGGATGGATGATTTACACCTAATTTAAATCTCCTTTAATTACATTAGCCATCCATGATTTATCTCACCAAGATTCCATAAGCAAGGAGGGATCAGTTTTTTACTTTTTTGATATACTCTCTGGTTTAACACAGAACCAGACATTTAATAAATAAATTTGCCTAATGATTAGTATATTGGTTAACTCTGACCACATAAAGCTAAACAGAGCAGAGTTAATCTCCAATGAACAGTTTTTCTCCAAGTCTATATGTTTGTTGTAGGGTGAAAAAAAATCCACAGGTTGGGAGTAAATATATACAAAACACACAACACACACACACACACATGCCACTCCCTGTCCCCTCCAAAAAACTCTTTGATATTTAATCTTAGATGAGCACTGATTCACTGTGTCAAGTGGTTTTTCCTTAATCTTTTAAAATAATCTATATAAAACGCTTCTGGAAATACAAGGTTAGATCTCGCAATTTAGATTTGCACAATTAACAGAGTAATTAATTATGTACTAATTTGTGGTATCCATTTAACTCTACTGTGTATCTATTTAAATCTCATAAATAAATAATCTTAAAACTTCTCATATTTTTTTCTTATTTTTCACTCCTGATAGACAGGTACTATATTGATGTGTTTTTCTTCCAAATTCCTATTATACTTATTGAGTTGTGGTACTCTGGGACAAGATGACAAACAAGTCAAATCAAGCAGTGCTGAGTATGCCCAAACGAATTCATTCAACAGAAATACATGTTGTAGGATATAATGAGAAAATACTAACTTAGATTTAGCACCTGCTCTTATTAAACTTTCAATGTGCTAAAATAATAATAAAAATTAAAATGTTTAAAGGATGTATCTGAACTTCTATTTAAGGAATACTCACGAAACAGGAAATTATGAAATGTTGAGAGTAAACACAATGTGATAGACTAATTTAAATTACATGATTCCTGAGGGTAGATGGGTACTGAAATAAATTGATGATCTGACTCCAGTCTTATTGCCAGTTACTTACAAAAATAAATGCTCTGCTCCACTTAGGATGTGCCCCTCTTTTCTCTGCCTATCCAGATTTATGTATTCTTCAAAAATGTAGCTCAAGTCATAACTTCTTAAAACATTCTCCAAATATGCTAGTCAAATATTAAACTTACTAACAGTCTTATAATAAGCTTTTTAAGAGCATAAACATTTTATATATCCTATCTTGCATCATCCTTAGTTACTAAAACATCCATGCTGTTTACGACAGCTATCTCTAATCTCAGTCATGTACGAGAACAGCCATTACCAGATTGATTCACTGCTTAGAATTAGTCCATTTTTAGGGATATTAATTGGTGAAAGTAATTTTTTATTCTTCCCATCTCTCCAATACTCTCTCATTACTACTGGATCAGCTCTTCATACTATCAACACAATCCTGCAATTAATAAAAGCCTCACAAGATAATTTCTAATAGATACTGAAAGAAATGAAGATGTATGTGTATGTATATTGAAGAAAACATACATATATCCTAGCGCAGACAACAGAGGAGGCCTAGAGCAATGATGCTTTAGTACCAATGAGTACATCTAGTACCTTCTTCTCTTATACAATTTTCCAAATAAAAGAAACTAGGATTCCTTGGGGAAATTCAGGGTTGGAACAACGAAAGTGAAGATACGCATGCAACATTTTTTGGTGCCAAAGAGTAAAGAAACATGTAATAAAAAAAAAAGATGAGGAGCCAACCTCAAAGGGTTCTCAATAGTCAAATCCTCTTCTTTACAGTAGGATTTCAACTAACAAAGGCAGAAGGAATAGAAAATCATCATCTGGTAAATACCACCAGAGTAATTCTTTTAAGCAAAATTCATCAATGGATACTAAAATTAATGTATAATAAGAAACTAGCATGATGAGAAAAAGGTATTTACAAAATCTCTAAGTACATCCCCACAAGATACTTATTAAGTACAAAAAGGAAAAAAATAGAAATCTTACAGTAGAGAAAACTGGCAGACACCACTTTAACCAACTGAACAAAACAAACATCACCATGTGCATCCCAAATATGGTGCACTAAGGATGACACATCATCAATTCTGTAAAATTCCTGCCAAAAATGCATATCCTGAATTCAATCATGAGGAATCATCAGACAAACCTAAATTGAGGGGGCATTCTACAAATCAATTTGCCAGTACTCTTCAAGAGTGTTAATGTTACGAAAGGCAAAGAAAAACAGAACTATTCCAGACTAAAGGAGAATAAGGAGATATGACAACTAAATACAAAGTGTGATGCTAGATTGACTCCTGAACCAGAAAATAACATTTCTGGGATAACTGGTGAATTCTGAAAGGTTTACAGATTATAGTATTGTATCAATATTAATTTCCTGATTTTTATAACTGTACTGTGGTTACATGAGATGTTAACTGGGGAATCTTGATGAAGGGTATAGAGGAATTCTTTTTATTATCTTTGCAACTGTTTTATAAGTCTAAAATTACTTCAAAAAGAAGCTGAGAAAAGTATAAAAGCCTCATGAGTGAAAAATACAGAGAGAACTTTGTATATATGCTTGGCAGATGTAGGTGCTCAAAACAGTCAGCTATTAATACTAAATTATCCAACTTTATTGAGCATACTGACTTCTTAGTTGCTCATTTAGTAAATATTTCAGAGTGCCTACATGCCCAACCAACAGAAAAGGAAGGAAAGAGAGCAAGCAAGGCAGGCAGGAAGTCAGTCATTAACAGACTCCTAGTACAGCTAAGATTGGCTATTTCAAATATACTTATGTCCATTTATGCTCTTAGTCTCTCTCTCTTTCAAACTGAGTAACTGCAAGTACTACTTAATTCTTGCTCTACCAATTTCCATGTCTATGTTTCTAGTTTTGTTACCAAAACATGTATTCTAAAAACATGGATCAAATTCCAACTCTATGACTTTGCCCATAACTTAGTCTCTCTGACCCCTCCCATTTCTTTATTTATAAAACTGACATGCTTTTAATCAACTTTATAGGGTTATTGTTTTGAGCATTAAATGGGAACAAATAAAAATAACTGACACATAGTAGACGCTCAAAAAATGTTAGTTGCCTTTCCCTTACAAATTATATTTTCTAATGCTGAAGTGTAAATGAACAATTGTTTTGCTAATCTCTAGGTGAGTCCCTGTTCTGTTTTCCAAAGATGCTACTTCATACTTTTCACCTAGGTATTTTTCAGTTTATTATTTTTTATTAAAAAAAAATTTTTTTAATGGAGGTACTGGGGAATTGAATCCAGGACCTCATTCCTGCTAAGCATGTGCTCTACCTTTGAGCTATTACCCGCCCCTGCTCACCTAGATGTTTTTAAAAGTAAATATAATGTACTATTTTATCTGTTCTAACAGTCAGTATCCAATGAAAATAAAATTAACTAAAAAATATGCATAACCTCCACCTCCTTTCCAAATATCAAATCAATATTTCTAACAGCTTTTTCAAACATTATTGAGATATCTCATCATGCCAACCTCAAACTTAAGATTCCAATATTGTGCTCTATACTGCCACCTATTGGCTGCTACCAAACTCTCCAGATATTTCCTTCTTTTTTGGAATCTTAAGTCAGCCTTAAACTGCAAGCCTCAACCCAGCTGATATATTTAATTTCCAGATTCTAGTCCTTCTCTAGTGAGATGCTCCAAGTGCCTACAAAGAGTTCCAACACAATCACTTTAAACCTAACACAATTGAAGCTATATAGTTGACAATTTATATTTTCTAGGCTTTCTCTCCCTATTTTCCAATATAGACATTATGATTGCCTCTGAAAAAACTAAATGCCAAAGACAGGTAGTGAAATGTCGAATGGAGAAAAACTGCTTTCCCAGATCCAGCTGAGCTGTCAAATGGAAATATTCTTTCTAATTAGAATATCAACTAAAAACTGTAGAACTACAAAAAGTAAGAACTACACGGTTAAATACTACATGGTTCCATGCCTTGATATTTCTGTATTTTCTTCTAGAAATATTCATACAATATTTTATCCTCATACAGCAATGGAAAACTCAATCCTATTATAAGAATATACTTTACTCGATTACTGAACATATAGAAGGGCTTTCCTCCCAATTCTATTCTGAAAAAAAGTCAATTAATCATTGGCTCCTTTTATGCTATCAAAATGCCTATTAAATAACTTGTTCAATAAATAGTTGTAACGTGTGTGTGCACACACAGAGAGACACACAGTTTAAAGTAATGAACTTTAACTTCACTGGTAGTTGCTTAATTTTCTGGTCTGTTTCAAGTTACAATACATTTCAAAACACTTTCCTCACTAATTCAATGAAAACAGTCCATCCTGGATAGTCAAAGCAACAACTTTTTCATGTACTAACCAAGATAAAGATACCACAGAAGAAGAACACAAAAAAGCTCTTAAAATGGCTTTTGACTTTAAAGCAACTTGTCAACAATAGTAAATAATGGTAGAATGGCTACATGCAGGGGTCAAAGCAGCACACGTCACGGTTAACAGTCTTCAGAGGCTGACAATGTAGTCAGGAACACAAGATCCAAACATTGAAAAGGATGAACAAAGTAAGGCAGAATATTAATTGATAAATAACTGGTAATAATATTTACTACAACAGCGTGAACGGTTGAAAGAGCAGTTAAGAACAGATGAATGACATTTATAAGAACGGCAGAGGCTTAAGCTAACAGCAAAAGCAAGGGGAATTTCAGGTTATAAAGAACAATGGGTATAGTAATGGTGTAGTCCAAATGGTAAAAGCATGTTGTTTACTACAAATGATCAGACCAGTTTAGCTGACAGAACAGAAAACTGTATAGAAGACTAGTCTAGTAGGGTAGCATCAGAAATAGAAGTGGATTGAACTGCGAAGGGTAGTACCCTGAGCGTTAGGCTGATGAATCCTGAAGACAATGGTAAAGTTACTGGAGACTGAGTACAGAATAACATTTCCACACTACTAAGGGGTGAGGGTCAGTGGGAGGTAGTAGTATGGGAGAGAATTTTATTCGTGAAGCAGTGTTTAACACACTGAAGAAAACTAAGAGCAATCATGTTATTTCAGTAGCCCAGAATTAATGCTAACAATTTGAACTATGGTGATGACTGTGGGAAAAAAAAAAGCATGAAAATCAGTATGAGAGAAGAACTGATAGAACTTGGCCAATGATTTAAAGTTAGAAAGTACAAGGGAGAGAAAAGAATTCAAAATGTTCCCAAAGCTTTAAAACAGGGAAAAGAAATACCATGAAAAGAAACATTAAGACAGTAAACCATTATTAATAAAAGTTTCCAACAATTGAAATGTTTCTAAACCAAAATTCTATTTGTTTAATGCAAAGCAATAAAACTACAGAAACCCAAAGGTACAGCCAATTTCTACAACTGATTACAAACACTACCCATGTTCAAATATTACAAAGAAATATCTTACACTAAAGAATAAACCACAGTCCATTATACATCTACATGAATTAATAATTCCTTGATCCAGATCCATCTTATTGTTCTTTCTGTACAAATGACTCCCATTACATGAATTATCATACGTTTCATATTTAAAATAAACACAACAGTCTGAGAACTAGTTAATTACTCTGCCTAGTGAACTATATAAATAGAACAATGCATGTTGGGATATAGATTTCTCAACAGGCTAATCAACAGACTAGAAACAGTCTAAACTGCAAAAGTGAGTTAACAGCAAATCCTTTATAAATAAATATGGAATCATACCTTGTTTTTCCTATAAGTTCTCCAACAAAATAACCAAATTTTAGAAAAATAAAAACTATAAAATACCATACAAGTTTCACAAGTTTCTTGGTTACCTTTACTTTATCTCTTCTTAAGCAACAGAACAGACAATTTTCATCAAAAGTCCAATCAGAAATGCTTTCGGGTTCACAGTCTGCAAAAGCAGTAGGAATAACAAATTAATAGTCACAAAAGAGGATTTTTCAGAAGACAAATAAGAGCTAATTTCAAAAATATTACTTATTTTAACAACAACAACAAAAACACCCCTCACTAAATAGTAGATAGGTTCCTTATTTGCAATAACTGCTCACTAGTTAATATACCTTGTTCATACATATATCTGCATTATCAACTATACACAAAAAGATGCTTACATGGATATAGCTTTAACCATTCATAAAACTGTGAATAAAAAGGAGGTTGAGGTTTAAAACACCAAGGTATCATTTATGTCACCAAGAAGAATTTGAAATACCAAAAAAAATTTTTGAATACCTTTAAATAAACTGAGATCTTTTAATAAAGCAGGTCCAAACAGCCCTTCCAGAATACTTTCAAACCCTGAAAGGATGAAAAAAAAAACCCATTATTAAAACAATATTCCCTATTGTAATTAACTATTAATCTTGTTGCATGAAAAAACAATGTGTTTCCTTCCAGTTTTCAAGAATCCCCAGATTATTACTGAAGGGATGCTGAGGAAAGTGTCAACGACCAACCTAAAAAGAGCATTTGCATTTTTGTCAATGATTAACATTCAATACAAATTCAGAGCATTTTCAAGGACATTCAAGGACAATATCACTTTAAAAAAAAAGGCCATTTTAATATGAAAAGACCTTTGTAATTATTTCATATTGCCAGAATAACTACTTGTGGGTTCCTTTATGAAAGTAGGAGCAACTAATTATACATACATACACATATATATATATAGAGAGAGAGGGAGAATTCAAATATACTTGTACATAAATTTTTAAACTATTATCACATTCTACCAGTATACAGTAGAAAATGAAAAATAAACAGTTTCCTGATTTATTACCTCAAATATTGCCAATCAACTCAACCAAAAATTAAAAATATCTTTGCCATCTTGCTGTTTTCTACGGGTTATTAAGAGTGAGAAAAATGCAGAAGTGAATCAGACTGTACCGTTATACAACGTAATAGAAATAATGGATTAGTTCCCAAACTATGTGTCATAGACTTCATTAGTAGCTCAAATAGTTACAAGTGGTCCATTAATCCATATGTATTTAAGCATGACCTTTAGAAAGAATTAATGTCTTGTACATTCAGCGTACATGCTACTCTTCAAATGCATAGGAATATTACTATAATTAAGAAAATATAAAAAGTGTTACTAAATTCCTAGTAGTTTGGGACACTGAGTTTTGTCACATAATCTACTATCACACTTAAGGGTTTAAAACTTTTTTTAATTGTTAAAAAGAACTTTTATGTTCAAAAGTGAGGGAACCACTAATTTAAAATACTATTAGCCAGGTAGATACATGAGGTCCATGAACAGGGATATTTCCTAACCACAAATACACTCACCATAAAGGGTTTGGAAGGTAAGAGAATACAAAAGATGGTCCTAGAAACGGTATTTTTATCTGGTTATAAGAGTAACATTGTAATGTAAAGGATTTCTTTGTCCTTAGTATTAAGTTATCATTTTCAATAAAGTAAGCTCTAGAGTTTGCATTATCTAAATTGTAGTTAGGGAGTTGGTTTTCCTATACTATTTTCTAGATTCTAGATTTTTCATTTATTATTAAAGATCAATTGTTTTTCGACTCTCCTTTGTTCTTTCCCTCAAAATTACTCCAAGGACATTAGCAAAAACAAACTATCCATACAAGCAAATAGGAAGTATCTATGTCTGTTTATTATTTGCCTACTATAATTAAAACATTGTCCACTAAATTACTATGGCCTCTCTTCCCCACACTAGGGAGGAGAAAGTGTTGGGCTAAGGATTTTGAGGGCAGGGAAATGGTGTTGAAAGAATGAGAAGGAAATGCTAGATACTGTCTATGTTGGCCCTGCAAACTAGATATTATTAAACACTGGCTTAAAAAAAAATAAATCCCTGCCTCCAACTCTAAATCCCTCTTACCCCCTAAATGGATTTCTGACTTCACAAATATTAATGAAAGCATTTCAATATCTTGAAAAGTACCAAGTACACACTGCAAATAACTAAAGGGGATTACAGGTGGCTCATACTGAAGAGCAAATCTAAGACACTTTCACACAGGTTTATATGAAATAATAACAAATTCCAAATGTGCATGCTAAGCATAAATTCTTGAAAAGGAAAAATGTAAATACAGCAAAAAAAAATACTACGAAAGAAAAAAGCAAATAAAAGCTTTGGGAGATAAAATTTTAAAAATTACAAAAGATGATAGAATCTGAAAGAATAAGAAAATAGAGTAAGAACTTCATCAATAACAAAACTGAATCACATCAAAAAGCGGTGAAAGGAAAGATAAAAAAGAATCAAACAAGAAAAAATGTGGTCATAAATGCAAAGATTTAATTAAAACTAATTTTGATCAAAACAGTAACTGTAAACAAGTCACTTCTCTTTTGCTCATATTTGCAACAATACATTAAACCTTACAAGTACCAGACACTGTAAAACTATATTTTGCTTCCCTCTGTTAACTGAATTAATGTCACTCAGTTTTATTAATATTAAATATTGAATTCAGTAGTTGCATAGCAACAAGGAATGTCTCATGTGCTATGCCTGACATTAACAAAAGGCAAATAAGAACAAATGTATTCAAAATTTATACCATGATCTCACAGAAAAGCCATGAAGATCAATAACAAAATGCCAAGGAAAATTAAATAAATACTGAAAGAGACAGCTATGTCATTATGTTCAATCACCAGGGCTTAAAAAGCACCCATATGTAATATACTACTATCAAAATACTAATAATTTTATTGGGCATGACTACTGGCCAAAGAATTCCAATCCAACACTGTAATTGGAATCCAAGCTGGCCTCCAGTCTCTTCCTCACTGCAACCTGAAGACAATCACTTCAGACTGTATTCCTAAACCACTACTTTGACAATCTCGCCATCTGTTTAGAAAAATCCCACTTTGTTTTAAAAAACAAATCCCAAACTCCTAAGTCTAGCAACCAAAACTTTATATAATTTGACCCCAGCCTACCATTAACAGCCTTATTCTTCAGAACTTTCCTGCTAATTCTCAAAGCTTCAGCCAGGTTAGTATTCTAATGTATTCAGTCACCCATTACTTCTACCTCCTAATATTTCCTCAAGCCTTTTCATTTCACCTCTGCCCAAATAAATTACCTCCTTCAAGGCACTCTTCAATTTGTTCCACAAACAGACATTTGCTTATCCAATATACATTAACTGAAAGCCTATCACCTACCAGGGACAGCGGGGCACTGAGTAGGCAGGCAGTGGTGAGCAGACATGGTATGCTGCCTGCCTTCGTAGAGCATGGGGTTTTCCAGTTTTCTCATCCTCAGAATCCATGCATCATTCCCCTCTTCTCTATAAATGTCAACTGCCTTATGTTTTCTCTTTTCTGTCACATGCAAAAGCACTGTCTATGCAAGTACTCTGTAAAAATAAAATTTGTCATAGGCTATCTAAACCCTGCTTTTGTTTTTCTTTCCATATGTCTTTGTCTTATCTCAAGGAGATTTAAAGCTCCAAGAAGGCTAGGAAGGAAGGTCTTCCTGTTTCCCACAATGTTCCTCTTACACTAGGGCCCTCTGTGCCTGGTTTTTAGTTTCTGATTTTAATAACGTAGCTCTCAAAAACAGAAGACAGAATCCAACACTCACACACTACCCTCTTCAATCCAAATCATAATTTGTACTCTATTTCTAACCAAAATGAGAAAAGCAGGTTATGAAAAGTACCAAGATAGGAATACATCAAATACATAGCCAACTAAGATAAGCAACAGCCTGTACTTCTGAAATAAAGGAAAATACTACAGATGGAATGAAAAAAATGGTTCCTGGATCTTGGGAACCTCTCCTCTGAGATAACAGTACTGAGATTATCAGTTTGAGGGACAAAGAGGTGCTGAAAGAAAACTAGGGGCATATCAGAAAAACAGCAATTTTTACATCAAGGGCTCTTGGGGATCTTGCAAAACTTGTTGCTTGGTATGCAAGAGCTCCATCTATTGTTCAGTAGAGTATTATTTTTTTTATAAAACAGTCAGTTCACAGGTGCTTGCTAGTAACACTCATCAACTAATATCTTAATAAAGAGGGGACTGTTAGTACCTGGAGCTCTTTGCTTAAAACTCAGGATTTTACTTTTGCCAGTATTATACTTAACTTCATTACAAGTGAGTGCCAAAATGACTAACTAAAAAGCAGCAGATTACACAATCTTTTATACACAATCCAAGGGAACATAAAGTAATTAATCCTGTTTTATTTATGTTCCAGATATTTCAATGTGGCATACAACCAAAGGAGTCTGGATGAACTTCTACCTGTGATGGGCAAAACCCAGGCTACTCTTCTCATTACTGTAGGCAATCCACCCCAATGCTCGACAACTACACTCATTAAGGGGTCCTCCTCTCTCCCCGAGCATCTGCTCCTGGCCCAATGCTCTGTGAGGAGCTCATTTGCTGGCTCACTTATCACCCTCAGAATCACCCAGCATAAGAACTGATGAAAAACCTGACCAGTCATACTGAAGGGAAACAATAATCTGGCCAAAAATAGCCCCAAGTGAAACAGAATTAATGAAGAAAAAAACACCAGAAGTTGAAGAAAAATGATAAATAGTATTTCTGTTGAAACTAGGGAGGAATAGCATTTTTAAAAAAGAGCACGCTGCCCTGGGGGAAAAAAAGAGTAGAGAATATGAGTTTAGAGAGGGGAAAAAAAGAAAAACAAAACAGCCAAAATAATCAAATAGAGGTATTAAGTAGAAAAATACACATAAAACTAGTGATTAAAAAAAAAAAAAAAGGTATGTCCTCATGATCCACAGTAAATCTGAAGACAAAGAAATCATGTGAAAACGATTAGAGATGAGGAGGTGGCCAGGATATTCAACACCTGTGAAACAGAATTTCTAGAACAAAAAAGAGCAAAAAATACAGGGGCTGGGGTGGTGTGGGGTGGTAGAGAACTTCCTAATGTTGAATACTGTCTCAAGTCTTTATATCTAATGGGTTCTGAGAAGTACTGGGGAAGAATACTCGGGGAGAAAGTATATATGCATATAAAACTCTCCTGTAAAATATCTAAATTTCAAGGACAAAAGTTTAAAAGCTCCAAATAAGGGTACATTTTTACTTAATTTTACTTGATATAAGAGGAAAGAGATTTAGGCTGCCAGTCATTTCATCAGTAAATGATAAAAGCCAATGGAGCTGTGTTTACAAAATTCTGAGAGAGAGAAAAAAAACACACACTTTGTAGTCAATCTATTATTCATACATATGGTTAAAATAAATTACTAGATATGCTCTGATTTGGAAAGTAAGACAGCCATATACTCTGAGTACCAGTAAGAGTTACTTAAAGCTGCTCAGCTTTAAAAAAAAAAAAAAAAATAATAAAAAGATCCAGAACAAAAACCTCCAAAAAATGGAAAACACTTCATATGAAAAATAATGGTAAGCAATATACCAGCAAAACTAATAGTTAAGTATAAATAGCTGTTACTAATATAGGGGTTCAGTTTAATATAACAGATAAGAAAGGATTCTTTAAATAGATGAACACAATATAATTTTTTAAATTAATGATTTAGGAATAACATCCCAAACTATTACAATAAAATCTTGGGTGAAGAAGTTAAGAGTAAAATATGCTTAAGTATGCAAGATCAAGTGTGTATGTGAAGTGAGGGAGCAATTTGTAGTAGTTATTACTGTTTGATGTTGATAAGAAAATGTAGGTTTAAAATAAATTTGCTTAAAATGTATGAGTAAAGTTGAAAAATTTCAAATCACCAGGGGAAATAAGAAACAGCAAAAAAAAGATCAACTATAAAAGCAAATGAAATTAAAAACTAAACAAAACACGAGCATGCTAAACAAGAAACACACAAAATAATTTCACGAATAATATCAAACATGTACGTTATGATAAATGTTAACTGAATCAACTTAAGTAAAAGAAAAAAGTGTCAGGTAGGGCACAGCAATATGCAGTTTATAAAAGACTCAAAGTAACATAGATGTGTTGAAACTAAAGAGGCAGGCATAGATATGAGAAAAATGTAAAAAAAGATAAGAAAAAAGCAAAAAGCAGTAAAATATCAGCAATAACAATACTAGAAAAAGAACTATTCAAGGATAAAAGCATAAAACAAAATATGAAGAATTTTTCTATTACTAAAGGGCTAATCTATTCCATGAGTGAAACTGATCTGTAATTTTTTTTTTTTTTTGGTCTTGTATCTGTTCGGTTTTGACAACTGGCCTCCTAGAACGACCTGAGATATATTTCCTTTTTTCCTATTTTCTAGAAGAGGTGACAGAAAACTGGGAAACTCTCTTCCTTAAAAGTTGGGATGAACTCACATATAAATCATTCCTGGGTTATTTTCCTTGATTAGAGTTAACTATTAAATCTACCTCACAGTTATAGAATCATTCAAGTTTTTCATTTCTTCTTGAGTCAGTTTTTGGCAAGTTACATTTTTCTCTAATTTCAAAATTATTGGCAGATGGTTGATAGTATTTTCCCTTATCTTTTTAAAACTTCTGGTAAAATATACATAATATAAAATTTACCATTTCAATCATTTTAGATTTACCATTAAATATATTTACATTGTTTGCAACATCAACTATCTCCAGAACATTTTTCATCTCGTAAAACTGAAGCTCTATACCCATTAAACAGTAACTCCCTATTTCTTTCTACTCCCAGTCCTTTCAACCTCCATTCTACTTTCTGTCTATACAAATGTGACTATTTCAACTACCTCTCAAGTGGAATAGAGTACATATTAGTCATTTAGTGACTGGCTTACTTCACTTAGCATAATATCCTTACAGAACATCCATCCTGCAGCATGTGACAGGATTTCCTTCCCTTTTAAGGTTGAATAATATTCCACTGATGCACAGATTGTATTTTGTTTATCCATTCATACATCAATGGACACTTAGGTTGCTTCTACCTTCTGGCTATTGTAAATAATGCTGTTATAAATCCTTTATCTTTTAAATTTCTTCATCTGTAGTCCTCATTTTCATAACATTGTTTATTTGGGTCTTTTATTCCTTGAGTATTATTACCAGGTTCGTCGTCTTAGTTTCCCCACCCCCCCAAATTCACTTTTGACTTTTTTTTTGGACCTTCTCTATCATACGTTTGTTTTCTGGTTCACTAATTTACTCTAAGTTTCATTATCTACTTTCTTTGGGTTTATTCTGCTATTCTTTTTCTAACTTATAACAGAAGCATATCCATATAATGGAATATTGTTACAATAAAAATGAATGAACTTCAAAACATTATGCTAAGTAAAAAAGGCCAGAAATAAAAGGTCACATACTATATGATTCCATTTATATGAACTGTCTAGAAAAGACTAATCTGTAGAGACAGAAAGTAGTGGTTTCTGAGGGCTGAGAGTGAAAATGGGAATGACTGCAAAGGGACAGTACATTTCTTTCTTGACGTGATGGAGATATTTAACACTTAGATTTTGGTGATGACTGCACAACTCTGTACATATAATAAAAATCAGTGAATTGTATACTTAAAATGGCTGAATTTTAAGGTGTACAAATTATATGTTAATAAAGCTGTTAACAAAATAAATATGCATATGTTGTAAATATTTGTAATGGTTTAAGAAAATTTGGCCTGTTAGAAAGCCAGCCTTGTAACTTCAAAATGTAGAACTGAATAGCTGATTTAGACCCGTGGTTTTAGGCTGAAGTCATATTAAACTTATATACTGTATTAGAGGACTCATATAACTTAAGAATAATCACATTTATAAGTTTAAATTATATTTATAAGATTTATTTAAGCATTTGAGGTTTTGTTTGTTAAACCAATATTTAAAGAGAAAATACAAAATTTTTATAGTTTAAAATGTTTTAAGAAGTTGACTAAAATATGTATTAAACATTTTTTAAAACTATTTTGGAGTAAGATCTGTATTTTAGGAGAACTAGATTTTAAATTCATAAATTTAAATAAAGGGAGCATTAAAGTAGAAATCAAATTAACTATGTGTTATCTTTTCTACATACAAAGCCACCCTAAACCTCACATTTAATAACAAGAACCAATCAAGTATTTATAGAGAGCTCAGAAGTGTGTGGATACAGAGGATATGTTTGAAATATATGCCCTGCCATTAAGATTTATATACATTTCTGCTACCACGCATATACTGACAACTCTCTAATCTCTCATCCCTTGCCCCTTATTTCTAATTGCCTGCTTTATATTATCACTAAGACATCTTCAAATTCCCAGATGACATGCAAGATCATTGAGGGTCTGTCTAGTCCCAAACTACCTTTTCATTCTGCCCTGCCACCATTTTCTGTTTACATATGCTTTGCTCTGGCCAGACTGATCTATCAGTCATTACATACATGTCAATGTTTCCATG
The DNA here is from genome assembly GCF_036321535.1 of Camelus dromedarius. Classification (NCBI taxonomy): domain Eukaryota; kingdom Metazoa; phylum Chordata; class Mammalia; order Artiodactyla; family Camelidae; genus Camelus; species Camelus dromedarius. The sequence continues at coordinate 55,571,160 of NC_087443.1, read as the reverse complement.
CTTTTTAAGCACAGCATGTCCTCTGCCCAGAATGTTCTCCTGCAACCCTTAATCTAGTTAATTCTAAGGCATCCCTTATCTCAGACAATGAGCCCCAGGCAAAGTTAGGAACATCCTCATCAGTGCTGAAGTTGTACTATATGTAAACTATTTTTTATATATATATTTGGCATTTTATCTACTAGATTTTGAGCAGTGACCTGGAATCTATTCATCCTTTTCTTAACATCAGCCTGTTCCTTAAATGCAATTAATAAGTGTTTGTTGGATGAATGCAAACACACCCTTCCTAACTCCTATATCCTATTTACCTAAGTGGTTTAAGATTTTATAATAACTCTATTTTATGTGTCTGGCATGTTGAAGACCCAAAGAAATAAAAATACATGAAACAGAAGGGCAACTGATATGTAATGGAAAAAGGTTCCTGTATCTATGAACTAAAACTAGAACATAATTAATGGCTTGCTTTGCTGACCCATGAACAGAGATGACAGGACACTTTTTTGTGCAAAGCTATAATCACAGCAAAGAGAGAAATAAATTGAGAAAGATGAAGTCCTGAAAAAACAGTGGCATTAATACATTACAGATGGAAAAGGAATATATATTGAGTAGCTATAACATTACCAAAATAATTTTATATAATTATATTTACACACATTATGCCATAAATGAGATTCCAAGATGTTAAGTAAACAAAATCAAAGGTAGTAAGTAGCTAGGTCAAATGAATTTAGTTCTTTGGAAATCCAAGGGCAGTTTTGGTTATTTTTTTCTGTTATATCAAACTGTCTTGGGTAATTATGCTAAAAAGAAGCTATTTAAATGCAAATCTGAAGTTGATTAGGAATGAGTCAATTACATCAGGAGTTCACAATCTGTGGGCCACCATTCCTTAGAGGAACTCAGTCATTAGAAGGTCAGTACATCCATATGAGCACTTCTGGTAAATTAAATAAAAATGTGCTTACATATACAGCGACCAATTTTCCAAATGCATTCTGCTGTAAACAAACTACATGTTTCTTTAAAAAGCATACTGAATTCATACTATATGAATTTTTTTGTCATTACATATTTTTTTCAAAGATACTAAAAATACTGTAGGAGAGATTAACAATTTCTTTTGCCTTTAAATTCTATTGTTTCTGAGCCTCTTGTCCTGGGTCAATATTTATTTATTTTATTTATATTTATTGAGTGCCTACTATGAATCAGTCACTAGAGATGCAGCTGTGACCATCACAGACAAGAGTCCCTATCTTGGAACTTTAATTACGACAGGGGAGACAAATGATACAAATAATGATGATGATGATGACAGTACGTGGTTAGGGGCAAGTGAAAAAATAACTGGTCAAAGAATATAATGGGGGGGCGGGGGATAACTAACGGTATTCCTCAAGAACATAAATGCAAGAATCTTCAACAAAATACTAGCAAATCAAATTCAGCATATTAAGAGAACTATACACTGTGGATTCATTCCCGGAATGCAAAGGTGGCTCAACATATAAAAATCAATCAACTGGAAAAAACACCATATTAATAGAATGAAAGGAGGAAAAAATAATGTGATCATCTCAACTAACAAAGTAAACAAAACATCTCAACTGGCACGGAAAAAGCATCTGACCAATTATAGTACCCTTTCATGATAAAAACCCTCAACAATCTAAGAACAGAAAGAACCTTTTGCAACCTGTTGAAGGGCATCTAAGAAAACCTCACTGACTAACATACTCAGTGGTGAAAAACTTAAAAGATTCCCACTAAAATGAGAAGTAAGATAAGGATATTCACTCTTGCCATTTCTATTCAACATTGTCTGGAAGTTCTAGCCAGAGCAATTAGATAAGAGAAAAAGAAAAGGCATCTAAATTGGAAAGGAAGAAGTAAAACCACCCCTCTTTACAAATGTCATGATCTTATAAATAGAAAATCCTAAATAATTCACAGAAAATGAGAACTATTAAGTTCAGCAAGATTGCCAGATACAAGAACATACAAATATAATTTGTATCTCTATATACTAAAAATGAACATCTATATCCTAGCAATGAACAATCTGAAATTATGAGGAAGGAATTCCATTTATAATAGTATCAAAAAGAATAAAATAGGAATAAATTTAACCAAGGAGGTGGAAGACTTGCACATTAAAAACTACAAAATAATGTTGAAAGAAGTTAAAGAATTCCTAAATAAATGGTAAGACATCCCATGTTTCCAAATCAGAATACTTAATATATTGTTAAGATGGCAATATGACCCAAATTGATCTATAAATTCAATGTAATCCCTATCAAGATTCCTTTTTGGCATAAATTGACAGGCTGATCCTAAAATTATATGGAACTACAAGGAAGCCCAGAGTCGTAACAGTCTTGTTTTGAAGAAAGCTGAACAAAAAGAAGAAAGTTTGGGGATTCATGCATCCTGTTTCAAAAATTATTACAAAGCCACAACAATCAAAACAGTGTAGTACTGCACAAGGACAAATATACAAACAGAACAGAACTGAGAATCCAGAAATAAACCCAAACAACAATGGTCAATTGATTTTTGGAAAGGACTTCAAGACTCATCAGTGGGGAAAAACCGCCTTTTTAACAAACAATGCTGGGACTATTGGATAATTATTTGTGAAAGAATGAAGTTGGACTCTTGACCTCACACCATACATAAAAATTAACTCAAAGCGTATCAAAGACCTAAATAAGAGAGAAAACCATAAGACTCTTTTTTAAAAAACAGGAATAAATCTTGGTGACTTTGGATGTAGCAATGGATTCTTAAATATAACACCAAAAGCACAAGCAACGAAAGAATTAAAAATTAGAAAGTAAAAAGCCCACAAATAGGATAAAATTTCTGCATATCATATATTTTATAAGAGTCTAGCACCCAGAATATATAAAGAACTCTTACAACTCAACAGATAACCCAATTTTAAAATGGACAAAAGGCTTAAATTCACATTTTCTCAAAGATTTGCAAATGAACAACAAACACATGAAGACACTCATTAGTCACTAGAAAAATGCAAATCAAAACCATGACATACCACTTCTTACCACTAGGATTGCTATTAAAACAAAACAGAACAAGGAAAATAGTAAGTTTTGGCTAGGATGTGAAAGAAATTGGGACCTCATATGTCGCTTCCTCACATATTGCTTATGGTAATGCAATATGGTGCAGATGCCATGGAAAAGTGTGATGGTTCCTCAAAAAGCTAACTATAGGATTACCCTTCAACTCAGCAATTCCACTCCCAAGTACATACAAAACAAGTGTCTAAACAAAAACTTGTTGCAGGAATGTTCATGGCATCAATATTCTTAACAGCCAAAAAGCAGAAAAACTCAAAACATCTATCAACTGATGAATGGACAAGCAAAATGGGGTAAAAGTATACCAAGTAATAATATTCAGCCATAAAAAGGAACTGTTATAGACTGAATGTTTGTGCCCCCCAATTCATATGTTGAAGTTCTAATTTCTAATGTAACTTTAATTAAGTAAGGTCATAAGGGGGGAATGAGGGCTGACCCAACAGGGTTGTAAGAAGAGATACCAGAGAAAGTACCCCTCACTTTCACTTGAGTACAGAGAAAAGGCCATGTGAGGACACAGTGAGAAGGTGGGCATCTACAAGCCAGGAAAAGAGTACTCACAAGAAACCAACCAGGCTGGACCGTGCTCTGAGGCATCTAGTCTTCAGACATGTAAGAAAATAAATATTTGCCATTTAAGCCATTCATTCCTTGTCTGACTGCTGTGGGTAGGACTATCAATACTATGTTGAATAAAAGTGGCGTGAGTGGGCATCCTTGTCTTGTTCCTGATCTTAGAGGAAATGCTTTCACCTTTTCAACAGTGAGGATGATGTTAGCTGTGGGCTTGTTATATATGGCTTTTATTATGTTGAGGTATGGCTAAAGATGCAGTATTGATAGATATTTTCCTACTCAGACAACCATTACATTCAAGAAGGCCTCACATAAAAACCTGCCTAGGTTAAGAGCACCTTGAGATATAATTTCTAGAGCTTTTGTACCTGAACTTGCAGTTTCGTGGGTTCACTTTATTTTACTCACTTTTACTCTGGAATCAAACTGTGTGGGTATGAATCCTAACTCTACCTCTTCCAGCTGTGTGACCTTGGGCAAGATCCTTGATTTCTCAATGCCTCTCTGTGAAACAGGCAATATACTCACCTCACAAGGTTTTTATGAGAATTAAAAAAATTAGTATTTGAGAAATTTGAGAGAATAGTACCTGGCACAAAGTACTACATGCACAAATCTTAAATGGAAAAATAAAACAAAAAATATACAAACAACAGAGAAACAACATCAATCTCATGAAGTGAGAACTCACACAGTTCAGGAACAATGTGAGACTGACAAGGAAGGGCCTTCTTATGGCAGCTATCTCATATCTTTGATTCTTAATATTCAACAGTACTATATTCATGAGTATCTACTATGTGGAAGATACTCAAAACTGAATTTCTTAACCTCTCTTCCAAACCCACTCCACCCACAGTCTCTCCCACCTTGGTTAAAGGCAACCCTGCACTCTGAACTGCTTGAACCAAAACCTTTACAGTCCTCCTTATCTCCTTTCTCTCACCCCCCAGAAGTTATGTTGCCTCTACCAATCCTAACCAATCTTTTGCTAGTTTAATATATTTACAGTCCAAAACACTTCTCCCTTCCTCTACTAGTATCCAGTACAAGCAACCTTCATGTCTCACCCGGACTAATGCAAAATCTTCCAACTTGGTATCTGTGCTAATACTCCCCCTACACCTGGCCTATTCTCAACATAGCAGTCAGGTAGTTTGTTAAAACTGAGCTTGTTCATTGTGTCATTCCTCTGCTCAAAAGCCTAGAATGCTCTTTATTTTAATAGTAATAGTAATAGTAATAGTAATAGTAATAGTAATAGTAATAGTAATAGTAATAGTAATAGTAATAGTAATTTAAATACTAATAGTAAAAGCCAAAGTCCTATCTTCTCCTCAATTTTTTCTGTAAACTTTAAAACTGCTCTAAAAAATAGTCTTCATTAAAAAATAAAATAAATAAAATCAGGTTCAACTGTCTGAAATGCAGCTGAGCTTTACTCAAAGGATAAAGTAAACTATGGGGGAAATAAGCCATTAGAGACATATCCCACACCTGCACCAAAAAGTCAAGAGTCCTCACAACAGCCTATATACCTTACATGATCCATCCTGTCCTCTGTTAATTTTCATGACTAGATTCAGGTTGATTTTTTAAGGTAGAATACTTCCCAGTAGTGCTATGCCCTTCCTATTTCATCAAATCAAGAGACATAAAATCTGCCTGTTCTACTTTAAGTGATGCTAAGATTGATCAGTGAATTCAGGATATTAGCTTGATCCCACCATTACAAAGTCATCTATCACCTTTCATCTAATAATTTTAGCATACATCAATAACATATCTAGACCTATTCTTGTATTATGGGCACAAAATGGTGACTTTTCTAATACTTTCATTTCTTAGTACTTTCATTCATTTAACTGAAATTCTTCAATAAAGAAGAGTTCTCTGCTATCAAAAATTTGGTTACTCTCAAATACACTTTGCAACAAAATAAATGCTTCTCTCTTTGCATAAATTTTCAGAATAATGAGCTGATATGCACATGAAACCTCCAAAGGTGATCAATAGTTGTTTTTGTTTTTTATTTTTAAAATATCATTATGGACTCCTGGACTTTTATTTATTTGATATAGTTCAGTCTATTGCAGTCATTACTTTTTTAATATTCAAATTTTCTATCTTAGAGATGGCTTTGTGAACTTCTGACACTTCTTAGCCAACCTGATAGGCAAAAGAATTTAACTTGCAGTTTAAATTTGTAATTTCTCAATTATAATTAGGCTTGAACAATCTTCATGTTTACTGATCTTTTTGAATTCTCTGTGAACTGTCTATTCATTTTTTTGTCCATTTTTCCAGTAGGCTGTTAATTCCTTTTGCTTTCCGAATCTTACAAGTTAATTTTAATATATGACATAGTTATGTATTAATAAAAGCTACAATCTTACTCTTCTATTTAATTTTGATTTTTTGGCATTTCTTTGTCATGTGAAATACTTACATTCTGAAAAAAACAATCATTTCCTTTATAATTCTCAGTTTAGATCTGAAGACCTTTCCGAATTCATTACGATAGAAAAAAATTGAGTATGCTTCTTCTGTATCTTTTATAGTTTTTTTCTTTTTTCAACGTTTAAATCTCTCACCTAGCTAGATACAATTAGCTGTTTTTAAGTCTATCCCCACTAGAATTTGGGATCTTCAAAGGCAAGGAATATCTTACTCATTTTATTATCAGTCTAAGAATTTTGCCTCTGGACCCAAGTGCTTTCAAACACAGTGTTTGAGGAAGGTGATGGTGATGAATAGTCATAAATCCTGTTCTCTCTGCCCTTAAACTAGAGCAACTCAGTCCTACTGAACTGTGCTGAGAAGAAGGTGTAGCTCAGAGGGAAAAACTCTGTGTTCTGCTTTATGCTAGATATTACACACACATTGTTCTGACATCTCACAACAATCTTAAGAGGTGAGGGATAGGGTTGGGGTAGAGGAAGTGAGTTTGGGAATTCAGCTTCCAAAAAGTGATGTCTGAATGGAGTCTGAAAGAACAAGTAGGTATTAAACAGATGAAGAAACTGACAAAGAGTACTCCGGAGTACACAGTGAACAACAGGTATGAAATGGGAGTACACGATCTATTTGTAGAATTACAAGCAGTTTATTATGACTGCCTAGGCCAGTGCTTGGCATATACAGTAAGTACTACATAAATGTTAGCTATTATGCTGATTACTGGGACATGGAGATCAATTAGGTAAAATCCTAAGCAGTAAGTTAAGATGCTCCTGGAAAGCCATGTTAAGTCTGGATTTTATGCTGAAGATGATGGGAAGCCACTGAAGGTTTTCTGACAGGATAATGGCATGTTTCAGAAAAATTACACTGCAGAGTCAAAGACTGGATAGAATACAGGTATGCAAGAATCATGAAGAATCTTCAATAATGTAGTATACAGAAGTGATAAAAACTTATTTGAAGTGCAGAAAATCTGCATACCTCTTGTAAGACCCAGGACGGCTGTATACTGATCTCTACTAAAAGGGACCATATGTCTAATAGAGTTTTATCGCGTGTGAGATATATATATTTAATAATAAATATTTCTAGACTACTTGTAATGCTTTCCATTTCAGTAAGGAAATCACACCTGGGGTGGGAAGGTATGTAGCTCAGTGGTAAGAGTGCCTGCTTAGCATGCATGAGGTCTTGGATTCAATCCCCAGCACCTCCACAATAAACAAACAAACAAACAAACTGAATTACCCACCCACCTCAAAAAAAAAAAAAACTAAAAAGAAAATAATAAAAACAAACTCCCCCAAACACAACAATAACAAAAAGACTCAACATCCAGCAAAGTAAATCATTTTCAACAAAATTCCTCCAGGGTCATAAAATGTCCCATGTTCTCTTTTCCACAAGCAAGAGAAGTTGGTGAAAACTCATGTATGTCTCCCAGTCAACCAAAAGGCTGGTTTTCTAAAGACTCCATGATGTAACAAAAGCTAAATTATGGCTGCTGATGCTGATGGTACCGAGTTCTCATCTGTAAACTGAGAATGATGATACCCACTGGGATGATAAAAATATTCTAAAATCTAATTGTGGTAATGGTTGCACAACTCTTTGGATATAGTAAAAATCACTGAATTGTACACTTTAAGTGGGTGAATTGGTTCCTATATGAATTATATCTCAATAAATCCACTTGAAAAGGAATGAACTATTAATGTAATACACACAAATCTATGTTAAAGCGAAAGAAGCAAGATACAAAAGAACACATACTGTATGATTTTTTAATATGAAATCCAGGATGCAGGCAAAACTAGTTTACAGTGATAGAAATCAGTTACTGTGATGGTGAGCAACTGGCTGGAAAAGGACAGGAATAAATTTTCTAGGAGGTTGGAAATGTTCCATATCTTGTTTTGGGTGGAGATCACAGAGTGTAAACAACAGTCAAAACTTAAGAACTGTGCATTTTAATTATATTTCAATTAAAAAGATGGTTTAAAAAATCACTCCTACCTGAACTTGGAAAGAAAAGAGGGTAAGAATTAGAGTGCCTGCTAAAGAATGTGTTCACGTTCCCCAATGGAAGTGACTGTACAGATGTTCATTGACAGAAATATACAGTGCCTGAGTACACTTTCTTTCCATAACATTTTAATAATAATCTCATCCAGTGCTCTCCTCTCCCTCAATTTCACATATATCAGTTTCCCTGATTTTAAAAAAAATAGCCAAAGAATAATCCACAGCCAAAACTGAGCCTAGTTAAAAGCATGTTTAAGTGCCACCAAGTGGTGAAAAGGAAATATAAATATTTATATAAATCAGAACCCTAAGAGGGAAACCAAGGTCTAGTTTTCTCTTTCTTTCTTCTGAAAACATCCTCTGATACTGTTTCTGAAAGAATCCTCTACACCTAACACTCTTCTCCTCTTCCTTCCCATGCTTAGTTAACTCCTATTCATCTTTTACCTGTCAAACAATAATTTATGGACAACCTGCAGAATGAGAGAAAATACATACAAAAGGTAAGACTTACAAAGCTTAATTTCCAGAGTATATAACAACTCATATAACTGAATGAGGAAAAAACAAAAAAACAAACAACCCAATCCAAAAATGGGCAGAAGACCTAAACAAGCAATTCTCCAATGAAGACATACAAGAGGCCAACAGGCACATGAAAAAATGCTCAATTATCACTAATTATCAGAGAAATGCAAATCAAAACTACAATGAGGTATCACCTCACACCAGTCAGAAAGGCCATCATTCAAAAGTCCACAAACGATAAATGCTGGAGAGGGTGTGGAGAAAAGGGAACCCTCCTACACTGCTGGTGGAAATGCAGTCTGATACAGTCATCATGGAAAACAGTGTGGAGATTCCTAAAAAGACTGAAAATAGACCTACCATATGATCCAACAATCCCATTCCTGGGCATATATCCAGAGGGAACCTTAATTCAAGAAGATATATGCACCCCCAATGTTCATAGCAGCACTATACACAATAGCCATGACATGGAAACAACCTAAATGTCCAGTGACAGATGACTGGATAAAGAAGTTGTGGTTTATCTCTATACAATGGAATACTACTCAGTTATAAAAATAAAATAATGCCATTTGCAGCAACATGGATGGACCTAGAGAATGCCATTCTAAGTGAAATAAGACAGAAAGAGAAAGAAAAATACCATATGATATCATTCATATGTGGACTCTTTAAAAAAAAAAAAGATAAAGGAACTTATTTATAAAACAGAACTAGACTCACAGACATAGAAAACAAACTTATGGTTACCAGCGGGGGAAAAGGGTGGGAAGGGATAAACTGGGAATTTGAGATTTGCAGATACTAATATACATAAAATAGACAGACAACAAGTTTATACTGTATAGCACAGGGAACTATATTCAGTATCTTGTAGTAACTTACAGTGAAAAAGAATATGAAAACAAATATACGTATGTACATGTATGACTGAAGCATTGTGCTGTACATCAGAAACTCACCCACTGTAAACAGACTATATTTCATAAAAATTAAAAAAAATTTATTAGAAATTCTTCTGAATTTCTATTACTCCAACTTGTCCCCCTCCACAAACACAATTACACTCACAGAGAGAACAATGTCTCCTTTCAAAGCTCTTATCTCATTGCGCAGTTAGTTATAGGTTCCTCATGTGATTAATGGCCTTACTTTCTCCCCTTAGACTCTGAGTGCCATGTGTGCAAGACAAGTCTACTATACACATCACTGTATCTCTGCATTTAGTGTAGCATTTGGTTCAATGAATAAACTGAAAACGCAATTCAACCAAACTATCTAAACAGAGACTGTTACCAAAGCAAAGAAGTTGTCCTTGCTTGAGAAATTCACTGTATGTCAATATACTTTTGACAGAGAACATTCTGGATCACATCTATGAGTCACTGAGTATCTACTTCCTTGTCAACTTGGTTCTCAGAATATAGGATTGTTCTCTGAGTCATTAGTTTCTACCCTTGTTCTGCCTGTTGTTCCCCTCTTAACTGAATACATTTATTCCTATTATCTTTAATTTCTATTGTGTATTCCACTACATGCTTCTCCTATAGTTTCTAGATAACCAGATTTCGTGAAATTAAACAATAATGTTCATAAATTAATGCCAAAACAGTATTTAATGTTGTGAATAACTGCAGAAACATAACTGCTATGGGAAGAGGGCTTCAGTTCAGAATGCAAACTGACACCACTACCAAAAAGCTTAAAACAGTTCTCCCAACATTCAGGAAACAGAATGCTGACACAGAAATAATGAAGTGTCAAAAAGAACAGATACAATAGACAAGTTGGAAGCAAACAGCACCATGAAAGAAGGCATGTAGCATTTTGTAGAACTCACCAAATGAAAGCAAAAATATTTATAGAAATCAGCTTACACTATCTAGATAAAGACTCTAGCAAACATCTAAAAGTGAATATAAAACTTTGGGCAAAACTTGAACAATTTTCTACAATCCTTTGAAGTACTTTAAAGAGACTGCCTAACATCAGTCTATGCTTTCTTGAAAGGGTACAAAAGGCATGCTCAGAAAAACCTGGATGGCTGTGCTGTGCCAATCACACGTTGTATGCCTCCTAAAGCAATAATAAAGCAATTGAACTTTCAGAATCAATTCTAAATTATGTGAAAATTTATGAGTTGAAGGAAGAGGATCCAGAGGTCTTCTCTCTGATAACAATTACCTCCTCCCTTTCTTCCCCTACTAAAACATTATTACTTTCACCACTGGCAATGTATCACAATTATCATTGCACGAAGTCAATTCAAGATCAAATGGAATTGAAAATGTTCTTAAAAATAAGAGGCTCAACCTTACTCATAAAGGAAAGGCGAATGAAAACTACACTGAGAACATTTTTTACATGTCAAATCTGCAAAAATCCCCATGTCAGACACAACACGGTATCAGTAAGGTTGTGGGGATACAGATGTTTTCCTAACAGGTACTCTCTTCCAATGACGGAGGGACTACAAAATTCTATCAAAATTCATCTAGAGGCAATTTGGCAATATTTAGCAAAATTACAAACACATTTTACCCTTAACTCAGCAATACCATTTCTGGGAATGTACTCTATCAATAACAGCACATACAAAATAACTTATGTACAATATTCACTGCAGCACGGTTAGTGATAAGTGAAAATTGAAAACATCTCAGATGTTCAACAACCACCTAGTTTAATATATTACAATACACATTCACACAATGGAATACAATGTAGCTGTGAAAAAGAATGAGAATGCTCTTTATATAATGATATGGAAATATAGCTAAGGTACATTAAGTGAAAAAAGCAAGGTAAAGAACAAGGTATTCTGTTTGCATCATATGTAAGAAAAGAGGAAAGTAGGAAAAATACTAACATCGGCTTTTATTCTTACAAAGGTACACTGAAAGAATACATAATAAAAAGGTTACAGGAGGAAAGTAAAACTAGAGTAGACGGGGAATGGGTAGAAGCAAGACTTCTCACTGCATGGTCCAAAAATAAAATTTTGAGTTTTAAATTGAAAAAGTATTACTAAACTTTAAAAAAGGTACTACTGTCAAAAATATTTATAATAAAAATTATACCATGTTCATCATTATTAATGCAAGATATGACAATTTCTTTACTTATTGTTTCTACTTCATTTTAGTGAATATGGAGAGTATATATATTTAAAAGTGTTTGTGCAGGTTCCTCAAACTATTTTCCTAATAAAGTCTTAAGTTCCTTAAAATGAATTTTCATACTACAAAGGTTCTGAGTAAGAATTACAGTACCTATAATAGTATACTACAGTACAGTATTCTTCTAGAATGTTCTTAAAATCATATTTTTTTCTAAGTTTAACAAAACGTTGATGGTATTATCCAACTCTCAGTTTGCAGAAAATGAAGAAGAGCCCAGAAACACTGCTCAAGCTACTCTTAAGGTTTACTTAAAGTTCCCATCTCGAAAGACAGTTACCCTAGACATACTCTTTCTTTTATATTCAGGCTACTGGAACATATGTATATAGGAACATGGTTTTTCACTTTAATTATTTCTGCTATTGGTTCTCACATAGTAGTGTGCTATTTGGGAGTCAACCATATTGAGAAATAATGTTTAGTTGTTCATCAACAAGGACCAAGGCTTCACTAAAATATAACTATAGCCTCTGTAAAATGTAGAGTTCAATAAGTTCAATCAATCACAAACTATCATGTCACATTATTAATATATATTTTTAAATGCCAAACCCATACATTCCAAAGATATTCCAAATCCCCACTAAGTCCATTTAAATGTAAAAGACGTTTATTAGGAAAACTTACGGTTAGCATTTTAAGAAAAGGGACTAAATAAAAAAAAAATTTTTATTTGTAGCAAATATGGTCTATATTACTCTCCTAGAGCTGCTGTAACATATTACCACAAACTACGTGGCTTAAAATAGCTAGAATGTATTCTCTTGTAGTTCTGGAGACTAGAAGGCAGAAATGGAGGTGCTGGCAAGTCTATGTTCCCTCCAAAGGCTCTAAGGAAGAATCCTTCCTTGCCTCTGTAGCATTTGGTAGTTGTCAGCAATCCCTTGCTGTCCCTTGGCTCATAGCATTATACCTACAATCTCTGTCTGTCTTCACATGGCCAAGCTCCCTGTCTATCCTAATTTCCTCTTTCTACAAGGATACCAGTTATTGAATCAGGGCTTAACCTAGTATGACTTTATCTTAACTTGATTACAACGGCAAATACCCTATTTCCAAATAAGTCACATTCACAGATACTGGGAGTGAGGACTTAAATATATCTTTCTGGGGGAACACACTTCAACTCATAACATGGTCCAAATTGGTCAATTTCTTCAAAAGTAGTCCTAAATTCACATATGGAATATTCACAGATTTTGCCTAACCAGCACCATTTCCCTTTCTAAGGTAATAGCACCCAATTTTCTTTTGAAGAATCAATCTGCTTCTCCTTCAAGCTATAAGGGAGGGCTGAATTTAAGCCTCTTTCCAATATCAGGCACCTGTCACTGGGTGGGTCAGAGAATCACACTCCATAGGCCTTAGTGACTGGTTAAGGACTAGGCCACGTGACCCACAGCTGGCCAATAAGTCCTCCCATCCACCCAATTTGGCGGGTGCTATACACAAAAAGACACATGTGGATTTTAAAAATTATGTAAATCTAGAGCTGCCACTGATCATCTTTACCATACTTGCCAAAAAGAAACCAAAAGAAGAAAGGAATGCTTAGAGATGGAGATAAGGAGACATTCCTATTGATATAAATAAAATTCTGGATCCAGTCATATCAGAATCTAGCTTCAGCTTTACTCTGTGAACTTCCCAGTTTATAAATCTACAAAATGACCTTTTTGACCTAAATTAATTTGAACTGGGTTTCTCAATTTGCAAAACAAAGAGTCTTGATAGATATAGGCAGGATACTACAAAGTGCCATATGACTGAAAACAGGGCTTCACTTTTTTTCGGTCTTATTTTCAAACTTGTCAAAGAGAGGAGAGTATAAAGTGAAAATAGCTTGTATCCATGTCCATTCTCTGTTCACCAGGCCATCTGCCATGAAGGATTTTAGAATCTAAAAGTTACCAAAAAATTCATTTATGTTTGTTAAAGTATCAATCTGTAAGCCTCTGAAAGAAAAATATGAACAGTGTAAGGAACTCTCAGTTATAAAAACCTAAATATCAATATATAAAAACAAAGCATTCATCAGATCTTTTCCTCTTCAACGACACTCCACATCTCCACCATCCCTAAAGCAATAACAGTCCTAGATCAATATCACTACATGGTGGCTAGAATGGTATATTGAAATATCTCTTTCTTGCCACATCATGACTTTGAGAACATTCATGACAGACTTGTCCCTTAATATGGCTATCATTGTTCATAGTTCATTTGCTTCTATCTCAAGCAAACTGTGTCAAATAAATGTCCCTAGACTTCTGGACAAAATTTCTTTTGAGGTACTTCAGAAAACTCAAAGTAACACATACATTCTGAACAAAAAGGAAAAAATTACATTTGGAAGTGAAACAAGACAAAATAAAGAAATAACGTTTCACCTGTTAAAGGCTGTGTTTTTCTTGTGTCTCTACACAATTTACAAGCACAGAAAACTAGTCCTGAGTATCTCTAATACAGTATCTCAAAGGAGCAACTCCACCCACCCAAATTCCCTTAAAAATCACTGTGTTAAAGCCATTAAGGTATCACAGATTGTGTTCAAAATATCTGCACCACCTCTTTCTCACATTAATTTTGTTTTTCTTAAATAACTTGAATCATTATAAACAGAACACTATCTCTTACTCACTTTCAGTTATTTCTGTAGTTTGTAATATTTCAAAGTACTGTTTTCCACCTTTCCACAAATATTTACTGAGCATCCACTGTGTGCCGGTCACTTTGTGAAATACTTAAAACACAAAGAAAAACATGACATGGCTGCTGACTTCAAGGGTCTGCAAACTAGAAGTAAAATTGGAGAAAGAAAAGGAAGGAAGTAAATAAAGTAGTACAACAATGCTTGCACACTAGAAAAAGAGCAACCTGTACTTTGTGGTTAGAGGACTTGAGGAATTAGAGTAGGGAATGGGCAGGATATACAGAGAGAGCTGAGACTGAAGAAGTAGGCTGTGTTATCTTGAAGGGTCTTGCATGTTGCTTAAAGTAACTTTATTCCAAATGTCTGTTTTTGTCAAGCTTCAGTGTGGACAAGAACCACTTGATATTTCTGTTAAAAATTAATTCCCATGCCCCACCTAAGATTTGGATTCAGCAAATCTGAGGTAGGAATCCAAATTTTCTATTTTTACAAATATCTCAGTGGTTTTGTTCATGTGGTAAATACTATTAAACAGTGCTTTACATAGGTATTTTTCTCAGGTTTTCCAAATAGTCCTATTGATGAGGAGAATGTTGGGGGAATATTCACTTTCATAGCCTCAACATTCATTGTCTTATAGGTGACAAGACCATTAACTGAGTGAGAAGTAGGACTGCATAGGGGCTAAAAGAGAGCCACTGTGAGAAACTGCAGAAACTGATCAAGAATACACAAAAGAATTCCCAGTGCTAAGAGTCCAGCTGAGGCTTGACATAAATCTGAAGTAGCATCAATCCACACAGTTGTTTTTCCATCTATAAAATTAAATACCCACCTAGTAGAGTTATTATGAAGATTAAGTTACATATGATGAGATATAAAACATGTAGGAATAATGGCATATTGGAATTCAAGATTTCAACATTTCCAGATAATAAAAATGTACAGTGGATGGCACTGGGAATATATGTCTACTCTTTTTATTTCAACAATACATTACTAAAACTCGTCAATTTACTTAAATCATGTTTGTGGGGCTGACCTGGTATCATAACCAACAATTATAACACTGTTTCTTAGCTTAAAATGTCTTGTAAAATAAAAACAGCCAAAAAACAAAAATAAACTCTTTAATACCCAAATGGGTACTCTCTTTATATTAATATTATGCTTAGTCCTCTAGAAGATGACTGAAGAATTCACTAAGAAAGAATGAAAGAAGAGAATACCTTGTAGTTGTGAGTCTATTTTTGCAGCTTATTAAATCCTCCCCACACTGTACTGTGCTTGTTCTTTTCTGGTACAGTATCATTCCATCCCATTTCCATAAGGCCAGAGAATTTGTTTTTTACATTTTTTACCTATCGTAAGCTATTCATTTTCTGTTCTCCTTAGAGACATACAGCCTTTCTTGAACTTTAAAACAGTGTTAGTAAGGGCTTTTGGTTCCAAGTGATAAAAACCCAAACTAAATGGGCCAAAGCAAAAAAGGGTAGTTAACGGCTCACATAGGCTTTTTAGAACTCCATGAAAAGCTGGATCCAAGTGAAAAGCAGTATTTCTCTCCCTAGCCACTGCCGTCTGTCTCACACAGAGGTACACAGCTTCACTCACAGGCAGGCTCTCCCGGCATGGTAGCTGTTGTTTGCTCATTGGCTAATAGCTTATCTACCCCAGAAAAAAGAGATCTCTTTCCCAAGAACTCTACCAGCCAACCTCAAGGCTGATCCCTGAACCATTCACTCACTGTGACCAATGGCCAGGCATAAGTTACAGGAGTGAGTCAGCCTCATCCAAACCATATTAAACTCAAGAATGTTAGGAAAAGTGACTCCCTAAAGGGAATTTAAGGCACTACTACCAAAAAAGAAGGGAAAAGAGTCTGAGAAGGCAAAAACAAGATACGCAGTACAGAATACATGACAAAACACACACATAGTTATTTCCCAAAATAAGGGAGAAAAGATTAAGGGGGAAAATTTTATATCTAATTTACATGATTACAATCATGAGAAAGCCTATAGGCTCTGAAGTCAGACAGTCCCAGATTCAAACCACCAGTTTCATCACATTTATGAATTACTTATCATTCTAATTCTGTTCCTTTATAGTTTAAAAAAGAAGGTATCATGCTCTTTGCAGGTTGATGATACCTATTAAATGAAAAATGTTAAGCATGTACTATGTGTTTGATGAGTATCTACTGTCATGAATACTTCCATGAAGAAAAGAAACTGATTTTTCTAAGGAAAACTGCAAATGGCCCTAATTCTTCATCCCTCCATATATCTAGGCACTTTGCCACGTAACTTTATAATACCCATCCTACCATGATTTTGGGCTCAATCATGTACTTTGCTTAAACCGATGAGATATTAGCAGACATTACACAACCAGAGGGTTGAAAACTTGCCTCCTTATTTCTGCTTGCTTTGTGTACTTCTTACACATTATAGTAACATCCCTCAAGGTACCCTGGTAAAGGCTGAGAAAGGCAGAAGAGTCTAGTTACTGCAGTCATCCCAATTTAAGTCAACCTACATAAGCCAGTCATCCCCAGACATGAAGCAAATCCAGCCAAGCTGCCTAACCAATCCAGAGCTGACTGTATGAAAAAAATAAAACTTCAGAGGAAACAAAAAAACTTTAATAAGACAGAGATAAGTAATTCATCTGATAAAAAGTTTAAAATAACCATCATAAAGATGTTCAATGTAATGAGAAAAATGGATGAACACAGTGAGAACTTCAACAAAGAGAGGAAAACTAAGAAAGTACTGAACAGAAGTCACAGAGCTGAAGAACACAATAACTGAACTGAAAAATACACTAGAGGACTTTAACAGCAGACTAGATGAAGCAAAATAAAGGGTCAGTCAATTCAAAGATAAGGCAGCCAGCATAACTCACCCAATCAGAATAGCAGAAAGGAAAATGAATGAGAAAGAAGTGAAAATAACTTACGGGATTCAAGGGATAGCATTAAATGGACAAACATTCACATTGTAAGGCTCCCAGAAAAAGAAGAAAGGCAGAGACAGAAATCTTATTTGAAGAAATAATGACTGAAAAGTTCCCTAACCTGGGGACCAAACAGACACTCAGATCCAGAAAGGCCAGAGAGTTCCAAATAAGAGCAGTCCAAAAAGACCCACATCAAGATACATTATAATTAAAACACCAAAAGTTAAAGACAAGGAGAGAATATTAAAAGCAGTAAGAGAAAAACAACTTGTTACACACAAGGGACCCCCTCCCCACCATAAGCCTACAGGCAGATTTTTCAGCAGAAACTTTGCAGGCCAGAAGGGAGTGGAACAATATATTCAAAGCACTGAAAGAAAAAAGTCTTCCAACTAATACTACCCTACCCAATAAAGTTATCATTCAGAAGTGAAGGAGAGATGAAAAATTTTCCAGACCAGCAGAAACTAAAGGAGCTCATTACTAATAAACTGGCCCTACAAGAAATGTTAAAGGGACTTCTTTAAGCAGAAAAGAAAGGATGCTAATTAGTAACAAGGGCACACATGAAAGAATAAATCTCACTGAAAAAGTAAATATATAGAGAAATGGTAGTGAATCAATCATTTACAAAGTTATTATGAAAGTTAAAAGATAAAAGCAGTAAACAAGATTATAATTAGCTCAGGAATATATAAATAAAAAGATGTAAAATATGACATCAAAAACATAAAACATGATTTTATGGGGGGGAAGTAATAATGTTGAGCTTTACAATGGGACCAAACTTAAAAGTTGTTATCAACTTAAAGTAGATTGTTTAGATTTAAGTTGTTATATGTAAGCCTCATGGTAACCACAAAACAAACACCTATAGTAAATACACAAAAGATAAACAGAAAGGAATATAAGCATGCCCCTAGAGAAAATCATACACTGAAAAGGAAGAAAGGAACAGAAAACAGTCAGAAAAGAATGAACAAAACGGCAATAAGCACATACTTAACAATAATTATTTTAAATGTAAATGGACTAAAATTTGCAATCAAAAGACATGGAGTGGCTGAATGAATTAAAAAAAAACAGACCCTACAAGACACTCAGCTTAGATGTAAAGACACATGGACTGAAACTGAAGGGATAAAAAAGATACTCCATGTAAATGGAAACCAAAAGAAAGCTGGAGTAGTTATATCAGACAAACTCAACTTTAAAACAAAGACTGATAAGAGACAAAGAAGGGCATTACATAATGATAAAGGAGTCAATCCAACAAGAAGATATACCTGTGACCATTTATGTACTCAACACAGAAGGACCTAAACATATGAAACAAACATTAACAGACCCAAAGGGAGACATAGTAATACAATAATAGTAGGAGACTTAAATAACACACTTGTATCAATGGACAGATCATCCAGACAGAAAATCAGTAAGGGAACATCAGCCTTAAACATGTTAGATCAGATAAACTTAACAGATATTTACAGAATATTCCATCCAAAAGCTACAGAATACACATTCTTCTCAAGTGCACATGAAATATTTTCCTAGATAGGTCACATGTGAGGCCACAAAAAAAAAGTCTTAATAAATTTAAGAGGACTGACCATAGCAAGCACCTTTTCTGATCACAATGGTAAAAACCTGGAAATTAATTACATGAAGAAAATTTATAAATTCATAAATATGTGGAGATTAAACAACATGCTACTAAATAACCAATGGCTCAAATAAGACATCAAAAGAGAAATCAAAAAATACCTTGAGACAAATGAAAATGGGAATGTAACATACCAAAATTTATGGGATGTAGCAAAAACAGTTCTAAGAGGGAAGCTCACAGCAATAAATGCCTACCTCAAATAACAAGCAAACCTAAAAAACCCTCAAATACCTAACCTGACATGCAAGGAACAAGGAAAAAAAAAAAAAAGAAAAGAAAGAAAAAAAAAAAAAAAAAGACACCCAAGGTTAGCAAAAGGAAGGAAATAACAAAGGTTACAGAAGAGATAATTGAAATGCAGACTAAAAAGATAGTACAAAAGAGCAATGAAACCAACAGCTGGTTCTTCGTAAAGATAAACAAAATAGACAAACCTTTAGCTAGACACACCAAGAGATAAAGAGAGAGGACTCAGATAAATAAAGTCAGAAATGAAAGAGATGTTACAACCAATACCACAGAAATACAAAGGGTCATAAGAGATTATAAATAATTATATGCCAACAAATTGGACAACCTATAATAAAAAAAATGGATCTCAAGAAACACACAACCTATGAAGACTGAAATCACAATGAACTATAACATCTGCACAGGTTGATTACCAGTAAGGAGGCTGAATCAGTAATAAAAAAATCCTCCCAACATACAGAAGTCCAGGATTAGACAGCTTCACTGATGAATTCTACTAAACATTCAAAGAATAAATAACAATACTTTTCAAACTCTTCCCAAAAGGAGAAGGAGAAACTCTTCCAAAATCATTTTACAAGGCCAACATTATCCCAATAACAAAACCAGACAAGGACGTCACAAGAAAGAAAATTACAGGCCAACATCCCTGATGAACTAAGATGCAAAAATCCTCAACAAAATATTAGCATGAATTCAAACCAGATTAAAAAGACAATACATAAAAATACATATACCATAATCAAGTGGGATTTTTTTCCAGACATACAAAGATGGCTGATCATCCTCAAATCAGTCAGTGTGATAAACCACATTAACAAAATGAAAGATAAAAATCATATGATCATCTCAACAAATGTAGAAAAAGATTTGACAAAATTCAACATCCATTTATGATAAAAACTCTCAACAAAGCAGGTATAGAGGGAACATACCTCAACATAATAGATGCCATATATGACAAGCCCACAGGTAACATCATATTTAGCAGTGAAAAGCTGCAGGCTTTGAGGAAAAAGACAAGGATGTATACTCCCACCACTTTTATTCAACATAGTACTAGAAGTCCTAGCCAGAGCAATGAGGCAAGAAAAAGAAATGAAAGGCACCCGAACTGGAAAGAAGTAAAACTGTCACTACTTGCAGATGACATGATATTTTAAATAGAAAACCCTAAAGACCCCATCAACAGACTATTAGAATAAACAATTCAGTAAAACTGCAGAATAAAAAAATCAATACACAAAAATTTGTTGTGATTCTATACACTAATAATGAACTCTAAGAAAGAGAAATTAGCAATATACAGATTCAATGTAATCCCTTTAAAAATTCTAACAGTATTTTTCACAGAAATAGAACAAACAATTCTAAAATGTGTGTGGAACCATAAAAGATCCCATGTAGTCAAAGAAATCTTGGGAAAAAAGAACAAAGCTGGGGGCATCACATTCCCTGATTTCAAATTGTATTACAAAATTCTAGTAACTAAACAGTATGGTAATGGCATAAAAACAGACATATTGATCAACAGAACAAAGTACAGAGCCCAGAAAAAACCCCACACGTATATGGCCAATTAATTTATGACAAAGAAGCCTAAAATAAACAAATGGGGAAAGGACAGTCTCTTCAATAAATAGTGTTAGAAAAACTGCCATCCACATTCAAAGGAATGAAACTGGACCACTACCATACACTCAAAATGGATGTAAGACCTGAAACTATAATTTTATAAACTCCTAGAAGAAAACATTGGCAGTATACTCCATGACACAGGTCTTAATGATGATTTTTTTGAATCTGATCATCAAAAGCAGAAGTAACAAAAGCGAAATAAACAAGTGGGACTATATCAAACTAAAAAGCTTCTGTACAGCAAAGGAAACCATCAACAAAATGAAAAGGCAACCAACCAAATGGGAGAAAATACTTGCAAATCATATCTGATAAGGAGCTAATATCCAAAATATATAGAGAACTCATACAACTCAATACAAAAAACCAACCAACCAACCAAACAAACACACCACAATTTGATTAAAGAGTGGCCAGAAGATCTGAACAGACATTTTCCCAAATACTACAGATGGCCAACAGGTACATGAAAAAATGATCTACACCATTAATCACCAGGGAAATGCAAATCAAAATCCCAGTAAGATAGCACCGTACATCTGTTAGAGTGGCTATATGCAAAAAGACAAGAAATAACAAGTAGCAGCAAGAATGTTAAAAAAGGGAAACTTTTCCATTGTCAGTTGGAATATAAATGGGTCAGCCACTGAGGAAAATAGTATAAAGTTTCCTAAAAAAAAAAAAAGAAAAATCGAATTACCATACGATCCAGCAATTCCACTTCTGGGTATTTACTTGAAGAAAACAAAATACTAATTAAAAAATATGTATGCACCCCCAAGTTCATTACAATAGCCAAGATATGGAAACAACCTAAGTGTTCACTGATGTATGAATGAATTATTTAGCCATAAAAAAAGAACGAAATCTTGCCATTTGTGACAACAAGGATGGACTTTGCTAGCATTATGCTATACCATATAATCTCTGTTACACATTGAATGAATGAATGAATGAATGAACCAACCAACCAACCTCAAAGGTACAGAGAACAGACTGGTGGTTGCCTGGAGTGGGTAAATATTTTTTTCAATTAAATAAATTGAATACACAAAAGAATATACATTTACATAATTTTATATGAAATGTAGATACAACTATTATTAGCTAAAGGAGACTAAGTTTCTCTCACTTTTTGAGTATGTAGCTAATGCTCTTAGTGAGAAAACTTAGTTATGTATTTTACATGAGCTTGAGGAACTGTTGCCCATTCCTTAGACATCGTGCTTTGCACATAAAGTGAACAGTCTTTATTGTCATGAATATTTTATAAGACAAACATCTTTGAGCACATTAGTCAGTTTAGCTCTCCTGCCCTGTTATAGACAGTATGAATATTCTATTTCCTGATGGATTTCATGTCAACCATTCCCAAAACTATTCGACAGTGAAAATCAACACAAAAATTTATATCAAAATACTGAAATTAGAAGGCTCTCCAAGACCATCTTATTTTACAGATAAAAAAACCAAGATGCAGAGATTAAGTGATGTATTTGCTCAAAATCAGACAGTTGTAGTAATACTTATACCAGAACTACTTAGGTTTTCCCCACTCCATTCCACTGCCTAAGATGCAACTATTTTTTACCTAAGAAAAAGCATGTAGTAGTTCTTAGCTGGCAAAAAAACAAAAATTGAGCATTTTTTGCTACTGTTTTGTAGAATGTACCAATAAATGTGATAATGTTAATGATACATAAATGTCATCACCCAAACCATTACAGAGAAGCTGTAAATACATAGAAGCTTTGGATAGATCAAACAATTTAAATTCTAGAGAATAATAATTGTTATATATATAAAAATATTTAAGAGAAACTTTTATTTTAGTATATCCAAAGAGCAAATTCTATGCATCAGCTTCAACAGATATTTTTTTCAAATGATCTATTATTTATTAAGCAAAAATTAAATTCTTTGCCTTTTACTCAATTCTCACAACCCTCCTACACAGTATTTACTATAAGAATAAACTGCAATTAGTTCTCTCTACATTCCATTGTTGGTAAAGTGTGAAGATAAAATTTGTACTCAGCTCTGTCTGACTCAAAACCACATTTTGTTGTTCTTCTAATATGCAAGTGTTTCCAAAATGGGCCTCCAAATATGGTTAACAGTTGAGGAATTGATGAGAGGAATTAAACTTCTGAATGCAGAGTACATTTAGCAACCTCTTCCATTCTACCAAGATACAATCTTTAAAGGGTTAGCTAGACATGGTTAATATTTGAAAGGCATTCAAACCTATGTTTAAATTTTTTTGTCAAGTACTTTTCTCTGTAAGTTCATAAGTTTTTCATGTAAGCTGGTGTAAAAAAAAAAAGGAAAAAAAAAAGAACTAATGTTTAATTTCAACAAAGGTTGCATCTCATAAGTTTTTAAAAATTCTTAAATAGACAAAAACCAGAAAACTATTTGCATTATATCAAAATAAAATTGTCTGATGGACTTAATTAACAATGCTGCAAATAGAGCCAAAAATATTCACTAAAAAAGAGTACACTGAATGTATTTCATAACTGAATTCAGGATGGTTAATTTCATTCCCTTAACTACGACCACCATTATTCCTACTTCTAAAGTTATTCTTATCTCCATGGGCTTCTGAAGATATGTTTCCCCAGACTAAAATATATGTTTATTTTAAAAATTAATTCAGTTTACTTTTCATTCCATGTATTTACAAACATACATCAATTTATTTTAGATGCACAGAGACAAAAAAAAGTGTATAAAGAAAAAATGGATTTACATAAAGAAAGATGAATGAAAAGCCTTATCATGCAAAAGCAAGTAACTCATTCCTGAACGAACATTCTTTGCAGATTCCTAGGCTACATTATTGTATCAAACATCTGAAGATTCTGTATATTTTGCTGAGTAAGCATCCTTTCAGCATCAAGTTTTAAAGTGTGCTGCTTACTTCATAATTCAGTTATATATAATAGCAACAATATCATTATCAGGACTGCTTATACTTCTGTTCTGAGTCACAAAAACCAGACATTAGCAGCAGCATGGCTTGACAGTAGAACCTTCCTGTTTCTTCATATAGCCTTTATTCTTTACTTTCTTTTCTACTTATAACTGGATATATATTCGTATTTCTCAAATCAGTTGATTTCCTCTGGATTACTTGATTACTTTTTTGTCTTGTTTTGTTTTTCTTTCTCTAATTACTTGTTAAAGAATATCTGACAAAATATGGATTGGCTAACTTAGGTTACTAAAAGTTTACTCAAAGTATTTTACCTAAACATCTTCATATGATTTTAAGAAATAATTTCTACCATGGAATGTCTGAGAGGTAATACATATTTATTCATCATTTAACAGGAGTGAACCTTCTGATTTTTCTAAAATAAAGTTTAAGTCCTCAGGAAAAGAAAAAAAGGCAAAAATTGTGTGGGTCATCAACATCTCTGGTCCTTTCTCCTTGCTACAATGTCAGTTCATTTCTTTATCAGTGGAATTATATTAGAATACTCTTCTCCATTAATTTATTCTCTTGTTTTTAAAAGATCAAAATCTGTGGATAATTCAATCTTCTTAATGGTTTAACAGTCCTGACCTAAACAACTCATTCAGGTTGGACTATCACCTATGCGGCCTACTTTTTTTTCTTTTTAAAGAAAAATTAAGTCCCACACAGATTTACAGCTTCTGATAATTCCTACCTAAAGTCTTCTAACCTAATGTGGAAAATTCTAGTTTCTCTTCTTTATCTTTACCCCATATATGAATGTACCATTGTCCTTCACCAATAAAATGTAATAATCTTTGATTTGGGTATGTTACATAAAATTAAACAAGGTTCTCTGCCAAAAGAGAGAGGGGCCAAAGGGGAAATTATCTATTAGATAAGATTGTACATTAGTAGCCATAAGCCATGGTTCTTGAAACTATTTTTAATAGATATATGTGGACCTGACTCTTTGTATGTCTTTTAACATGCCAAAATCTATTTTAATAAATACACAGAAAATGTATGCATCCACAAATCAATATTGGTTGTACAAGTCTCTTATGGAAAACGGCTTTATCACTTTAATCATACCTCCTTTTGAAAAGTCTGAAAGCAGCAAAAGTCCAGTACCTTTCAAAAAATTGTTGGAAATGAATCTGTATTATTTCATTATTTTTATCCTGATGTATTCTCTCTCCAAAACAAAAAGCAGATCTAGACAGGGTATCTAACATATTAAGCATTATAAAAATACTGCTAAAGATTATACGTTTCCAATAGGTAAACAATAAGTAAAATTTTAGTATACTGATCATTGAACACAGGTAATATATTAATTAAATCATTTAAAATAACTGTATTACTCACTCACAGAAAAATGACCAGCTTAAAGGTTTTTTTCAGTAACTATTCCCGAAGATTTATAGACTTATTGCCCATCCATAATTAAAGTATCGTTCTATTGTGATCACATAAACTGAATCAATGCTCATTTATACAAGATAAACTTCATCTGCTTCCTTAATAGCTGAATGAAAATTCACATAACCTAACACATATGATGATGGGACTAGTAAGTATTCATACCATTAATCATGCAATTCACATTTCAACACAGGCACATATTCACAAACATTTTTGTTCTGCTCACTTTTTTATTCTTAGTGAAGGCAAGGAGCTCCCATTTTAACTTGATAGGAATTTCTCCCTATTACCTTTGTCACAACATCTTCCTGTATCTACTGACGAAGCATTAGTCTAAGACCAGTGATATAATTACCAAAATATGGTATAATTTTTTAAAATTTGTCAATCACTCCTTCCCCTTCTCAGTCATTATACACGACTCAGCAATGTCCCTTTTCATCACACATTTTGAAACATTTATTGCCAAGTGCCAAATCAAAGTCACAGTCAGAAAGTTAAAACTGAGAAGGCATTTGGTTAAATTCCAGGAATCCTGAATCTTGAACTCAATCTGCTTTACTGTTCACTCCTCCCACCCCCCTTGAGGTCTCTGGGAAGGATTAAGAATAGAAGAAAAGGCCAGGCACCTACACACTGTTACTATAAGGCTTTTGTTACAAACGTCAAAGTGCCCTGTGAACTAAGCTGGTCCATGTGGAAGGCTCACCAAGCTTAAGACCTGGAATAACTTGGATATCCTTTCCTGTCTCTCCTCTTCTAAGCCTATGCTCAGATCTCAGCCAATGGTGAAAGGAGGCCAGTCTAGCAATATATGAAGGAAACTAAGCCAGTGGAAACATTCAACTCAAAAGCCTATTTAGCTCTGACAAAACTAAAACATTTGAGAAGAAAAAGGAAAGACAAATTGGACCATAACACTAAAGAGAATGGGGCAAGGCATTCTAGGCCAGGGAATTATGTTACTACTTATGGTAAGATTATAAGTAGAGACACCAGAATTCTTTAATGTAATATAAATCAAGTAAACTATCAGGAGTCAGAAACAAAGACAGGCAACTTGGTGGAACCAAATAGGAAAGTCTAAAAGAAGGGCATAGGCTTTCATGTTTTACAGCACAGGCTTTTGAATTCCCGTCTCAGATCTACCACTCTTTAGCTGAGTGGCCATAAATGAAACCCTTAATCTTTCCAAATCTGTTTCTCCACCTGTAAAACAGATATTAATATCAAAGGGATCTTCTCTGGCACATAAAAAATACTCAACATAGAAGCTTTTAAGCTTGTTTTTATTAATAAAACAAAAACCTGTCTTTTCCATATTCAGATATCTTATTTCTTTAAATTTATGAACCACCTGATGGGGATGGGAGGTGGGAAGAGGGACACAGTATTATATAAGAAGGTTACAAAAAGACTGCATACTAAATATGAAGTCTGGGATTTTCCTTCAAAATAATTTAGTGGGAATGCAATTAGCTGATGTAGCCGGGTGTTCACTAAACTATTCTTTCTACTTTTGTGTATGTTTAAATTTTTTCAAAATGAAATATTAAAAAAAAATTCCTTTCCCTTTAATTAATATGGTTGGGCAAGTTATAATATCCCTTCTACCTTTCATAAATCACATATCTAAAAGATGTAAGAAAGGTACAAGAGAACTGGGGAATATCCTGTAGGTAGTTATAGAGGTAAATACTCACAAATGATCTAGAAAATATGCCTACATTGATTGGGAAGAAGGGAAGCATTCAAGTAAAAACCCACAAATACCAATGTACTGGGGATAATTTTTAAAAATGTGAAAAACAAGAGCATCAAACTGAACATAAGCATGTCTTAGTTTAACAAATTCACCAATTCCTTTCTCTACACACGTTGTACACATATTTTTGAAATTTGTATAAACCAGTAATTCTAAAAAGTACCATTGGAGCTGGTTTCCTATATTATATCAGAGATGAATTCTGTTATAACATGAATTTTTTTTTGTAGTAAATTCATATTTTAACACGTAGGGAATGAAATTAAAGATACACCCTGTAGATCCTTTAAAATTATTTTTCTTCTCATATATATTGGGAGTTTAGGAGAGGGAGAACGTGCCTTTACTCTCTGGAAAATTCTAAAAAGTCAACTAGTAAGAGAAATATATACAATAATCATTTATTAATAATGATGATAAAATGATTCCGATCTTATCAAAAATAAGCTAATCATGAGACTGAATAACAGTCACAGACTTCTAGTATTATCAATCAGAATGAAAATGCTCATCATACAAGTTTTTCCAGTAAGAATAATTCTCAAGGGAAATAATATTGGTGTTCACATCTTCTAACCCAAAGTCAGTCTGGATATGTATCATCATAACAGATGTAGAAAACTACACTGCAATTTCACAGAGCAATTGGAACAAATTAAGTTAAAAAGTCTGCTGGAAGAGTTCAATTCTGTGTTTTACTTTTACATGAAAAGTCAGGTAACTATTTCAAACACTTAAATATCATAAAATTATTTCTGTGGATAAGAGGGATGCATTTATGCTAAGGGAAATACCCTGATTATTTTAACAGGAGTTATTACTCAATATTTCCCAACTGACCAATTGTTTTTTAATACCCATCTTTATCTTTCTACATTTCTAAATAAAGACAATAAAATAATATGAAAGTTTTCTAAAAAATATAAAATGTGTTATGCATATGTAAGATGGTAACATCATGAATACTAGAATCAGACCAGATTCAGACAATATGTCTACATTGAGTAAAGATAACCCTTTCCACCCAGGCTTTTGTTATTCACTATTCAAAATTCAGGCATAGAACAGATTCAGATAATGAGTTTTATGTTATTTGAACTTAAAATATGAACACTCACTATAAAAGAAGATTTGGATAACAAGAACTTAGAAGGCTTGGATAGCAAAGTATATCTGTGTTATTACAAAACTCCATCAAATAACAATTTTAATGATTCATAGAAAAGGATGTTAAAAGAAGCATTTCCTAAGTAATTGTAGTTCATTCTGACTACTCTATTACCATATTCATTTTTCCCTTCACAAAATATACTGCAGATTATCTTCTAATCTGTAATGATTCTCAAACTGAGAGTATTATGAGAAAAAAATGTTTGCAAATCATATATTGATAGGGATCTAGTATCTAAAATTTACTCTTACAACTCAATAATTAAAGAGACAAATAACAATGGGCAAAGGAACTGAACAGACATTTCTTCAAGGAAGATACACAAATGGTCAACAAGCACAAGAAAAGACGCTTGAACTCAGTGGTCATTAAGGAAATGCAAATCAAAACCACATGAGATACTACTTCATACCTACTCACCAGGATGGCTACAATCAAAAAAGACAGACAATAACAAGTGCAGACAAGGGTGTGGAGACACTGAAATTCTTATACAACGCTGGTGGGAATATAAAATATTGCAGCTGCTTTTGGAAAACAGTTTGGCCATTCCTCAGAAAGTTAAGTTATTATATGACCCAGTAATTTCATTCTTAAGCATCCCCCCCCCAAAAAAAGGTGAAAACAAACGTCCACACAAATAAAGCACTAACATTCACAGCAGTATTATTCATAATAGGCAAAAAGTGGAAACAACTCAAATGTCTGACAACTGATAAATGGATATACAAAATGTAGTATGTCCATACAATGCAATATTATTTAGCCATAAAAAGCAATAAGGCGATGATACATGCTACTACATGGATGAGCCTTAAAAACATGTGAAGAAGCCAGAAACAAAAGGGCACATATAATATGATTACATTTATATGACATGTCCAAAATAGGCAAATCCACAGAAACAGAAAGTAGATTAAAGGTTTCCAAGGACTGGGTCATAGGAGGAATGAGAAATGACTTCTAATAGGTACAGGGCTTCTTTTTTGGATATGAAAGTGTTATAGATTTAGATAATGATGTTTGCACAACCTTGTGAATAAACTAAAAACTACTAAATTGTATACGTTGAGAGCGAATTTTGATATGTAAATGACATCTCAATTTAAAAAAAGAAAAAAATTCAGGGTATGGGCCACTGGACTTGGGATACTTCCTGCATACAAAAGACAGTTAATAAAATTAGCTAGTAGTTCACAATGGAATTATCCCCAAAGCAACGTGCAAGTGTAAGGAACAGTAAAAAGATTTTTTAAATGTTTGCAAATAGAGTAAAGATAATTTGGAAAGTAGTGATGGTAGGTCTTTAACTTAAAAAATAACAGCTTTATTCATTCACGTCTACCCAATATCCAGATTCTGTTCAGCAGATGGGTACACATAAAGGAAATACGAAACAAGAGAGGAGTTCAGAGGTACATTAAAACAAATCAAGCTTCTTTGCTGAGCTTGCAGGCCCAGTTCGCAAACCAGGAAAGAAAACAAATCTCACTATTTTACATATACACCTTTATTTGCCATAGAAAATATTTCACAGTTTCCAAATACCAAATTCAACCTCTAAGGATAAAAATTTGCCATTAAGGGTATTCAAAGAATGAATATGCCACTGATTTTAGGCAATTCCAATTATGACTTTTGTGCAATAGAATAAGATACAGCCTCCAAATGAGCTTACTTAAGAAGAGATGCTATTGTGGATGACAATAGCCTCTGTAAGGGGATTTTTTTAAAAATTTGTCATTATTGTAGAGTTTTACAATGGAATTTTTAAAAAACATTCCTCCCCTGAGCTAAGGAGAGATGTGTGTTGAAAATCCCAAGTTGCCTAACAAAGAGACTCCACTTTTTAACTTACATTAGAAAATCCAACTAGCTATCTCTGAATCATCTCTAACTCATTCTTGTCATTTTGCATTGTTGCTTATTTGTTTCACATGACAGGAATGCTTTTTCCATTTTCATCAAAATGAAGCAAAAATCTGCCACCTTCTTCATGAAGCCTCCTTTCATCATCTCAAGCAATTTCTTTCACTTCTAAACATCCCCAGCACTTCCTTGTACCATTGTATGGTACATTTTGCCTTGTGCTGAATACACTATATTTTTTCTAAGGACTATAAGTTCCTGAAGGTTAGTCCCCAATATCTCTGTTCGCCCACAATGCCTGATATAAGGCAGATGCTTAGTATATATCTAAATGAAGTAAGTATGCATTTACCTAACTGCTTTTTTATCCTAAAAACAGCACTAATACAAGTAGCTAAGTAATTAGGCAAGTACTCAGAAGTGGCAAGTCCTCACAGACAATGAATACCTAATTCTCACTCTGGAAGAAATTCCATGCCATCCTGTGCAGCCCAATAAGGATAAAAAAAAAATGGCATTATTCACAGGCTTCCTAAAATTGCTCCAATTATAAGCACATTTGAGGGAATTAGCGCAATTGGAAATAACTCTTAAGTCAGACTCAACCTGCTATCCTTTTTTGGCCAAGCTAGAGCTAAGCTGAAATCATCACAACTTTCCATACACTGGGAAAAGCTTTTTGAGAATATAGTAGTATGAAGAGCAGCCAAGCAATAGGTTACATCATATCAGGCAGCAGAGAGAACCTCAATCTTCCTGGAATGAACGACCATCCCAGTCCCAGAGGATGCCTCAATAATCACCTGGTTACCAAATATCCGTCTTGATCATAATCACTGTCTGAACCTGCTAACTCAAATTCAACTAAAACCTAATAATGGAAACACCAACATCTCCATATGCACCTCCACAATCCTGACCGCCACTTCCCTCCAAAGAAAAGTAGAAGGGAGAATTAGATTTTGGAAATGAGTGAGAATTCACTTTTAATCGAAAGACTGCTACAAATTAAGTATCATTCATAAACCAATGACCCTAAAGCATTAAGATAATCAGTCAAGGGAATCAAATAGAAGGTTAACTGTTCAGAACCAATCCCATTAAAATAAAAGGAATTATTACATATGCTAATGACAAAGTTGCCTTTTGGATTGTACATAAATAAGGATCATTGCCAGCTCTCTTACATATAGAAAGTTAACATTACAACTGATTTACTTGGAACCCTCTTGTTAAAGAACAAAATCACATATGATAAAAGGGAAAATATGAGACCTAATTGATTTTAGTTGGGAGACTATCAACTATAAATTACTGCTCAGATTAAAATACCGATCTGCACTATGGACTCTAAATAATCTCCTGAACTTTACTACCTGGAGAGTGGAAATTTGGAGTTAAAAGTATGCTTTTAGAAAAGTGAACACCAAATTAAAACCCTCTCTCAAAAAAATGAATCTAAAATTTGATATTCAACTCACATATTTACAGAAGGGTTTTAATAGTCAAAAAACCTCGTGTAGCCACAGTAACTTAACCACTAACACTAACCAATGACTGATAAAATGGGGGACTGAGGTAGAAACCAAGAATTTAGAGCAAACAGAATTAGAATAAGATAAACAACCATCTAAACAAACTAAAGCAACAGTAACTTGAGAAATCTATAAGGTTATAGCTGTCAATTTCAAAATCCTTTAAAAACTAAAAAGCCCTACTGAAAAGAATCATTTAAAAAGTGAAACAAATACAAGAACTAAATTCTTCAAAATAATTTCAAGATTTTGTATTAACTCACACTTCTGAAAACTCATTAATTTCATGCTTCTCAAAACCTCCTACATGCCTTTACAAGATCTTTTATATGATGATTACAAATAACATAATTCAAAAAACGCTAAAGCAAACGTATTATAGATTTGAAAAAAAAAATAAAACAAGTAGAGACAGAGTAAATGATAACTGATTACCAAAAGGCTGATTCCTGGAGGGCAGAGCTGGGCTTGGATTGGCAGGAGGGAAATTTTAAAATATATACACAAGACAAATTATACCAAAAAATGGATTTATGCCTTTACTATTGTTATACATAAACAAGTATATTTTTAAAATGTACTTTTAACCTTTGGACAATCAAAGTTATATCAGATACCAAAGCATTGTTGCCTGTATTTATTTTGATGTTACTACAATCGAAAGTCTTAAAATTCACATACATTTTCATAACGAAACACCACATAAATGGAAAGGTTTATATTCTCCAAGTAAAGGTTGCCTTATTTTTCACTTGTTTGAAGTTTCAATTTTGTTTTTTAATCTATTACAGAAAACATCTCTTGTGGGACATTGTAAAGGGCATACCCTCCTGTCAAGCCAGAAAGCTCAAACACAAAGACACTGAGCTAACCAAGTGCTGTAATTCTTCCAAACTGAGCTTCTCCACACCCCCTCCACCCTTCCCCCCAACAGATATGTCTATTAAATCAGTGTCTGTTCTCCCCCTCGCACAACAAAGAGAACTTCTCACCGCATGAAATTGCCGCTGAATGGACACCAGAAAGCAGGATTTGCATAATTCCTTCCAACGAAACCCTGTCGGGAAGGAGGGGATGAGGGGCCCAAGCGAACGGAATCTCCTAGATTATGCACGGGAAGACCTGGTTCCCAAGAATATTCCCCACGGTGGGGTAGGGGTGGGAGGGGTTGGAATTCTGGGCCTCCCCGAGGACTGGGCGTGGGGGACGGAGGACGACGAGAGAGCATTTCCCCACAGATCAGCAGCACTAAAGCAAAGATGGGGAAATAACAATGCTGGAGGACAGGAGAGTCAGACACAGGACCGACTGGGGCTAAGGGGCGGCGGGCGGAGCGGAGACACCACACGGGCCACTTACTTTTTGGAGGGGGGTTAAATATATGAGTTAAGCCCTTATGGTCCCGCCGGCCGCCGCACAGAGGGAAACGGGACCTTGGGAGAGAAAAACAGACAAAACACACAGTGTGAGAGGCGCAGCTCTGCCGCACGGCCCCTCCCGGGACGCCCCTGTCCACACTCCCTCCTGCCCGCGGGGAAAAGGCCACCCGAAGCGGCCCGAGGTCCGGGAGGCGGGGGGCGGACGGGACTCTCGGCGAGGCGGCGGCTCCGGCAAATCCCCGGAGGGGACAAGAGCGACCCCTGCTCCAGCTTCTCGTTGGGACCCGGTCCCACCCCCGCTTCCTCCCGCCGCGCACACACCGAACACAAATACACACACACCGACCCGAGCGTCGAGGATTAACTCCCCGGCCGCTGCCGCCGCCGCCGCCCGCAGAGGAAGTGCAGCCGCTGCCCCCCGCGGCCATGACACCCCACTTGGCTCGGTCAGGCGGACCCGGGGCCTGTGACAGCTCCAGCTCCCTCCGCCCCCATCTCCACCTCACGCCTCGCACACGCCCGAGCGCCGGGCGCCCGCCCGCCGCCCGCCGCGCGTGCACGCGGGGACAGGGGCGCGCGCCGCCGCCACGCGTGGGGGAGGGGCGGCGCGGGACGCGGAAGGCGCCGGTCAGAGCCGAGTAGGGGGGCCGAACTACGGCCCAGCAAGCGCCCCGCCTCCAACCCCGCGCTAGGCTCGGCGGGACCGGCGGCGGCGCGCCTCCGGTCAAGTGGCAGTGCCGCCGGGCGAGTCTCCACAATAAGCCAGCGGCGGCGCCGGGCAGCCGGGCAAGGAGGGAGGGAGAGGGGAATGGAAAGGGTGAGGGAAAAGGGGACTAAAGGAGGGAGGGGAAGGGCACGCGCTCCGGCCCGAGAGCCCGCCCCAGGGAGGGCGCGCGGAGGGGAGGGACCGGCGCGAACGCGCTCAGGCCCCAGCCGGGAGAGCCCGCCCGGAGGTCGCGCGCGCCCGCACTCCGGGGGGTGGGGGAGGGGGACGCCCGAGCCAAAGAGGGCGGGCGGGCCGGGGCAGCAAATGCTCTGCCCCGGCTCCCTCCCTCGTCTGGGGCGGCCAGCGGCGGGGCGGCCCGAGGGCTAGAGGCGGCAGGGGTAAGGTCTCACCTACACAGTGAATGAGCTTGTGGCGCCAAGAGTCCAGTTCTTGCCGAAAGCCGCGTCTCTCAACTGAGCATTGCTGCCGCCTACACACCCTCGCCATCTTCTGCCGCCCGCCCGGCCCTGCCTCCGCCGCGGCCCCGCGCACGCCCAGCCGCGTCGCCCGGGGCCGCGCACGCACCCGCGGCCTGGGCGTCGCGCCTCCAGCCGGGGGCGGCGCGGGGGCAGGGCCGGCCTCACCTCGCGTTGGCCCCGGCGTGGCCCTGGGGGCGGTCTGGGCGCGCGCCCGCCTCGCGCGCCGCGCCGCGCGGCCAGCTGGCCTGTGGTCCCCGCGTTTCGCGGCCGCTGCCGCCTCTGGCTGCCCAGAAAGGCGCCTTCCCACGGCCGCGACTCAGCCCTGGCTCAGTCCTGCCGGCCCCGAGCCGCCGTCGCCGTGCTGTGCCCCATGGCCATGGCTGTCTTTTCCGTTCCCTTCCTGGGGCTTTTTGTTTTTTAAACCAGCCCCATCACTTCAAACCTGCCTTGTCGCCCGACACCAACTGTTGCAAGTTCTGTGGTAACTGCTTCTCTGAACTTCTAGGTCGAAACTGCTCCTTCCAGGAGCCTAAGAAGCAGAATTAAGAATAAATGCCCAGATGCCCGTTGAGGCACTGAGTCCTAAAGTTTTCAGAGGTGAGAAGGATATATTTTATTAAGTCATTCAAAGATAGCCGGCTCTCGTAAACCCAGAGAAAGTTGAAACTAAGTTTTAAGTTAAATAAAGAAGTGGGAGGTTTCTACTAGGAAGGCTGCTCTCGGACAAAATTCTCAAGTTGGTGTGTTCAGAACCCCTCCTGTGTTGTGTGGAAAGGGGTTTAAGTTCGGCTAAAGTAAGAATAGTATTTCAAAAGAAGTATTAATTAACAATAATTAAAGGAAAATGGCTTAATATTTCAGGAAAGAACTCAAATATTTTCGATAACTACGGGGATTTTTAGGCAAAAACCTGGAATAATTCACTCTCGCAGGGCACTACCTATTCCATTTAAACATGATGCTGATCTTAATTACTTAACTGTTATTTGGGAAAGAAAGAGAAAAGAGAAAAAAGAAGGAAAGGGAAAAGGAGAACGTGCAGGGGTTGGGGTTGGGGCAGGAGCTGAATGCAAAACAAAAATTAAAAACAGAAAGTAGATCCCTCTTTACTAACAGGCCCAGTACCCTAGGATTCTAGCCTCGACCCCCACCTTAGGAATTTAAGATTAAGGACGGTGCATTCCTGCTTTTAGATATTTAAATTTTAATTTGAAGACTTAATTTTAATTACTGTAGTAGGTAAAACAAAGTCGTTAAATACTTGACATCAAGGATTCCATTGGTGTATTGATTTTTGTCTTTTCAAAGGCTGTGGTCCTGGATTTCTGAACCAAGCACTTATGGTATGGCGTGTCCATCCATAAAGAGGTGTACTAGGTGGGCCTCTTGGGTAGGAGGGGTTTGAGAATAGAAAGAGACTAGAAAGGTACCTTCAGCCCCCTCCACCATGTTAAAACCAATAATTTTCCACAATTCTCAGGAGTCTACAATAATTCATTGGCTTAAGAGTAAGTCAAATGAACATGAAGAAGCTATTGAGTCAGAAAGTATTGAATTTATGTGTGCATGAAACTGTCCTGAGTGGTGAGGGGACTGGACAAACACAAGATAAAAGATTGCTATGGACAGTCGTCCTGCACGTGTGACGGCAAGACATTTTTGTATCGCCACCTGAAACTTCCTTTTTTCACCGCTAGGTGGTGGGTTTGAGTCTTTCGTAGCTATAACCAAGTTTCTATGGCTTTTTGGAAGTATGTTTCATAAAGTTTCAAATGAATGACCAACATGCGACACTAAAATGAGTTAATAATGAATGTGTTCTATTATCCCATATAAGTTATTTAAAAATCATCAAGCCAAGGGTATTACTTCCTCAACACAATCTCTTTAAGAGTATTAGACATACAGATTATAAGAGGGTCCTAGAGACTTGAGAGATCAACTCTAATATGAGGTATAGTTTCTCTAATTTGAACTATGGATTTGGAAGCCCAGACAAGTGAAGTAACTTGACCAAAGTTACATAGCTGCTGGGTACTGAGAGGCAACAAAAGCCAGAAGACAGGTTTCCCGTTTTCTAATTCAGTGTGATTTCAGCTACTCCACTTTGAATTGCAATTACTGCTTCATTTATTTTAATTTGGGAACCAACATGTAGTTGACCTCTCATAAAGGTCTACTTGGAGACAAGGGTAAGGGAACAATAATAATAACATGTATGAAATACCTACTGTATGTTTAGCATTGCAAATTTATTTTATACCATCTGAATAACAATGCCATAAAGTAGGTATTATTTTTACCTACTTTTTGCATTTTCCAGATTAGAGATTCAAGATTCAGAGAAGTCAAGTGCCTTTGTACAAGGTTACAAAGCTACCAAATGGCAGAACCAGAATTCTGATTAAGATCTCTCTGACAGCAAAATTCTCTAAATTGTCCTGAAAGTAGAAGCAGGACTCTACAAGCAGAGGGTTCATTTAATTCTGTATGAGAGATGATGTCCCATTGCACAGGGAGTAGTTTGACAAACATTTTGATCTCCTATCACATGTCAGGCAGTGTCCTAGGCAGCAAGGATACATAGATATCTAAGACATAATTTCTGACCTCTGATGCTCTTGGTTACCCTGGAATAGGGCCTTAATTGCAAGCCCTTTCCCATTCTGGGGAGAGTCAAACAATATAACACAGTGGCTAAGAGAACAGAATCTGAAGACAGAGCTTGTCTGTATCCTGGCTCCATCCATTAGTAGCTGTGTGACCTGGACACACTTTTCTGGTCATCCATTTCCCCATATGGAAAAGAGAATAATAGTCTACAAGATAGGGTTTGGGTGAAGATGAAATGAAATTTTAGTCATGTACAGTACCTGACACATCAGTAGCATGAAATGAGTATCAGTTCTCATGATTAGGCCTTCCTAATCTGTCTCCCATCTGTCTAGCCTGCAAGGTGACAGGAAAGCGAGATGCTTGTGCAGTTTGGAGTCAATCTGTGACAGCATGAAGGAATGATTGCATGACTATGGCCTTTGAAAACAACATTCTCTGAGTCATCTTTTATAGTTCTCACAGTGAACAATGTATACAGAAAACAGAGTACATAAGAAGAGTAAGCTCTGTCTGTGAACCATAGAACTGGTTGATCAATATTACAGCAACCTCCTGTCTCATTAGTTGGAGGTGGCATGTAACAGGGTAATGACCACAGAGAAATGAGAGGATGAAATGGGTTGGGACCTCTAAGAAAGAAAAAATGTCCTGAAGTGAAACTTTAAAAAAAATATATGTATAGTTAACAGATACTTTTTAAAGCATTTTTCGTTGGATTAAGTCATTATTCCTCACAACAACCCAGTCAATTATCCCCATTTTTTAAAGAACACAGAGAGGCTGAGTAATTTGCCCAAGGTCAAAGGTAATAGTAGATTTGGATTCAAACTCAGGTTATCTGTCTGCAGAGACAGCTCTTTAACCTTCACACTTTCGCCTCAATTCTACTAGGGGAAATGGAACCTAGAATGAGACAAGACCTAGACAGAAGGGAAATCCTGTCACTTGGTGGAACTACTCATGTCGGCTCTTCTTGTTTAGTAAAAGACTCAGAGTTTCTCTCTTCTCAGTCTGTCTGCCTGTGTGCCAGTGGCCTGGAAAATTGTATGGCTTTACTTTATGGTGTGTGTATGTGAAATCTATTTTTCTTTTAAAGTTTTTTTGAGAGATATTTTGCATACCATTCACCCACTTGAAGTGGTTTTTAGGAGATTCACAGAGTTGTGCAACCTTCACCACAGTCACTCTTAGAGCATTTCAGTTAGCCCAAAATGAACTTAATGTCTGTTAAAAGTCTCTCCCCATCCCCTGCTCTCCTCAGTCCCTGGCACCAACTAATTTACTTTCTGTCTTTATGAATGTTCTTATTCTAGACATTTCACATAAATGGAATCATACAACTTGTGATCTTTTGTGACTGATGGCTTTTACTGAACACAGTGTTTTCAAGGGTCATCTGTGTTGTAGCACTTATCAATACCTGCTTCCTTTATATTGCCAAATAATGTTTCATCATATGGATATACAACATTTTATTTATCCATTCCAGTTGATGGATATTTTGATTATTTTCACTTTTTGGCTACTATAATAATACTGCTATGAATATTTGTGCATAAATTTTTGTGTGGATATATATTTTATGTTTCTTTTAAATATGAGTATGAGTGTTTATCATACC
Organism: Camelus dromedarius; assembly: GCF_036321535.1. Taxonomy (NCBI): domain Eukaryota; kingdom Metazoa; phylum Chordata; class Mammalia; order Artiodactyla; family Camelidae; genus Camelus; species Camelus dromedarius. The sequence continues at coordinate 55,532,551 of NC_087443.1, read as the reverse complement.
TATTTTGAAATAATTTCAAAGTACAGAGATATTGCAAGAACTACCATATCCTCTTCACTCAGATTTCCCAATTGTTGATATGTTACCACATCTTCTTTCACTCTCTCTTTGTAAGTATCTGTATACATGGTTTCATTGTTTTGGTTGTCTTTTAATGAACAATCTGATAGAAATCTACAGACTTGTTACCTTATCACCCCTAAACATCCAGTGTGTATATGCACAAAGACTCTGTTCTTCATAACCGAATTTAAATAATATTTTCCCTTCTCTTTATTTGTTCATTCATTGACTTGTTTATTTCAATATGGACTCAGGGACTCCTATTTCATTCAATGGGTTGTAATGTTTTGCTGTCATTATTTATTTTCATGCTCAAATTGTCCCAGTTTTGGCTAGTGGGAGTTCCTTCAAGCTGGCTTTTTGTCTAGGCATATCCCCATCATTCTATAAACATTTCCTTACTTTCTGATACAACTAGATGTTTTAGGTTCATTTTGTATTTTCCCTGTGTCAGCTGTGGAGTCAGTCATTTCTCCAAGGAGGCCTGATTACTTTTGGTGGAGGATAGTTATTTAGAAATCAAGATCTGGGCTCTCAGTGTGTTCACTGCTACCAGGGTAGCATGGCGACTAGGTCCTGTCAGCTGTCAAAGCTAGGAAATATATATATGTATATACATACATATACACATGCATATATTTATACCTATTTCTAAATGTATTGTCAAATATATTTTCAAACCATGAGTTTACACTGATGTAGTCAATTCCAATCTAGCACCTTTGAGTACCTGTAAACCTTTCCCTGCTCTGTATTTGTAAATCGCTCTTTGACAATGAGAAATCAGGCTTTCATTTTCTTTCATATTGACGTCTGTATGTGTATACACACACACACACACACACGTATTTGCTTGATCCCGTCTGTATTTTAACATCTCTTGATCACATTAGCTGCCTCCTTGGCCTGCTACCTCTGCAGCTCCTTCTCCAGAGTGTCATCTATTTGGCCATCACTCAAATGCTATCTACTTGATACACCACTACCCAGTGGATGTCAATTCCCCCCACACTGAATGACATCATTCTGTGCCATTACAACCACAATTCCAAAAGGAGTGCAAAAACACCTCCCAAAATTTATAAAGAAAAACAGAAGGTGTATGAATAATTATGCTAATTTTAAAAAGAAGAGCGAAGAAAAGTATGTTAACGACATGGAGATATGCAGCCTAGATCCACCTTTGAGGAAGAACTCGCTGCCCAGCTGTGGGAAGTGTGGTTACTACCCAGCTCTGAGCTGCTTCAGGTCAGCCTCAGCTGCTGGAACTGTCTTGCCCAAAGTCACAACCTGCCATGGCTGCCAGGATATAATATAGCAAGTGGGCTAGAAAAGTCTGACCATTCAGCCTGTGCAGAACACTCTGACAGTTAATACTACTTATTACAAAGTGCTTCACTGGGTTGGCTGAGACTTTATCAACCTGCAACTTAGTTTGATTAATTTCTCTGCCCAGTTCTGCTTCCGTCCCTTCCTTTCACAGGTGCTAATCTTTAATAAACCTTTTGCATTCCAAAGTCCATCTCAGCTTCTGCTTCCAGAGAATCTGACATATGACAAGGAGGGATTCATTCTGTTAAAGTTGTCCTAGCATTACTGTGATACTAGCATAGGAGGAGGGAGATCATGGAGAATAATATCTTTGTGGCTTTTGTGTGGGAATAACTTAATAAGTAAATTCAACCCCCAAAAAGCATTATATATACACACAGATATATTGTATTTTACATATATGTATATATAAAGTATTTTATTACATCAAAGTTAACGGTCTATAGAGGATACCATACATACAGATTTATGTTAAGCATTTAACAGATACTTGACAGATTGGAAGAAGATATTTGCAACATCAAAAACCAACAAGGAATTAGAATCTAAAATATACAGGGAAATATTTCAAATTGAGAAAAATATAGGTAACCCAATGGAAAATTGGAAAAGAGCATAATCAGGAAATCCAAAGGTAAGTTCACTATATGGCTTACAAGTGAATGAAGAAGTACTACGTTTCGCTAGTAATCACAGAAACATAAAAATATGAGATAAGATGGATGAGATGAATAAAAACATAATGTACTCCAGAAATTGATACATTGTAACTGACCAAACTTCAATAAAAATTAAAAAATGATAAACAAAATAAATAAATAAAAATATGAGAAAAAGTTGGAAAGGTTGTTGAATAGAAACCCTTATGTGAGAGTGTGAATGGGTGCCCCTACCCTGGGAGCAAACTGGCCATACAAGATCTATGTAGATTCCATGAACCAGGGTCTTAGATCCTGAGACAAGAATTAGAGTAGTCTTTTAGGGGGATGATTCCAGGACACATCAGTAGGGAGTGGGGTAAGTGATACAGAAGGAAAGGAAGCCAATTACGAATGCATTCTTAAAATCAAATTACTACTGTGGGCAGCTGAAGTTAATCACTCCAGGGACGTGTAAGACACAATGCCTCAGATGAACCCACCTGAAGGATGAGGGAGCTGGAGTATTTATATATAAACCCCCGTGGTCATTGGTGAAGAGTTACTCTAAGTGCAAGGGAAGGATTAATTTCCCAGACTTCTGTCTGCCCTGTTCATAGAAAGGCAGAACATGCTTTAGGAGCCAGAGAGAGCCCTCAGGTACAGAGATGCAAGTGCTGGTAAGTGGAAGTTTGGGGCAGCTGAACACCAAAATGTCAAGGTCCAAGGACATATGAGTGGGGCATTAAAACAGTATCTGCTATAGCCAGTAATACTGCTTCATTCTGGCATGTGGTCATGAGGGAGGTATACCACTAATGTTAGGCGGAATTTTAAGTTTATAAGATATTTTCCCAAATGACAATAGAATTAATTGACTAAGATATAAGCAGTTTCAAGAGGATGTAGGGATAAACCTTAAATATCTTTAGCATTATTTTTTATTTCTTTTAAGGAGTGAGTGAGCTTTTTTTCCATAAGCCCTTGGAATCATATACTATACTGATCTATATTTACCTAAATACATAGTATGTTGTTCATCTGCCTTTCAGGAAAAAAACAAACAGTTTACTATTGTCTTTGTTAGGTGATGATAAAAAAGAATCACCAGAAAGAAGTTATTTATAACTAGGTAGCAAACAAAGGCAGTTTCCATGGAAAATCTGTTATAATTTTTTTTCTGTTATAATTTTTAAAGCCTGAAAAGGTATAAAAATGCAACTGAGTTAGGCAAAATGAAAGTATATAAAACCAAAGGAAGTCCTCAAAGAATAATTTAATTAAGAAAAATAAAGTTTGGTAAAATCATAAAAAGTACTTAAATACCCTCGCTGAACTTTAGCAAAATGTGCATTTCAAAGTTTATCTCTGATAATTTTCCTGTCTAACAAAAACAACTCCTCATTACTGAGCAATCTAATTTGTTTTCATTTAATCTTTTAAAAGATTGGTTATTCAGTGCCCACTGTGTGCCAGCTATCTAAACGAGTAGGTGACTTGTTCTGGTCAATGAACTAATTTTGAGCATAAGTGATGCATAATGCTCCCAGACCAGGTCAGTTTTCAGGGTCTGAAGATGCAGGTGCAGAGTCATTAGAGGTTTAGATCAACTTCAAGGCTGGAATCAGAACAGATAGAGTTGTATGTAAAATTCACATCTGCTCACTCCCTATACAATGGTCTTTTGATGCTGGCCCATAGTAGTATGACAGGATATGATATATGATATATGATATGATGCTAGATTATCATAAAGAGTAGTTTCATCATTGTAGATGAATCTTTATTATGTTCCTTGCAGACAATACATTAATTATTACTGCAAAAAGACAATGTAGACATCTTAACTACCTATCAGTTTAGGGGAAAAATCAGAGTAACTTATTTGAATTTATGCAATAATGACAGGAGCTACATTATCACTAATAATGATAGAAGACTCCAAGCTAAGTCCTGAGCTAAGTACTTTACCTGCCTTATTTCATTTAATCCTTAAAATAATTTTATAAATCAGATACTATTTCATCTCATTTTAGAAACAGGGAAAATAAAGAACATAGATTTTAAATATCTTACTCAAATTCACACAACAGGTAGATGGAAGAACCTGAGCTCAAGAGATTCCAATAATTTAGTTTTTATCTTTTTCACTGTAGTGCACCACAGATCAAGGTAAAGGCTAGCCTGGCTTTGTATGTATTGAATGATAGCTGTCAAACTTCCCTTTTACTCAGTCTGTATAAATTAAACATTGTGATATTGACATTTAACAAATACCCACTAAGTCTTTGAAGTTCTATATCATTTTGGGGGATTTTTGTATCTTCAGAGCATGAAAACACTTGGGTTGACTAATAACAGTTATTTTTGAAAGATGATAAAAGCATTAGAATATATTTAATAATTCTGCTAACCAATTCATACCCTTTTCCAAAAATAAATTCCTGTTAATATTCTTTTATTTTGGATTTCTCACTGAAATGCGTTTTCTAAAGTTCAAGTGCTGTCATTTGTCACTAAAACTGTTATGCTGAATGACTTATATGATTACATATGCTTATGACTCATAATTTTGCCTGAAGCACTGGCCTATAATTTCTTCTCAACTATTGTCTTATTGATCCAATAACAGTTCTTCCCAAATCAACTGAAATGCAGAAGTAACAAATTCCAAGGCACACACCATGGAAGACTTGAAGTACTGTAGATATAGTACAACATAAAACAAAGGACAGTCCATCTATTCATGGAACGAGTGACATTTCATATTCAGAAGAAAGAGAATAAGTACATTAAAGTGATGAATGACATTTCGATCTTTTCCTCACATTCACTTTTTAAAAAAGAAAACAATTTCCACAAGTTGCTTGCAGTTGATGTCCCCTTAGCATAAAAAAACTCCCCCTTACAATTCTTTTTGAAAATTACTCTGTACATTTCTCTGAAAGCTTTTATTCTCTCAGTCAGATTCTTCTTGACAGATGCTCTCCATGAAGCAGCATTAATTATGTCAGTACTCTCTAGGTGTTTCAAACAGATGAAGATGTTGCTGCACAAATACTCTTTCGTATTGTCTGACACTATTAATTCTGGGACACTCTACTGGTCAATTCTTTGATCTATCTCTCTTTCAGAAATTTGAGGATCATAGTCTTCATTATATCTTTGAAATTTGTTTGATATCTCCTTCGATAATTTGCTTTATGACCTTCAACAAATCACTGACTTCTCTGGCCCTCATTTTCTCCTTCTGTAGAAGAAGGTTGGATTAGGTAAATAAATCAAAGTGTTTTTAGAGCTTAAGTTGTCTAAGTTATTAGGATTAATCAATGTCAAATACCTTAAAATTTCAAACAATTTTATATTTATAGATTTTAACAAATTACTGTGGTGCATAAAATAGAATTGCAAGATTACAGTAATACATGCTACGTATATTAAGTAAAATGAGTAAACTCAGCTTTGTATGAACCCACTCATTTTAGTTTAATCTAATATTGTAGTATTATTATTAGGTTTTCATTTGATAGTGGGATATATTCAAAGTTTAAGCCATTAGAAGTTTTCTAGGAAGAAAATAGTATATGTAGGAAATTTATGCCTACCTCTTCACTAAAGCCTTCTAAATCAGTACCAATAGGGAAACCCTAGATAATAAACAGCAACAAAACCTAGTAAAATAAAGGAAAGGTGAAATAAATCTTATGTATCCAGTTAGCAGGTGGTAGACCACCAAAACAGAGAAATCTTTTGCAGGATCTTCACAAGGTACTCAAAATGGCAGAAATTTGAGCCTATGTGAAGACTCTTAAATAAGGCAGTGGATAAAAAGAACACAATTTTAATATTCAATTATTAATAGAAAAAATAGGACCAAATTAATGTTCAACAAAGGAAATTTGTTATGTATATAATGGGACTGCCTGTGGTAGATTACCATGTAGCTACTAGAAAGTATGTTCTAGAAGAATATTGATTGACAATATGGCACAGTATGTTTACCAGATGCTTCTAGTTCCCTCCACTTCTGGACGTGGTAGCATTGCACTTCCTCATTCTCTTGTGGTTGGGTGGGACCATGTGACTCATTCTGGTCAATGAACCAATTGTGAACAGAAATGATATATATGACTCCAGGCTGTGGTACATAGGACTTCATTTGAGTGTTGCAGCAACACCATCCTGGCCCTTTTTTCTCTGTGGGATGGCAACCAGAAACATTCAAGGTGGTACCTACTGTGGTCAGCTTGAGTTCATGAGTGAGTCTAATGGTGGAGCCATTCTGCTAACCTTCAATAAAAATATACTGTAGGAAAAATACTGAAATTCTGGGATTGTTACTTCAAGTAGAAGTGCATAGTGTGTTGAATTTTTACAAACTGAACACAGCTGTTCATGCACTGAACATCTAGGTCAAGCTTGGGCCCAGTCCTTGCATGCCCGTTTCCACAGGGAAATTTATCCTGACTTCTAACAGCATAGATTAGTTTTATGTGTTCTCACATTAAAAGAATTATAATTATACAGTATGTACTCTTGGGGGGGTTCTTTTGCTGAATATTGCATTTGTGAGATTCATCTACATTGCTACATAAATTTGTGGTCCATTTATTCTCATTGATAAGCAGTGCTCATTGTGTGAATGTACTAAGCCTTATGTGTTTTACTGTTGATGGGCATTTGGATAGTGTCCAGTATCTGATTATTACAAACAATGCTCCAATGAACATTCTGGTACATATCTTTTGGTGAACATCTGTGTGCATTTCTGTTTGGTATAAACCTAAGAGTGGAATTGCTGGACCATAGAGTATGCATATGTTTAGCTTTATTTGGTATTGCCAAACAGTTTTCCAAAAATAGTTGCCTCAATTCACACTTTTACCATCAGTGTAGAAGTTTTTTGGATGCTCCAACATCTGGCAGTTTTCACTTTTTCTTTTTAGCCATTTTAGAGATAACTAACAACGTTGAGCACCTTTTCACATACTTATTGGCCATTTCGCTACTTTTCTGGGCAAGTTGCTTGTTCATCTTTTGCCTGTTTTTCTATTAGGTTGTCTTTGTATTTCTTTATATATCTCATATTTATGAAGTTGTTTTTTGCTTATAAATTCTTTATATTTTGTATATGAGACGTTTGTAGAATATATGTATTGTGAATATCTTCTCCTGTGTGCATTACTTTTTCATTCTCATGGTGGTATTTTCTTTTTGAACAGAAGTTCTTAGTTTTAATATTGTCCAATATATGATTTTTTTTCTTTTTGGCTAGCTCTTTTATATCATGTTTTTAAAAGTTTTGCCTAATCCAAGGTGAAGATGTTCTTTTCTAAGAATTTTATTATGTTATCCTTCACAGGTAGATCTGCAATCCCCTTGGAATTGATTTTTGTGTGTAGAATGAAGTAGTGATCAAGATATACTATTTTCCATATTGTTACCCAAATGTCTAAATACTATTTACTGAAATATTATCTTTTCCCTACTGTAGTGTTATCTTTGTCATAAATCAGGTGACCCTATATGTGTGGGTCTGTTTCTGGCCTCTCAGTTACACTCCACTGACCAATTTGTCTTCTTTTGCACACTATGTTAATTACTATACCTTTATAATAGGTCTTGGTATCAGGTAGTGTAAATCCTCTAGTGTTATTTTTGTTCTTCAAGACTGCTTTGCTATTCTTGGCCCTTTGAATTCCACCTGAATTTTGGAATCAGCTTGTTGATTTACACACACACACAAAATCCCTGCTGGGGTTTTGATTAGAATTGCATTGAATTATTAGATTTTTTAAAAAAAATTCTTATATTTATTGAAGTGTAGTCGATTTACAATGTTAGTTTCAGGTATACAGCAAAGCAATTCACTTATACATATACATATACATATGTTTTTCAGATTCTTTTCCATTAAAACTCATTATAAGAAATTGAATATAGTTCCCTATGCCACACAGTAGGTCCTTGTTGTTTTCCTATTTTATATATAGTAATGAGTATCTGTTAATCCCAAACTCCTAATCTATTCCTCCTCACCCTTCCTGATGATATTGACATATTAACAATACTGAGTCATTGAATCCATGAACATGATCTATCCTTCTGTTTACTTAGGTCCTTAAAAATTGATCTCTATAAGAGGGGAGGGTATGGCTCAGGGGTAGAGTGCCTAGCATGCACAAGGTCCTGGGTTCAATACCCAGAACCTTCATTAAAAATGAATAAATAAAAACCTAATTACCTCCTCCCAAAATAAAAGAATAAAGAAATAAAAAATTTTAAATGTGAAACTATTTTAAAAAGCTGATCTCTATACTATTGTGTAGTTTTCTACATAGAAGTTTCACATATCTTTCATTGGATTCATTCCTGAGTATTTGATTTTCTATGATATACCAAGTGGGATCTTTTAATTTTTTTAAATTTTTTTTTATTTATTTTTTTTTTGTTTCAAGTGGGATCTTTTTAAAACTGATTTTGTATTTGTTTACTGCTATTACATGTATATGATCTTTTTAAATAAACTTTTCTTTTGGAATAATTTTAGATTTACAGAAAAGTTGCAAAGATAATACCCTTTACCCGACTTTCCTTAATGTTAACATGAACATGGTACATTTGTCAAAGCTAAGAAATTAACATTAAAATATTCCTGTTAACTAAACTACAGTTTTTTTTTTTTTCTGATTTCAACATTTATCTGTTGATGAACATTAGGTTATTTCCAGTTTGGGGCTTGTATTAGTTTGTTAGGGCTGCCATAATAGAATACCACAAGACCAGGTGACTTACACAACATAAATTTATTATCTCACAGTTCTGGAGGCTTCCTACAAAATTTGATATATTTTCATTTCAATTAAGTTCAAAGTACTTTCTAATTTCTCTTTTGATTTCTCCTTTGACCCATGAGTTATTTAGAAGTATGTTATTTTGTTTCCCCAAAATTACAGTTTTTCTATAGCGCTTTCTGTTACTGATTTCCAGCTTAATTCCATAGTAGCTAGCAAACATGTTGTATGATTGGAATCCTTTAAATTTATTTAAACTTGTTTTATGGCCCAGAATATGGTCAGTCTTGGTAAATGTTCATTGTGCTTCTGAGAAGAACATATATACTCCTGTTGTTGGAGTCGAACAGTTTGAGAGTGTTGCTGAAGTCTGCTATAATTTTGCTTATTTTCTGTCTACTTAATTTTTGAACCTACTAAATTATTGAATTAAGAATAAGATACCCTGAAAGAATATTAAAGTCTTTGATTATAATTGTGGATTTGTCCATTTGTCTTGGTCTTCACATGACCGGAAATTGTTGCCAGATATTGTATATAAAAGACCATGACCACATATGCTCCAGATGATGTTATCTTGTATTGTAGAGAACTCACCCTTTCATCTGTTGGGCTGATAGAGGAGGGAGCTGACATCTCATTTCAATCTGGACAGCATGGGTAGAGTGAAAATGGGTTGCAGTTTTGTTTAGACTCAGCCTATCTCTGATTTATTCTCTTTCCTAGGGAAAGACCTCCCAGAGCTTTTAATTGAGAAACAGGGTTTGTTTTCTCTGAGATTTTCAGCAGATTAAGTTCTGCCCTTAAAAAGTTTTCAGCTTGGGTATTCAGTCTCCCACCCCAAGCAACTTCAAAATTCGGCATTTATCTTAAGGGGGGTATGGAGACTAAATATCTCCATTTGACCCCTGAAATATCCAATTTGTCTCCTTCTGGTCCCATATATGTACAAAAATCTCTGCTGAATTTGTTACCCAAAAACTAGGTTTGCCTCTTCACGGGTATTGAGCCATAGACACAACTAAGCCAAACATCAGGAGAAGGAAGGATTTATTACTTGCAGCATGTAAGGAGAACACCAGGGATCTTTCCCAAAGCAGCGTCTCCCTGAACAGCAAAATTGGGGAAGTTTTAAGCTAAGGGTATATGCATATTCATGAAGGGGCTTGAGCAGGGAACTCAGTGTAGAATTGGGGCAAAGGTCAACGGAGTCCAAGTCTTGGTTGACTGAAGTCAGGAGGTTGATTGAAGTCATCATCATTCCATCCTCCACCTGGGTGGTGACCTTAGTTCCTGCAGAACTCAAAGATGCATTATTATGTATATCCGTTGAGGAGGAACTAGGAATCTGCTTTATCACTGCACTGTTGTTTGACTATGTTTTCTCTGTTCCTGCATTCCATTGTTCCCTTAAAATCTTTGATTACCTAAACCTGTGCAAGGGCAAGCATTGTAGCCAGGCTTAGATCACAAAATGGCTTCTCTTATGTCAAGAAAGCCATTCCTGGCTCTCTTTCTCCTGAGACCCCCTAAAATATCTACTTACAATTTCCCTGTTCCCTGCCCTGGGACCTTCTGCCCCAGGGCCAGCCCTGGATTCTCAGCCTCCAGCTATGATCAGGGCAAAAATATCTGGAGATCCTCAGTGTCATTCAGCACTCCCTCTAATGCCATCAACTCCTACCTATTTTAGTTTCAGTCCCCTGTTACTGGTAGATACTGTGTTATGCTTTCTTTTCAAATTGATATCTAAATCTTTACTCAGATGTATACTTTACCTTGTTTACTATGATTTCACTGTTTTTTGATTATATATCTGAATCAATTTTCAAATGCATATTTTACCTTATCTACTGTTCCTACCCTGAAATACACATGAATCATTTTCAAGGAAAAGAAAAAAGCAGGGGTTTTTTTGTTTTTGTTTTTGTTTTTTAATTGAAGTATAGCCAGTTTACAATGTTGTGTCAATTTCTGGTGTACAGCATAATGTTTCAGTCATACATATACATATATTCGTTTTCATATTCAGATAAAGCAGTTTTCAGGACTTTAACTTCTGTCAGTTTGAGATGCTAGCTATTATAAAGCACCCTGTTACTCCAGAACAAGGAGATTCTGGAAGAGGTTAATTTTAAAAACATATCAAAGGACTTGCAATAAATAAAGAAAATCTTCAAGTGAACCCTAACAAAAGTAAGCTGAAACCAGGATGGGCATATGAGTAGCAAGAAGCCCAGAGGCTGGTATTGCCCTAAGGGTAAATGTAGATACAGCAGTGTGTCAATTGATCAGAGACCAAACCTTGGACTAGTTCCAAATAGGCTTCTTGAAACTTAGATTCCTAAATAAGGAAAGACATTTGGAAAAAAACTTAAGTACCATCCTAGGATGGTAGTTCATATGAGTTCCTAGTAGAAGCATCAAAAAATCCCTAGTTTAGGCCTGTAGGATCTCCAAAGATAAAAACATATGATCTGACAGAGGTTAGCAAACAGTAGAGAAAATAAGCCACTATGACTAACAGAAAAACAAATAACAGATGGAGACCTCCATGGTCTTCAGATAAAGTCAAAATACAAAGTAACTTTGTATAAAATACTGGAAGAAATTTGAAAATGGAATTACAAAACTGATCAAGAAGCAAGGGACTATCACAAATCACTGGGAATTTATGAAATAGAAATAAATAGTGTACTTGAAAATTAAAAAACGTAATTATTGACATTTTAAAACTTCATAAATCCAAGGATTAAACAACAGATTAGATGTGAATGAGAAAAATATAACGGAAGTTGGATCTGAATAAATAACTTAAAAAGTAATACAGGAAAGCAAGGAGATGAAAATTATGAAAGTGGGATTGAAAGACATGGAAAATAAAATAATAAATTAATTTATGGATTTCTAAGGGATAAGTTAGTGAGAATAGTGAAGAAATATTTGATGAGTTAATGGATGGTAATTTTTCAATTCTGATATAAATCCGTATATGCCCAAAACATGATTTATTTCAAGCTTGATAAATAAAAAGAACTCTAGACCTAGATACCTTAGAGTAAAACTCCAGAAATGACCTATAAGTGTTCTCTCTCTTGCCTTCTGAGATGGCCTGCACTCTGCCTATGGTGTGTACACCTCTCTGAATAAATCTACTTTTACTCAACTATGGCTCGCTCTTAAATTCTTTTTTGCATGAAGCCAAGGACCCTCACTTGGTGGGGTGCATCCCAGGGACTCATTCAAGACCTGGGACATGGCCCCATTTTTTCCTGTATCAGGTAGGCATGTTAAACTTTTCAAAAATAACTAGTAAAAGAATGGGAATAGGATGTACATCTTAAAAATTTTGTATAAAGTTAAAATTAAGTAAGAAAAGGATGAACAAAAACTAATGATTTTTAAAGGAAAAAATGAGGAAAGAAAATAATTAAAAAAGCAAAATGTATATAGCAGAAAGTCAAACAATAGAAACCAGTTTAGATATATCAATAATCACAATAAATGTAATTAGATTAAAATTCCAATTAAAAAATTCAGTGATGATCAGATTATTAAAAAAGAATGTCCAGGCTTTCCAGGTCTGGCTATAATGGAATAATGGGTGTTAGACTTACTCTCCCACCATATACAACTGTAAAACTGGTAAAATACACAAAGCAACTGTTCTTAGGCATTGAACAATAGACAGTGCTTATCTGTGATTTTTGAGAAAATGGAAATACATGAGGTAAGCTCTGTATTCGAGACAACTTTTCTGTCTGGGCACACTCTCCAAATGATGGTACAGGGGAGTGGAGCCCAAGCAGAGCACAGAGATCTTGTAGAGCTGAGCCTGCAAAGATCAGAGTTCCAGACTACTGCAGTGGCTATAATTTGCAAGGCAGGGTAGAAGAGAGGAGAGATCTACATTAAAAAGTACTCAGAAATACACAAAGAGATTCCTTTAATGGAAATCCAATCTTTGGCTGAATGCTAAGCTGCATGTACACAAGAAAACATGCAACAGGCCTGGGAGAAAACAGTAATTTGTGGGTTGTAAGAACAGAGATCTTTGGAGTCACAGAGTGCTGGGAGATGCTAGAATTAAGAGCAGAGAAAGTAGAGAGACCTTAATATAAACTCTGGGCCTTGAATTTGGATCCCCAAACTTACATGCCTTAGGGACAGGGCTATTTTACCTGTAGAATAAAAGAACTCTAGACCAGTCATAAAAAAAGCAAAAACTGAAGCTGTGACAAAATGAATTAATCCAAATTAAATTAACTTACTTCCAGGAAAGGAAAATAAGTCTTAACATTTTTTAAAGGAAGACAACAAAATCCAGGTGCTCTACAATGTAGCAACCAAAATGTACAACATTCAATAACAAATCGCTAGATGTAAGAAGGAGGAGCATGTGATAAATCCCCAGGGTGGAAATACCAAAAATAGAAACATATTCAGAGATGGCAGAGATTTTTAAAGGACTCAAAATAGCTATTATAAATATATGAACTCACTGAGGGTAAAAACCGTGCCTTCTCCCAAGGACGCAGTATAGGTTAAGGGTTAAGAGTGTAGGCTCTGGTGTTAAGTGTGTGCCTGGGTTCAAATCTCAGATCTGAAATTTGTTAACTATGTAAAATCTAGAAAGGTATTTAAGTTATTTAAGCCCTGGTTTACTTAATCTTAAAGTGGGAAAAAGAATTATTGTAGGATTAAATGGAATAATGTACAAGGAGTGACAAACAACACAAACAAGAGCTCTGTAAGTATTATCTATTACTACTCATCCCACAGCAAAGACTGGCTTATTCCAGGTGTTCAATATTTTGAATAAGAAAAAGAATGAATGACTCCAGTGGCTATTATTAAGCCCAGTGGCATTCATGTTTGGCCTGAATGTTGGAAACTATCTGGGGTGGGATTAGTGACCATTAGTTGTCAGTTCCACTCAAGGCATCAAGCAACAGGCCAAATGGAGAGAGGGACACCTGTGGTCTAGCCCCTTGGGATGCGAAGACAGCCGAGAGCACAGTAAGTTGAATCAAGTACTCACATTTCAGGGGCCACTTTGGGAAGAACTGATGGTCAAACTGTCCTATCCAGCTGGAAGCACCTTGTTTATCTGCTTTTCTCTGTTACTGATTAACTGTAGGCACCCGTCTTGCCACACCCTCTTACTCAAATACAATTAAATTTTAAAATAACATGACTTTAGGAAGAACTGTACAAAGTGCAGGTACTTGGTCTATGAGTGAGAGTTGGCTGGGTGTAGTCTGCAACAATAGTCGGGAATCAGAAAACACTTTGTACCTGTTTACTTTGACAAAGAATCAAATTCAAGTTTTCCCTCTGGGGTTGTGAGAAGAGCACTAGAGGGAGGTAGGTGCCTTCAGTTTTAATTTGGGCTTTACCACTGGCTCTGTGGATGTTTCCTGATCTTCTGAGCCTCAGAGATAGACCAGCTAGATCAGCATTCCCCAAAGTGTCTCCCCAGGTTGTTAACAGGTGATATGTAAAAAAGGATTCTATTAACCAATATTTTCCCAACTGCCATACATGAACCACTGGTGTTAGATGAGATGACTTTAGGTGGTTCTTGTTTGAAATTAACATTTCTTCCATTCTAATTAATTTTGGCAAATGGTCCTAATTTTCCACTTTATAGTAGTGATATCAAAAGTGCTTTATAAATTGGGAGTTGGGGATTAGCAGACACAAACTACTATATATAAAATAGATAAACAACAAAGTCCGACTGTAGAGCACCAGGAACTATATTCAGTATCTTGTAATAATCTATAATGAAAAGGAATATGGAAAAGAAGACTGAATCATTATGCTGTATACCAGAAACTAACACAACATTGTAAATCAACTGTAAGTCAATTAAACAAACAAATAAAATTTTAAAAGTGCTTTAGAATGTTTCTTTTAAAAGGTAAGTGAATTTACGGAAAAAGATTAAATCAATAATAGTAGTTTGTCTGCAGATACGGCAAAAAGCACGAAGGTGGTACACAAATGGCTGAAATTTGAGAAAAGTTCTATTAAATCAAATTAAGCTGGCTTATTTGTTGCAGGACTTCTCAGAGATTTTGTCATGTTGATAGATATTTTGCCTCTTCAGGAAGGGATTTGGCATATAGTGTTTCTTTGTCTTAATTTATTATGGAACCCCTCTTTTCTTTAAATTAACAGAATGTCTAGTTACACTCTTCCTCTGGAGATTTCACTTCAGGAAATGCTGATGAGAAATGTTGAGGTGGCTTTCAGAGCTGTCTATCTTAGGATCTTAATTCTTTGTCCTCTCCTATGTTTGATGAAAGTCTTAGAAGAAAGTATAGGCGTGCATCTGAAAATGGTCATTGAAGAAGTTTTATACAATGGTTAAAAGCACTTTAGCCTCTGAATGCAATGTGATTTCCTGGATTGGATGCCAGCACAGAAAAAAAGGCATTAGTTGGAAAAAAAAAACAGTGAAGTCTAATCAGAATTTTAGTAAATAATAATTAAAACTAGTGACATATAGTCTGGAGTCTAGTTAATAATAATGCACCAAGGTTGGTTTCTTAGTTTTGACAATGTACCATGGTAATGTAAGATGGTAACAATAGGAGAAACTAGGTGTGGGGTCAGGAGCTTTGTCAGCAGGCAGTGAGTGGAGTTAGAGGTTCTAGCAGGCAAATCCTCCAAGCCTGGTAACATTCCCTACTCACTCCATTGCCTCAGTATGAAAGGACACAGGCTAAGCTGAGAGAGCAAGAGGAATCATTTCCTCACTAAACCCTTGCTGAGCTCCCTCCATGTACCTTTGCTGGCACCTAATTTGGCCCAGAAGAGACCCTGGTAATAGTGAAGGGAGGGGCATTTTTCTCCATCTTCTCTCAGACTGTGTTCTGGTTACTCAGCTCTCCCAGCCACAGCCTAGACCCTTCAACCTTCTTGAACTTCACGTTAAATTTAGGGCCAAAGTCCCTTTGGGGCGGAGAGGGTAAAATTCTTCAGACCAGGGACCTGAGAGCTGCAGGCAGTCAAACTGTGGCCATAAAATCCTCAGCAGGTGTTGGTGGACAAGGCAGATAGATTGGGGGGAGGAATGTTCTGTCTGAGAGAGGCTTCAGACCTGTAGCTCTGCTAACTCTCCCCGGAGCATTTGTCTAAGTGATAAATGGGTGGAGACGAGACAGAAGTAACCACTTACTTCCATGTGCAGACAGACACTAGCATTTATTGCAGGCTTATCACCAAAGTCTACAAGTTATTATATTTCACAACAAACAGTTTTTGGAGGGAAGGAAGGAAAGCAAGACCTAAGAGAAACTGAAAGGTAGATAAGCCTTAACCAAAACAATAAAACCATTTTATGAAGGGCTTCTTTTAAGCACTCTCCTCAGAGAATCCTGATCCACCCAAAGTGTTAACACAGAATCTTCAAGATAAAATTTATTCTCATTGATGTAATTAACATGAATATATATAACGCATGAGATGTACATGTCAACATGGTGGGAAGGAAGGATAAGGACTGGTTTGGACAATGCACTTGACTGAGAAGTAAAGGGTCAGTGTATTCATAATCACATGTGGGCAAAAATTCGTTATCTTTTCCAATTGGTTAGAGAAATGCTACTGCTTGCTTATATAATAATTTCTTTTACCAAATAATTAATTTCAGCACCTTAACCAGTTCTTTTTAGTTTTCTTGTACTGAAACTACATTATCTACAGATAATGATTTTTGTTTCTTCCTTTTGATGTTCATTCCTCTTATTTCTATTTCATATCTTACTGCATTAGGATGAATTTTCAAAGCAAGATAACAATATTAATAGTGGGCATCATTATTTTATAAGAGTACCTCTCAGGTTTCTTTTTTGATTGCATTTTTTAGATTAATTGCTCTTTATCATATCATTCCATTTTTTCCCCACATACTGACTCATCTCTTTTCTCTGCCATTTTAACTCCTACCCATTCTACAAAGATCATCTAAGATCCTATTACTCTTATAAAGTATATGCATACAAAAGCATGTGTAAATAAACACCCAGCTAATCTTAATGTAGTTCCTACACTTTACAGAGGACTTTCATATACAGATTCTCATTTGATGCTCTTGACAGACTCTGGAATAGGTATTGTTAAGGCTTTCATTTTAGGTATAAAAAAATTCAGTCTTTGTGTGGCTAAGCAACTAGCCCTAGGACGTTTAGTTAAACTGACTACAGTTTTGCATTTTAGGGAATATATTTTTACATCCAAAGAAACTGCAAGAGTTGACACAGTTCAAAG
Organism: Camelus dromedarius; assembly: GCF_036321535.1. Lineage (NCBI taxonomy): Eukaryota > Metazoa > Chordata > Mammalia > Artiodactyla > Camelidae > Camelus > Camelus dromedarius. Next base: position 55,515,444 of record NC_087443.1, on the reverse strand, counting down.
TGTCACAAACAATTTGTGAACTGTATTAAAAAGCATCTTTCAAGCTCTGTACAAGTTGACAGGTTCAGCCTAAAGTTCTGCAGACTCACCAAATAAGGAAATTTGGGGTAAAATTAGCAGCAGAAAATACACTTCTCAGATTGTTATTGCTCGTAGTTCCATCCATTCATTCTTGTTCAGAAATGTAAAGATCTGAAAAAGAATTTCACTATCATTTGTAAGGTTGAACATTGGCAGCCACTATCAATTATTGATCTTGGACTAGATTCCTCATGTATCAGATGGGTGAATGATGTGGTGAGGGAGGGGTAGTAAATTACTCACCCTTGCCAATCTCACAGGCCTGAGATAAGAAAGTATCAGAGACAGTTCTACCAACCACAGTGAGCTGAAAGGTATTGTAATCTTCTAATGTATGGATCATTTTTCAGTTAGATTGTGAGCTCTTTGAGGGTGTGTATCTCTTGTTTTCCTATCTACCTCCTTAGTTAAGCACTTATCATGCTGTTTAGAAGACTCTTTTAAGTAAATGTTTGCACACTTTTTCTTTATTGCAGTGAAATATACATAACATAAAATTTACCATTTGAACCATTTTGAAGTGTACAGCGTTAAGTGTACATTAAGTGCATTCACATCATTGAGTACAAATTCACTTCCACAAATTTTACATCATCGCAAACTGAAACTCTGATTTCTCTTTTCTCCCTCAACCCTCCGCTAATAACCACCATTCTACTTTCTGTCTTTATGAATTTGACTACTCCAGGTACCCCATATAAGTGAAACAAGACAATATTTATCCTTTTGTGTCTGGCTTATTTTACTCAGCATAATGTCTTTAGGGTTCATCTGTGTTGCATATTTTTAAAATAAACTCTTTTAATTCCATACCTCCCAATTTTGGCCAGAAATACAGACTAGGATTAAAGTCCCAAGAAGGAAGGCAGAAAGCTTCAGAGGTTTTTAGGGAAGGAGAATAGAAACATAAATGAGAGCTGATGTTCTCCAGACCAGGAAACAGTGGACCAAGAGTGTGGACAAGAGTAGGCAGTGAGTGGGTAATGGGGAGGAAGGGAACAATCCAGAGGGAGCTGTGTCATTCCTGCTTTTCAGCAGGAAATTCCCCTGGATATATTTCCAAAGCTTCCATTAGATCAGGGGTTCTTATCCTGGGACCCCTAGGAGGTCCATCAGTGGACATTGGGAGTATGCCCTCCAAGGTCATATGTAATTATGCATGTGTGCATTTGAGGGGATAAGGTCCATAGGTTTAATCAAATACTCTCTTGAAAGTCCATAATCTGTATATATTATACACACACATATTTATTTTTATTTGAAATGATAGAAATGTTTTGGAGCTAAGTAGAAGTGGTGGTCACACAACATTGTGAATGTAATAAATGCCACTTTTAAGATGATTAATTTTATGTTGTATGAATCACACTTCAGTTATTTATAAGAAGAAAAAGTATGAGTTGATGCTGATGACACTCATCTGAATCTCTTTCCTGAACTTCAATCTCTCACATGGTACTACTTAAGTACAGCGCGACTGAGACGGCCCACAGGCACCTCAAACTCCAGAATTCAGTTTTTCACTTTCCTTTCCAACCCCTGTTCTTGTTTCTTCTTTCTCTGCTTCAGTAAATAGTACCACCACCATCAGTAACCCAAGCTGGAAACCTTGACATCAGCTGTTCCCTATTCCCACTTCTCCTTCCACATCCAGTCTCTGTATCTTAATACTATCTCCTAAATACGTGCCAGGTCTGTGCACTTCTACCTATCCTCACTTCCACTGCCTTAATTTGGGCCACCATCACCCCTTATCCAGAGACCCAGTGCCTCCTAACCAGTCTCTTAGCATCAGTCTATTCAATTAGGAATTCTTCCAGCTGCAAATAACAGAATACCAACTTAAAATAGATTTTAAAATAGGATTTATTTTAGCAGGGAACAAGCTATGACCCCTGGCCTGTTTTTGTATGGCCCTTGAGCTAAGAACAGGTCTTACATTTTAAAAGAGTTGTTTAAATACAAAGATGAATACCCAACAGAGACCACATAGCCCACAAAGCATGAAATATTTATTATTGATTCTTTACCGATTAAGAAGTTTGTTGACCCCTGGGGTAGATCAAATATAATTTCCTGATATGCAGAATTTATCTTGTCATACCCAAGTGTAAAGTCCTTCAGGAAATCCCAAGGATAAAGTGGGCTTTATACCCTTAACAAGTCCTGTGAAGTTCTGCCTAGTTTTGCTGACCTCTCCAGTCTCATTTGCACCTTACACTCTATGGTCCAGCCATACTGGACTACTTTCTTATAGGTTCCTGTGTTAGTTTTCCATCATTCTTGTAATAAATTACCATAAATTTAGAGGCTTAAAATGACACAAATGTATTATCTCCTGGAGGTTAGAAGTTCAAAATGGGTTTTGATGGACAAAACTTAAGGTGTTACCAGGGCTGTGTTCCTCTTAGAGGCTCCAGGGGAGAATCGTCAGAAATACCCCCTTGCCTTTTCTGTTTTCTACAGGCTGCCTGCATTCCTTGGCCACGGCCTCTTCTTCCATTTGCAAAGACAGTATTACAGCATCTTCAGTCTCTCTTTGACTCTGATCCACCACCTCCTTCTTTCGTGTAAAAGGACCCTGTGATTACACTGGCCACCTGGATAATCCAGGATAACCTCCCTATCTCAAGATCCTAATTTAATCACATCTGCAAAGCCCCTTTTGCCATGTAGGGTAATGTATTCACAGATTCCAGGGAATAAGACATGAACATCTTTGGGGGCCATTATTCTGCCTACCACAGTGCTTTAGTCTGTCAAGCTGGGGTCTTTATTATTACTGTTCCCTCTCAATGAGAGAGCTCTTCCCTTGACCCAGCTTAACTCACATTATCCTTCAGCTTCCGCCTAGGTAACACTTACTCTGGGAAGTCCCTGGATCTCATCTTCATACTTCTTCAGGACTCAGCACATCTCTGCCCTAGCAATGACCACACTGTATTAAATGGCTTGGTTATACATCAGTCTCCCCCACAATGCCGCATGAGGGCAAAACTATGTTTGTCTTCCTTGGTGGTGTATCCCCAGCTTCATGTCTGGTGCATAGGCACTCAACATATTTGTTGAATAAATGAACAAATAAACTTCTGCGGGGAAAGGGCTCTAGAATGCTGAGGCCCTAGCTTTTGTTTCAGAGCCAGCAGGACAGTAGACAAAGGAATGATCTGGTCCTCAGGGTTTCTCCTTGGCCCTTAGTAACAAGGTCAAGTGGCAAAACTGGAATCAAGGCTGTAGAATTCCTAATTGGTATAGTACAATCAGATCTCAGCCACCAAATGACCTGAGAAGTTTGTGTCAACACCAGTTTGTAACCCAACCTCATTCACTCACACAGCCCTCTCCATACCTCCTCTCACACATACACCACTACTTATAACTGTCATGGATCTGGTTACCCTCCCAAGATCACTAGATTAACCCTGGAAGCTGTAATTATCAGCTGCAGGGCCATTCAAGGTCCTCTAATATTTCCCTATTTGCTCATTCCTGAAGGAGTCAGGGAAGTAGCCATTGAATCTAGTACTTTGGCTCTGGACACTGCTTGCCATGCCTTCTGGTCTTATTATTTTAGAGTCTTAATCAGATTCTTGCTTGTGTAGATATTAACCAGAGTAATAGAGACAGGCTTGGATACACAAACATGACAAACTGATAAGGAGTCTAATAAACTCTAAAAGAGATCTTATAAACCAATGAGTCTCAACCCTAGTTGCTCGTAAGAATCAACTGGGATACTTTAAACAATGCCAATACCTAGGATCCACACAAAACTTCAAAATCAGGATCTCTGGCGGTAGGCCTAGGCATTATTTGCTTTTTAAAGCCTCCCATATAGGGTAACCAAATATTCCAGTTTTCCCAGGGTTAAGAGGTTTCCCTGGAAAAGAGACTTCAAGTCCCAAAACCAATATGGCCTTGATGATTCAAGTTGACTACCCTATCAGATGGTTCTGATGTACACCTGTTGCTGAAAGATCACCCCCCACCCCCCAATCCCTGATGAGCTGAATAACTCAGAGACAGGGTCTTGGAGCTTAGAAGAAAAGAGGCAGCTTTATTACTTTGCTGGGCAAAGGGGACTCACAGCAGGCTAGTGCCTTCAAAACTGTGAAGCCACCTTGGGGATGGGGTGAGGTGATTATAGAGCCATAGCACAACAATAAAACATCAATAACAATCAACAGAATCATTTTCTCATCATAAGACACAGAGTGGTGTCATGATGCCTCCAGGCAACCAATTCTATAGAAGCTAGTGTTTGTTACTTTTTTGATCTCTTTATCTCGTAAGAGTCCAAGGTGTGGTCTTCTTGGTATTTAGCCTATTTTGTAAGGTTACAGTTCTGTGACCTTCTCCCTGGAGAACAACTCAGAAACCAAGTATGATTACTACTTTCGATTACTGGAATAAAGCAGAAACAGTAAAATTAATTGCTTAATTTTAACAACTGTGTTGTGAGTAGCAACTGGTCATCCAGATCAATTGACCATTTTAAGGGCAAGCATAAGAATAAGCAATCTGTTAGTCTATTTTATTTTATTTTTTTAATTTTGAGGGGAAGGAAATTAGGTTTTACTTATTTATTTATTTTTAGAGGAGGTGCTGGGGATTGAACCCAGGACCTTGTGTATGCTAGGCATGTGCTCTACCACTTGACCTTCCCCCCAAATTTTCATTTATTTATTTATTTTTTAATTTGCAATCTGTTAGCCTAAATGTGGCCATTTTATTAATTCTCCTTCACACCTAGGGCTGAGAACCACTGAAATATAACCACTGTTTTTATTGGTCATGAAGGTATATTATGATTGCTCCATAGTTTTCCCCACCCCATAGTGTGAAGATCTTGATTTGAGTCCCGGCTTTGTTGCTTATTAAGTGACCTCAGTTAAGTAACCAAATCTCTCTGAAACTTGATTTCTTCATCTACAAAATGACAGTGATAAGACTACCGAACTGGTTGTGGCTCTGGATTGCAAAAAACAGACACTATTTCTAGTTAAACTTAACTGGAAAAGGATCTTATTGGAAGGGATTGGATAGTTTACAGGCTCAGTGGTTGGCTTGGGGGAACTGGCTTTGGTCAGTATCAAAGAGACAGAAGATACAGTCAAAACACTCCTCCCTCTCCCAACACACACATACATAGGAAAGTTCTGTTCAGGGTCCCACCAGGTGCTGTAGTCCTTGACTCTCAACCCCACTGTAAGCAGTTAGGGTGGGGGGGGTCCCTGAAGAAAGGGAAACAGGCATGTCTTTCTTGACATAAGAGAAGCCATTTTCGGTCTAAGCCATTCTGTGATCTAAGCCTTGGCTTGGTTCATGGTGGCAATCTTGGTAGGAGGGGTGTATTTTTCCCTAAGTTCATGAATCTTGCACCTCCAAGAGACAATCATTTTTGTGAGAGGAATATAACACAAAGTGAGCATATACTAAGATAATAGCTAAACCCAGTAAAAACAGAGAGAAGAAATCTGAGACTGTTGGAAAAGAAAAAACTTATCCTTTTAAGGATCCAGGAAATGGCACTGGAGAACCCGTCAGAGACCTGTTTAGTGACTACGACAAAGTAGTAAACATGGGCATAAGGATGTCAAGAGCCATATGGTTTTGTAAGATAGCTCTCCTTAATGGCCAAAGCAGATATCACCATCAATGATTTTAGTTCTTTTCTAGATATGAGGAGATGCAAGAATTTGGGCTCATAAAATCTTTTCCTGAAAATATCTAACTACCTGGATGCCTGTTTTGCCAGTTTTCCCAGAGCACAAAGGGCCTGAGCTCATTTAAGGATGCGCCGAAGGTCAGCAACTTCAGTGGCTTGTGACTTAATCCTTGTAGAGGCAGATGGCAAGTGCCCTCATGATCATAAATTCGACCATGGTTTGGGAGGCATTTCATGACCATTTCATCTCACAGTGCTAAGAGTGCTCATTCCTGGGTCAGGCAAGGATTTGTTGATAGGCCACTCAATGTGCTATTATGGGACTAGGCCTTATTAGTAGCAAAAATGTTTCTGGACTGCCTGTCTTACTAGTCTACTAAAATATTTCCTCTTGTTGCTTCTTCCCATATCCAGAGTTATATTATTATAACACCCTATGCATCAGAGGTTCTACATTCTGGCTATGCAGAAAGATCGCGAAGGGTTGAAAGAGAGAAATCTTCATTTTGAACACACTAGATCGTTAAAGTCACTGAAGTCTGAGAACTATTGTGCCAGAGGAACACCTGGTCTTCTCTATATTCAGGAAGGTTGAGGGAGATCAGAGAAACCCTTTTCCTTTTATTGTTCCTGAGACGAAGTGAGAGTGTTTTAAAGAAGAATTTTCACTATGTAAATAATGCAAACAACAGCATAATATAAATCCAAAGGAAGAAATTATTTTACAATGCCCACTTGTCTGATGATAGATCAATTAAAATCTAGTCATAGATGAAAATGATCACCATAATTTAAGAACTATATGTCTGCCTCTGATTCCATAATTCTTTTTCTTTATCTCTACTTGTTTTCCTTTCCTGGTTAATTTGCTCAAGACATATCTTTATGGTCTGATAAAGATTGCTGTCTATTGAGGGAGGCTTGATCACCTGATTGGAACCCTGTACTTAATAAGTGAGAAAAATAATCCTACCAGATAGAACCACCTGTAACCGCCAGGTGCCCTATGAACACTGACCTCCCAGAATCTCACTGTTATAGGTGATCCCAAGATTGACTGAATCTCTCTGTAAAGACACTGCAAGTCTAGGATGAGTTTCTAAGGTGGACTCTACTGACCAACATACCTGGGGTCCATTGTCAGTATTTATAATGGGAGATTACACGTGTATAAGACATCATTCTAGTGGATATCATTACATGAGACCAAATCATAGAGGTAAATTTAGAATGAGAACTGTCAACAATCCAGAAATAGTAAAATTAAACTATCAGATCAGTAAAACGGTATTTAATGAGTTTCTTGTGCATATAACAACAGTTTGGAAACTAGGAGCTTTCAAATACAAAACTGATATGAAAGAGGCATGACGTTACACGATGGCTTCTAAAGTGGAAACGAGGAAACTGCTTAACCTTTACAATGATTGGCTACTACAATTGGGGGTTTCCAGATGGCAGGGGATTGATTAAAAATAATTATTTTATACCACTTATACATACAGGCATTTACAAGAAATAACCTAAATTTCACTTATGTTCATGAAATTAGCTAGATTTAGTTTTGCTTACACAACTTAGAGAATTTTTCCAGTTCGGTCTCCATTTTGTATTTTACTTTAACAGAATAAAAAGAGCTGTATGTTCTTTTAGAAGTATTTCCCTTAAACTTAGTATAGTATAGTAAATAGATAAATTGTGTCCTTCTTTACTCAAACAAAAATTTTTTAACTGAAACCATCTCAAATCAGTATATTCTTTTCTCTGAGAACTACTGAGGAAACACTGGCAAATTGTTTATGTCTAGATCTTTTTCTCATTATTCCTGCAGACCAAATCTCATCCTTAGTAAAAATTCATGTTACAATTAATCAAAAAATACCCACCTTAATTGTTTTCATTTTAGATCTATATTGTGATTTCCCGAAGGAATTTGAAAACATTTTGATTCCTCAAAAATATTTACAATTAAATTTCTTTAGAGAAAGATTACTTTTGGGGACTATTTCTGCAAGTAGCTAATCCCAGACATTTTACACTGACTCTCTTAACTTTAGATTTCTAGATATAAATTTTCCTGCTTATTATTGAATTTTACCTTTATTTGGGTCTTTTTGCCTTCTGTAAACTGTCAATTATAGTTTTAAAAAATTATTTTTTTTTATTCTAAAAGGACTATGTTCTTATTGTAGAAATTTTGGAAGAGGTAGAAAAGATTAAGGAAAGATCTAAACCACTAGATCTACCATAAAGAAAAAACTCACACTTAATATTTGGGGTATTTTTTTCCTTAATTGAGATAATGCTATAAATTCAATTTTATGTTTTAATTATTTCAACTGTCAGGAAAAGTTGTAAAAGAAGTGGGGGTAAAAAGGGAAAAGAAAAAATGATCACTTAGTGTCCTATTTACCATAAATCTCTGCTAACAGGTAGTAATGCTTGATATAGTCCCAATTAGATAAACAGTATCTTATTTTATCCCTACTTACTTCTGTGAGGTTGAATTATTTTAGTGTTTATACTGAAGTCACATTTTACCCAAATGTTGGGTTCTAAAAATTAACTGCTAAGGCAAAAACACAATATTCTGTTCTATTCAATACTGTTCAATTAAAAAATGCGGAATATCCTGTAAATTGATCTCACAACCCACTAATGGATCATAACGTATAATTTGAAAACACTGTCTTAACTAATCTGTAAAATATTAACTTTACCTTATGTAGCTGATATTATCAGTTCCTCTAACTCTTTATCAGTGTTTCTCTATGGATCATAATTAATTCTGCAGTTTGTTTCTTGAAGACAAAGCCATCCTAATACGCTTTATAAGACCATCTGAATAATGGTCTGCATTGCCTGTGACATACACTCATCGTGGGGAATAATTGAGTTGAATCACCTTCGTCTCTTTTCTCTTGAGCATTTTCAATCAGATTTGCATAAATCAAACTTAACTATGATTTGAATCTCTATATCTCTATATATCCTGGACTAAGGATGTATCCTCCCTCTGGTTCTTTGGCTTCTTGTAGAACCTGCACCCTCCTAGGAGTTGGGGTAAGGGCAATTAGAGTCCCAGTATTTTTAGCTTGCTGCCCTGAGGTAGAGCCTTCACCTTGTGAGTAGAGCCTGGGTGTAAGAAGAGAATCCCCAGCCTCTTGTCCACACTCATCTGCCGAGAATTTATCCTTTGCAACACATTTCTGGGAACAATAAGAAATGCTGATGACCTGCCCTTCTTGGGGAAATACTGTAGTTCTCTCCTGGGAGCTGGTGGGGAGAGGAGCCGCCATCACACTGAGCTGGTGGGGAGGAGTGGGTCGTGGCTCAAGTGCCACTGGCTCTTGCTGATCTTACCAACATTTAGTAGATGTTCTTGGACAAATGTTTCTTCATTTGCTGTATACTCTTTGGATGATTTTCAGAGAATTTAAATGTGTTTGTTTTCGCTAATTTTCACCAGTTATGATTGTTTTGCTAGGGAGTGGGTCCTCACAGCTCCTAATGCCACCATTCTGGAAGTGTTTCTCTATAAATGTTCCTTTGCATTTTGCTTGTTTCATTTAACCATATATCCAGGAAATCACTACGTATCAGTTCTTCCTCATTCTTTTTACAGTGGCAAAGTACTTCATCGTGTGGATGTATCATAGTTTATTCAAACACTCTCTTATGTAGGATAATTTAGGTTGTTTCTAATATCTGGCAATTACAAACGATACTGTAATGAACAACTTTGTCCACATGTGTTTTCATATTGGTGGAAGCATACATTTAGGGTAGATTCCTAGAGTGGCATTGCTGGGATAGAAGATAAGTACGTATATATTACTCTGTCAGATATTGGCAAATTCCCCTCTAAAAGGGTTGTACCAATTTTGATTTCTACCAGCAATGTATGAGAGTACTAGTTTCCCCATGGCCTTACCAAAAGAGTATGCTGTCATTTTTCTTTTTTTTTTTTCAATTTTTCCTAATCTAATATATAAATTGATCCAGTGTAGTTTCAATTTACATTTCTCTAATTATGAGTGAGATTGAACATCTTTACATACTTTTTTAAACTTTTATAAATATGTTTAAAATAGCTGTTTATGTAAGTTTATTGATAAAAATCTCATAACGTAGATCAACTTTTACATCTTTTTGTGAATTGTTTGTTCATATCTTTTTTTATCCATTTTTTCTTCTATTGAGTTTTTGGTCTTTTATTCCTAAATTTTAGAGTTTTTAAAAAATATTAGTGATATTAGCCCTTTATCTGTAATGTATGTTGCAAACATTTCTCCCAGTTCGTCAGTTGTCTTTTTACTATGTTTATGGTGGATTTTTTTTTTTTTTTTTGCCATTCAAAAGTTTATTTGTATGTAGTCAAATTTGTCAATCTTTTCTTTTATTACTTCTGGATCTTGAGTCACAGTTTGAAAGCTTTTCCCTATACTCAGGATAAAAAGGAATTCAACCATGTTTTTTTTCTAGTACTTATATGGCTTCTTTTTTTTTTTTTTTTTTTTTTTTTTAATTTAGATCTCTGATCTGGATGGAGTTTCTTCTTGTGCATGGAATAAGGTATTGATATAATTTTATCCTTTTCCAAAAGGCTCTTGAGTTGCCTCAGTATCACTTATTTATCCCAGTAATTTCAGATGCCACTTTTGTTGTATACAAGTTTCCATATCTACTAGGGTCTCATTCTGGAATTTCTAGTTAATTCTACTGGTCAGTCTATTCATGCATCAGTACCAATTGCTTTAATTGTAGAGGCTTTATTGCATGTCATAATATCTGGTAGGTTTAGGTCCCCATTGTATTTCTTTTTCAGTTTTTTTTCTTTTTTTGCTATTTTTGCATGTTTGTTTTTCTCTATAAATTTTAGTACCAACTGATATTTTTTATTGGGATTATCTAACTTTACAAATTAACTTAGGGAGAATTGACATCTTTATGATGAATTGTCCTATCGAGAAATAGAAGATGTCTTCATTTGATGGAGTCTATTTTGTATCTTTTAAAAATATTATAAAGTTTTACTCATATATGTTTTTTACATTTCTCATTAAATTTTTCTATGTGTTTAATCTTATTTGTTGCTATTGTCAATGGGATTTTCTTTACCGTTGTATCCTCTAACTGGTTATTGTTAATGCATGTGAAGCCTATTGATTTCTGAGTGTTAGTTTTATATTTTGCTATCTTTCAGAATTCTTTCATTGTTTGAGGCAGTTTTATTATTGAGTCCTAAGGGTTTACCCATATACTATCATATCATCTGCCTTTTCTCTACCAATTCTTATGCTTCTAATTAACTTTTTATTGTCTGATTGCTTGGGTTAATCTCTCTAACACAATACTGAGTATAATAGAAATAGTAGGTATTATTGCTTTGTTCCAAATCTTAGTGGAAAAGCCTTTAGTGTTTATTCATTAAATATAATGCTGCCTTTAGGACTATTAAAAAGTATGCATCAGTTCCTATTTTCTTGGCTTTCTTTTTGTCAGGAACAGGTGTTGAAATTTGTCAGTTTTTTTTTTTAGCATCTATGGAAATAATAATATGACCTTTCTCCCTTAAATCTATTAATATGGTAAATGACATTAATAGATTTATTGATATTGAGCTAATCTTTCATTCCAGGAATAAATTCCCATTTGGTCATGGTGCATTATTTTCTTAATATAGTGATGGGTTCTATTTCCTAACATTTTATTTAGGACTTTTGTGTCAATATTCTTTTTTTTTTCATTGAAGTATAATCAGTTTACAATGTTGTGTCAATTTCTGGTATACAGCATAATGTTTTAGTCATACATATAAATACATATATTCCTTTTCATATTCTTTTTCATTATAGGTTACTAAAAGATAATGAATATAGTTCCCTGTGCTTTACAGTAGAAACTTGTTTATCTATTTTATATTTAGTAGTTAGTATTTGCAAATCTTGAACTTCCAATTTATCCTTTCACACCCTCTTTCCCTCCTGGTAACCATGAGTTTATTTTCTATGTCTGTGAGTCTGTTTCTGATTTGCAATAAGTTCATCTGTGTCTTTTTTTTGATTCCACATATAAGTGATATCATATGGTATTTTTCTTGTCAATATTCTTAAAGTGATACTGGTTTATAATTTTTCTTTTTTGTACTTTAAGTATCAGGTTTAGGTATCAGAGTTATATTTGCATAATAAAAAGAATTAGGAAATTTTCTTTATTTTCAATGCTCTGAAAAAATTTATAGAATGTTGAGTCTGGTGCATTTTGGGGGGCTAGTTCCTCAGTACTTTTCTCTTAGTGGCTATGGAAATTGATCACTTTAACTTTATACCTCAACAGAGTGAATTTTGTATTTCCCTAGGAATGTATACATTTTATTTCCCCAGAAAATTATGCATTTAATCTGGGTTTTCAAATTTATTTGTGTAGAGTTGTGCAAATTAATCTCTTAATTTAAAAAACTTCTTCTGTTTCCACGGTTGTGTCTCTCTTGTCATATTTTATTTTGTATTTGTGCTTTCTCCTTTGTTTCTTGATTGAGTTATTGAGTAGTTTGTCTGTTTCATTAATTTATTCAGGAAACCATAGTTTTGATTTACTAATTAGATTTTCTGCTTTTGTATCACTTGTTTCATTGATTTTCCCCATATATCTTTATTATTTTTTACCTTGGGCTTTCTTTTGGTTTGTTTTGTTATTCTTTTCCTGTTTTTCCCCCTTATTTTTTGAGCTAGGAATTTAATTATTTTTTTGTTTTTAACTGATTAAAGTGTTTAGTATTATGAATTTTTCTTTGATTATTGTTATAATGTATCCCATGGATTCTGATATGTAATGTTTTCATTAATCATTATGTTTTAGAAATTCCATAATTCGTATTTCCTCTTTTTTAAAATTGACATATAATTGACATATAATATTGTATTAGTTTTAGGTGTATAGCATAATGATTTGATATATTTATGTATAGTGAAATTATCAGCACAATAAGTTTAGTTAACATCCATCACCACACACAGATACAAAAGAAGTTTTTTCCTATTGCATCTCCTCAGAAACTGAAAAGTTGTTTAATATAAAGTTTTAAACTTTCCAGATGTAAGGATCCTTTAAAATGTTTTAAATCAATAGCTTCTAGTTTTATTGCATTGTAACCAGAGAGGGTTGATTGTAAAGTGTCCACCTGATAGAATTTTACTGCAGTTTTTCTCATGACCTAATATATGATCAATTTTTTAGAATGTTTTTGAATGCATAAGAAGATGTATTCAGGGTGGAAAGTTTGACATATACCATAAAATCATCAGTTTAATTCCTACCTGTTGCCTATGCAATAATCAGCCAGCTTTTTCTATTTTCCTTTCCTCCTTTCCTTTCTTCTCCCATTTTTTTAAGTTGCATTATTTCTACTTTGCCACAATATATTACATTTGTATATTGACCTTCTACCTTCATTCTCACCTTTGTTTTAGTCTTTGATCCACAATTATCTATGCTCAAATACTTACCATAAGCCTTTTGTTAAAATTTTCCAAGTCATGGTTGGACAAAGTCTACATCTAAAATTCCTTAAGAAAATCTCTAAATTCCTGTAAGCTGAAAAGTGTTTTTCTTGCTACTTGAAAACAGTTTGTCTTGGATCACACTTTTTCCCACTCAATTTCTAGAAAATGCTGCTCCATTTTTGCCTTGCTTGGTACATTGCTTTTGAGAAGTCTGATGCTAATCTCATTCTTTTGCTCTTGCAACTTATATGTCCTTTTTTGCCTGGAGGCTTTGAGGATTTTTTTTCTTTATCTTTAAAATTTAATAGTTTTGCCAAGATGTGTCTTAGAGTTAATCATTCTAGATTAATTTTTTCAGGTACTTGCTACTTTTCAATATGTAGATTGAAGTATTTTTTGTTTCTAAAATTTTTCCTTGGATTAAAGTTTCAAATGTTAGCTCTGTTCCATCACTTTGTTTTCTTCTTTGGGACTCCAATTTTATAAATGACTGTCTTTTGCATTTCTTGTTTCTACCCTTCCCCCTTTTTTCTTCTTTTTTTAATCTTATTTTCATTTTCATAGTTTTCCTGCCTTCCTTTCCAGCTGGGCTCTCATCTCAGGTGCTTACTTTTCTTTCGTTCTTTTCTTAAGTGTAACATCTGATGACGTTCTTATACATATGCACCTATGTAACCATCACCCAGGTTATTACCCAGCATCCCAGGCACTCTGTTAGTCAACACTCTCCCTTCAAAGATAACTACTTTTCTGACTTCTATTCTTTTTAGTTTTGCACTTTCTTTGTATTGATATATATGATGTCAAAGTGCCAGGTTTATAGAACTTGATGCGGTTCTGTCACCAGACCCCTCACACCACCATCTCATCAATGGCAGCCCATGGCTCCTGCAATTCCTCTGTGAAAGCCTGAGGCCAGCTCAGGTGACTTCTGCCCAAACCAGGCACCTGTGCTCGGGATCTCATGAGATGTCTCTGGGTACTAAACTGGCACAGAGGAAGCTAGGCTCAGGAGAGTGTTGTAGTCACCTGTGCTGCTTTTTTGTCTTGTCAATCATCCAGTCATCTTCAAAATTGTTAAGGATGGATATTTTGCCCATGTCAATCTTTAGCTTCCAGAAGTCCTTGATGGCCAAACCTAGCTGTAGGTCCAGGATAACCTGAGGTGAGACCGGTCTCTGTTATTAGGGGTGGAGGGCAGCAGAACTTTCCAGTGGCTTCACATTCTGGAATTTTCAGACAGGTCAGACAACAGGCTGCTAAAGGTCATGCCAGAGAATCAGTGGCTTCAGAGTCATGGGAGTGTGTGCCAAGGAACAGGATGCTCTCTGTGGCATCACAGTGCAGCTTACCTTCTCCATCAGGTTCCACATCTACCTTTCTGCTCCTGCCCAAAGAACCTCCTCTCCAAGAGGTAAACAGCCTCCTCATGGTGGTTTCCAGGTTGTGAGACCCAAGTGTGCCTGGGGTTCTTGGCTTGTTATTCTGGTCCTCATTTTCCAGATAGGAAGACTTGTTTTCAGGATGCTACTGTTGCCAGTGACAATGCTGCGGTGGCCACTCCCATGGAAGCTGGATGGGAGGTGATGGTGCTGAGCAGCAGGATGTGACAGGATTCCCAGTTGAGGGCGGCTTGCAGTCTGGGAGGTTCAGGATGAAGGGGTCAGGGCCTGCAGCTTGATGACTTAATTGATGTTTCTTACAATTTCTGAAGATTTTACTTTTTCCAACTGCAGTTCCTTGCTCTATTGCCAAGTTGTTCATGAAAAATGGGTTCATCAATGGCTGAGGTGTTTGACATGGCTTGTACTGGAGGATTTTTGTTTTTTCTTGGGTCTCATGGAGCATTTCCATGCACTATACACTCTACATACTTGTTCTGCAGCTGAAGCTCATAGCTCACCTTCTGCTGGGCACCTTAAGAAGTCCCTAGAGGCTGGGCAAGTTTTATAATAACATATTAGAGAATGGACTAATTCCAGAAAATGTTTTAAGTGGGAGACCCTTCCATACCACAAACCAAAATTCTTTCTTTTCGGATAAAAATGAGATGGTTCTTAAAATTGGCTAAGTGTATGGATTTTGAAGAAGAATTATGATTTAGCAGGCCTGAGAAGGACCTGTCCATAGAAACTGAAGCCCTGTCTGAAACTGGGCGAGGGGTTATTTTACCCAGAGGACTAGTGCAGCAGTGCACAGCACCACCTAGTGGTCATCTGCACCAGGAGGGTCTTCTGCAACATGTGTGACCGCAGAGAAGGGGATGGGCTACAAAGTGGGTAAAAAACCTCTTTCTAATGATCTATGACAAAGACCAGCAGCAACTGCTACACATATACATCCTGTTTTTTGAGGTCTTGCATCCCTTAGCTTACATTGTGTTCTTCTGTACAATACGGGCAACCAGGTGAACTTCCCCTTCTGGACCGTGTTTCTTTATGTGGATCAAAATCCCCTCCTAAAGCTTCCCCTGATACTTCCTCTTTCTCTACTTGCAAGTAAAGAAGACAATAAAATGAAAGGCTTTATTTTGAAATGAGAATTTTGTTCTTAGTTAATTCATGCTGCTGGAGAGTGCTTAGGTATAAGATTCATTTGGCGAAAGTGAAATGCGTACAAACTACGTTAATGAGGTTCCAAAACAAGCAGCATACTTAGGAAACAATGTGAGATTATTAATTTTTTCTTGCCAATTTTTTTGAATTGTGAAAACCACATTAAAAAATACCTTCAAAGTCAAAGGAGGAGCTTCACTTTTATCACTCAGCACTGTGAGCGGGCTACCACATGCTATAGCTTCTGATTCATGTTGTTTCACACCTCGTTTAGGTGTTACCTTTAGCAGCTGGTAATATAATGCCACTTGCTTGGAAATACAGTCAATCAAGCCAAAAAAAAAAAAAAAAAGTAAGGTGTGAAAATGCAATTGCCTAATTGATTACTTAAAATGGTTCCTTTGTCAGAGTGACCAAGAGTGCTCATTACTCAACAGCATGAGATATTAGCAATATTTTCCATTTTGTCCATCTCATAGGTAATATTGATAACCAGCATTTGAGTGTGCATTTCTTGTACTACCTCTGAGATGAACATTTCATAAGTCAATTGACTATAGTTTTCTTTCTATGAATCTTTATTCCTATTCTTTGCCCATTTTTCAATTAGCTTGTTTACATATTTTGTGCCTATTAATTTAAAGGAGTTATTTATATATTAGTAATATTTATATTTTTTCATATCTTATAAATGTCTCTCCCAGTCTCTTCATTTATCTTTTAGCTTTGTTTATGGTATTTTATTTTATTTTATTTTTTAACATTTTTTATTGATTTATAATCATTTTACAATGTTGTGTCAAGTTCCAGTGTATAGCACAATTTTTCAGTTATACATGATCATATATATATTCATTGTCACATTTTTTTCTCTGTGAGCTACCATAAGATCTTGTATATTTTTCCCTGTTCTATACAGTATAATCTTGTTTATCTATTCTACAATTTTGAAATCCTAGTTTATCCCTTCCCACCCGCTGCCCCCTTGGCAACCACAAGTTTGTATTCTATGTCTATGGGTCTATTTCTGTTTTGTATTTATGCTTTTTTTTTTTAGATTCCACATATGAGCGATCTCATATGGTATTTTTCTTTCTCTTTCTGGCTTACTTCACTTAGAATGACATTCTCCAGGAGCATCCATGTTGCTGCAAATGGCATTATGTTGTCGGTTTTTATGGCTGAATAGTATTCCATTGCATAAATATACCACATCTTCTTTATCCAGTCATCTGTTGATGGATATTTAGGCTGTTTCCATGTCTTGGCTATTGTAAATAGTGCTTTTATGAACATTGGGGTGCAGGTGCCATTTTGATGTAGGTTCCTTCTGGATGTATGCCCAGGAGCGGGATTCCTGGGTCATATGGTAAGTCTACTCCTAGTCTTTTGAGGAATCTCCATACTGTTTTCCACAGTGGCTGCATCAAACTGCATTCCCACTAGCAGTGTAGGAGGGTTCCCTTTTCTCCACAGCCTCTCCAGCATTTGTCATTTGTGGACTTTTGAATGATGGTCATTCTGACTGGTGTGAGGTGATACCTCATTGTAGTTTTGATTTGCATTTCTCTGATAATTAGTGATACTGAGCATTTTTTCATGTGCCTATTGTTTATGGTATTTTAAATGTTTATATTGTTGAATCCGTCAACTTTCCTTTTATGGCTTCTAAGTTTCCAGTCTTTCTTAAAAGGACCAACTTCATCCTGAGGTTAAACAAATGTTATCTTTCATTTTCTCCTATATTAATAGTTCTTTTTTTTTTTGTATTTGCATCTTTAATCTCTTTGGAATTTATTGATGTTTATAGTGTGAGGCAAGGTTGTAACTTAATTCTCTTCTGAATGGAGAACCATATCACCCCCCCCCCCACCTTTTCCAGAGAGAGTATAAATTGCCATAACCCTCTTGGAAAACAGTCTGGCCATAGCTACTTAAGTTTAAAATGCACACACCTTTTTGAAAAATCAATAAAACCAAGTGTAGCTTTTTAAAAAGGAAATCAAAATTGTTAAACCCTTAGCGAGGCTAAGAAAGAAAGAGAGAAGTTTCAAATAAATAAAACAAGAAATGAAAAAGGAGACATTGCAACTGATACCACAGAAATAAAAGGATCATAAGAGTCTACTGTGAATAATTATATACACAACAAAGTGGATAACATAGAAGAAATGGATAAATTCCTAGAAACATACAAGACTTAATCATGAAGAAACAGAAAATCTGAACAGGTCTATAACTAGTATGGATATTGAATCAGTAATCAAAATCCTCCAACAAAGAAAAAGGCCAGTATCAGGTGACTTCACTGACAAATCCTACCAAATGTTTAAAGAATTAACACAAATTCTTCTCAATCTCTTCCAAAAAATAGAAAAGGAGGGAATAATTCTAAACTCATTTTATGAGGCTGGCTTTACCTGATATCAAAGCCACACAAAGACACCACAAGAAAACTGTAGGCCAATAGTCCTGAAGAATATAGATATAAACACCCTCAACAAAATATTAGCAAACTGAATCTAACAACAGATTAAGAATATCATACACCATGACCAAGTGGAATTTATACCTGAGATGCAAGGATAGTTCAACATATGGAAATAAATATAATATATAATATGATATAATAAAGGATAAAAATCACATGATTCTTTCAATAGATGCAGAAAAAGCATTTACTAAAATTCAACACCCTTTCGTGATAAAAACTCTCAACAAACTAGGAATATAAGAATAGAAAGAAAGTACTTCAACATAATAAAGGCCACAGCTAACATCATACTCAACCGTGAAACACTGAAAGCTTTTACGTCTAAGATCAGGAACAAGCAAGGATGTCAGCTCCTGCCACTTCGTTTCTGCAATATGTGACAACATGGGTTAACCTTCAGCACATTGTGCTAAATGAAATAAACCACTCACAGAAAGACAAATACTACCTGATTCCACTTTTATGAGGTATCTGAAATAGTTAAACTCATAGAAGCAAAGAATAGGATGGTGGTTGCCAGGGTCTGGGGGAGGCAGAATGAGGAGTTACTAGTCAACAGGCATAAAGTTTAAGTTAGACAAGATGAATAAGTTCTAGAGATCTGCTGTACCATATTGTATCTATATTCAACAAAACTATATTGTGTATTAAAAATTAAGAGGGTAGATCTCATGTTAAGTGTTCTTCCTAAAATAAAATAAAACTATAAGTAAATTATAAATAAAAAATAAAGCATATACTTTTTGATCCAAAAAATCCTACTTCTATGTATTTTATAGAAATAAAATTACCTGAATATAACAATTTATATCTAAGCATGTATATTGTGTCATTTCTTTTATCATGGCTAGAACATAAGGAATCATCATTAATGTACAGAGGGATTATTAGAATAAATTACAGCAAATCCGTATGATGAAATATTTTGAAGTTATTTTGAAAAATGCTGTAGATCTCTATATATATTGACTTAGAAAAGTATTCATGAAATAGTGTTAAATGTAAAAAGCAGGACACATGTCATTAAAAAAAACTCTTTACATGTGTATATGTGCCTGTATATGCACAGAAAAAACCACAAAAAGATACACATCATAAGGTTATCACTGGTTTCCTCAAGGAAAGAAAATTGGAAGGGGATTGGAATGTAGGAGGTGAAGATTATAAATTTTTATTTTACAGACATTTTTTCAACTATAGCAAACCAAGGAAAAAAATCACATTACTAACTGGTTAATTAAAGAGTAGAGAATTTATTAAGCCTATGGGAAGTAGAGGGATCAACGCCCATATTTTCCCTTCAGGAAGACTAAAATGGAGATAGGGGAGATGTCTTCATACACTGGAAGGTTGACAGGTGTGAGGAGGAACAGATGTGTATGCTGTCAGAGTAGAACTAGAAGCAGTGGACAGGGATTTCAGGAGGCTGATTTTAGCACAATGTGATAAAAATTTCTAATCACTAGAAGTGTCCAAAAACTGAAGCATCTGTCATATGGAGTTTGAGTTTTCAATTGGTAGAGATATTCAAGCTGAGGCTAGGTGACATTCTGTCATGTGTGCTGTAGAAGAAATTTTTAAATTTGACTGGACATTGGACTAGATGATTTTGAATATCATTCCAATGCCAGAATTCTATGGCTGTATAACCTGGAAAACTTTATTAAAAATAAACATTGTAAAATTGTGAATCACTGTGTTGTATACACACCTGAAACATAAAATATTTTACCCTAATAAAAAAGTAGTAATAACATAATACTTGCCTGATAATTCAGAAATGACCCTAATAGATATACAAAGTTGCCAAATACTTAAGGAGACTCATTGTATGGTAGATGTGTCATATTGAAGAAGTGAGGAAAAGATTGATCATTCAGTAATAGTGATGGGACAACTGGAAACTTTGGATAATATAAAATTGGTTTCCTTCCTCCCTCTTTATCAACACATTCCATACAAATCAAAGTCTTAATTGTTGAAAAAAAAGGTTGAGTCAGAAAATAATGAGTGCATTGTTTTTACTGTCTAGGAGTTGGAAGCCATTTTAAGCAGAACATACAATACAGAAGGCACAAATTAAAATAATTGGTAAATTTGACTCATTAAAAAATGTTTCTATTGAACAAAATCTTATTATTAAAGTCAAAAGGTATGCAGTAAATGAGAAAATATTTGCAAGAAGAGAACTAATTTCATTACTATGGAAGAATTCTCAAAAATCAGTAGTTTAAAAATGAAAAACCCAATTGCAAAGTAGGGAAAACTCATGAATAAATATTGACTTACATATACGAAAAGATGGTCAGCTTCATTCATAATGAAGGAATGTATTTATAATGAATTACTACTTTTCCATCAAAAAAATTGATAACTATTAAAAGCTTTTATTAATAGCCAGTATGTATTGTCAAAGCTATAGAGAAATAAGCAATCTCACACGCTGTCAGTAGGAGTGTAAATTAGTTCTATATTTTGAAATAGGTATTATTGTAACTTGTAACTTGCATGTACCCTTTCATCCAATGTCCCTAATTCAAGGAATTGATCTTAAAACTTTATAGGTTTTGAGGGTATCTACCTGTGTAAAGTATATGATAGGCATAATAGCCTCTTTTATTAGGCTCTTACTGTGTACCAGGTACTATGCAGTGTTTTACTTTGATTATATTACTTAAATCTTTCAATAGCCCTAGAGACAGATACTATTAACATCTTCATTTTGTAGAAGAGAAAACCAAGGCACAGACAAGTAACTAGCTTAAGATTACACAGGATAGAGCCAGGATTTGAACCCAAACAGTCTGTCTTCAGAACTCTTGTTTCTGATAATTCACTATTTAATTGCAAATGATTAAAATCAAAGCTGAAATAAATATATTCATAGATGTATGTGTACACATGTAAATATGTTTTCATATATTTTTGCATGTATTCATACAGACAAATGATTTTACAATCTATGTGCATAGTCACACACACCATTCACACATATACATAAGATGTATACTATGACGTTGTTGGTCATGGAAAAATCCTGAATAAAATAAATGTTCACAAATGGAAGAAAGGTTAAATAAATTATTATGCCTCCATGTAATGTCATTTTATGCAACTATTCATTGAGGTCACCCTGTAGAGGCCATGGTATAGAGGATATAAAAGACACATTAAATTTTAAAAAACAAGTTTCAGAAGTGTATTTTTCCTATGATACCATTTTGGTGTATGTGTATGTGTATGTGTTTGTGTTTGTGTGTGTGTGTGTGTGTGCATGTGTGTATAACTGTCTAATTTCTGGAATGATGTCTTGATTATTGTAGCTTTGTAGTAAGGTTTGAAATCAAGAAGTATGAGTCCTCCCAATTTGCTCTTTTTTTTTTTTTTCAATATTGAAAAAAAGGGAGGGGATCTCTTGAAATTTCATACGGATTTTGGGATCTGCTTGTTAATTTCTACAAAGAAGCCAGTTAAACTTAGATAAGGATTTCCTTGGATCTACAGGTCAGTTTGGAGATTACTGCTATCTTCACAATTTTAAATGTTCTGATTGATTCATGAACGTGAGGTTCCTTTAGGTCTAATTTCTTTCAGCAATGTTTTATAGTTTTCAAAGCAAGTTTCATACTACTTTTGTTAATTTTTTCCCTAAGTATCTATTCTTTTTCTGTAGTTTATTTTTTTTAAACTAAGCTTTTAAGTAGTTACAAATATTTTTTACGGTTTGTGGATTTCCTGCCTTATTTAAGGCCATTTCCACCTTACTCCAAGGTTATAAAAATGGTCTCCTAAATCTTCTTCAAATAGTTTTTTTAAAAAAAGCTTTGCATCTTCAGTACATTTAGAATTTGTTTTTGTACAAAATATGAAGTAAGGAGTCTAGCTTTGTTTTCTGCCAGATGAAGAGCCAATTGTGCCAGCCATGTAAATCATACTTTCTCCACTGAATTAAAATACCAACTTTGTCATTAAGTTTAGAATATATACTTATATTTGTTTCACATGTTGCTGTACATTCATCCCTCGATTTGGAGGAATATACTAGGGTGAACTAGATTATATTATTCAGAAGTCTGTATGGAAGGAACAAAATCTGAGAAATCAGAGGATGGTCAAGAATCTCATTAAAAATTGTGAATACTAAATGCTAAAAGTTTCTATGAAGCTGTTGTAATCAACAGAGTATGATTTTATCCCATGAACAGATGAATAGGTAGATACAACTTGAATTTGAAAGCTGTCTTCAGTCATGCTCCACTCCTCCATTATAGCAGCTATTTTCATTTCTTTATTATCGTCCAGTCTTTGCTTATTTAACACAGTCAGCCTTCTAGAAATGCCAAATTTACCAGTTTTCTGGGCACACTTTTTTTCTTTCCTGTCTCTCCTTAACTTGCTCCTGCACTTCTGCCTGATGGTTGTTCCTAGAATATTTTCATGGGTCATTTCTTCTCCTGAAGTCTCCACCCTCCCATTCTTTTGCCCATCTTTCTTTCTCTGATCTCCAACAGCTTCTCTCAATCCCTCCACTTTCCCCTTCACTTGCCTTAGAAAGCTAAAAATTCATCTTTATTTGTAAGAGCAATACTGTATTACCTATCTCGTTACCCAGGCCACCCCTAAACTCTGGATTGTTACAACCATGAGGGTCTCTTAAAGTATTTGGCAAAGCATAGATAGCTCACATTTTGAGGGTTTTTGCCATCAGCTTTTTAAAGGAGTAACTTTTTCTCCCTGCTCTTTATGCATGGTTCACAGAGTTGTAATCACAGTTTATGTGCACGCAAATTTTGATTCTACTTTCATTTGATGCTATTTCATCAAATGTATAGACAAATAAAATTATGTTCTACTTTTCATTTGATGTTGTTTCATAAGCAGTTGTCTCATGAGTCTTTAAAAACTGTATAATTCCTTCATGAAGAGATGACATAACTGACATTCATTTCTCTAGTGTTGAACATTGAGGATATTTCCATTTTTTTTGCTGGGGAAATCTTGTTATAAAATATTTTTGAACAATTAAAGCTCTCTTTCTAGCAAGTTATTTGCTGAAAGTAAACCCCCAGGAATATGCAGAATGGGGAAAGAGGAGGAGTTTACATTTTTGTTGCCCTTGCCATATATTGTTAAATTTTACACAATATGATTCTAGTAACACCTGATTTCAAGATTTATTAAAAAGATACAGTAATAAAGACTATATGACATTGGCTTAAAGACAGACAAGTGAATTGAACAGAATAAAAAGTCTATGATAAACTTTCACACATAGGGATAATTGATTTTTGACAGAGGAGCAAAAGCAATTCACTGGAGAAAGGATAGTCTTTTCAACAAATGATGCTGGGACAACTTGTATGTCTATATACAAAATGAACTTAAAGTTATATTTCATACCATATAAAAATTAACTCAAAATATATCATAGATCACCATATAGATCAATAGAACAATATAGCTATTAAACCTCTAGAAAAAAATAGGAGAAATATTTGTAATACTGGGGATAGGAAATAATTTCTTAGACATGACACCAGAAGCACAAGCATAAAAGAAAAAATTGATAAACTGGACTTCATCAAAGTGTAAAACCTCTGCTCTTAGTAAGAGATAGAGAATGAAAACATAATCCACAGGTTAGGAAGAAATACTTTCAAGCAAATATCTGATAAAGGATTTGTGCTCAGACTATATAAAGAACTCTTTAAACTCAATAAAAAGAAAATAAACACCATTTTTAAAAAGAGTAAGACATTTCACCAAAGAAGATATACAGATGACAAATGATTGTACAGCTTTATTTGAAATTGCCAAGATTTGGAAACAAATTTTTTTATACATAAATATATAAAGAAACTGTTACATATCCATGCAATGGAATAGTATTTAGCAGCAAAAAAGAATAAACAATTAATACATGCTATAACATGGATGAATCTCAAAATAATTATGCTGACTGAAAGAATCTAGACAAAAAAGAATACATACTATGTGATTTCATCTATATAACAATGTAAGAAATGCATTCTAATACATAGTGACAGAAAGCAGATCAATTGTTGCCTCAGGATGGGGTGGGTTCATAATTGGAGGGACAGGCTGTAGGAAGTACAAAGGGGCACAAAGAAACTCTTAGGGGTGATGAATATATTCATCATCTTGATTGTGGTCATGATTTCACAGGTATATCTATATGCCATGCATGTTTCTATTTTTATACAATCTTCTTATAAAAACAATTATTGCATATATTTAAATGTTACTAATCATTGCTAACATGTTTGAGAAATAGAATTAATAGAGACAATAAACTTTCCTCAACTTCAGTATTTCTGGAAATTTATATCTCTGGACACCTTAAACTTTTAGTAGTTGTTCTTCAAAAGCCTGGATTTGAGCATCGGTACTGCTACTTGTTAGCTGTAATGTTGAGTCAGTCATTTATCTTTTATGCTACTCAATTTCCTCATCTGTACAATGAGGGTAATGGGGTCTACCTCCTAGGATTGGTTTGAGGATCAAAGACAATATACAAGAAAGTTCATTACACCCTATTAACAGCAAGTCAAGCGTAAAGTTTTTGTAAGTTTCATCATCAGATGACCTAGTTCATACCTTGATGAGAATGAAGATACTTATTTTTTCATTTTTTAAGGGGAGGTTAAGGAGAAGCCAGGGCACAGATGTTAGAATGAGGCAAGAGTTCAATGCCTATGGCACCCACCACACTCATAAACTGGTGGTCCCAAGTCCTGATTTCACATATTTAATATGACATCTGTATCCTCTCAACTTCTGTTGAAACCAGCCCCTACTCCCAGCATCCTTGACAATCACTAGCCCCAAAGAAAAACCCTATAGATAACTTTGGTTTGTTTTCTAGGTCAGAACTAAACATTGAGCCACTTTAGTCCCTGAATAAAATGGAACTTTTACATTCATTTTATAGTTAACTGAATAGCCAGTATTCTTGCATCTCTGTAATAGTATGGTGCCCCAGGAGTCTCAGCTTTAACTGGGAACTTATCAGAAGTTCAAGTGCTCATATCCTATTCTAGACCTACTCAGTCTGAAACTCTGAGGATAGGGACCATCAGTTTGTGGTGGTTTCATGACTCCTCCAGGAGATTTTGAGGCAGGGTAAAGTTTGAGAACCACTGCTATCATATATGCTGTTAAATCCTACACAGCAAAGCCAGTTTACTAGTTAGTGACAAATTAAGTAACTTTTAACTGATGGCCTTTTCTGGGCACATGTTCAGAAATATTTCTAATCTGCAAGAAGATTAATTTTCATTTAAATTCTACCCCTGGAGTGCCTAATTGGACACACATGGCATGGAATTTTGTCATTGGATCAGGCAGGTATTGGGGATTAATTTGACTTTTAGTACAGTGGAGTGCCATTTGGACAATCAAAGCGGTAATTTACAAAATAGTATCCTATTCTTAGGAATTTGAAGAATTCAAAAAAGCCTCCCAAATCACCTTCCTTACACTTCTGAGACTGGTTTGCAAATTTTCTTTTTTCTTTTTTCAAATTTACACAATAAACTTGCAGTACAAAGGGGTCTTTGTGTTAAGACAAATAAGACAATCTCCATGCTAATTTAAGCTAAGCACCAATTTTCAAGTTCAATGGTGCCCTTTTCACCTATTTTCTATTACCTAGGGTATCATTTGTTCACTTATCAAACAGAGTAAGCCAAACTGAAGAATATAACTTCCATTTGGAATCTTCCATTTGATTTCAATAGAAGGAGCTAAGATTTCAGCGTCTTTCCAGTGTCTGAACAGAAGTGGCTCCTCTGTTCTAAGCTCTGAACCCACAGACAGGGATGGACTCACAGCTTTAACCTCAGTGGTGTGGCAGGATTCAGTAAGACTGCCTGTGGGATAAATATTAGCTTTATTATTAGTCTTGGCTTTTTCCTCCTTGTCACATTCCAGATGAGCCCCAAAAGGCAGAAGTGAGATCATTACTGAAGCCTGGGCTTTCCGCTGGGCATTCCCTTCCTAGACTTTGATTCGTGTGTGTGTGTGTGTGTGTGTGTGCCCTCGCACGCACGATCCTGATTTTGTCTTCATGTTCTCTGCATTCTTTGTATTTTAAAATCTAGGTCATTGATTCTTAGTCTTTGGGATTTTGCAGAACAGTAAATTAAAAGAAATTCGTGTTTAAATTAAAAAAATTTTTTTGAAACACATGTTTTTAAAATTGAGAAACTGTTATAAATTAGTTATTTCAAGTTTGCCAAATGGGGATTAATGAGAAATTAGCCTTTATTATCTCGATCACTTTATCTTAAAAAAAGGACTTTAAACAACAATAAAAAAGTGTAAAGAACATAATACTAGAATAAAGGGCTGTTATTTTAAAGGAAGACCATGGGTAGCCTAACACCACAATATCTTTATAAGAGACAGCTGGGACACAGCGTGTAAACAAGCAGGTTCTGGGCTCAGTGCTACGGGGGTTGGAGTTCTATTACCCACTAGCTGTGTGATTTTGGGCAAATCACTCTCTCTCTGAACGTCAGTTTCCTCAACTATAAAATAGATTTAACAATAGTTCATAGTTCATAGTGGGGTTTTTTTGTTATTGTTGTTAATCCAGTGTTATTGTTAGTCTCAGTGTGACATTTGGCCTGATACAAGCTGTGATAACTAGAAGAAAAGTTCCCGCTTTTTTCTCAGCTTTATTATTGACATACAACATTGTGTGAATTTAAAGTGTACAATTTAGTGATTTCACACATGTGTATATTTCAAAATGATTACCCCAGCAATTTAGGTAACATATCCATCACCTCACGTAGTTATATTTTTTTAAGTTCATAGTGTTGTGTAAAGGTTCTATTAACGATATGTAAAGACACTTTCTGTGTTCTTAGCACAGTGTCTGGCCCTCGGTTGTAAAATGTTAGTTATTATTATAAATAAGAGTGAAAAATTAAGTTCTATCAGCTCTCTTTTTTCCTTCTAATATAACTAGACAAACTGTTATTTTGCATTTGATCGCACTGATTCAGATGTCTAATTGCTGGGATAAGGCCACCAGCCTCTTTAGCTTTCTTCCTCTGAAGTTTGTTCACCTGACTGAGCATGGCTCTATATTCAGCTGCTGATGCCTGGTCCTCCAAGGTCCAAATGCTTAACCATGGCATACTCTGAAGAAGGTCACAGGTACGGGCTCTGTGACATTAGATATTGTTAGATCCTGGGTATCTCTCCTGTCCTGCAGATAAGTGAGTGTCTGGCTTTCTCATAAGTACCTACACAGGTGTTGCCTGCTGGCTGATGATCACATGATCAGTGCAGAAGCACCAAACTCCTCATCCTGACTTCAGAGTTTCCTCTGGGCAGCATGTGAGAAATGGCTCCCTGCTTTTGTTTGCTTTTTTGTCATCCAGGTCTAGTTTCAAAGGACTCTGAAACTTCCTTGACACACCTGGACCTGAAAGCAAGATCTCACTTTAAAAATCCAGATTCATGTTGCATTTTGGCTGAATGAACAATTTGTCTTTCTTGGTTTCTTTGCATCTCTCTTTACTAGTTGCTTGACACAACATCTTTCTGTCTGCTCTGTACAATGAAAATAGGAAAAATAACAAAAGTACAAATTACAAATCTGTTCCAAAATATACTTACAGTAAATAAAATGTGCATTTTACAAAGAGATATACAGTACATGTTTCTATGCATTCTGGGAAATTTTGCAACCTCTAGGTAGGGCCAACACTTGAGGAAGAAGCTAAGAGGATTTGCATTCAATCATAGTTTTTAGTGGGTTTCTTATGGCCAGTCTGTGAGTTGCATTGAAAATGATTAACATCACTTGTGCAGGGAACTGATTTTGTTTGGGTTAAGCAAACTCTAGCTTTAGTTTTAAGTTTATTAAAACTTTTCAAGAATTTCATCAGCAGCTCATATAATGCAGTTCAAAAAAGTAAGCATGTTAAGGTAAGCAGACAACTCTTTAGAACCCCTAAAACATTTTCTTGCTGTGTTGTGTTGAATTCTTCATCTGCAATGGGCTATCATGATAATATTCTTCTTCAGGACAACATGGTCCCAGGACTGAGACAATCCCATGGGACTGAGAGGGAGAGTAAGGACAGGGGTGAGGAGAGACTCCCTTGTTTCATGTCAGAGAGAAACTTGTAACACACAATCCATGGTCCTCCAATCTTCTCTTTCTGTCATTTGCCATAACGCTTAATGAAGGTTTCAGCTTTATTCTGGAAGTCCTCCCTGTCCCACAAATATGTTCTATAGCTTTAATGTTCAATGGATCATCAGAGTTCAAAAGATCAGTAAAGAATGAGTTTATTATAAGCTTTTGCATAGCAAAGGAAACCACAAAAAGAAAGGACAGGCTACAGAATGGGAGAAAATATTTGCAAATGATGTGACTGACAAGGGCTTAAGTTCCAGAATATACAAGCAGCTCATACAATTCAATAATAACAAAAACCCAATCAAAAAATGGTCCGTAGACCTAAACAGACATCTCTCCAAAGAGGACATACAGATGGCCAATAGGCACATGAAAAGAGGCTCAACACCACTAATTATTGAAGAAATGCAAATAAAAACTACGAGTTATCACCTCACAACAGTCAGAATGGCCATCATTCAAAAGTCCACAAATGATAAATGCTGGAGAGGGTGTGGAGAAAAGGAACCCCCCTATACTGTTGGTGGGAATGTAGTTTGGTCCAGCCACTACAGAAAACAGTATGGCGATTCCTTAAAAAACTAAAAATAGAGTTACCGTATTATCCAGCAATCCCATTCCTGGGCACATATTTTGAGAAAACTCTAATCTGAAAAGATACGTGCATTCCAGTGTTCATATCAGCACTATTTACTATAGCGAAGACATGGAAGCAACCTAAGTGTCCATCAGCAGATGATTGGATAAAGAAAGTCTCTTGGAGAGAGAGAGAGAGAGAGAGAGAGACAGAGAGACAGAGAGACAATGGAATACTACTCAGCCATAAAAAGAATGAAATAATACCATTTACAGCAACATGGATGGACCTAGAGATTATCATACTAAGTGAAGTAAAGATAAATATCATATGATAATCACTTATATGTGAAATCTAAAAAAATGACACAAATGAACTTATTTACAAAACAGAAAGAGACTCACAGACACAGAAAACAAACTTTTGGTTACCAGGAAGAAGAGGGGAGGGAGAGATAAATTAGGAGTTTAGGATTAGCAGATACAAACTACTACATATAAAATAGATAAACAACAAGGTCCTACTCTACAGCATGGGGAACTATATTCAATAACTTGTAATAACCTATAATAAAAAAGTATATGTGTGTGTGTAACTGCATCAGTATGCTGTACACCAGAAACTAGCACAACATTGTAAGTCAACTGTACTACAATTAAAAGAAAGTTTAGTCCTCAAAGAACATCCTTGCCTGTTCTGGTGGGAGTCCAGCCAGTACTGTCAGTCAAACGTTCTCATGGTAAACTTAGACACCTGCACCTATCTTGGTGATACTGAGGTGCCAGATCCTGGTCAGACATTTATGTTGGAAGGTACCATGTTGTACACACTGGGAACTGCAGTTTCAAACTGAAAATTTCCACCCTGGTAGCAATATTCATCTGGGGTTACAGTTAGTTGAAAACAACGAAGCTTGTTTGGATCAGGAAAATGCCCTCTACACGGACAAAGTAAATTAGCTGCAAGTTCTGCAACTTCTTTAACAAGCAGCTTGTCTCTCACAGAAACCCTCTGAGTGACATCAAATTGTTGTTTGAGACACTTGGAAACTGTTGTCCCACTTCAGCGTTGCTTACCAGTATTAGTATTACTGCCACCTTTATCCTAGGCACCCAGAGACAGGTGACGTGGGCCCAGTGACCAACACCATGCCGGTCCTGGCAGGAGATGCAGCTGATCACATTGATATCAAAATCTTATAGGCTCTTTTTTTATTTTATCAGCCTTCCTCCCCTCCCTTCTGCTGAAGAGAGGCTGGAGACCTTCCATTCTTATATTCAGGGCCTGTTTAAAGGTCAGAGATGTAGTTAAGAGGATGCATGTGTGTGTATGTTTTAGGGGAAGGACCCCCAGCTCACCTTGGCAGGGCTTGGCAGGTTCCAAGAATTTGGCTGGATCATCCCAGAGTGGGGAGCAGGTTAAGTCCCTCTTTACAGGGATTCCCAGACACTGCTGGGTTAGAGGGGCATGATTGAATTTTGGAAGGTATCTGTGGCAGAATGTTCACGGTGGCCCCCAGTGGATCACACTTTGTATGGCCACGGTCTTTGGCAGTTGACTTTGACACTCCTCCCTTCAAGAAGTAGAGTCTATTTCCCTGACCGATGAATCTAGGTTGGACTTACAACTTACCTGGACTACAGAATGCAGCAGAAGTAAAGTTCCAGAACTTCTGAGCACAGGGCTTAAGAGGCCTTGTAGCTTCTGCTTTTGCTCAAGGATCCCAGCCACCCTGTAAAGAGGTCTAGGTCATCCTGCTAGAGAGAGAGAAAGGCCTTGTGGAGAAAATCAAGGTGTCTCAGGGGACATGACCTTCTCGGACCTCCAGCTTGGCTCAGCCGCAAGCTGACTGCAGCTATGAGAGTAAGCCCAGCGTTTACCACAAGGAACAGAGATACCTGGCTTCATTTAACTCTGCCCAAATTCCTGGCTCACAGGAACATGTCATACAATGGTGGTTCTAAGCCATTACCTTTGGGAGTGGTTTGTTATGCAACAATAGATAACTGTAGCCAAGTGGCTGCCTGGGCACCTCAGCTTTGGGGATCATAATTAAGTTTCTCTGAGTGGGAATGGACGTCACCTGTGGAAGCGGCCCACTCTTGAACAGACCATAGTTGTCTGGGCTAGCATCCATGATACAGAGAGGGAAATGTCTTTGGTGGTGCCAATAAGCCCCCTCAGCTCGTGGGGGCTATAAAAGCCTCCTGAAATGATGGAGAGTGAATTTTAGTTAACCATGGGAGGGTCTGAGGGATTGAGTTAGGTTTAATTTGATTTTAAAAAATAAAGAAATGTGGTATTTCTTGTACCCAAGTGTTATGGAGAAAATCCAAATAGGCTATACAAACCTGTTTATATATACAATGTTTATTATGTTAAACATTCTCTTTAATTTCTTCTTTTTGCTGAAAATCTTGGGAAATAGTATATTTTTAAGCAGTCCTCACTCACAAATGAAAAACCTATTCAGTCTTCACTTCTGTGGCAGAAATGTCACAGTTTCTTCATTGCTTTCTTTGCTATGTAAATGGTATTTTTATTTTTGACTTTAATTTTTTATTCTTGCATCCAGGGAGATATATATTGAAATCTAAACTTATTAATAGCAAACAGGTCAAGGAAGAAGAGGAGGCATTGGAGAGAACTGTGTTGTTATTTTCCTTTGCCATCCCCTATTCATCGTGCTTCTGAACTCTGAACACTGGTGCCCAGAAAGCGGGCTAGCTGTTAAGTGGAAACTCATGATAAATTTGCCAGTCTTCTAGATTCCTGCTTGTAATGCCTACTTCATTTGAAAAATTTCAGAGTAAATCAAACCATATACTTCTCTGCTCAGAACCCTCCAACAACTTCCCACTCAGAGTAAAATCCAGTCCTTTCCTTGGTATGGTAGTCAGAATAACAGCCTTCCAAAGATGTCTACATCCTAATCCCCAGAACCTGTGAGTATGTTACTTTACTTGGCAAAAGAGACTTTACAGATGTGATAAAGTTAGGGATTGAGGAAGAGAGAGAGAGAGGAGAGAGAGAGAGAAAGAGAGAAGAGATTGGAGAGAGAGAGAGAACAGAGATTGAGAAAAATTTAAAGACATTGTGATGCTGGCTTTGAAGATAGAGGAAGGGGCCATGAGTTAGGAATACAACCAGCCTCTAGAAGCTAGAAAAGGAAATAGATTCTCCCCTAGAGTCTCCAGAAAGAATGAAGCCCTGCCAACACCTTGATTTTAGCTTAATAAAACCCATTTCGACTTCCTGAACTCCAGGAACCCCTCTTCCTCCAGAACCGTAAGATGAGAAGTTTGTGTTGTCTTGAGCCACTGTTTGTGGTTATTACGGCATCAACAGGAAATTAATATGTATGGTCTATAAGACTGTATGTAATCTGCTTCCCTGTCCTGCCCACCTCATCTCTGACTTTATTTCCGTCTGTTTCTACTCCCTGTCTCTCCTGGACCCATAGTCCCTCCCCACTCTTTCTCAAACATTTTGAGCATGCTACCTCCTCAGTCTTTGCATTTACTCTTCTCTGCTTCCAAAGCTTTTCCCTAAGATATCCATTCATGAGGTTCAAACCCTCATTTCCTTCCTTACTTTTTGCTCAAATGTCATCTTTTGGGGGATGGATTTTTTGACCACTTCAAATGAAACAGCACACCCACCCCATCCATCTCTCTCCACTTAATGTTTTGCTTGTTCATTGTTCTACCCTTGAAGGCAGACACTGTGCCTGCTTTGTTCACCACTGCATCAGTAACTCCTAGAGCAGTCTTGACTTATACTACGTATGTGAGAATCATTTATGGAACAAATGAGTGGTTAATAAACATTTGAGGAGCAGTGTGGTGTGGTAGAAAAGAACACAGCCTCGGAACTGGATTCATCTGTGTTGAATCTTGGCTTTTAGGTGTGTGGCCTTGGGCAAGTTACTTGAATATCCACCCTGTAAGTGGGAGCTACAGCTCATACCTCTAGAATTGCTAGAGGAATGAAATGAAATAGTGTCACATGTGCCTGTCTCCAAGCTGTCACCCCTCTTCCTCTGGGTGAGCACTTAACTGCAGCTCATGTTGTCTTCTGTAAAGGGGAAAGTTCCAGAAGAGGCCCAGTAAAAGCAGTGCTAAAGACTGGAGCATAAATTCTGTATCATTCTTTGGGATGACTTCTGTTTCTCTGTGCTTCATTCTGGAAAACTTCTGACCCATCCTCCAGTCACTGCTTGTTGTAGCTGCATCTAATAAACTGTAAAACCCATCCAGTGAGTTAAACAAAACTTTTTTATTGTGGTAAAATATCTGTAACATAAAATTTACCATTTTAACCATTTTTAAGTATACAGTTCAGTGACATGAAGTACATTCACATTGTTGTGCAACCACTACCACCATCCATCTCCAGAACACTTCATCTTCCCATATTGAAATTTCCTACCCACTAAGCATTCACTCCTCATTCCCTGCGCCCCCCAGCCCCTGCCAATCACCTTTTTACTTTCTGTCTCTATGAATATGACTACTCTAGGTCCCTCATATAGGTGGGATCATGCAATATTTGTCTTTTTGTATCTGCCTGATTTCACATAGCATAGTATCTTCAAGGTTCATCCATGTTGCAGCATGTGTCAGAATTTACTTCCTTTTTAAAGCTGAATAACATACAACTGTATGTACGTATAACACTTTATCTACTCGTCTGTCAAGGGATACTGAGTTGTTTCTGCCCTTTGGCTGTTGTGAATAATGCTTCTGTGAGCACTGGTGTACAAGCATCTTTCTGAATCCCTGCTTTCAGTTGTCGTGTGTATACCCAGAGGTGGAATTGCTGGATTGTATGGAAATTCTGTTTAATTTTTTGAGGAATCACCATACTGTTTGCCACGGAGGCTACACCATTTTATATTCCCACCAGCAAGGCACAAGGGGTCACATTTCTCCACATCCTTGCCAACACTTGTTATTTTTTGTGTTTTTGATAATGGCCATCCTGGTAAACTTTTCAACAGTGCTGAAATCATAATCAAGGACATGAAAATAGAAATGATAAATAACTAAGTATAATTTGCATCTATAAATTTGGAATGCTTTAAAAAATAATGACAATTGCTAACATTTATTGAGTGCTAGTAGATACGTTATTTTTTATTTATTTATGAGGGGGCATAATTAGGTTTATTTAGTTTAATGGAGGTACTGGGAATTGAACTCAGGACCTTGTGCATGCTAAGTGCACACTCTACCACTGAGCTACACCCTCCCCCTGGAACACTTTTTTAAAAACACAAAATCCAACATAAATGAGGCTATAAAGAAATTTTCATTACTGGTGGCATTATAAATTGGTAGAATTACATTGTGTAAAATTGAACAATATATGTTGATGGTAATAAAAATGTAAACTATTCTTTCACTTTCCACATATTTCCAGGGGCTTACTTTCAGAAAATAATAGGAGAGCTTTAATTGCCTAAAAATATTTTGTAATAAATATTCCCCAGCAAAAAAAAGTGGAAATGCCTTCCATATTCAATGCTAAAGAAATAAGTCAATTATGTCATTTCTACGTGGTGGAATGATACAATTTTTAAAGATAAGACTCATGATGAGAAAACTGCTTATGAAACAACATCAAACGAAAAAGTAAAACACAAATTTATAAGTATATACATTTGATGAAATAACATCAAATGAAAGTAGAGCACAAATTTGTGATTACAGCTCTGTAGGAACTATGCATATGGAGCAGGGAGAAAAAGTTGTTCCTTTAAAAAGTTGGAGGCAGAAATCCTCAGAATGTGAGCTATCTTTGCTTTGCTGGATACTTGAATAGACCCTCATGGTTGTAGCCATCTAGAGCTTAGGGATGGCCTGGGTTAGAGTGAGAGAAGTAATTTAGCATTGCTCTTCCAAATAAAGAAGATGAATTCTTAATTTCCTGGGGCAAGCAAAGGTGGGCAGGAACGGGAAGAAGCTGCTGGAGATGAAGAGTGAGATCAGAGAAAGAAAGATGGGCAAAAAAATGGGAGGGTGGAGACTTCAGGAAAAGAAATGTCCCATGAAAATGTTCTAGCAACAACCACGAGGCAGAAAAGCAGGAGGGAGCTAGGGAGATACTAAATTGGCAGTTATTAAAGCAAATTGGCTCTATATTTATTGACTCAGAGGGACAAGATGATATAAACAAATCGCAGAGCATTGTTTATAGTCTGTGTGGCAGAGATTGCTAAATATTTCCCTAAGATCCATTCTCCTCCTTCCTTTTCCTTTGGTAACTGAATCTCTAAATTTTAACCAGGCACATGACTGATCAGCTAAAGACTATTTCCAAGCCTCCTTTGCAGTTAGTTGTGTGCCAAGTTTTAAATTATGGCCAACGGGAAATGATTAGAAGTGATGTGTGCACCTTTGAAAATCTGTTCTTAAAGGGAACAAATACTTTCCTGCCCCCACAATTTCTCCTTCCTGATGACTGGAATACAGACATGGTGTGAACCACCCAGGAAAATGTGGTTGAAGCAACCCACAAGGATGGTGGAGCTGCAAGATGGAAGGAACTTGGATTCAAAATGACTTCAGGGAACAGAACCACCTCTCTAGTTTTGTACCACCCACCTGGGAACTGTTATGCAAGAGAGAAGTAAATTTCCATCTTG
Organism: Camelus dromedarius; assembly: GCF_036321535.1. Lineage (NCBI taxonomy): Eukaryota > Metazoa > Chordata > Mammalia > Artiodactyla > Camelidae > Camelus > Camelus dromedarius. The sequence goes on along the minus strand of NC_087443.1, from coordinate 55,479,732 downwards.
TTTAAGTTACAGATATATTGGTCTATTATAGAAGCAGGCTCTGAATCCTAACTCAGAACAATTTAATTTTCGTATTAAAAAAAATAGTAAAACCCTTGCATATATATGTATAAGGAGCTTATAGAAAGATGTGGAAAGATACATACCAAGCTGTTACCTTGGTAACCCAGGGAGTGGGTTGGAATGCAGTTGGGGATAATGCACTTTGTCTCCATTGGAGGACATAATATTCTTTCAACTGTGTTCTAGGCAGGCTTTTTACATTACAAGGAGACTCACTCAAGTTAACTCAAATGAAGGGGATTTAGGATTACAGAAAAGCCGCATAGGCTCTAAAATCAGGAACTCAAGTACAGCTAGGCTCATGGGAACTGGAAAGTAGTCAGGAACCACGGCTGGTATCTGCTTCCCTCTGTTCTATTTTCCACCTTTCTCCCTTCTGCACATCTGTTTACCCACAGTCCAGACACAGTTGCACCTTGGCCATGTCTTCATCAGTGGTTCTCAAAAGCGTGGTCCTTGGGCCAGCAGCATCAGAATCATCTAGAGCTTGTTAGAAATGCAAATTCTTGGGCCTCACTCCAGACCTACTTAATCAGAAGTCCCGGTGGCACCCAACAATCTGTATTTTAACAAACCCTTCAGATGATTCTCTTGCACATTGAAATTAGAGAACCACTGGTCTAGATGATATTCCACTGATACCTACACTCAATGGGCAATAGGTGCTGCTTAATATAAAACAGAGAGACCCTAATTGGCTCGGTTTACCTTTTTTTTTAAACCACTTCACACAAATAGTAGGTCACTGACTGGTCTGTCCTTGTTCCAACTTGTCTTTGAAAGGGGGTAGGCTCACAATTTAACTCTTGCTGTATATTTAGACAGCACCTCCCCACCCATTATACATGTTACTATAATGAGTATCTTCACACACACGTTCACAGAATAAAAAAGAATGCACAATTTTATGGCTTTGTATCATTTTCTACCTCCATTAGTGGTATGAGATTGTACTAGCATCAATATTATAATTAAATTGTTCTTGCATTTTGGCTAATTTAACAGTATCATTTAAAAAACAAAATAATGAATCCTTTTTTTTTTTTATAAAAGGGAGGGGGAATTTGCAGTGAGTCAAATGACAGGCTTGAGGGTTCGGTTTCAGAGAGCTACTGCTCATGTGGCGAGAGGCAAGTTTGTGGGAAGCACATAGCTAAAGGAAGGAGAAAGTGTTCATGGAGTGATGTTGAGCAGAGCAATGGCAGGGGTGTTGGGAAGAATGCAAGGCAAGGGTTGATTGCCACTTAATAGACCTGCTAAAGCATGAGACAACTAGTAGCTCATAGGTTAAAAAATTTGTTTATGTATGCTTTATAAATTTATAGTTTGCTCACTTATAAAGAAGGAGGAGAAGAAGAAGAAGAAAGAGAATGGGTAGGGGAAGAGGGGAAAGAAGAAAGGAGGAGAAGGACAAGATTTGGTGGCAGTGTGTTTTTATATGCATTCAATAACTTTTTTTCTTCCAGAGAAAAATATGGGGCATGAAGGCAGAGGGAAAAGAAGAAAACATGGGAGATAATTTTAGTCTTGGGTAGACCCTGAGGTGGTTGCATTTGAGCACTAATCTGGCTCTGTGAGAGTGAGAGAAGGGGAAAGCAGGTCTGTTTGCTGAAGCGTAAGGGTCCAGAATCCAAGGCAACCACGTAGGCTAGCACAGTAGTGCCGGTGTGCAGAATGCAGTTGCTTTAATTTGCATTTCTTTGATTACTAGCAATTATGAACCCTGTTACATAGGTCTGTTTACTATTAATTCCCCAATGCAAATTGGCGCTTCATTTCCTTTGTCTATTTATCAAGTGGGTTCTTTTTTCTATTCTTTAAATAGCTAGAATGCAACCTTTGTATTAATCCTGTGTCATATTTGTGATAAATATTTTTAATTTATGTAAGTAAATATATAAATAGACCTGATGACTTTCCCCTTAATTTTGTTTGCTTGTCAAGGTATAAAAATGAAAAATTTATGTATTTGAGTATCTAACTTTAGCAATACTTTTCTATCACATTTAGAGTTGAGAAAGTTACCAATCCTCTGCAGATCAGATAAATACTCCATTCTTACTTCTTTTTTATTTTATTTGATATGATTTTTATATTTAACACTTCAATTGATCTGGAATATCTTTTTGCAGAATGTTGTAAATATAGATCTGATATAATTTCCTCCCCAAATTACTAATTATTCCAATACCATTCATTAAAGAAAGTGTTCTCACCCCAGAGTTTTGAAAAGCTTATAGTATCATATAATGACTTGATATTAGCTGAGTCTATTTCTGGATTCTCCATTTTGTTCACTGCTATGCGTTGCTTTTCTTTTTCTTTTCTTTCTGCCAGTACGACACTGTATTCCTTCCCACTTATGGTAGATAACCTACCCATTTAAAAACATAATTTTCCAGGGAACTCAAAGCAGAGTCCTATTTTAATAGTTTGAGTATTTCGGGGGGGGGGGCGCAAATCTTTACTATGTAACAAATCTATGTGGTAATATGTACACTTAACAGATAAAATCACTAATTTTTTATTAGTATAAAAGTAATACAAGCTCTTTGTGAAGTTTTTATTAAGTTACTGAGATATAATTCACATAGCATACAATTGACCCATTTAAAGTGTACAGTTCAATGGCTTTTAGTATATTCACAGATATATACATTCATCACCACAATCAGTTCTAGAACGTTTTCATTATCCCGAAAGGAAACATCACATCCCTGAGCTGTCACTTCCCACCACCTCTCTATTTCTCCCCAGATGGGCAACCATTAATCTACTTTCCAGCATATCCCGAACTTTTCATATAAATGGAATCGTACAATATGTAACTGGCTTCTTTCATTTAGCATGATGTTTTCAAAGCACATACCAATATTTCATTCATTTTTATTTGACTAATAGTATTCCACCATATGGGATATAATACATTTTATTTATTCACTCATCAGTTGATGGATATTTGGTTTATTTCTACTTTTTGGCTCTTATAAATAATGCTGTTACGAACATTTGTGGATTTTTGTGTGTGTGTAGATGAATGTTTTCATTTGTCTTGAGAAGATGCCAAAGAGTAGAGTTGCTGGATCATGTTGTCAAGTTTATATAGCACAGAATGTACAAAGTACAAGTCATCTGTAACATCCCCCAACCTCCTCCACCCTCCAGGCAACCCAGGTACTTTAATACTTGGTAGCATATCCTGTTTTTCTAAGCATACAGCCCCCTTTTCTTCATTGTTTTAATATTCTTCTTTTTCTTTCTTTAAAACATTTTTCGTTCTTCTTTTCTTTCCCTCCCCCTCTTTTCTTTAACAAGAATGGGAAAGGACTCAATAGAGGAGTAATGATGGCCCAGGGGCAAAGCACTCCCTGAAGACCATCTATTATTATGCCTCTCTGGTGACAGTGTTGGCTCGGAGAATAGGAGGGAAGGGGGTGAGAGGGAGAATGTGAACCTTGCTCTCCCCCACTCACCAGCTCCTCTCTGCACCTCTGTAGGAAATAACCACCACTCGGACTGAAACCATTCTGTGTAGCAGAAGAGACGTTCATAGGCAATTCTTAGTCTTCATCACCACCCTCCACCCCATCCCTGCTAATGTAGGGTTAGGATGGGGAGTGAGGCTTGCAAAGCAAAGCTGATATTTGTCAAGAAAAATAAAACCATTGCATGTTTATATGTCACTATTAATCAGCCCCTTTACAGTTATCCTACTACAGCTGCCATAGTAATCTCTCTCACCAATTCTAAAGAATTTTAGTTGATTCTCTTGAGTTTTCTAAGAATACAATATATCTGACAAACAGCTTCAGTTTTTCTTTTCCTATATTTTCCCTGTTAATTTTGCTTGTTGCACTAAAACTATGGTTCCCAATTCCATCATACTTGTAACAAAAATTATGTAACAGCATCTTTACTAATTTGAAATACAATTCAGAGGTAATGTAAACTACTTAATCTCATGATTTCTAAACCATCAGTATTATGCCCTAATTTAAGGAGAACTAAAGGAAAAGCATTTTGTAATAAGATAGTATTATTTCTACATGTGTTTGCACACAAATATACTAACAACCAAAATGAAGTCGCAGATGCTCTTACCTATGAACATTATCACTGGGAAGGTGACAACTAGAAATTTAGATCAGTACAGGTATGTCCTATAGGTTATTCAAATAGCTACAGTGGTGCTACAGGTAAGAAGATTTTCCTAAATGGTCAAAAACTCTTGGTAAAGTTTGGAAAAAACAAAGTACAGTATTCTATCAAATGCCATAGCTTCATCCAGGAAAGTTTTTATTGTATATTAAATCCTTGCAAAAAATGCCTTGTGTTTACATATATGTAAAACAGAGTAGTAGGACACTAGAAAGTGGTGTGGCATGTGGGGCAATTCTTCAATCTATGGAACTGTCCCTTGTATTGCAAATATCTAGGATCTTTGGCTCCTATCCGATGTTTGCCTCTCATCATTATGTTACCAAATACACTCCCACAGTCTTCCAGCACGTTACCCAGGATGTATGTGTATATGTATCTCCTAGGATGTATGTACCTTCCTTGCTGAGTCCCAGTGGTGATTTTAGAATGATCTCCAATACAATGGCACTTATAATTCAAATGCTTCCTTCACCATTATGTCTTAGGTCCTGATGGATAATCTCTATTAGGTCAAGGAAGTTTTCTATTACTAGTTTCTACTCATTTTTTTGTTTCTGGAATGTGAGTCTTAACTTTTATTAAATACTTTCTTAGGATCTATTGAGATGATCTTGGGGTTATACTTCTTTATGGGTAGAATGATTTATATTAACAGTTTTTCTAGTATTTATTACATGGTTTTGATGTAAATTACAGTATGTTAAAAGTAGCTGCAAAGTCAAATGCAACACTCTGGTTGCATTTATTTTCATATTTTTCTTTAATATACTTGCCTACATATTTTTAAATCAACTTTTTGAGGAATAATTTGCATACAATGAAATCTATTTATTTAAAGTATACATTTTGATGAATGCTGACAATATTATTTTCCCATGTAATCACTACTATAGTGTAGAGAATATTTCCATCACTCCCCTTATGTCCTTTTATAGTCAATTTCCCTCTATCTTTAGCCCCAGGCAACTAGGATCTGCCTTCTGTCATTATAAATTAAATTGATTTCTTAGAGTTTCATATAAATGGAATCATACAGTACGTATTCCTATGTCTGACTTCTTTCATTCAGCATGTTTTTGAGATTCATTCATGTTTTCCTTTCTACAAATTCCTTTTTACTAATGATTTGTGTTTCATTATAAGAATATATCCCATTTTTTTTATCTGATGGACATTTGGTTTTTCTCCAGCATAAGCTATTATGAATAAAGTTGCTATGAACATTCATGTACAAATCACTGTATGAATATGAGTTTTCATTTTTCTAGGACTGGATTGGTTGGCTCATGTGGTGTTTGTTGAACTTTATGAGAAACTGATGAACTGTTTTTCAAAATGGTTTGAAATGATACATTCCCACCAGTAATGTTGATTAAAGCCTATTTCTTGCTTTCAAGCAGGTCTCTATCCCCAGGATGGTGCTTGGTTTACCCTCCCCCAATCTTTGCCTTTCTATGCATGAGTGGATGCCCAAGTGTGAGTGGGGAGTGAAGGTATGGGGCCACCACCTTGGTATGCTGAGTTACACAGAAGCCCCCTTTGTGGGCACAGCCTGGGCATCTATCTTTTCAGACCATGGGGCAGTGGGCCCAAATTCTCACCTTGGGATCTGATTCAGCAAGTGCTGAACAAAGACAAATACTAAAAGGACATGGAAAGGGGAAGTCAATAGAAAGGCCCCACTGCCATGTACGTGAATGACCCTTTGTGCTTCACTTTTATAGAATGGGAATCCTCAGTCACTTTCTTTTTCATTATTTGTCAGAGAAATGTGCTTTAAGACTCAGTGGTGTCCCCTCCCCCAGCCCTTCACCATATATCTCAGCTAAAGAGGAACCAGAAGTTCTGCTGTCAAAAGGGGAAGACAAGGTGAGGTGACTGTCCTCAGATAGTAAAAGCTCACATAAAACTAATTTCAAGTTCACACAGCCCCATGCAGCTGCAGTCACTGGGTCTACAGGGTCTTCCAGGTGTTAGACAAGTAAGCCAGGGCAGTCAGATACTGTTATTTCATTGGTGTTTTCCTGTGGCATTGTGGGCAGTGGCAGGCTCTGTCTCGCTAAGTCATCTCAATGTTACTGAAGTGGACACCAGATATGCTGACAGAGCCTCCTTCAGAAGGACTTGTCCAGCTACAGGGAGTGCTGTCAGCAGGCAGCCTTTAACACAGATGGCTTCAGCTGCCTTGTCCAAGGGCATGTCCTTGCCAGGCTGGCCCACTGATAGTGGGGTTGGAGTGCAGGTGGGGGTGAAGCCCAGGCCTTTGAGACCAACACCACATGGGACAATTCTGATGGTCTTTTTAACTCTAGAGCTCCAGTGGGGTTGGCCAAGGCCCTCCAAGATCTTGACTTCTCTTGTCCACTCTCACTCCTGCCCTCCTTGCCACAGATGTTACTTTCAAGAGCACTTCCCAGTAAGCATTCTGCACAGTAAAGTCCATCTCAGAGTCTGCTTCCTGGAGAACACATCTTGGACAATGATTTAGTAAAAAGTAACATGTGAACTTGTATGAGTCTATTTGGGGAATGAATGGATATATACTTCCAAATGCATAGAACATCTGTGGAACTATACCAAAGATACTGTTAACAATAAGCTACCTCCAGGGATCAGGATAGGGATCTTTGGGGAGTGGGGAGGTGCTACTTTATACTCTTTCCTATGAGCATGAATTACTTTTTCTTTTATAATTAAAAAAACTTTGATTTTAAAGACATTGGATTGCAACAAACAGAATTGTCATAGCTACCACGTGGGAACACCTTCATTCCTGGTACTTTACCATGCATTCTTTAATCCTCACCACAGTGCAGAGAGGTGGGTGTCATTATCATGCCATTTTATAGATGAGGAAGGTGAGTTTCAGAGGTGCCAAATGGTCGAGGAGCATCTGTCACCAAGCAGTGGAGACAGAATAGAGTCAGGCTCTGACTCCAAAGTTCATGTTCTTTTTGAGCTTAATCATGGTGCGTGTCTTTCTGTCAGCTCAAATGACACCCTTTATTCTGAGTAGAGAGTGTGGTGTGATGGGAAAAATGAGGAATTGGCAGCTGAGACCAAGCTTCTGGTCTTGTTGCTATTTATCATTACTGACCTCTGAGTCACTAATTGCCTCTCTCCTGCACTTATCTATAAAAATCCCAGAGGCAGTTTGGTGTAGAGACAAGATCTAAGGGCTGCTGTGTTTGACAGAGCTGACTCTTACTCGTTGCTGTGTGATTTTTTTTTTTTATCAATTGCATCACCTCTCTGAGCCTTTGTTTTCTAAAGCAGAATAAATGAACTGTAAGACTCAGGGTTGTTATGAGAGTTAAATGAGGTAATATGATAGCCCTTAATATATTGTAGGCACTCAAGGAATAATTTCCTCCTTGGGATATAACCTTTGGTCCTTGGGGTAAAGAAAAACTGTCCATAGTTTTAGCATAAGTATCAACACTTAATTTGCTAAAGAAAATATATTTAATGTAAGTGAAAGGATTGGTTTGGGATTCTTTTGTGGATCAACAGAAGAAAGGAATTGTTTTTCTCATGACCATCATTTAACTCCCATGAGCTCCACGTGAATGACAGATCTGGAGGGGAATGGGCTATCCTGGGTGGGAACTAGGAGAGCAAGAGATCCTGTCTGGAAAGTGTGAAGGGCAAAAAATCAATGCCGAGATTTGGGAAGAGTGGTGCTGTAGTGGATTCAATAGTGGCCCCCTAAAAGGTGTGTCCACGTCTTGACCCCTGGAACCTGTGAATGTGACCTAATTAGGATAAAGGGTCTTTGCAGATGTAATGTCAAGATGAGATCATCCTGGATTATCTGGTGGACCTTCAATCCAGTGATGAGTGCCCTCACAAGAGACATGGAAGGGAGATGTGGGGACAAGAGGAGAAGTTCATGTGAAGACAGAGATAGAGATTTGGGTTACACAGCCAACAAGCAACTCCTAGAACCGTCAGGAGATGGAAGAGGCCAGGATTCTCCCCCAGCCTTTCAGGAGGAGCACAGCTCTGCTGAAACCTAGATTTCAGATGCTGCCAACAACTTGATTTCTGACTTTTGGTCTCCTGAACTGTGATAATAAATTTCTGTTGTTTGGGGTGCTTTGTCACAGCAGCCACAGGAAACAAATCGAAGTACATGAGAGTTTTAATGCCAACTCTGGGAAAAGAGTCAGATGAAAAGACATCCGAAAAGGACCTATTTGATTAAATCTTCAGTGTGAGACAATACAGACCTCATGTAGATGACATGTCGACCTTTTGAGACAAATTCACGTGAAGAGGAAAGTAGGTTGGCAAAACCACCAGGATTTAAGGGCAGGAAACAGAAGAGGCCGTGTTCCATGAGGTGCGAGACACCCACCGTTTCAGATCCTGCCCCAATAACAGCAGAGTGCATTTCCCAAGCACTGGGACACTGGACAGGGGCATATTGAGCATATTTCTATTAGAGCAACAAAATAATAAAAAATATAACAGGAGATGGTCAAGACACAGGAAGGAGCCAGTGAGTCCTGGCACATGCTTTCCTCAAAGTCAAAGGTTTGAGAGGAACAACTGACTGGCCTCTGGTGAAGGATCTCATGGAAAAATGCATCCAAGGGAAAGGGTATGAAAACAACCTAAACGTTCAACACCAGAGGACTGGCTAAGTGACAGCACAGTCACACAGTAGGAAATAATGCAGTCATTAAAGATAAGGCTGCAGATGAACGTTCACTGAAATAAAAGATGTTCAAGACATATCACTAAGTGCAGAAAGCAATCGATAAAATGGTAGCTACAACATAATCCCTTTTCTCATGTGAAACATGGAGATGAAGACAATTTTACCCACTTTGTAGGGGTGTTTTAATTAATTAATATACGCAAAGTGCTTAGCAGCACCTGGAGCCTGTAGATGCCATGCACCATGATTATTATTATTATTATCATCACTTCTTTTAAGTATTGAGTCCACAACTCTGACTCCTAGGAGTTAGATATGTTTTGGAATTCAGAATTTTTCAGATTTTATAAAGGTGCATAATTACAGAACACGTTCCCTGTGTCAGGGGCAGCAATTCACAACCAAACCCATTAAAATTTCTGCAGTGAAACATGAGTATTCACAATAAATGGGGTAACCAAGACTGTAAATAGCGTCACATCAGTTTGGATCCGAGTATATAGCCAAAGAAATTTACTGCAAACTTAGAAAACAAAAGCAAAAACAAAACAGCCTCTTGCTTCCTGAGGTTTTTCCTTTCTGGAATTACAGATGAAGGCGTGTGGTCCTGTGTTCTAAGTAGGCATCAGGAAAGCCTGAAAGCATTGTATTGTGGCAATTGCTAGTGGGGCTACAGCCTGTTCTTAAGCTTGCCTTTTGATTTGGTTATGTTTTAATTTTTTTGCAATGAGTATTTATTATTATTATTTTGCCTATAGTTTCCTGAATTTAAATCTATTCAGATAAATGCAGCACAGGGGGAATAAGGCATTGCTCCAAGGACCGCAAAAGGATCTTAGACAGCACCAGGTTCACAGTTCTTATTTCTGCCCTTAAGAAATATTTTTTAGATGAAGAAGGGACCAATTAAGGAGTTGGAGTGGATTTTTTCAAGGCCTTTTCTTGTGTCTTTAAGACAGTCCCAGCCAACAGTCAATATCCAGGGAGCTCGAGCCCCCCAGAACCCTAACTTAACTAGGGCTTACCTACTCTGTCTCCTGATAAGTGTGTATTTGTTTTATATTAAAAAGTAAAACAACAACAACAAACTGGAAAAGAAATCATGAGAACGTGGGAGAAAGTGAGGGAAGCTGGTGTGGACAGTGTCGATGGAATGAAGGTAAAAGGAACAGGTGAGGCAGAGTTCACTTCTCTGCCTGGTGAGGAAGGGCACGGGGAAGGGTGGAGGAGAGAAAAGAAGCAGGTAGAGGCACAGCGAGTGCGAAGCGGAGAAGAGTGGCCTGTTTCAGGAGCCAGGAAGGCGATGCCGTTGAGCAAAGCTGTGGTCAAATGAGGCAGAGTGAGGTGGTTGCTGGAGGCTGACTCTGCAGCCCAGGCAATGGCAGGGCCCCAAGCGGAAGTGTCCGTGTCAAAAGGTCTGCGGAGGACCTGCCGAGTCCTACAGGCTGCCAAACTGGGGGCCCTTTTCTGCTTAGCCCCTTGGGCACTTGAACAATTTGAGGAGGGAAATTACAAATTCAGGAGGAAATTTTCATGGATGTATGGACAGTTTTCTAGTGCTTGAGAATTTCTTAGCATGAAAAATTAGGAATTTGAAAAAAGATACATGTATACGATTTTAAATAATATATATTATTTCTATATAATATATAACACATAATATTATATGATAATATTGGGTTGTGGATTATCGAGGAGCTTCTGCCAGAAGGTTGGCCAGACTTGTAAAGCAAAGGGGCCCTAAGCCAATGGAAATCATGGAAGAAGACTTATGAAAAAGACTTGCAGAAAAATCTAAATAGAAATGGAGCTTTTGATCTGGCAAGTCATGGTGTGGACTTCAGAGACATTGAAAGATAGAAAGTGCTAGCTGAGGAGGACATCGTGTACCCACAAAACTAATGGCCCCAAGCTGCTTGACCAGACACCTGCTCTTAGGGCCCAAGTGTAACTGTGGGTGGAGGGAGGCAGAGGAGCACCAATCCCAGAGGAAGAAGACCCTTCTTCCAGAGAAAGCTCCAGGAGGCAACAGCCCCCTTACAGCTCACAGGGGACCTCCACCCTAATCTGCCCAGCAAAGTCCACAGACTGTTCAGGAGAAGATGCTTAGATTTCTTACCCAGTTACCAAGCAGGCTTACATGGGACTCTGTTTGCCAGGATGGCAGCCCTTGAGGCCTTGCACTGCCTGTGGGGCAAGCCTGAGTAAGGATGATCGGAGCAGCTGTGGTTCTTAAACTTGGCTGTGAGGGGCCCTGGGCCAGGGTGGTCTATAGCTTAAACAGAAGTTTTCTGCATTTGCAGATAGAATGAGCTCTCTTACTTATTTCTCATCATAAAATTTAAAATTACAGTTTTTCATCAGAAAAATTCAAAGAAGAAAAGTAATCTATAATCTCACCTCCACATATTTAAGTATATTTCCTTTCAGGCTCTTTTTCTGTGGGTAGATTGATCAATAATATATTTACCAATATAATTGGATATATTTATGAATAATTAGTAAATTATTATTAATTATTATAATTTAATCATATAATACATTATATAATATGTAATTTCATATATATTATATAGTATTATATTAATAATAATAGTCAACATTAATATTAATGTTTAGTCTTTCTTGAATGTTTACCAGGGCTAACCACAGGTCTAAATCCGTTACAGATATTAAAGTATATAATTTTCATAATAACTCTATGAGGCAGAAACTTTATTATCCCTATTTAACAATAAAAGAAACTGAGGAACAGAGAGGTAAAGAAATTTGCCCAAGGCCACAGGGTAGTAAGTAAAGAGCTAGAATTCAAATCTAGATCTGACTGTGGAGCCTACATTTTTAACTAAGTTGTACACTATGTCATATATAGTTTTGAGTTAAGGCTTTTCATTAAATATTATGTTACATGTGTTTCCCACATCATAAAAAGAATGTACCTAATATTAAGTTTTTGCCTTATAGCTTTTCATAATTTTTTGGTCCCCGTCACCACTTGTTTATCCTAGAATTAAGTAGAAGAAAATATCTGATTAAACCTACATGTTTATTTAATATGGTTGTATATAAACTATATATTTATATACTATATCAATATTTCAGAGTGTTAAAAAGGAAATTGTGCTGCCTAGGAGCTCCACCCTATGACTAAGAGCAAGCAAACACTCCTGTCATTTTCTCAAATTCTACCTCTTCTGTCCTTCTGTTCCTGACCTCAGGCATCTCTTCACTTATTTGGCTAACATTTTCTGCATATCTATGATGTACCTGGTAGTGGGGGTACAATGGTCCACAAGGCACTGTCTGGGCCCTCAGGAGCTCTTTACTCCATAGGGGAGATGGATGATAGAATCCATCATAGAGCGATGAAACCTGGATTAGCAAGGGGTGGGGAGGGGAAATGGGAGGGTGCTAAACTGAAAAAGTCACCCAGGGAGAGGCTTTCTAACCTAAGCCCTGAGGAAGGAGCGGGGGAAGGGCAGTCCCAACATAGGGAGCAAAAGGTGCAGAAGTGTGGAGGCTAAAGGAAAAAGCAAGGCCCATTTATGGGAACTGTAAATATGTATTAAGCACAGGGTGTTTGTTTAGGGGGAGAGGAAGATCAGAGAAAGAAGATGGAAAAGGGGAAGGAAAACAGCACAAGGTATTAAGGGATTAAAACTTACTATGAAGATACATTGAGGGGGTTTAAACAGGCAAAGGACGTGCTGATTTTGCTTTGAAAAGATCATTCTGGTAGAGAACAGACTGGAGGGACAAAGACTCCAGACAGGAAGGCCAGTTAGGGAGGCTGATCCAGGGATCCAGAGAAAAGATGATGGGGGTTTGAATTAGGACATGGGGCAGAAGGAAATGCAATCAAAGCAGCAAGAAAGTCATATCTATTGGACGTGGGAACTGGATCTGGTTGCTGAAGGAAAAGGAGGAAAAGATGACCCAGGATTTTGATTTAAGCTATTGGGTGGATGGTGAGTGGGTGGTGGTGCCCTACACCAAGACAGGGACTATCAGAATGGGTTTATGAATTTTAGTTTTGCAGACTTTGGGTTTTAATTATCTAGTCAGGAGTTGGAGATATGTCTCTGGAACATATGAGAGAAAACTGGAGAAAAATAGATTTTGGAACCAGTAGGATTTGGATGGTAATTGAACATGGACTGTCTGGAAGAGATCATCCTGTGACAGTGTATAGATTAAGAGAGATGCAGCCTGAGATGGAACTCTGGGGAAGCACTGGAGTATATGGAACAGGAGGAGGAAACTGTCTACAGAGGAGACAGGATGAGAGATCAGAGAGATTAGAGGAAAACCAGGAGAGATGGTGACCCAGAAGCCAGAGGGAGAGAGAGACACACAAGAAGTAATCCATCAATAGCATCAAATATGACTGAGCTGTGACTGTGGCGGGGAAGAGAGGGATGGAGGGAGACTTAAGCACATTTAAATGATAATGGGACAGAGTTTCTGGAGAGGAAGAATTTGAAGATGGAGGTGACACAAAGACCCATAACTATCTTGTTTTTTGATGATGATAGTGATGATGGTGATGGCTTATCCCCTTACTGTGTGTCAGAAACTTTGTTATGGTTTTCAAGTACTTTTCAATAAGTTTTTTGTTGTTGAAATTTTCCCATATGTACATACCTAACAAATATCAACATTTTGCCAATCTTGTTTCACCTAAAAAAATAAAAAATAAACTGGATAAAGGGATTGGAAAGTTCATATAAAACTGTTTGGGCCATGAAAGATGATTTTAACAAATTTAAAATAACAGAAATTGTATAAAATATGCTCTCAGACCACAATGGACTTATGCTGGAAATCAATAATAGAAAGATAATTGGAAAATTACAAAATTTTTGATGATTAAATAACACACCTTTAAATAATACATGGGGCAAAGAAGAAATCTCAAGATAAAGTTAAAAAATATTTTGAACTAATGAGAATGAAAATATAACTCATCAAAATTTGGAAGATGCAGCAAAAACAGTGCTCATAGGGAAACTTAGAGCATTGTATGTATATATTAGAAAAGAAGAAAAATCTATCAATAATTTAAGCTTCCACTTTAGGTAACTAGAGAAAGTAAAGGGATATAATCCTAAAGCAAGCAGAAGAAAGGAAATAATAAAACTTAGAGCAGATATCAATGAAATTGAAGACAGAAAAACAATAGGGAAGAATCAATAAAACCAAACGCTGGTTCTTTGAAAAAAATCAATAAAAATTATAAACCTCTTGCCAGGCTAACTGAAGAAACAGAGAGAAGACACAAATAACCAATAGCAGAAATGGAAGAGGAATAATGTCTTCTAGACATCAAAAGGATAATAAAAGAATATTATGTCCACCAATACTAATACTCTATGTCCACAAATTTGATAACTTAGATGCAATGGCCTAATTCCTTGAGAGCAAACTGCTAAAACTCATACAAGAAAAAATAGATAATCTGCGTAAGCCTATACCTATTAAAGAAACTGAATCAATAATTAGTAACTTTCAAAAATAGAAAGCACCAGGTCCAGGTGGGTTCATTGGTGAATTCTACCAAACCTTTAAAAAGAAATGATGCCCATTTTTTTTATAATCTCTTCCAGAAAATAGAAGCAGAGGGAACACTTCTTAACTCATTCTAAGGTGCCAGCATTACCCTAATACCAAAACTAGATAAATACACTATAGGAAAAGAAAACTATGGACCAATATCTCCTATGAACATAGATACAAAAGTCCTCAACAAAATATTAGCAAGTCAAACCCAAAATGTATAAAAAATTATACATCACAACCCAGTGGGATTTATTCCAAATATACTAGGCTGGTTCAACATTCAAAATCAATTAATGTAATACACATTAACAGGCTAAAGAAGAAAAACCATATGATCATGTCAATAGATACGGAAACAACATGTGACAAAATCCAATTCCCATTCATGATAAAACTCAGCAAACTAAAATTAGAGAATTTTCTCAACTTAATAAAGAACATCTACAAAAACTTAACAGCTAGCATCATTCTTAATGGTGAGAAAATGGATGCTTGCCCTCTATGATCAGGAACAAAGCAAATGTCCCCTCTTACCACTCCTATTCAACATTTTACTGGAAGCCTGAGATAATACAAAAATATAACAAAAGGAAATAAAAAGTTTATAGATTGGTAAGGAATAAATAAAACTCTTGTTGCTCACAGATGACATAATTGTCTATGTAGAAAGTCCCAAAGAATTGACACAAAAACTCCTGGAACTAATAAGCTGTGATAGCAAGATTGTAAGATAAAAGATTAATATACAAAAGTCAATTGCTTTCTATGCATCAGCGATGAACAATTGATATTTGAAATTAAAAATACAATATAATTTACCTAAGCTGAAAAAAAGAAGTACTTAGATATAAATCTAACGAAAATATACAGAATCTGTATGAGAAAACTATAATACTTTAATAAAAGAAATAAAAGAAGATCTAAATAAATTGAGAAATATTTCGTGTTCATGAATAGGAATATACAATATTGTTAAGATATCAATTCTTTCCAACTTGATCTAGAGATTCAATTCAATTGCAATCAAAATCCCAGAAAGTTTTTTGTGGATATCAATAAACTTATTTTAAAGTTTATAAGAAAGGCAAAAGACCAAGAATAGCTGACTCAATGCTGAAAAAGAACAAAGTTGGAGGACTGACCTATCTGACTTCAAACTTATTATAATGTTACAGGAATCAAGACAGTGTGATATTGACAAAGAACAGACAAACAGATCAATGGAACAGAACAGAGAGTCCACATTTAGATCCACACAAATATAGTTACTTGATCTCTGACAAAGGGGAAAAGGCACTTCAATGGAGAAAGGATAGTCTTTTCAACAAATGGTGCTGAAAAATTTGACATCCGTATGCAAAAAAAAATGAATTTGGACACAAATCTTATGCATTTCACAGAAATGAATTCAAAATGGATCATAGATCTAACTGTAAACACAAAAACTGTAAAATTTCTAGACAATGATATAGAAGAAAATCTAGGTCACTATAGAATTGGCTATTACTTTTTATTTTTTATTTTATTTAAAAATTTTTTCCTAGCTATTACTTTTTAGATAAAACACCAAAAGACAATACATGAAAGAAAAAATGGGTAAGATAGGCTTTATTAAAATAAAAAACTTCTGTTCTGCAAAAGACACTGTTCAGAGAATAAAAAGATAAGGCACAGATTAGGAGAAAATATTTGTAAAACACATATCTGATAAAAGATTTATATACAAAATATAAAATACAAAAAGACTCTTAAAACTCAGCAATAAAAAAACAGACAACCTGATCGAAAAAATGGGCAAAAGATTCGAACAGACACTTCACCAAAGAAGATATACAGATGGCAAATAAGCATATGAAGAGGTACTCAACATCATGTCATTAGGGAACTGCAAATTAAAACAATGAAGCACTGTCACAAAACCATAAGAATGGCTAGAATCTAAAACACTGACAATACCAAATGACAGAGAGGATGCAAGGCAACAGAAACTCTCATTTATCGCCCATAGGAATGCAAAACGGTACAGCCACTTTGGAAGACAGTTTGGCAGTTTCTCACAAAGCTAAACACAATTTTGCCATACAATCCAGCAATTGTGCTCCTAGGTATTTACCCAGTTGTGCTGAGATTATGTCCACATAGAAACCTGCACACAAACGCTTGTAGTAGCTTTAACCATATTTGCTAAAGACTGGAAGCAACCAAGATGTCCTTTAATATGTGAATGAATAAACAAACTGTGTTATATCCATATAATACAATGTAATATTATTTGGAGATAAAAAGAAATGATGGAAAGTTGCATGCATATTGCTAAGTTAAGGAAGCCAGTGTGAAAAATCTACATACTGCATGCCATTTAGGAAAAGGCAAACTATAGAGGCTGTAAAAAGATAAATTATTGTCAGAAATTCAGGGATTTTGAGGAAGGGATGAATAACGGAGCATAGTGGATTTTTAGTGTGGTGAAATGATTCTGTGTGATAGTGTAATGGTGGAATATGTCATTATGCATTTACCAAAACTCATAGAAATGTACAACACAGAGAACCTTAATGTAAACTATGGACTTTAGTTAACAGTAATGTTGTCACTATTGATTCATTTATTGTAACAAATGTACCATATTAATGTAAGATGTTAATAATAGGGGGTACTGTGTGTGTGTGTGTGTGTGTGTGTGTGGTGGGAGGGTATATGGGAAGAGGGTCTACACAAACTTTCCTTACCATCTCCCCAATTTTTCTGTAAATCTAAAACAGTTCTAAAAAATATAGTTCTATTAACTAAAAAACACAAATACCTGAGAATAATAATAAAAATTTTAAGACTGTGGGAGGAGGGAGGGCTGAGACCAACTAGGTTCACATTTGATACCCAGCTACTAAAAGACTTCATTTCTATGCTTCCTGTTAGATAGGGGTGTAAATAAACTTGTTAGGTGGGACTTTCAAAAACTCCTAAAATGGAGGTAGGACAGCTAGCATGTGCTTTTTTGTCCTTCCCTACTCTGCTTGCTTCCTGACTGGAATAAGGGATATATGACTGGAGTGTCAGCAGCCATCTTGGAGTATGAGGAGATCCTGAGGGTCAAACCATGGCTAAGGATGGCTGAGCAGAATAATAAGAAGGAGCCTGGCTTCTTGATGAATGTGATGCTACCATGTGATACCTAGCCTACGATACCAGGCTTCTTTTACATGAAAGAAAGAAACTTATTTCTTGTTTAAGCTTCTGTTATTTGTATCTACGTTACTAGCTAAACATAATTCCTACCTTATATACAAGATAATAAAACACTGTAAAGCTATTATAATAAAACCATTTCAATAGCATAGGAATAAATAATACAGGTGGAGCCTAATACAGAGTCCAGAAACAAATTCCAGTAAGGACTTAATATAAAGATGGCATTTCTTTTAGGGGGGAAGGGTGGTTTACTTCCCTTGTTGCTGGCAAAACTGACTCTCCATCTGGAAGAAAACATTACACTTCTACCCCACATCATATGCGAAAATAAAATCCAGATGGATTAAAAGTCTAAATGTGAAAAATATTAAATACAAATGTAAGGAATTATTTATAAGATCATAAAGTAAAGAAGACCTCCTGAAGGAAAAGATAAAATCCAGAAACCCTAAGGGTCATCATCTGAAAGTAACAGTCATATATTGCCTCTGAAAAACGAACGTATTTTTGTATAGTAAAAGAAACTGTAAACAAAACTAAGACAAATGATAGACTAAATACTTAAAATATAGATGGCGAAGGACAAATGTTGCTAGTGTACTTTAGCTCCTACAACCCAATTGAAAGAAGACAATCCAATTAAAATTTGACAAAACATTCAACAAGCACTTCCAGAAAAAAAAGTATAAATCATCAATGATATGAAAAGATTCTCAACCTCAGTGGTGTTTAAGGTAATGTAAATTACAATTATGTAAAATATAATAAAAAGTATAGCATTTTGATCCATTATATTGGCAAAAATAAAAGAGATTGGTGAGACTATCAATATGGGTGTGGGATGCTAATTTCTACAGCATCTCTGGAAAGTATTATGACAATATATATTCTTAAATGCATATACCCCTCATTCCAGCCATCCTACTTTTTGTAATCTATCCTATGGAAAGAATAACACCAGTACATAAAGAAATATGTTCAAGGAAATTTATTGTAGCCTGGCTTTGTAGAGGCAAAAAGATGCACCTTACCTGAAGAAAAGGAAAAACTTAACATAAATTCCCATCGGTAGAGGAGCGTGATATGTGATGGTACCATTGAGTATGAGGCAACTTTTAAAAGAATGAGTTACATATGTATTTCGACCTAGAGGCATGTCTGAGTCAATGGACATTTTAGTTCTTAAATGTTTACTTGAAGACCATGTTTACTTAAGCAACAGAAGAAACAATATGCATTTCATCTATTATGTAAGGAGTAACCCGTGGAAACTTGAGTTAATTGGCATCATATTTCTGATTTATTCCTGTGATGTTTTAGCATTCCTTACAGAGTGACACTTCAGACAACTATCCTGCTGATCTGTCTCTTTATTGGGATCAAGATGCTAGTGATTTTAGATTGTATTGGAGCAACCTTCCCACAGGTAGCAAGATAAACTCTGGACAAAAAAACCCAGAAACAACAAATAACCTAAATGCTCTTAGAGAATAACAAGAAGTAGGTAGACACTGAGGGGAGCCAACATTTAGAAGGGAACAGCTTTGTGTATCTCAGTTTTATGGCTTTTTGCTAGAGGGCTGGCCCTAGTCTGTGCCCTATGAGGCAGCTAAGATTCAGGTAGCTCATACACAGTCTAGCTGTCTTGAAGACAAAGAACACAGCAGCTGGAAAGGGGTGAGGATTATCTCTGAAAGGAGAGAGCAAGAGAGAGGAGCTCCAAACTGTCCAAACCTCTGCTGACTTAAAAACAAATTAATCAATTCTCTTAATTACTATGTGATGATACCCCAGATTCTATGGATTATCTACAAAGACAATATTAGTTGGTACAAAGATGATTTTAGTTAGTATAGGGACATAGCATTAAATGACATTTTGTTACCTAATGAGAAAAGTATTACCTTCAGTTCTCTTTCTGTCTTTGAAGTTAAGTCAAATAGAAAGTTTCATTCTCTGACTGGGGTGACTTGAACCCCTAATGTCTGCTAATCTCCCTTTTCAACAGAGAGTTGGCTATAGGCTAAGGGACGCCCAGCATTTGTGTTTTCTTGATTTTATGGCAAGGGATACTGGTTTTTCATTTATGGTACTCATAGAAGGCTTTCATTTTAAAATAAACTTAAGTAAGCAAATGACGCAAATAAAGCATTAAGTAAATAACACAGGTAAATGCAGCTATGACAATATTTGTGATGGTGTTTTTACATGATTGACGTTGGGAAACACTGTACTGATTGTTCAATTTTGAAAGCTACTTTAAAGCAATGATTTTGGCAAACATTGATATCCTTTGTGCTCTTTTCAAAAAAATTCTTAACTTCTCTTCTTAGGTTGGGGACTCATCTGGAATGGAGTTTTCACCAAGTCATACAGAAAGGAGAAAAATAATGTGGTGAGTTTTAATAACCCCACATATATTCAGTTTACAATATTTATTTTTTCTGAAATCATACTGTTTCTACTTTTTTGGTGTTAAAATCTCCTTCCTTTCTCGTGAAATGATGATGATAATATTGATGGATTTTTTTTTAATATCCTTACTTAGCAAAATTGAAAAATTGGAAACTTCAGAAAAAGTTGTACTGATTCAGAAAACACAAAATTTGGGTGCATTGCTCAGTCACCCTCTATTCATGGTATGATTTCTCTCAGTTACCTAGAAGTCTTGAGTATTTCGGGAAGGGTGATATGGTCCGCTAACTCTTGAACTATACCTATGTATGGCAGACTCTGTGCAGCCCAGCTAAGGCCAAAAGAACTGGACAGAGAGTTCTGCTATTGCCCACCACAGTGGAGAAGACAGACTTGGCATTTTGAGCCCAGCCAAAATAACTGCCTGCTTTAGAAAAACACTTTTCAGAGGCAGAGTAGAACTCAGAGTCTCTACAAGTATCATTTACAATGTCACAATTCAGTATTACTAGATGCATGAAGAAATAGGAAAATGGGACCCACATCAAGAGAAAAGACAATCAGTGAAGACTGACCCCAAGATATACTATGTTGGAATTAGCAGAGAAGAGTTTTAAAATTGACTATAATTATATTCAAGGATGTGAAGAAAGGCACAAAGTGAATGAAAAAAGAGAAACTATCAGCAGAGATATGAAAATTTTAATAAAGAACCAAATGAAAATTCTACAACTGAAAAATTTATTGGTTGGGCTTAAAAGCATTTTGGAGATGACAGTAGAGTCAATGAACTTGACTATATAGAGCAATAGGAATTATCCAATCTGCAGAACAGAGAGAAAAAAGACTAAAAAAAGGAACAGAAACTTAAGTATCTGTAGGATAGTACAAACAAGCCTAACACATGTGTTAATGGAATTCCAGAAGAGAGGAAAAATAGAATTACGCAGAAAAAAAAATTTAAAGAAATAATGGCTGTACTTTCTCCAGTTGGTGAGAGACATAAAATTACAGACTCAGGAAGCTTAGTTGACCTCAAGCAGAATAAATACAAAGAAAATCACACCTGAGCTTATTTTAGTCAAGCTGCTGAAAACCAAAGATAAAGAGAAAATATTGAAAGCAATCAAAGAAAGGTGATATATTACATATACAAGAACAATGATTTGAATGTCTATTGACCATCAAAAAAGGGAGACCAGAATCAGTGGAATATCATTAAAGTTCTGTGAGGAAAAGAATGTCAACTTAACCAAAATTTCTATATCCAGTTAAAACACCCTATAAGCATAAAAGTTAAATAAAAGATATTTTCAGTTAAACAAAAACTTAGGGATTTCATTGCTAGCCAACATGCACTGCAAGAGACACTAAAGGAAGTTCATCAAGTTGAAAGGAAATGATACCAGATTAGAACTGTCTACAGGAAGGAAAAAAAAAAAACACCAAAAATAAAAATATATGTAAGTATAGAAGACCAGTTTCTTTAAAATAATATGTATTAAGAATATGTTTGATGACATTTGTCTTGTGTATATTGTAAACATGTAGAAGTTATCTATATGACATAGCATAAAGTAAGGGGCTAAGGGAATAGTAAATGGTTCTAAATAGTGGCAAATTTCTTACATTTTATGAGAAGCAGTAAAATATTAACTCTAAGTAGACTGTAAAAAATTTAGACCCCACAGTATCTTTTAACCCCCAAAAAAGCCTCTAAAGTTTAACTAAAATATATATGGCTAAATAACCAATAAATAAAATGGAATTCTTAAATGTAGCCAATAAATGCAAGTAGTCAGGAAAAGAGGAACAGAAGAGCAAAATACAAAAGGGACAAACAGAAAATAAATAGTAAAATGTTAGACCTAAACTGTCCATATTAATAATTATATTAAATGTAAATAGACAACTTCAATCGAAAGGTAGAGATTGTCAGAATTGGCAAAAATGAAAGCTCTAACTCTGGGCTGTCAACTTTAGAGATAGAAGTGAAGTATCAAGACGCAGATAGGGCAAAAGTAAATGGATGGAAAATTATGCCATGAAACAGTAAGCAAAAGAATGATAAAATGGCTCTGTTGGCATCAGATAAAGCAGATGTCAAGACAAAGAGAACTACCATAAATAAAGAAAAGTATTTGCAGAGTATTTACCAGATGAGAGGATCAATTAATCAGAAAGACATAACAATCCAAATGTGTATACGCCTAATAAAATTACAAAACATTAAAGCAAATTTGACAGAATTGAAAGGAAAATTAGAAAATTCCACAACCACATTTGGAGACTTGACCATGCAACTCTTAGCAATTGATAGGACTAGACAAAATAATAGTAAAGACACTGAAAAATCAGAATTATACTATCAGTCATCTTCAGCTAATTGACAATTACCCAACAACTGCAGAATACATATTTTTTTCAAATGCATATTATACATTCGCCAAGATAGATCATAAACTTGGGCCACAAAACAGACCTCAATAAATTTAAAAAGTTTAAATCATACAGTATCTGCTTTCTGACTATAATGCAACTAAATTAGAAATCAACAACAGTATGATATCTTTTAAAAACTCAAATATTTAGATAATAACTCACTTTTAAATTACCCGTGGCTCAAAGAAGAAATTACAGGGGACATTAGGAAATATTTTAAACTAAATTATAATGAAAATAGAACATATAAAAATTTGGCAGATGCAGCTAAAGCATTGAATTGGGGAAATTTATAGCTTTAAATGTTTATATTACGAAAGATAAATGGAATAAAAACAATGGCCAAATATTCAACCTTAGGAAGCTAGCTAAGAGCAAAGTGAATTCAAAGTAAACAGGAGGAAGGGAATAATAAACAGCCCAAACAAATGAAATGAAAAACAAACATTAGAAAAAGTAACAAAACCAACAGCTGGTTCTTTGGTAAGATCAATAAAATTGATAAATACTTATCTCGACTGATGCTGGAGAGAGCAAGATTGAGAGAGAGGTTGAGAGAGAGAGAGAAAGACAAGACACATGACCAATATCAGAAATAAAAGAGGGGCTATCATTACAACTCCTGCAGACATTAAAAGGATGATAAGGAAGTGTTATGACTGACTTCATATCAATAAATTTTTAAAACTTAGATTAAATGGACAAATTCCTTGAAAAATACCACTTACCACTACCAGTACAAGATGAAATATAAAACCTAAATAGTCCTATGTCTATTGAGGAAATTGAACTGACTTGCAAAGTATCACAAAGAAAAATTTAGACCTGGATAGTTTTAATGGTTAATTCTATTAGACATTTAAGAAAGTAATAAGACCAATTGTTCTCTGTTAGGAAACAGAGGAGAAAGGAGTACTTCCAAACTTGTTTTACAAGACCAGATGAACCCTGATACCAAAAACCAAAAAAAGACATTATAGAAAAGAAAATTATAGACCAATATCTCCCACGAACACAGATGTAAAAATCCTTAACAAAATATTAGTAAATTGGAAACATAAAAAAGATGATGTATCATGACCAAGTGGGGCTTATTCCAGGCATTCAAAGTTGGTTTAACTTCTAGGAGCTCATGGTAGGTTTATGGGGAAAGAACTACAAAGTTGAAGCATCAAATTAAGGAAAGAATTTTCCATAGTTGCTCTCTTTTACTACTAAGGAAAAAAAAAAAAAGTGGTCAGATATAGTGAAAAAACATGAGGCCAGGAATTAAGACTAGGATTCTAATCTTGGTTCTGCCTCCAATTCAATGTATGACATTAGAAAGGCCACTTTCCCTTTCTTGGCCTTAGTTTCCATATATGCCTAATAATGACCTCTTAGGGTCTTTTCAACTTTAGCATTCTAAGAGTGTATGAGGCCAAGTCCTAAACTTTTTATCACAGCTGCCTAAACTTTCTGCTTCAGCACCTCAGAAGGAAGAAGTAGAAAACGTGCAAGATATGCTTTCATGCACGAATGAAGGCACCATCTGCGTGAGACTTGAAGTGCCCAGGACTCAAGGGAACCCGCGCTCGAGAGCACCCATGTGTCCTCAGGAAGTAGTTTTAATTTACTCTCTCAAATCATCCGATATGTCACTGTGCTATGGAAAGACCATGGACTCTGGGCTTAGACTGGGTTGGGTTTGAATCCCAGTTCGACTACCTACTGAATGACCCTGGGAAAACCCTCTCTGAATCTTAATTTCTTCATCTTTGAAGTGGAGATAATACCTATGATTCAAAATTACTGTGAGGCTTAACTGAGGTAGCAAAAGAAAGTTCATGAATTATACTTGATACTCAATAAATGTTAGCTTCCATTCCCATATCAGTGAAGAATTAGGATTGGTTACATATAGCAGAACATGCAAATAATCATGGTTGAAGCAAGACAGAGATGTGTTTATTTCTCTTTCACGTAAAAGAATTCAAAGGTGAGAAGCCTGGAGTTTGTAGGGTAGCTCCATGGTCAGTAGGAAACCAGATTCTGCCCACCTTTGAGCTTTAATATTCTTAGTGTGTGGCTTCCATTCACACGGTCACCTCAAAATCTAAGAGGGCTATTGGATCTCCAGTCATCCACTCACATTCGAAGCAGGCATTAAAAGAGAGAGAGAGAGAAAGAAAAAGGGGTATCTGGCAGCAGAGTTAAGCACACTATAGAGAACTTTTTGGATGTCCCAGTTAAGGACTTCCAATTATTGTCAGCCTCCTCTAAGTTGCAACTGAAGCTCGGAAATGGAGTCTTTTATTGGTGTACATTGCTGCTTCTAAATAAAATTGTGATTCTCTTACTAAGAAATATTAGGACAACAGATACTGGGTGTGCAACCAGCAAGCTCTACTTTTTCCTGTTAATAAGGTTACTTTTGGTTTGAGGATGATGAAACTAGCATGCAACATAGCTGGTGTGGCTTCTGAATCATAATGCACGACAAGGGACTCAGCGCTTGTGTAGCAAATAGACTTTAATTCAAAATCTAGCTTTGCTTCTTACCAAATAAGTGACCCTGGATCAGGCAAATTACTTTACTGCAGACTTAGTTTCTTCCCCTGTAAAATGGGATGATAGTAATATATCTACCTTACAGTTTTGAAGTAAAGATTCATGAAAGGGAGTAAGTGCCAGCACTCTGAGCAGAGCTGGCCACAGAGCAGATGCCCAACAACATTTTGTTTCTCTGAACCTGAGGTCCAGCCTAGAAATGGGCACTGCCATTGCTCAGAATGGCCCAAGGAGACAAGCGGCAGAGCCCTCTTGGGGCGTGGCCATTTTGATAGGGAGGGAAGGAGGCCTACCTCTTGGAGGAAGGCTAGGTTCTAGACTTTATCTGCAAAGCTACAAGTGTCCCCAGACTGGGTTTTAATATGATGTCCCACTGTGTTGGGTTGACACTCTATCCAGCAGGTAGAAAGGGCAACAGTCTTTACAAATCCAGGGTGTTTACAAGACAAAACCAGGTAACTGGTGCCCTGGAATTCCTTTTCCCTGCCTCTGCCTGTGGTGGCCCACTGGCCTGTTTCATATTGTCAGTCTTCACGCACTCCCCCCTGCCTATATGAATGTATGGAGTCTCCTGGAACTCCTGAACAAAACAAAGCACAAGCCCCTCTGAGGAAGTTTGTAGGACCTTGGGCAGGTCACATAACCTGTGTATCAGTGTCTTTATCTGTAAAATGAGCAAGTTGGACTTAATGATTTAAAAACAACTAATGCTTGTTGAGCACTTACTGTGTGCTGGACCCTGTGCTAGGCACTGTAGATGCAGTGGTGAAAGAGACAACAGCCTGCCCTCAAGGGTCTGATGGTCTTACAGAACACTGACAGGGAGGCAGGCAGGGAGGTAGGGGATGCTAGGGGAGCTCCAAGGGAGACCCCTTTCCTGATATTCATGCTCGTGAACATAAGGTACTGCTGGCAGAGCAGGCAGAACTTACAGGTGACAGAAGGCTATTACTCTGTCCCCCTGCAATGGGAGGTGATGTCAACACAGGCCAGTGGTGAAGTGTATGTCTCTTCAGATCACAGCAGGGTCAGCTTCAAGCATTTACCACATAACCCAGTGGGCAGAAGCACACTCTGGAGCAAGGCTATTTGGGTTCGAAACTCAGCTCTGTAGTTTACTAGCTGTGTGCCTTTAGGCAAAAGTTATTTAACTTTCTTACCTGGAAAATGGGTATGCTATTAGCACCTCCCTCATAGGACAGTTAAGAGAATTAAGATGAATTAGGAGTCTCCACTATGGCACACCCCTCTACCTCCACCTTTTGTCCTAGTAAGTGAAGTCTTGATAACCAGGAAAAAGGCACTGGTCCCCAGGCTTGAGAGATTATGAAATAACATCTTGAAGACATAAGGGACAGGGATTTCTTGCCCCCTCCTCACTTCTCTGTTCTTTAGATGACACATGTTCATCTCTCTGGCTCTTTCTGTTTGCCAAGCCAACAAGCCAGCAAGACTGCAGGATGGCAGCCAAGTCCAGCTTCTCCATCCTGCTGAGAACCCATCCATGGGCTGTCGGTGCTGGAGGGATTGACTGAAAAGTCTGCCCTGGGAGCCAGTGCACAGGGGTGAGCAGGGCCCTTTAGAGAGGCCTTCCCTTCCAGTTCTGCCAAAACCATCAAATGGAGATGCAGACAGAGACACCATTTCCCCCACCAGTTCTACAAAGAAAGTGGGTGCAATTGCCAGCAACAGGGACCAGTAATGTCATCTGATTGTGGGAATGTTGGCCTCTAAGTCACCATCCTGGACAAATGCCAGAGGTCTGGGCTGTGCAGCAGTGGGAATGTTCAGAGTTTGGACAACTGACCCAGCTCCCAAAACCTTACCCACGACTGGTAGACACCCTCTGACGGTTGTAACAAATATAGAAGTTTCCTTTTGCTTCAAAGTTGTCCAGATTCTCTTGGGTAGGAAGCAGGAATGGGCCTCCACTCCCTAACATCTGGAGCTGGAAGGAGGACCATTCATTTGGCTAGTAGGGAGGTCAGGGGAGATGACCTCAGGTGGATGACTACACTCTCACCAGAAATGATCCTGACAAGGAATCAGACCAGCCAGGCCCACGGGCTTGTGAAGACTGAAGGAGGGTACAGGAGAGGGTAGAGTCTGGAAGACCAATGCTCAAACAAGTTTTTCCAAACAAGGTATCCATCCGAGCCCTAGCATTTTCTGAGCTGGAATGCACTCATTGTACACATGAGGAAATGGAGGACTTTTGGAGTTTACAGCTTGCCTCAAACCCTACAGTGGGTTTGGAGAGAATCCAGAGGGCCAAGAGAAGAATTTGGGGTCCTGTCTTTCAGCTCATGTATCTGTCCCTTGTTCCAAGCTGCCTTCCTCACCATCTACTCCCTCTCTTCATCTTTAAGCAATCCAGGATCCACAGTTCCAGGCTGGATTCCTGGAAGTTATACTGATCTAATGTTTTTATATCAGCTCTCATTCTCAGAGCGATCCACTCCAATGACAAGCTCCTTAAAACCCTCCTTTCTTGGCCTCCTGGCTATTCTGTCCTGCCTCTCATCCCACCTCCTGGGTTACTCTGGTCTCCTTTGCAGACCTTCTTTCTGCGGTCCCTAAGCATGGTCCTTCCCTTTGGTTCTGCCCTTGAAGAGAGGCATTTGCTCTCTTTTCCCTCTCCCTCATCCACTCATGCAGTTTCAACTCAAAGGTGATATCCCAGCCAGGTCCTAAACCGCCATCTCTCTCTTCTGCAATGACAGAGCCACTAGGACAACCCATGAGCACCTCAAACTCAATGCTTCGAACCTTCAGCTCACCATTTTCCTTGCTCTGATGCTTTTATTATGTATAGCCTATTTTTGACACCTTATATTCCTGTCCTCCAAGTTTAGGGTTCCAAGATTTTCAGTGCCTGAAAAGTCCCTTCTATCCTTCTGTCACAAAGGTAAGGGTTTCCTGGTCATATTCATTCATTCACTCAATCAAGTACTTTCTGAGCCTATTCTCTGTGCTGAAGTTGGCTCCAACTGCTGGAAGTCCCAAGGTGAAAAAGACACATATGGATACTGCCTTGGAGGGGCTTATAGTTGACTGGTGGAGACACAAATTAAAATAAGTAATGATGGGGAGCAAGGGGGTGTGTTCAAGGTATGGCTAGCTTGGTCTGGAGGCCAGAGAAGTCCTGAGCATGCAGAACAGGTATAAGGTATAGCAGGTAGCAAGCTTATCTTCTCTTTCAGAATTCCAGGCCTGTGGTAGGCAGAATAATGCTTCCCTCCAGCCTAAGATGTCCATGCCTTAATCTTTAGAACCTATGAATACGTTGTTACACTACAAAGGAGATTTAAGGTTTTAGATGGTATTAAGACTGCTAAGTCAGTTGACCTTAAAATAGGGAGATTTTCCTGGATTATCTGTGTGGATGGATGTAATCACTAGTGCCTTTAAAAGTGGAAGAGGGAGGCAGAGGAGAGAGTCAGAGAACGATGTGATGTTGGAAGCAGGGTCAGAGAGATATTATGTTGCTCGCTTTGGAGATGGAAAAGGAGAACCATGAGCCAAGGAATGTGTGGAGTTTTCTCTAGAAGCTGAAAAAGGCAATGAAATGGATTTTTAAAAATTGAAGTAAAGTCAGTTGGCAATGTTGTGTTAATTTCTGCTGTACATGGATTTTCTTCTAGAACCTTCAGAAAGGAACCAAACCCTGCTAAAACCTTGATTTTAGCCAGTACAACTCATATTGGACTTCTGAAATACAGAACAGTAAGATAATAAATTTGTGTTATTTTAGGCCACTAAGTTTGTAGTAATTTATTATGGCAGCTGTGGAAAACTAATTCTCAGCCTGAACTCTGATATTTCCACTTTTAAATCCATTTCATTTCTTTCCACCTGAATTGGAACCCTGTCTTTCCACAATCTCTGCTCTGTGGACCCATCCCCTGTCCCCTGCATCCTTGAGGACTGAGAGCACACTGCTATTCAGATCCACCACAAGAGCCTGTAAAGGGAGGAGGACAAGAAGCTGGCAGGTGACTGCGAGGGTTAAGCGAAAACTCTAGCTCTGGACTCAGGCCTGGTATAGAACCTCCAGTAGCATTTACCCTCTGTGGGAGTCTGAACAAGGTATTTGGCTTGTTTCTTCAGCACTAACTTTGAAGACAGTGCTAGGTGCTACTGCAAAGGCATAAAAGGCAATGGTAACTATAGCATGCACTTATCATATGAGAGTATCATTAACTTTCATGTGCCGTTAGAAGACCGGGTCCAAGGAATTACAAGGTCACTGGAGGGTAATCAAGGGCAACGTCAAGCACCCAGGGCCAGGTGCCAGGGAAGGTGCCTCTTCCCCTTCTGCCCACTCCCCTTCCTGCTGGGGCAGCAGCTCAGGGAGAAAGCCCAAGGGAATGGGGAAATGGCTTGGCCAGCTGCACTCCTATTCAGCCTCCGCCCCAGGTCACAGAGGCCGGACAGCTCATCCTTTCCTTCTCAACACCCCCTCCACCTCGGGCTGTCTTTCGGTGGCCCATCCTGTTGGTTTCACGGAGAGTGTGGCGCAGGCGGCGCGAAGCCCCCTGCCTCCTTTCTACACCGAGTGAGCGATGTAGAGGGTTGGGGTCGCGGGGCCACGCGGGGAGCTGACCGGCGGCCGGCCCGGGGGTTCTCACTTCCCCTCCCCAACGGCTTCGGTGCAGGTGCCACGGGCCGAACCCCGCCGGCGGGGCGGGCCCTGTGGACACGCCCTCGCGGCGAGTCCTCGCTGCCCGTCGAGAGGAAGCGCCAGAGCGGCGGCTGGTGCAGCGCGGAGCCGGCGTCCCTCCCGCCCCGCGCCCAGGGTCGCGGCCGGGCGGCTCCGGCCCCGGGCCCAGCACACCCAGCCGGGCACGGAGGACTGCGGCCGGCGGCATGGCAGCCTCAGGTGCGTAAGCCGGGGCCGGTCCCTCTCCTCCGCCTCCCCTCCGCGCGCCCTCTCGCCCGCCGAGCACTGTCCCTCTCTCAATTCCGGATGCTTCCTCGGCCAGGGATCTGTGTTCTTTCTGTTCTTTTCTCTATTCCTTGTCGCAAACTTTTCACTCAACTTTCCCAAGTTCCCCTTCCCAGCCTTTTGCGCGATTCTCTTTAGCTCCTGCCTGGCCCTCCCTGTCCTCCGTCTTCTGAGTCTCCTTTTCTCCTTCCAGCACTGGCCCTTGGAGCTTCTGAGGGTCGTTCTCCCTGTTCTACTAACTCTGTGAACCGAGTCAAGTTTAACGAAGGTGGAGAGCCGACTTGTCTCCGCGGGTGAATCGCTCCTCTTCGAGCCCCATCTGGCCGATAGGGGGCGCTCAGACGGTCCGAGGTTGAGGATGGGCCCTTGGGCCACCTTCCTAAACCCGCTTACTCTACCCTCCTGCGCTTTGTTTTTCGTCTAGGATTTTCGAGGGACTCTAGGAAAACCATTCCTTTAGCTTTACTTTTCCTATGTTCTTTGCAGAACTTTAGGGATCGGTGAGAGCTGGAGGCGACTGGGTGTGCCATCTAAAGAGCCAAGATTCTTTTCTAATTAGCTTTGCATTCTCTTCTGGTTCATGGGCGTATACACTTGGCAAGTCACTCACTCACTCACTCACGAGATCCGAGACAAACACGATGATGATGATGAGAATAGAGACAACTAATGAGAATTAACTATATATTTTAATGGAGATTGTTCACCTAAATATGACCTCGGTGGTGACCAGGGCACACCTAGTCTCAGCTCTCAAGGAGTTTATAGTCTGTGAGGCAAGCAATAAGTAAACAGGGAATTACCAGACAAGAAGATGAGAGTTACCATGTTTACAAATAGGTTTACTTATACTTTCCCAGTCGATCTTATATGTTTCATAGAGATAACATGTGAAAACAGGATGTAAAAGCCTCTTGAAAAGCAAGATCTAGTTGGCTGGGAGAAGGTGCTGTTCTTGGAGAGAATGCAGGCAGATGCTAGAATGAAGAGCTAGCCCTCCCCAGACCCCCTGAGGTGTAGCCTTCTAATGGTGCTTTGGAAGAAAAGGCCAACAGTTCTGTTAATTTGGTGATACAGGCTCATTATTTAAAGGGAGTGGGAATGTAGCTAACCTTAGCCTCCTGGCTCTCTAGCTGGGCTCTGGAGGTTAGAGGAAGCTGTACTGTGAATAAGGTAATAGTAAGTTCACAGTCCACACATTCCATTCGAAAGCCAGTGCAGAGTTATCTAGGGGGACCCAGTGCGGAGTTATCTAGAGGGACTCAATTCATTCGGTCAGTGTTTATTGCAGGCACTGTTCTAGGTGTCAGGTGTATGTTCAGGAAAGAAAACAGACGTAAGCCGTGACTCTATGGAGCTTGTGGAGCAGGCAATACCTTTCACGAGGAAAGTACATGATACAGTAAATGCCATGGGTAAAAGGGGTTGGGGTTATAATTTTAAAGAAGGCAGCCAGGGTAGGCCTCATGGAGAAAGGGACATTTGAGCAAAGACCTGAAGGAGCGTGGGGAAGACGGCATGTCGGGGAAGAGTGCTCTAGGCAGAGGAAAAATAAATGGGTGTATGTGAGCAGGGAGCAGGCCAGAGTGGCCAGAGTAGGTGGGTGATTGGGGAGAAGTGGGAGATAAGGGCAGTGAAGCTCCCACCTCCTTCCATTGCTGGGAATAGGCTCTGGGCTGTTAAGTCCAGGAAACAGCAAACTTTGGACAGAGGAGGCAGAGAAAACCACCCTTGTCCGATGTCCTGTGTGCATGGCTCCCCTGGGTGTGGCCAAAGGGGATAGAACGGTGTGCTCCTGTTCAGATGGGGACTCAAGCCCAGTGGCCAAACCTGTGGCTATTTATGGGCAGTGTCGTGGCTTCCGCAGACGTCTGTAATAGTTAGAGCTTCAAACCTTTTTGCTATCAGCATCCTCTGCGGTGAGACACCACTCCAGGTGCTGCAAGTGGGAGTTAGGCCTCTGGGGTCCCTGGGGTTCCCTGAGGTCCGGAAGTACCAGGTCCCATGGTGGCAGGTCACAGTGGTGAGAACGATTAGAGTGTCTCTTGCCAAAATGCTGTAGGCTCTGGAGTCATCTGGGCCAATCTTCCATGTGGCCTTCCTCTTCTTTTCCGTTTTCCTTTGCCTCTGCCTCCCCCCTCCTCCTCTCCCTCCTCCTCCTCTCCCTCCTCCTTCATCTTCCTATAAGTAGCTTTACTGAGGTATATTTCACATACCAAACAATTTGCCCATTAAAATGTACATACAAGTCAATGGTTTTTGGTGTCTTCACAGATATGTGCAGCCATCACCACAGTTAATTTTAGAACATTTTCATCACCTCACAAAGAAAACTCCATACGTTTAGTCATCAACACCTTGTTCCCACCTTCTCCCTAGCCCTGAGTTTTACTTTCTGTTTCTATAGGTTTTCCTACTCTGGACTTTTTTATATAAATGGGATCACATACTATGTAGTCTTTTATGACTGACTTCTCTCACATAGCACAATGTTTTCAAGGTTCATCCAGACTGTCGCACACATCAGTACTTCCTTCTTATGGCCAAATTGTGAGATCTTCTTAAATTCCCTTCCACTAAAGGGTAAGCATTAGTCTTTTATTTTTTGAAAGGCACATTTGCTTGTTGAAATCAAGGAGAATCTTGGCTCCCTGTTTTTGGAAGAACTTGGGAAGCAAGATAAAATGAGATGCAATCAGCCTATCCTGGAATGTTCTCTGGGCTCCTGAGGGTATCTCTTGTATTTACATATGAGAGAGAGGAGGGAGAAGCCATAAATGACTTTCCCAAGTGCCCAAGCCTGGTTGAGTGAAAACTAGAATCCTTTCCTCCATGTATCAGCCTCCAGGTGTTTGAAGAAAGCTCTCATAC
This sequence comes from Camelus dromedarius, assembly GCF_036321535.1. Lineage (NCBI taxonomy): Eukaryota > Metazoa > Chordata > Mammalia > Artiodactyla > Camelidae > Camelus > Camelus dromedarius. The sequence continues at coordinate 55,446,868 of NC_087443.1, read as the reverse complement.
CTTTTTCTGCTCCCTTTTGCCAAGGCTTCTCTTATCTCTAAATCCTTCTACCATCCCTGGACTTACAGTACAGAAGGGCTTGAAGGGAACTTTAATTTTTTGTCATCTTAACTTCCATCTGATCCTTGAAGTCTCTCATTATTCCTGCCAAGTCTCTAAACTTGAAACCTTTACAGTCTGGAAGTGCCTCACATGAATGGTTTCCAGATCTCTCCCTCTCCTGATCACCTTCTGTATCTTACATCCCTCTTCAATATGGTGTTCAGATTGAACTCAGGGCTCCAGGACAGATGAGTGGGGTGCCAGAGTCACTTACAGACTAAAGAAATGGTCTGGACTGGGTAGTTTGAGAAGCTCCCAAGCACTTCTCTGTTCTCTTCTCAGGTGGTCTCTGAATCTTTCAAAGGAGCCTTTCTTTTGGTCACCATGTTTCTTACCACCACCATCACTCCCTGTTGCCACCAGCCAGCCCCTGCCTCTACTGTTAACTCTTCCTTTCTCCTTCTATAGCCAAACCTGGTCTTTGAGCTCCAACAGGACAAAGACTCTTCCTTATTTCTGTCTAGGATTTATGAACTCCTCGTTGATTCATGTATTTCATTTCTCTAAATAAGCAAACTAAACAAAAATGGGAGGATTGATTTGGCACATGTGAAGAAGTGACTTATGGTTAAAGGAAGGGAATTCTCCTTGAAGAAATAGTGTTCCCACAGGCAAGAGTGAGTCCCTGACAAAGCGTTTAGTCCTGTGTTTATTAACCAGCACATTGTGGAAGGACTTTAACTTCCACTTTGGATTTTTTTTTTTTTTTTTTTTTTTACAATTTCCCCAGCTTTCAGTTTCAGTAGCAGAGCAAAATTCAGGAAGGTGATAGATTTTGTTGTCCTCACTTACATTGAGGCAAAATTTGCTTAGATAGAGTATCTTGGTCTGAAGTCACACCACGAGTTGGTGACCAAGTAGGTTGTGATATTAACTAGTCTGGGTTAGTACTAACCACTTCCTTCTCAAGTACAGGCATACCTCGTTTATTGCATTTGGCTCTATTGCGCTTTGCAGATACTGTGTTTTTTACGAATTGAAGGTTTGAGGCAACCTTGCATTGAGCAAGTCTGTTGGTGCCATTTTTACGACAGCATTTGGTCACTTTGTGTTTTTGTGTCACATTTTGGTATCTCGAATATTTCAGACTTTTTCATTATTATTATATTTGTTATGGTGATCTGTGGTCAGTGTACCTTTAATGTTACTATTGCAAAAGGGTTCCAACTGATTGAAGACTGAGGTGGTGGTTAGCGTTTTTTTTAGCAATAGTGTTTTTAATTAAGATATGTACAGTTTTTTTAGACATAATGCTATCACATAGATAATAGACTACAGTATAGTGTAAATATAACTTTTATATGCACAGGGAAACCCAAGAAGTCATGTGACTTGCTTTATTGCAATATTTGCTTTATTGTGGTGATTTGAAACTGAACCTGCAATTTCTCTGAGGTCTGCCTATACTTTTGCTCAAAGAAGGGTTGAATTTAACACTGGAACCTCAGGAGTGAGACATTTTAAATGGGTTTTCCATTTAAAAGAGTCTAACTCCTTAAGCACTTTTTATTTTAATTGTATTTTAAAGTTTTTATTGTAAAAATTTTAGATTTAAAGAAAAACTGGGATGATAGTGCAGAGAATTTTTATGTATATTGCATACCCAGTTCCCCTATTATTAACATTTAAACTTTCCTTGCTGACTAGAGGTCTTTAATGAGCAGCACGTATTGCGCTGTGTTGTTAACAGAGGTGCAGGAAGTGCTGAGGCAGGATCCAGGGTGAATCAGGTATTCTCTCCTTCAGTGGCCCCAGAGTTGTCTTCTTAAAAATGTTTTGCTTTTGGGTGACTGTCTCCTTAGAAAAGTGGCATTGATTCCTATGGCCACATGGTCAGGCAATGTAATGTTGCTGCTTTCCCACTAAGTCAATCAGTGCTCCAAGACCCAAGCTGTCTTCCTAAGGGTACTTCTTAAGTACGTTTAAGGGTGCTCCTGGAAATCCTCTTCTTCACTTTGCTGTCACTTGTCAACCCTATGAAACCATACCATGGCTTCTTCATCACTAATGTATGGGACCACCGCCAGCCTTTCCTGAGATCTTATTCTCCCTCTAATTCATTTGCACAAACTGTTGACATGATATTTACTAGTATATTTGTCTCTGTGTGTTGGGGAGGGGGTGTGCTATGTGGCTACAGTGTCTTATTTTTGCACTTTTAACTAAATCCTGAGCACAGGATCACTGAATTTGCGTCCTTAATATTGTAATGAAACGTAAAGTCTTGTACATTGCCAACCTGATGGACCATGCTTACGTACATTCATATGCAATAACCCTTTACTTTTAGAAGAACTTTTGCCTCTGAGTATAAACCAGCCACGTAGGAAAGAGAAGCACAAAGAATGTGACTATATTCTGATACCTTAACTTTGCTTTTCTCTGTGTGAGTTATGTATAGCTATGCCAATTTTATTCCTTCTGTAGTCCTGAAATTATTTTTCCATTGAGCTACAAAGAAGTATACTACACAGAAAAAAAAAAAAGATACAATCAGCAAAGATTTTATTTTATGGAAGAATGCAACACTAGTACATTTAAATTTTGTCCTTGATCTGCTTAAGCTTTGAGACCAGAGTAAGCATTCCTATAAAAGGACTGTTTTATTCCCAATTGAGGAAACAGACTATGCTTGGAATTGAGTTCTCTGCAGAGCTACAAATGTTCATGGTTCTTCAAAATTGCTGATACTTTTTCTAGTCCCTGATTGCCTTCTTTTAAAATTTGCACACTTCCCCTTTAGAAGTACTCATAGGCTGATCAACTGGCTCCTACTGGTAGCGTAGTGGGTTTTATATTAGCCCTGGATTAGGGACTCCAAAAAGAGAGAAGCTCCAAATTTTTGTTTTACTATTTTAAAAGGTTTGCTACTACCATCCTGGAGGATTTAAAACTGTGTTGGGCTTACATTTATGTCACTGTTTTTACCTTTACTTTCCATGATATTTTCAGAGCTTAGAGCCTCAGGACTTGCCCTAGTACTGCCTCTGACTTTTTTGCTAGGAACTATTCAGTTAAGTGTGGTGCAGGGATGGCATTTAGTTGTGACAATCCATAACTTAGATGATTCCTGTTTCACAAAATTCCCAGCTTCCTTCTCTAAGTGGGAGGAAGGATCCCTACTGCATTTGTAGATGCATTGATACTCCTCTGCACCCACCCCTTCCAAATCCCTTAGAATAATTTATTGAATTAGTGGAAGAAGAGGACCCACAACAGTGGTAACAGTTATGTTAAGAGCCAAGCTTCTTTGAACTTTGATAATGGGGAGATAAGAGTTATAGCTTATCAGTCACCTCACACCAGTCAGAATGGCCATCATTCAAAAGTCCACAAATGACAAATGCTGGAGAGGCTGTGGAGAACCTCAGGGAATTCTCCTGCACTGCTGGTGGGAATGCAGTTTGGTGCAGCCACTGTGGAAAACAGTATGGAGATTCCTCAAAAGACTAGGAATAGACTTACCATATGACCCAGGAATCCCGCTCCTGGGCTTATATCCAGAAGGAACCCTACTTCAGGATGACACCTGCACCCCAATGTTCATAACAGCACTATTTACAATAGCCAAGACATGGAAACAGCCTAAATGTCCATTAATGGATGACTGGATAAAGAAGAGGTGGTATATTTATACAATGGAATACTATTCAGCCATAAAAACTGACAACATAACACCACTTGCAGCAACATGGATGCTCCTGAAGAATGTCATTCTAAGTGAAGTAAGCCAGAAAGAGAAAGAAAAATACCATATGAGATCGCTCATATTTGGAATCTAAACAAAAACAAAAACAAAAACAAAACAAAGCATAAATACAAAACAAATAAACTCATAGACATAGAATACAAACTTGTGGTTGCCAAGGGGGCGGAGGGTGGGAAGGAATAGACGGGATTTCAAAATTGTAGAATAGATAAACAAGATTATACTGTATAGCACAGGGAAATATACACAAGATCTTATGGTAGCTCACAGAGAAAGAAATGTGACAATGAATATATATATGTTCATGTATAACTGAAAAATTGTGCTCTACACTGGATTTTGACACAACATTGTAAAATGATTATAAATCAATTTAAAAATGTTAAAAAAAAAAGAGTTATTGCTCATCAGATTCTTGACAGAATTCCTAATGGGAGGCAGCAGGTGGATTGGTAAGAGGACTGGATAGGAAACCAGGGGACAACCTGAGTTTCAGCCTTGGCTCTGAAACTCATTTGCTGAGTGTGAATTTAAGCAAGTCCCTTTATCTTCCCAGATGAAGTGTTTCTTTTATCTGTAAATGAGGAGTTTGGGCCAGGTTATCCCCAAAAGACATCTTTAACTTAACACTTCTCTGAGGCTTTGGACTCTTTTTCTGGCATTTGTGCTTTATTAGAGGAAGAAGAAAGCCTATGTCACAGACCATGTGTGCTTATAAATGGTATTGTGCAGGTCAACATGTTAACTGAACTGTGGTGCATTGTTTATATTAGTGTGAGGATAATGACACTAGCTACCAATTTTTTAGGGTTTGCTACATGCCAAGCACTATGCTTAGCACTTTACATGAAATAGTTAATTTAATTCTCATAAAACACTGATAAATATTGCCAATGTATTTCTATTTACAGATGAGTAAATGAGGTTTAGAAAATGTAAGCAGCTTGCCTGAGGTTGCACAGTGAATACTTCTGAGAGCCAAGGTACTAACTCTGGCTGCCTGATTCCAGACCCGTGCTTGTAATCACTGTATTTGGGAAAGAGCTAGGTTCTGGGATCAAATTGCCTGAGTTGAAATTTGATTGTGCCACTGTGGTTCTTGGGAAAGTTACTTAAACTGTCACACCTCAATTTTTTCATCTTTAAAATCAGACTAATAATAGTACCTACCTTAGAAAGTTGCTTTGATGATAAAATCAGCAGGCAATGAGCTTGGATGAGCATCTGGAAGACAGTAAGTGCTTGCAGTTGCTGTCATCATCATCATCTTCATCATCATCCCGTGCTGCATCAGCTGTGGGGTGGAGAGTATGCCAGCAGAAGCGATAGCTTATGCAAAGATTTGAAATGGCATGGTATGTTTGGGCAAAGGCAGGGAGTCTAGAATGGTTGGAACACAACCCAAAAGTGGGAAAGAAGTTAGACAGGTGTGCTGGAGGCAGACTGTGAAGGATTGTGGTGCCAGGCTCCCCATCTGGGTGCAGATCATGGGAAGCCCTAGTGGGAGTAGGTGTGTTAACATGCTTCCATGCCTCCTTGTTGCTCAGGTGTGCTCGGAGGATGTGACATCCTCATCGTTTACAGCCTGGATGCTGAGGAATGGTGCCAGTACCTCCAGGACCTTTTCCTGTCCAGTCGGCAGGTCCATAGCCAGAAGACGCTGACTTACAGGCTGGGCCCCAAGACCTCCTTCTCGGCCGAGGACCTGAGCTTCTTTCTCAGCACACGCTGCATTGTGGTGCTGCTGTCTGCAGAGCTGGTGCAGTGCTTCTGCCAGCCGGCCCTACTGCCCCTGCTGCAGAGGGCCTTCCATCCTCCACACCGCATCGTGCGGCTGCTCTGTGGGGTACAGGACAGCGAGGAGTTCCTGGACTTCTTTCCAGACTGGGCACACTGGCAGGAGCTCACCTGTGAGGATGAACCTGAGACTTACATAGCAGCTGTGAAGAAGGCCATTTCTGAAGGTAAGGGTCTCCCCTGAAGTACAGATACACAGCCCTGGAAAAATGACCCATCCAGGCCCCAGGCATTGCAGGTGAGACGTTGCATTAACACTAATCATTCCTATTACAGACTGAACCTGGATCTCACTATGCTAAGAGCCCCATGATATTTACTGGTTTAGAGCAGCCTATTCCTGGAATGGAATAAGGATGGGGTAGGTCTCCTGGACCATAGAAAAGGAAGATGACACTTACCCTTGGGTTTTGTGCTAGGACAAAACCCCTCTTTCTAGGATTTTGTATACTTTAGAAGACACAGGACATGGGCTCCAGCCTAGAGGGCTGTGGGGCTGGGAGGCTGAGACTTAGTTTGGTGGGGGTGTGAGGAACATGACTGCCAACCTTCCTGCTTGCAAAGCCACTTCCATTTTATCATCAGATAACCTTAAGATTTTTGTTGAAAAAGTGTCACTTTTGGATAATGTGTTTATCGAGAGACACCTCCCTTCTCTATTTCCTGTCAGCCTACTTTCTTTCTTTTGCTCTGTTTCTCTTTTTAAAGTGGGAAAATTCCGATCCTCTCTGCCGAGGTAATGACTTCAGTGGCCCCAGGAAGTGTGACCAACGCTCTGATTAACAGTAACGGAAGATGTGCTCCGGGATGGATGCCTGTCACTGCTTTTCTTCCTCTTTTTGTTTTCTATTTTTGCCTTACCGTGGGCTATGAGCAGGCTATGTGTTTATCTTCTATTCTCTCTCCCTTTGTGATCTTATATACTTGATGCCAGCAAAGAAACCTGGAAAATTATGGGGAGATATAACTATGCTCAATTATCCCTGGTGTGACTTGAGTATTAATTTGGCTCATCCACCCCTGTCTCATTTAATGAACTGAATCAAGAATTGACAGATTCTTAACGACCTTAAAAAACTAATATAGCTATCTGGATGCTTTTATCCCAGGAATGGGCTGCTCTAAGCCAATAAATATGACCAGGTCACCTGACAGAGTAGGATCCCACATCATTTTGTGATATAAATGACTAGTGTGAGCATAAACGATGTCTCACCTGGAATGCCTGGGACCTGGATTAATAATTTTTCCAGAGTTTGCTTATCTTTACTTCAAAGACACAAGGATGGAAAAAGCACATAATTCATATTTGCATGACTGCAGTTCACTGCTTTGAGGGAGTTGTGATCTGCTGAAACTTACAGAGAAGTGAGACACAACTGGTTGTTTCTGAGGATGAGCTTCTGCCACTGCACTGGTCCATTATGGTTGGTGGACCTGGGCAGGCCATTGAGACCCACCATCAATCATGCAGAGCCTATGGGTGTATTGTCACTGTCCTGGCATCTCATGCTGTATGTTTTAAAGAACAGATTGTTCTTTAAAATACTGCAGTGGTGTTATTTTTAAAAATAGATGGTGAAAGGGACTCTTTGAATATTGTTTGGATGCCTCCAATGTTTAGACGCCTAGATAAACTGACTGCTTATTTAACTTTTCACTGATGGCTCTGGCTCAGTATGCTGTGAGCCTTTAGTGACAAGTGTTTCACAAGGAATGAAGTGTTTCACAGTGGTGTTTCTGTTCTGAGAGCAAATAACCTTTCATCAGAAAGATACTATTTTAATGAGAGATTAAAATAAACTGCTTAGTGGAAAATCTTTGCAGTTCAGAATCAATGGATATGTAGGGACAAATGGAATTATAGGAAGGAGAGAAGGAGGAAGGATGGCTTATGTCTCCAGTATAACTTTCTTATCAGGTATTAGACTTGTGAACTTGGGGATTTGAGGTCTCTGTGTGCCAGGATAGCTTGGGTTTGCTTTTGTGGAGTCCATTGGCATCCGCCCTTGGTCAGCCAGTAATGTGGTGCTATAGCTCTGATTTTTGTACTGAACAAGCTTTCTTAACAAACCCAAGACTCAAAGTCTGGCGTTGTAGCAAAAACAGGTAGTGACACTCCACTGCCTGGCTCTGCTGCTAACTGGATGCCCAAGATTGGACAAATGATGTAGCCTCTTTGGGTTTCAGTTTCCTTCTTTAAAAGAGGTGGAATTAGACTTGACCTAAGACACTTTCCAGAGCTGAAAACCTATGACTTCCCTAGGCCAGAGAGTCTCAAACATTTTTGAAGCCCTACCTTCTTGCCCTATTTCATACCTTCTTTGACTCCCAGGAAGCTTAGGGCTGAAACAATATTTAAGGACAGTGTTACCCCTACACTCCATTTCTAGTATGATTATGTCCTTAGTTATAGTCTCCATAACTTGTGATAATTCATCTTAATATCCCTCTTGTACACATGAGGTTTTCTTAAAGCACTTCAAAGTAATAGCAAAAAATTAAATTTTCACGTACCCCACTACTACGAACTGCCCCAGTCCCACCAGAAATAATTACATGAAACTTGTTTCTTTGACTTTCTCTGTTAAAAAAAAAAATTCCAGTGGGCAATGTGATAGAAAATTGATATCAGGGATAAACTAATGGTAGGGACGATAACTGTGGGGTTATTGATTGAAGGGCTTTTGAAAGCTACAAGGAGACAAATTTCAGGACATCTTTCTAACAATTAGAGTCTGCAAAGATGGGATGGGTGGCCTTTAGAGGCAGTGATTTCCACATCATTGGAAGTGTGCAAGCAGAGACTGCATGTGTGGCGTAAAAGGAATTCAGCTTTGGAACCATGGTTGGACTATGTGACCTTCCACAGCCTTTTGATCATAAAAGTCCCTTACATCAAGTTTCCCTTTTTTCACTAGGAACACACTTCTATTCTGAATTCAGTCTTCCTCCTTCACCAGGTCTACCTGGGTTTCTAACTCCCAAATGACGAAATATTGGTCATGTTTCTACTATGACTCCAGCAGAAAATAGCAGAAAAAAGACCTCAATTAATAATCTATGTAATCCTTGAAAATAGTAAAGCGCTCAGATTATTTATATATGTTTTTGTTAACTTTAAGATATTTTGTGAAAAAACATTACTATTTAATAAGATATTCACTGCGACCATTTAAAATTTAGGCTAAATTTTAGACCATTTAAAATTAAAAATTTTAGGGCTTAAAGATCAAAAGCTTTAGAGAGTAGAGATGGTAACAGATAATTATTCCAGAAACTTGGATTAGATGTGGTTACAGGTGGTAAATTACACCCTCTCTTGCTGCCATGTCATCTAAATAAGTGCTTCTCAAACTTTAATATGGGCGGGGGGACCTGGGGTTCTTGTCAGTATGCAGATTCTGACGCCATTGGTCTGGATGGCACCCAAGACTCTGCATTTGTAACAAGCAACCAGAAGATGCTGATGCTGCTGGTCAGGGGTCCACTGAGGAGTGAGCTAAGGTCTAAACCACCCTTTGTCAGGTCAGTGTTCATGTACCTCTGTTATCCATGGACCATTTTCTCAAATCTCTACTTTCCAGGAAACGTAGGCACCATCACATGAGGGTGACTCCTGGACTCCTATCAGTTTAGGTATAAAATTAGGCCAGTATTTGGTGCTTAGGCCAGTCGACTTCAGGGTAGAGCTCCTGAGTTCTCTTCTTGGTCCCCAACCCACACATTCAATGTGTTAGTTCTGACAGCTTTCTACCTCTCAGTTTTCCAGATGTAAGTGGTCCTGACATTGGAGTGGTGGAGGGGATACTTCAATCATGACCCTCACTGCTTCTTCATTTAATAGGCTCCTTGATCATAATTACTATTTTACTAAAAAATGTTTTGGAGGTTTTATTTTATTTCCCATCTCCTCTCTCCAAAGTTGTCAGCCACCTTAAAATTGAGATGTTTTAATTAGAGTCTTCAGTTTGTTGGAGCAGCCAGTTTATTTCCCAAGATCTTCATCTGTAAAATCATGGGGTTGGACTAGATGATTTGGAAAGTTTCTTCCAGCCCCGCAGCACTGCTAATATATCATGCTAAGTTTTCTAAGTAGATGGCAAATTACCCAGAACCTTTTAACTGATTCAGTTTAGTTCCAAAATGTCTACAGGGATATATACCCTGTCCATAGAAGACTGCACTATTGTTCTAAATTGTTTGGACTTGTTAGGTGATTATTTTAAAACAAGGAAGTAAGAAAAACCCAGGTACAGCACAGAAATTATTTCCTCTTTTTACTGGAGCTCTATTCTTTGCTGCAAATCTCACTGGAATACAAAAATAGATTATGTTAGTCTGTGTGGGAGGGGACTTTGTGGGTAACACTGAGTTTTATTTCAAAAGTTCTCATAATTTTGTGTGTGCACACATGTGTGTGTATGTTTGTGTGCGTTGAGGGGGATGGGACCACTGAAGCCAATTCTAGTATTATCAGTATTACATTGAAGATCTTGTCTGCTTCTTTATACGCGTTTACTTTTTGCCTCCCCTATCCTTCTTCATGCCCTTTTTGCCTCAGAAGTATTGGTAGTACCCACAATCATAATGTATTTGGCCTTTGTTCACATGGGAAAAATTCCCCACATCTAGCCTTCCTTTGTTGATATTAATGTTCTAATCGGAGCGTTAAAACTGGAGTTTAAAAGGAAAACAATTGGGGTTATTTAAAAATGCTTTAAGCTCATCAAAAGGATTCTAAAATCTTTCCCCAGATTTGAAAAGGAACATTTTTTTCCTAAAGTAAAATACAGTTGACCCTTGAACAACATGTGGGTTAAGGGTGTGAACTCCCCCTGCTCCAACCTGGGCAGGCAAAAATCTTCAAGTCGTCCTTCGGTATTTCCGGGAGATTGGTTCCAGGACTCACACAGGACACCAAATCTGAGGATGCTCAAGTCCTACACTGCCCTCGGTATCCACGGTTCCACATTCATGAATTTAACCAACTGCAGACCATGTAGTTGATCATTTTTATTGAAAAAAATCTGCATGTGACTTGTCAGCACAGTTAAATCCATGTTGTTCAGAGATCAACTGTAATATATGTTCATCATAATGTTTGAAAAAAGGAAACAAAAAATACCTATAGGTTACTTCCAATTAAGAAAAGATAATGTTGTAATAAATCTTCACCCAGCTCTGTGCCCAAATCTTTGTGACTCTATTGATTTCCTCCCGGCCAGATCTCTGTAGATCTCCCAGAGATGGTGCTGCGAGCCTACTCTGCATCTGTGTGCCCTTCCCATGTAAACTGAATCCATGGCCCCTTACTGTGGTTTTCTTGTTGTTGCAGTTTATTTATTTTTCTTTCCCTTTATGCCTAAGTCAGTTGTTTGCATTTGCAGTTTCTCTTGCAAAGGTAGTCATATGGAGAACTGCCCTGCGCCCCTCCTTCCCCTCAAGGAAAGAGCTAATACTAAGGTGAATGCTCATGACAGTTACTATGTGCAATGCACTGGGCACTTTATGGGCGTTTATTTCCCCTACAACCCTGAGTGGGTAGATGGTTTTACCGCCATTCCACAGATGAGAAAACTGAGGTTCAGAGATGTTAAATGACTTGCACAAGGACTGGGAGCAGCTCACATTGGAACGTAGGGCCTTCAGACTCATTCTCTGCTTTGCCTTGCTTACCTCTAAGCCTCCTTCCTTCCACTCCAACCCTCTTCTTCCATGTGGAGACAAGAAACATAAAGAAAGCTTGTGATAGAGAAAGGATTAAAGACAATGGAGCTTCCCTGAGTTCTCTGGACCGCAGGTTCCCAAGTCAGGCTGGGTATTGGCATTGCCCCTGCACTTTGTTTAAAATGCAGGTGCCTTGGCCCTTCCCCAGACCTACCGAACCAGAATCTCAGGGGTTGGTCTCAGGGATATGAGTTTCAAAAAGCCTCTGCAGTGAGTTCGCCTGTGCAGCCATGTTCTGGAGGCTCTGCTCCATGCCTTCTGCTTTGTCCCTTGGTTTTCCGGCTGGAGGAGCTGGCAGCAGCTCAGGCCCTGTGGGCTATCACAGGGCAGGTCACGGGGCAGTATTCCCAGGGGCTCTGAGCTTGGCCATGGCATGGCTCACTTCCACGTCACAGGCAGCTGCCCTTAGGGAGGGGAAGAGAGTCAGACCTCCCCAGCAGAGGGGAAGTCACTGCGCCCTCCTCGCTCTCCTTGGTGTGGTGGCCTCACTGATGGTAAGTTGTTGATGGCTTCTGGGGCTACTGTGCCTTGCAGAGACTGAGGGGAGACTCTGACCTTGGGCCTCTTGAAATCGACTGTTTTTGTTCTGTTTTCCACCTGCCTTGTGGCTGTAGGTTGTTGGGTCTTCTCTTTCTCTGTTGTGGGTTAGTCCATGTGTCAGGCTCCTCCTTAAATGCCTCTTGCAGAAGAATGCTTTCTTCATACAGTCTTCCTTTTTGAAACAATCTTTGATATAGGGAAGCAGATGCCCAGCTGGGATGGTGAAATCCATCCCGGTGTCACAAAAAAGCTACAGCTTGTCCAAGGGTCCTTTAGATTTCCCTTGCCAGATGCCCTGTCTGCCTTGTAGAATAAGATACGTTCCCTCTCCTCGCTACGGCTGAAACAGTTAACGAGGACTAATGCCCGTGATAGATTTGTGTCCTCTGAACTTTTCCCCGGAGGCCTCAGAGCCCCTGGGATCATGAATTTCCCACAAAGCTGTGAGCCCAGGTGGTGTAATGGAATTGGCCACCTTGCTGCTTCGTCAGCCGCCCAGAGACGGCTTTCTGCTACCAGTTGTTAGACTTTCTGTGGTCCCTCGAGGAAAATATCTGCAAATCATCTTGTCAACTGTGGTTGGTGAGATGCAGTGAACAGGGAGTGATGAATGCTGAAGTTTCCACTAGTGTGAGAATCTCAAGTTCGCACCTGTCTTTGTCTAAATTTTCTAACACGAGCTGGAATGGAAATATCAGATTCAGGAATTTTATCGGTTAGTTTCTTACCCGGTTGTTTCCATAGTTCTGCATCTCACTTCTCCTGGGACTATTGCTAGAGGAGAATACTAGAACTTAGGGGGGACCTGACATCTGTTTCACCCCTTCAAAGTCAGTTTATAAACACGATCTCATTTGGTCCATGCAATTTTCTTGTAAGGCCAGGCATCATTATTATCATCTCCATTTTAAAGATGAGGACAACAAGGCCTGGGCAGGTTCAGTGACTTGCCCAAGGTCGCACAACTGCTTTCCCGTTAGAGCCGGGATCAGGGCAGAGCCTCCTGTCTTGTGGTCCAAGGCCAGGTTACTGCCACAGCGAGGTGTCCATCTGCATGTTTATTGGGCATGTATTATTCTCGAGGCCTTATGCTGGGTGCTGGGATAGAGCAGGGAAGACAGATCTAGTCACTGCTATAATGGTGTCTATATTCAAGACCAGTTCTATCTAGAACATGTTTCTGAGCCACATGTGAATTTTAAAGTTTTCTAGTAGCCGCAGTAAAAAAAAAAAAAGTAAAACGAAACAGGTGAATTAATTTTAATAATCTGGTTTACTTAACTTAATATGTCTAAAATATTCTTATATCAACATATTATCAATATAAACTTGTTAATGACATATTTTATATCCTTTTTCTCATACTAAATCTTTGAAATCTGCTATGTAATTTACACTTAGAGCACACATTTTAAATGTTCAATAGCCACATGTGGCCAGTGGCTACCATATTGGACAGTGTAGATCAAGAAGGATGCTTATTTCTCAGAGAATTGCGGCCATATCTGTTAATGTTTTAAAATATTAAATGTCATGTGTGATAAAAAGATGCCTGTCCTGGTTTCTTGATTCATTCTTTCATTTATTCAGTCAGTCATTCAGGAAGGTTTGAATATACATCTGCTGGTGCTGGTCTGTGGGGAACATCTCTTCATCTTTTTCTTTCCCTCCCTCACTGATCTCCACTTTCTTACTTTTCTTCCTCATTCCTCCCCTTCTTTGCCCCTTTCTGTATCATATCACCTGTTTAGCTATGTTCCCAGGCTCCAGAGGTACAGCATCAGTTAAAACAAAATTAGGCTTGATTAATGAGATTTCTATCCTTGAAATGATCAGCTTATCATCTGAACTAGTTCCTGGCAACCTATGTGAAGACAGAATCAAACTGGGGTGCTTGTGTCTGTCTATCTATCTACCTACCTACCTAAATTTTAATAGGATATATATATATATATTTATATTTATGCTGGTGTTTATATATATTTTTTATTCTGATTTCTTAAATTTTTTCCTAAAAGGATACACAAGAAGTTCTTGATAGTGGTTGCCTTTGGGTAGAAGGAGGACATTTTGAACTTTTTGTTTTACACATTTCTCTAGTGTTTTAATTTTTCTATTATGTTAATTTTTATTCTCAGGGATTTTAAAAGAGAAAACTGATGGAGTCATGGGGATTTTATGGGTCTAGAGGAAGGAGTTGGGCTTACACCTAGCTAATCCAAGTAGGTTGAGCTTCAGGTTAAATTCCTTTGTGCAAACTCCTTGGCCTTCTTCTCAGTTTCATTTGATTGATCTTCTGGGTAAGAGGAAGTGACTTGTTATTGGGCCGCATTATTGCTGTAATGTCTGCACCATCACTCACTCATTGTGAGCTGTGCCTGAAAAGAGATAACAGCTATTTATCATTGAGTCATATTTTTACTCTTGTCAAATGGAATTTGACTCTTGTCGAATTTAGATTGATGTCTTCTTGGGTTTCTACAATCTTTATGACAAGAAGTAAGAGAATGTGGGTGTATTTTTCACGGACTCTGACACTAACCAGTTGTGCCACTTTGGGCAAGTGACCTGGCCACCCTAGAACTGTTCTTGTCCTCTCTAAAATGCTGAGAGGTGCACAACTTGACATCTCAGACCTTTACAGCCATGAAATTCCATGACTGCAACCGTGTATGATTTCACATATCTTACATTTCATTGCTGGTTCCCAGTCTGATAGTTTTCAAGATCTCATCAAGGTATAGTGTATTATTTCAGCAAACAAGTTATCCTTCACAACAGAATTTTAAACAGAACCTTAAATGATATAATAATAGCTTTCTGTTTATGGACATTAGTCCAAGTTCAGTCTTAGGAGAACATAACAATATGCCATTATCTGTGTGGGAATGAAAGAATGCATGTATTTAACATTTTACATAGACTGTTTATTATGGTCTATGTGTAGATTTATTAATGTGGGTTCACAGGAAGATAATGGGGACAGGGGAAATGGGGGCAAATATGCATGACAGAATGGGTCTGTTAATTTCCCTATTTTTGCAGGATGTTTTGACAGCTTTTCAATTCAGTTTCCACCACCATTCACATGACTGAGAGCGTGTCTGAGATGGCTGAGGAAATAGGGTGATTAATGCTGTAAATGACTATCTGCCCATTGGAGAAATTATTGAAAGCATGGTAGGCTTGTCATATGGACTTCTGGTCAGAAAACTTCCAATTTAGTCAGTTTGGTAAAATTTGGACTTAAACAGCAGTCAGTTTTCCAAGACACAGAAAAATGAACAAAATCAATACTTAATAAAATTGCCTTTTCTGTTGGAGGAAAAAGCATTTGGAGACTATTTTATTCTCACTGTGTTTAAGTTTTTAAAGAAAATGCTGGTCTCCACTGACTGTGTTTTGTACGTGACAGGTGCCCAGTAAATGGTGGATGTAGGGATGCCTGGATGGGTGGGTACATCCATGGACTGTTGTCCATTTTCCTTACTCTTGAGCCCATTTTGAATATCCCAGTTGGAGGAAAAGATATGCTTCCCATGAGCATCCTCCTTAGGGAGCCTGTGCTGCTGTGCCATTTGGATCATCTGCTGTTTCTATGGAGCAGGTTTGTCTTGTGGTCACATAGTCTGGATGTGTCCGAACAGAAACTCTTTAAATTGATTCAGAGCAAGACAAGGTCTACAGAGTGCATCTCTTTTGCTCTGTCCATACTTAACAATGTACCAGATATGACAACCTGTCCCACAGAAGAATCAGGTATGCCGCTGTAGAAGCCAGTTAGCAATTTGAGTTGTTAGCTCCATGGGGTGCACGTGGGTCATCAATAGCAGAGATTAAACTGGGTGTGTCCTTTTGAAGGAGAGCATTAAACTGAAGAAATCTGAAGAGTTCAGAGGAGACCTCTAGAATTGGCTTAGTAGTTTTGGGAATTCCTTGGTACTTTTTTTTTTTCTGGGTTTTTGCCTTCTGCATGTATGTATCTTCCTTATCACTCTTACAAGCACAGACTCATGCTAGCCTTTTATTTAAAAGAATGCTGGTTGAACGTGCATATTTCGTTGGCCCAGTTGCTAGTTTCACAAACAGATTGCTGGCTCTCTCTAACATCTGATAACACAGGAAATAGAGGGGAGGTTGATGATGAAATGAAAATGCTCTACTTTTAAACTGGACTAAAATAAGTTTCTTTTTACATATACAGTTGATGTTTGAAGCTGTGGCTATAGTTAAAGCTTGCAGTAAGATAGACATTCATCAAAACTATCAGAAGAATATTAGTGTTAGCTGTTGACTTTTTTTTTTTTTTGAGCATTAAAATGTGGGAAAACAATTCTTTTGCAGGATATAGCATTTAACATCCCAAGTGGAGTCAACCTGTTTCTGATTCTGAAACAGACTCCCCTTTTTATTTTCTAGAACTTTCTGAATATCATCTCCCAAAGCCTTGGTTTGTTGCTAGAGAAGGTCTTTCTGTGATTATAGAGCATTTCCATATTAATCTTGATAGGAAGACCGGCCCCAATCCAACATATAACATTTAACAAGGCTGGCTAGGTGTTTATTTGCAATTAGTTCTCAAATCTCATCCCCCATGCCCTACTCCACCCAAACAAAACAAACTGAACTATAGTATTGTAACATGACAAAGGGAGAGTCCTAGCTTCCATGGTTTATATGAAAAAGAGCTGGGGGTTTCAGGTGACCACATGCTCAACGTGAATCAGCAAGGTGGTACCACTGCTCTAAGATGCAGTCTTGAGCTGCTCTTCTGAACAATAGCCAGACTGGAAGAAGTGATGGCTCTTCTTGTGTTATACACAGACTATAGCTACTCATCTGGGGTAACTATTGGCAGAAGGTGGGGGAGTGGAAAATTAGGTTGGGAGGATGGGGAGGCAGATAAACCTGAGTTGTCTCTTTTTGAGGCCTGCTTAGAGAGGTGAGTGTATTACTCTGGACTTGTTTGGAGAGAGAACCCCCAACCTGGGCCAAAAAGGAATTAACCAAACTATGCAAAGAGCAGGAGTGCAGATGGTTCTCAGAGATAATGTGGAACCAAGGATTTGAACTCCACAGGGTTGTCTCTTCTGTGTCTCTCTGCAAATTGGCATCATTCTCTGGTGAGTCATCTCCAAAAAGGAGAATTGTAGCCTCCAGGAACTATCACATCTCACTCCTTCCAGTTCCAGCTCCAGAGAGGAATTAATGCTTCTTCTCTCTGGTCCAAAATTTTAAAATCCCAGGGTAGAGTTTAGCTAGCTGCACTTGGGTCTGGTGCCTAACTCTAGGGCGAGGGGATTGGAGGTCTTTTGATGGCCCATGTTGATGGCCTGAGGTGTGGGATTTCTAAAAAAAATTGGCAACTTTCACTAAACCACTTGGTGAGAGTGGAGGGATGGAGAATTTTCCCAAAGGAGGTCTGATATTCTGTTCTTGTCAAGCAACGCAAAGACAACTGCCACCATGAGGGATCTGGCAACATGCCTGTGCCTGAGGAATAGAGGAAAGAATGGGGGGGGTGTGTTAATCACAGAATTATAGAATTCATGGCTAGTGAAACTGAGACTCAGAGACTCAGCTATCAAATGACTTGCCCAAGGATACCCAGATGATTAGAGACAAAAGCCCATGCCTCTAACACTGACCTCAGAGTTTCATTCACTATATTTATTACCTTCCTATAGAAGAAAACACCAAGGAGGGACATGAAAAATACCATCAAACATTTGAAGGACTGTTACGTGGAAATAAGAATGGTATTTTTTTGTTGATGCTTCAAAGGGAGGGTTAGGATTCATGGGCGGTGGTAACCCACAAGCAGAATTCTATTATATTTAAGGAAGAATGTCAACACTTGAGGTGGCTTAACAATGGAGCAGGCTGTGTCAGGAGGCATGGCCTGAAGCCGTCTTTGGAAGCCTTCAGGCTAAAGACTGTATCTTAGAGCAATTGTGCTACCTCGCTAATTCATATTGAGTGTGTGGTCACCCCAAAACCCCAGGATAAAGATGTTTATCAAAACATCTGCCAATGATGCTGGAGAAGGAATCCCTTAAATTCCTGGCAACCCAGGGACACTAATTAAAAACGTGGACTGTGTTGCTTTTCACTGTTTTCCTACAGCTTCCCCCAGCTGTACAACGTGTACAGAGCTAAATGCTGTGCTGACCATTTTACAGTATTGTCTCATTGACTCAACCTGTTATCTCCATTTTGCAGAGGCACAGAAACATTGTTACTTTCCCAATGGCACATGGGAACTTCAAATTTGCTCCCAAGCCCCTAGACTTAACCATTACATTCAATGGCTTCTCAGAAACTATTTGTTTACAGTCCCAGTTTTACAATGTCTCTGTCAGGTGATCTCAAAGTATAATCCTCAGAATACCTGCATCAGAACCATATATTTTTGGTTTTGATACAGAAGCAAATGTTTTGAACACCATGTTTTTGTAAATATTCATGTTTCCTGTATATTTGAACCCCACAGTTTTTGGTAAATATTCATATTCTGGGCCCTACCAATTACCTAAGGAACTAGAATATCTGCGTGGAATAGGCTGGGAATGTATATATGTATTTTTACAAGTACCAGTAGGATTTTGATGGACATTTAAGTTTTAGAACCACTGGTCTAGGTCTTTCTAGGGAAGGCTTGAGGGGACACAAGATCCTGAAAAGCCTCATATTTCTCTAAACAGCTTAGACTTTGTTCTGAAAGCCATGGGGAAACCTTGAAAGGCTGAAAATTGGGTCTGACATGAACGGGACTGATTTTCAGGAAGTTCAGTCTGGTGGCTGTGTGGGTGGGGCTGGAGGCCAGAGTCTGGGCAGGAGGCTCTTGTGTACTTCAGGGGAGAGGTGATATGGGCCTACGCCGAAAAGCAGCAGTAGGAAGGGGGCCCTGGTTTTTAAGGTAGCCTTTTCCCCAGTGTCAGTTGGGTGTAGAGCTAAACGTCTATAGATCCTTCTTAAATGAAAAATGGAACCTACGCTACAACAGATTTTCTGATGAAATATTATTGTCAATTTCCTTGGGCTCATGCGAGTATTTTATTGAGATATCATCAAGTGCTAAGTTCCTCTGACATCTTAGTCTTGCCCTTTGATTCTTATCACCAACCCCCCTTTACTGTCAGTGGTATGTTCCGTGGAGATCTCAAGCAGTGTGTTTGTGCAAGGCCTCATCTGCAGTGCAGGTGGGGAATGATGGTTGGTCGAAGACGCAGAGACCCAGTGTTGCCTATTGAATATACAGGGGAAATGCCAAGGCATCTTGGGGGTTGGTAGGGTTGTTTGTTCCTAAATGTGCACATAAACTTAACCGGGGGTGCTCAGGTCATTATATGGTTCTGGCCAAGCAGCCACACCATGCTGGAGAGTGAATAATGTGAGAGCTATGGGTGCTTCTGTG
The DNA here is from genome assembly GCF_036321535.1 of Camelus dromedarius. Taxonomy (NCBI): domain Eukaryota; kingdom Metazoa; phylum Chordata; class Mammalia; order Artiodactyla; family Camelidae; genus Camelus; species Camelus dromedarius. The sequence goes on along the minus strand of NC_087443.1, from coordinate 55,427,573 downwards.
GAGCGTGTGCCACTACACTCCTAAGGGGCTGGGGGAGGCCCTATTTTTTGTCTCTATCTTTTACCCCTCTGCCTCTGTCCTTGTTCTTTAGATTCTAGTATCCATAGTTCCTCCTCCGACTGGACTCCTGCAGAAGTCATTTGCAGGACATTCACGGGCCACACTCATTTATCTCATTGTTTCCCGAATTTCAGTTGGGTTCCCCAGCTTGAGTGTAAATCCCTTAGGAGTAGGGCCCATGTATTAACAACCTATGGGGTTGTCCCCTGTGCCTAGCATGGTGCGGGCACACAGAAATCTTAGTAAATGCTATAGGGTTGACTGGGTATTTGACTGAAGTCTTGGAGCACAGATATTATAGTTACTTTGCAGCTGAAGCAGCTTTATGACAGAGTGACTTAAATTACTCTCTCAGTAGGGTCATAGTCATTATCTGTCACAAATGTGCGCTGACTGCCTACATCCTGAATTGTTGAGAAAAAAAAAATGCTTTCAGAACACTCATGGTCTAAATAAGGAATCAAATGGAGATTCATCTTAGCTTCAGGTGATCCTGCTGCCCTCTCATTAATATATATTTGTGAAACACCCACTCAGTGCATTTAGTGAGGATTTGGTGCTATGTTACATGCTGCAGTGGCATTATAGATTCTGTAGAAATCATAGGCCCTCTGTCAAGAATCCTCATGAGCTAAGCTGGCATGTGGGCATTTGCCTGGTAATGGCCTATTTCAACATCTAGGACTTGCTACCCAACAGTGGGGTTGGGAGCATGTTTCAGCCTTGCCTGTCTCCCATGTCCCACCCTGTGTTGTCAGAAGTAGCTCCCTAGTTCCCTACTGCTGCGTTGCATCAGAACCTCAGTGTGGAAAAGGCAGTTAAGAGGGCCCTGGATAGGAAGGGGAATTAGTTGGCTGAGGCAGTGAAGTCTAAGATTTGGAGTCAGGAGGGCCAGGGTTCTAGTCCCAGCTTTGGTAACCACTTCTGGGTCTTGAGGCAAGATTCTCTGAGACTCCACTTTGTTATCTGTAAAATGAGATGAAAATGCCCACCTCACAGGGCTGTCAGGAAATATAACTGAGAAGATGACTGGAAACACATGGCCCCCCGTTCCCACCTCCTTCCCCAGGCGCATGCTCATGTCTTGATCTCTTGATCAGCATCTGTCTGCTGGGTTTGTTTGGGATTTTTATCCCCATGACTATTGGTTTTAAATCCTGATCATTTCTTGTCACAGAAACTAGATCGTTTATTTTATGGCAAACTTTTTTAAGTTTTAGAAATCTCAAAAATTGTAAGGTTAATACATGTTTGTTGTAAAAATTTTTTCTAACCATTAGAAATCTGTAGAGGAAAAAGTGAAAATATTTGTCTGCTTCCCCAAATCCTCATTCTCTTCTGTAAAACTAACTACCATAGACGGTTTGGTGTGTCTTTCTAAGACATCTTTATTAATTTATAAAATACACAGACATTTTTTTCTCTATAAATAGAATCACTGTATACATATTATTCTGTAACTTCATTTTTTTCAATTAATTGATCCTTATTGTGACTTTATAACATATACACATATGGACTTTTTTATAAAGTAGATACTGTATGCATTATATTTTGCAGCTTGCTTTTTAACTGAACTCATAGACAGCTGTCTTTGATCTTCTTAGTTCCATCTCATATGTCTCCAGCCCTTCTTCCACCAAACTGCCAGAACGATTTACCTAAAACCTAAATGGGAACCACTGACCACAGGGAAAAGTCCAGCCTCCTGGGTAAAGTACAAAGCTCTCTACCATCTGGCCCCTGCTGACGTTTGCAATTTTATTGGAGTATTTCTTAGATTTGTTGTTGTTGTTGTTGTTGTTGTTGTTGTTGTTGTTGTTAACAGCAGAAACTTTTTGTCCTCCGTACGAAGCCTACGTATACCCGCAATGTATTAAAACAGGTATACATGGAGCTGTTGGGCTTAATGTATACACAGGTGAGGCTGTAGACCCCGCCCTGCTCAGGCACCCTTCCCTGTACCCCAGGATATCCCTGTATTCCGTCCTGCTCTGTAATCTATCTTAGGGCATGTTGGTCCTTCTTGAGATCACCCTCAAAAAGTCAGAGATGTATACAAACCTTCCCAGTTTCTTTTTTTCCATTACAGGACTGCAACCCGATACTTAAAAACACAAACTTGGAAGCTTTTTGTTAACCTTCTTACCTGGAGGAGGTCAAAATTTTTATGTTTATTAACTTTTTGGTGACATGTCCTGAATGAGTCCTCTCAGATTCGAAGATGTCTTCCCTTAAGCACGGAGATTCAGAGAGCCAGTTTTGGAGACTCACTCTTGTCGCTTTTCGGGCCTTTCTCATGGTGAACGTATTAGGTGTTCTCCTATTGTTGGCCTTTTCTCTTTGCTCTGGAGTTACTATTATGTTTAGATCTCCATTACCCAAAGACTTGAGGTCCTTTAGGATTGAAGTAAGAAGACCAACTAGAGCACAGCTGTCCATGAGCTACGATAGAAAGAAAGCTGTAAAACAAAATTAGTGCACCTGGGTGGCCTTAGCATCTGGCTCAGTGTCTGGCACATACTAACTGCTCAGTAAATTTTTTAAAAATGGAGGTGCTGGGAATTGAACCCAGAACCTCATGCATCCTAAGCATGTACTCTTACAACTGAGCTATGTCCACCCTCCATCAGTAAACTTTTCATTCCTGGAAAGCATGTCAGGTATGACAGGTCCCTCTGCAATGGGGGCAAGGAGGAGATGCAGTTATTCCCATTTCAGGGCATGTAAGGCCCATAATTTGCTGTCAGTATCACTTTGGAAATGGCCCACGGGGCTGTAGGCAGATAACTATGGTCAGCATCCTTTCTTGCTGAACCACAACCTGGCCGCCTCTACTCCTCCTAGCTGCATGGACCTGAATAGAATGGGGGAGGTTTGGAGGTGCTCTCTCTTTGCTTAATTCACACTAGTGATAGGTTTGTGCATCTTGAGTTTGATGACCACTGAATGACCACTCAAAAACCATGCTGGGACAATTTTAGACTCGACACTGGTCATAAGAAACTCTGGGAAAAAAAAAATCAAGACACAAATAACTAACAAGCTGAATTTTGTGGCTTTTGTGGATATATTTACTTATATTTTTAAAAAGCAGTAAGTCTACAGCCTTAAGATACTCAAAGTGACATTCTTTGCTTCCTTTGACCACAAAAACCACATGTCTACTTCATTACCAGGAGGCTGTGTCGGGGGAGATTGCAATCTTCCTACTGATCTTTTAAAAAAGCAAAAACAAACAAAAAGCCAAGAACTCCTATGTTGGTTGCAATGCATATACTAGTTAGGTGCTTCAACTCTTAGAAAAGAATTCGTACTTTATCCTCAGCTTGTCTTAATTAGCAACATGGCATGTCTGTCAGAGGGTGTCACCTCAAATATTCTGGTTTGTGACTTCTGTGATCATATTTAGGTTTTCCATTTTTTACCCTTCTTAGTGCATTTTTCCCCTAATATGGAATGTGTTCAGTTGGCTCTTATCTTTTCCAACCATTTGGAAGGTAACCATACTGTCTTAAACTCTGCCAGTTGTACTTCAAAGTTTTTCTTAAGATTGCTGACACAGGCTCATTGTTCTTTGAATGCATTGGGATTTTCTTTTTGATTATTTCTGTACATTCTCCCAGGTAAGTCAGTGGCATGTATCTTCTCACTCCTCCAGCACAGCCCAGGCTCCCCCTCCTAAGGTTTTGTACAGTGGGACATATTGTACAGTGCAGCCTGCCTGCTCCCAGTTCAGACTTTGTTTATAGGTCAAGCCATCTTTTCTCACTATGCTGGGATTGGCTTCAGCATTGGTCTCACTCAGGGTTCTAGATATCCATCCCATGCCACTGGAGTTAGCTCTTGAGATGAAACCAGCATCTCATTCCTGGTCTTGAACTTTCCCCACATGTGTTATCTTGCTTAATAAGTAAGATTTCTCACTTTTAGGCATATAAGATTATTTCAGCAACTCCTCGGATATACCCCCATCTTGTACTCACGTTGTCTGACTAGCTATGTCAGTGCTCTTGAATGGAAAAGAATGACTGAGAACCTTTAAGTACCACCTTGCTTTTCATAACACCTGACTGTTAGGAACATTTTGGGGAGACTTCTTTATCATTTGGGGTAGAATTCAGCCATATCTCCTGAGTGGCAGAGTTGTACTAGGAGCAAGTCAGGATGTTTCAGAAATCTAAAAATGAGTGTCCTCAGGTGAGGTCTACTAGGTGTCAGTAATAGAAGTGAGCCATCAGTTTAGTTTCTAGTGTCCAGACTGAGGTCATGGGCACAGCCATGTGACAGGCATCATCTCCTATATACAGACACAACCTTGAGTGTTCATTCAGAGAAAATGTGTTAAGATTTCTCTGACATTTTGGTATAAAACATCTGCCATCCTATGGAATTAGAAAAGTGAAGATCCTGAAGTCTTGGATTAAGTCTCTCTCATCTTTAGAAGATGTAGCTCTCAGCATATGGTAGCACCTAGTGCTCAATAAATACTTGATGAATGACTAAATGAATGATTGGAGTATCACTACATTATAGTTTGGCTTTAAATAAACAAGACCAAATTATTTGACTTATGAAAAATGACTTAATTTTGTTGTGTCAATTTTCAGTACAACTGAATTACTAATTTCTGGGACTATAAAGTAGCAAGGGAATAGAATATATAGGAGTCATGAGATGGGTGCACCTTAATTTGTTAGTGGGATTAGTGTCTCAAGTAGATTTTTTTGTCTTGGTAAAAATGAAAAAAGTATATTTTCTTGCCTTCTTCCTAAGTCTGAGATACATTTCCAAAATCTGTGAATACTCAGGGCTCTTGTGGCATTGTACTCCAGAATAAGAAAAAATTAGACCTCTTGGGTAGGGATATTTTATCCTTTTATCTTTGGTTTACTCTCCATTATCTTTGCATAAATTCCCACATGGCCAACTGAATATCTCCTCTTCAGTCAGATGTGAATCCTGAAAATTTCAGATTTGCCAATTGCACATTGAATAATCAAACCAAACCTTGTTTTATTTTATTAAAAAAAAATTAAACACGATGCAAATCCTTTTTGAAATTAGCAGAATTTTCTGCCCTAGCTCAGGGTTATAATCTTGGGGCACCTTTCAAGGGATGTTTGCCACAGTTATGAGCAAAGCTTTGTTTTGATTTTAGCAATTCCCAGCACAGAGACGAATCCTTGAGACTTCAGCAATGTAAGGCTGAGTGGAAAAGTGTATGGTGCTACGTGTCTAGAAACCACTTCAAATGACTGTTTTTAGAACCTTGTTACAGTCTGTTTAAATGTAGTTTTTCAAAATAGATTTTTAATGGCCATCTTCTGAATAGCTTGATTTGCAACTGAAGAGAAAAGCAGCTCTTAAAAAAAAGTAGATGATAGAGGGGGAAAAGTTGTATTTAATTCTGTGTGATGGTTGCTATGGTGATGGTTGAATGTAAATTTCAGTTTATGTTAAAACCCTGCTAAGGTTTTGATTAGAGATCAGAGGCAAGGCGTGGTGTCTGTTGGTGAAGTGGCTAAAAAGCATCTATTAATGAGGCAAAAGAAAAAAATAAAGGATGGGGTCACACAGCTCTCTCCCCACCCAAATATCAGGTCAGCACTTACTAATCTCATAATGGTGACCAAGGCAGTACAAATTAGAGCAAGAAACAAAAAAAAAAATTGTGCTTCTCTTCTCCCTTGACAACTTCTTCCTTGAGGAAATTGAAGACAAGAGAGCTTCCTCAAAGAGGAGGCAGTTCTTGCAAAGATGAACTCCTATGTGCCAGTTTCATTGGTTTGAAGTAGGCATTTGGTTGTGAGGAAGGGGATGCAAGCATCAGATGTAGGGGCTGGGCTGAGTGTCCTTGCAGACCCTCCAGCCGCTATTTCCCATCTTTTGAGTCCTTGGCCAAACCAACAAGAAGGAAAAACACACAAACAAAAAACCTGGCTAGAAGGGTTAATAACGTCATGTTACCCTAAAGCTTCAGGCACTAGAATTGTAAATCCATCTGGAGAGCAGGCTTTTTTGCCTCTTAAATTAAGCTATTTAATCTAAGAAGGAACGGTTAAGGATCAGTGAGTAACTGAGCTAATTACAATCAGGTGTTTGTTTATCTAACTCTTACTCTTTAGTGCTACCTACTTAATTCTTTAGTATTTATATGTAGTTGCTCTAATAGTACATCCCCATATATTTATTTATTATTTATATTTGTATGTGTATGTTTTTTTTAAAAGGATAAGAGTGAGAAAGCATAGCAATTGCTTTCCATTCACCATGTTTATAGAAACATGGGTCTTCAAGTCCCTGGGCAAAATTCCAAGTCATCACTGCCTACCTGGCTAATTGCAAACCAGAGTAATGAAGACAGACATGGCCAATCTATGCTATGGGCACTCAGGATAAATGCCAGTGTCTCAATTTCAGCTGCTGCTACCTATGTCCTAAGTAAAATTGGGAAGTAACTGAATTTGACTTTTGATAACCTTCTAGCTCTTTTTCATTCAGCCTTCTCCATTGAACTCACTGCCCAGCACCCCCTGATTCAGCACCTTCACATTCAAAGTCATCCACTCTGGTGGTAGAAATACCCTAATAGAACCTTCTTTTTACTCAGGTAAAAATGCCCCAGTTTCCAGAATGATCCTCTTCAACACGCTCCCAAATTTAGTCAACATCTCCTCTCCAAAGTGGCTGATCTCACCATAACATGAGGAGATAATTGGATTAATGGTTATTCTTTAATGGTCATCCTTAAAGGATTATCTAGTAGAATGCCAGACTCTGGTCTTAGATTTCCTTTCCAGCTTTTCTCTGACTTCGAGGCACATACAGAAGCTGGATATCAAATTTGTTAGGGGCTGAATTGTGCCCCCCTCAAATTTATATATTGAAATCTTAACCCCTAATACCTCAGAATATGAATGTATCTGGAGATAGGGTTTTTTAAGAGGTAATTAAGGTTAAAGGAATGTCATTAGAGTGGGCCCTAATCCAGTAAGACTGATGACCTTTTAAGATGAGATTAAGACCTAGAGGTGTGTATGCACTGAGGAAAGACCATTTGAGGACACAGGGAGAAGGCAGCCATCTGCAAGTCAAGGAGAGATGCCTCAGAAGAAACCAAACCTCTTTTTTTAAAATAGAGATATTGGGAATTGAATCCAGGAGCTTGTGCATGCTAAGTATGCATTCTACCACTGAGCTACACCCATTCCCTCAAATCTTAGATATATATATATTTAATTAAAGTATAGTACCTCCTCATATCTTGATCTTGGACTTAGGCTTCAGAACTGTGAGAAAATAGATTTATGTTGTTTAAGCCTCCCAGTCTGTGGTATTTTGTCTCGGCAGTCCTAGAAAAGCAATACAGACTTATAGATGGATAACATTTGTAAGTGGCTGGGTAGTTATTACACTGAGTGGCAGAAGTACTATTCAAAATTATCCTGATCTAGTTCAGTAAGGATGATTCTGAGTTCTGTTCTGAGGTCCATAAAAGCAGCTCAGCTAGTGCAGCAAGGTAGAAATCCAGCGTGACATTAACCTGCGAAGATGAGCTGCAGGTTAAGGCTGACTACCTGATTGATAAGGAACCAAAGCTATTATAAAATTAAGCTACATTAATAAAAATATAGCTCCCCAGCTGTGGAATATTATGATTTCACTATATTCCACCAAGAATGGTGTTTTGTTCTCGGTGATATATTTTTTAGGAAGAAACTGACCAACTGGACTGTGTCCAAAGGAGGACAACCAGGGAGTTTGGAAACATGTTGTATGAGCCACCGTTTTGTGGAAAGGCTTGTGGCTGTGTTCTGAGTCATGGGGGAAGGGAGAACCCTATTTGAGGTGGACGCTCCTGAGAGGCAGGAGTGGTGGACGTTATGGTGAAAGTTCCAACATTCTGTCCACCCTGGATGATTAGTGGAGTCAATGAGTGCCTGGCACCCCCATGGTGACAGTTATTGTGCATGTGACATAAGTTGAAACAGAATGAAGGGAAGAGTTCCCATGCTTGGGAGGATATTTTTCTCTTTTTTCTTCCAGTCCTTATTGTGCCTGAAGTGAACCTGCAGCTGCCACTGCCATCTTGCTACCAACTTAAGAATGAAGCTTACACTAAAGATGGTAGAATAGAGAAATGCAAAGGCCCTGGGGCCTTTGTGATATTAAGTTACTAAACCCTTGTGTCAGCCAACCCCAAGTCCCCCAACTGCTGGACTTTCTATTCTGGGAGATAAATGTCCTTATTGTTTAAGGCATCTTGAGTTGGAATTTCCTTTACTTGCAGCAGGACCATCTTAAAGATTCTACAGGGTTGGGCTGAAGATGAGGAAGAGCTTTTATAGATAACTCCAAATGCCCATCAGTAGGGTAGACTCTTTTAAGAAGGGAGCTTTTGTTACTGTGAGTATTCAAATGGAAATTAAAAAAAAATCCTTTATTGAGTGGAATTTTGCTGTAAATGATTCTCAAGTGTCAGTCAAACCCTGATGATCTAAGATTCAAAAATAATTCTTACTAAGTATGGTGTGAGTGACCATGAAGCTGAACTTTTCCCCTGGCCATTTGCATTATGTCCAGCATAGCTCAGATGAAGCTTTTATTAGTAGAATGTGGAGGTGGGGGAGGTTTTGTGCATGAGAGCCTTCCAGCTGCTCCCTGTGCACTTCGCACTTCGTATGAGTGAGTCACTCTCCTCTTTGCCTACAGGGGTCCGTATCTGGGGTCCCTACTTTTGGAAGATTTCTGAACCCTAACCAAAAAGGGAAATAAACCATATTATGACGGCTAGATTTGCAAAACACAGCATACAAAGGGCCTGCAATATTATGGAGAAGAAAAGTGAGCAAGAGCAAGGTTTTGTGGGCTCTTGGGAGGGGCACAGAGGCTGAGGAGAGTGGCGGAGAGGTAGACAAAAAGTAGTTAAGCATTACAGGGAAGCAGTTTTACACCTGTTTTAACCCATGCTCCTCTTTGCCAAATGTCCACCTTCCATAGTTCATATTATAAAAATTATAGTTAAAAAATTGAAACCTAATAGAATATTGACTGTGCTTCCATTTTAATTCATCACTGGCAGGGCATTTGCAAATGCTCCTGCCTCCCCTCTGAGAAGATATGACTCACTGGGATAGGTTTTTCTTGATCCTGGTCCTAACGTTGATTAGATTTCTAGTGGTTCTGTAATTAAATATAAAATAATTGTGAAAACTATGTTTTGCCCTCATGCTTGCGACTCTGAACGAGGAAGTGTGATCTCACGCTATGTATCTCACATGACACATAACAGACAGGACTTGTTGGGGAGAAATGTTCACAGAAGGTGAGAATGTAGTTGGTGAGGCCAGTGCGGTGTCACACACACAGTGTCAGGGCTAGACAGGGACCCCAAGGTACGACTGTACTGCCCACTCTTTCTTAACACAGAGGAGGACAGCTATGAGCAGGGAAGTGACTCACCAGGGAGCCGGTGGTTAATAAATCACTGACCTGAGGGTAAGAGTGTGAGAATGCCCAGCTTTTACTTTAGGGAGTCGTTTTTTAAGAATTTGAATTTGCAAGGAAACCAAATCTGATTGATTTTTCAGTTAGTGAGAGGGGTTGATGCAGGTAAGAGGCCAAGGTGGTGTGAAGAGGCTAACTACTAAGGTTGTAAATATTTTCACGTGTAATGGAGGCGGAGGATGGCCCAACCAGTGCTTCTCCCTGGTGACGGGGATCCTCTGCTGTGGGCACTGGGCACGTCTGGTGTCAGCGTCGCCCAGCACTTTCCTAGCTCTGGCTCGGGAACCAGAGGAGAAAACAAAGCCACATTTGAAGGTGGGCTCAGTGCCCACGCTGGAGGTCATACAAGCAAGCGGCCAGCCTGTTTACTCTGAGCTCCACCTCCACAAAGAGAGTGACCTCATCTTTCCTCAGATGGGAATGTCTCCTGGGCTTGGTGGGAGGTATTCAATCAGTTTCTTTACTTCCTGCCTCGGCTTTCCAACCTCAGGCTGAAATGAGGCTGGTCAAGTGTCGGATTACAGCTCCAGCACAGAAACTGAAAATTCCCCCAAAAAGTCCCTGTAAAATGGAGAATATTACCTGGAAGATACAGCTTGATTACCTTTAAGATGTTAATTATTAGACAAAATCAATGTTTTTTTAGTTTGATTTTGACTCTTCTCAGCTTAAAAAAAAAAAACAACTGAAGGTCATTTCTTCAAAGATTAAAAAAAAAAACCCTGAAATCCCAGCGTGTGTCTTTGATGACCTTCTGGGAAATGGGGGCTGGAGAAAAGGCCTCTGAGGTGGGGGTGGAAGAGGTGAGAGGTTAGTTTCCAGTTTGGGGGCTCCTTTTTTGTGCATTCTTATCTGTTTCTGCCACCAAAGCACAAGTGTCAACAAGGCTGGCAGAGGCCCAAGCCAGCTGAACTGGGGCCATGGAAGCTATGATTGCCTCAGGTCATAGCCAACCCAAGAAGGGACACTGTGGCTCCAGTCAGATGGAGTGACCAGAAGCCAGCAGCAGCCAGCAATGACCACTACCAGAAAGATGGCCAAGGTTTTGAAGAAATAATTAAGGTCACAGAGACAAAGGCAAACAGGTGCTCAGAACACATACAGCATAGCAGAGTCATGTCTCTCAGAGCCTGTTCTTGGAGGGAAGCTGTGCTGACTACACTTTCCTTCATAGGCAGACAGCTGGCAGGGGACAGGCTGGTGACACTGCAGATGAAGTACAGCTGTAGAAGAGAGCAGAGGGGTTTGTGGTTGTAGATGGATTCTGGACAACGCAACCCACCTTGGCTTCCCCTCCAGGAAACAGCCAAACTAGGAAAGTCCCCATGACCTTTCATTTCTAGACAAACTGGTTTGGTTGTTTTAATTGTGCTACCGCCAACCTATAGTTCTAGGCTTTTATGTCCCAGATCCCTGAAGTACACACATAAAACTCAATTCCAAGTATGCAGCAGTGGGGGCCGTTCTCATGTCCTCATTGCAACTAGAATATTAATAATAATAATAATAATAATAATAATAATAATAATAATAATAATAATAATAATGTGTGTTAGGCATGGTGCTCAACAATAACAATCCTGAGAGGTTAGAATTATAATTTCCATTTTACAAATAAGGAAAATGAGGCATGGAGAGGCTGAGAAACTTGCTTAAGGAAACCGGCTAGTAAGGGCTGGGGTTCAACTTAGATTGTCTGGACCCCAAGTTCCATGCTCTTAAGGAGTACTGTATCTGTGGCGGCCATGAGAATGCACCTGGCAGACCTCCAGCTTCCAGGAGTACATCTGACCAGGGGCCCCAGGGCTGCACTCCGAATCCATCACAGTATTTGACCAAGCCCTGCTCCCAGTCAATGACAGCATGGTGGGGATTCTACAGCAGGCTGGCTCCTGGAAGACACGGGACCCCTCCAATGGCCATCTTCAGCTTGAGGACTCCCTGATGGGCTTGCAGAACTTCCCTTCCATCCATCCTTCCTTCTGTTGTTCTTCATTTGGGCTTAGGCTATCCGATGGTTCTCCCAACTTCCCTCCCCATTTTCTGTTGCAGGCACTTTCCCTAACAAAATCTTTGCATGTTTAATCCCATTTTAGTGTTTACTTCTTGGAAGACTTAGACTTACACGGTGTACCACCCTGAATTTTCCGGGCAGCTTGGTTGAGCCTGCCCACATAAATCAGGGATTAGACAGTTCCTGTTTCTCTCCAGCTCCCACACTAACAGCCTCGAGGCACAAGGCCTTGCAGTGGTCCTCCCTGTGTTGTATTTTTCTCCACTGCTGGTAACTTAGGTGGTTGGTCTTATCTCATTCATCGATTCATCCATTCATGCAAGAAGCATTTATTGATTTCTCACTGTGATTTCTAGGCTCTGGGGATCCAAAGATGAATGTCAGGGAATCTTCCCTCAAAGAAATCGTAGTCTAGTGGAAGAACAATTTGGTCAAGAGATAAACAATCCTAATCGCTAGTGACTGTTCAGTGCTTACTCTTTGTCAGGTACTCTTTTAAGCGTTTCATATGAATCAACTCATTCTGTACTTACAACTATTGAGTCAGGTAGGTGATATTATTATCTCCATTTGCACACCGGGGAACTGAGGCACAGAGAGGTAAGTGGCAGGCAGGAAGTGGCAGAGTTGGGATCTGAATGCATGCAGAGCCTTCATGCCGACTGCTGTGCTACACTGCCTATTGCCTTGCCGCCTCTTCTCAGAGAGTGGGACAAGCTTCCACTGCAACAGAAACTCGGAACCCAAAGCACTCAGTTCCCACTTTAAAAATCCATATTGGCTGTGATCTTTTGGGATTCTGGTGGGTGCAAACACCCACTTGTTGTGGACAATCAAGGCTTGCTGCTCCTGCCTGCCTGGAGGTAGCAGCATCTTTGCTGGTTCCTGTCTCCATGGCTACCTAGAGCATCCCTGGGCTGCCTGACACTCACTTTCTGAGTCACATTTGACTGTCTAGCTCTGGACTATCATATGCAGAGGTGTGCTTCTGCCCATTTCTACATGGAGAATCATTTCATGGGGGCTCTCATTTGTTAAATGAATAATAATGAAAATAACAACTTCTTAACTTTGTCTAGGACTTTTCAGTTTTCAAAGGGCTTCTAAGTGTTTATCACTTAATCCCATAAGCCTGTGCAGCAGGCCAGATAGGTATGAATGTTCTCATTTTAAAGGAGAAGAGGAAATTGAAGCTTTGAAAAGTCACTATACCCAGTGACTTGGGAGATGAGACTTGGATCCAGGCTTTCTGTGGCTTCGTTGACTGTGCTCTTCCAGAACCCCTCGGTCGCTGCATTTATATTGCTAGGACACATTATACCATATATTTTTTTAAAGCCTAGCCCTTAGTAGCCTGGGTTTTAATTATTGGGAAGCAATCAGCAGCTCCTGGGTTAAAGGAACTTTTATTTTGGTCAACAATTACTTAAGCAGAATTTGGATGCCGTCTTTTTTTATTTTTTAAGCATATCACCAAAGAGAATTACGCCCCTACCCCAACTTGCCCATACTTGGAAGCCAGATACAGCTTTCAGGGTGAAGAGTGAGAGAAAGTTACCTGTTCTAAAAATAGAAAGTGAAACTGGCCAGTCCAATTTCATAGTTTCAGCTGGTTAGAATGCTAAAGGTCACCAAAAGTGGGGGCAGGTAAACACCTTCTTGGCCTTTTCTGGAAGTTTGATGACTCAGTGGTAGAGAGACAAAAGAGAAGAGGTTTTTTTGTTCATTTGTTTGTGTTTACAGTTTCTTAAGCTTAGTTCTGTTGTCAAGGGTTGCCTTCAGCCTCTCTGTTCTCGGTTGGGTGAAAATAAATTGCATTTTCATGGCCTGCCCCAAACAAAGCACATTTGTCCATCTTCACACCAGTAAATCCAGGTATCAGTGTCTGCTTAGATTGGAATTGATTCCTGAACCAGGAAACCAAGAAGAAGCTGTTTGAAGACTAGTTATTAATGGCCTCATTACAAGCCTGTGTCATGCCATTTGAACGAAATTTACATAGAGAGAGGAAGCACATTTATAAATGTCGGAAAGAGATGAAGAAAGAGGAAGCCTTCGTGGGGGGCTGTGGTAGCTCCTGCTTTGTTAGCAACAATGGGGTTTCCTGAACGGTGAAACAGGGGCCCATGGGCCTCTAGCCCTGAGAGTCCTGGTGGAGAAATTTCTCCCCAGTGGTGGCCTTTGAAACGTAGTGCTTCTTAAGGGTCTTGATAAACTTGGCCAGTGAAGCTGTGCTTGGTTGGAGCAGCGCCAGAGATGATGGGTCCAGGATAGATACGGGTTTCTGCGCAACCTGGTTCCCATGGTGGGGCAGCAGATTTTCCCCCAACCCTTCCCAGATTTATCCCAGAGACTTGTTAAGGGAAATTCAGCCTGTGGCCAGGAGGCAGCTCACCCAGGAGGATTATTTCCCCACTGGGGTCATGATTCCCAAGAGCAGATCTTCCTTTAGCCAAAGGAAGGAGATGGGAATCTTGAGTTCATAATATGGTTCTGCTGTTAAACCAGCAGCTAATGACGTAGGGCCAGTCAGTTCACGTCCCTGTGCCCCCAGTTCTCCATTTGCAAAATGGAGATAGTCACGTCTGTCACGTGTGCCTGGGGACAGTGAAAGGAACTAATGAGAACACATTAAAAAGTTCTGAGGCACTGGGTGGTGCAAGAGCTCCAAATATCCCTCAGCTTCTCGGTTGAGGATGGAGAGACTTGGCTCTGGTACTCAGGAAAGTCCTGAAGGTTGAACTTGAGAGAAGTTTGAAGGGCAGGCGGAAGGACTGCAGGCAGATTTTCTCATCAGTGGACAAGGGTGAGCCCACACTCTCATTGGTTGTCATGGCAGCCTCAGCTGTGGGACTATTTTTATTCAAGCTGAAGAGCAAGCAGGACGAGTTGGGGAGGGGACGGGAAGAACCATCATCCTTTGCTTTAAAACAAAACTAAACTAAACTGACACCTTGCATAGCTCATTTAGAGCAACTAGGTGGGGGCTGGATAAAGGTCTTGCAGCCTGAAGTCTCCTCTCCTCTTGCCCTACTCCCTTATCTTGAACTTCAAGTACCTTGAGGAGGGCCAGGAATTACCTGGTGAATGAAGGAAAAACAATTTCTTGTCTGTGTGAGCTGGAAAAGACTGGGGTTGATGTGCAGTAGATTCCTGATCCAGAACCCTCTACCCAGTGCTGCAGATCCACTGATGTGTAGTAAAACCGGGCAGCCTCAGGAATCTGCAGCTGGCACAGAACATCTGGATGGCAAAGCGGATTGGATGTGACAGGTGAGCCAGCCTGTGTGGGGAAAGTCAGCAGCACTGACTGACTCAGGAAGTCAGCATGGACTTGTGGGAGGAGAGGATTCGTTCTTCCTCCTCTTTTCTATTCCTTTCTCCTTATTTCCAGGGAAGTAGAGGGCCACCATGAGTTTACTTAAAGTCTGAGTTAGGGATATGTCCACAAGGCTCTGCCTTACCTTTCTGGCATCATGAGAATGATGATGATGATGATGAAGGTGGCAAGGACAATGATTGATGTCACTGTAATGAACTCATACTAACACCACTAAGTAATTGTCACCTCCCTCCCCTTCCTTTAGTGCCAGTAGACGTGGTGGGGAAGAGCCCTGCATTCCACTGACCCTCTTAACGTCATTCTGATTGATGACTGTATGTGACTTCTGGGGGTAGCTGGTGACTTGTGGGTTAGGTAGACTTGTCACTGTGTTGGGAGCTTTTTAAGTGAAAGGGATTAGTTGGACAGGAAATTCAATACCCATTAACCAAGGTGGGTGAAAAGGGAGGAAGAAAGACCCATGGGTGATGACTAAAATGAAAAAGCAGTCTTGATGTTTGCCAGGAAGCTGGGGGGAGGTGGGGTTGTTGAAACTCAAGGTCTGAGTCCCACCACTGCCAACCTCTCACCTCCCACTACGAACCGACACGCATTTGCGGTGAAATAGAAGCTCCTTCATTCGGATCCACACATTTGGAATCTGGGGACAAGGCCAGGCCTGAGGTCTCGCTTTGTGCTTTCTAAGGAAACGATAGCCATGATACGGATTTTCTAGTCTCATAACTAGTGTAAACAAGATACATGGTAGGAGAAATATTTCATCTACTTAAGAACCATTTTTCTAAACGTTTTGTGAACGGTGCTTGTGGTATGCTTTCAGGCATTGGTTAATTTTAGCATCTTATTTTCTCACGAAAGCGGATAGAGCAGGATGTTGGCTTGGTAACACTTTGTTAGCCACTAGTTCATGTTATTTTACAGATTTGAAGTCACTGCTTGCTCAGGGTGTAATGGATGGTCAGCCATTCCCCTTCTCGATTCTGACCAAGATTTGCAAAAGAGCTGGCATACTCCACTTGTGTGCCTGGAATTATTTAAAAAACAAGCAAAAAGAAAATTCTTTGACTTTTAGAAAAATAAAACTACAGTTTCAGCCTGTATTTTACAGAGTTTCCTCTTCTCGTGAATACTACCTACTTGCTGACAGGTCTTCAGTACACCGATCAAACCCCTTGAATGGTATTTGGGGTCCTCTCTGACACCCAGGTTCCTCTTCCCCTCTCACCAGCTCCGCTTCACATAGATGGTGCCCCTCCTTGCTTCCTGTAGCCCACACACAACATTTGCTGTCATGCTTTTATGCCTTAATCGTGCCTTCACCTCTGCCAGGAAAGTCCTTCTGGCCCCGTGTCAGCTTCTCTGCACCTTTCAAGGCCCTACTTGTCATCCCTTTGGGGCTGTCCTCCCTTCTTTGATCCTCTGGTGGCTATAAACTGTTTTTTAAATCCCTTCTTATCCATTGTAGTGTTTTGTTTTGAAGTTATTCCTGATCTCATTTATCTTGCAAAGTTGAAAAGAAGCTGTTTCTCTCCTGTGTGCTGCCCCCACCAACAGCGAGGACAGAAATGTTCTCACCCTGATGTTTCTTGGGAGATCTAGGATAGGCTTTGAATACTAGTTATTCATCGATAGGCAATGGATGTTTGTTGGAGGGATAAAATTATACATTACTAATTATTTTATCAATTTAAATGGAAAATGTGCTTTTTTCCTCAAAGGGTAATCTCAGCATCCAAATGCTATTTGCCTTAATTAAAGTAAACTAACCTTTCATCATCCTTCAGGAAATTTTTCTCAACTTCTCTAAACTTTGGTTTTATTTTTCATGTGCTAGAACTTTTATAAACACTTATAAACATAACTAATTTTATGTAGTTATATGTATGTTCTCATAATGCTTGCTGGTGAGAGATCACTTAGATCTCTCAGTGGTTTCACGTGGACCCTCATCTTCCCAGTTCAGTTGTGAACTCTTTAAGGCCAGCACTGTAGAGGACATGTCCTCGGGAACCCCCCTGGGGTCCACATCATACATGTTTGATAGATACTTGCTGGGTGATTAGGAAGCTCAGGTTTCAGTACGTTTCATGTTGGGCTTTGAGAAATAGTTGTTTTGGGATTTCATCGTGTGGCTTAGGTAAAATGGATCAGCATCATAATAGTTGAGAAACTTCATCCTAAGTGGAGAAGCCTCCAGAAATTTCTCCAGGCCTCAGGTGGCACTCTATACTCCTGCCCCATCTGGGTAGGGTTAAATTTGGGTCTTGACTGGGTTGCAGATGCAGAGGGAACATGACCCCTTTCCCTCGTGGACCACACCACCTAGGTTGCTTGGCTGCTCATTTCAGCATTCTTCTAAGAAATCTCTGAATCTTCTTCACTCTTGTATCAGCCACATTGAAATCTTGGACACAAATTGATAATGTCCTCCTGCTTCACATCAGCCCAGAGACCCACATAGGCCCCTGACTGGCCGCAGTGACCATTTCTGTTTCATTCTATTTTTGGCTAGATTGGTGAAAAACTTAATTTTCAGTTGAGATTTATCTCTTTAATTCCCTTCTTTGTTCATTTTCTTTTTCCTTGTCATTTCAAAACCGAAAGAAAATAATTTAACATGTTTATGCTACAGACCTTCTTTTGGCCTTCCCTCCTTTGCTTTATCTTATTTAAAAAAAAATCACTAATAAATTTAGCTTAACAAAACGAAAGCCATATAGCATAATTCAGCTTTTCCCAAACTTCAGTCATTGAGGATCATCAATATGGTTTTTGGTTTATCTATTTTTTTAATAGCTTTATTGAGATATAATTTATATACCATGCAATTTACCCACTTAGAGTGTACAATTCAATGGTTTTGGGGGGTATATTTCATTATAAACTTTCTAAAAGTGTGGCAATATATATAATATAATATTTGCCATTTCAACCAATTTTAAGTATACAATTCAGCGGCATTTATTACATTCACAGTGTTGTGCAACCATCGCCACTATCTCTTTCCAAAACTTTTCCGATGAACTCTTAATAGTATTTTCTTTATCTCAATTCGTGTTTTTTATTTAAGTAAATTTATTTTAAAAGGAAACTTGCCACTATAAATAAAAAATCAGTATCTCTTGAAATAAAAAAGTAACTATAAAAATAAAGACAATAAAAACCAAACAGTGGTTTTAAATTCCACTAGACACTCATCCCTGCAGAAGCCTGTGGGCTTATGGCCTTGTTCCCTCTGCGGTGCAGGGGGAGATAAGCATGTTAAGGAGAGATTAAAAGCATCGTCTTACCAAACTGAGCCTTTCTTCTTGATATGAGTGGGATTGAAAGAATTGAAAGGGGACTGCTTTCTTACTATGTGGCTCAGGGTCACTGAACGTTTGCTGTACACCAGTTAGATGGTTCCCAGTGTGGAAAATGCTATCAGAGCTCATGAGAGCATGGATTTAGGGGTTAAATTTCCATTCAGCATGCACTGTGTGACATGGACAATTTATTTAAATTCCAGTGCCCTAGTATTCTCATCTGTGAAACAGTCAGAATCATTCCAACCTCTTAGGTGTGATAAAATAGAGTCATGTGTGTTAAGGGTTTTGCATGGTTCCTGGCATATAGTAAATGCTCAGTGTGGCAGTTGTGGTCATTTTTAAGAATGATCCCTGTTTATAGTACTTTCCCCGAAGCTTAACATTACCTTACAAGAGAAGTTAGCTTGTGTGCCCTGGAAAAAAAATGTGTCAAGATCAGGAAACACCATTCTCTCACCTTCCTTACCCTACCCCTCCCTCAGGCTATCAAAAAACAGTCCCGACTGAGCACCAGACAAGGTGCAGGAAAGAAGCAGTAAGCACTGTGGTCTGAAAACTTCACTGGAAAATCAGACAGTGCAGCCTTGGGGCAGAGGCCCCTGGAGCACCCTGGCTGGTTCAGTTGGCATTCAGTGTCTCTTGACTTAAACTCCATCCTTGGATGTGTCACTTGGCCGTGGTGGCAGGTCGTGGCATACCTAACCAAGGCAGCATTGCTCAGAACAAGGCAGGACCACCAGGTGTTGGTGAGCAAAAGCCCACGTTGTGTCTCATGAGCTGAGTCACATCACCAGACCAGCAATAGCAAGTGACACTGCTTCCTGCCCTGGTCCACATCCACAAGGGAGACTGGCACAGACACCTGTGGGCGAAGTCCTACTCTGCCCCTTGCTTGCTTGCTTGCTGCGTGACCTGGGCTGCGTTACTTCAATCCTTCAGGCACAGTGTTTCCATCTATAAATGGGAATAGGATATTGATTTCTATCTCACAGGGTTTATGTGAAAATTAAATCAGATTAAGACTGTTAAAGCAGTCACCACAATACTCAAGTAAGTGGTAAGTTTTATTGTTATCGTTATTAGTAATAATGAGTCTGTCACTAGCCCTCTTACACTATAAGCTGGTCCATGTGGTTTGATGTGGGTCCAAGTGCATACATATACTCAATTCATTTAAAATTCGTAATTTCTTTAGAACTTAATAGTGTTAAATATTTTTTTAGACTCCCTTCTAAAGGAAAAAATTTTTTGAATCTTTAGTGATGACAGATTATTTTTATGTTGCTGAAATGTGAATGAACATGTTCAGTTCCTGATGCTTATTGTTCTTTCCCAATTCCAAAAGCAAAACAGATGAGCCAGATACGAATAAAGGTATTAAAAAAATAAAAGGCAAACTGACTGCACTTGCTTTGTCATAGATGATGGTGGTTTACTGAAGCAGCATTACGAACATGGCACGAGGCTGTGGAGCTCACTGACTCTGTCAAAGGGGCTTGCTACAGCTCCCCTGGGTTATTGTGGGACTTGGCTCTCCCAGTGCATTTCTCTATGTGAAGAAGTATACAGGGAACCTTCTTGTGTTCACTTGGCACAAATGCCCCATTTACATGTCATCCTGCCCCCTGTCTTCTTTCCTTATTAGCTTCTGACATTCAGCGTAGCGTAACCTAGTTGCAAAAGGATTACACACACACAAACACTCACGGCCACCGCAACCATGTGGCTGGACCCAATTATAATGTGGTCATCCAGATAATCTGGAAAGTCTTTGCATCCCATTTTAAAGGCATTGTCATCTAAATGAAAAACCCAGGCACTGATTCTCATAAGGACTATATCTGAGGATTTTGGCAGATGCCACCTTTGAGAAACATTGATTCACATCCTGCCTAGATCCCCAAAGTATGTCAAGCAGCCGTCAAAATTAAACACAATATAAAAAGAGAAATAAGCAAGACCAAGACCTGGCAGAAAGTGTTAACAGTGGTTAAGAAACAAAATTAAAACCGAGCTACCTGGCAGCAAGAGCAAAAGGTGAAAAAAACCATGTTAGCTAGTTCTTACTGTCTAATAAGTGAAAGTAGGCAAGTTCTCTGAAGAGACAAACTTCCCTGCCACTGAATTCAAGGAGTGTTTACCAAATGAGCCTTTTACAGATGAGAATTTGAAGAGCTTGATGTACAAAGAAAGTCTTTTTCTGTAATTTCTTCAGAGTTTCTTAAGAGCTAAGAGGATATTGTCAAAGTTTAAAGCAATAAGGATACTAATGGTGTTTTAATAATACTTGAACTGGGGAGGCTCCTCAGCGTTTTCAGAGTGCCTTCACTCAAACATTTATTTATTTGAGTCTCAGGATAGCAAAGTTGGTGTTATTTTTGAGGTGGGGAGGGGTGGAGAGGAATCTGCAAGTTTTAAGGGGGAAACTTTGGAGCCATCTCATTCTGTCAGGTGGGTTTCAGTGGTGCTTATGTCTGGGTTTGAATCTGCTGAAGTGGCTGGACCCTGGCTGTCTGTATGGTGCTGTGGAAGAGGCTGATATGGCTGGAAGAAACGTGAGCAGTGGTGCTGTCCATCAGCGCCACCGGAACGGCCCTGCAGAGTGAATGGCATCCTGCCTGACTTCTTGAAATGAATTAGCGGCCAGTAGCTTATTCATTTCAGGTGACTGAAAGAATAGATCTACTGGAAGGAGTTGTTTATAGGGACCATCTGAACATGGGGACTGTCTACCAAGTGTTGCACTATTAGGAACAGTCTCATCATAAATGATGCCAAGCTGGTGATGTGATTAGTCAAAAGATTCAGCTGCTGCTTTTCTCTTCGCCCCACCCCCAGTATCAAAGTGCTTTCTTATTGTGGAAAATATGAAAATACATGAACAGTTTGGAAGGTAGGAAGGAAGAAAGAAAAGAGGGAGAGAGGGAAGGATTATGCATATACCCACACATTTTCTTCTGACCTTTTGGAATGCATTTTCCTTTGTGTAATTGATAACTTACGCTATAAGATACACGATTTTGTTTTCTGCTTTTTTGTTTAACATAATGTCATAAGCTGTTACTTCAAACTCTTTGGAAAATAATATTTTAAATATTCTTTTACCAGACAGATTGTTTTTCATTTTTCACTGATGCAAAGAATGATTTAGCAGACATCTTGGTTCATTACCTTTGTCTACATTTTGAACATTTATTTTTCTCCTTAAGAGATATTTCTGGAAGTAGAATTAAGTGGCCAAAGGTATGAACGTTTTAAAGACTTCCCTTTCTCTATGTGTGGTCACATGGCTTTCCAGAAAGATTGTACAGTTCAACAGCAAATGAGAGTATCTGTCCTACCTCACCTTCAAATATTTCCTAATTTGAAAAGGTGAAATAACAAATTTTTATTTGCATGATTAGTGACAATGAATGATATTTAATTTTTTTGGATGGAGAGGTAATTTTATTTCTTCTTTTCTCAATTATCTACTTACTGGGCTTTGGGTGTTTTTAAAGAGATTTCTATGACCTCTTAATATATTAAGGAGATTAGTTCCTTGGCATGTCTATTTCAAATTTTTAACCAGTTTGTGATTTGCCATTGGATTTTTTGGAAACAGCTTTCTTGAGATGTAATTTACCCATTTAAAGTATATAATTCAGTGATCTTTTTTTGTATATTCACAGACTTGTGCAGCTATCAGCACAATCAATTCTAGAATATTTCCATCATCTCAGAAAGAAACCCCGTACCCTTTAGCTGTCATCTCCCAACCTCCACCCACCCCCTCCCAAGAACTCCCAGCCCTAGGCAACTACTAATTTTCTTTCTGTTTCTTTAAATTTGCCTATTCTGAACATATTGTATATTTGGAGTCATGTAATATATGGTCTTTGTGGCTAGCTTCTTTCACCCAGCATAATGTTTTCAATATTCATCTGTGTTTATAGCATGTATTGGTATTTTCTTCCTTTTTATGGCTGAATAATTTGTCTATCCATTTATCAAAGAATGAACATTTGGGTTGTTTCCATCTTTGGCTATTATGACTAATGCTACCAAAGCATTATAGTTAGTTTTTAGGTTTTTATTGATTTACTTACTAAAGTTTTAAATTCATGTCATCAGTTCTGTTGCTTGTTTGGATTGTATTTCTTCAGTAGTTTAAGATAAATATTTTCCCAAAACAATGATAAAATTTCCACTTATATTTTTATCTTTTTAATCTTTAAAATTTGTTTTATTGTTCATTTCAATCTATAATCCATCAAATTTTATTTTGGAGTGGATAAGAATTAGGAAGAGTCTAAATTGTCCTCTGACCCCCACCCCCATCCCGAATGCCTAAATTTTTTCAGCAATATCTGCTGAATCATCCTTCTCACTAACCTTTTTTTTTTATTCTGTACTGATGTTTATTGCTTTTCATCACATGTTGAGTATTTTATGAGAATGAAGCTTGATCTTGGTGTTATTTATTGTGTTTAATTGCTCTGTTTAATTTTTTATAAGTTTAATATAAAGTAAGGCCACCCTTTATTGTTTTTTAAACTTTGGTAGGAGACATAAAACCTATAGAAATGGAACTTTCTTAGATAGGAAAATTGAATATTATAAAGAAGAAGACTGTGGGAACTACAATTTAAAATTCAATGCAAGGAGGGTGATTGGTTTGGACTCTAAATTATATTTGAAAAGTGAGAAAGTTTTTTTTCCATGATTATTGTTTTAATCAGATTTTTTTTTATACTTAAATGTATCTTATTTTATTAAAGCTTAGGAGGCAAGTATTACTATTTATTTTTGACAGTTCAGGAAATTGAAGTTTGATGTGTTAAAAAATTTGTCCAAACTGAAGATATTTTAAACCTGTTCTGTGCAATTTCACAGATCTAGTTTTTTTCCTACTCAGAGAATTATGTAATCAACAACTGGATTTCTATTAAAACTTCACAGGCTTTTTATGATAACTATCTTGACAAATAGTGCATAGTTAGACCATTAAAAAACCCGAAGGCAGTGAACCCCGTGATACCATTTTCTGTTATCAGTTCCTTAAATTCTTCTTTTTTCTTTTAGTTGCAATTTTTCTATTTCTTGTGATGAGAATGTTAAAGATTCACTCCCTTAGCAACTTCCAAATGTACATACAGTATTATTAACTATAGTCACCATGCTGTACATTTCATCCCTTATTTGCATGACATTTACTTTATAAATCAGATTTTCTACTTATTTTGAGATAATTTTGGTAATTTATATTTTTATATAAAAATTGTATTGACATTTAAAAAAATTCTTAGCATAGAGTTTTCACATCAATATGTTTCTAAAATTCTTCTCCTTATCTGTTGTTATCCTCCTTTCTTGTTTGGCTTATTTCTGTTTCTGTATTCTTTTCTTGATTGCATTTACTAGAGCTCTGACTCTAGCCAGCCAACTAATTGGGTCAGTAATTTGGGAGAAACGAAGAGATTTCTTTTTTTTGAAGCAATAGATTGTACCGTGGGTCTATCCCCAGGAGGTTATACCTGTATAATAAATTAGAATAGGTAATTGACAATAGTTGGTACCCACCACTCTAGCCACTTAGGATAATGTCAAAACAATTCTAGAGCAGTAAGTAGCTCCAGGGAGCTTCTTGCAGTTTTAAGTAACTGATTGAATGTTTTAAGTCGTTGGGGTTATTTTCTCATTCAGGGAGAACCTCAGGAATGAAAAAATGGCATGTCTAGGTAGCTAATAATACAAAATTAAAGCTTGATATAGTGTTACATAATTAAGAAGAAGAATATTAATTATCTCTAATTTTTTGGTTCTTTCTTTCACAGATTCCTGTGGTGGGTGGGAGTTAATTTGGGTGGCATGTACAGCTCAGTCCACAGGGGTGGACCCTGACTTTTTAGAAGTCACTGATTAAGGAGGCAAGATGTGGGGAAGGGCAGATCCAGTGGAGAAAATGGCAGCCTTCAGTTAATTTGTTTTGGAAAGCAGGGAGGTGGGGAGACTACTGCACTTAGCCTTTGCAGGGGGATAATTAGCACTGAGTGAGAGGGGAGTCAGTGGGATCGAAAGAAAAAGAGAGATATAGGAGATTGATGGCTCTGATGCTTACTGAAAAATAATATCACCCTCCTTAGAACACCCAGGTTCCTTTGCCCCATCTCTTATTACTGAGTTCTGCCTGGAGTCCTGTTGCACAAACAAGGTCAGAGACTAGGCTGTACTCAGCCTGGCTCTCAGAAATAGTGCATCTTGGGAGAAACCACAGAGAGGGGACACACAGCAGGAGTCTGTGCCTCCCTGTCCATCACAGTGTGTAGACATCTGTCAGCAGCAGTGTCAGGCTCTAGGACAAGACTCCTGTCCAAGGCTGTGGAGCTTTTAAGTTGCATATCTGGGAAGCCTCAGCCCCTCCCCAAGCCTGAGCAGGTCCCAGAGGTCCTTGCCTCACAGTTAGAGTAGTAGGACACGGTGGGGGCTTGGCCCCCTAGCCCTGTTCCGCTGCCTCAGCCTTCATGGTCATGGGAGCATAGCCTCTCCCCAGCATGACCTGGGGTCTAGGGTGCAAGCCTGTGTTACAGCTTTGTGTGGGGACATATCCGTGGGCTGATGTGCCACCCCAGCTTTCTCCCAGGATGGATCATACTCCTTCCCTGGGAGGCCGGCCTGCAGGAATCAGCCTTACCTCTCTCCAGCTCTTAGATTGTGGGCTCTCTGAAGGCAGGATGGATGTCTCATTCACCCTCATGTCTTCTCAGTGCCTAGCACGCTTGGCTGGCTCTGAGTGGTTTAGGAGTGAAGAAGAGCAAGCCCAAGAAAGAGACCAGATGAACCCTCCCTCTCCTTGTAACCCTTCTTAACCATTGTGCTCCTCTTTGAGGATCTGATGAAAGCTTTGAACTATCTCCAGAGAAGTGTAGGCAAACACATGCGCGTGCACACACACACACACACACACACACACACACACACACACACGAGTGTGCATGTATATATGGAATCTTGCATCCAGTTAATGAGCTCTGGTTAAGAGCCCCTGCCTTAGAACTCTGGTAGGTTCCACTTACCCCATCTGAGCACCATCTCGTTCTGTGCTATACCCCATACACCTGCATACCCCTGCTCCCCTGCTCTGAGTCTGTGCATCAGTCTTTCCACAGCAGAAGTTTTGGCTGTGGTACTGATTTGGAACCTGGTCATTACAGATCTAAAATTTCTTGAAAGTGATGGTTTTCCACTGTTACTCCAGAGTGGGTACATTGGCTAGCCATGACCCTGTGGAATAATGGCTTCCTGGAGAGCACAGGTTTTACTTGATGTTCAAAAGATGACCTTTAAATGGACAGTCCATTCTTGACCCCACCTGAGGAGAAGGAGCCTCTTTCCTCACAAACACCAAAGTCAGCACTATGAGAAGTCCAGATGTAAGGCATCCAGAAGCCTGTTGTTTGAGACTAGACCTGCCAGCCCCAGACAGCAGCCTGCCTCAGATTTTCTGGCTTTTCTCTCCACCGTCATCCTGTTGCTGTCACCCTCCCCTGTGGCCTCCAAGGTGGCTGACTTTTCCTCATGAGAGCCTCTTTCATAATTTCTTGAGTCACTCCCTGCAGCTTGTATTTGTTTGAGATTCGGAACTGTTTCCTATTTGGTAATGTTTGGGGTTTTAATGGGGTGAGACATGCCCAGCACTTCTTCCTTCTCCTTCCATTCATTGGTGCTCTCTGTGCCATAGATTCTGGCTGTGACTCAGTCACTGACACTGAGACCGAGGACGAGAAGGTGCTTTCCTACTCGAAGCAGCAGGGCCTGCCGCCGGAGACTCCGCCTGGGAACCTCATGGTGGTGCAGCCGGACCGCATTCGCTGTGGGGTAGGCATTCCTGGGGCTGGCTGATGGATGTCAGAGCACAGGCTTTTGGGCTTTTCAATGGATGTGCTTGTTATAGTAAAGGGAGCAGGGTTCTCCTGTTGCACCTCAGTGTAATCCCAGCCTTCTCATGGGGTTTCCCTGTACATTAGCTATCCTGGGAACCCCAATGCCTGGGACCTGGCACACCTCTTTCCTTTAAATCAAGGTGAGATGAGCCCAGGAATGTATATATTAGCAGTCTAAAACTTTAAGTTCATGGATCAAAAATTTAGAGCATGTCGGAGACCAGCAGACATGAGCATTACAAGACATTTATATGCCAGCCGTGGAGTTAGAGGCCTGGGTCTGTTCCTACCAGCATAGTGCTGGGAGGAAGGAACTGTGGGGCATTTGGAGAGCTTGCTTCTCTGTCAGTTGTTCCCTAGCATGGCCCAAATGGGTGCCTTGAAACTTGATGGCTGAAACTTGCTGGCCAGCATTGCTTGCAAAAGAAAGAAGATTAATGCTTGAGCATAACATGACTAACATTTTCAGGGATGGGACCTATGTTAAGAGGTGACTTGAAGGTGAAGGCCAACTGATGGGCCACTGCCATTTGAATCATGCCATAGTACTGATAGTTTTTCATTATCTTTCCTTTCCTGATGAGAAATGTGTGATATTGGTTCAGAGCAGAAAACGCTTCCCTATGGGTACAAGCCCTGTGCTGACTTTGCCGTGGCAACAGGAAGTCCTGGCTTCCCTGTGCTTGTGAGTGGTTTTCTGCACAGCCTGAGGCCATGAGCCATTGGGCAAGGACTCCCTCCATGGGGTTGCAAACCACTGCTTCAGGCTGGATGAACATGTAGACATGTTTAGTTTGGGCTGCACAGTGTTATAAAAATTGGGCATGAAAATCTGTTTACAGCTTCCATTGAATCAGAATCTGGAAATACCAGACCTGAGATGAGTGACTGGGCTGAGCAGCCCTTCAGAAAGGGCATGCATCCTCCAGGATGCTGGTTCCCTCCCCTCCCCTTTCTTTGTACTCAACCCGCTTGACTCCTTTTCCTTACTGGCCAGGCCGTTGTGGGCATTTTAGTTTTCAGTCTTCCTGTACTCCTCCCTGCCTTCCCCACGTCCCTTTTCTCCTGAGATCAGACTGGTGGGTGCCTGTTGCGGAGAGGGTTTTGAACTAAAGGGTGATACCCCTCACCTGCCTCCCTCGTTTTCCAGGCTTTGGCCCCCTTCTCCCATGCTGGCTGCCACTGACCCAGATTCTCCTTGTTGCTTGCTCCAGGTCTCTGGGTCCTGGGGCAGCAGGGCTGGGATTGGGTCATGACTGTCAATAGCGGAGACTCATTCTCTCCAGCTCCCCAAGCTTCTTGGGAGAAGGAGCAGGCGGGACAGGGCTGGGTCTGCAGCAGGAGTCAGGTCAACGATAAACACGTTCACATTTACCCTCAGCAGTCTCCATGAGCCAGGACCCTGTCTCCCTCTCACCTGCTGTGGAGTCGTGGCCCTTGTCATGAAGGCTTTTACAAGGGCTTGATAGCAGAATCTTACAGTGAACATTTGGGAATTAGATATGGCCAGAAATTTGTCATTTTCCCCTGTTTTTTGGAGGACCTGTCCTTTCCAGTTCAAAGTCTTAAGAGCTTAGTCAGCGTAACCAGCGCAGTAAAACAGACAATTCCATTTGGCATGTTCAGCAAAAGATCTCAAAGCAAGGTAAAATAGCGACTCGGGTCACTCAATGCCTTGGGAAAATTAATCCTCCAGTAAGTTATTTTTGTCCATCTAAAAACAACTTAAGTTGCAGAAGCTAAGAGGGCTTCTCTCAGCCAGTGCCTCTCACTCTGTAAGGTCACCCAGGGGTCTTGGTAAAATGCAGGCTCTGGTTCAGAGGGTCCACGAAAGGCCTACGATTCTGCATTTCTAACAAGTTTCCAGGGAATGCCAATGCTGCTGGTCCCTTGGCCTCATTTTGAGTAGCAAGGCTAGTCTAGAATAGTGCTTCTCAAACTATCTGTGGTGAGCAACTCTTTTTTAATTTTATTTTTGTAAATTTCCAATCCTTCCATGGACCCTTCATACATACAATAAAGAAGAAATGCTATAAAAATTAAATATAAAGGCATATAAAATACAAGCCCCAGGTTTTAAAGTCATTATTAGGTTCAACAGATGTAAAGTACCTCATCAAATTGTTGTAAAGATTTATCAATGTTCACTCTGAGTTATTGTAACTTGTCTGGTTGGGACCCATGGCAAGCTGCCTCTGCCCGGCACCGGACCAGAGACCCCTCACCTGCTCTGGAGCAGCCTCACTGGGCAGAGCTGGGGCTTTGGGAGCCACAGAGACCCTCTGGCTCAGCGCCCTCACAGGGGACCCAGGAGGAAGAGGGGATGGTGACTGGTCTCCCTTTCCAGGCAGAAACCACTATCTACGTCTTTGTGAGATGTAAGCTGGATGAGAGGGTGACGACAGAAGCAGAATTTTCACCTGAGGATTCTCCCTCAATAAGAGCGGAAGCCAAGCTGGAGAATGAGTACACTGTTTCCGTGAAAGCTCCCAGTAAGTAGCCCCAGGAACCTCCAAAAATTAGGCATCGTGTTAAGGAAGAGGCCCCCCTCTTGTTGTCTTTTACTTGTCTTGTCTTTATTCAGCCACTGGGGAAAGTGACAGCCAAGATTTGAATTTGGTTGCCAAGTACTATTTAAAGGAAAAGGAAGTTGAAAAAATACACATGTGTGGTGGGGTGGGGGAATGGATATATTAAAATGTTTATCTTTATAAAGTTAACATATTAACAATTTTTGAAATTAGAGAAAAGTTGGAAGAAAGTCATCTGACAGCCTACACTCCATCTTTTCTGTCTTTGTTTACAATTTTTAAAAACATAATTGTTCCAATAGTATCTATTATCTTACACTCTTTTTTCTTTATGTACTCTTAATTTATCCTCTCTCCATCCCTTTTCCCCTGTGCTATTACGTGGACTTTGTAACTTTCCGTTTTATAATTATATTTTTTCTATTACAAAAGTAATGTGTGCTCAGTATGAAAATTTGAAGAATACAGTAACCATAAAAGAAAGTAGATAGAAAATTATCCATCTGCACATCCCCTACACAGAGGAAGTCATTGGTTTCTGTATTTTTCTCCATCTGTGTACATAGCTTCATACTGTCTTGTAACTGACTTTCATTACCTGGAAATACACTAAGAGTATTCTCCCATGTTAATAAATATTCTTTTACAATATGATCCTTAGTGGTCACAAGGTAATCCATTGTATAGATGTACCATAATTTATAAAACCAATCCTTTGTGTTGGACCTATATCTTAAAATCGTAATTTTAAAAATGATGTAATAGTTGAATAGAAGTATCATCTTTTAATTTTTCATTTCCTCATTGTTGCATATTTGTGTAATTTCTGATTTCTTATTGTCTTCTTATTGTTTTAAATGATGATATATTGAGCATTTTTATGCATATATATATATATTTTTTTTGTATTTAAGATTGTTTCCTCAAGGTGGAATCCCTGAAACAATGGGCATTTTTAAGGGCCCTGGAAGATAGAGCTTCATTGCCTTTTGAAATATTACTACTCTCAACTTTATTTGCTATACCATCACTAACACTAGGCATTATCACTTTGAGTATTTTTGCTAATTTGGTATATTTTTAAGCAGTAGTCTGTTGTTTTAATTTGCACTTCTTTGATTACTAGTGAGGTTGAGTATTTTTCCATGTTCTCTACTTGTCGCATTTCCTCTTTTATGAATCGAATCTTTGTGGTTGGTGTATTTTTAGGTTTTTCTTTCCCCCTCACAACCTCTTCCTGTGGTGTAGAAGAGAGAGCACCTAGGGGAGTACATAGTAG
Source organism: Camelus dromedarius (assembly GCF_036321535.1). Lineage (NCBI taxonomy): Eukaryota > Metazoa > Chordata > Mammalia > Artiodactyla > Camelidae > Camelus > Camelus dromedarius. The sequence continues at coordinate 55,397,606 of NC_087443.1, read as the reverse complement.
TGACGACAGCAGAGCAAGTGAATCAGGTCTACTGGCCCAACGGGGCGGAAGCACGGAGTCTCACCCGCCAGGATCCCTTCCCCCTTCTGGCGACCACTGGCCTCTATATAAAGTGCTTTAAATTCAGCTCTTCCTGCCTGTTGCGACACTGGGCCTACAGTAGTGAACAAAAGAAATGAAAATCTTCCAAAAATTAAATTTCAGGCCCAATGAGGATAATTCCTCTGAATCAGAGCCCTCCCGTGATTAGTCTGCTCACTACTACTTCTAGTCTTTCCCTTTCTTCCCAGTCATACAGCTCACCTCCAAGATCTTCCAGCCGTCAATTAGTTTCTTTACCATTAAGATGAATCCATGAACACTTTTCCCTGTCCCCTTGTAATATAAAAAAAGAATACTTCCATAGTATCTTTTCTTCTGTTCAGACCTTTCATCTGGGAGTGTTTCTCTGAAGATATATTCCGGAAATTTACTGGTGTGCGAAACCGTTATCAGCTATTATACTGACATGGAGGAAATTGGGAATTTATTGTCCAAAGCTGCAAATCCCGTCGAGTTCATGTGTCAGGTAAGGATGGTAAAAGGCAACTAGAGTTTTCTGGGCAAGTAGTTTCTGCTCATGGTTCATCAATCTCAAATCTGCTAGATGGGAGACAGCTGGATTTAAAATCTGACCGTCTTCACTTTTGTATTTAGGCTTTTAAAATTGTACCCTACAACACAGAGACCCTTGATAAACTGCTGACAGAGTCCCTGAAGAACAATATCCCTGCAAGTGGGCTGCACCTCTTTGGAATCAACCAGCTGGAAGAAGAAGATATGATGACAAGTAAGTCACTAGTCCAACCTCAGGAAACCAGCAGTGTGCTGATCCCAGATTGCTGCTCTCAGCCTGCAGTCAACCTGTGCTTGTACTTTCTGCCGGTTCTGCTCTACAGCTCATTCTTGGAGAAGCATTCATTCTTCACTGGCTAGCCTGAGATTCTTCCAAACAGTAAATATGAATATCTTACCCACTTGCTACAAAACCCTTTGTGGTGCCTACTTATCTTCTAGACAAAGTCCAAACTCCTTACCCTGTTTACAAACCCTTCCCAAGGGGCTCCTGCTCTCACTTCTCTCCACGCCCTCCCTCGGCTTCTGTGCTCTGCTCTACGGAAGGTATGAACTTCTTTTACCTGATGAAAATTCCACCCTGCCCCTTGCCACATCGACCCATAGGAATGCGGTTTCTTCCTCCTCTCCTCCTGCAGCAGCCAGGGAAGCACTTCCTTAGGTAGGTTACATCTACATGCTGTTGGCTACCCTAGCATGTTGAGTGTCCTCTGTCCTGGCACTCTTCAGCTGTATCTGTCTTCTCTGCGAGGCTGTCAGCTCAGGGAGGACTGGGACTGTGCCGGGGTGGCTCACTGTAGGCTCAAAACAAATATTTGCTTGATGAGGGAGGAGCAGTCTCATGTGCGTATGTGACATGCTGGGAGCCAGGAGAACCACTTGCATGGGGATGGTGCCTGGCGTGCTGGACAGGATGCCTGTCATGGTGTGGACACCATGCTTCCTTCATGCTGTGGTTGCACTGCACAAAGGTGATCCAAGACCCTGGTTACCTGCTTCTGCGTCCCATCCTTCCACAGCCTATGAGAACCACAAGGATGAAGTTCTGTTATCTTCAAGTCCTTCCCCTTGGAGCGTTCTCTTGTTGCCTGTCCCCATTTTCCTACTGTGGAATGTTCTTGCATCACTTCCAGCAGATGTTAATATTCTCTATTTTTAAACTTGGGTCTCAGGAGGGAGTATTTCGTAGTTTGACAGTCATGAGGGATTCTGGGGAAATTTACAGACCCTTCATTGCAAGGATCATATCCTGGTGAATAGGAAGCTGGGTTTATTGTCTTATTTTTAAAATACATGCATATGTTTACACGTAAAAAATATATATATATTCATATATCTGTCTATCATCTATCTATCGATCAATCACTCTCGGGTTTAAAAATAAACTTTTATAAAAACAACAAAAAAAGATTTGTCCCCCAACTCCACAATACAAACATGTCTGTGTCCTTGGTTGAGTTTAACTTGCTGTATCCGGATATTAGTAGATGGAAGGAGTCATGGTGATCCAGTGACTCTCAGGAGTACTTTGTTTCCCACAAATCAAAGACTTAATGGACATCCTGGGGTTCACGAGCATTAATACCATCATTCAAAACCTGTCCTAAACAAAGAGCTCACTGAAAACTGTCTTATTAATCCTCCCAGGTCCCTTTGAAGTGGCCTGGAAATATTTTCTAGTTCAGAACTATGGGCCATGGAAAGGCTACGTAACATACCCAAGATTACTTGGCATACTTTATAAAATTGGGAATAAGAGCTAAGAAGATGAACTTCTTTCTTTTAATCAGCATAAAGCTGTCGTTTGAAAATGCTCTGAAATTGGCAGAGCTGGTCAAAACACGATTCCTGTTGTACTTTGTGGCTGCTGTTTATGCCTTTAGAACATCAGCACATTTTGAACTAATATTATTTCTCGGGATTCTCTGATCCTTTTAGAGAAAGAAGATAGGATAGTAATGATTAGTTTTGCTAATTAATTAGCATATTTCCTCAGTCATCTGAGACCATAATCTTCAATGGTGCCGCAGAGGAAGCTGTCTGATGTTAGGTTAGTCATTAGAGAAGTAATGATTGAGCTCCTGCTGGATGCCATGCTAAGCTTGCCAGCTTCGCCTCCATGAACAAGGTGCCCTGTGCTTTCCTTTTTATCTGTCCATTAAGCTTTCCCTGAAAATTTTTCAGATCAGAGGAATGAAGAGCTGCCCACTTTGTTGCACTTTGCTGCCAAATACGGACTGAAGAACCTTACTGCCTTGTTGCTCACCTGCCCGGGAGCCCTCCAGGCCTACAGTGTGGCCAACAAGCATGGCCACTATCCCAACACCATTGCCGAGAAGCATGGCTTCAGGGACCTGCGGCAGTTCATCGACGAGTATGTGGTAAGTCAAGGCGGGAGGGCCCCTGGGATTGGAAGTGCACTGTATGGTTCCAGAGCTGCCTTTTCACCAAAGACATGGGTGGATTTCATCTCTAGCCTGTCCTCATGTGCCTCTTCTGGTGGCGCCAGTGTGTGTGGGCTTCGAAGATGAGCCCTGGAGTCACATGAACCTGGGTCCAAATTCCTGTACCAACACTTGTCAGCCACATGACTTTGGGCAAATTATGTATCTGTCCCCCCTCTCTCTCTCTCAGTTTCCTAATACACAAAAAGAAGACAATAATGGTTCTACCATAGGGTTGTTTTGAGGATAGAAGGAAATAATGTATGTAAAGCACTGAGATCCACCCTCAAAGCATTTATAGAGACATTTATAGGGTGAATCTGCTGAAGGTCGATGCTGATCCCTCTTTCCCAGTCACCTCCTCACCCACTTCCAAAGCACCTTGGCAGGATGTTCCCAGCCGCCTTGCCCACCATCAGGCCCAGATGAACTGTGTGAGGCTTGGTTCCTTCTTTAGCAGAGACCACAGTAAAGCTCTGCACCTGAGGCTTCAGGGAAGCCAGCTGTGAGGCACCACCTTCTGCGGACGACCTATTTCTCTTTCTGAGCCTCTCTGCCTGTCTTAATGCTTATCTGCTCCTCTGGTTTTGGATCCCCAGGTCCTCCTGGATCATTGACTTCTGGGTCCTTCTTTGAGTGTAATCTCTCCCTGTACCTCAGCCTCATTCCATGTTCCAGGATTGCTTCCACTGTTTTGGAGGCAGCTGCCCTTCCTGACTCTACCCTTGTCTGGTTTTCCTCCATTTTCACTATTCACAGCAGTGAGACAGGAATAGTTCAGCCTCTCACATAGGGCTGTGATCTCAAAAGGAACAATAAACACAATCCAGTCTTGCTCTCTACCTCCAGACAGGGGTGAGCCTGACACCCCCCGCAGAAACCTACCTCTCTGCTCTGTACTAGCTAGTCTACAAGGCAGTGACTCACTGAGACACACAGAGGGGGCTTCCCAAAATTTAGAGGGTATTAAGAGTATTGAATGAGCAGAACAGCATGAGTCCCTGTTTTGGGCTTCATTGACACAAATGAGGTTAAAAGGTGTTCACAGTCCATGAGTATTTACTTGGCTTTACTTTTGAGTTACAAACGTATACAATGAGGTACTTTATTTCCCTGCCAAAAGTTTTTTTTTTCAATTAAGGATGTACTTAATGATATGTGTTCATAGTAATGACTACTACTTATTGAATTTATTTAATGGGCAATTGCACTATCTCCTTTAATCCTCATCACAATCCTTAGAAGTTGATAGTATTATTTATTATCTCTCCAACAAAGTAGGCAAGAGTGTAGAAAGGCAGAGTCATTGTGCCAAGGGTCCCACAAGTAAGGGTAGAGATAGAATTTGAACCTAGTTGGTGTAAAAGCTGGGGCCTGTCATCCTACTCTGTGTGACAGGGACGTTGCACGATGCACTTCCAGCTTGCACTGAAGTTAATCTGGCTCACATTTCCCACATCATCTTTGCTTTCTGACTACAATCGCCTCAACCCATGCATCTTCAGTATTGCCCCCAAAAGGTCCCTTCTGTTGCTTGTGACCTCTGTGAACTGTCCCATTTCCCCTTTCCCTCACATCAAAACCAACACCGGACCTTGAGTCTCCACCACTGCACAGCTGTCGCCCGGTCTGCTCCCTGGATCTCATCAGGAAAGCAACACAGGGTGTCAACAGCAGATTACCTCTCCTGGGGTAGTGATGATGAAAGTGAGAATTTTTGTGGGTTGATGCTGAAATGAGGATTGTGAAACACTGAAGCTTCTTACCAGGAAAAGCTGTGCAGGGGTTTCAGAGAAGCCAGCTCTCTGGCTTCACCACCGCCTGGAGGCAAAATGACGGAGCGCAGCCTGCCTGACTTCAGGGCATTTCAGCCAAGATCACCTCTCCTTCTGAGCACAGGATACAAATCAGAGAGGCGCACTTTGAAGTGTGCTGTCAGGCACTCTGGAGCAGCCTGCTGGAAGGAACGGGAACAGAGTGAACCAAGTTCCCAAGGGACCTCTGACTATGCACAAGTGCAGAGACACCTTAGCTGCAGCCCTGTTTGGAACATTTGAATCTCTATCTGGTTAATCAGTAAGGGTTACCCCCTTGTGTGCCACTGATTCCCTTTTGAGGAACCACTGGGATGTAACATAAAGGTCAGAAGCCGGGACTGCAGACCTTTGAGTAAGGCACTAGATTTTTCTGAGCTGTGGTTTCTCATCTGTGAACCAAGGAATAGGATACTTTCTTAAGCAGTGGTGGAAAGGATGTTATGAGATAATGCGTAGGCACATTCCCAGCACCGCCCCTGACACATGATGGGTGCTCGTGAGAAAGTTTTACATTTATATCCCCTGAACATTCAGTGTTTAACAGGTGTCTCCTCTGAGCACATAACTGTTCTTAGTGTTGGAGGAAGATACAAAGATTAAAATCAAGAACATAAAACAAAAAAAAAGACTTGGAGCCTGGCCTCAAGGAGCTTTCAGTCTGGGAAGTCCAGACATGCACACACAGTTGCAACCCTGATGTATGTGAGCCTTTCCTTTGCTGTCACAAGCCACTCAGGGGCCTGGCTTTACCCAGAAAGCTTGGCTGTGCCAGTCAGTGTGCCTGTGGGTCCCACCTTCTCTTTCAGGAAACTGTGGACATGCTGAAGAGTCATATTAAAGAGGAACTGATGCAAGGGGAGGAGTCTGACGCTGTGTATGAGTCCATGGCGCACCTTTCCACAGACCTGCTCATGAAATGCTCCCTCAACCCCGGCTGTGACGAGGACCTATATGAGTCCATGGCGGCTTTCGTCCCAGCAGCCACCGAGGACCTCTGTAAGTAGCACAGCCTGGTTCTGCTTCCATCTTTCTGCTGACAGATGGCTTTCTTCCTTCTGGTGTGTGGGGGAAGTCCCTTGCTTACCCTCACTCCCCTGGAGAGATGAAGATCCCATTTTACACAAAGTTAGATGGGTCATCATGTGCTGTGACAAGCAGAATCCGTCTCCAGACTTCCTCTGCTATGACCACTGAGTGACTGGAAAGTCAACGTTGGGGAAGATGTTGTCTTGTGATCCCGGAAGCGAAATCAGTGGCGTTTGACCCTGTCAGTTCCAGCAAGCCCTTTGCATAGCAAACATTTTGTAATGCCCCCCTTACTACCCTACATGAGATGCATATAACCTACCTACATGTGAAATTTTTAGAAATCAAATATACATCTTAAATCAAATATAAAAGAGAACTAAAAGGAAAGGAAATGCTCGGTTGAGTCTGCGCATGAGGACACAGTGAAGTAGCCAGACGCACTCACCCCCGCTCAGGATCAGTGCCACTGTCACGGCCTCAAACACTGACCGACACATTTATTGTATCAGTGACCCAGATGCTGTCGGCAGCGATGGCGTCAGCACCTGGATTTTACTAAGTGGTGAACAATTCCTCACATTCACCTCTCCATTTCCATAGTAATTGAATTCTCAGAAAATTCAATGTATATCAAAACCTCACAAAAATATAAGTTGTATTTATGAATGAAGCAGTTTAGTTTCTATGCTCAGAAAATTATAAGCATTTTTTTGGATACCTGATTTTATTGGATTAGTATATAATAAACTTATTTCTAAATAAGTTTAACTATTTCTAAATATCATATCTCCAGGACATGACTTTTCCTATAAACTGCTTTTTTTTTTTTTTGCCATTTTTGGTTTTCTTAGTTGTTTTTTCAATAGTAAAAGTAATAGTCTTACAAAAGTTGAAACAAAATAGAAATGTATAATGGAGTTATTAAAAGTCCATGCTAACCAACCAATATACTTGTAGTAGTTTGCTGGTTATATTTATCCATAATTTTCCTTGTACCTGCTGATATTAAATTTAAAAATATGCACACATACATATATATATATATGTACACACAGATATATACAAATACACATATGTTTAAATATGTATCATAAGCAGTTAATATTTTTACCTAGATATATGTATAATGACATATTTAAAAGTCATGAGGGACACAAAACACTTCATTGTTCAGGGCTGTCCTGCACATTGAAGGATGTCTAGCATCTTTCTCCTTCTGCTAAATGCCAGTGTCTTCATCATGGTGACAACCCAAAACACCCTCGTAGATTTTCCAAACCCCTTCTGGAGGGCAGTGCTGCTCCCCCTGAGAATCACTGGCCTAAATAATGGTGGATTTCGAAGCACACATCAGGGATGAAGCAGGAGGACCACACAATGGCCCGCTAAGAGCCTTCTTAATATGTTACCACCATTTGCTATCAGATGCTAAGCGCTTCGAAACACTGCCTGCGACTGCGCTCTCCTTTCCTCTGGTCTAATTAATAGATTCAAGAAAGACAAGCAAGTACCCATCAATGCATCCATCAGCTTTATTGATGTTTGACTTTCTGTAATGGCCTAGATTGAGTATTGCCAACTTTCAGCCTCAGAAGAAGACTGTGGGGTCCCAGGCGCACAGGGAGATGGGCCTGATTTTCTCATCCATGAAGGGAAAAGCAGACATCAGGAGGGTGCTTTGGAGCAGGAGATGTGGGTAGGTCAGGGGGCCAGAGGGGAGGGCCTTTGACACCACAACCCCAGCACCTGGAAAGTGTGGTCCCGTGGTTGTTAGGTGCTTGCCAGTCAGATTGGCTGCTCCTCTGGGGGAGGGGAAGAAGGAGGGAAAGGGAGGCAGCAGCTCTCTTCTAGCACCTAACTGGGAGGACTGGGAGTGCTGGTGCAAGCTCTTCCCAAATGAGCCATGACTCAGCAGGGAGGCGAGGAGAGAGGGCATTATCCCCACCATCCACATCCTCTACCTCACTGAATCCTCAAAGCAGCCGTACAGGGATGCTTTCATTAACCTGCACTTTACAAATGAGGATACTGAGGTACGGGGACATTAAACAATTTTCCTGAAGTCTCACAGCTAATAAGAGATAGGGCCAAGATTTGAACCCAGGTCTATCTGTCTCTAGAACCATATTCCTTATTCTGTACCAGAAATTCCCACCTAATACCACAAATTTTAGTCCTGGTTTCTTTCAGAAAAACCACCTAGCAGCTCCAGACATGCCTCTTCCTTCTGCAGCCCAGATGTTAGCTCACAAAACAGCCTCTGGCGCCCCCTACGCTTGACACCCATCATCCATCTCTCTATGTACCCAAAACATTCTGGAGCATCTGTGTTTCAGCTACTTGCCTCTCCCCCATGTTGGGAAGACAACTTGGTGGGGAGGAGACACAGTCCTTTTCCATCTGGAAGAGACCCATTCACAAAAGAACATTTGGAGAAAGACTGGTACCCACTTGGGAAGCTAGAGACATGCGTCAGCATTTCTGCCTTGTGTCCCTATTATGGGGCAGTTGCACAATGAAAGAATCTCCCACTTTATGGGCAGTTTAGTGTTGACAGAGAGCCTTAACCCCTGTTATCCCCCGGGATGCTTGAACGCGTGAAATTCCCCCACCACATCAGTGCAGAGCTGCAGGGAATGCTAACCATCCCATTACTCCTTGTCTGCTGGTCCCTCACAGCAGGGGCAATGAGTCTCTCCAGCTTTCCTAAGGCAGTGGAGGGCTATGGAGCTTGCCTGGTTTGTGGCCAGTTGGCAACTTGTAAAGTGACATGGGGTCTGGGGGGATTCTGGTTGCCATGGAGCTAGGAGGAGGCCATCGACAGACAGGCTATAGAATTAGGCTGCTTTGGGGTTAGGGAAAGGAAACTCGCTGCATTTTTCATCTGCCAGATCATATAAACTCTGAATTTTCTGATTCTAGACATGATTTGGTTTGTGTTTCTGTCTCTGTGGTTTAATCTTGAGAATGACCACTCAGCTACTGGCCAGGAAGAAGCAGCAATTTGTACCTGGGGAGGACCCATTCATTTTACTACCAGTGACTCTAGGAGAGAAGGCAATTTAGGTCATAAATAAGTAGAGCAAACTGATCAATCTAAGATGCATATCTGGTACACCACCCAGCACGGGAATCACTTTCAAGCCGACAGACTGCTTTCATCTCTGTGATCCCACCTGATAATCTGGGGCTTGGTGGATAGAGTTTCCTTCATTTTATAGAGGAGACCACTAAGGCTCCAAGATTTAGTAACTTAAGTCCCATCGAGGGAGAACTGGGTCAGGAATCTGGGTCTGCAGATTCCCAGGGGTCAAGTCTGTCAGCTGCCTGCTGAGGTAGAGGACCCTCCTGGCCTGCCCTTCTGCTAGGGTCTGCACTTGCCAGCCCTGGGACAGATACTTACATGGGAGCTATTTCTAAATCTAAATAGCAGAGGTTATCACTGCCCCACCTTTGTTACCATCCAACCCTAGAGGCTGAAAATAAACACGTTAAGGGAGCTATGTGTATGTTTATTCACTAACCAACTCACTCGCTCATCCATTCATTCGCTCACAGGACAAACACTATGGAGTGCAGGCACTCAGCTAGCGCCTTACCGTTGCCTGGGAGGTCACCTCACTGTGTTGGGACAAATCGGCCTCCGTCTGACTTGAATTTTGGAAAAGGGATGGTAATGAGGTCCCCTTCTCCAAAGGGCATGCAAACAACCACTAAGTGGGAAGGTTGTCAGGGAAACTCCCAGTGTTGAATGGAGGGGGCTGGGGAGCAAAGGTGGCTTCTGATCCTGAGATTTTGTGATCCTTCCACTGAACTTGAGTGGGTGTGGCTCATGCTCAGACACACCACACGCCTCACACTCACGGTCTTTAGTTTAGATATGCTGCCACCACGTGGTAACTACATGTCTTTGTCATCCAACTTTCAACTTTCAATTCTCTTGAGAATTTTTTGTTCCAGATCCCTGCAGATGTAAACCATCATTTTCTGCTCCGTACTATGTAAGACATAAATGTTATGAAGAGTAAGCTTACGCAAACACTAAATAAAAGTCACGGCACACCTCTCTTTGGGTGCTTTTACTATCTCCTCATCTTTTTCTCATTTACTTCTTTTGCTTCTATCCCTGCCTTCAGAGAATGATATGATGGTCTTTGGTCTTGGGTATTACATTTCATGTGGAAAGCCACGTCCAGTGACTGGTCACTTCCCTGAGGCTCTGGGTCCTAAGGTCTCGGGAGCCATTTCTAGGAGGCCCTTGTCCAGCCGTTTCCAAGGTAATCTACTTGTGCACTTAGCACTGCTTAAATATCTCAGAGACTTGTCTTTCTTCATCAGGAAGGAGGAGCAAAAGAAGAAAGGTGTAATCTCTCACTACTAGAAACGAAACTCACACGTGTCACTCTAATCCACCCGCTTCCTGTGACTCCCGCGTTGAACTTTTCTTTTGCACCCCTGCTCCCTCCACCCAGTTCTGTGGCTCACATCTATGTACAGTGGAGAGGCCACTTAGCCTCAGCTAATTTACTGGCTTTCCTTAGCAACCTCCCTGGCAACTGGTGCCTTTGTAACAGGTGATCTCCAGCAGTGTTTTCTTTACCTGAACTCTCTGATTACAGCCTCTCTGTGCAAGCTGGGTACCCTCTGAGCTGGGGACATAGCTGGGCACAGTAAAGGGCCTCACAGCCCAGCCAGGTAAGGTCTGAGCCCACCTGAAGGACCATTTGTAAGCAAAACTGTTAAGTTACTGATTTACTTCTGGAACATGCTGTCTTCTCCATCTGCATGCTTTTCTCTCAGAAACTGTCCTTCCTACAGTAGCTGAGGTTCTGCTATCCTCCTGCTATCCATCGTGGGAAGACCCTGGCTACTGGAGCCAAAAAGTGCCTTAAGGGCAGCAGGGCTGGGTGCAAGGCATGGGGTCTTTCTAGCAAGGAACTCACACTGAGGTGGGGCTGTTCCTGTCTTGTCTGGGGATGAAACTGACCCGGTAAAGCAAAACGAGCCTCAAGCTACTTCCTGACTTCTGTAGCTTTTGCCTCCTCCAGATGTACGAGAACTGTGTTGTGCACATAGGCATTTAGTGAAAGGATGCTGGATTGAATGTTTTCAAGTTAAGAAAATAAAATCCTCACCACCAGCAGTGACCTTGCCCCCCTCTACACCTGCACAGCTAGGCGTGGCACGCAAATCACTTTGCACTCTGGTTACATACATGCCTCTCTGCTTACGAGCCCCTCCTTCAGTTAAGAAGTATGTATCACCCACGGGCTGTACAATAGGTGCTCAATTATTTCTCGAACTTGAGATTTACCAGATAAGAAGTCATCCTAGATTTTGTGGCATGGAACCATTTGTTGACATTCCAATGCAAAGACTTCACTTCCCCATAGGTGATAGTGAGACATCTGTTAGATGTCCCTGAGGGTAGGTATCTTTGGCCATTTCCTGCTGCCTTCTCCTTGTCTCCATACATTTGCTGGTGCTGGTCCTGCTGTCTGAATTGCCCTTGTCTTTTCTCAGCTTGGGAAATGCCCAGATTCCCTAACAAAGCCAAAAGACCTCCACATTCATGTATTCATTTGCTTATTCCTCATCAGTTTGTTCATTCACACATTCATTCAACAACATTTATCAACCCCCTTGAGTGTTTAAGTCATCGTGCCAGGTGACGAAAAGTCAGTAAATAAGCCAACATGATCCCGGCCTTCCAGAGCTTCCCTTCTAGCATAACTGAGTATGTAACTACAAACTGTGACAATGCCATGGAGGAAAAAGACACGGTGCCTCTGAGAGAGCAGCTATGGATGTGGAGAATGGGCTGGGGGGGTGGGATGCATGGGTCTTAGCAAGTCATGGTACCCATTGCATCCCGCCAGGAACTCATCCTGTGGATTGAGTCCTGCAAGGCAGAGGGTCTGTGTGCTTGCCAGGAGCACCTTATTGGGGCACTTGGCTGCTAAGAAATTCACAAAACTTAACATGCTACTTCTTCTAACCCTTTCATGCTAGTCTCTTCTTTTGCAATGCCAGTCACTCCTTAGCCTCTCTAATTTCAGACTGCCATTCTCCTGTCTCTGTCTCTCTCTGTTTCTCTCTCCTCTCCCCCAACTCTCTCTGTGTTTCTCTCTCATTGTCTCTCTCCCTTTCTGTCCCTCTCCTCTCCCTCCCTTCTCCTCTCTTACCACCTCTGCATGTGTGTGATTATATCTCTGTCTCTCTCCTTCCCATCACTTCTCCATGAGGGTGTGGAAAGGTTGCACTTTCTCATTGACATGGTCAATCAAAGCACTCCGTTTGCGTACAAATATGTTCTAAGGCTCTTTTCTGGCCACAAAAGCACTTGCTGAAAAAAAATTCTTTTGGCCTGCTTTCAGGGTTTGGGAGCCTTTCCAGAAGAATAGTCTCCCAGTATCTGACATTTTACTATATTATATACTCAGATTAGGTTTTCCATTGAATTAACAACACATCATGTGGATGGAGTTTCCACTGCAGCTAAATGATCTAGATTTATGTCCCATGAGGAGGATCATATGAGCTGCTTTGAAAATTCATTATTGCTCTTGACTCATTTCTTAATTAAGTGCCTGCCTGGGCTTTCTCTCATCTGTTCAAGCTTCTTTCTTCCTGGGAATGGTTTCTTTTGGACTGACTCCTTAAAAAAGTACAGTGTAACTCTGCCGCTGGCTTTTCCCAGAAGGAGATTGTAGCCCCAGAGTCTCCTTGTTATTGTTTTTTTTTTTTTCCAATGAAATGAAAGAACTTTGCACTTTTTCCTTAGACCAGCAGGTTTCAGCACATTTCAGTTTATTTTTAACTGACAAGTGGTGAAGGCTAAGGGCTTAGAATCTGAAGTACAAACCTTGAGCATCCAAGGATGCAGGGAATCTGTTCTCCTTTCCTTTACAAAATGCCCTTTGTCTGGAAATGATTCCCTTCACCTCCAGAATTTCCTATGTGTTTCAGTCACTCATGTGTTACTCAGTGTATGCCTCTGTTATATGTTCACGTGGGTTGTCCAATTTAGAGTTTGAGGGTTTTATCTCTCAGTAACTACAAACAACACAACTAGGTAATTTTTCTTTTCTCTTCTTTATTATTACAAAAGTAGTATCTGCTTCTTCTAGAACTTACCGCCTAGTATAGCTATGGCAAACAGTGTTTTAAATTTTTCATGTGCCAGTGTCACTTACGTTGTATTGAGTGCCTGGGGAGCTCTGTTGAGAAGGATTCTGAGGCCACAAAAATGCTATGATTGATTAGTTGTTTGCCTTGAGTGTGGAATAGGGACACGGAGGCCAGTGTATGTATTCACTGTTCCTGTATAATTCAAAGATATTTATGCTCAATTCAGTATAAAATAATCATTTTATTTAAAATGTAAATAGAAAGAAAATTATGTTTCTGCATTTAAGGCTGTGCCTATCCAGAGACTCGATAAGGCCTGTGCCTACGGTAGGCCAGGGCTGTTGAGTCCATGTGTGGACATGGTATGATGGACTTGCTTGAGTGTGTTGTCCTAGTCCCTGTGCCCTGTTCCCCTTGCCAGTCCCACGTGGGAAGGAAATTCATGGCAGGCTGACTGTGCTGACATTTGGTCCTATCTGTGGTAGGCAGAATAGTGCCCCTGAATCTGTTAATATGCTAGATTACATGGCAAGGGAGAATTAAAGTTGCAGATGGGATTAAGGTTGCTAATCAGATGGGCTTAAAATAACAGGACTATCTTGGATTATTGGGTCGGCTCTGTATAATCACAAGGGTCCTTAAAAATAGAAGAAGGAATCAAAATGATATCCTTAGGATCAGCCTCTACCTGTGATCTGGGCTGCACAGTGTAAGGCCAGAAGGGATTGAAGAGCTGCTAGAATTTCCCCCATGGTGTTCATTGCTGAGCCTTCTTATAAAGAGCATGATGAGCCTCAGAAAAGCACACAGTGATGGGTTTAGGGCCTCCAAGTCAGGTCTGGACTACAGTGGCAGAGCCTTGGCCAAGGAAGAAAGAAGCCTGCAGCTCTGCCTGGCCAGCACTTGGTGTTTGGGAGCCATGATCAAGTAAATGCCTGGCAAGTCTTATTTGTGAGTCAGATTTCCACACATTATTCTATGGTAAAGAATTAGGGCTCGTTATCTTAAGATGCCCCCATACTTTAAGTATACTCAAATACATATTGGTTGGGTGTAATTCTTTATTAGGAAATGTATTACATGTGATATTTGAGAATATGTGTGGAAATTCAGATATTAGAATTAACCTGTAAACATTCATTACTCTGAAGGAGGAGACTTGACTTCCAACAAATAATTACTATTAAAAAATATAAATTGAGTCCTCTTTTTAAAGTTGTTCCTTGCTTAAGACATTAGCCTGCGTATAGAATTTAATAATAGAGATAATAATAATAATGGTAATAATAGCAGCTAGCATTTATTTAGCACTTCTTGTATGCTAGGCATGTGCAAGATGCTCATTTAATACTGATAATAAACTTATGTGATACTTACTATTGTTACCACCATTTTACAGACAGGAAAACAGAAGCTTAGAGGATTTAAACAACTTGACCCAAGAGTTAATGTAACAGCTATCATTTCCTTTTCTGCAGGAGAATTTGACCTTCCAGTTGCCTTCCTCTCTGTTAACCTGGTAACCTGATAAGAGCCAATAAGTCAACTGTGTCTCTAGGCAGGATTGCCTGTGATAAAAATGACCCCTAATTGGTTGGTAAATTGCATCTGGAACTGGGAGGAACTGTATGTAAACTGCACCATACTCTGGGCTTCCCTGAGGGCAAAGACTCTGGATGCCTCTTATGGGGACCCTGAAGCTATGCCTCAGGAGTTGCTAATGTAACTCAGGAGTTGAGAAGTGCTTTGCCTATGAGACACCAAGGCACCTCCTCCACCTGCCTCATATGCGTCTTCTCTCCTTACCTGAGAGCTGCTGGTTTGGCACAAAGGCTGCCCTAGATGAGGAAGGCCACTTGGCACTGTTCTACTGACCCGTGTCCTCCCTCCTTCTGAGTGTACTGGCACCAGCTTGGCCCATGGTCAACTTGCGAGTCTCTGTGATCAGCTGGATCTAAAAGGCAGTTGGACTGGTGTTCCTACCGTCAGCAGTGGAAGAGTCAAAATTGGAACCTATGCATTTTGACCCTAGTGTCCAAGCCTCTCACCATCCTTCTGAGGTGCCTCAAAGAGGAGAAATAACTCTACTAAGGTCACAGGACTGATACTGAGCAGATCCTAGTCTGTCTACTTCCAAAGTCATACTCTTAACCACAAGTTAAGGTGTGAACTGTAGAGTAAAAAGATCTCTTTGTCACAGGTGTCTTATTTAGCCCTTGCTCAATCATCATACTCACAGGTGCATGGCTCACAGGAGTCCCTGGAAGGTGACTTGATAGTGTAAGTGGACAGGAAAGGGTCAGCGTAGGTCATTCCTGGGGAGTGACGCTTCTTTAGTTTTGCTGTTACATTTCTTCCTCTACTTTTCTCATCTCTTTCCCTGCTCTCCCTTGTTCTTAAAACAAAACAAAAACAAAAACAAGAAACACTTTTATTTTGAACTACTTTTAGATTTAGTGGAAAGTTGCAAAAATAATACCCTTCCTGTATACCTTTCACTCAGGTTTCCTTAATAGTAACATCTTACATAACCAGAGTATAATTACAAAGCTGAGAATTAACATCAGTGCAATACCATGAACTAACCTCTGGACCTTGTTCCAATTTTACTCGTTTCCCCCTGATGTTCTCTTTCTGTTTGTAGGTAGGGTCCTAGATAAGGTCCCGTGGTACATGCTCTTGTTCTCCTTGGTCTCCTCCAGTGTGTGTTAGTTCCTCGGCCGTTCCTCGTTTTGACACTTCAAAAGAACACTGACCAATTATTTTGTAGAATGCCCCTCAGTTTGGGTTTGTCAGATGTTTCCTACGATTGGACTGGAGTTATCAATTTTGGGCAAGAATGCTGTGGAAATATCGCGTCCTCCTCAGTGCATTGTATCTAGGGATCATGATATTGGTATGTCTTATTACCGGTGCTCATTCTTTTTTTCTGTCTTTTCCTTTAATCCACAAAGTATTCAGCACATTAAGATGGGATCATAGTACCCTGGGCAGAAACCCACATTATTAGTGTCATTTCAGCCAGGGCTGCTGTTGCTGCTTCCATTTTCTTCCACATTTTGTTTTTCTAACACTCTTTGAAGCGCCTTCAATTTTGCAGCTGCATTTTGGATATGGAAATCAGTTCTCTCAAACTCAACTGTGTTAGTGAAATAGCTAGACCGTGTGTGACTCTTCGACCACTGCCAGTGGGGGTGACCGATTGTGTGTGGAGGATTTGTGCTCTGGTGTTGCCAGCCTGGGGGATTTGGTTATTGGTGATTGAAGCTGCTCTGCCTCCATCAGGTTCTTAGAGATGCTTGGACCCGAGGGGGCTGTGGTTTCCTGGAAGATGCAGCAGTGGACATTATAGAGCCCACCGACTGGACTACAAAATTTCTCCCTCCTCTCATATTTAGGGGTGTCTGGTGCAAGCAGACCCTTTCCTTCAGGGTCTATTCCTCTGTGTTTTATTGTTGTGTGAATGAGGTGCTTCAAAAGGTGTCTGGGTCAGGGTCAGATGGCTGAAGGGGTGTAGGGGTCGGGGTAGGGAGGTAGAGGAGGGTCCTGCTCCCAGTAGGGCACACCCAGAGGATATGTCTTTCTTCCCAATTTTCTAACTCCATGCGGAAAATGTTCCATAAGACCACAATTAAGCAATTTAAATAGAAATCTCAAATAAGTGGAGTTTCCTGCTCTTGAATTTTTAAGGAATGAATTAAGTGTGAGTTCTTATCAGAAATTTATTTTTAAAGTTAAAATACCTCTAGGTATGTGTCAGGATCAGTAAAGTCACCCTAATTGCTCTATGGTTTACTTTATATAATTCAGTGGTGACAAGAAAGGTTCGCTGAATTAACAGTTTCCTCATTTGGAATCACAGGGCTTCGGACTAGAGGTTATCAAGGTACATTGTAATGTCTCCACTATTTCAGGAAACATTAAACTGAAACGGTGGAAAAAGGAAGTTGGCTTCTCTTTCTTTCTTTCTTTTCAGATAATATTTAAGGTAACACAAACATGATCAGAACTCTGCTTTTATTTCCATTATTTTTTCAATAGGCTAAAAAACTAAAATATAAAAAGATGAGCAGTGAAAAAAACCTTTCTCCAGTTTTTGTCTGTTATCTTTCTAGTTCCCAGGAAACCTTAATCTTAATTTCTGATCTTAATTTCTTACATTTCCTTCCAGAGTTTCTTTTTGCATATACAAGAAAATACAAAAATAGAATCTTATTTTCCCCTCTTTGGGGGAAACAGGTAGCAGCGTATTGATTTTCAAAAATGTATTTCTTCTATAGACTCATAGACATAGAATACAAACTTGTGGTTGCCAGGGGGGCAGAGAGTGGGAAGGGATAGAGGGGATTTCAAAGCTGTAGAATAGATAACAAGATTATACTGTGTAGCACAGGGAAATATACACAAGATCTTATGGTAGCTCACAGAGAAAAAAATGTGACAATGAATATATGTATGTTCATGTATAACTGAAAAATTGTGTTCTACACTGGAATTTGACACAACATTGTAAAATGATTATAAATCAATAAAAAATGTTAAAAAAATGTATTTCTTGAAGATTCTGATTCATTGAAAATACGTATTCTTTCATCTCACCTCAGATTTTTAAAAAATATTATACCCACTATGAACCCCCTCTGGAATCCAATTGTCCTCCCTCCCTCCCTGAGGTAACCACTATCATGAATTCAACATTTATCCTTCCCAGAATATTAGCATGTTTTCATATGTCTAACTACGTATTTATGAATATATAGATCATATGTAGTATTGTTTTATAGGCCTTAAAACTTTATATAAACGATATCATACTGCAAACACCAGTCTGCAACTTTGTCACTCAACATTCTGTACTGTTTTGTTTTTTATTGTATAAAATTTATATTTTGATTATCAGCAGATTATCAAAGTTTTAAACAAAGTCCAGTAAGAGCTATGCTATGTAATAATGTAATATCTGGTCACTTGAATATTTAAAAATTTTTATTATTAAAAAAGTCAGTCAATCTGCTAATTGACAGGTGAGCCATAATTTATTTTTAATAACCTTTTGATTTGATTTTTGATTTGGGAATCCATTTGTACATACTTGATCATAATTACCTAGGCCTTTAAAAAAATTGTTGATAGTGTTTTTCTCATGTATGAATGCAACACAAGCCACTGTGGATAATTTGGAAAACAAAGAAAATTATAAAATAGAAAATAAAGTGTCCATGATCTGAAATGTCCATGATCTATCCATATGACTTCAGAAATAGCCACTATATGCATTTTTTTTCACATTTTTTTATTGAGTAATAGTTATTTTACAATGTTGTGTCAACCACTATATGCATTTTGATGTATTTCTTTCCAGGTTTTTTTTCTATATAAATACAAATATTTTGTCTCAAAACTCAGATTATGCCATGTAAAGTTCATTATCCTTAACTTTATGATCATGACTTCTTTTTAATGAATATTCTTAAGAAATGTGATATAAATATAAACATAAACTCGCCAGATTGTATTTAACTGGTCCCCAAAGATCAAAGTAGTAAGGAAACAGTGTATCTGTGTATACTGATTAAATTCAATTTTTTTCCTCAAAATATAGTATTCAACTTCAAACTACACATTTTGCCTAAGCAAACAAGTCCCTAGTGATTGTATGATATGACTTTACTGAATGCAACCTCTTAATATCAAAGCTTTACTTGTAACACAAGGCTGAATTTTTGCTCCCAAAATGCATACTTCAGAGTCACAAAGTAACAGGTCACTTTTGGTTACTCAGGTTTGAGTAGAATCTGCTGTGGTAATTGAATGGTTTTCGCACGTCTCCATGGAGTTATGCTTGATAGTGAAAACCAAAGGTCTCTGTGCTTCCTCCTTATAAATGACCAATGACGTGGATGACCTAAAAATAGAGTTCTGGCTGCTATGTTTTTGAGATGGTACTATGTTGATAGAAGTAGCTCCAATATATTCTTTTTAACTGTTGCAAAATGATCCATTGTTGTTCCTGCTTTCAATTATTTTTTTGCAGTTTTAAAGAAGGCTACAGTTTTATATTTAAAATTTAAGCCCATTCATTCAAATGCAGATGTGCATATTTATACATTTTGAGTCCTGTGGCCCAGGAAAGGGCCTGAATGTTGTTTTCCTTTATACCCCATACTTACTGGGTGTCCTTATTGAGTAGATAAGATAACTGGATGGATGGATGGATGGATGGATGGATGGATGGATGGATGGATTGATGGATGGATGGATAGATAGAGGAATGAATGGTTAGGTGGATGGTTGGGTAGATGGATGGTTTAATGAATTCCTGAATCTCTTGATTTGTTGAACCTTGTATATCCATCTATAAAATGTCCTTGCCTGTGTGGAAGAACAACATATAAACTCTTAGTCTCCTTTTCCTTCTAGATGTTGAAATGCTTCAGGCCAGTACATCCAGTCCAATCCCCGGAGATGGTTTTTCTCGGACCACTAAGGACTCTATGATCCGCAAGTTTTTAGAAGGTAAGTTGCGGCAGTGAACAGGGAAGAAAAAAGAGGGAAAGAGAAGCAAATGGAAGACATCGCCTGGTTCCATATGAGCATTGTTCCACTCAAGGAATGGGCTTCCACGTACATGCATATGGTGTGACTAAAGGTACTTTATCTCTACAAGCTCCTCCATCAGCCTGTTACAAGTAAGCCAGAAATTCCCACCACTGGAGCCACTCCTCTGGATAAACACATTACCTTCAGCAAGACCTCTTTTAAATGCATGTGTTTGTTTTTATTTGACCAAAATTTAGTAAGTACCTACTGTAAGCAAAGCACTGTTTTGGATGTTGGCCTGGGGGACACAAAGAAAAATGAGATATGATCAGTACCCTCAAGAGACTTTACTTTCTGATGAAGGGGGAGAATATAGGGGGATATAACACAGGTATCATTAAGTTGAGGCTGTATTGCATAGTGATTAAGAACATGGACTCTGATCTGTACCCAGTTCCCACTTAGGTTAGCTGGAAAACCTTGGACAAGTTATTTAATTCCTCTGGGTCTTATTTTCCTCAGTTGTAAAATTAGATAAATATTGTGAGAATTTAATGAATTATTGTATATTAGATCTCAGAGAAGGGCCAGGCATGTAACAAGCAATAAAGGCTTATTTTGTTGTTATTATTATTACTATTGAAGGTTTCAAAGGTGGAGGATGTTGATATGAGTAATTCCTTAATTCTGTTCAATCATTTACAATATATGGTGGGGTTTGTTGATCAAGTAGGTATAGAAAGCAGGGTGTTAAGAGGGTGGGAAAAGTTGTTTTGACAGTAAAGAGGAAGGAGAAATTCTGAGCAGTGGTAGACGAATTGCAGCCTGGCCAGCTGCCTGTTTTTGTAAATAAAGTTTTATTGGCACACACTGTGTTTGTTCCTTTAGCGTTGCCTATGGCTGCTTTCATATGCTAAGGGAAGAATTCAGTACTTTTGTGCTTAAGGGATCGGCACTGTGGGAATCACCTTCACCCTGCAGGGTAGACAACAACTCCCCCAGGACATTTCATTTTGTTAACATCAGAAAAGCCTTCCCAGAATTTCTTCAAGCCCTGTACAAGATATTCAAAGATGAAAAGATTGGGGCTTTCCCACTAAATGTAAACTTCCTTGAGGTCAGAGCCCTCTAATGAGTTGGGACCAGCCTGGTCAGTCCTCTGGACCCAGGACCCAGGGAAGCCAAAAGCAATCTCCCCACAGCTCAGAAAAGATGCAAAGAAAAAATTCCCAATAAATCACTGGATTGGAAATCCCAAAGGAAGAAGGCCCACGCATTATTTATTCATGTATCTTAAACAGGCATTTAATAGAGATTTGTTGACTAAATGGTGCTAGGGAGAAGAAGGAGGGAGAGAGAAGCACCTACTATGTGCAGGTACTGATATATTCCTTTATTATTTCATTTTGTCCTAACAGTACTCCTATGAGTAGGTCTCAGAGGGAAATTAGGCTCAGAGAAGTTATATATCATGCCCAAGGTCACACAGCTTGTATGTAAGTGGGGCAGAAGGCATACAAAGCCAGGTCCGCTGAGATTCTCAAAGCCATGAGGATATTGCAGTCAGGTCCCAGCACAGAACATTGAAGCCTGTCACCAGGAAGGAGGCAGAGAAAACCTGTCCCAGTCCAGGGACAGAGGGTAGGAGGCAAGCTTCTGTCCTAAATCTTTTTGGTCAGTGGAGAGCAGAGTAGGGCAAACGTTGCAAAAGAAGCAGTGGAGCATGGAGGTGAAGAGCACACACTCTGGAACTAGCTTTGCTGGGTGCCAATCTGGCTCTAGTTGACTTTGGGCAACTTACTTAAAAGTGCACAAGGCTCTAGTTTCTTTATCTGCAAAGTGAGAATAATGATCGTAGTTACTCCACTGCATTGTTACAGAATCAAAGGAGATGATGTGGGCAATACACTTGGAATAGTGCTTGGCACAGAAGAAGTCCTCGGGAAGGATTTACTGTGTCATTTTGGTGCTGAGGAGAAGGATGCAGGAGCCGTTGCTAGTGAGGGCTCCAGGCCACCCTCACGCTGCAGCCCGAACACCAGGGCATGCTTCCAAGCATCCTTCAGCTTTGGGGGCTGTGCTCTCTTTTCCCTAGTCCTAATGGGATGTATAACTGAATCCCAGATGTAAAATTGAGATGACAGAGCCTAGCGCTCACTTCCTTTTCCTGCACCAACGGGTGGCAAATGAAGGTGACATCAGTGTTTTCTTAGTTGCTTTACATGGGTTTCTGAGTGGATCCTACAGGAGATGATAAAGGGGAAAGCCCTTTGCCAAAGGGCAGTACTGTTCAATTAAGGTGTGGTTGCTCTCTTTGCTCAACGACTAACAATCACCCAGCTCATTGGGCCACTGCTTTCTTTTTTTAAAAAATATTTTTTGAGCTTTGTTGAGGTTTAAATAACAAAAATTACACATATTTAAGGTATATAATTGATAATTTCATATAAATATACATTGCAAAGTGATCATCACAATCAAGCTAATTAGTATTCATACCTCACATAGTTACCTTTTTTTTTTCTTTTCATCCCCCTACCCACCTCCCTTCTGGCAACCACCTGTTTGTTCTCTGTACTATGTTTCTGTTTTGTTATGTTTGTTCATTTGTTTTGCTTTTTAGATTCCACATATAGGTGAAATCATACTATATTTGTCTTTCTCTGTCTGACTTATTTCACCAAGCAGTAATACCCTCTGGGTCCCTCTATGTTTTCACAAATGGCAAGGTTTCTTTCTTTTTTATGTCTGGGTAATATTCCATTGTATATATATATGCCACATCTTCTTTATTCATTCATCTATCAAGGGCCACTTAAGTTGCTTCTGTATCTTGGCTATTGTATATACTGCTGTAGTAACTATTGGGGTGCACATATCTTTTTGAATTAGTGTTTTTGTTTTTCTTCTCATAAATACCCAAAAGTGGAACTGCTGGGTCATATGACAATTCTATTATTAAACTTTTGAGGAAACTCCATGCTGTTTTCCATAGTGTCTGAACCAATACACATTCCCACCAACAGTACACCAAGATTCCCTTTTCTCCACATCCTTGCCAACACTTGTTATTTGTTGTCTTTTATATAATAGCCATTCTGACAGTTGTGATACCTCTTTGTGCTTTTGATTTGTATTTCCCTGATGATTAGTGATGTTGAACATCTTTTCATGTGTCTGTTTGGCATCCATGTGTATTCTTTGGAAAAATGTCTATTCAGGTCTTCTGTCCATTTTGTAATCCTTTGTGTTTCTGTGGTGTCAGTTGTAACTTCTCTGCTTTCATTTCTGATTTTATTTATTTGGGCCTTCTCTCTCACTCTCTCTTTTTCCTTGATGAGTCTAGTTAAAGGTTTATCAGTTTTGTTTAACTTTTCAAAGGACCAGCTCTTAGCTTCATTGATCTTTATTGTTTTTGAGTCTCTATTTCATTTATTTTTGCTCTGATATTTATTGTTTCTTTTCTTCTTCTAACTTTATTTTTTGTTTTGTTTTGTTTGGCTTCTTTTTTTTTAAATTCTTTTAGGTGTAAGGTTAAGTTGTTTATTTGATATTTTTCTTGTTCCCTGAAGTAGGCTTGTAACTTCACTCTTAGAACTGCTTTTTATAAGTCTCACAGAGTCTGGATTGTTGTGTTTCCATTTTCATTTGCCTTCAGGTATTTTTTAAATTTCTCCTTTGATTTCTTCAGTGACCCATTGGCTGTTTAGTAGCATTTTGTTTAGCCTCCATGTGTTTGTGTTCTTGTAGTTTTTTTTTTTTAACTTGTAGCTGATTCCTAGTCTCATATTGTTGTGATTAGAAAAAATGCTTGATACAATTTCCATCTTCTTTAATTTAGACTCGTTTTGTGGCCTAGCCCATGATCTACCCTGGAGAATGTTCCATGTGTACTTGACAAGAATGTGTATGCTGTTGTTTTGGGATGCAATATTCTTATATATGTATCTATTAAGTCTATCTGGTCTAATGTATCATTTAAGGCCAGTGTTTTCTTACTGATTTTTTTATCTGTCCCTTGATGTAAGTGGTGTGTTAAAGTCCCCTACTACTATTGTATCACTGTAAATTTCTCCCTTTATGTTTACTAATATTTGCTATATGTATGTAGGTGCTCCTATGTTGGGTGCATATGTATTTACAATTGTTATATCTTATTGTGGGATTGATCTTTTTTATCATTATGCATTGTCCTTCTTTGTCTCTGTTACAGTTTTTGTTTTAAAGTCTATTTTGTCTAAGTATTGCTACCCTGTCTTTCTTTTGATTTCCATTTGCATTGAATACTTTTTTTTTCATCCCCTCACTTTCAGTCTGTGTGTCTCTTTAGATCTGAAGGGGGTCTTGTTTTTTTATCCATTCAGCTACTCTATGTCTTTTGATTGGAGCAGTTAGTCCATTTACGTTTAAAGTAATTATTGGTAGGCATATACTTATTGAAATTTTGTTAATTATTTTCTGGAGTTTTTATAGTTCTTTCTTATTCTTTTCTTCTTTTGTTCTTATCCTTTGTGGTTTGATGACTATCTTTAGTATTATATTTGGATCTCTTTCTATTTTTGTGTATATATCTGTTATAGATTTTTGTTTTGTGGTTACCATGAGGCTTATATATAACCACACGTGTGTGTGTGTGTGTGTGTGTATAATATATACATATATATTTTAAGCTTGATCTCTTAAGTTCAAATACATTCTAACAACCCTGCATTTTTATCCACCTTCATATTTAATGTTTTTGACTTCATATTTCACATCTTTTTGTTCTCTGTATCCCTTCACTATTTATTGCGGATATAGATAATTTTACTACTTTTGTCTTTTAACCTTCCTTCTAGCTTTGTAAGTGGTTGGTCCATTGTCTTTGTTGTATATTTGCCTTTACCTATGAGATTTTTCCTTCTTAATTTTCATATTTCTAGTTGTGCTTTTTCTCAGCTTAAAGAATTCCCCTTAACATTTTCTATAAAGTCAGTATAGTGATGCTAAACTCTAGCATTTGCTTATTTATTAAACTCTTTATCTCTCCTTCAAATCTCAAATGATAGCCTTGCCAGGTAGAATATTCTTGGTTGTAGGTTTTTTTAAAAAATCACTTTAAATGCGTGGTGTCACTCCTTTATGGCCTGCAAAGTTTCTGCTGAAAAGTCAGCTGATAGTCTTATAGGAGTTCCCTTGTATATAATTGTAACTACTTGCTTTTCCCTTGCTGCTTTTAAGATTCTCTCTTTATTTTTAATGTTTGTCATTTTAATTACAATATGTCTTGGTGTGGATCTCTTTGGGTTGATCTTGTTTGGGACTCTCTGATTCCTGGACCTGGATGTCTGTTTCCTTTCCTGATTAGGGAAGTTTTCAGCTATTATTTATTCAAATATGTCCTCTGCCCCTTTTGATCTCTTTTCTCCTTCTGGGACTCCTATAATGTGAATGTTAGTATGCTTGATGTTGTACTAGAGGCCTTCTAAATTGTTCTAATATTTTAAAATCGTTTTTTCTTTTTTTCTGTTTGGTTAACTGATTTCCACTACTCTGTCTCCTAGTTCACTGATCTGTTTCTTTGTATCATCTGATATACTGTTGATTCCTTTTTGTGTATATTTAAATTTCAGTTATTGTATTCTTCAACTCTGTTTATTCCTCTTTATATTTTCTAACTTTTTGTTAAGCTTCTCACTGTGTTCATCTGTTCTTCTCCAGAGTTTACTGAGCATCTTTTTGATCACTACCTTGAGCTCTTTGTCAGATAGATTGCTGACCTCTGTTTCACTTAATTCTTCTTCTGGGGTTTTATCTTGTTCTTTCAATTGGAACATATTTTTCTGTCTCTGATTTTGCCTAATTCTGTTTTTATATTTATATGTTAGATAGGTTGGTTATGCTTCCTAATCTTAGAGAAGAACTTTATGTAGACGACGTCCTCTGGGGCCCAGTAGCACATTCCTCTCTGGTCACGAGAGCTATATGCTCTAGTATTGCCCCCTATGTGGGCTAGGTGGGCCCTTCTTTTGTGATGGGGCCAACCACTGTGGGCATGCTGGTAGATGGGGCTGGCCCTACCAGGCCCTGTCTCAAGTAGAGGCTGCCAGCCAGTGATGGATGGGGCTGGGGCTTGGGGTGGTTGGCTGTGGGGCCCAGCAGGCCACAGGGTTTGGCAATTACTTTCAGTCACCTTTTTCTATGTTTCTAGGCAACAGCATAGGAATGGCCAGTTTGGAGAGGGACACGCACCGTCTTGGTCAGGAGGAGGAAGATGTTTACCACACAGTGGACGATGATGAGGCCTTTTCTGTGGACCTGGCCAGCAGGCCCCCTGTCCCAGTGCCCAGGCCAGAGGCCAGTGCTTCTGGTACTCACCACCTGTCCGACAATGAACCATACATTTCTAAAGGCAAGTATGGCAGGGAATGATGCCCAGTGGGGTCTTCAGAGCCTCCCAGCAGGAATTCCACGGATCCTCTACCTTCTGAACCACTGCTCAGAGACTGTCCCCTTCCGAACGGTCTTCAACCAGCTGCAAGGGACAGAGTCAGAGCTTGGGGCTGATTCTGGAGCTAGGCTAGGGGCAGTGATCAGATTCAGTTTTCTGGCCTTCCTGGAGGCATTCATGCACAGTATGAAGACAGAGGTAAACAAGATTTTCCTCTACTCCAAATGGCAAGAGCTCTGATAAATTTTATCTCCTGAAACTCTTCTTCCTCCTCTTCTTCTTGTTAGTAAATTTTAATAGCTAACATTTATTGAAATCTACCCAGGGTACTCTGTCTAGAACATGTCATTTAATCTTTACAATAATCTGTTAGGTAAGGGCCATTATCATCCCCTTTTTATGGATGAGGAAAATGGAGGCTTACAGAGGTCTAATGATGACCACATTAGAAGAGCTGGAATTTGAACTCAGGGAGTCTGACTCCCACAACTCTGGCTTTCAGGCACCATGCTGGGCTGTCTACCTACCTACATTGATACAGATTGGTGAGAATTGGGTTTTGACTTCTTCATGATGATCCCTGGGACATTAGATGCTTCTAGCATTGTCAGTTTCACTATCTTCTGGGACTTGATTTTATTAATATGATTACAAGTAGTTTAAGAGTATGAGACTTGCCAGATCTGTGCACATGACCTCCATTTCATTTTTAATAGTGTAAGCAGGTTGTGGAAGATGTGGCAAAAGATCATAAACTGGAGAAGGCAGCCCTCAGTCAGAGCTGCAGAGGTAACAGGGCTAGAGTTGTCAGATAAAGTACAGCATGCCTAGTTAAGTATGAATTTCAGACAAACAGCAAATAATTTTTTAGTGTAAGTAAGCCCCAAACATTGCACTCTTTTTTGCAACTTTTGGTTTTGCTTTGTTAAATCTGGCAACCCTCAATTGGGTAGAAGTACAGCTGAGGAGTATTATGTATTGCCGAATGCCGTCAGTGCTCGTGGTTTGCCATCCCCTGGGCAGCATCTCCTCTGGTGTGTGTAGCAGACACTGGTGGTGCCCAACCCACACGCCTGTAGCTCTTTATGTTTCTGTGCCTACTGGCTGGACCCTGCCTGTCAGAACCTGTGTCTTGGCCTAATGACTTCCTCTAGCAGCCAGAGCCTCCCTTGCCCTCTTTCAGGACAGGCTGGAAGAGTTGGGGAATTATCACTTCTGGACACCCCCCCACCAGCTGCTGACAGAATGGGGTCGGTGGCTGACTACCCTAGCTTACTGACCCCTCTACTGGGAGAACATCAAAGTGCATGTTCTGCATTGTTTTCCAGAGCCCCCCAGCTTGCCCACCATGGTGATTCACTTGATAACCCCCTGTTTTATTTCTGTATCCACTTCCCTGTCATTTCCATCACCACCCACATAGACTACTTGTACTTGGATCCTTGTCCCCAGATCTCCTTCTAAGGGAACCCAAATTAATAAGCGTTGAAATATATACTGATAATGCCTAAATGGCCGGAGGTGGGGAGAGGGTGTTGATGGCCTAGCTTATGGTGGGGAAGCAGTTGGGACAGGTGATTCCTAAAGAGCCCTGTTGGACTTGCTAGGAAACTGTGGGGAAGCAAAGGACAGGAGAGAAGCAGAAGATAACAAAAAAGGCAGTGATTTGGAGGCTAGAATACCTTAGTTCAAGTGCTAACTCTTACATTTTTCAACTGTAAAGTATGGGACATTAGGTAAATAATTTGACCCTCTTTAACTTTAGTTTCCTCATCTATAATATGGGTATCATAATAATATATGTGTACATTGATGTATAATAATACTCTGCCAGAGCCTTATCATGAAGGTCAGATGAAATAATGCATGGGAAACTATTTTATAAACTATAAAAAAAAACTGTAGAGACATCACTTGTATTAACTAGCATGCCAAGATATTGCTGACCTATTGGCATCAATCTCAGGGTTTAGATGTGAATAATGTTAAGGAAAGCTAACATGGAGCGCTTACATGTGCCAGACACTGTTCTAAGCACTTTCTATGTGTTAACTCATGTAATCCCCACTACAACCCAGTGAAGAAGGTACAATTATCATCCTCATTCTACAGATCAAAAAACTGAGGCCAGGAGAAGTCAAGCGTCTTATCCAAGATTATATGGCTCATAAGTGGCAGAGCCAGAATTTGAATCCCAAAGTCACGTGTGGAGCCCTGGGAACCATAACCACCATGCAGTACCACCACTAAGTGAACGTTTGTCAATTTCCAGCTTTCCTATGAGCCTTTATGGGTCCACTGCACATCAGTGACTTTATCCAAGTCCCTTTAGAGTTGTGTACACATTTTACCTGCTCCACTGCTCCGAGTTCTTTCTTAGGACACTTGTTGTTATGCTAGGTGGCACTTCCTTTTATTCTCAAACTTCAGGGCCTTCCATGGCTTGCTTCAGGTATTCAGGGATCTAGCACACGTCCTTGTTCACATTACCCCTTTCTTTAATGATCTCTTAAATGCTGATCATGTCCTCTGGCTGACTTTGTCTTTCTGGTTTGAGACTTTGTCTGTATGATCTGTCTTCATTTCATAATTTCTATTGCTTCTGCTCATTAGTTGCCTCCTTCTAGAGTTTTGGTTTATAAAACTGTGTATAGTGGTCCAAGTAAGATGTGACCTATTATTATTTTTTTTGGCACAAGATTTTGGTAAACTTTTTTCTGGTAAATGTATAAAATATTACAAGGCCTTTAAGAAAGGCTGTAAATCAGATTACCAAATATCTGATTTTGCTTTACTTAGATTATTCTTTATCTCTTAGTTTTTGCAGAAAAAAGCCAAGAGCGGCCTGGGAATTTATATGTTTCTTCAGAGAGCCTCAGGAAAGGTAAGCCAGATGTCCTTAGCTTCCTTTCGTATAACCTGGACTCTAGGTGGTTGAAGTGTTTACATTTCAGTAATTTTCAGGTGTAACAGCTCCTTGGCATTGAAAAACAGAGAGATTCAAGTGATACCTTAGGTAGAACTGTTCTGATGGTAAAGGGAGAGGAGATTGGGGTGCTTTAGAAAGTTGCACAAATTGATTGTACCAATAATATTCCTGCGCCAGAAGGTGTCTATAATAACAAACAAAAGTACAGCTTAAACATTGAGACTGATGCCGTCGGATGAAAGTGGGCGGCCCAGCATCCAGTCTTTACCTGGTAGGTTTAGCCCTGCCGTGCTGTTACCTGACCCTATCTGTATGAGCTAAAGCATAGTTTAATTCAACTGTATTTGAGAGACATTTTGCTTACCATTAGGTAACATTTTTCTTTTTTTCAAAAGATCTTTTAAGGAAGTTTGAAGAGATAAGTGATTTTTTATTCTTCATTAATTTCCTTGTGCCAAACAGAGGCAGTCAGTATTATCCCATTGGTGATTCTTTTGAAAAGGAATCATGACACCACCTAAACATTTGAAAACATCCCCATGGACTCCAGCAGTAGGAGATTGGAACTGGTTGGCTTGTGCATTTTTTTTCTCCTCACATTCCATCTCCCAATACAATTAAAGACAGCCTTGAAAAGGGCAAATGTAGGAGAAAGGTGTGTGAGTGTATGTAGACAGATGAGTGAATGGTTGGTAAGAATGATAGATAAGCTTCTTGGAATTTTTTTCAATACGGGTGAAGTCATCTCTTTTTCCTTAATGTCACCTCTCTGAATCGCAATGCCCAAATGGGGACCTGCTGGAGAAATTTAGAACCAAAGATAGCCCTAAAGGAAATGAGCAGTAGAATGTCAAGTTGGTTTCACATGCCCCAGTGGCTCCATCACCTCTGCAGGTAGCTTGTTCCCCACAGAACTTAGTGAAGTCACAGCCTGAGCAAGAGGGGTTGGTTTCATATTTCCCTAGACTCTCCAAAGCAGGGAACTATACATTTTTTGTTGGGAGGAGAGGTTGGCACGGGAACAATCCAAGAAGAGCCAGTTGGGTCCCAGCAGGTAATTTATACCTGGTGACATTGGACCTGGGTCATGATCCCATTAGCATTTCAGTCTTCTCTGGGATCTCGTGCCCATGGGTCCATAATCATTGTGCCCCATGCTGCTAAGATGGGGAGGGCTGGAAGTGGTGCTGGGAGAAGCATCCTGGTTAGGCGTTCCTGTATGTTCTCTTTTGGGAGTGGAGTTTAGTCTAAAGCAGTGGTTCTCAACTAGCAGTGATTTCTCCTCCACCCCACTCCTCACCCTGCCAGAGGTCATTTGGCAATATTTGGGACATTTTTTGTTGTCACAACCAAGGAAGTGGAAGCTATTGGCACCTAGTGGGTAGAGGCCAAGGATGAGGCTAAACATCCTACAGTGCACAAGACAGCCGCCCCTGCAACAACAAAGAATTATCTGGTCCAGATTGTCAATAATGCCGCAGTTAAGAAACACTGCTCTAAATTACTCTCTGAATCACTCCAGTAATTCAGGCTTGGGGGATTCTGTTGACTCATCCAGTGGATGCCACACCTCCCTAAAATGTTGTGGCCTCATCTACTTTGGTGCAACAGGCTTTGAAATTACTAGCTGCTTCCCTCTCCTTGACTCCACGTCATACCTCCCACTTCTTGGTTCCACATGTAATTGTTCTTTTGAGACACGTCCTCTTGAGCCCGTTAAGCCTCATTAACCCCACTCATCCGGTCAGCTCTCCCCAGTGGGGGAGCTGTCAAGCTGAGTTTCGCCATCCTTTCCAGAGCCACCTGTCAGACCGTGGAGGGACAGGCCTCAGTCGAGTGTATATGACCCTTTTGCTGGGATGAAAACACCCGGCCAGCGGCAGCTCATTACCCTCCAGGAGCAGGTGAAGCTGGGCATCGTCAACGTGGATGAGGCCGTGCTGCACTTCAAAGAGTGGCAGCTCAACCAGAAGAAGCGGTCTGAATCCTTTCGCTTCCAGCAGGTAACTGGCTCTGGGTGGAATTAGGTTCACATCTGTTTCTCTGCTAGGCAGTGGAGGAGAGCTGAGTCCATGGCTGTCCTGTGTATTGTGGTAACTGCACACCTGCGGCTGCTTGTTTGAGTGTCCTGGTGAGTCAGTGCGTATGTGTATCTGTCAGCCGCAGTTTGTAACCACATGGCTCCCTGGCTGAGGCTGGATGGTTTTTCCTGGTGTTATGTGGCTACAGAGCAGGAACCAAAACTCAGCTGTAAACTGTAATTCTGCGCCTGCCACTTCCTCTGTGTGTGGCCCTATACTTTTGCTTTCCAGCTTTTTTCTTTTCAGAGGCCCTCTCTCTGCTCATAGTGCCAAAACTCCCACAGAACTATCACACTTTAGAACTCAAAGAGAACTTGGACAGCTCCCAAGAAATATGATTAAGTGAACAAAACAAGTAGCAGACGTAAAACTACCCAAGTTAAACACACTCGGGTGGAGGTCATAGCTCAGTAGTAGAGTGCATGCTTAGCACACACGAGATGCTGGGTTCAATCCCCAGTACCTCCATTAAAAATAAATAAAATATAAAGACTGCTCTAATATACTTTAAAAAAAAAAAAAAAGCACACTCACACACACACACACACACACTCCGTAGGCATGTGTGCAAACGCAAGGCGAAGATCCGGGAAGGGCCACCTCGTGCCCATCCCAGCAGTTCCGGCTCAGGAGGAGGCTGGATTGGAGGGCTGGGCTGTGAGAGGACACTCTCGCTATTTACACAAGGATATACAACTCCATACAGTGAGAAGTGGGGATGTGAGTCCTAAAGCAGCATTTGTCCAGCTCTGACAACAGTCTGGGGCACTGTGCTAAGGGCTGAGTCGACCTACTCTCCTCCGCCCCTCACAGCATGCACGTGAAATGTGTCATTGCTCCCATTTTATAGACAACTGAGGCTCAGAGAGGTGAAGAGGCAGAGTCAGGATTCTCATGATCCCTTTCTCACTCCAGAGGCTAGGCTCCCTTCACTACATCTTCTGCCTTCTGAGTGCTCCCTAAACAGGGTCACCTGCTCTGCGGGCTGCCTCCCTCCCTCTAGGGGTTTGAATGCAGGAACCCAGGGCCTTCCTCACTGGGGAGACCCAGGCTGCAGTGCTGCTAGGAACAGGCTGGTCCTAGGCAAATACAGAGTTTCTTTCTCCTTGCCAAGTTGGTGCCACGTGGCAGGTCTTTTGGAGCAGCCCCAGCTCCAGAGCCAGGCAGCCTGAGTTCAGCCTTGTTTTGCCTGTTGGGGCTGGATAACCTTGTCCTCTCTGTACCTCCGTGTTCCCATCTCTGAAATCTGAAGGGAGAGGACTAGATGATGTAAACCATGTGAAGCTATTAGCATGCCCGGCACATAGTAAATATATAACAAATGTCAGCTATCTTTTTTTATCCACATCCAGGAGGCTTCTTGCCTTCCCATGAACTTGCCTGAACTCTTGTGTGTAGCAGATGACTGGATTCATGTTAGACATGGCAGAGAATCCCAGTCCTGGGAGCTGAGACTACTCCGTGCTCTGACAGCCTCCTGGTACTTCTGGAGTGCCCTCCCCTCCATCCAGGGACTAGAGGGTGTGAAGACCATTCCTGGACTGCCCTGTCATCCTTTCCTCCACTCTCTGTCAATCCCCCTGACTCCTTCACTTCTCCCTCCCACCAGCAGGCTCCATCCAGGTTCCCTTCTCAGTGCAGGTGTCTCTTATGTCTGTCTCCAGTAACAGCCACCAGCTGAGCACTTCCCTGAGGTGCCCTAGACGTAACCTGTGGCACGTCCAACAACAAACCATCCCTCAAGGCTGCTTCCCTTTCCTGACTCCATGTTTCTGTTCATTGCACTGTTACCTTCCAGAGGCTGAGGTGCAGACTTCAGAATTTCTTGGGCCCTTCCACACTCCCCTATATCCAGCCAGCTGCATGTCTTGCTCTGTCACATTCTTCGTCTTGCCTCTGCTCCTTTCTTTGCATTCCCAGCCACGTCCCATGCTGGCTTGTTTTGCCTGCATCTGCCCTATCACATCATCTCCATGTGGGTCTCCTTGCCTCCAACTCCTTTCCTTCCTCTCTGCCAGACCTTAAAGCTATGGCCAGCCCACAATTTCCAGTGTTTCCCTGCTGCTTCCTGGACCAAGCTCAGTCTCTCAGCTGCAGTCACAACCCAACCAACCTTTCAGTCCTGCCTCTGTGGCTCCCTCATGGAAACCTTCTGCTCCAGCCCGGTGGTCTGGATGTTAGTCCCTGGGGCATTTCCCTAGACAGCTCAGACACTTAACTTCAAGATGGTTGCTGTTTATTGACTAAAATAGCAACAAATTTCCACCCTCACATGTCTGTTCAACATTTATTGAATGAACACAATAGAGAAGACTGCAGAATTATAGAAAAGTACAAGACCTGGCCTCTGGCCCATTGAGAGTTCACAGTACCTCCAAAGAGACAATACCCACACACGCACACACACACATGCACATACACACACACACAGAGGACAAGGCAGCATAGCCCAGTGCCAGATGGCATGGGCAGCACTAAAGACTGGAGCAATCTCGGGGAGCTTAGAAGGTGACCTATGCTTGGAACAGACAGAGTCATGGAATCTGTGTTCCTCGGGGTCAGGGGAATGGTGTGAAGACACAATCTTAGAGTCAGAAAAGTGGGTAGAGAGTTTGTGAGCAGGTAAGAGGCTGGCTTGGCCGAGGGATGTGCAAGAAGGGTGATGGGTTTATAAGACTGAGAAGGAGCTGGGAACCAGAGAGGAGGGGAGACACTTTGTTGTGGACAGGGTATCTTCTCTTCAGGCACAGCTTCTAAAAGGATGTGGATTTCTCTGGGGGCCGATTGCAAATGCACTCAACCTCATTTGCATGTTGGAAATGCTATTGCAATGTGATATATCTTGCAAATAGCATAAAATTGGAAAGAAACTCTAATGCCCAGAGGGTACAATTCTGGTGTATACTTTAAAAATAAACTAATTTTTTTTCCAGGAAAATCTCAAACGGCTGAGAGATAGCATCACCCGAAGACAGAGAGAGAAGCAAAAATCAGGAAAGCAAACAGGTATGTGGCTCCCTGGGGGTGCTGCACGGTGAGGGGCTTCACTGTGGTCTGTTTCCTTGACTGTCCTTTCTGCTGGGGCCCAAGTGGGCAGACAGCTTGCCCAGCACCTGTCACCGTGTTTACAGATCTGAGTCCCCCACAAGGGTATGAGGTCCTTTGGGGCAATGACTCTGTCTTGTTAATCCTGTGTACCAAGAAACTGGCGCATGAGGCATGTCAGCAGATGAATGAATGGATGGCTTGAACTCTGCAGCTCTCCACCCCCACCCCTATTCAAAGAGGATGATAATGCTTTCTCCCCAAGCACCTGACTCTCCTCTTGGTGTTTAGGAAAATGCTTTTTTTGAGCAGACAAAGGAGAAAATCCCATTCACATAGTGTCTGTTTCTGACTCAAGCAGGAAACTGTGTCGTTGGTGTCCACAGCATATACTGCTTTAGAAGCCTGGTCTCAGGTGCAGCAGGGCTCCTGCTGTGAGTAGTGGGGTCCAATAGCAGGGCCATGGATTCCAGTTGTGCACACTGAGGACCAGACCCCTGTGTTCCCCTTGACCCACCCTCCCCCAGGTACTACTCACCTGGCACCACCGCCCCTGAGCAAGGAGTGGGCATTTGCCCACACTACATATTCGTTCTGAGAGCCTCTGGCATGGTGGGTCTCTGTGATTTACACTGGCCAGGCTTATACCAAGAAGAGCTGGCAAGAAAAGGCTTTCAGAGAAACTCAGCTCTTGAATGGAGCCCCGTTACATAAAGAACTAAGTCTGTGCATAACTTCTGTAGTCTTTCTCCAGCTGCCATCAACAGCCTGATTTCCCACGAAATAACCGGGTAACAGCCCGGTCTTCAAACAGGAAATCTTCCTGCCACAGGCCCCTTGCTTATGCCTCTTCCTCCTCACCTGTATGAACCTACTGGGCTGCAAGATCCAGCCCTGGCAGCCCCTTCTCAGTGAAGCCTTCCTGGACCACTCCTGGCCATTGTACTCCTTCTTCATCTGAGCATCATTAGAACCTACTATCCCTTCCATTCATCTGGCACTTCTCTTTTGCTGCCTCTGATTGTTGCTACTTCATTCCTTCAAGCCATCAGCAATTCCCAAAAGTTGTGCCTCCAAACTACATGTTAAATCTGATCATTTCTGACCACTTTCCATGCCACAACTGCATCTAACTGCATGCACACCATCATCTCTTCCTGAATTAATGCAGCAGCCTCTTCAGTTGTCCATTATTACTCCTCTACATAGTCCTACAAATCATAGCAAATGACCTTTAAAAATAAGGAATCAGATGCCACTCCCTTGCTCTTGTCCCACCCAGACTAAATCCCACTCCTCACTATGGCCTACAGGCTCTCCATGATCTGACCCCTGAGCTCATCCTCCACTTTCCCCCACACCCCATGCTCTAATCTCAGTGGACTCCCTTTTGTTACTCTATTAAGCCAAAAGCATTCTCCCCAGGGACTTTGCACTTGCTGTCCCCTCCCCCCCGACTTCTTTTCCCACATCATTCCCCACAGGCTCTTTTTCGTCCTTCAGAGATACCTTCTCTGCCATTCTCTCCAGAGCAGCCCTCCATGATTCACTTCCTATGCCATTGCTCACCCTCTTCTCACAAATCATAGACTGGAATTATCTTATGCTTCTATCCTTATGGTTATTTTCCACCCCTTCCTCATACCTACTATAAGGTCTCTGAGGGAAAGAACTTGTCTGTTTTGTGCTCTGTTGAATCCCCAGCGTGTAGCACAGGACATTAGTGGAACTCAGTAAATCTTTGTTGGAATGGTTGATTTGAGTAAAACGTTTGGTGACACCATTCACCCATTCCATAAATACTTCCTGAGCACCAGGCATCCAGCCAAATAGACCCGTAAGACATGATCTTTACCATCTGGTAGCTTTTGAGCTAATCTTTTATTTGTGTAGGTCTGGTTTTCTCTGCTAGAGCCTGTCCCACAATGCCTAGCATAGTGTTTTGCATACAGTACAGTACTAGCTAGAGAATATTAAAGATTTTGACAACTTGGAAGAAGAGGGGTAAAGGGGCTATAACCATGGCAGAAGGTCAGAGGGGTCATCCTCAGGCATCTGCTTGGGTGACTAGGTTTTAAATGTACGCTGCCACCAGCCACGCTCATACTTGTCTGCCTCCGGATTGAGAGAAGGAGAAAGGAGAGAAGGCAGAAAATCTGGTTTAAGAACCGCACAGTCATCCTAGGGTCAGACAGTAGGGCTCCAGGTGGTAGACGGGCTGAGGTGCTTTTTAAAACTAGAGCACATGAACTCAAAGATGGAAAGAAGCCTTGGTTAACATGGGACATTTCAAGCTTTTAAATATACTCATCATCAAGAAAGCTGTGATTTGGTGGAGCAAGCAGTGCTTGAAGGCCGGGGAGTCACAGCGTGGGAGTCCCGTGTGCTCGGTCGTCTGGGCTCCAGAACCAAGCTACTGGTGTCGCCACACCTGGGCCACCCACCCAAGCTCCATCTGGGGCCACTGCAGATACTCAAGCAAGACAGACACGCATACCGAAGAGCAGGCTTCAGTCTGGGGGCCTGCAGGACCGAAGTCAAGTTCCTGCTCTCTGTTCACCTCTAACTAGCTGGGAACCATGGGCAAGGTACTTCACCTCCCTGAGCCCCAGTCCTCGTCTGCAAAATGGCACTAATAAAAGTGCCCACCCAGTAGGGTTGCTGCAGAGGCTAGATGAGTTAGGGTATCACTGGGGTCCTGGCACACAGAGCACCCTAAACACCGCCTGCGCACTGGCTGGCGTCCTCTCAGGCAGGGCCTCCAGGGAAAGTGCGCTGGGCTGGGACTCACCACCCAGGGGCCAGGTCTGGAATCATGGCTTTTAAAACATTATACAAAGTTCACCTAAGGCTACTGTAGCTCAGAATAACTGATACCCACCAGCAGCTCTAGTCTAAATTAGAATGGTCAATGTCTAAATGTTTTCAAAGGAGCATGAGTCAGGTGCCCTCCCGTCCCTGCCACCCTATTCCTCAAGAAGCAGACTCTCTGACTAGGATTTGGAGGGGGGAAGGCAGGAAGGGTTAAGTATTTTTTACTTTTTACACAAGGGACTTTTACTAACGTCCTAACTAGTAAAAGATTAAACTGTCTGATTTGACACTGAACAAGAATGGCTGGGGACCACAAGCAGTCCACATGGGGAGAATGCTCTATCCAGCAGCACCAAGAGTCTCCCTTCATTTCTGTTTTCTATTGTGGTAAAATATACATTACGCAAAATCGACCCTTTGCACCTCAGTGTACAAGTTGGTAGCAGTAAGTACCTTCACAATATTGTGCAGCCGTGAATACTGTCTGTTTCTTCCCTGACAAGGATTTGAGGGCAAGTCACTGATGTGGGATTTCCCAGGGAGCCCAGCAGAGGGTGGGGAAGTGAGAGAGGAAGGGAAGGCAGCCAGCAGCGTGCAGTTAGAGATGCTGGGAGTTGATGGAGAATACCCTGGAAGAGTTATCCCTCCCAAGGGACATTTAGACGCCAGCTCCTATGTCTTGGGTTGAGGCCTGCCAGGGAAGGAGTGCTGTAATCTGGCTACCAGAAAAAGCTCGAGCAGTTGGAAGTTGGACCCTGTACTGCATGGTGAGGCCCAAGGGCATCAGAGCCAAAGAGAAGGCATCGTTAATGAAGGTTGAGTAAATGTGATATACTAGATAATTGCATAAAATTCGATTATATATTTAGTAACATTCTAGCTTGTAATTGCCTGTTCCAGGGATTTTCACACAGATGGGCCCAGTGCTGCTGCATCCGTGCTTGTGGGGGAAGGGTAGGAACGGGGAGGGGGGGTGAGTCGAGGATGGATTGGAACAGGGTTTGGGTCCACTTATTCTACTGCAACCATTGCAGCTCCCTTAAAAAAAATCCGTTTTCCACATTGAGCTGCTGTTTTCTCTAGAGGAAAGAATTCTGCTTCACACACACACACACACAAAACATTTGAAAGCGATTGACACAGGATAACATTGACCTATAGGAAAATGAGGGTTGATGAATGGCGTTTCTGCTGAAGGACCTTTTCCAGGAATGGCGACCACTCTACTCAAGGACTGACTCTATTCATTTGGAAACCTCATTTGCCTTAGAAAAGAAAAACAATGAGTATTTTTCTTTAATTTGAGTTAAAAGAACAAGGACGATTAAAAAGTAAGAGTCTGTTTGTAATAACTTGCCAGTCTTTCTTCAGCCCTAGGAGTTGTTTTGCTCTCCCTGGGGTAGTGCAGAGAGCTGACACTGTAGGAAATCAGCAGGGCTGGCCTGACTCGTGACTTGCTGAACACCCCGGCCCCAAAGAGAAAAATATCAGTGTTTGTGTTCTGGACATGTCTGTGACCAGTGCAGGGCAGGACCAGGAGGAGCAGGCTGGGTCCCAGGAAACCTGGGTTCTGATCCCTGCTTTGTCACTGATCACTTCATGAGCCAGGACTTTTAACCACTCTGTGCCTCAGTTTCCTCATCTGTGGTTACACGTGACTCACCTGCTTAACGGAGAAGCCAAGTTCAAAGGAGGGATAACCACACATGTGAGTGCACTTTGGGAAAAGTGCTACACGATAGAACGATGGTAATTATTCTTCCTGGCACGGTTCCTCTATCCAAAGAATATCAGGATTTTATGGACACTTACACTGGATCTACTTGATTTTTTGAATGTTCGACTTCCAACTTTTTTCCCTGTGTATTTTACTTTCCTTCCTTCTCAAACTAGTGGAGAGTCAAAAATTGCCTCATTGAAGTGAATTAAGCAGGCCGGAACCTCCCTTTCAAAGGTTGCTGTTAAACAGCTAGGTCAAAGCTGGGGGTGAGGTGAGGAGTGTGTCACCTGTTTGGGCTCTGAAACACTTTGGGCTCACACCCACGTGCGGGACACCGGCTAGTCTCTGTCCGAGTACTTCCAAACTTGGGCAGGTGTTTCCACTGCTCAGTTGTAACCAAGAGAGCCCAAGAATGTGTAAAAGATCTGTGTTGGACACGAAAAAGACCTCTGTTAGACAGAGACCTGGAGAGCTGTGTTAGTACTTGGAACAGCCACCACCCTTGGAACTAGAGTATCTAAAACCAGGAAAGCTAGAGCCCGTGCAAACCAACAGTCCATCCTTTTAAAATTCTCTGTGCACTCGATCTGCCCTGCCCTCACACTTGCTCTTTCATTCTGTTCTAGTTCACCCATTCGCCCTCCTTGGCAGGGTTCTGGCTTTGGCAAGCGGAGCCACCTTGCCGCTGCGCTCCCTGAGCTTCCTGCTGCACCCGAGCGCAAGGGGAGGTGATGGAGGAAGTGGCTCCTCAAAAATAAGAGCACACGTCCCCCCAAGTACACCTGAGCTTCTACCTCTTCCCAGAGGCCCTGCCTCGTAGCATCTGGGGTAGAAATCTAGGGAGGAAGAAAGACCAACCACTGGGCAAGGCTAAGCCAGTGAAGAGGCAGAAGCAGAATCCGTCTTTCTGTGTCTGTGTGGCCTTAAACCACTGGCCAGACTTGCAAGTCACAAAATCTTTCATGGGTCTGATGGACCTCCTTTCCTGAACTGTCTGGGTCATTGCTGTCAGTTGTGACAGCATCATCTGTCATTTATGAAGGGATTGAGAAGCAGTCTGAGTAGCGGGTAAGAGCCTGGACTTTGGAGCCTGGGTTCAAATCCCAGCTGGCCCACTAACCAGTTGTGCGATGTGGACATGGGGACATGCTACTTCACATCTCTGTACCTTTGTTTCTGTTGGGAATGATGACAATAGTATTTATTTCATGGGTGTTGGGAGGATTCAAGGAGCTAAAAATATGGAAGCTTTTAGAGCTCTGCGTGATGCACAGGATAACTTATTATTACAGACAATGGGGCTTATCACCCCTCTTGAGAAGGGGAAGTAATTCAGAGGGCTTGACTGACTGACTCAGGCTCCACAGCCAGAGAGTGGCAGAGCTGGGGTGCTAAGCATTTCCCTAACTGCACCTTCTTTCCGCTGCCTGCTGGGAAAGCATTTCTCTGCCCTTTTCCACATTCCTTCACCCCAATCTTCTGTCAGTGATGGCCATGCAGGATTCTGTGGAGCTTCAGTGCTGTTGAGCAGGATCCCCACCCCCTCCCCGATCTGCTTCTGCTCCTCCTCTCCTCTCCCCTCCCCTCCCCTCCCCTCCAGGCACCCTCCAGGTTCAGGTGAAGGAGGCAGGCGGAGAAGGAGCAGCCCAGCAGTTGGGTAAATGGCATCCGATGCCTTAAAGCTTATCCCTTTTCTCTCTAATTCTAGACTTGGAGATCACAGTCCCAATCCGGCACTCGCAGCACCTGCCTGGGAAAGTGGAGTTTGGAGTCTATGAGAGTGGCCCCAGGAAAAGTGTCTTCCCTCCAAGGACAGAGCTAAGACGAGGAGACTGGAAAACAGACAGTACCTCCAGCACTGCAAGTAAGCAGGTGACCCCCAGTACCTTCACCGCTGAACTCCGGCGGGTGCCTTTGGGCTTTGGAAACATGCTCTATTATGAGCTCAGAAGATCTTAACTGGAGCCTGATTTGGGCTTGGGAGATGTAAGAAATGGGGACATTTAGCCTGTGAAGTTCTCCTTTTTTCAGGGGGTCAAAGATCCTATACACAAATATCCCTTGAGGCCAGATTGTGTGATAATTATCACTCTATCACTTTTATAAATGATAAAGCTTAATCATAATAGTAGTTAACACTTGTTTAGCATTTGGACTATGTGTTAAGCCCCCTCCACAGATTCTCTGATTTGATTCTCACAGCCATTCTATGGTATAGCTGCTATCACCTCTATTTATCAAGGAGAAAACTGGAGGCTTAGTGCCTCCCTCTATGTTAAATAGCTAATAAATGGTGGCGCTGGGATTGAACTCAGGCAGACTGGATCCAGGACCGAGACTCTCACCTACTATTCTTTTTGCTTCAACTGTGATAAGGGGAAGGAAAAGGGACAATGTCAGAAACATTAGAAAACAGTGGGCTCAGATTTGAGAATTCCAACTTTATAGGCAAGTTGAGGATCTAATTAGGAAATGTCTTCCTTTTGGCTTGAAAGCTTGAATAGGAGTCTGATTGCAGCAGACAATACACACTGATGGGCAGGCAGGAGCTGGGGCTTTGTTTCCGGATCCAGGGCGGTGGTAGCTGACTTCAGACACTCCGGCTTCACAAGCCAAATAGATCAAGTTTCCCTTCTTTCATACATTTTTAGTGTTATCAAAACAGCTAGGAGAGAAATAAAAGAGCAAGAGATAAGCTGAATTTCAGGACTCACGTCTCCTTAAATGTCAGGCAGAGGATCCCCAAATGGATGTAGGAACGGGAAGGTAGTCTAATCCAGGGGTTCTTAATCTTTTCTGTATCACAAACTGCTTTGCAAACCTGATGTATACTCTGGACGTGCTTCCTAGAAAAATGCATGTTCATGTGTACACACACACACACACACACACACACACAGTTTTGCCCATCCATGGGTTTTGGTCAAGAACCTCTGAACTATTCTCCCTCTTTACTTTATTAATGGAGTACTTGTAACCCAGAAAGTGTAAGATTTTTGCCCAAATTCCCACAGCCAGTCAGTGACAAAATGGGAGTAGATCCCGGCTTTTCCCTCTGCCGCTATTATCTGTTGAAACAGACCTAAATCATATCACAACCACATGGGAAGTCTAGACTAGGCAGAAAACACCTCCCCTTACATAATGCAGGTGATAATGTGTATTCAACCCCTTCCCGCCTTGAGGCAATTTAGAGAATTCTGACAAGTTCAGAAATGGTGGCAGGTGTCAGAGGAAGCAGGGGGCAGGCGGCTCATCTTTCAGGTGGGTCTTGGCAGAGAGGAGAAGTGGTATAGACACTTAGCTAGAGTTCTGTGTTGTAATGTAGCTGGAGAGAATCCACAGTCCGGCTGATTTTGTTTGCACCCTTTAGGCAGCGCGAGTAACCGATCCAGCACCCGGAGCCTCCTCAGTGTGAGCAGCGGGATGGAGGGGGACAACGAGGTGAGAGCCGGGGCCCCACCCCCATATGTCTTGTCCTAGGGGTCGTTTTCACTGCGGGAACTAGAAATCCAGGTGAAAGAAGTCAGACACTAGAGGTTACATGTTGTAGGATCCCATTTATAGGAAATGTCCAGAATAGGTAGATCCACAGAGACAGGGTGCAGATGGGTGGGTCCCAGGGCTGGGGGGAGGGGAAATGGGGAGAAACTGCTTAATGGGTACCGTGTTTCCTTCTAGGGTCATGAAAATGTCTGGGGACTAGATAGAGATGGTGGTTGCACAGTAATGTGAATGTGCTAGATGTTCACTTTAAAATGGTTAATTTCATTTTATGTGAATTTCACCTCAATAAAGAGAAGGGAAGGAAGGACTGACAGAAGGGGGGAGGGAGGGAGAGAGGAAAGGTTAAGCCAAAAGGGGACTCTGTGAGGAGGAACTGGATGAATATCAGGGAATTGGGGTCAGTGATCACCTTTCTGGGCCTGGGTCAGAGCGGTGAGGCATGCCGGAGCCAAAGCCGCTGTTCCGTGTATTTCCTGGGGCCACACACTCTTCCTTTTGCACATCTGCTTTTTTCTCTC
Source organism: Camelus dromedarius (assembly GCF_036321535.1). Classification (NCBI taxonomy): domain Eukaryota; kingdom Metazoa; phylum Chordata; class Mammalia; order Artiodactyla; family Camelidae; genus Camelus; species Camelus dromedarius. The sequence goes on along the minus strand of NC_087443.1, from coordinate 55,354,986 downwards.
CCTGTGCACTGGCCTTTTCTGCTTTTCCACATGTATAGGGGCAAACAGTCCCCTGAGAGCCACAAGGCCTTGGAGCAGAGAGTACGTTGCTGCCTTAGGCTGAGGCCCAGTTTGAGTCAGGGTGTCTATCCTGATCCAGTGACCAGTGGCTGGAACCAGTGGAAAGGGTCATATGGGTCACTGCCAACCAAGGAGACTCCGTGACATAGGGCCCTAGGCATGGGCTGCCCCTCCAGTGTACAGCTTGGACTACTCTGTAACTGAGGGTCACTCATGATTCTGTTGTCCTCAAACAGGGACTTTCGTTTAAAAATAAAATTTCTTCCGCTGTATCTGGTTGTACAGAGCAGTGCTTTTCAAATTTGAATATGCACAAGAATTACCTGGGATCTTGTTGAAATGCAGGTTCTGATGGAGCGGATCTGGGGAGGAGCGTTTCTCTCATGCTCCCTGGTCATGCTGATGTTGACGGCCCAGAGACCTCGCTTTGAGTAGCCAGGAAGGAGCGTTCAGATCATTAATGATAATTTGGGCCAGATTGTCTCCTCAGTGACTCGGAATCAAAGTCAGTGGAAACTGCCCTGGTATTGCTGGGTTGACTATCACTTAGTAAATAACCTTCAGCCAAAGCTGAAGGAGGTCTGAGCTTGTGGGATAGCAGTGTCCAGCTCTGCTGGTAGCTTAACGTAATTTTCACCTCTCTTTCTCCTCTTTTTGCTGTAGGATAATGAAGTCCCTGAGGTTACCAGAAGCCGTAGTCCAGGCCCCCCACAAGTGGACAACGCACCCACCGTGCCCCTTGAGAGGCCTCCCAGGGTGCCACCACGAGCTGCCTCACAGAGGTAACGTTGAAGCTGATGGATTCTTAACTCACTCTCTGAGTTCCAGAGGGAGAGTAGGATCTGCTGACATCTAAGATGACCTAAGAATGAGTGCAGGGCTAAACTACCTGAAATGCATACTTTGGACACGTTTCAGAATGGATTCTCCATCACTTTAAGTCAGACTTCACTCAGTTGCACAGATTCTAAATAACAAACACAGTATTTCCTCAGCAAAACACATTAGTAAACATCAACTTCTTGCATAATTTTCATCTGTTTGGTTAGAATTCAGCTCTTAAGTAACTAATTCCTTGACTGTATTATGGGGACAGTGCCTTTTGGGGACCAGGAGATAAGAAGGCACTGGGAATGAAAACACAGGTGGGAAGCTACCCAGGGACACACTACCTGGGGATAAGTCTCTGGTAGCCACTTGTGAACTTGGATGAATTATTTACCTTCCATGTGCCTCAATTTTCTTGTCTGTAAAATGGAGAGATAACAGAACTTCCTCACGGAGTTTTAAGGATTGAGTTTTCAGCCCAGAGTAAGAACTCAACAGTCTGAGTGATAGTTTATTCAGAAGGATGAGCCTATGGAGGTTTGGAGATGGGTGTTACACCGAACAGTGTGACTGATTCATGGGGCTCTGATGTCTGTCTTTGTTTACAATAGTGCTTGGGCCTCTGGCAGGAATCTTATCAAGATCTTGTTGGGTCACAGAAAAGGTGGTCAAAGCTAGCTTATGTGTCTGCTAATGTAGAAAGGAGCCTTTGGGAATAAAAGCCTAGGCTTGCTTTAGGAGTTTAAATCTTTGATACCTAAAATGCGATGTTGGCGGGGGGTGATTTTAAAAGCAGGAAGATTTTTTTTCCAACCAGGATTTTATTTTGCATTTTGAAACTTTTAACTCAGATGAACCTCATCAGTGGAATTTGTTGAGAAAGTGCAAGGAGGCTTTTCTTCTGCTTTTCTGGAAAAAGCAGCTGACTCTGCGCTGAGGATCTTTCTATTTCTCCCCTTGCTATTTGCCACTTTTCCATGTGCTCCCAGAAACAGTCACATAGTGACACTTGCTACACAAACCTCCCACAGCCCCAAGCTGCATCACATTCACCGGGCATGTTTCCCTGGTGTAGACTAGAGGTCACATAGTAGAACATTAGCCCTAGAAGGAACCTTAGTGATAATCTAGTCCAATCTCCTGCATTTCTGCAATGTTCTGTTGCTTGAAAATTATTATATAGATAGTGACTGGGGAGGGGTGTTTATGGAGAGCAATTATGGTAATAAATGCTAATATTTATTGACCACTTACTATGTGTCAGGTATTCGGTTAAACACACTAAATGCATTATCTCATTTAATTCTCTTTGAAACTCTAAAAGGTAGATATTTAGTGTTATCCCATTTTGCAGATGTCAAAACTGGGGCTTGAGACTTGATTAAGACTTACTCTGTGTGGCAGACCTAGGTGAGCCTGACTCCAGGGTCCAGTCTTTTAGGTATTTTATTACACCTCTCCAAGGAGGTGGAGGTGTCATGGAGGCGGGGGGGGGGGGGGATCCAAGATCTCAGATCTTTTATTTCCGAAGGTAAAGACTTTGGAGGCAGATATCCAATCATAGCAGGATTAAAAAGAGTCAAGTTTGAATCTATAGCTACAAAGACTCTGTGGGATTTTGTCAGCAGAAGAGAGAACAACCAGGGAAATGGGTTCCAGAAATTAAAGTCTGGAAGCTGGGATGCAGTTAATATGTAAAGGGAGATGGCAGATGAAATTGTTTGAGGGAGTCTGGAAGCATATTTTGATGAAGATGGGAAGAGAGAGGGAGGAAAATGCATTTTACTAAAGAAATGGTATTTGCAAAGAAATCTATAATTGATAGGAATCTGGGGTTTAGGTGCATTTTGGGTGTGAAGATTGGCAAACATGCAAGTGATTTGTAAGTATGTACGTAATTTTCATAATAAAATGAGGAGATGTTTGAGTGAAGAATAAAATGGCCTCTTTTCCTGAACGCCTGACCCACTGACAGACAGGAGGGGAGGCTGACCTGGGTGGTCTCCACTCCACTTCCAGATCTGGGAATTGGCAACTCTTCCCCACTCATGTTCTCCCGAACCCTCCTCTCTCTCAAACAGCACTGGTGGGTGCAGTCTTCATCCTGCTCATCCCTCTCTCTGTGCTGGCCCCTTGCTCTCCTCACTCTGTGAACTCGAATTGCCAGTAGACTCCAAATCTCCATCTCCATCTCTATCTTGGCCTTCTATTTCCTACTGTTCACTGGGGACTTGACCAGATGTCCCACAGAGATCTCAAACATAGCCTAGGTAGAATGAAACTCATCATCCCCTTTGCCATCCTCTGCCCTACACTGCTTTCTCCTCATGATTTCCCAGCCTGAGACACGACACTTCCCCAAGCCCCTCACCCGGAGTCGTCCTCCACTCCTGGCTCCCTCACAGCTCCTCAAGCTCTGTTCATTCTGCTGCCCTTTCAGGGCTCACATCCACCCCCTCCTCCCCATCTGCCAGTGCCTAAGTTCATCCTTGTAGGCTTACATTTACCTCCCTGCCTCCAGTCAGTCCCTCCTCCACACTGTCCCAGAGTGCACTTTCTAAGAACAGAAATAGCTGATGATGTCACTTCCTGGCATAAAAGCCTTACATTTAATTCTGTATTTTTTCCAGCACGCTGTGGCCCTAAGTCTCATCCTTCTCCTATATGGACCCATGTTCAACCCCTTAAGAATTCCTAGTGAGCTGTACCATTATATACTGTCTTTGCCCAATCTGTTCCTTCTTTTGCCTGGAATGCTATCTTCTTACATGCTTCCAATCTCTGCTTAGAAAATTCCTATGCATCCTTTAGGACTCAGTCCAAACATCACCTCTTCTGTGAAGCCTTCCTTGATGTTCCTATGTAAAGTGAACTTTCCTGTGTTTCCCCGAATACCTCTATTGTAATTCATTCCATATTGTGGCCCTTGTTTACATATGTGTCTCCTCAAGTAGATAGAGAACCTTGCAAGAATAGAGAATGTTTTTGATTGAAAAAAAGTTTTTCTACCCTCCCAGCCCAGCATGGAGTTAGCTACTTGACACATACTAGGAACTTAGTAAGTATCATGCAAGTGAATGAATGGGTGGATGGATCTACTGGAACTGCTTGGGTTGGACTACCTATCTCTAAATAGCTAGCCATCAAGTCACCAACCCCAGTGCCGGCTGGGTTACAGATTAGTGGAAAGAAGCTTCACATTCTCACCTGTTGTAAGTTCCCAATATTCTTCAAAGTTACAGAAGGCAGATGGTGACACAAACAGGAGCAGATGCATTATATCTTAGCAAGGTGTTCCCCGTGCAGGTCAGTAGTCCCTATAGAGTAGGCAGCTGATTACGACATTCTTCATAGGTAAAGTCTTAACAATTGGGGTGGGGGGGAAGCCAAAATCTTGCTAAGCCGTAGCCCCTTTTTTTTTTTTTTAAATATATTTTGCTATTTACTAGTGATTTGCCAGTCACTGATAATCTACGCACTCCCCTTTAAGGCATAGCCTAGTACCATGGAATCAGAACACACTTCTAAAGGCCTCCTGGAGTACCAGGAGTTAGTCGTTTAGATGCTGGCTTGTAAAGAGATCTGTGGAGTCCCGAGGAGGGGCCGGAGGGGTTAGAGAGTAAGGGACTTGGGCCTGCAGCTATTTACAAACTAGTGGGAAAACGTAAACATATTTTTAACAACATTGTGACCGTACAAAAGCATACCATCAAAATAACAGGATTGCTTTAAAAGAATGTTAACCAATGTTAGGATTGCTGGATTCTTGAACCAGGCTTACCATCAGCAAGACCTCACCTTCAACAGGAAGGAGAAAGCAGCCAGTGCCCAGGTGTCTCTGGACTGGACAGTCCTGTCTCCAACTCCAGCTTCCCAGTGTCACGGAGAGGCTGTCTCCTCACAGACCACCCCTTAATTCTGATTTATTACCCTTTACTTCCATGGTTCAGATATGTCTAAAATCACAAGTCCATTTCCCTGAGATGAGGCTTCCAATCCTTGGTAGGATTGTTCATCAGAATAAAATATGAAGATGGTTTGCTAGTAGACCCACCCCAGCTTCAGAGAGGGGCAGCAGAAGAGGAGGAAATCACAACTATCTTTGTGATGGAAGATAAGATGTAAGTTTCACGTGCATGGGGAAAGATCTAAGAAGAGATTTTTATCATAATAGTAAAATTATTAGCTTTACCTCTTGAATGCATATTCTAAGCCAGAAACTCTGCTACCCACTTTCAAACTGTCATCGCCAAGCCTCAAGCAATACTCCAATGTAGGTATCTTCACCTCTGTTTGGCAGATGAGAAACAGGCTTAGAGAAGTTGAACTTGTCCTCCAGACACATGAATAAACGCCTCTGCCATATGTTCTCACAGGTTCTGAACGTCCCCGATCAAAACATTCGGTGCAGTGTTATGATTTTCCCTATTGTCTGTCTCACCCATGATATTCTTGCACCTTGAGGGTGGAATCCATGTCCATTTTACTTGCTCTTCTATCCCACACCCAGGAGTAGATGCAGAGTAGATAAACGTTTGTTGAGAGGAAGGAAGGGAAGAAGGAAGGAAAGGAGGAAGCTCAGGTAGTAAGTGGTATCCCCTCACTGTCCTTCAGCTTTCTCCTATAAGCCCACTGTTCGTAGGGCAGGTCAGGGAGATGGAAGGAGATTGTCCTTTTGTTTTCTCTGTATAAAGAGACAACCACAGAAAGTCATCTACTCCCAAGGGCCACAGCAGGACCTCCTGAGGATGACTGTTGTTACTCTTTTCTACTTCTGCCTCCCTCTCTGTTCCTGAGATGGCATACCTCTTTTCCCACCTCTTTTATTATTTCCTTGGCCTACGCAAAACTTGCAATCAAGAGACATTTGGTAAATATTTACTCACTGATTCATTCAGTCCTCAAGTACGCAATTCCTAGGCAGCTCAGTTCAATTACAGCACCTGACAGAGCTCTCTTTCTTGACTTATTGACTGGCTTCCAAGAGAATTAAATATTGGTTTTATAGCACACACTTGGAAATACCATCAGTAATCGTTGAACCTCTCTGTAAATACACTCACCTGAGTCTATCTGGAGTGTCATTTATGACTGTTGAAAAACCCAAACATCTAATGTGGAAGGGCACTTCTAGGAAAGCTAACGTGGAGTTGGGGTAACACACTTAGTGATCTTAGGTGGAAGTAGTTATGAGAAGCCAGCTTCAGAAACTAAGTCCTCTCTTAAGGGATCTCCCTACTACAGTGTATCTCCCGCCTGTCTGCATATTTGAATCACTAGAGCTTTAAAATAGAGGTTTTATTGTTATTTAAGTATGGCAAGGTCAACAAATCAGGAGACGACTGCCATTGAATAGATAACTTGTTATACTCATGGATCCCAAGAGGAGGGGTACATTATGCTGGGATGCGGCACACGGGGAAGCACTGGGTTTAGTCAGGAGAGTGGGGGTGGGGCGGGGAGAAACATGGGCAAGAGCATTTATTGTGGTTCCTGCAGGAAGGAACAAGTGAGGTAGACTAGGCAGATTTAGGATTGGCTAGCTTGCATAATTTCAACAGGCTTTGGGGCAAAGGGCTGTCTCTAGTTGTCTGGCACCAGGCCCTGGGGTGATCAGTGCAACGGGATAGTAGCCCCGAATGTGAGAGCCCCAGTGAAGGAGGTGGCTGGGGTACGGACTCTAGATTGGTTAGTTTGCATATGAAAGCGTGCTCACCGGCAGGTGGTTTGCTATCTCTAGGAGTTAGTTTATCCGGGGAGGGGCAGTCCCTCCAAGGATCAGTGAGGCCCCAGATATCAAAGCCTCAGAAAACAAAGGCATGGTTAATACAACTGTTTTAAATAGGGACACGAAAGTTGTCATGCTTGAGCCCTATCCTCTAGAGATTATGAGGGGAAAGGTCTGGGATCGAGCCTGGGAGTTGGTATTTTTTCAAAGCTCCACTGGCACTTCCGATGTGCAGCTAGGATTGCAAGTCACAGCTTAGCATGTGTGCCACTCAGAGGTCCGTATGTGTGTAGTTTCATTAATTGAAGAGCATGTGATTCGCATAGTATACCAAGTTTGCAGCAAGTGATGTCTAAGAACTAGTTCATCAAATTCGTTTTAAAATAGTTGCTTTATCTTTCATTTCAGGCCCCCGACGAGGGAGACTTTCCACCCTCCTCCACCAGTTCCACCCAGAGGTCGTTGATTCCACCTCCTAAAACCTGCCTACTTTGGGACTTTGGGACTTGCAGTTTTCTGCCTGTCAACGAAGTCTTCATGTTGAGTTTCACGGTGTGACTGCAGACCTTAAGACCCACTCTCATTGCTGGTATTGTTGTAGCCCTGCTGGTTTGGGCGTTCCTTGAAGAAGATATTATTAAGGCACAAAGAAGTGAAAAATGAAGAACTTCATTCACTATCACCAGGTTTATTGATCCATATCCTTGTTTGCCAAGAGGATGAAGACTTAATTAGAATACTTACCTCTAATTTGGCATGTCAGAAGCCAAAAGAGATTGCTTAGAAATGTATTTTACAAGTGATTTTACTGAAATGCACTTACACTAGGCCTTGGTTATTTGCTAGTCCAACCTAATTTCTAGAAGTGGTTATGATTTAAGACTTACAGTATTCAAGTAAGAAGGTATGTCCTAATTTTTAAATAATTCTTCAACTTTTCTGTAGATTCAGGAGGGTGTTTAAATGCCAGGGCTGGTCACATACAACAGACTCAAAAAGACTTTAAAGAGGGACTAGTTTTAACTCCTCTTATACAGAAGGCAACTCTGAGCTTTCAGAGAAGAACCAAGAGTATTCACCTGGTTAGAAGAAGAGGTGGGTCTAGAATCAGAACCCGCTGATTCTAGGTCACCACTTCCCATCTCCAAATAGCCAAGCTCTCCCTTAGATATGCCCATGTAGAAATTCGGTCAGTGACTGACTATTGGCCTTCCAGAAGTTTCCTTCTTCCACATCTCCCAGGTATGGGACTATTAAGTATTTGGGGCATTTATAATTCAGTATGCTTTCAAAACAGTGATGCTGTCAAGGAACATTTAAAAAGTGGTTGGGAACCAGAAGCTTGGGATGCCGGGGACCTCACTTGATAGATCTTAGTTCTGGCCACAGGAGAGAGGAGGCTCCTTGACTTTTACTCTGCTGAGGGGTCCCTACAATAGAAATCGTTATCTATTTCCTTATATACCTGTTATTACCACTAGGCTTAGGAAATCTGTGCAGAGATTGTAGAGCCTTAAAGGTATCATTAATTTTGAGTCCCTAGCACATAAATCTACCTTTAAAGCACTGGTTCTTAACCTGATGCTTAAACATACAGTCAAATTAGTATCAGATCTATTTCTTTAAAAATGATCAGAAACCTGGTGGTATTCTATGAAATTATTCTCCATCCCACACAAATATATAAAAGCCACACTATCAAAGATCTATTTGAGTAGCTTTATTAAGTCATTTTCTAATGATTAAAAATTATTTTTCCATTTCATTCCTCAGTCTGGCAAACAAGGACTTATTGAAATTAATAGCTTCTGGGGTCTTGGGTTTTTCTGTCTGCAAGTTTTTTTTTTTTTCTTTTCTGACTTTAAATACACTATTGGCCCTGGCCATTAAGAGAATATTTGTGCAAATTACCTACCATAATGCCTGGCGCCCGGCAGCCATTTTACGGTGGCCCCTTTACTCCCCTTGTCACTTATTTGGGAGAAATCAGGTAATGTGAGATGAAAGGAGAACAAGAAATATAATGTTGGTACAGTTATCCTCACTGTTATTTATAGATAGTCTCTATCTTAGGCACATTTGATTTTGATAAAAGCTATACTTTTTTATATTCAGTACCCCTAAGCCCCCTTTTGGATGTCAAAATTAGATTTTTTTACATTCTCTGATTAATAAGTATTTAAATCAATAACATGGCAAAACCTACTATCAGCCAATGCTGTTACCATCTTTGTATGCATATCACTCTTTGTGCAATATTGAAATATTTTATTGCATTTTATTCTTATATGAAAAATAAGTGGAAAACATAAGACTGAGTGCTGATGAGAAACCTGGGTTTCATAAATGTGACACACTTGAGACACAGATAGAAATGATCAGGAGTTCCAAGTCAAAAATGGCAAGTCTAAAACTTTGTTGAATGTTCACTGAAGATCCAAAGTGATTGGTTGTGTGTAAAAGTAAAAGAAGAAAACGAAAAAATTTGGATGAAACACTGGGACCATGTTATCAAAGAAATGATGGGGTGACATTTTTCATGGGTTTCAATACAATGAGGATCAGAAACTAAATTGTAACTATGTGTCCAAAGACACCTAGTCTCTGTAAAAAGTTCTCTGTATGATACCTTGGGAGACAGCTCTGCTGACACCATCCTTCCCCAAGATTTTACAAACTGGCTCAATAGACAGTGAAGCTACTGGTCATATTCATTGCTATTGCCTTTGCCTCTAACTGTACAAGGTACATTGTCCACCAGTTCCTAGGCCAGCACTGTTCCTTCATCTTATATTAAAACCTGTGAGCAGATAACCAACAATATAAGCAACAAAGTAGGAACACTGATAGACTATAAACAGGAGGTGTGTGTTACAATTAAATAATTTAACCTGACGTATTTAATGATGTGAATAATCCCTAATGCTTTGCCATAATTAGGCAAATAGTATGTAAATGATTTCAATGAATATTTTTATAAGTCAAGCTAAGTTACCTACCCTCTCCCTCTCCTTTTGTCTTGCTTTGTCATTAAAAAAGAGAGATCCTAGTCCATCCTATATCACCTCAGTAGTTGGGATTTTTAGATCCCTCTCCCATATGCCCCAGGAAGTATTCATTTTCTCTGCTGGTCTTTCAAAGAATAGTGTGTGGATTTTGCAGCTGGTTGGCTAAGGAAGCATTAGTAACAGATTTATTTCTAAGAAAGACAAGTAGCTAATTTGGATAACTCTAGAAGATTCGTCCTAAAAATCAATCCTCAATTTTGAGGAATCTGCCCATTTAAATGTTTTCTTTGGTTTGATAAATAAATTGTGTTTGATTCATTTCCAAGTGAGTTATTAAGAATATAATGTGGCCTTCCTCATTCATTCCTGATGGCCAGACACTGTGTTCTCCAGAATGGTGAGAGGATGAGTAGGAGGGTAAAAGATGTGTTCTGAATGTCGAGGCACAACTCAGAATTAGTTTTCTCATAGACACTGTAATAAATAGTAGGTTCCTAGGCTGGCTCACCAAAACCTATTTAACCCACAATATAGGAGAAAATGTCTTAGCTAGCTATGCAGTAAGAGTTAGCATGATGCAGGGAGAGAACACTGGCTTGGAAGTCAGGAGACTTGGATTTTATTTTGATCTGCTACTGGCTTGCTGAGTTCACTTCACTTGACTACCCATCATCTATGAAGTGAAGCATTTTGTGTTTAGTACTGTTCCAGGTCCCTTCAACTCTAAGTTTAGGACTAAGGCAAGAGGTGGAGAATCCCTTATTCTGAAGGAGGGAGGCAGCCCTACTGGAGTCACTATCTAATTGGCAAAGCATCCTATTATGTGGCACCTGCTGTTCCCTGCATCATTGTTATAAGAGATACTTTAAAATTTGTGTGGGAAACAGTAAAATGGGAACTGTACAAAAAAATTAATAGCCTTAGTTGCTGTTTGGTCTCAGAACCAACTGTTTTAAGTGATTGCTTCCTAAAGAAAAAAATTCAGAACAATTATAAAATTCTTCGATATCTAGAACATTTCAGCCAGAACAGAAAAGGTAGAGGTGGAAGGTGGTAAGTAGCAATAGAAGGACCCCAGAAGTAGATAACAAGCAAGATAAACAAGCAAGATATTGTCATGCCTGTTTTCATGCCTGTTTATGTGTGCAATGTTTCCTGGTTTTAAGTCTACACTCCCCAAATGAATACTTTTTACTTTTTCTTCTGTCCTCCCCAGCCCGAAGCAATTGCCAACCCAGTGCTTCTGACAACACCTAGCAAATGCTTACTGCCTCAAATCTGGTGATGGATGTTTAAGCAAGAAACTACTTATCCAACTTAATTCAGCACTTACAGTGCTTGTTCTTCAATTGCCCATCATCACTTGATTCAAAAGCTGTGATTATTCATTCACGGAGCATTTACTAAGCTTCCATTATGAGCAAGTCACCGTGCTAGGTGCTCTGGGGGATATACAAAGATGTATAAGACACCTCCTCCGATTTTTATTGCAATTGCTGGTGTATGATTCATTCAGCAATTAATCATGTACTGCTTTGTGGTGTCTCAGACTATCTAGAAAGTGTTCTTTAAATCTTTCTATGCTATTTGACTTTTCACTTATTAATGTCTTCATTCAGCAAATAGTTATTGAATGTCTATGATGTGACAAGCAGTATCCCAGCAGCTGGGACAGATATAAACAAATGGTAGTGCCTGCCATCAAAAAAAAAAAAGTCAGAATGTAGTAAAGAAGAGGAAATGAGACTATGGTAATTGTGACATAAATGCAGCTGGAATCCTACAAGAAGGGATGCTCAACTTCCTGAGGGCATTATGCAGGGTATCACTGAAGGGGTGATAATTCATTTAGGCCTGGAAAAAGAGTAAGTAAAGGCTGCCCATTCATTTCCATTCAAGAGCAAAGGCACAGAAGTATAAAAAGAACATGGTGTATTTGGGAAATATAGGGATATAGCCTGAGTATCAATGGGAAGTGAAGTTGAGCTAAATCAGAATCTGTGCAGCTGCAGGCTAACAAGACTATCTTTTTAAAAAAAATTTTACGTATAGTCAGTTACAATGTGTCAATTTCTGGTGTGCAGCATAATGTCCTAGTCATGCATATATATACATATATTTGTTTTCATTTTCTTTTTCATTAAAGGTTATTACAAGATATTGAATATAGTTCCCTGTGCTATACAGAAGAAATTTGCTTTTTAAATCTATTTTATATATACTTGTTAACATTTACAAATCTCAAACTTCCAAATTTATCCTTTCCCACCCCTTTTCCTCCAGTAACGGTAAGATTGTTCACTATATCTGCGAGTTTGTTTCTAACAGGACTATCCTTTGACAAGAAACTATTTTTTTTCTGATTACATATGTAGCACATACTCATTGTAAAAAAAGTCCAAATATTTGCAGGCATTACACTGTTAATGGTTTGATTAAATCTTTCAGATTGTTTTCTATGGGCAGACTAATATCATTCAAAATGGAATTATACTCTATATTTTCAAGTTTTTTCATTTAAATTATCTCTCAGTTATCATTCTATGCCAGTACATACAAGTCTCTTCCATTTCTTAAAATGAGTGCATGGATGGTAGTCCATTAATAGTAAAAAATTCTGGAGCCAGTTGCTTGGATCAGGTCCTTGAGCAACGACTTAAACCCTCTGTGCTTCAGTTATCATATCTGTAAAATAAACATACTAACAGTGCCTGCTGCATAAGGATTAAGTGAGTTAATTCATTTAAAGTGCTCAGAATAGTGCCTGGCAGATGAAAATCTTAGCTGTGATTCCTTGATTTATTTAAACAATATTCAAGAAGTGTAGTAAGCAGGAGAGTGATATACTCAGGTTTCTTTTCAGAAAGATCACTCTGGACCTGTTGGGGAGAATAAACAGGGAGGGAAGAATGGTGGTAGGGAGCCTGTTAGGAGGCTGTTGCAATACGTAGTGAGTGCGGTGTGGAAGACCTGCTGTTACTGGCAGAAGAGAGGAAAAAATTAATTATTGAGACCTTTCTAAGATAACAAATGCTAGAACTTGTTGACTGCTGATGGCTGAGAGACAATCGGACTGCAAGTTCCAGATTTTTGGCTTAGAGGACTGTGTAAATGGTGGTGCCGTATTCATGTATTTATTTGACAAGTATCTTTTGAGTTCCAACTACGGGCCTGACACTGTCCTAAGCACAGGAAATATGTCAGTGAACAGCATCTCTGCTAGGAGAGAAGCTTAGAGCCTAGAGGTGTTTATATCTGTGGACGAGAGACCAACAAAAAAATAAATAAATAAGGGTTTAAACAAGATTGAATACTAGGGGTTCAACAAATATTCAGTGACTATAAGACACTCATCCAACCCGGTACCAGTTTAACAACCTCCCATAATGATGATTATAGGAGCGGGTGATTCATTCACGGCGGGAGTCGAGCGCCTGGTAAGGACTATTTGACCTGACCCCCCCCCCCCGGCAAATCAAGCTCGAGGCGGCAGGTCAGACTATTACCCCATTTCACAGCCGAGGAAAACTGAGGCCGGAAGAGTTAAGCGTTTTGACCCAGTCGCACAAGTCGAAGGGAGCCGGCTTCGGCCCTGAGGTGCGAGCCAGGCGCCCGCGAGGGGCGCGAGGCCCGGGTCCCCGGGCGGCAGACTGGAGGGCCGGGCGCCGCGCGGTCCTCAGCGGCCGCGATATAGCGCCTCCCGGGCGGGGCGGCCGCGGCGGTTGCGGCCCCGCGTCGCGAGGCACTTCCGGCGTGTGCCGGGGTGGCCGGATGACGTGGCTGAGTCAGAGGAAGAGGCAGGGAGGCGCCGGGGGGCGGGGGAGGCTCCGGAGCGGGCGGTGACGGCGGCGGCGCGGAGGAGCCAGCGGCTGGGCCCGGGCCCCGTGCGTCTGTCCGCGCCCCGTGGATGCGAATCGGCCGCGGCGGAGGCGGCGGCGGAGGAGGAGTCGGTGGGCCGGCGCCGGGCCGGTGGGAGCGCGGAGGATGAGGCCGCTGCCGGGCGCTCCCGGCGTGGCGGCGGCCGCCGCGCTATTGCTGCTACTGCTGCCCCGGGCCCGGGCGGACGAGCACGAGCACACGGTGAGAAGCGCTCCCGGCCCGAGCGGCCGCCTCCGCCTACTCTCCTGTCCCGGCGCCCCCGCATGCCCGGCGCGGCCTGGAGGGCCCGGCGGCCCGGCCCAGCCCCGCGGCCGCCCGAGGGCGCCTTCCGGTTGGGCCTGGCGGGGCAGGATCCCCGGGAGCGGGGAGGAGTCATTTCCGTGCGCTCCCGGGACAGGACTCCGCTCCCGGAGTGCCTGGGCCTGCTTCCCCAACCCGGACCTAAATGGCGCCGCACCCCTGGGTCTGGGGGCCCCGGGAGTACGTAAAGAAGCAATGCGAGGGTCGGGGCTCACTTAGCTGCGGGAGTGGGGGTCGCAGGCAGGCAGGCTTGGCACTGGTGTCCCCCGAGGAAAGGGAGCTGAACCCGGGCTGCTGGGGCTACGACACGGCAGAAGATGGATGCACCACGTATTACCCGTCATACACTAACCAGGAAATAACCACCGCTTTATGGTCCTCACCGGCCTTTATTTCCTTCTTCTCCCTAAACCGGATTAGAATCCTGGCGTGGGGACAGCCTTGATAAACTTGGGGTGAAGAGCTCTTTACACGTGTACAGGCGCTCAACCACACGCACCCGCCTCCGAGGCCTTTCTTGTAACTTTCTCCTCACCCTGTTCTCGCCTCTAGATGAGGCTCCCATCCCACTGGTCTCTAACTAGGCAGCTTCTGACTATAAGGGGGCTCGAGTTTCCCAGTCCTCTTGTCTAGCCGGGAACAGTCCGTTTTGCGTTTGGCCTAAAATCGATTGGCTGGTTATTTAATTAGCATTTTCCACATCAAAGCTTGAATCTTAACCACTCTTCAAGTGACTTTCACTTAGGGCTGTAGCTCAGTGGCATTCTGAATGGTAGATTGGCAGGGCAGTAAAGTCATGTAAATTAGAGGTTGCTTGTGAGCAGTTGTGCCTTTAGATCTTAATTCATTAAAGACATGGTTTTGCATAAGAGGTAGTGTAGTACTAATTCTGAAAGATTTGGGGGAGTCTTCTGTCATTCCTGATAAGCAGGGAAATGAAGCAGCCAGACTTCTCTATCCCTGGGTTAGCTGGACTCTTATTTTAGCTAATAAAAGTTACAGACTTTTGGCTGTTGTACCTTCAATCACGGCCTGAAACTTCTTACGTGTGTATTTTTTAAAGGGACACAGTTCCAAGTTGGTGACATGTCTTTGTGCTGTATTTGTGACTTTTCATCTTAAGATAATTTTGTTCACAGGTTAAACAATTAAAAACACTTTACTGTTTTTTTTTTCCGTAAGAAACTTATCTCAAAGTGTAAGAAGTGTTCATTTTCAATGGGCATCCTTTTCATTAATGGTATGGTTACTAATATTTTTCAATGTTTTGAACATTTAGGGGAAGTTACCATGTAAAACTCAGAACTGTTTCTTAAGTATAGTTCCACCACAGAGTCATAAATAAGCTTGAGAGTAGTATTTTACACTTTTAGCCCATGTTTTATATGAACAGCTTTAAATAGGGAAAGGTATGTATTAATTAAGGTATGTATTAATTAAGTTGGAGGTGAGTAAAAAGGCCTTAGATTAATTCACAGATTTAAAATGTAAACATCAATTTCACTGAAATTTTATTGCCAGGAACATTAAAATTTTTAAAGCCAGAAATTGAATATAAAATATTTGATAAAAGATTTTTGAGAGTCTGTGGTATGTAGAGAAAATTGCTGGACAAAAAAATTTGTTTACCCATTATGAATACCTATTTAAGCAGTTATAGAAAGAATGAAATTAAGATATAACCAAAAAATTAAGTGTCAGTCATATTTTTTTGGCTGTTAGCCAAAATAATTTACTTCTTACAGTTTCCTGAAAATATTTCTTGAAAACTAGGCATTCACCTTAAGCAGATAACAGTACTGAAAAGGGTATCATCAAGCGAATTTGTTCCCACCAAGAAGTAGCTAATGAAGACGATACTGAAGGAAGAGAAAAATTGCCAAGGGAAGGTTGCTGAGTTAAGTGTTTAATAAATACTTGTGGAATTGGATTATTAATTAAAAAACGATTTTCAGAAGTTGTAGTTTGCCCTTTAGATAAACTTTCTGTGGAGCCAGTTTCCAAATAGAAATAATAACTAATAGGGCTTTTGTAGCAGTATGTGGTAGGCACTGTTCTAAGTACTTATATGTGTTGACTCATATTTTAAATATATATTGATAATATTGAGGTGGATGACATTATGTCCTTTTAATAGGTGAGAAAACTGATGCCAGAGAAGGTAAGTTACTTGCCTGAGGCCACATAACCTGTACAGGTAGAGGTGGGATTTGAACTCAGTCTGAATTAATAGTCTTCTGTGCTCTCATAGGATATGCTCTATAGCCCTTTATCCTAAAAATAGGATGGTAAAAACACTTGGTATTAAATTGAGTAGTTCTGTGTTGATAGTGTTTTTAAGTGCTCAAAAGAAATGTTTGGGTAAGTCTAACTCCATAATGGGTTGTTACTGAGAATATGTTTGGGTTAGCATTGAAGAGAGATAGGGCCGACTTTGTGGGCACCTGACCCGTAATATGTGCAGGCACTTACAGTCTGTGCTTGGTTTAATGCTCTGCTGTCACTATCTTGAAATTCTTACTACTTTTTGAGCAAGGAGCTTTTTTGTGCTGGGCCCTACAAATTTTGTAGCTTGTCCTAAGAAGGAGCAACGAACTACTTTATGCAGTTCCACAAAGCCCTTTATTTCTCTTACTTTACCTACTCAGTCAGGATTGAGCTGTCCATTGGATTTGTGGCATTTTTATGTGTTTATCCAAAGCTCTTTTAATATTCTCAGAATAATAATGAGAAGGAAATGTGCTGCTGACTTCTAGACAATATACACATGTAGAATATATAAAACTGTGTTCCTTTAAGTTTTTTTTAGAGTTGAATCATATATGAATTACAGAACACTTTTAAATAAAAATTAAAGAACACTTTCATGAAAGACAGTCTCTTAATAAGTGATTGAAGGGTCATAAAAAGAACTCTTTAGAGTAAATGAAAGATGTGTAGGGTATGGCTTATTCTTACTTGGTTTTCTGAAACTTGGAGCACTTGGAATCATCTAGAGTTAGATTATAATGTCTTCTCAGATTCCAGAGGACTTCATTAAAAAGATTGCAAGTTGAGAATCAGAATTTTAGACCTGGAAAGACTTGAGACCATTGAATTCAACACATTCATTTTCCAATGGCCTTAAGAGACCCAGTGACTCGCCCAGGGCCATAGAAAGAATCTGAGCCACCTGATTTCTAGCCTTGTTTTTTTTCTACCTGTGTATATAATTTCCATAGTAATACTATGTAAAAATGTCAGCACCAAAAAAAAAAAATAATAATCCAGGGCACAGGAAGCCTTGAATTTTTATGAGTTCTGTTTCCTTGAGATCACAAAATCAATTTTTTGGGGGAAGGGTCTGTTACATACCAGGCTCTGTGCTTGGCACAACAAGTGGTATTTAACCAGTGCTTTTTGAGTGACTTGAGTAATTAGGGAGCTACTCGGGATAAGAATATGCAGTGTTAGGAACATGGAACCCTATTGCTTAAAGCAGTGAACAAATGCAGGCCATTGTTTATTTAAGATGCATAGTCCTGGGGATGCCTGTTGTGGTTTAGGGGACCTACCTAGGCTAAAGTCTCATTGGGTACACAAAGTAGGTCATGTTGGCCAGTCAGCCAATCCAGTCGGCCTGGGATAGCCTGCTGTCAGCCTCTGCCATAAACACTATTACACTATTCAGTAGTTTCAGAAATGTTTTGTTTCCTTTACTTAGGCAAATGGAAGCCTTCAATGTTTATCTCTGTTGGAAGTATAGGAGCTCTTAAAACATATTTGAAGATTTATAAAGAGAACAAACTGTTTATTACAAGTGAATTTGTGAGTGCTTTAATATAGATTTAGTTTTAGGAATTGCCATATTTCATTGGCCTATTTTCAGCTGTACTCTATGGTAGGCTGAGAGTTTATTTAGGTACAAAGCTATTTTGAGAGAAAGAGCACTTATCTCAAGAGACTATCCAAAAATACACTTCTAATTTATTTGTATTAGAATTCTGATGTAGGCACTTTAAATAATTAAAAGGTGTTGAAATTATAATTTTTTTTTTTTAAATGGAGGTACTGGGGATTGAATCCAGGACCTTGGTATGCTAAGCCTGCTCTCTACCACTGAGCTATACTCACCCCCCAAAATTATGATCTCTAAAACATTTTCAGAACTGAATTTTGCTTTCTCAGATGCGCATTTTAAAGCCAACACGTATCTTTCCCCTCATTCCATAAAAATGATGGCATTTGGGTGCTTATTCTGAGCCTGCAGTCCTTTGCCTGTCTATGGATTCCGATTTCTTTATTCAGATTTTACATGAGTACATCAGTCAGTAACATTTTCTTCTGAAGTGTTCCTCCTGAGAAAAAGTAATTCATGATCTCTGCCAAGGAGGGAAACTTCTGTACCTGCACTTTCCCAGCATGTAAACAGTATTTAAATGAGAGACCCAGCATCGGTGACTTCTTGAGAATAAAGGTCATTCCTTTTGAGATTAGAGCACAGGTAGCTTCAGCACTTCCTCAGGTGCTTTGTACAACTGCACTTTGCTCAGATTTCCTTCATTTCGTTTTTACTCTTCAGTTAATGAAGCTGACTAGGGATTATCGAGAGTGTAGTTCTAAACTTATAAACGTGATACTAATTAAAACAATCTTGGGCAAGTTATTTGACGTTTCTTTACTTTGTTTGAATCTGTAAAATGGGAATAATCGGATCTGTCATAAAGTTTTCAGAGGTTAAATGTTATGTAAAGATCTTAAAACTATGCCTGGCACATGGTATGTGCTTACTAAGTGTTAAGCTAATGATACTATCACAAAAGATGGTAAGCATGTGCACGTGGGATTGGTCAGTTAAGGCTTTACCTGAGGACTTGGGAAAGGAGGATTTGGGCAGTTCTGAAGGATAAGTAGGAATTGGCTAGGTGGGTAGAAGGTATTATAGATTTGCGGAAATGACGTAAAAAACAAGGTGGAGTCAGAAAGGAAAGGAAGACAGTATTATAAGCCACCTTGGCTGGAGCGGACAGCACAGAAGTTGAGCCTAACAGTGAAACTTCCGAGGGCTGGAAAATGAGTGGAACGGTGAGGTGAAGAATGCAGGGGTCTGGACTGGCCTCCTGTCCTTTGGCTGCTTCCGAGGGAGGCCTTGTGGAAGGAATCATCCCCATGCTCAGGGGTCCCGTGGTCCACTGCTGTGCTTGCTTGACTTTTTCTCTCCTCTTCTTCGGGTTACACTCTGCAGGTAGGTTATCAAACTCTGTCTTAGTGTCATTGGCCACCTCAGAGGTTTTCAAGGAATGTATTTGAAAAGAGCTTGCTAGGATTTCTTGAAATGTTTTGAAAGTGAATTGGACTAGCCTTTTGGCCAAGGGTGGGGGGAAGAGGCTTACTTGTTGCTCTCTTCCCGTGGAGTTGGGGAGCCCTGGGACCCTCCCAGCAGTTTACGGAAAGGAAAGGTTTTTCTCCCTAAAAAGTTGTGTGAAATCTTCTGTTTGGTATTTTCAAATTTCAAGATACTTTGACACATTTTCTCTCTTGAAAAAGAATTCCTCTCTTGACCTTGTCTTGGGAACACTTATTCTCAGGGATAATCAAAAACTGTAATGAAAAGTAAGCATTTTAAATTCATGAAATCTGACTGGTCTGCATAAGGAGCATTATAAAAGAAAAGAAACATTTTTGCCTGTGTATTCACCCTAACCGGTGTGTATGTGTGTGTGAATATGTATGAATGTTTGTGTATATATTGCATGTATGTTTATTTCTAATTACTATTTCAGTCCTCAGAAGGAATCCTCGGTTACAGGATGGTACATGTTTTGTTATAGTACAGTTTGCATCATGTCATCACAACACTACTACCCCACTAAAGTTTCAAGAATGTTTAAAATGGGTAACTTCAGAATGTGTAGTTTAACACACACTATGACCCTTAAATTGTTTTCATCTTATGTTTCAGTTTGTATAAAATAAATGACTGCCTTATTTTAACAAGTATTTATTTTCCAATTTTTGTCTATTTTTAAAGGGATATGAGTATCAGGATTTGTAGAGAAAGGGGTTTTGTGCTTATTTTTCACGAGTTACATTTATGAAATTTTTGCAGACTCAGCAGGATTAATGGCAAGAATAAGTGCCATCTTTCAGTGTTCTAGTCTTAAATGGTTGCATTTTGTTACCTCCCCTTTCTTATTTCTCTAAAAGTTACTATTGCAGGCAGTACACATACTTCAGACTTTTACTAAGTTGCCAATGAATTTTATATTTCAGCATTTCTTCAGTATTTTTCATCATATTTATTGAATATTTTTTGTGTACATGATACTGTGCAGAGAGCTTTGTGTTCAGTGAACAGGTTTCAGTTCTGATACCATCTCTGTTCAGTGGATAGTGATTGGTTTAGAACACTGTTTCGAAAATTCTTTCGCTATATACTTATCTGTATCTATGCAGAAAGGAGTCCCTTGGTTGATTAATGCTCTGTGACCTTAAGCATTGGATGGAAGAGTGGTGGTATAGTTTATTTGTCAACACCCTAAAATAACAAGAGTAGTTACAAATGGGGATCTATGTATACATTCAGATCTTTGATTGACTCCTTCATACATGAAGATTATCTGCATTTGTTTTTTTTAATTCACTTGAAACAGGTTATGACTTTCTATATTGTTATTCATCCTGACTCTTCTCGGCCAGAGCAGAATTAATCGAATGACTATTGTTGCTACAATAGTCCTTTATTACCTTAATTATAACACTTAATTTCTTCATTGTTAATTATTTACTTGCCTGGCTCCACTATGAATAGTGAACTACTTAAAGGGAAGGACAGTATTTTATTCATCTTTATAGCCTCAACACCTCGTGCTATGCTTGATGCTTGTCTCATGTATTCAAAAAGTCAGGTAGTTTTTTTGTTTCCTTGATGACCTGGGTGATGTTTTATGAACAGTGAGAAGTTTATTGTTTGAAGATGAAATGATTAGATCTAAGTCCTAGGATGGCGATGGTATGAATCAAAAGAGGCAGATGCTTCAGATGAGAGTAGACACATCAATGTTTTTGGACTGCAGAGGGACTTGGGGTTTGAGTCTCTATGTCTGAGAGGATGGTACCGTTAGAAAAACAAAGTAGGTAGTTGGGTTTGGGTGGGATGAGTTTGGTTTTAGAGATGCTGAATTTTGAAAATGTTTATTAGGTGTATTTAATTTTAATTAATTTATTTATTTTTACCATAAAGAAATGTAATTTTAAAAAATTGAAGTATAGTCAGTTTACAATGTTGTATCAATCTCTGGTGTATAGCATGTTTCAGCCATATATACATATATTTGTTTTCATATTCTTTTTCATTATAGGTTGCTATAAGATATTGAATATAGTTCCCTGTGCTATACAGAAGAAACTTGTTGTTTATCTATTTTATATATAGTAGTTAGTATCTCCAAATCTCAAACTCCCAGTTTATCCCTTCCCTACCCGCTTTACCCCTTGTAACCACAGATTTGTTTTCTATGTCTGTGAGTCTGTTTCTGTTTTATAAATAAGTTCATTTGTGTCTTTTTTTTTTTAGACTCCACATATGAGTGATATCATATGGTATTTTTTAGATGGAGGGCTGGAGGTACTATTTGGTAGGTTGGACTAGTTGGATCACTTCCTCTTTTATATACTTCATAGCACCCTACTTTATTATAATTGCTTGTTTAGTATCCATCTTTCCCTTTAGGCTCTAAGCTCCAGTAGGGCAGGGTACATGTCTTGTTCAAAGCTGTATCTTCAATTACAGACACAATTATTGGCACATGGTTGGCACTCAGTAAATAAGGTTCAGTGATTTAACTTCAGTGCTGTTACTTGACGTAAACTGCATCCTATATTTTCTCTACGTTGCTAATTAGGATTTCTAGTTGTAAGATTACTCAGGTAATTGCTTTTCATAGAAGCATTGGATTTTTAAACTTGAGGAGATCTTAGAAATCTTTGGCAGATCCCCCCCCAGTTGGACCCCAGAAAAGTGAAGTCACCTACCCAGAGTCATTGCATCACAACTCCAGATCTAGCTATGTGTAATATTCACTGATGGGTAAAGCCGTAATTATTTATTCAAAGAAATTTGCATATGTTACCTGTCTTCCCTTGAATGGGATATGGAGATTTCATGGTATGGCTTTCTCTTCTCTTATTCAGTCATTTCTCTCCTCTCTGGTACTTTGATTAATGGCCATGGAAAAGAAAGGAGATGAAATTTTATTTGTGCTTGCTGGCAATATTAAATCTTCTGAGTTTCTAGTGATTAACGTAAGGTTGTGGATAAACCGTTGATTTTGTTTCCTCCTTCCTTGTCCATGTTAGCTTGGTGAATCATGTTGATTCTAGGTTTACCATTATTTGATAGTGTAAGTATTACTTATTAACATATTCTTATGGGTTACTGGATTTTGTTTAAACAGTATCTTTTGTAAAACAAAGTTTGGAAAAGGTGGATCTGCCTGAGACGACAATCAGAGGATATAATTTTAAAGTTCACTGAATTTCATTTTTAATGTGTGCATATTGATCATTATATTGAAACAAGCTTCCAGTATTTTATAGCTTCCTATACTGAGACCGTACATTTTTGTTTACAATAGAAGCAAATATTTCCTTAATTTGAATTAGATTTTTTTAAAAACAAATTCTTACTTTCTTTTTTTGTTTCAGTATCAAGATAAAGAGGAAGTTGTCTTATGGATGAATACTGTTGGGCCCTACCATAATCGCCAAGAGACATACAAGTATTTTTCACTTCCATTCTGTGTGGGGTCGAAAAAAAGTATCAGTCATTACCATGAAACTCTGGGAGAAGCACTCCAAGGAGTTGAATTGGAATTTAGTGGTCTGGATATTAAATTCAAAGGTATGTAAACCTTAATAGTCCTAAAATAAGTATTAGATTGTAGACCAGGCTTCTCAACTTTGGCATTATTGACATTGGGGCCAGATAATTCTTTTTTTTTTTGTAGGAGCGTGTCCTGTATATGGTAGCATGTTCAGCAGAGTCCCTGGCCTCCACCCCCTGGATGCCAGTAGCACTCTCCAGTTGTGACAGCCAAAAAAGTCTTCAAACGTTGCTAATCGCCCTTGGTTGAGAACCACTGTTCTAGCCTCTAAAAAATGTTTTAGTCTCTAACTTACGTTTAGAAAGATATAATAGTAACTAACAAAGATTTTTTTTGAATATTTATGAAATAATAATTATTGTAAAATTGTATTTCTTTAACATATTTACTCCTTAAAAGTGTTTTGTAGTAAAACATTTAGTGGTTGGACATGATGTGGTTGGGGAAAGCCTCCACAGTTTCCTAATGAAGTAATTTCTGGAGGTGCGGAGATGTAATGGGGTATACGGATACTTAAAAATAAGGTGTAAAGCCTCAGTGTATTTGTCAGTGTTGTATTGATTTATCCTCTCAAGATCTATAGGATAGTGTGGTTTAAAATTTTAAGTCAAAGACTTGTTAAAATTGAAGAAAATCTGCCTTACCTATTTATTATGCAGTTAACTATTTGTATCAGTTCCTGTGAGTGTGTTTATACTTTTTGTTTTTCTGTGTGGAGTTTGTCAGAGTGAGTATTTCCTGCATAGACATTTTTAACTTGATGAGCAGAAGCCTGAGGAACTGAATTTTTAGGATCTTTGTCTTTATTTTTGAATAGAGCATGGATCTTGTAATCAGAAGCTTTGAATTTTAATCCTATTTCTTTTACTATATTGATTTTAGTAAAGTTGTTTACGCCAATGTTTACTTCAGTGTCTAAATGTATAAAATGAATAGTAACTAGCCTCTGGTATTTTTAGTTTTTTGGGAGGAGAATGTGAAATGAGATATTTTAAAGATAATATTTTGAAGATAATGTTTAACTTTGATTTGTTAAATTTTATTCTTATTTTTAGGGTTTTTTTTTTTATTACTGTTGTTGATAATAGGTATACATATTTACAGCCTTTTTTCCCCCTATAATATTCCTTGGGACTTAATTATAAAATTAAGTTGTAAATTTAAGCCACAGTGACCTGGCCTATAACTTTATGAATTATTGTAAACATGCCCTGAGGCTTGTTTTAATTTAATAAGATGATTTAAATATTTAATCACACATAAGGAGAAAACTTAGATTAGAATATGTGATTTTTGAGAACCTCAATACTACATTTATTCACATACTCTCTCCTTTCCCATATTTGGCATGCATTTCTAGTTTAGTAAGGAACCAGAGAGAGAGAATAGGCAAAAATCTTGAGTCTTGCTTTGCCACTATGGACAGATTTCATCATCTTTTGAAATCCTCACTCTCATTTACTAAAGAAGAGTACTCATTCAGCTGTCTTAACCATTCTTCTTTTATCAGTTCTTTGAGGCTGAGATAGGAAATATTATTTAGATAGAAAGGGGTGGTTTTCGTGAGCTGTAAAAGTGTGATTAATTTTCCTTTCACATTAAACACCTTTAGATGAAAATCAGAACTAGACAGGTGTTACTTCCTAAGAGTTGGAGCTTCCTTGGAGTCTTGCCAACTCTGCACTGCAGCACAGATGTGCTGCTAAAGGACCTGCCAAATTAAGTGGTCCAGATGAAATAGTAAATGCTGATTAGATTTCTCCTTCTCCTGTAGCCCCTAGCTTATCCTGTTCAAAGACAAAGTTGACTATGCTTTAAAAAGTGTTTTGTGAGGTTTCCTGGTTATTATTTATAGTAGCATGGAATTTTAAAGGTGGGATCCACCTTAGAGATTGTGTCATTTCTAACGAGTCACCTTAGTGAAAGCCAAAGATGAAATGATTTACCCAAGAAACATCATAGCATACTGATAATGTCATGGAAACTTAAACTCTCTGTCTGTATGTGAACTGTAGAAATAGTTACATTGTTAATCTTTCATCCGTTAAATATTTGATTTTTAAAGGTTCTTCTGAAGGCAAATATATTCAAATAAAATAAAATTTTGGAAGTTCTGTGAAACTAGAAAAACTATATAAATTATATATATATAAATACACACTTACACGTGCATACAAAAACACCTTTTTAAAATCTAGTAGATTCTGTCAAGCTAAATGGATTGATACTGTTTCATAAAATGAAGGTCACTAAATAGACGATTTTAGGGAACAATGATAGTTTTAAATCTAATGTAGGATGCCTCTCTCTTGAGATTTTATGCACAACTTTTTTTTTCTTCCTAATAGTCTTCATACTACCACTAGACAAAATGCTACATTGAGAACATTTAGAGAACATTGGAGAGAGAAGGGCAGGCTTAAGTTGGATATCCTTGAACCAGACCTGAATTCATTACCCTATACTTTTTCAAGGTACCTCTTAGAATCTTGGCCATCGTGGAGTGGAAAGAACACATGCTTTAGAGTCAGAGAGACTTGATGCATCTCAGCTCTACCTACCTGTGTAGTCAAGGACAAATTATTCAGCCTCTCTGATCTCATTTTCCTCATCCGTGAAATAAGGGAAATAATATCCACTTGATAGAATTGTCAGATTTAAATGAGATAATGCATATAGATCATTCATCAAAGTTCTGATAGTTTACATTAAAAAAATGGTCATTGTGAATACTAATAGCACATAGTATGCGGCTGTGCTTCCAACTTGATTTTGCGTTAGCAGTTATAAAGTGTTAAATTAGTTCATTGACTATAGGATTTGATTTATCCTCAAGCTGCTGCACCGGCCTGCTGGGTATTTTAGTTAGTTCTGCTAGGGCAGGGACATTCTTGTTCCCTGTTGCATTCTTAGCTGTTAAGACATAGTGAACTCTTAATAAATAGTCTGGCACCTGGAGGGTTTGTGCCTACTTGTTCTTTATGATAATTGGTTCATTCTGATCATTAGATGATCTGGAATAGCAGTTCCTAAGCAGTTTCCTTCCTCTCATGTGAGAATTCTTGCAGTGTAACGAAGGGTGTTACTTGTTGAAAAACTGTTGACTTCTAGAGGATTCCTCCCCTCATTTATTTTATTGATCTTCCCTTGAATTTTTCTTCCTTAAATATCCCAACTTAACGGAGGGGTAAAATTATTTTATTAGTATTTCTTCTACTTCTCACGAGGGAAATGGTAAGGTGAGAATACTGCAGTTAGGGAGCTATGCTAAGGGCTGCTTGGAGCTTTATGTATTTCTAGTTCACAGATTCTCAGTCTTGACTGTTTTCAACCACAGGGTAAGCTTATGAGATGTATTATGCCAGTTTTTCAGATGAGAAAGTTGGTGCCCAGAGGTTAAGTAACTTGTCCAAAGATTCACAGGTGGAAAGCAGTGGAGTGAGGATTTGAACCCTGGCAGCCCAGCACTAGAGTTTGCGCTCCTAACCACTATGCAGAATTCCTCTAGAGGTATCTGCCTGAGTGGTAAAGCCTGAATACTAGAGGGAAGGGAAAGGGCTTGAGAGGGAGCAGCTCCTTTCTTCCAGTCTGAAGATTTTTATTTAAGATAACCCCCGCCCCTGTGTTCAGTCCCTGGGTTCTGCTGTTCCTGCTCTTCCTGATTCTAGAGCCTTCTGCTGAAGTTCTCTAGGGGCAGTGTCTCTGGTCTACTGCAGGGGGAAGTAGAGGGTATTCATCTAGCAGTGTGATGGGTGGAGGAGGGGACCTGGGCATCCAGTTCCTCCGCAAGCATATTTTCATACGATCCCCCTATGTGTTCAGCCCTATGTCTGTCCTCTACCTCTTGACATCTGTGGTGCCCCCAAGTCCTGAGTGTCTCCCTTGTTCTGTGACAACAATCCCCTCCCTGCTGCTATGGTTTCCTCTGCCTTGTTAGTCATTTGCCATTTCCATTCGTTTTCCATTTCCCCAAAATTTGTTGAAATCTTTTTTCACTGTCTTCTTGTCCTCATGCACCTCTGTCCTTTTTGTTCCATTATTGACATTTTAATGGAGTTTCAGGAGGGAAAAGACACTTGTGGTTAATCTACCTTGTTTAACTGGAAGTCTGGGAAATTGATGCAATATTTTGTCCTGTTGGTTTCAAGCATAGTGTTTTAGGCAGACCAAATAATATGAATCTTGTACTGAATTATGTCTAGGTATTTGAGTTCTTGGTACTAGCAATTCCTTAAACTTTATGCTAACTGCAAATTTAACAAGCGTGGTTTTTTTTTTATAAATTCTTATTCAAACCATTGATAACATTGTTCTCCTCAGATTGACATGCCTTTTTTTGTTTTCAAAGGAATGTGTGTGTATATATTTTTCTGATTGTAACAATGATATAGAATCAATGTACAAAATTTAGAAACTACAGAAATGTAAAGAAGAATTTAAAAATCACCTGGATATAAACAGCAGTAACATTTTCTCTCTGACTTTTTTTACATTCATCCACATTATTTAAAATTTTTTAAAATTGGGTTCATGTTATATGTTTTTGAAAATGTATTTAATGAGCACTTGTATAGTGTTTATTATGTGCTTAATACTGTTTTAAGCACTTGCTAGCTCATTTAATAAGTTATGTATAAATTAGTTTTTACTCCTCTTTTTTCTTAACATCTTATGAGCTTGTCCTCACATTGTTAATTACTCTTTCTAAAATGTGTTTGTGTAGTATTCTATAACTTGATATTATAATTTCCCCCCCATTTTGCAATTACAAGATACTCCTTATTTTCTTTCCTTCTTCTTTCCTTGCCTTTCTCCTTTTTTTCCCCCCTATTAGAAATAACAATGCATTTAGCTATCCTAGCATAGAAGTATTTTGATGCATCTCTGAATCTTTTATTAGGATAAATTTTTCGAAGTAGAATTACTGAATCAAAGGGTATAAACATTTTTAAGGCAGTTCTTGGTACCTGTTGCCAAATAGTCATCTAGAAAAAATTGTACCATTTATACTGCCAGTCAGGTTTGTCAGTTACTGTTTATGTATATGGTTGATTAATTGATTGTGAATGTATCAGTTTTTCTAGTTAAAAAAAAAATTCATTCAGCAGTTTTTAAGTGCTTACTGTATTCCAGAGCCCTGTGGTAGGCCCTGGGCATACAGCTGAACCAGAAGCTCTGGCTTCAGGATTCTATATGGGCCCTCTGAAATTGTACCTTTAATTTTGTGGGAATGTGCATTTTGGGGGGCAAGGGAAATAATCACTTTCACTGGATTCTCAAAGGGATGTGTGGCCCAAGAAATCTTAACACTGTCTGTGAATACATTGGCACTTTCAGTCCTTAACTCTGGGAAGGAGATAGCATAGATGTTATCTGTTCTACAGTTGAGGAGCACAAGATTCCCAGAGGTTAAGTGACTTGCTTTTATTCACATAGTAAGTTGTGGGACCCAGGCTAAAACTCAAGTCTGTGCCCATTTTTCTGTCAGTTTGTCTGTAGTGACTTCATAAGGAACTTTACCAACTGCTACTGAATTTAAGGTAGAGTATTTCTAGTTTTCCAATTTAGAAAGACTATCAAAAGAGAAAGTAAATGTTCTTAGAAAACTCATGAATAATTATCATATTGTTTTTTCAGTGCTTTCACTGTCTATTCAGTTATTAGTCTGGAGAGTTGTTGAGAATTGATGACAGACTTATTGATATGTAGTTTCCAGAATCTACCCTTGCCTTCTGTTTAAAAAATCAGTATTGATGTTTGCTACTTTTTAACTTTGGTTTTATATAGCATTTGTTAGATCCTAGTTGCATCCTCTTCAGAATTCACAGATGTATATTTCATCTGAGAAGGGTATTCCCTACTGTAATTTTAAAGCAGTGATTTGTGGTCATAGATTTTTCAGATTGTTTTCCAGTCATGTAGAATGCTGAAGAGTGATTTGGCATATTCAGACACATTACACGTGTTATCTTCAAAGCAGCTCCTTCCTGAGAGAAATTACTGTTTCAATTGAGCAACCAAGCCCTTCAATAATTTGTGATGTTTGTGTTTGCTTACATGCCTGCAAGAGGAATTACATTAAAATATGACCAATCAAGGTCCGTATTATAGCCTGCCATAATGATGTTTTCCCTTTTGCCATAACATTTCTTTTCTAGATTTTATATCAGTGAAACATACTCTTCAAGACTTCTTTGTTAATCCTTCTGAGATACTCTGCTCAAAAATTTCATTTGTTTATATTGACGTTTTTCTCCTTACACACACGTGTGCGTGCACACTCACACACCCCTTTCACACACAGATGCATGTATGTGAACATACTCGAATATACTTAGTGATTTCCTTTGCCAAATAAATGGAAAATCATGCTCCTAAAATTTGTTAAAATTTTATGTTTGTTTAATGCCTGCTCTGTGCAGGGTACTGAAACAGGCATAGCTGGGGCTAAAAAGGATATAATCAGTTACAGACATAGCTCTCAAGCTGATGGTCTTTTTGAGGAGCTGAGATACTGGTATGAGGGTGTAAGTGGTGGCCTAGGTGTCATAGGAGGTATGGAGAGAAAGCCATGGGACTTGGGAGAAGGAGACAGGCTGGGGGTTTGGGAGGTGTGAGGGTGGGGGAATCAGGGATTATTCTGGGGGACTGGGAGAGAGATGGGAAAGATTCTAGGATGGACATAAGAAGTGGAGTTTGCCACAGAAACAAAAAAAATCCAGAGGCCAAGGGAGTACAAGGTGTTTGGGAACCGCAGGTAGTCTGGGTAGAGTGTACGGAGAGAGGATGCTAGATAGTTGGGAAAGAGAGAGAGGAGCTAAAGTTCAGACTGAGGAATCTTTTAAAAGCTTTATACAGATGAAAGTCGTATTGTATATTGCAGAGCTTCATACGTGAAACTACTGCATTGTTGATGACAATTACCAGGGAATGTCTGATTGTAACAGCACAGAATTTGGTGGCTTTGCAGAGGTAGCTGTAAGTTCTCCCAGAGCCACTGTAGCCCTTTGTTGCTGCTCAAACTGGACCTTCCTTTGGTTCTCACTAACCCTCTGTAGTTGTAGTTGCCTGCTGTCCTTGGCACATGAGCATAATCCGTGGACATCCCATTTGAGGACCTCTTGCTGCCAGTTCTCCTGGCAGTAATTTCTGTGTTAACTCTCCCTTTCTTCTGATCAGCTGCAGTTTTTGCCATTATGAAAATTCTAAATTTCTTGCTGCCTAAAAAGGACCTGGAGAGAAAGAAAATTTGTGTAGGAGCCATTGTTGTTGGCTACAAAGCAATTTTCCTCTCTCACTTTGAGTGTGAGAGTATTTTCCTGTCCCTTTTTTTTATGGGAGTTGTTTCCAGTCATCTTTGGCTTTGTCTTTTTGGGGTACCCACTCTAGGCTGAGCTATGAAAAGGGGAAGCTGTTCTTTCTGTTGAGGCTTAGGGAGACATGGTGCTGGTGTCTGGAGTTTCAACTCAGATTGGTATTTATCATAGAAATAATATTATAGATGGCTATTGATTATGGTTCAGCTGCAATTTTTGTTTAAGATGTTTTAAACAATATTTAAGAAATTGAACATTGTTTCTTAGGGGAAGTTGCATTTTATGTTCTAAATAACCAATATTATAGTACAGGAGAACTTAAAAACAAACAACTGTGCTTTCTTTTTTTAAGATTGGTTTCTCTTTTCCCTAATTGCTTAAGTAATACACAAAAATGATTTAATCCTTTTTGATGAACATCAAGTGTTTGCAGGTTTTTTGGATTTTGTTTTCTTTAGAAACTAATGATCCTAAGCATATTTTTGAAAAGTTTATAAGTTAGAGACCATCTGAACAGGATTTTCAGATAGCAGTATTTTTAAAAGTAGTCAAAAGTAGAAACGACTCATCTCCAGGGAACTTCCAGGTGATTTATAAACAGTGACTCCTGCTAGAAATAGAGGTTTGCCTTTTAATCTTCCGAATTATGAAGAGTCACTGGGATTCCTCATAGAATCTGTGACCTCTAGTGACTTGCATCTCCAGGAATGTTCAAATGAGTATTTATCGCCAGGATCTTATAGCTTGAAACTGTTAGCTCTATTTAGTATCATATTTTTGAGTTTTTATATAAACTGATTTTTTCACTTTTTTTTTCACTTTTATATAAAGTGAAAACTTTCCTATGTGTTTTAAGCTTTTTCATTTTTGTTTTTTAAATCAATTTATTCATTTTAAGGTTACTTTGTAAATGTTCTTATGTAATTTTCTTTATATAAGCAATGATTTCTTAGTAAAATAATCTTTGAAAATAAAGATGATTAAATTTCTTTTATTGTGAAAAATCTTAAACATACACAAAAAAGGAAAGAATTGTAAAATGAATCCCCACATATTTATCACCCAGATTCAACTATTATGAATGGAAATTTTAAATTCAGGAATTATTGTGTCTTTTTTGTGTTATTTTTCCTGTAACTATTTTTCAAACCAGTGTGCTAATTTGAAATTTTTATTTTATGCAGATGATGTGATGCCAGCCACTTACTGTGAGATTGACTTAGATAAAGAAAAGAGAGATGCATTTGTGTATGCTATCAAAAATCACTACTGGTACCAGATGTACATAGATGACTTACCAATATGGGGTAAGTATTGTATGTTATATTTAAAGTTTGAGAAACATTTCCATAGTAAACAAGATTTATGTAATGATTCTGTTAAGGTGATTGTACACTAAATTGGTAAGTGTGTTTTCACTATTTTCCACAGAATGATTTTAACATCATTTTTGTGGTTTCTTGTTACTTAAAGGGACTTTTGACATTGTCAAACCTTACATGAAAATCCCTCAAAATACAACTTTTATACACTATAGCTTTTCAGATTCAAGGGAGTAAATAAAAGATGCTTGAACAATCTGAGATATCTTTCCTTCCCCCATTTTTCTCATATCTAATTTTGACTTATTTTATCAAAAGCAATCAATGGGACTGAATACGATTTTGAAGTTTTATTCTGTGTTTCTCTCATGTGGAACTGTGGTAGTATGGTTTTTAGATATAGCAGTCTCCTGAATGACTTGTTTTGCTCGTTCTTATGTCATTTTCCCAAACTTTATTATGTTTAAAGTTTTTAAAATATTTTGTTTTTTATTTTGATGTTTTATGTTCTTGATCACCCATATTAGTGAAGAGCTATGGAATGGTTCATACAAACTTATGCGTAATCCAAACATTGTTTGTGCTGAATTTGATTAAATTATTTAATGTGCAAAGCACAGCCAGCTATCAGCCAGTATGTTTGATTACATTTTCTCTTAGTGGCTTTTTGTTGTTGTTGTTTGTTTTTTGGTCTTTGGACACTTGTTCTTCTATGTAATTAATATTATAATTCTTAAAATTATTAGGAGACTATATTAATGAGCAGCAAACTGAAAGACTGAACATATCAGCTCAGAGTTTAATGTGGTAATAAAATGAAGTTTATAAGAAAGTTAATCTTAAGATATAATTGTATGCATCACCATTACTGTGTTGCATGTTAATTAGGTATAAATAGTAAGCATTTCATATGGATGACTGTAATTAGTATAATAGACACTTCTGTGGTCAGCTCTGAGGGTAGCAGGAAGATGTGCAGAATATTCACTGAAGATTTCTGAGTCTGTCCTTCAGGAGAACCCTTTAATCTGGGTTTCCTCTTGTTTTTGATGAAAGAGCAAGTTCCTCTCCTATTTTTTTTTTTTTTTTTGCATTGCTTATGGGTTTCTTGTCTGGAAACTTAGGTTTTTTCGGTCATTTCTGTGGGCCTCCTTAGCAACATGGCAACCATGCTTTCCTGTTTTAACATAAATCTTTTTTAGCTCTGGGTTTTTGCCATGTTTAGGGCAGATACTTTTGGATATCCTATAATGTCTGAACCTTATCAGAAAAAAAAAGTCCTTATTTGGCTTTTCTTGGGGTAAAGGTTTTAGATTCTTTTAACAGTCCCTTAGAGAATTCCTTCTTATTTGATGTAACTGTGTCTCCACCCTCAGAGTTTTCAGAGTAGATAGGTAAATAAACTTTGATGAAATGAATTATTAGAATGATTTAATTTTCCCTCTGCTACCCCAAACAAAATGAAACTGTATTCCTTGAACTTGTACCAATTAGAAGAACTTTGGTTAATAATCAACTAATTCTTAATAAGAAATGACTTTTTTTTCCCTTAGTACTTCAATGAATTGCATTAACCAGAGAGGGAAGGCCCAATGAGTAACTGTTAGAGCCGAAGGCTCCAGAGAACATAGAGACTTGGGTAGGGAACACTGGGTAAATAGCTGACAGTATGAGGGCACAGGAGATAGGTCCTCAGCTGCTACCTTCTCCCCTGCCTGGGTCTTCCCCTTCCAGTATCTCAGATTGGGATCAAAATGGTCATTTTAACTGTTGCCTTATTACTGTTTATCGTCAACACTCCTTTCATTTCAGTGACTTCCCAGGGATAGCTAGTTTTTGAGATATTAAGAGGAGGTATTTTAAGTTTTTGTATCCACTATACACATATGTGCAGCTTATTAAGAATGGATTGAAAATAGGTTATGAAAGAAAGTACTGGACTGGGCATCTGGTGAACTTGGCTTTAATTTTTGTTTGATCACTGAACTAAGAGCCCTGCCAGATGGTGATATAGTGCTTCCCTCAAATTTTGAGATACTAGGGAATATACACATATTATTACAATGAGGGTGACACTAATGACAAAGCATGAACTTTGAGGACCAAATTAGTGGTAGGTTATACTGAGCTGTTCATCACTTTTTTACCATGGTGTGAAAGTGGCTGTGTTTGCCAAATAGTTAACAAAGAGTAGACATCCAGCCTGCACCTTTCATTGTTATAACCATGAGAAATAGCTGTAATATTGCTGTTTTATAAAAATACTTTTCAATGAGCTTTTAGCTTCTAATGTATTTTAAATATTAAGTGATATTGCATACCTTGTATGAAGTGTTATTTCTTTTATAGGTATTGTTGGTGAAGCAGATGAAAATGGAGAAGATTATTATCTTTGGACCTACAAAAAACTTGAAATAGGTTTTAATGGAAATCGAATTGTTGATGTTAATCTAACTAGTGAAGGAAAGGTGAAACTGGTTCCTAATACTAAAATCCAGATGTCGTATTCAGTAAGTATTAAAATAATTGTATGCAGGAAGAAGTGTTGTGACCTAATTTCAGCAATTAAGTGTGTTTTACAACTTTAATAAATGAAAATGCAGCTTGAAATGGGACATAACAGAATATTATTAAAATGTGTTTCCTCAGTGTATGTAAGTAAACCTCCTAAAAGCAGGGAGATTTATTTCAGGTCAGTAGTGTTAGATACCAGTTACATATTTGCAGGACCTACCATTTGCTTCAGGAGAGTTTACCGTTATAACCGGGCAGTTAGCTAACCCAGCTATGTGTTTTCATGGTTACTTTTTAGATTGCAGTACTCCTTTTTTCTCTTTTCTTTTTGCTGTTACAGATAAGAAATGATGCTATATTGAAAATTGCTGGATGAGAATAGTTTACCATATTTTGCTGTATCCGTTGGAGTAAGATACTCCTGCAGAGTTAGAGCTTGTCGGAGCCCTTTGCAACTAACAAGTTGATTCTGTTCTGTTAGAATTAAAAATAGTGGAAAGAAGAGAAATCCTTTGTAGGCAGCCTTTTTCTTTGCCATTTTTTTCCCCTGGTAACTGGAATAAGTTCATTGCTAGTAGCCAGTTTTGAAAGTTTTTCAAGCTTTGTGCATATGTACCTAGAGCAAATAATATTTGCATAACTGTTTATAAAGAAATGTGATCATTTTAATAAAACTAATGTAATCTAAAGACAAAGATGCACAGATTCTTATTTTAAATTGGTCTAATTGAGTTCTTATTACATCTGGTCAGAGTATGTAAGTCGGTAACAGTTAATAGTCTTGAAAACTGAAATGATCCCTCTAAATAAAGTCATAAGTTTTGTTAATACACAGCAAGGAAAGTTGGTTAGTTTTTTATCATATATTTCAACTTCTCAAATTGGTAGTAACTTTCTACCATTTCTCTAGTTTCTTATTCTAAGTGTGTAAATCTTTTTATATTTGCTCAGTTTTGTTATCAGATTATTGATTACTGACCTTGATTTTCAAATGAAAAAAAAATTTTTTTCAGGTAAAATGGAAAAAGTCAGATGTAAAATTTGAAGATCGATTTGACAAATATCTTGATCCATCCTTTTTTCAACACAGGGTAGGTAAATTGTGTATTTTAAGACATTCAGTATGTGCTTCAATCAATTAAACATGAGCATATGCCATATATACATATTGGACACTGTGCTGGGGCTGTGGATTTCAAAGATTTAATTAATGGTGATTTCAAGTGTGAGCTTAGAGTCATGAAAGTAGTAGAGGGTTTTAGAGGAGCAGTCAGAATCTCCCTTTATCATGCCTGGTTTAAACCAATGAGGAGATACACAAGAATAAAACAAGGGAAGCCAAGATACTACTTTTATTACTAATAAGACTAGTATTGGAGAATGTGGCTTTTATCTGTGGTCAAGTGTGCTTCTTAATATTGAAACTCAGAATTGGAC
Organism: Camelus dromedarius; assembly: GCF_036321535.1. Classification (NCBI taxonomy): domain Eukaryota; kingdom Metazoa; phylum Chordata; class Mammalia; order Artiodactyla; family Camelidae; genus Camelus; species Camelus dromedarius. Next base: position 55,319,730 of record NC_087443.1, on the reverse strand, counting down.
AAACTAACATACTCAGACATTGCTGGACTATTTCAAGCTTTCCTACCTGGGCACCTGTGCTTGTAAAAATTATAGTGTGGAGAAACAGAGCAGAATGTATGCATCCACTAGGAGGAAATGAATTGAAGAGTGGAGTGAGATCAGGAGTTTCTGCTGGGAGAAATCCTCTCACATATAAAGAAACACCAAGAATGAGAAGAAACGTCTCTCACCCCACCACCAACAGAGACACACTGGATCTCAGGTCCTGAGTCTAGTGGCATTGCTGCTGGTTTTGTACAGATAGCTTTGGTTCTCTTTAGCAGAAAAAATTTTATTTTGGTGGTTCCCTCCTTGAAGGATGGAGATGAAAAGACTACAGGATAGAAGGAGACATACCTATTCTTCTGACTTTCTTCTTGACTTGCCTCTTCTCTTTTGATATGATCTTGTGGACTGAAATTCTGAAGTTTATTAATCACCAATTCTTGAGATGGCTTATAAAGTTTTTTGGTCTCAGATTTATATCATTGCAGCCAGGTTCTACCCTTAGACTCCACCAGAATCTGTTACTACTACTAATCTTCCACTGGGTCCTAGGAGAAAAAAATTAAGCTATTTGGGGTTTAGTCCTTACTGAAAGATTTAGTGTGCTACTCCTGGAGTTAAAATTTCCCCCCCCAACAGTTACTCCTCCACCCCTCCACATGTTCTCCTCAGATTTAGTGCTCAGGCAGTCCTAAACGTGACAGTCCTGTTAAAGGTATAGGCACAAATAACTTCAAATAACATTTGAGAATATGAGGGCTCTCAGCTGACATTTCCTACTAGAACACCTCGATCTACCTTGTTTCTATCCCAGAGGGTGTTGACAACTTGGAGGAAAGGCTGCCTTTTGGCATTTGCACAAGTAGAATAGTATACTATATATATTTTTTCAACAAATATTAATTAATTGAACACCTGCTGTGTGTCAAGCACTGTACTCAGCAAGTAGAATACATTAGAGAATGAAAATCAGAGATCCATGCCCTCTTGGAGCTTACGTTCTAGTGGGGGAGACATGCAGTAAATATAATAACTAAAATGTATAGTGTGTTCCAGGATGTGTACATCAAAAAAGAGAAAGTAGAACCGTGGGGCAGGAGTACCATGAGTGGGGAAAGTTGTTTTGAATATGGGTGGTCAGGGTAAGCCTCTGAGATGGACTTTTGAGCAAAAGCTTGAAGTAGTTGAAGGAAATAAGGAATGTGAGTATCTGAGGGAAGAGTATTCCAGGCAGAAGCAATACCATTGAAAGACCTGTTGGGTGGGAAATTGCTTGGGGTGCTTGAGGAGTAATGAGGAGGCCAGTGTGGCTGGGATCAGAGCAAGAGGGTGAGCAGTAGGGAATGAAGTCAGAGAGGCAGCAGGAGCCAGATCATCCATGGCTGCTGTAGGACTTTGAATGAATGCAAAGAGGGGCATGATAGTGTTTTCAGCAGGGTATTGACGGATCTGACTTGTGTTTAAACAGGATCAGTCAGGTTTTTATGTTGAAAATAGTTTGTGTAGGGTAAGGGTTGAAGCAGGGATATCACTGGAGAGGCTGTTGCAGCAGTCCCCCCAGAGAAGAAGTTAAAGTGGCTCAGACCAGGGTGTAGCAGTGAAGGTGGTGAGAAGGTGCCAGGTTGTGAATACATTTTGGAGGTAGAGCCAGCAAGATTTCCTGATGGATAGAAAGATAAAGAAGGTTTGAGAAAAACTCCAGAGTTTTTGGCCTGAGCACCTGTTAGAGTGGAGCTGCCATCAGTAGGGCAGAAAAGCTGTATTTGGAGATTTGGAGAAGATCAGAGTGCAGTTTGGGACATGTTAGTTTTGAAGTGTCTATAAGACATCTGAATGGAGATGCTGACCAGCTAGTTGGATATATCAATCTGGAGTTCAGGAGAAAGGCCTGGGCTAGAGTTATAAATTTTAGATCTATTAGCATATAAATGGTTTTTCAAGCAATGAGACTGGCTACAATTACCAAGGAAGAGTGTGTAGAAATAGAAGAGGACTAAGGACTGAGCCCTGGGGTGCAGAAGTATAAGTTTAGGGAGGAAAGGAAAAACTAGCTAAGAGCTCTGAGGAGATACTGGTAAGGTATGAGGGGAAAAGAAGATTGTATGATATCCTGGAAGCCAAGAGAAGAGTCTGGTGTGGAGGAGAGAAAGATTAGTTCTAAATTTCTGCTGATCAACAACAACAATTGGATCAAGTAAGGTGAGTACTGAATGTGACTGTTAATTCATCTAGAGTCATTAGTGAGCTTGACAAAGATCAGTTTTGGTGTACTGGTGGGGCGCAATCTGAGCAGAACTGGAAGAGAGAATGGAAGGAGAGGAATTGGAGGCAGCAAGCTTGGCTCCTAAAGGGAGCACAGAAACAGTTGTTTAGCCGGTAAGAAAGATGGAGTCAGGAGGGTGGTTTTTGATTTTGTTTTTTTTGTTTTTTGGATATATAAGAAAAACATACTTGTATGTTGATGGGGTTCAGTAGAGAGGGCAAAACTGATGATGCAGGAGATGGGAAAATTACTGAAGCATTTTCCTTAGGTAGGCAGGAGGGGATGGGATCTGCTGTACAAGTGCTGGGGTTGTTTCTAATACATGGCTGCAAGCACAGGCCTAGGAACTTGAGCTGAATACAAACTGTCTCTACCTCTGACTATAACCTTGGTCGGATGACTCTGTTCGTTAGCTTCCCCTTAGTAGTGAAGCAGGGATTGTACTACCTTGCAGAGTTGTTGTGAAATTCCAGTTGACAGAGTTTATAAAGCACCTGGTTCAGTGTTTCCAGGAAGAGGTGGCACGTTATCTCCACTGTTCTAAAATCTATGACTAACCTGGGGTGCTGCTTTAGGATTAGCAACACTAGGGGGTGCTGGAGTCAGCAGTTCGTAGGGCTAGTAACCCCTCTGTGACAACTGAGTTCTGTATTCTTTTTAAGAATATTTCCCTTGGTTAATAATTTTAGAATCATTCAGCATTTTATAATTTTGGTGGAAAAAGGAATATTATAAAATGTCAGGTTATTAGTAGTACGTTATATGTATTAAAGTTTATATCTTAGAAAATAGCAGAGAGCTTTGCTAGAAATTTTAACATTTTGGGTCTTTCCTATTACTAAATAGTAACTATAAAACTTTTCAAAAATTTGATAAATTGAAAAAAGACATGAGTCATATATATATATATTTTTCTTTCTTGTCCTTTTCTGGGTCATTAATTTCCCAGGGTAGAAACAAAGTCAAATTTTTAGAAAAGCCTATTACTACAGACTGCTTTTATAAGTCTTAAATGATACTTCTGTGATAAATTTAAATTTATTTAACCCGGTTTTGCAAATATTTCTAAATATAATGCATTCATTATTTCCTTTATAATTTCAGTAGGTACAATAAATAAATTGTTGAATGAAGGAAGAAGTAATCTTATGAAGAGGCAGAGGTAATTGACTGCCTCCTGTTTTTCAGGGAGAGGCATAGTTTCTCATTTGCCTGAAACCTCAGGGTGGGTAGCGGAGCCAGGACTTCCCTTCACCCTAGTGTACCTACTCAGCATGTTAGCCTGAGTTAAAATCTGTCCTAATTGTACATGACAGCATATCCCTCATGTTAAATATTCTATATGTATCTGTAGAAGTTTAGAGCAGGAATATATCCTTGAATAATTAGAATATGTAGATGAGAGATTTTATGGAGGAGAATTTTTAGAATTGGGCTTTAAACCACAGGTGGACTTTACAAAGGTGGATAGAAGTAGATCCCATGTGAGCAGAAATAAGGAGAAGGATACAAAAGTAGAAGTGAGTCAGCTGTACTTCTGGGTCAGTGAGGAAGGGTAGGCCTGATTGGAATATAAGAAAGAGTGGAAAGGTCGGCTAAATAAGGTGAGGTGGCCGTCTTACAGGGGTAAGGGGTACAGAGTGTTAGGGAAGATAGTTTAGATTTGATGTGTGAGAAAATAGGGAAGGTTGCTGTAAGTTTTAGACTAAAGAAGTGGTATATGAACATGATATTTCAGAAAGAATTGCTGGGTAAGTTTTTACAGGATAGATTGAAAGGAAGGGGAGAGACCAAAACTAAAGAAGGCCAACTAGGAGGCCATTAGAGCTCTCAGGTGTGAGGTGACGGCACAGGAACGGAGAGGGAGGGAGAGATACTAGAGACATTTTGAAGGAAAATAAAAGTTCCATAATTATTACCTAGGAAGGATTAAGGAGAAGGAAGAGCCAGAGGTAATTCTAAATTTTCAAAGCTAAATGTTTGTACCATTAGCAGATGTTAGAAATCAGAAGTGTTCTACGTGAGGCAGAAAAGTGTGAGTTTACTTTCGGGCAGCCTACGTCTGAAAGTCCAGAAAGACATTCAGGTGGAAATGATCATCCTGAGCAAAGGTCTGAAACATGAATGAGAGGGCTAGAGACTTGGGAAGGGTTGGAGGTCGGGGGCACAAGGTGTTACCATCATCAGTGGCGCTAGTTAAAAGTTCTGAGAGCCTGAAGAAGTCATAGCGAGTACCAGGACTGGAGCTTTAGGGAAAGTTCAGACGGTGGGGCGAGCAGGTGTTGAGGATGAAAGAGGGAAGCAGCAGTGAAGGAGAGTGGCACGGAGAGCGAGGAGCAGGCACGTAATTGATGACCGAGTCAGTTTGGAAATTCATTGCAGGCCTTGGAGAGAAATTTTGTGGGGCAAAGTGAGATCGTATTTGTGTTTAAGAGTAAGTAAGGGAAGAAGCAGGGCATGTCTCCTTGTTTGAAAGATACCAGCATTGGAAGGAGAGAGGTAAGAAGATTGAGAATGAGGGGACAAAAGATCATGCAGACACTTTATTTTTTTATATAGTGTTGCAAATATTTATTCTAAAACACTAGGAGAAAAATGAAACACATTTTCTACATTATGAACACAATTATGTAAAAGTGTCTGAGATGTAGAGAAGTAGAGAAGATGACTGGAAGGAAGTATATAAAAATAGTGAAATAGAAGTATTTTTTCTTCTATACTATTATTATCTAAGTTTTTTCACAGTTCTGTATTATTTTGTAAATATATATAAAATGCATTTTATTTTAAAAATGTAGGTTTAATTTAATTACCTTTTTTCAATTTAAATATCTTCTCAAGGTAACTTGTTTTCCTGTTTTGATCCTTTTGCTTTTGTGAGATCAAGCAAACACTTTAAAAGTTAATGGTGATGACAACTTTAAAATTTTTTCAGTGTTTTATTATGTGCCAGACATTATGCTGTCTGCCTTACATTTATTATCTTGTTTACATCCCATAACAACCTGGGGAGTAATACTGTTGTAAGTATCTACTAGGGACTTTTGGAGATGGCTGATGTTGGAGAAAGATGTAAGGCTGGGGGTACAAAATGAGAGGGGGAGAAATACCTCAAGGAGTGAAAGGACTAGAGCCTAGTGGGGAGATTGACTTAAGAGGAGAAACACCTTCTGGGAGATTGACAGAGGAATGAAAGGCTAGGAGAATAAATGCAGAAAAGTAAATGAAATTGAGAAGACTTTTGGAGCTTTCCTTAAGGAAATTTTGGAAATTAAAATATAAAGGAATTGCTGGACAGTGCCACAGACGTAGTTGAAGTCAGATGCACTGAATCTGGACATAATTTTGTGACAAATGTGTGGGTGAAATCAAAGTCAAGAGCCTTGGGGACATTGAGAAACTGAGGGGTACCTCAGTGTTCTCTGTACCTGGATAGCTGATTTGGAGAGGAGTCACTCTTCAAATCATGGTGATGACGGTGACACGGTGGAGAGGATGGAATGTAAGCAGTGAAGCAAATCATTCAGGAAGGTGGCCTAAGTCCATGGCAGCTGACTCTGATGGGTTAGTCTTGGTATTTCAAGGAGGTTTTCAGGTTGTTGCTCAGTTAGAGGGAAGGAAACTAATGTTTATTGAGCAGTTACAGCTCTGTGCCATGCATAGTGCCCATATGTTTTATATATGTTACTAAACCATACAAATCACTTACAAGATAGTATTATTTCCTTCATTTTTGATATAAGAAAACTGGGGTCATATAGCTAGAAATTGGCAGAACCTGTGTTAAAACCAAGGCCTGTTTGATTTTAAAACCTATGTTCTTTCTCTGTAATGCTAAACAGCATATTTTGTGTGGCCAAATTGTACTTTATTTGTACAATAAATTTGATTGTGAAAATCAGTTTAAACTATCATTTTTCATGCATCTGAAGCTTACTATAAAGAAAGTCAATCTCTGATTACTGTTCCCCAGTGTGTCTTAATTTTGGATTTTCATTTAAAAGTTTTAGAAGACTTCTGTTTTTTTTGCATTAACATCACACTGTCATCATGAAGCCTATGAATTTTGTGACTGGTATTTCATGTTGGTAATATTTTATTTTCTCTTATGTTAGATTCACTGGTTCTCAATTTTCAACTCCTTCATGATGGTTATCTTCTTGGTGGGCTTAGTTTCAATGATTTTAATGAGAACTTTAAGAAAAGATTATGCTCGATATAGTAAAGAAGAAGAAATGGATGACATGGTAAGCAAACATTTTACATTGTATTTATAAAAACAATCATTTTGAACATTGGAAGTGAGTCGATAATCTTGAGGACAGGTAAGTTTTAGAATTCAGAATTTTCAGGTTTTAGAAAGGTATAAATCTCCCTAAGGGGTCTCTAATCAAATATATTTTTTACATGCCCTGAGTACATGTCCTATTAGTCAAATATATTAATGTTTTTTCAGCAAAACATATGAATGTTCACCCTAAGTGGGATAAATAAATAGTAAAAATTATCTCTTGTTACTTCACTCCAGGATTTGCCACCAAATAAGGATATGTCAAACTTGTAAAACAAATGTTCACTTTTCAGAGCTTTTGATTTCAGAATTGCAGCTAGGAGGTTGTAGACCTGTATTGGTATCTTTTTAATACTGTAAAATATTGCCTAAAATTAAGAGAGTGAGTGGAGGGATTAATTTACATTTAGTTCAGTAGGTTCAAAGGGCTGGTTTGTTTTCTGACTTCCTTTACTAAATTATAGAACAATGTTGTAAGTGAGCCAGAGTGTTTTGTAGAATGTTAATGGCTGTTCTTTGTAGATATGTGCCATCATTAAATAAGTTTGGAAAATAGTTAAAGAAATTAAAATTTTAATATGCTAATGTGTTGTGAAATATCAGAGGGTAGATAAAATATTTGATACCTCTCAAACATATCTGATCAGGGACCCCCTCTCTACCCAAACAAAACAAAACACCCAGATTATCTTGACGAACTCATATTTCTTAAACACTGGTGTAGGATACTTGCTTACTCAGGTTAAAAAGGCAAAATTGACTCTGTTTTAAAAATGCTCTAAGCAGTCAAATAATATTTCACTGTTTGATACATTCCCTGTATATGTTTTTAGATTCTAGGCTGTGAAGGATGTTTCTGCATTGTTAGGGCATCTAGTTCAGGTTTCAGTCTTCTCTCTTTTGCTCTCCACCTGACCCCTGGTCATATATGAGCCATGGTCATGGCGTAAATGGCAAGAATAATGCCTGAAAGGAATGTTCAGAGAGCCAGTGTGCTTGTCTTCCAGTTTGACCGTTTCTTTTTTGCTCCTAGACCTTTTCCTTTTCCATTCTTTGAGATTCTCTGGGTACAACAAGGAGCCACCTTCCTGAGCCTCAATAATACCACAATACTTTAACATTATAAGTTATTAGGGCAATGATTCTTTTAAATTTGAAATGTCTTGATATTTTGAAACCCTCTAAATAGCTGTAAATTTGGAGGGAGGGAACTCCCTATAACTGTAATTGTAGTTTTTTACCTACTTTATGTATTTTAATTTCATTCTGAATTATTGTATTTTCTTTCTACATATATCTGTGTATAGGATAGAGACCTAGGAGATGAGTATGGATGGAAGCAGGTGCATGGAGATGTATTTAGACCATCAAGTCACCCACTGATATTCTCCTCTCTCATTGGTTCTGGATGTCAGATATTTGCTGTGTCCCTCATTGTTATTATTGTTGCAATGATAGAAGATTTATATACAGAGTAAGTTCATATCTTAACTTCATTACTTTTTTATTGTTTTTGAGTAGTTTTAATCATTGGAACCTTTTAAGTCAATCATAATTAAATATTTTCTTATTTCAATTACCTTAGAATTTAAATAGCATAAATGCCATTATTGAAAATTACATAGTGAGCAGTAATCTTCAGCTATAAGTATGTTTTTTCTGTTATATCCTAACATTACTAGCCTTACTGAACATATTGTTTGACTATAAAGGTTATATTCCATTAGAGGTATGAGCAGAGTTACTTATAGTTCAGAGCTGTTTGACAAAGTGAATAGGCACTTTTTTGAAAGCTAAAGATCCAATTAGATCTTCATAAGAAGCATAAAGATTATACAGTTACTGAATTAATACTTCATATTTACCTCCAAAACTTGGAGACTCTGCAGAACAGAAGAAAGCATTAAAAATAACAGTAAAAAGAGTGATGGAAAAGGCACGTGAGGTTAGAGAATAAATTGGATGACTTCTTATCCTATCTTTACATGGTTTCTGGTACATTTTTTCTTTGAGGACAAAACCAGTTGTAAGAAATTCTTGATATGAGGTCTTCAGGTTGTAGGAAAAGTGGTACATTCACAAAGATCTCAAGTCACTGTTCAGTGGTCCTATATATAACCTTGTGCTCAGAAAACCACAACCTTAACAAAGCAAACCTCTGAGGCTGAGGGGCAGGAGTTCTAATTCAGGCCCTTCGGATGCTGCCCCATGAAGTTCTTGGTCAGAATGATTCTTGTCTCCAGTTACATTTCATACCTCTATTTTGGTTTATGCGTTCTTTCTTATTATGCCTGGTGTTTGGTAGACAACCATTAAATTGTTGTTGAAAGAATGACTCTTTAGTTTAATATTAAATATTTCACTGTACTAAATTGCTGTTTCTTCCACTAGACAGTAAGCTCCTTGAGAACAAAGACTGGGTCTTACCTTTGAATTCTCAAAGTACCTAAAGAACTGTGTGTATGGAAGCTACTCTGTCAATGCTTGTTGAACTGAAATGAATGTGTATTAATCAACAAAATTATTTCTCTGTAGTTTCTGTTGTATTTCTTTAATATAACCTTTGCAATTTGTTTACCATGTAAACTGTAAAACAGTTGACCAAAACATAAACTGCACTATTCTGGCGGATAGTTCATATTTTAGGATATAATATCTTTCGGATGAACTAAATCCCAAATTCAGGAAGAGCATTTCAAATCTTCCAGGAAGTCATGCTTTACATTAAATACTAGATTAAGTTCACTGTGAAATTGACACTGACTGTATAGTCACAGTCTTATTAGTTAGTAGTGGGTAACGTCTCCTGGAATCCAAGTTTTTGCTTTGTTCCTTCTCAAATGTTAGTGTTACAATGTTGGCAGTTCATTTTTTAATGCAGAAACTGTTCTGCTTACAGGCCTTCAGCTTTTAGAAATACTAAATTGCATAATAGTTGTATTAGGAGGCACGTCATGCATTGTTATTTTAGTCTGTCATTATCGATGGTTATTCTGTCATGCTTATTTGAAGTGAACATACTTAATCACTTACATGATATGTACTTCAGCTGTGAGAATTATGATGATATTAAAAGAGACTAACATTATTGAGGTTCCATATTAGGAGCTTTATGCTTATTAACTCCTTTAGTTCTCACATCAGCCCAGTGAAGGGACTATTATATCCACCCCACAGATGAGCAGAGTAAGCTCAGGGAGGTTAAATATTTGACTGAGATCACACAGCTATTAGTAAGGGGTGTTAATAAGCTGGGATTTGAGCCTAGCACTTTTACTTCAGAACTTGTCTTTTAATTTTCTATGCTGTGGAAATGAAAATAGAGGTAATAAAAATACAAAGCAGTGAGAAAATGAAAAAACTTGCACAGAAATTTGTAAGACTCACTGTAGAGTAGGAATCTAAAGGATTCTAAAGGATAAAAATCAGATAATGTGACAGGTGAAAATTATTTTACCTCAGAATTACTTTCCCCTCAATCAGGGGAAAAAAATATTTAGGTGGGCAAAGGATCAGCATCAATGTGGACACCAATTAGTGTGATACTAACCCCTGAGAAGGCGTGGTGTTTGAGAAGGCATGAATAAGTGTGGTAAAATGCAGCTGCTACGCTGAAACTTCTGGTGGGGAGTGGTGAGATGTCAAGTGCAGGTGAAGCAGCTCCTTAGATGTGCCCCAACCCTTGCCCCTAATCTTGGAGAGATGAACAAGGACAAAAGTTCCCTACTTAAGCAGGTTTTTCAGTGTAGATGAAAATGGTCTATTTGGGGTGGAAAATGCCCATAGAATATTTATGAACTAAGAAGTACAAGAGTGTGTTTGATTTTTACAACTGTGACTGATACTCATACTTCCATTTAGTGGCAATGGTTCTGGGGGATACAGACTTAACTCCCTGGTAGTCATTTTGGACTTTCAGTCACTGGAGCAACCTTTTTGAACTCTGTCAATGTCTGTGTCAACCTTCATACACTCAGTTATAAACAGAATGGGTCAATTTCTTAATAATATTCTGGAAGAAATAAGTTAGTATTTTCAGTGTTTAATTGGATTCTTGAAAAAACAGATTTGGTTTTTAAAACTGATTAACTTTTAAACATGGGAAAGATAAATTTTTATTTTGCTGCCACATTTGCATTTAGCTATATATTGATGTAATTAAATGGTGCAATGTTTTAACTATTATGTATCTACATTAAGAGATTGAACATAGGTGTTTGACCAGAAGAGTGCTACATGTTTCAGGGCTCTATGATGCCTTTGTATTCTGCATGGATGGATGATGAAATATAATAATAATTATTATCCAGAAGGTAGTTAATTTATGAAAATTGAATATCCTTCCAGTGCATGTATTAGTGTCATATTCTTTTAAATTCTCTTTAAAAGAGTATTCTTTAGGTCAGACTGACAAGGTTATATGTTCTATCCACAGACTTTTACCTTCCTAGTTGTGGTGAGTTTCAGAAATGGTCTTTATTTTTAGTGAGTTAATGACATTTCTGTATTATGGCAAATGACGCTGTCATTTTATCATTTTAATATTTCTCTTTGCAATTAGACATTTAAAGTACCGTCCAATTTTATTCAATAGGAAGGTTGATCTGAATTGCATAGATATTGTTATTGGAAGAGGAGATTAGAAATTGTTGATCTGAATTAATGTTAATTTGTGAACCTATGGATTTGTAAAAGCATTTTATTGTTTATTTACTTATTTACTATTTTTTTTGAGTTATAGTCAGTTTACAATGTTGTGTCAATTTCTGGTGTACAGCACAATTTTTCAGTCATACATGAATATATATATTCATTTTCATATTCTTTTTCACTGTGAGTTGTAAAAACATTTTAAACAGTAGAAGGGAAACTAAATAGAAAAAGTCTAAATATTATACTATTTAAAGTAATAGCACTAATATTAGAAAGATTATAGTACTTCCCATTTTATTTCTATCATCAGACAAAAATCATAAGCAGTTAAATTATAAGGAGGAATATTCTAATTATTTTTCTTAACATGAATATCCTTTTCCATATGATGTGATTGGTTCACAGACTGCAAAACGGTTTTAGTGCCAGCTTCTAATATTTTTGCCAAAGAAATGTGAAATATTTGTTTAGAATATATTATGAAACTTAACTTCAAATAAAAAAAAATTAGTATCAGCCTGTTATCATTTAAGTGCAGTTTTAACTAGAAAGTCATTCCCTAGGAAACCTTTTGGATCCTTTGCAGTTTAGGGAGATATTTTTGTGTTCCTGTTTAATTTATCTTTGAAATTAAACTGAAGTTAATGTGATAGACTGTATGCTATTTTCTTTAAATTGTTGGTTTTAATTTATCATATATGTTGTCTTTCCATTTTAGGAGAGGATCAATGCTTAGTACAGCCATATTTGTCTATGCTGCTACATCTCCAGTGAATGGTTATTTTGGAGGAAGTCTGTATGCTAGACAAGGAGGTAACTTATGAGTTGTCACTTTGTATTTTTAATTGTGGATGTTAATGTTTTATTGTGAGGTATATCGAATTTAAAGTGGGCAGTACAACATCATAAAATCCTTTGTTATCCCATTTCACAGTCTCCACTGAACCTGTTATGTGTTCTATCTTGCTTTTATGGAATCCTTATATTTTATTTCCTAAAATTATGAATAATTAATAGATTATCTCCATTGTCCACTGTGAAGCTAGCCCTGAGGAACATATAGGAGAGAGTATATTTAAATTATTTGTATTATTTTGTTTTGAGGTCCCTAGTTCCCTAGATGTGCTCCACAGGGGGCTTCCACATAGAGTATCAGTTTATAGCTGAATATAAGGGCATGTTTCACAGTTTATGGATAAATGTCTGGACAGTGGAAGGAAAATAGGAAGGAAAGCTGTTTATTTCTGTTGAGTCTTAAATACTTATCAGGGGACCCTTCACAAAGATTTCTGTTATTCTGTCACAGTCTTTTGCTAAGAGAGCTTCATCTTAAACACTCCTTTGCTTCTTTTCTGTTGTGACCTGGAAATGATAGGATATTCATGGGTAATATGAGGGTACTGCTCCTTAGAATTTCTTTCTATGATGGCATTCAAGGTCTTTTAAATTCCTTTGATTTTCCTATAATTGTTTGAGGTCAGAGGAAAGTGCTAAAAGTAGTAGATTTGCATGTTTCAGTTTAGGAATGAAGGGTGTTGAAAGACCTTAAAATTATATTCCTAAGGATAGAGAATTCCTAATGTGATTTCCCAGTCCATCCTAAGCAATTAGGGGATCCTGCCTTCTTTTAATATGACTGTCATACAGGAGCTAGGCTCCAGGAGCTCTGAGCATAGGATCATTTAAAACTCCCCCAGGATATCCTGGTTTACCATGGGTTTTTTTTTTTTTTTTATTGATTTTACTAGACTTAACGTGGTCTGTGCCTCAGCAGAAATAGTTCTTTGGATTGCCTGAAGGAGTATTATTTCGGATTCCTGATGTTGTTTTAGGTAGCTGTTCATTCTCTATATGTTTAACCTCTAGATAGGGGAAATGAGTCTTACTATGCAGGTCTACCATCCTAAGGAAATAAGGATGCCTAAGGTTAACTCCTACTTTGAATTTGACTTGAAAATTAGTTAGGCTAAGAATTTTACAGTTTATGACCTCCAGAAAAGTCTCCACAGAAGAAACAGACTGTGCAAAACGGGAAATTTATTCATACTTGAACATAAATTTGCTTTTGGTTCAATTGCAAGTTAAGAACACCAAGCAAAACTTTACTATACTTATTCTTGAAAGTTGATAGAATTCAAACTTAAACCTAGAAGTATCAAATCATACCAAGTATAACCTAATTGACTGATTGACAAGCACTAAGGAGGTGTGATCATGTCCTGATATTTTGTCTAAGCGATCCATGAAAATCAGGTTAATATAGAGGTGAACCCAGAGAATCAAGAGTTTTTCAGAGTTCTTTTCAGGATTTGGACTACAATGAAGCTCAAGATCTTCACGCTGTCCTCAGTGCACTGGATAATGCTCCAGACCCAGTTTAAAGCCAGGGTGGAGTGGAACTTGAGCAGAGTCTCCAAGGTGTGGGGGAGGAGTAGGAAGCACAACAGTGCTACGCCTTGGCTAATGATTATAGCCAGTGGAATATGCGTGGGCTTCTTTTTGACTGTTGGAGGGAAGGGGAGAAAGAGAGTTGAATGTAGAATTTATTAATATGTGTCTGAATCTGAGAAGATAATGAAAAGTGCAGGAAAAGAGAATGTTAGGAAAGAGTTGGAATAGGAGAAATAATAACTTTAATTAGCTGTTACCCTTTTTGTGTTGTTCAGATGCTGAATATTAGTTTAGAAAAGAGGGATTCTTGAAACTTACCTGAGAATGAAATTAAATAGAGGTGAAAGTTCAGAATCAAGGAGTTTTTCTGGAGGAATGTCAAGATCTGAGGTAGTTAATTCTAAGAGACAGATGTTTAAAGGAACTTATATAAAAGAAAACAAGTATTACGGTATGGCTTGTTTTTCCTAGAGCACCTTCTGTTTGGGTCTCTATTGCTTAAGATTGTGGGACTCAATTTTAATAGTGATTCCGTGTTAAATCTTTATATTCTATTCCTAAGGAGTATGGAGATGCTTCCCCAGAGGTGTACTTGCTTGTGCACTCTGCTATATTAGAAAGATAGCTCCTTGTTGTGCTTCTCATCATAATGAACATGATTTAAAATTTTTGATTGTATAGTTTAGAAATTCCTTTTTTGGATTATGTAAGTAATAGATGCTCTCTGTATAGAATTTTGGCAATATAAAGAGGTTCAAAGAAATAGTAAACCATGATTGTTGAGAGAAAGCTCATGAAACACATTCTTTTGTTTTTTTCCTTTTGAAACATAGAAATGAACTTAAATATACGTTTATAATAATAATTAGAGAAAGAGTATAGGGACCGTTATTAACCGATGGGCTTTTTTAACTTTTTTTTTTTAAGTAGTGTAACCCTCTTTTTAAATGAGAGTATACATGAAACTCCAGTGTTTAGAACTGTTGCAAATGGATTTGTTCTGGTTGAAGCAGGGCTTGGGGACCTGGGCCCTTCCTTCACTAGTGACTTTAGGGCCACCTCCTAAAAGCGCCAGAACTCCAAGTAACGGTTTAAAAACACGTTTCTAGGCCAGCTTGTAGCCCAGAAAGATTGAGTGGTTAACCAACATTCACAGCAGTGACAGAATCAGGACAAAACATCAGGATATTGTAGTTCATTGCTCTTTTCCAGTACACTCACTTCAAAAGTTGCATTTCTATTAGATATACTTGAATGGCTGGACTAGTCTTTATTAGCTATTGTTTTGAAACAGTTATAAGGATGTTAAATTTCAAGATCTTTACGTTAAAATATTCAACAGTTTGGTACTCAGTGACTACCTTTTAAATATTAATATATGTCTATCTACCTAGGTCTCTGATTTTTATAGTTTCCGTTTTCTTTCAGGAAGGAGATGGATAAAGCAGATGTTTATCGGCGCCTTCCTTATCCCAGCTATGGTGTGTGGCACTGCTTTCTTCATCAACTTTATAGCCATTTATTATCATGCTTCAAGAGCCATTCCTTTTGGAACGATGGTGAGTTGCTTGGTTCTTACTTTTAAACGGAGAAAGTACAAATGTTCTAATATGAGGCCTGCTGTCTCTCCAAAGTACCTCTTATTTTGAAGTTGCAGCCAGTCCCTTCGCAGTCCTGGAAAGTTAGGTAAAGAAAAGTTTTTCTTGATTCTGTCAATCAATGAAGGCTGACTTTAAAGAAAGACAAGAGAGAGAACACTATACTTTTTATCAGAGTTGGGAGAAACTGTTAAGTGTATTTTAGAGGAAGAATGACGACACACGAGAAACTTGGGTGTTTTAAGATGGGTGAATGCAGGGGTGGGAAGTGAAGATTTTCTGTAACTTTTTTTTAATGTTGGTAACTGTACTATTTTTAGAACCTCATTAAAACATTTAGATTAATATCAGTAATATATGTTGCTGTAGATACTAAAATCCTATCATATCTTACCTATTATCACAGACTTTGAAATGTTTTAGATTATTTGAGTATATTAAAACTAAAACACAGATATACTGGTGCTTTACAGAGTTAACGCACAGTCTCCAGATTTTTCCTGTTGTTATATTTTTACTAGAAACAGAATTTTAGGCCTGGAGTAGACTTTAGTCTTAATGTACACTTGTGCAAATGTGCACACACACGCGCGCCCGCATATGCAAATTGCAGGGTGGTTACTGTTGTCAGAAAAGGGAGATGACTTGGCTAAGATCATATGGATAGTTAATGGCAGAAATATAACTGGAACCTGTATCTCCTCCTGAATTTTAATCTGGTTTTGGGTCTTTATCTATTATATGGAAGTTACTGAATAGTTTCATATAAATTCCAGATGATTTTGTTGTTTTACAGTCTAGGTTTTTCAGAGATCCATTGCAGATACATCTTTACTAAGTCTTTAATACTTTTTAGTTAGGAATATTTTGAAAATTACTTCAAAATTTAAAGTTTTTAAATTTTATTTTATTTTTTTGCAAGCCAAAGTGAGAATGGTTAGGAAAAGGGTAAAGTAATTAATTACATTCAAAACTGGAAAGGAATTTGCCTCATAGTCATTCTAGGGCATAAGAAAGTTTATATAGGGAGTCAAGTTACCTTTTTTTTTTTTTAATTAAAAAATAATTTTATTGTGGTATGGTTCCTGTAGTAAACTACACATTTTTCAGATGTACATTTTGATGAATTTTGATAGATGTATATATACACCAGTGAAACCACCATCATAATCAAGATAGCTAACATTTGCATCATAGAGAGTCAAGTTACTTCTTAAAGATGATCTGCTAAGTTAATTACTTTCATAGTGCTTTAAAAATTAAAATTATGATTCTGTTATAATCTTCCTCATAAACATTTGAATTTGATGTGGTGAAAATGATATTTCAAAGTTGCTCTATTTTACTAAAATTGTAAATTTTACTACTTTGTAAATGGGGTTTTAAATGTTAATATTCTCTGTAATTTGCCTTTGGATAATTTAGTAATTACTAATTATTAGAATACAGTATCAGACTGTATGCTGAGCCAGAGGTTTATAAAATTGATCTTTACACGGTGTATAAAAGACTGGCTGTTGATGCTTAGCAGACTCTTAAAATAGCGTGGCCTTCATTTGCATTCTAGTTTGGAATGAAGGAATACTGAATGGTTTTGGTATTAGGATATTGCTAACTTTATAGAATAAATTTTTAACTTCCAATCAGTGTTTCTTCTATTACAGTTTTGAAGTTGCTCAAGAAACAGAATGTGGAGTTATTTATTAGCATGTTGAATGTGGAATAAAATATATAGGCTTCTTTCAAGCATTTGTGTTTGAACTGGCAATGTCCTGATTATTAGGTTGATTATTGTCGAAATGCTTAAATTGAAGCTAAAGAATTTTTATATAGACATAAAGGCATAAAATGTATAAGATAGAAAAGGAGAATAAAAAGTGTCTACTCTGAGCAGGTGTCAAAGAGATTCCTAAACATAATGGCTGACAAGATGATATATTTTTTGAGAATTGCCTTATTACCTGTAAGCAAATTACTGTCTGTCACCCTAAGTAGAATTTATATCCTTTGGCATTCCAAAATTGCCTATCTTACGCTGTGTTTTCCCTTTCCATTCCACTCATACCACAGATTTCCCTAAAAGGCCAGTCTGGAAGCAAAGATAGAACAATAGTCACATTCTTGGTTTGTGACTGAGATTGAGAATAGTTGACCAGTTGGTACATCTTTGGGGCTATTAAGTAATGATAGCAGTACTTATTTCTAGCTTGTTCTTACTGTAGCTATGGGACACCCTCAACCTAGAGTGAGTCCTTCCTTTCCCCCTCACTGTTTTCACTCTCCATTGGTCCATGAGCAGTGGCTAGGATGCTCTAGAGAGTGCCCTATATTAACAGTTTGAGTTCCAGGGTTTTCACCAGTGTATTAGACTACATTTTTTTTTAACTCTTAGCTGCTAACTTTCATTTTAAATGAAAGCTTAATTTAGAAACCCAATAAAGAAAACGGATACAAGCATGATTCTATTAGTATAAATAAATTTTACAAATTCAGTATTTTAACATTTTAGATTTAATGAGAGCAATAAAGTTGTGATAAATGCAGATCTAATATCAAGGAGTATGGATAACATTCTTCTGCAATGACCAATTTATTTGGTTGAATATCAGTATTGAGAAAAATCCTGATTTCACAAATGATTTTAATTCCATGTGACCTTTTTTTTTTTTTTTTTAACAGCTTGCCTTGCAATCTCAGAGTATTCTTCAAGTAAACTAATCCAGAACTTTGACATAAAGGAGTAGGAAATTGGTTTCACAGTTCAGTCACTAACAGTTTTTAATAAACTGCTAATTTTTTTCCTTCATGTATAAAAAAGTCAGATGGGAAAAAATGCTTAACAGTTGATAATGTCTTGATGAGACTGTTTGTAAGTTCCTTTATTGACTGTTGTGCTTTGAATGAGCACATAAGGCAAGATATGCCCTCACTTCACCTGCCACTTAATTGCTTTTGACATGCATGTGCTGTAGTGCATTTGCTAGTTAAGTTTTTAGTGAGCAAAATATGTGGAGGCCTGAATTGGGTCGGGGCGGGAGGTGCAGGGAGGTGAGGGAGAATGAAAGACCAGTGTAGCATTACAAGCCTTCCTAATCAGTGACACATCTACACGGAGTCCAAGTACATACACAGAGATAGCAGGAGAGTTTACTCTGAGGTTTACATGAAAACGAATTATGATAGCTCCAGTTGTTAATATTTGGTGTAGAACTAATTTGAGTCTGTATGTTTTTTACTATGATTAAAATTAAAAAAAAAAAAACTATTTTCAAAAGGATATTCAAATCAAATGCTTGTGGAATTCCTGAAACTCTTCAGCAGGACCTGAGGGCTCTGTGGAACAGTTTGAAAACCACTTTACTAGACCATGTCATTCCACATAGGAGTGTTTTCTCCAGCTTCTTTTCAATTCTTACTTGAAATTAGAGTTCTGGTAAGTTAAGGGGAAAATACATAGGTCTCTATTACAATGTGTTAATATTTATGAGTTTTATATACGTAAGGATATCAAAATAATAAGAAAGCAATTAATAATCAATAATGACTCATTGAGACACAGTTTACCCTCAAAATATGAGATGTGTATAAATCACAATATATTCTGATAGTTAAAATGTCTTTAAAATATCTGCTTATTTTTATGTTTCACATACTATTTATATGAGCAAAAATTCATATTATTAACAGGTCTAAACTGAGGCACCAATGATTTGAGTTCCTAAGTCTGATCTTTAAAATGGAATTCCAGGACTCTCCTAACTCTCATACATTTATAGAAGTCTTATCTGGAAGGGAGATGTTGATACCCTTTGGCTTATTTAAACACACATGAGCGCGTAGAAGGATATAATGAAGATACAGAGTTTTCACTCATGTTGCTTCAAAATAGATTCTTTCCTTCTCATGTAATCACTGTGGATTTTCTACCCCACACTTCATTTTTCTCAATTTCTTCACAAATTTCATTCAGCTTTTCTCTCACTTTTACTTTTGATAAATTAGAACCTCCAAATGTATTATTGAAAGAGATCTTAGAGGTGATTCAGTCCTACTTCATTTTTAGAAGTTCAGAGTGAAAAATATCCTAACCAGAGGCTGGCTGGAAAAAGCTTGAGTGTGTCCCCTTGAGTATTCAGATTTATATAAAGAAAAAAAAATCACAAAAATAAATACGTTCCTAACTGACCACTTGGTTCTAGAATCTCTGTTTGATCTTCCCAATCACTTTATACTTTGAACTACTGATTGGCAGAAAAATATTCATGTTATTGTAGTAGACACATATAAACATAAACAGTGATAGTCTTCTGTTTTTAAGATCCTCAGGCAGTGTGGAATGGAAACGAGCAGGGTCTCTGAAACTGGCAGATCTGAATCGAAATCTTAGTTCAGCCACCTACAGTGTGATTGTAGAAGTTACTTAGCCTCTTTAAGTCTCATTTTCTTCATCTTTAAAGTAGGGAAATAACATATGTAAAGGTCCTTGTGTATATTAGGAGCTCAGTGAAGTGTAGTCAAGTGAATAAGTTGGTTATAATGATAAAAGATAGAGAATATGTTAAAAGTATGACAACTGAAAAGTGAAAGGAGAGGAAAAAGGACTAGAGCAGAGACAGTATGGGAGAATAGGGAAAATTGGCACCTACAATAGTTAAACAATGCAACTTGTGTTAGTTCAATTCTAATAGTTTTAAAACACACTCCTTATATATTTCTATTAGTATATATCTTACACAATTTTAACCCATATTGAACTTAAACATTTTCTTTTGTGATCAGATTGTTTAAATTTTTGTGTCCTTTTTGTTTGTTTTTATTAATGTTATTGTTCTCTGAGTAATCATACACATTTTAATTTAATTTACAGGTGGCCGTTTGTTGCATCTGTTTTTTTGTTATCCTTCCTCTAAATCTTGTTGGTACAATACTGGGCCGAAATCTGTCAGGTCAGCCCAACTTTCCTTGTCGTGTCAATGCTGTGCCTCGTCCCATACCGGAGAAAAAATGGTAAAGAGAATGCTAAATTTTCTGCAGTTGTTTCTCACAATATACAAGTTCTTAATGCTGTTATGTATATGTAACTTTTAGAATTGGCATGTATTTATTTATGAGTGACTATCTTAAGTTTAAACTTAAGAATTTGTCTTTTTACTTTTTTCTTCAACTTAAATTGTTGGGAGTAGTAATAAATTACATCTTTATTTCACTTTTTGTGAATTGCTGCCATTTATAGAGAAATCAAATGCTTTGGTAAGTACATTAGTGCCTAGAGGTGAATGGGAGCTAAAGCTGCAGTAGCTGTGTTACTGCAGCCTACAAGCCAGATTTGACCTGATGCCTGTTTTTATAAAAAAAAAGTTTTGTTGGAACATAGCCATGACTGTTTGTTCACAGATTGTCTGTGACTGCTTTTACACTGCGGCATGAGTTGAGTAGTTACGACAGAGACTATAACATCTGAAAAACCTGAAATACTTAACTATCTAAACCTTTACAGGAAAAGTTTGCTAACCCCTAGAATATAATTTCATTTTCCTTTCCAGATATTTTATTATTCTAAACAATATTGACACACATTTATAACCATATACTTAGCAATAAGAGATGAATTGGGATTGAGACCAATTATAATTTACTGACCTACATTCTTTATCTTCACTTCTGGGATAATATAGAGTCTCTCAAATACATTTTGTCACATTTTATGCACAAAATGTGTTTTTGAGGCTCTCCTGTAATTCAAGATTAATCCTGACAAAGGATGACAGTTATTTCTGTTTAACAGCTAAAGCATTTCTTTTACTGCAGCAGTATAAATATAGTTTACAATTCATTTAACCATCAGCTTTGAAATAATGGTTCTTGATAGATTTTTAGCTTTAGGTGATTTGTATTTTTTCAAATTTTGGACATAAAATGAGATGTCACTAATATGTTTATATTTCTAATTTTTGTAATTCAAACTTGAACAAAACATGAACTCATTGTATATATGTTTTGCCTTTTTTTAAACATTTTTTATTGATTTATAATCATTTTGTTTTGCCTTTTAAAATTAGTAAATTTAATGTTTTAGTGCTGATTTATGCTACTCTGCATTCTTTATTCTTCTAATTCTTACTAGCAGATAAAAGTAGAACAGTCTTACTGTCTGTTTATTATATTCCCCATCTTGTAAGAATAGCTGTACAGTAACTAGACTCTACATATTCATAATAATGGGCAAATATTGAAAAGCCTGTGCTCCTAGATATTTTGCCATATTATAAATATAACTTATATTCAAGTACTTACACAGTCTTTTGTAGACTTTGAAGTATGCAGGCATTTACAGAAGTGGAGGCTGAATAAAATAGCCTGTAGTTTTAAAGGAGAGTGATCTCTTTTAAGGAATTATCCATGTTCTTTTTTTTTTTTAGGTTGGCTTTTTTTTTTTTTATTAGATTAGTGTTTATGAGAACTTTTGTAGTCTTTTTTTTTTTTAAGTCAACTTTATCTTTTTTCAGGCAAGATTAGATGGTGAAGGCCCGTTGATATCCTGATGTTTGTTCACCCATTATTGGGGAGGATAAGGTTAAAGGAAAAGCATAGTCAGAAATCACAGAAGTTCGTCTGGGTCAGTAGAGCTGGTGAAGAAGAGGAAGGAGCAACATGTGACCTTGCTAACCATAGGTCACATCTAGGTGAAGGAAGGCTCATGGGTCTTTTCATTTTCTTTATATAGTTACATGGGAACCAAAATCTGAATACTAGATCTGATTCTCACTGATGTGTCTCTTTGAGCGGATCATTTTTAACCTCTGTGGATCTTGGCTTCCTATAAAGGGAGAAAAGAAGACTAGATTAAATGATTTTTAAGTTTGTTTTTTTTTCAGCTCTCACTTTTTTTCTTCTCCGTTTTTTAGTTTGTCCATTCCAGAAATAGTATCTTTTATGTGCCCCATACTGTGCTGGGCACTGGGAATACCTAGATGAATAGCTTCTGCCTGCTAGGGTTTATAAGCTGGTGATGTGTGATACGTATGTAATTAGACAGTTTGGTGTGGTGTGGTAAATTAGGTTTACGAGGCAGTGGAAGAACTCACTTCTTCCTGGGAGCCCTGGGGAAGGCTTTACCGGGAGAACACTTGAGCCAATGCTTGCAGGAGAGAAGCAGGAGGTGAGGGAAGGCCTTCTAGGTGGAGAGTTACCACTTGCAGTCAGTTGAGTGAATGAGTGAGGTTTGAGTTTTATTTTTTATTCATACTTTGGCTCCATTATAACTCAGAACTCATAATACCTTAATTGTATAATTTATAGGAGAAAGAACGACTGACTCAAGGAAGCATGAGCAAAGAGATGGCAAGGCCACAATTTGGGAAACGTGATTTCAGATAGGGGGTCTCAAGACTTTTTTTCTTTCCCTGTGACTTTCTGGAAGTAAATGATTGTAAAGTTTTTAGAAGTTACTGAGAAGTATAGAACAGGAGCAAACACTCAGAGTCTTGAGTTTTATCAGTAGCAAGAATTTATGTTCCCCAAATTCTTATGTTGGCCTTTAATGCCAAAAAGAATTTTGACAAAAACTTATGGCTAATTTAAAGGCCCATCTCTGTATTGTACCTCTTTGAATTTTTGTTTTTCTTTTTACTGGTTTGTTTCTGTCCTTTAGATTATTTTTAAGTACCAAACATCTGATTTCTATTATCTGGGTTTATATAATGTGGAAATCATACTAGAAATTTATTGTTAATTTTAATATTTTCCAGGTTCATGGAGCCTGCAGTTATTGTTTGCCTGGGAGGAATTTTACCTTTTGGCTCAATCTTTATTGAAATGTAAGTTTTGGCAGTGTATGTATGTTTTGAGGGATTAAGAAAATTTAGGAGTTAGGGTAGGTATAGAATCATCTGATGGGAAAGCATCTAACAGAATTAGTCTGTTAAGTCTGTGCTTATAGAAGGGAGTCTGTAGTTTATGTAAAGGTAGTTTTCTGCTTTGTTCTCAGATACTCAGGTGAAGTTTTATATTGTTCTTTATATTGTTCTAGACCTCTCTCACCAAATCTTAGAAATCAATGCATGCATGCTAGAGAATGCCAGACCAGCCTTTGACTACTATTTTTTCAAAGCAAAGTAACTAGGTAAATTATTACCTGCTAGTCAGTCTAGATCCTGACATCTTTGGATGCATGATCAGTTCTAGTCTCCTTCCACAGTGGCCCTCAGGAGTGCTGGGAAGTGTGTATGTATTTAGGGGTGGGAGGTTTGCCATCTTGTGCCCAATGACAGTGCGTCGTATTTGCAGTCCCCTGTGCAAAATGTAAGCCTTTTTTTTTTCTCAGCCTGTGTTCCAGTGTTCCTTGATGGGAATGCTCTGGCATTTTAGGCAGGACAGTTCTTTGTATGGTGCTTGTTCAAGAAAAGTGATCATACACCTCTGGCTCCTGCCCATTAAATGCCAGTCATTGAGACTACTCAGAATTCCCTTATATATTTCCAGATGCCCCACTGCTGATTCTTTTCTGTATATTGGATGCTTCCTTAACAGACATGATTGAATCTGATAATTGGTTAATTGAAAAAGCTGGCTCATGCAGGAGAATTACAAAAAAAAAGACATATATATAGTATTTTTACTTAAAACAACTAAAGGTATATCTTTCACTGATTTTTTTTTAAATATAGAGCCAAGATCTTGTCTTTGTACGTAGTTTATGTTTCCATCATTTTCCTTTGACATTCATAATGCATCTTCTATGTTTTCCAACCTTTTTAAAGTGGAGCAAGAACATATGGACCTGTCTGAAGCATTCTAAGTGCAGAATCCTTCTAAATTTGTAATTTGTCCCCCAGTCTTTTATAGCTATCTCACCCACACCTAATTTTATACCTTTTTTTTTAGTGGCTCACCTTGTTGAATTTTTCCAAAGCATTCAACATAATTTTCATAGAAATCACATTCTTTTTGGTCTCAGTTGTGGAATTAGAGTAAAGGGTCTTTTTTTGGTGTAAAATTGTAATGCCCTTTCTCTTACGGCACTGTGAAAATGGCATAATGCTGCTTTAGGCTTTCTTTTCCTAATTGTAAACATTATTACTCTATCAAATCTATTTTTTATTAATAGGGTGTTTATAAAATATAAAATGCATTGCTTGTATACTGTTCTATCTAGAAAAAACAAAAGAATGAGGGAATTGACTTGATCTTAAAAATAGGAATTTTTAGCTGTTTTCGTTTTTCTTTTCCACACATTACTCCTTAAGCTTCCGATTTATTCAGTTTGCTTAGAGATGAATACCCTACTGATGAATCTGTTCTTGAAAGATTATATCAGAAAATATTTTTGAGAGACTTTTAGAGGATTTAATAGATGAAAAAAGGGAAAGGGAACTGTTGGAAGTTACTTGAAAGAAAAATACTGAGATTTAAGTGAGAAAAAAGTGAGAACTAAGATGCAAGTGAGAGTTAGCAAGAGCAGGGTGAGCTTTAAGAATAAAGACTAGAAAACTGTGCTTTCATTGCCTTTTATTTAGGTATTTCATCTTTACATCTTTCTGGGCATATAAGATCTATTATGTCTATGGCTTCATGATGCTGGTGCTGGTCATCCTGTGCATCGTGACTGTCTGTGTGACCATCGTGTGCACATACTTTCTACTAAATGCAGAGGACTATAGGTGGTGAGTACTTACTCCTGGAAAGAACCTCTGGGGACCATAACATTTTAAAATAAGATTCCTTTGAAGTGTATCAAGCAGATTAAAAGATCTGTACGGAAATTTTTCTCCTTAAGATAGTGTAGGGATATTTTTCAATTATAAAAATGATGAAGATTGTAGAGGAAAAGTCGTATCAGTCAAAAAAGTTTTTATTTTAAAGAGGGTTACTATCTTAAATACAAGGAGACAGATCTGAAGAAGGAAATAGTTTATTTAAGGTCATTTTAAATAGGGAATCTGACAAAATTCAGGATCTCTCCTTCCAATTCTTAGGCTCTCTCCTTGTGATATATTTAAATGTTGTATACATGCATTTGTTTTTAAATATATAGAAAAATTATTTGCTTTAAAATCTTTCAGTGCCATTCAGTCAAAAGAATTACTTTTTTTTCTTCAGGCAATGGACAAGTTTTCTCTCTGCTGCATCAACTGCAATTTATGTTTACATGTATTCCTTTTACTACTATTTTTTCAAAACAAAGTAAGTGGAGACATTTTCTCATTTTGTATTTAGGAAACTAAGTTTGTCATTTAAATACTAGAATTTAGGCCTTATGTTGAAAGTAAAAATGAACAAACTATATATAATTTTTTTGTTTTATTTCAGGATGTATGGCTTATTTCAAACATCATTTTACTTTGGATATATGGCAGTATTTAGCACAGCCTTGGGGATAATGTGTGGTAAGTTCCGAAACTCTTGGAATATCATGAGTAGATCTTTGAGTATTTCAGAATCAGAAAAATACAGTAATTGGTAATTCAGAAATTACATTCTGTTGTTTGAACAGGAACATAATAAACTCAAGCATCTGATTTCAGTTGTTTTGACTATTTCTCAAAACCTAACTTACTACTTCCTTGATTTCTTTTAAAATTTCCTCTTTCTAATAATTCTGTATAGCACTGTTTTCCATACCACAAGTAGTTTCTCGTTCATGTTGAGAATTGGCATTTTTTTAAAGCTTAGATTTGTTGGAAGAGATTATGATGTAAACAGGTTAAGGTTTTGGCCAAATGATTTTTGTTTGGAAGTTTCTGTTCCATTGTTCATGGAGGTAACGGTGTCCAGGAAGGTAGCACAGCTTAACGGCCATGAGTACACGCTTGGCTGCGCTACCTTTGTTTCTGTACCTTGATCCAGTTCCCCAAGTTCTCTGGACCTCTGCAAAATGAGGATAATACTACTGTTTTATGGGTTTATCACAATTTACCATTAAATGGAAGAGGAAGAGTTATCAGCGTATGATAGAGTCTCTCGTATGTGTGAAATAGCTAGAAAATAAAGAAAGAACTTTTGGAAGCAGCATGATAGATGGAAAAGACATGGACTCAAGAGCCTGAGAGACCTCGATTAAGTCTCCATGCTGCCACTCACTTTTTTTGTGGCCATAGGAAGGCATAGAAACCTTTCTAAATCTCATTTTCTAATCTGTAAAATGAGCATATCTTTCAGAGTATTTATTTGTAACTGTCATGTGTGTAAAGCACCAAGTGTAATGCTGGTCTATTATTAGGTAGTAAGAGATAGCCAGTTACATGGCAGATGTGGTGGGGATTTTTTTTTTTTTCTCGATAATTTTACCTTTAGTTATTCGGTAGGCAATAGAATAAGGAAGATAGAATAATCTTGTTAGAAGTTAGGTCCTGGTATGACATTTGTGGACCTCTTTAGGGTACCAGGATTGCTTTTTCCTCCATTAAAAGAATCTGTTCTGCAGATTGATGGTTGCCAGAGGTGAAGGTGGTCAAAAGGTGCAGACTTCCAGTTATAAGATGAATAAGTTCTGGGGATGTGATGTACAGCATGGTGATTAGATTTATTAATACTGTGTTGTATATTTGAAAGTTGTGTGAGAGATTAGATCTTAAAAGTACTGATCACAAGAAAAAAACTTTGTGAGGTTGTAACTAAATTTATTGTGGTGATTGTTTTGCAACAGAAAAATATATCAAATCATTATGTTGTACACCTTAAATTAATGCAGTGTTACATGTCAATTTAAAAAAAAGAATCTGTTTTGTTTATATATACCATGTATGTGACCACGGTGCGCACACATACACAAGTAACACTGACCATAAAGTAGTAAAACTAAGCTATAAGGGAAGACGGTTCTCTTACGTTACAGTTACATGGTGTGTTTATAGCTGCTGTGATTGCCTTCCCCTGTAATAATTAGTTAACCAACTTGAGGGAAAGATGAATAGGAACTCAAGTTTAAAACAAGATTTGTGTTACATAGGAATGTCCTGTGTATCCCTAGGCAATCAGAAGTTTCTTTTAGCAGTATTTGCGACCCTTCTCTCAGAATATTTAATGCTCCCTGAACTTCTCTTTATTTAATCTGAGATCTTTCTTGATTATCACCAGCAATCAGTGAGATACAGACTCATGGGATTATGCAGAGGGTTACATTTCTTTTTTCTTGACTATATGTGATCTTAGGAAGACCTAGAGAGGTAATACCTTGACATTTACAAAGAAAATGTAATGAATTTAGCTAAATTTTTTGAATGCTTTTCCTGTTGAAATTTCATCTTGCTGCCTGACAATCTTGGCACATTTACAGTTCCCTGTTGTTCTGGCAGTGTCCCAGCATTTATTTTTTAATGAGTTTATATGCCTTCAGTGCTAATCTATTTGGGCGGGGGAGGGGAAGCAGTTCATACTGGAAATGATTAAAATGTCATCATAATACAAAAATTATACATATTCATCAAGTTATATTGCTAAAATGCTTTTTCAGTCAGTAATTGAAAGAAAAATATTTTATTGGGTTTTTTTTAAATGTAAAAAAAATAACAATGTTAAGGTGGGAAATAATTAGATGGTTATAGTCTTTATATTTTGAGCATAGCATTTTAGTTTTAAGGGAATTAAGTTTAAAAGTGTATTATTCCCAAGACATTTATTTTTCTAGAGAGCATATTCAGTAATCTCCCTTTTATAAAGTCATATTTTTATAAGTTTATTCTTGAGGTACTCATAAGATTAGGAAAAATGATTCTCTAGGTTGACACTGTTTTGCTTTTAAGCGTATCTCTGCTCAAAAGGGAACAATGTTTTCTAAGTCTGGAAAATTGGATTTGGTAGTTGGACTAGTGTTATATTATGCCAGTTAAATTTTTGATTCCAATTAAAATTTTGCATGTATTTTCATGTTATAAGAATTCAGGGTTTGGTTTTTTTTAATAAAATTGAGTGATGTTTTTTCTCTTACCTTGTAAGGACTTATATATAACTATTTCAGAATGAATTATCACTATTTTCAAGTGTAGTATGATAATTTCGTATTATAAAAAGAATGTCTATTGTAAAAATAATTTAAAAAAGGTTTGCTTTGTTGTTTGGGGTTTTTAAAAAATATTTTTAATATTTAATTACGGGAAATTTTCAAATATATACAAAAAGAGGAACAATAATATGTATGTAATGAGTCCCCATGTACCTGAACACATCTAACACAGTAATCAATTTGTAGTCAATCTTGTCTTACTCATATTCCCACCATACCTCCCCTCTTTTCTGACATGACTCTCAAACCTCATGTCATTTCAACTGTGTAAATATCTCAGTATATGTGTGTATATATATATATGTGTATGTGTATATCAAATATGCAGTGTTTATATAGAATTATATAGCTGTAATATATAACTTAGTAATAATAGTTTTAATAATATTTCAGTATACACATATATATATACGTAAAATTTCTTAATGTGTTCAGTATTTAGTTAGTATTCAGATTTACCCCACACATCCTCATTTCTCTTTTAGTACAGTTTGTTTGCATCAACATCCAGTTAAAGTTCGTGCATTGCTGGGTTGAACACTCTTTTAAGGATCTTTCAATCTGCTGATGTTCTCTCTCTTTTCCCTTGCAGTTATTTAGGGAACGTGGGTTTTTGTTTGTTTGTTTGTTTGAATTCCTGTAGAGTTTTCTACACTCTGGATTTTGCTGATTGTATCCCTGAGGTGTCACTTATGCTTCCCCCATCATATTGCCTGAAAAGTGGTACTTAGGTCTATAGACTTGATCAGACTCAAGAATATTTGTCCAAGTATATTAACAGGTAGTTTGAACAGTTAAACTTTCATCAAGAGTCTGGTTGCCTTTCTTTGTGAGTTAGCAGCCCTTGATAATTATTGCCTAGCTCAGATAATCTATTAGTGGTTATAATATTCTAATTAGCTGGGATACTTCTCTAAGGAGAAACTTACTTTCATCAACTGGTTCCCTTGAGGTACAGTTCACATACATACAGGACAGGCAGAAGAGACTTACTATTTCCCTTGCGTACACCAGTTGGTTTAATAAAAGTTAGTTCAAAGGTGCCCAAATAGGCGCATGTGGTGTATATCATTATTAATTCATGGAAGATTTACTTTTAGCTTTTGAATAATGGGCTTAGATGGTAAATTCCTAAATCTAATAGAGAATCTTCTCTATGATGTGAATGACCAGCAGTCTTGTTCTAAAGGTCCCTTATTATTTGTAGTAAGGAACTATCCAGTTCATTCATTTTTCAGCAGGTATTTATTGAATATCTTACTGTATGCCAAGTACTCTTTTAGGCACAGGAGGCAGATCCTTAATTTAACAAAACAGACAAAAACACCTTTGCTCTCTGGTGTTTTAGGTCCCATTTGACCTAAAACTAATTATTTAAAGACATTTCAGAACTCCTGACCTACTTACCTGTCTCTCTTATCCATTCCCTCAAATATGCCTGCCTTCCTACCAACCACATAGCTTCTGCAGTTTAAACATAAAAAAATGACGCCATCAGAAATGTCTCTCTAGAGCTTCAAATGCCATTGGGTCATAGTTCTCAATTCTTCCCTGAGAGAATCCCCGATCACTTTTTACTTACCTATCCATAAGGTATCATATGGTTTGGGGAACATATTAATGACCTGGAATAATCTGTGCTTAAATTTTAAAAAGATATTTTTTTATTTAACAAATGTTTGTCATCCTGAAGTTATTCTTGCTTTTATAAGAGATTATTTAAATTTATATAGTTCATAATTCATGTAAGTGATATTTAATTTAATTCTAAAATAGTATATCAGGTCAGACTTGGTGTACGACAGTTAACAGGCGATTTGTAAAACAAATGATATAATTTTAATAAGTTTGTAGAGAATACTAACGTAAAGGTGTTATCTTGGAAAAAGAATAACTTTCCAGAGCAGAGAGCATTTATTTGGTGTTTGTTTGTAAATGACGGTTGCTGTTCTCTATGCATTTGTTTCAAAACATCTTATTTTATCTTTACAGGAGCAATTGGTTACATGGGAACAAGTGCCTTTGTCCGAAAAATCTATACTAATGTGAAAATTGACTAAAGACCCAAGAAAACCTGGAACTTTGGATCAATTTTTCTTTCACAGGGGTGGAACTTGCACAGCAAAAAAAAAGCGCAAGAGATTTGGGCTTTAACACTGGGTACTTTGTGGGTCTCTCTTTCGTGGATGGCTTAAAGTAACATCTATTTCCATTGATCCTAGGTTCTTACTGACTGCTTTCTCCAGCTGTTCACAGCAAATGCTTGGATTTTATGCAGTAGGCATTACTACAGTACATGACTAATCTTCCCAAAAACTAGCTCATTAAAGATGAAATAGACCAGCTCTCTTCAGTGAAGAGGACAAATAGTTTATTTAAAGCATTTGTTCCAATAAAATAAATAGAGGGAAACTTGGATGCTAAAATTACATGAATAGAAATCTTCCTGGCACTAGTATTTCTACGTTACTGAAAAATGATGTTCCAGAAAGATTACTTTTTTTCTCTTATTTTTACTGCCATCGTCAACCTATTAAGGGACATTTTTATATATTGAACCTGGGTTCTTTTTTCACCTTTTTTTTTTCCCGATTGAACTACATCCTTTTTTTTTTAAAGAGAGAATTTAAAAACATTAAATCCTGCATGTAATATATCTGCTGTCATCTTAGTTGGACCAACTTCCCATTTATTTATCTTAAAACTATCCAGTTACATCTTAATTCCATCCAAAGAAGATACAGTCTGAAGATAGAGGTGTACTCTCTACAATGCAATTTACTGTACAGTTAGAAAGCGAAGTGTTAAATGGAGAAGATATTTGTTTTTATTAAACATTTTGAGATTTAGATAAACTACATTTTAACTGAATGTCTAAAGTGATTATCTGCCCCCTCCCCCCAAGTTAGTCTTACATCTTTTTTGGGTTTGAATGAAGGTTTTACATAAGAAATTATTAAAAACAAGGGGGGGCGGGTAATAAATGTATATAACATTAAATAATGTAATGTAGGTGTAGATTCTCAAATGCATTTGGATGTACAGGTTGACTACGGATTCCTTTTTTCTGATGATGATTGGTGTAGAAATGTGTGAATCTGGGCGGCTTTTTACATCTTGCCTACCACTGCATGAAACATCGGGGTTTCTTCAAAATGTGTGTGTCATACTTCTTTTGGGAGGGGGGATTGTTTTCTTCTGTTTTTTTCTGAGGCTCCTACAGGAGCTAAATTTGTAATTTAGAAACATTTAATTTTGTTAATCCTGTCTGGGGCACTTAAGTAACATCTAAAGCATTACTGCTTTAGAGTGTTAAAATAAAATTTCCTGACCAAATTGTTTTGTGAAAATATATGTGTTTGCAATTTGATGATATCTTTTCAAAAGGCAATATTACTGAATGCAATTTTTCTTTAATATACTGTAAACTATGCTTTTCTAGTACAGGGGACCCACACTTTAAAATCCTCAAACTTGCTTACTTCTAGTTTATCCAGTACAGTCACAGAGTGAATGACAAGGCCTTTGAATGAAATTGTGGCACGAGATCTGTTCAGGTTGGTGTACCGTATAAAGTGGGGATGGGTAAAAGTGGTAAGCTTACTGTGGGATGAGCAAAGAAAGGTTACAGTTTTCTAAGAGAAGAGATTTTAATTTATACGTCTTTCTGGAACTATCCATAATGTGAAGTTTTCCTAGAACCATTGAGTTTCTAGTTTAATAGTTTGCTATGCAAATGACCACCTAAAACAATACTGTATATTGGTATTTTTAGAAAGACTGAAAATAGCTGTATTTAAACCTTAATGAGAAACTCATGCCATTCATAGGCACATAAGATGTTTTCATTACAAAATATGTTTCTATAAAGTAATAGGCTCTGCATCTTATAATATAGCATGTGAGGACTGTAAAGGGTGAAATGTTTGATTTCTTACTACTTCAGTATGGCTGACAGGAATAAACAGAATTTTGATCAGAAACTGTAGGTACATCCTCTTCTTCAAACCAAAATGTTACATTAAATGTTTTCTACTGGTTCTCCCATTTTCTCTTTCTTCCCACCTACCTTTAAGATCTTATAAGAAAAGGAACTAAAAGTCAGTACTTAATGGCTTACATTATGTAACTTTTAAACTACATGTAAAGTACTTATAAGAACATATAGTCTATCTGATGGAGTGTAAATTGGATGGCAAGCTTCTGTCTTAATAAAATGAAATTTGCTTCTCATGAATCTTGCAAGTAAGATGTAGGGTTTTTAAAGAATGAGTGGTTTAGCTGCTTTCAGGTACACCAATTCCTTTACTAAATTGATCTCTATTTGAAGTCCTTCGAAATCTTGAGTAAAAAGTAATTTTCTAATTTCCAAGTACGTTAAGAACTCCATTAAAGTGAATATAAATCACTTTGAAAAGTCCTTGAGAAACTATGCATTGGTTTATGGCTTCATAGAGGGGCTGGATGTGTGCGTGTATGTCTTAAAAAAGATGTAATCCACAAATAGTTTATCTCCCTAGCTCTCAGCTGTAGAATAGTAAAATATAATGTTATTTAAGTTAATTAAAGGGTAGGGTTATTCTTCTCCATAAATGCTATTTGTCTTTCATTTGTTAGTGTTTGCTCAACTTAGCAACTGATGCTTTGAACACTATAAAAAAAAAAAACTAAGGATAAACTTCCCCATTGTATCTATAAGCACGGTTCTCCTGAAATTTAGCTGCATTAGTAATTGGCATCATTATGTATGTACATACATATCATATATGTATTAAATATATCCAAGTACAAGAGTCAGGTAAGTTGGAAATGTAATGGCTGGAGGGGTGGTAAAGCATTCTTTAGTGTATCATGTTGGGCTCCTAGATTGTGTTAAGTTCTCCCATAAATCAAGCCCCATACCCTTAGAATTCATTATACTTTGGTGATACCTGACCTAATGAATGGTATGCTTGAGTTTTCCATTGAGAGTGGGTGGGCCTCTTTATAAAGGTGGTTGCTACAAATTCCAGTTCTTCCAAAAACCACTTTATTTAGGGTTTATCTACAAACTGTATTCATTTTGATAAAGCTTTTGTTTCCTAAATGTTTACTAACCACCTTATACCAAATGTGTTGCAAATAAATACTATTTTAAGATTTCCTGTTTTACAAGTGTGAAAAAGAAAAAGTGTATTGATGTAATTTGTTCAGAAAAAGCTACATACTGAAGGGCTTCTGTATATGAATTCTGGGAAAGAAAAGTCTTTCTGTAATCTGTACACTGCAGTTCCATCTGGGTTTTAAGTTAGATTTCAGCATGTCTTAGTGCTTCATTCTGTTGATTTATTGGAACATGTAATAAATAGGAGTAGTGACATATGAAAACACAAGTATTCATTAATACTTTATATCTTCATAAAAATTGCATAGTTATGAAGCTATAGTTTAGCAATCAAGATGTTAAAGAGATCAGAGAAGTAAAAGTTTATAAAGATTGTTTAGAAGTGTGTACAGAAATAGACTAGACTAGATTTAGAGGTAGGGTTGATCAGAATGTTGACATATAGCTGCAGAAATATTACAAGATTTAAATTCAGTATGGGGAATAACTTTCTCTGCTGTGAGCTTTTTCTGAAAGCCATCTGATTTGTCAACATTCTTATTGGAGCTGTAGGCAGAATTGTGCAAAGGCAAAAGTAAACATTAAATTCTTATTTTACTGTATTAGGAAGTGGAAATAAACTGTTGTGAAAACTATTTACACTGAAGTATTGGTGAACTGGACTTGCTGATAATTGACTGATACAGCAGAATACTGTGTGTTTACCCTAATTCATCAGTTTAGGTCACTTGAAAATTATAAGCCTTATATAAGGTAAGAGCTTAGGCAAGTAAGAAACAACATGGCATTCTATTTAAAGGAAAACGATACCCTTGGAAAAGCAGTCCCACTTGGACTTTTCAGCTGTGTCAAACTTGGATCTGTAGATCCCCACAGAGCACAGGCAGTTGGTGACAGTGGGAAGGAAACAGTTACTGCTCAGTGATTACCTCCATTTTGTGCGCACCCTTGGTTTGTGTAGGTCATATTCCAGCTGGCTTTTTAGTAATAGAAATCCAGTACGGTATATAATGTGTCACATTTGAGGTTCTGATCTAGTCTGTTAATCTAACTGAAGTTGGATTTTTTTTTAAGTAATAAAAAGTCAAATGTACTTCCCTTGGATGCTTTATTTCTTTCCTTTTTGAAACAGGTGAACCAAGCATAAGAGATAACCCATTATTATTGGCATGCATACGGAGAGATTACTAATAGCTTTCCACAATTAAATAAAGCAGGGGTCAGCCAGCTTTCTGTAAAGAGCCTGATAGGAAATATTTGAGGCTTTGAGAGCCATACCATTGTAGCACAGCAGCTGTGGTGGACAGTACATCAACTAGTGAGCATGGCTGTGCTCCAGTAAAACAACAACAGCCAGTGGGCCATCGTTTGCTAACCCCTGAAACAAAGGATTTAAAATTTAAGGTTTGGTTTTTCCCCAAACTTTTTATTTGGAAAAAAAAAGTTAAATATACAGAAAGTTGAAAGAATGGTACAATAAGATTGGTCTTAAGAAATTACTTTTCTTTTTTATTGTCATTCTTTTGACTTTATAAAATATACAAGCTCTGACTCTTACATTCAAACCCCATTACCCCTGCGCCTGTCTTTCTCCTGATTAGTAACACATTGCATTTGTCTGGTACTTACTACTTTTTCACAGCAGCTTCACATACGTTCCTTCACAACTATGCTGCGAAGCTGGTAGGGTAGACAGCTACGTTTTGTAGATAAACTAGAGTAGCTGAGTCTCTTTTTGCCCAGACGTAATCAAAACTAGGGTCCTAACATCTTGACTACTGTACCTGTAAAATGAAGACACCTCCTCTCCAGCCTATGGAACAGATAATGTACATAGAGATCACATTGGAAACGAGTGTTCTATACTGATGGAAGGGATTCTTTTTATTGTACTGCATCAAAATCAGTGGTTCATTTCTCCATGTCTATTTGTACTTTTTTTTTTTTCATCTCCAGTTTTAACTAGTTACTTAAATTCTTGTCAGCCTCCTTGGTTCTTTTCTCCCTCTGATTTTTTTTTAAACCAGCCTTGACACCTATACTTGGCAATTCCCGTTAGCCAAATAGTTTAAATTGGTACATATTTGAGTTACTTTTGATCTCTTTAGTGAACACTTTTTGTCTAGTCGAAAAACTAGAAGTATAAGGGAATCTCTTCTATAACCAGCTTCTGGATGCAAAGTGAGAACTGTTTTTATTAAACAGCTAATCTACAGTTTAACATTAAAAAGGGGGGAGGGGATAAGCCTGCATTGGGACATGTGGAGTCAATGGTAATGTGGTCTACAAATGTATTTACAGTTATTTTCAAAGTTTTGCATGTGTAAGGCGACAGGAATTAAAATTTTTAAAATGTAGGACATGGTTGTAGGGAGAGCTTGATTTAAGTCATTTTAGCCAGCCAAAGTCACAGTCATTCTTGGTGGCTCAGTTTAAGCCACTGAGATTGTGGGGCTTAACCTTAGAGGTCACTGAGGGGAAAGAGGGTCTAGAGAGTGAGATATGGAAGGTAGTTTCCAAATTGGTGTTGGCCAGACAGGTTTGCTGCAGGTGACAGACCCAGAAGGTAGGATAGACGTAAATAGGGAAGTGTCATAGGTATGGTAGCTGCTGTAGTGTTGCCATGAAGGTGCCAGCTGTGTGGTAATGAAGTTGTCCCGCACAAAGACTTGGAGGCGTGAGACAGCAAGGCCCTGTTAGGATGACTGCAAGTACTAGACAGATGGCAGGAGCCAAGGTTGGAATCCACATGAAAGGATGGTTCACTGGTGGATGGAGGGCCTGGTGTACTACCCTTAGGGGCTTGGGTAGAGGTTTCAGAGAGCCACAGAAGGTTTTAAACTGCTGCTAAAAATTGTAACAATATTAAATATTTTAAATGACCTCCAAAAAAACTGAAAGTACCTTCCCAGTGCTCAGTAATGTAGACTAAAATGAACCAGCAGATGAGAGTGCCTGCTTTATTCTGGAGGTTCTGCTCCCTGCCTTGGACAAGATGATATATAGTAGCCTGGAAAGGCATGATGAGAAAGTGGCCTACATGGACTAGTTAAGGAGAATAAAACTTGGTAGCATGGAGATGGAGGCATTTGAGAGCTGCTACAAGACAGCTGATCACTCTGGTCATAGGGGTATAGTTGGAATGAGTTGGGTGGAGGGTTTTCCACAGGACCATGAGCCACAGGGGAGGAAACACACACATAATTAGGAATGTAATGAAATAAATTGAGCAGCTTTAGATCAGAAGGCCTTTTATTCTAAATCTACCTCTCATTTTCATGGGATTTAAAGAAAAATACATTTGAAAAATTATTTGAACCCAGGTTAGAGTATAGTATATAAAAGTGGTGAGTGAAAAATCAGAAACCATAGAACTGAGAAAAATAGTAATTATCGCTTTCAGTTGTTTCTAACTTACTTATACTGTGACCCAAATGCTTTATTGATTATTTGTTGTTTGATAGTCAAAATAGCATTTAAACAGGACTTCTGACATAAAACTGGGCAGCTTGCTCATCCTGGAGCATGGCTGTCTTCAAAATATTTGGGCAGTGCATTGGTGAGAAGCCTGGCAGCTACTCACCAGGTGGGGATTAGAGGCAATAAAAGCTCACAACCTCAGTGCTTGCACAAGAGGTTGCCTGTAATGTCTGTTTTCAGGAGGAATTCCCTGCTAATGAGGAAGCCAGCTGGCTGTTTGCCTAGTGCCATCTGGAGATCTGGAAGTGTCACAGAAGTTTGTTCGGCCTTTTAGATGTTGACTTTGTGGACTTGTCTACTGACAGGTGGCAACCTTCACTGGGTTGAATGCAGAGACCTGTGGCGTTGGGTTTGACTCCTTCCAGCATTCAGGCAGAAATGACATTCAACCCCTTCCCACACCTATTGCCTGTTTAGTGGCCAGTTGGTCTTCCCTGCCATTTGGTGGCATCCACCCCCCACCCCCACCCCCACCCCATCCCTCCCTTCCGTCTGTCAGTTTAACCAGATCTTCTTGCCCAGTCTGGCTCCATCCTGTATGTGCCCATTTGATGAAAACTTAGCATGAAGCAGGATCAACTTGCAATTCTAAGGGCCAAGACAAAGTATCCAGTAACACTTTTCCAGTAGTTAACTTTTAAACCTTAACTAGTTTGAAGGACTTGTTACCCTACTTACTAGATGAGAAGACAGATGATAATGCAAGAAATTCAAATCCTATGTAAAGCCCAGCTCTGGGCTCCCTGTCAGCTATTTTGTCATTAGTGGCTGTGAAACCATGTGAAAATCCAAAAATGAATCTCAGTCCATTTTTCTGCTTGCAGTTTACATGAAAAACAGAACAAAAGAAGATTCTACAGGGTGTGATGCTGAAAATCTCTACACACTGGTGTGTTTTACTTCTTGATTAGGGCAATTTTGCTTGCATTAAAAGGTCTTGGAAAAACCTCGTGGTAATAGTACTTTTTATGCCTGCAAATAAAAATGGCTCAGTTCTGACAATTTTTACGTTTAAGGTACAAGGAGTGAGTTTAAAATATCTCTTGATTTTCTCTTAAATTATTCAGTCATGTGTTTCTAATTGGCAAAAAAATAACCAGACTTCAGAAATTGGTCATTTTTATCCCATCAAGTTAATTGTGAGTGGCTTGTTTAATAAAACACGTCTGTAATTTAACACAAATAGCGCCTACAGCTGTTCGTTTATCAGTCTTTTTGCCTGTATGAAGCATCTTAGACTGTTTTACTAAAGGATGGGGTCATGTAGAGGGGAAATCCATCATTTGATTAAAAATGATTTAGAGTGATTTAATTCTCCCCCAAGCCACTTATGTCACCAGCCACACGTTAGGCGGGTGCTGCAGAAAGCGCCCTTCACGGTTGGACGAGGGAATGTTGCGAAAGCTGAGAGGATCGTAATCCTCGATTTTTTTCTGCGCCGAAAGCGACCAGAGAGAATATTCTCTTGATCCCTACAGAGCAACGATTGTCCGAAAAGCACGTAGCGAGTTGGTAGCAACGCGAACCTTCGCTGGTACCTGTTTCTGCGCTCTGAGCTCTAACCACTGCAGCCTGCCTTCACCCACGTGTCCATCGGGGAGTTGGAAAGTGAGTTTTGAGAATAAAACAAGGCGGGAAGTCGAGCCTTGATCTTCAGAAGCAGCGTTCTGTGGGGCTGGAGGTGTGGTGGCGCTCAGAGAAGAGAGCCCTCGGCTCGGTGGGAGCGACGCGGGCCCCGGGTCCCTGCCTGCAGAATCTACACCTCGCTCCCCTTCCTCCGAAGTTGTGGAGGTGCCGGGAAGAGGAGGGGCCTCGCCTCGGGCGCCCGAGTGATTGGCTGCCCAGGGCCCCTGGCGAGGGCTGTGTGGTCCAGCCCGGGTGGAGAGGGGCGGAGCGGCCACTGCTCCAACCACCGCCACCACAGCCACAGTCGCAGCCGCTGCAGCTTCGGCCGCCGGGCAAGTAGCTCCAAGCGGCGGCTTCTTGCGTGCCCCGACGCGGACCGGAGGACTCTGCTGGTTCTGCACCCGACCTATGCCGGGCAGCCGCGCGTAATCGCCGCGCCCAGGCGGCCGCCGACCCGACCCTGTGCACCGTCCTGAGCCTAGTTTTCGGTGCCCGCTACTCCCTCAGGCTTCGCCAGCCCCTCGCAACCATGCCCCGGGTGACTGCGCTCGGGGCCCTTGTGCCACTGCTGCTGCCTCTCCTGCTACTGCTGCTGCCGGTGCCCCGCGACGCCGGGGGGCTTGGGGAGCGCTCAGACTCCTCAGACTTCTGGGACTACTCCGCGCTGGAAGGCGAGGAGGGCGCGGAGCAGCAGCTGGAACATTACCACGACCCGTGCAAAGCCGGTAGGTGCCGCCGCCGCTGCCGCGGGGCAAGTCCGGCAGAAGTTTGCCTTTGAAATGTAAATGAGGTGGTGGGCAAGCCTGCGCTGCCGTCTATGGAATGGGTCTCCCCTCCCCTTCCCCGAGATCCCCCGGGCTCCACGGGAAAACAATGCCCCTGAGGGACTGCTTAAATACCACTCTGGCTGGGACGTCCCGGCCCCTGGTGTGCGGCGCACACATGGTAGCGGCCGCGGGAGCGTTCCCAAGGCAAATGAGGGCGGGTGCCCGAGGCCGAGAGGGCGCCCAGGGGCTGGGGCGGGCGCCGCGGCCGCCTGACAGCCAGGTGGTCAGCACCCGCTACCGCGGGACACGCTGGGCAGGAGCAGAGGAACAGGAGCCGGGCTGGGCGCGGCGTTCCCAGGCTCATATGGAGTTGCTGGGTCCGATTTCATGGCATTTGCTAAGTTTCACGCAAAGTTTCCGAAGATCTTGTGGTTACTCTTGGGCAGATAATTAAAAAACCGAAAAGCTTCACAGCAGGCAAAAGGAAAGCGGTAGCCGAAGGAGAATGTGCATGACTCAAGTTGCAGCAAACTTCCCTGTAGCCGTCTCAGCGTGGTCGCGGGCTGGGGGTCGTCCTGGGCTGGCGGAGATGGAAGCCGTCAGGTGCTCTAATCCCGCCAGGAAGCCGCACCCCGGGACGCGCGGGTCTTTTCTGGCGCAAATCGCGGCCTGGGCACTGCAGCTCTCGCTTCCCACGAGCCACCAACCGGTTGTTGCGTCCCGCCGGGAGCAGTGTCCGTGCCGGAATAGCCCCAGAAGGGCCCAAGCGCCTGTTCCAAAGAGAGCCCATGGGACTGGGGCAGTTCCCATCTGGGACAGAGGGGTACTCACGCTCTCCGAAGTCCGCCAAGACACTCCTGGCCGCTGGCCAGGGGCCGCGAGTAGCGGTGGTTATCCTGGGCAGGGTCTGGCCGTTTCTCTGGGCGGCCCGCAGAGACGAGCGGCCGGAGGGAAGCTCGCGCGGCATCTATCCGCAGAAGGGCAGAATGCTTTTTTTCCAGTTGATGTGCTAAGTGCCATGGGCCACTGTGGCCCCATTCTGCACTCCCTGAAGACCTCTGGGAGCCTCAGTTTCCTTAGCTAAATTGGGGACCGTAATTATAGGAGGACACCAAATTTATGGTAAAATTCTCTGAAAATGAAATAATGGTGAGGACACGAACTATTTGTGTTGTTAGTGCAGCGACTGTGGTCTAGGCTGGGTGTTGGGCAGGTCAAAACTGGGTGAAGTCTGGGGAAGACCAGGTTACTTAGAGGCCAGAGGACATAGAAGAGTGTGAGACTTGAGAATCTTGTGAAGGTTGAAGATCAAACCAAGCTTGAGGGGCCTGATCTTACCCTGCTGGAAGATTCCTCCAGAATAGCCATTTATTGCTGTACCTTGTGCATCCTCTGAGTTAGGAAGGTGGGCAGAGGGTTGGTTCCTGGGTGATTTGAGAAAATATCAGCAGGTTGCATGCCCTGGCTTGAGGCATCTCAGTTCCTCATTGGACCCAGGTCCTGACCAGGCTGAAGAGTCTCTGGACCACTGTTGGAATGGTGGCCTTGCCCTGAAGGAGGGACACTGAGGCTGCGAAAATGGGATGGGGACTAAGTGGGGTGGGTCAACCATCACCTGCACCTGCACCTGCACCTGCACCTGCATCTACTGGGTGTGAACTAGGGGACCTGGGAGGCAGCAGGGGCCTGGACAGGGGCAGCGGCTAGCATGTTCAGGAATGTACTGAGCACCTCTGGGACACTGGATGCTGATCTGGGCACTGTGAATCCGGGTGAAAGAGGCATAGGCCTGTCTGTGAGAGCTCCCCAGTTCCCAGTCTCAGCCTTACAGAATAACCCTGAGGCAGGTTTGCCTCTTGGGACCTCATTTTTCCCCGGTAATTTTGGTGAAAATGCTGGATAACCAGAGCATGCATATTCTGTGACTCTTCAAGCTGGTAGGGCCAGAAAGTAGAGGATCTCAGGTGTATGGTTTCAACCAGCTCTGTGCATCCTCCACAGTCATCCTGGATCCTCTCAGCCCCTTGACCTCTCCCTCATCCATGCTGATGCTGAGAGTGGCCAGAAGAGGGCGATGTGATGGGAGACCCTGGAAAATGTCACATCAGTCTGCCTATGCTTCTGGGAATGTCCTGAGCAAGGGAACAGCCTTCTGGAAGGACAATAAGCAGTTCACCAAGGTACAGGAGTCTCAGTGAAAGGACATGTTGCTCAGCTTTCGGGGCAATACTCCTTTGCTGGTTACATATTAAACTAAACCTTATGGGGCAGACTTCCTCCCATCCCAGTCACATGCTAACTCCCTGACTCCTCTAGCCAGAAGCCCTCTGCCTAGGACTTGCCTCAGGGCTTCAAACCTAAAACAGCCTCCCACTTGCCCCTTCTTGAGTGTGGGTCTCCATTCTGCTATGGACGCCAAGTGCAGACAGAGAGCTGGGATCTGTTCCCGGCCCCTCAGGAGCTGTATTCCCTGGCAAGTCCCCTCCTCTCTGGGCCTCAGTTCCTCACGCATGGAGTGAAGCTGTTGGACTAGTTAGGGTTGCAAACTGACAGATCCAGGGAGCAAACTCTCTTAGTCCACATCTGCCATCCTGCCCTGTGCCTGCTTCATACTTATGAGCACTTGAATTTGTGCCCCTGGCCCCTTCCTTCTCAGTGTTCTACAATTCTGTGAACTTTGCTTCCAACTCAGTCTCTCAGAGATAGACCAAATTGATTAGTGTTCTATCATTTGCAGTTTTACCACTTATACATTGTATTGTTGACTCTGTCATTTACGAACTGTGTGGCCTTGGGCAAGTCACTTAATTTCTCTGTGCCTTTGTTTCTTCATTTGTAAATGAAGATAATCCCTAGTAGGTTAATGTGCTTAGAACAATACCTGACAGATAATTCAGTACTTTATAAACAGATTTCCTAGAAACTTGTTGAAAGAATATCTTCATGTTGACCTTCAA
Source organism: Camelus dromedarius (assembly GCF_036321535.1). NCBI lineage: Eukaryota > Metazoa > Chordata > Mammalia > Artiodactyla > Camelidae > Camelus > Camelus dromedarius. The sequence goes on along the minus strand of NC_087443.1, from coordinate 55,277,573 downwards.
AGCAAGTTTTAAACTGTAAATTTTAAACTTACTAATGAACAATCTATTTGCTTCTGTAAAAAGGGATGCTTTAAAACAGATGATTGCAGAGTGGGAGTGGGTTTGGGACTGGTAAGAAGCGTGGGGCTTCCTGGGCGTGGTCTCTGGTGGTCCACTGGCTCTGCTGTTTGTTTTCCATCTGATACCGTGAGGTCAAGAGTTCAGCTGACTGTAAATTACAAGACATCCTTTCAATGACCATGCCCCTGAGAACAACTTTCGCAAAGCTTCTGAGGGCTTCTCCTGCCCACTTGCCCTCGCCCAAAACTCTTTAGCTGGGTTCAGAGCCAGAGGCCTGGGTCCTTATCCTGACCCTGCCTCTTACTCTCTGTGTGGCCTTGAGCAAGTCACTTCACCTCTCCACCTGCAAAATGGGGAAGGGAACAAAACTGCTTGCCTTGTAGGGCAAACATAAGGCAAGTTGTAGCTGCCTTCCTGAGACAGCAAAGTCCTAGACAGGACTTGTGTGCAAAGTCCTAGACAGGACTTGTGTGTAGATAGATTGTTTGGGAGGTGGTCCCAAGAAGCATGGTGAGGGAGCAGAGCGAGCGTGACAGGGAAGGAGGAAATCCAATGAAGGGACTGGAACTGAGGTATCTGCTTTAGTTGTTGGGGCCATGTCTCCACCTAGCCCTTCCCTAAGGCCTCCCAGAATTATCTGCCCAGGGAATAGAAGGCTGGAGCATTTATCCAAAGGCTGCTGTCCTTCATCGTTTGCTCCCTTTTCCAGTTTCTATTCCTGTGTAAAAACCCACCGACACTCCATGGTGTAGAACAACCACTGGACCAGGAATTTGGAAAGGGCACAGCAGAAGTGGCTTGTCACGGCTCCACAGCATCTGAACCTCTGCTGGGGAGACTTGAGGGGGACTTGACAAACTGGGGACTGGAATCACCTTGAGGCTCATTCTCTCGCATCTCGCAGTTGAGGCCAGCTGTTGTCCTGGGCCTCAGCTGGACTGTTGACCAGAACCTATAAGTGGCCTCTCTGTGTGGACCAGCCACGTGGGCTAGTTTGGCTTCCTCACAGCATGGCAGCTGGATTCTAAGTGCAGGCATCCCCAGGGAACCAGGTGGCAGCTGTATTGCCTTTTATGACCTTGCCTCAGAAGCTCCATGTTGTCACTCCCACCATGGTCACATGCTCTCCCAGATTAAAGGGGAGGGAACATATCCCACCCTGCCACAGAAAGAGGGTCAAAGTCACAGTGCTTTAAAAGAGCACGTGGAATGGGGAGTATGGATGCAGCCAGTTTGGGAACAAATGACCACTCCTTGAGGCTTGAACTTCCCTGCATGTTTGGCCTGCACCTGCGTGTGTGGGTGCTGTGGGCTAGACAGGTTCAGAAAACTTCCACAAGCAGAACAGTGGGGAGCCACGCAGGAGAAGCGTAGCACTGCGCAGAGTTGGGCTGAGGTTATGGGACTCAGGTTACTGATATTGTCTACCTGAGGCTCAAATAATATACAAATGCTTTGTAAACTGTGAAGTGCTCTGTCGCCTTCGGGGTTTATTAAACCCAAGGGAACTGGCTGACAGCCAGCTTTCCTTTTCAGCTGGTGGCTTGATAAATGCCAGGGCCCTCACATTTGATAAATATATATAGTCCTACATAAATAAACATAGTCAGCAGTCCCTGGCAGCAGATGGCTCAGGAGCTAGGGGTGAGAGTGCTGGCCTGGGGACTAGTTCTTGCCTCACAAGGAAGTTTCTAGTCCTTCCTCACACTTTCAGACCTTACTTCTGCCTGGAATTTGGGGGCCCCCCTCTGCTATATCATTCTCTCTCAGACACAGTGACCTTACCAATCCATCCTTATTTTGGGGTCACCCAGGGCCCTCTAGGACAGCATTCTCTGGAACAGCTCCTGCCAGCAGCCCTCACACTACTGATGTGAGGCTGGACTGTGAAACTGTGAGAGGTCAGCAATTTATCTGCTTTGGCCACTGCTCTGTGCCCAGTGCCCAGTGGCACATTACAGGTACACATCAATATTGGCCAAATGAGGGAATAATGATTTTTGGCCCTGTCTGGTCTGAGTCCATGACTGAAGGAGCCTCCAAGCTCACTGTCAGCCTGGAAAATGAAGCTCCCCTGAGATGCTCTGGGTGGAGCTGGGGCAGCTGAAATCCAAGGCAGCACTCCCCCAGAGTTTCCATCCTTCATGGCAGGGGCAGACACCCTGGCTTCTCAGGCACACAATTTCTTTCCCGTGGTGCCTCATGGAAGCCTGTCTCCTTGGCATAGCCTGTCGCCAGAGTGGGAGCTGCCATCTCTCCCCATGGGCCACAGCCAGGTGAGGGCGGCTGGCATTTTTACAACTTTATTTTTATCCCTACTTGTCGTGGTATCCTTGCTGATTTGGGCAGGTGCTGATTTGATGGAGTCTAAATATTTCAAGGCTGTATGGAAATGAAATGTTTATCTTTCCCACTTCTCCAGGCGGGAGCAGCATCTAGTCCACTTCTGTCTCCAACATTTCACCCGCAAAGTGCCCTGGGGCAGGGCACGAGGTGGTTAAGAGCAAGGGCTTTGATACTTGATAGACCTGGGTCCAAAATCTGCTGCCCATGGTCTGCTTTGTGACCTTGAGAAAGTTACTTAACCTCTCTGAGCCTCAGTTTCCTCACTTGAGAAGAACTACTAATATTCACTTCTCAGGGTTGCTGCGAGGACTAAATGAGGCAGTGTTGGTCACGTGCTCAGCACAGTTTCTGGCACAAGGCAAGAGTTCAATGGTTGATTATGACAGTACATTATTACAGTACAGAGCAGGTGCTCGCAAGTGCTTCTTGAACTCTTGCTGAAATGCTATAGAGGAAGTTGAATTTTTGTGATAAATGAACAAGTGATTTCACATAGTACAGTCAGGGATTCTTAAATTCAGACCTGATAGTTATTGGCAAACAGGGTCTTGAAAGTAAGTGAAGGGTGAATTTTTTGGTATGTGAGTTCTAGCCCAATAAAGATTAAAAAGAAAAAAGTCAGTGAGCACAAGGACGGGCCAGGCAGAGCTGGGGGAGAAACGCTCCATCTTGGCTCTTGATGAGCTGACGGCTGAGAGCACAGCTGCCCAGGCTGAGGGTTCGGGTCTCCTGGACAGGCAGAGGACGGGTGGCCCTCAGGCACCCAGCAGAGCCCAGAGGTCCCGATCAGGCCACAGCTCATGCTGGGGCGGGCAGCTTCTGGGGGAGGGGAGGCTGGGAGGGGAACACATCAGCCACTGTGGGGCGAGAATGTTCCAAGAGCTGAATGATAGCAAGGACACCCTGTTGACCTTCCACCCAGCCCCCGTAGACGAGCAGCTGGGACGGTTCCCATTTTGCATCTGGAGATACTGAGCTTCAGGCCTAGACCCTCTGCCCAACATTGGTGCTCCTTTGACTTCCCATGCTGTCTGTGTGGGCAGAGCTCAACTTCTCCAGACAGAAAAGTCCACAAGTGGGTCCCCAACTCTGACTCCAGTGGAACTCATTTTTTTAATCTTCACCATGCCCAGCCATGCAGGGATCAGCATCTTTCCCCCTGTCCCGGGGGTGGCATGTGTGTGGGGAGTGTCCTTTAATCCTCTGTCCAGCACTGTGAATGGAGAGGAGGGGCCATCACAACAGCCCCGGATCTGCAGGGCGCCTGGCACGGGCAGGGCCACACCGGGTGCTGGGGAGCTAAGTGCCAGTCAAGCTCAGCCCTGTCCCTGGGAGCTCACAGGCATGGCCTCCCCAGCGGGAAGATGCTCCTGATGGAAGCCGAGCGCAGACAGCTCGGGCCCTCTCATCCAGCGGCTCCAGACCTTCCCCTAACCATCGCTCCTCCAGCCACTGTGACAGCTCTGCCCAGCCCAGGCTGTGCATGTTTGAGCACCTGGCTCCTCCCCAGCTGTTGGTTTGGTACCTTTCGGGTCAGGCTGACTTGGATTTTCCATCTCATCTCTGTCACTCACTAACTGTGACACCTTGAGCGAGTCCTGCAGCCTTCAAAGCCTCACTTCCCTGAGTCTACATAATGCAATTAAAAGAAACTTATTTCACGGGCTGCTGCTGTATGAAAGGCACTTGCTACTTTGCTCAGCAAAGAGAAGCACTCAATGAATGTGAAATGTCACTATCACTTTGTGGCCTCCGAAGAACCTGTCATGCACAAAAGGTGTGGGGATTAAACTGAGTCCCATGAACAACACCGCCTTCCCCTCCCGTGAGAGAGAGTTCAGACCTTGCCTCTTCCGCTTAATTGCTGTGGGACCCTGAGCAAGCTGCTGAAGCTTTCTGGATCTCTGTTTCCTCACCTATAAAATGTGGATGCTAACACCTACCACGGGGGGTTATTATGAAGATTAGATGAGTTAATATAGACAAAACACTTAGAATGGTGCCTGGAACATGGTAAACATGTAGTAAATAGTATTGTTTTTATTGTTTTCACCCCCGCAGAAATCCAACAAGTTTCCAAGGGCAGGAAACCAAGTATCTGAACTGGAGCAGACAATTTCAGAATTTTGTTTCCTAGCAACGCCAATGGTGACAGTTCCTCTATACCCAGAGAACTTGCTCTAAAAACAAATCTGCCATGAATCTCACTGGCTCTTTGATAGTAGACTAGGTGGTTCCATGTACTGCAAGCCAACCAGGTGTCCAGGCCCCACCTGGAAAGCTAGCCCCTGACTGGAGCGGTGTGAATGGTGTTGAGATGGAGCCTTCAGGTTCCTCCCAGCCACTCCTCTTTCCAAAAGTATCCCTCCAGGGTCCAAATAGCTGAGGTGCAAGCAGGACCTGGGCCCACATCACATCTGATGGCAGTGCATATCCTTCTGCCACGGATAGGCAAGCAATCTGAATAGAGGTCATAACTTCATTGGTCCCCAAACCTTGGCCTTCTTACCCCTCACCATGTTTCTTAAGAGGAAGAGCAATGATATGAACCCTCACAGTGGTTACAGTGTTGCCTTAGAGCTTCGGGCCACACCTGATGGTTTACAAAGCTCTTTTCTTCTGTTCTCTCCATTGGGCTTTCAAATAGGAGATGATCTGAGCACTCACAGGAGATGTTCAGGGCCTTTATGATCCTAGGCACTGCAGGACATAGTCTGGGTGCCTGCACAGAGGAGAGACTCGGCTAAGCCTGCACAGGACATTGAACTTGTAAGTGGTTGGATAATGACCTCAAACCCCTGTTCTCCCTTCAAAGCTCATGGCCTCTCCAACCCTGGAGCAGCTCCCCTTTTCCTGGCTCTCTCTAGTTAGCAAGCATCTCCCTGCTGCCCAGTCTGAAAGTCATGTTTGTACACTTGTTCCCCAGAGTACCATAGCCCACTACCTTCTCCCTACCTTTTTCTCAGTCTTGGCTAGGAACCCAACAAGGATGAGGTAATTCTGGCCTTTGAAGTACTCTCAGTCCCAAAGCGTAGGGAAGAATAAATGAATAATACAAGATATTGAAATGTAACTGTCCCCTCTTTGTTCCTCCATCCCTTTCCCAGAAGGCCTAGGGAAGTGCATGGGTGTCAGGTCTGTTGAGGACGATGGGTCCAGCCCCTCTCCCCACCCCAGAGGGAGAGGAATTAGAGGGCCTGCGTTTCCTAAGGAGGCTCTGTGTGAGTGGCAGCCTGGGTGACAGACCAGAGCAGTGGAACATCCTGTTGAAGACACTACTTTTGGCATCAGGTAGCCCATGGCCTGAAGCCCATGGCCTGAAGCCACACTACTTGTGTGGTTTTGAATAAGTTTCTTAACCTCTCTGAGCCTCAGTCTCCTCATTTGGAAAATGGGAATGATAGGAAAACCCATCAAATAGATTTGTTCGAGGATTGAATAAGGCCGTGAACATGAAATGTTTAGTGAGCATCATTAATTGTTAGCTCTGCTCCTTGCTGTTATGATTAGTCCTGGTATTGTTCCCCATTTAAGACTTTCCCTATAAGTGACAATCTCTCATCAGCCTGTGTAGGCTTATCTCTCCCTCTCAGGGCTGCAGAGAGTTCTCTTGGGACCCAGAGCATGTGGCAAGTGATAATTTATTGCTTCACAGCTCGCTCGCTCTCATCCATGAAGCAGGGAGCGGATAATAGATAAACCAAATGCACAGAAGCAGGTTTCTCATGGTATCCTCTTAGCCCGCTCATAATACAGTTCTGCCTGGATGCAAACATAGCAACAGGAACCGAGCTTTCCTGCTGATTGGTTACAGACCTATCTGTGATCACGCCACCCTCTAACCACTTCTGTCAATTACCAATAAATATTCTCAAGCTCGCCTGCACGAGCACTTGAGTGTTGATGTTCAGCCCCGAGTCTTTGCCCACTCCACCAGCTGGGCCACTTATCTCCCGGCTCATCCTGCAATTTGCACCGAGCCGCCTCCCCTTCCTCCCACCTGGGTTACTGGCCTTGAGTTGATGTGAGACTGGCTCAAGCCAGTTTCCCACAGGAGCAGGCTTCCTTCTGCCTCAACTTTTTTTCATTTCCTTGGATGAAATTTCCTCCCTGCTGAGCTGTCACTGGTTCCCCATCCTCCGCCTGAGCTCAGAGTCCGCTGTGGCTTGCTGAGGTCTGGGCCCTTTGCTGGCAGGTGCCAGGTGGTATCTGGTGGTGGTGCCAGGTGCTTCAACCAGAAACGGGGCTTCATCCTGGATATGGGTCCCTCCCTCTACCTCTCATGCAGTCCAACCCAAGTCCTGCCAATTCTGTTTCCAAATTTAAGCCCATTCACTTCTCCCCATCTTTACTGCCCCATTTGGTCTAAACCCCACTGGCTCTCATGTGGGCTTCTGCAATGGTACCTGAACCTGCCTCCTGGCTGCCCCCTTGCTCCTTGACTTACATGTCCTTCCCCAGTCTTCGCCCCGAGGCCCCCCTAGGCTTGACCTCAATCAGGTCCCCTCTCTTAAATCTCTCATCACTTTTGTTTCCCCTCACGGCATGTTTGTAACAGGGTATGCAGTCTGAAACAGGGTGTAGTCATTGTGGGACTATTTATTTGCTCAGTGTCTGTCTCCCTATCAGACAATGAGTTCCAAGGGATAGAAACTAGACTCATTTAATTTCCCAGTCACCAGTACAGTGCCTGGCACATGCTGGGTGATCAACAAATACTTGCCAGATGAAAAACGGAGCAAATGAGATACTATAGGGATTTGGAAAAGGTAGCAATCACCGTAAGACAATCAAAGAAGGCTCCCTTGTAAGGGGGTTGATGAGACCTGAACTTGGCCGGGATTTGAAGAAGGCGGAATGCAGAGAAAGGCATTTCAGGTAGAATAAACATTGAGAGTCAAGGCGAGATAGCGGGAATGCTTTGGCTATGTCTGGAGCTGGGAGATGACCCGGTTTACTTTGCAGATCAACAGTGACAAGATTGAAAGAGGCTTAGAACAGTGAATAGCAAGCTGAGACATTTAAAACATGCCCCTTGAGAAATGGGGAGCTATTGATGGGTTTTGAGCAGAGGACTGTTATAATGAAGACATACGATGCTTAGGATCTGTAGAAGCAGGAGACAGGAGGACCACCAGGAGTTCTAGCCCTGGGAGCTTGAAGTCCAGAGTTGGACCTCAGGAACAGAAAGGAAGGGAAGATGGGGGAGAGAGCATGGCTCTGTGTGTGGAAGACGTGCCAAGCTGAGCTGTGCCTCAAAGTCATAGTGAAACATAAATGAGTTCACCCAAAGATGCTCATCAAACCTTGGGGTGCCCTTGAGATGGGCAGGAAAGGGAGATTATTTTTTAACATAAAACAATTTTCTTAATTACACAGCTAATACATATTCATTGGAGAACATTTAGAAAATACAGAGAGCAAGCAAGAGTAAATATTTCCTGTAATTCCATGGCCTAGGAGTAATTGTTGTTAACACTTTGTTGTATATTCTTCCAAATTTTTCTATACATGTGTTGTTTTTTTAAAAACGTTGTACATATTGTTTTAAATCTGCTTGTATTTCACTTTCATTTAGTACCATGAACCTCCTTCCATGACAATAAAGATGCTTATGTAATAAATCTACTTGTATAGCATCAATTTAAGTTGTTTTGTGCATAATTGTATATTGTTGTATAATTTAATTTAATTAGTCCCCTATTGTTGGACACATAGATTTTTTCCAATCGTTTGATTTTATAAACAATCGTGCTGGAGTCATCCTTGTTGCTAGATTATTATGTTCATTAAAAAAATTTTTTTAGAAAATAATTCTACCCTTAGAATTGCTGGGTCAAAAGCATAGATGCTTTAAGGGCTTCTGATTCTTCTTTTCAAATTGCCCTTTAATTTTTTTTCACCTCTTTGCACTCTTATTAAGATTAATATTCTGTATTCTAATTTTTAAAATCTTTGTTGGTTTGGTAAGAGAAAAATAATTTACAATTTCTTCAACTTGCATTTATATTATAACTGTATTTCTTTTTCAAATGATTTTGAACTTTTAAAAATATATTTTGACCATTTGTATTTCTTTTACTGTGTGCATTTCTTACTTATGGGCTTTTTTTCCTTCTTGTTTATGGACTATTTTTCTTTCTGTTTATGCTCATTTTTCAAATTAGATGGTCATTTTTAAATGGTTGTAGGAACATGGTTGTAGGAACAATGGTTGTAGGAACCATTGAAGATTAAGACTTCAACCTTTTATCTATCATGTTTGTCACAAATAATTTTGGGAGAGAAGATTTTTTAAAAAGAGGACGTTTATTCTGTACCCTATCATTCACTTTTTCCATGGAGATGACTGCATGGCTCTGTCAGTTAAGATTGGGTTAAACTGGTAGTAATGAACCCATGTTAATTGGCTGTGGCCATCGGGGTCCAGTTGGGAGACTGAAACCACATCAGTAATTTGAGAAGTAATTCAAAAATTTAATATAAAGGATTATTAACTAGCAAAAGGGGACTGACTATTAAAGGAGGCAGAGAGAACTTCAAAGAAAACAGGAATAACAGATATAGGTAGCAGTTATTAGGGAAGGAATAAATTTGGAAGAGTTCACCCCCATTCCCCCCCACCCCCCAGGCTATAACTTCATAGGAGGGAATGTGGCTGTGGCCCACTGAAAATTTTGAGATGCTGCAAAAAGGCTGACAATTGGGGAATTGCCCATTGGAGTCCGGGCAAAACTCTGAAGGTTGGGCACCTTCAAGTTGGGTCTCCTGAACACTGCTGGCAGCCACTCCATCGAAGCAAGAAAGATGAGACTACAGGAGCCAGGAAGAGAAGTCCCATTCCTTTGTGGTGTCCCTCTAGTGCCCTCTACTGACAAAGCCTGATGTGCCCGCTGACGAAGGAGAAACGTTTCAGGGTTCAGCCCCTGTATCACAAAGCATGACAAAGAAGGGTGGATTTAGAGCTGAAAGGCAATATACTGACAGCTGGAACACTGACCTAAAGAAGTTAGAGGTTTATTTCTCACATCAAAGTCTGGAGGTCTGCAATCTGTGGCCAATATGGCAATTCTGCTCCAGGAAGTCGTCCAGGGTCCAAACCCCTTTCAGCCTGCCCCTCCACTCTCCCTAAGCTGAGGCCCTTGTCTTCATGGCCCAAAATGGTAGCCAGAGCTCAAGTCATCACACATACAGTCTTGACAACACAGGCTTGGGAAAGAAAAAGGACATGTGAGAGAAGGTTCCCAGGAGATGCCATTTGCCACTTTGGCCTTCCTCTCATTGGCTGGAAGTTAGTCACATGACCAGATAGCCATAGGGGATTCTGGGAAATACTTCTTCTGGAAGGCCTGGAACGGAACATCGCAGGTCCTATAACTAGGGAGGAAGGGAGACAATAAGCAATCTCTGCCACTTGCTGGACCTTTATGAAAAGAATTTAGTCAAAATGATGACAGGCCCATTACCACTGATGAACATTTACTAGACACACACGGTAAGATCTTAGAGTCAAGTCTTGTGGAACGTTAGAGCTGGATGTTACCCTCCGGATTATTCTGTTTTTCGTGTTTCCTGTGAGAACCCCGAGGGCCTGGAGGGGCAGTAATGCGTGGTGAATCACATGGATAGCTGCTGGCATGCCTAGGCAGTGGATCCCAGGGCTCATTTACTCTCCACCTAGTGTATCTTTCCCCTCTCTGCACGACTTAGGGTCTCCAGTGGGCTTTTGTCTTCAGAATGAGTCCTCCATAATTGCACTGGTAACTTAATGCTCTACAAGAGATCATTACACAATGGACATATTAGGGCTTATGAGATATGCCTGACCCTGGAATCAGGCACATAAAATGCAAAATTAGAGCCCAGGAAGCTTCTGGCTTTTAGGGCCTAAATTGCACCCTTCTCTCCGTTACTCAGCAGAGGCCATGTGAGCTTAGACTATGGGAAAACAGCAGGTATGAGAGAGTGGTGAGTCATATACTGCTGGAATTAGGCAGTGAGCTGTGTTATCTTAGGCCAAAGTAGCCATTCACTTTACCAGTCAGAATGCCATCTTCCTATTTGGCTATGGAAATAATGCAAGGATTTTCTTAGAACAGCAATATAAGCCAGCAATATAAGTAAGGGACTCCTTACAGAGGCAGAATTAAGGGAATCAAGAAGAGCATGAGGCACCCAAAGACCAGCAAGTCTCCCCTGTGGTTGAAGGGTCAGGGGAGGGAGCAGTGTTACAGGAGCTGGAACTGTGCAGGAGGCAAAGTGGCCAAGGGACACGGCACCAAAGCAGGGAGAAAGCAGGGAAGAAATGCCTTCATTTCTCCCCCTTCTTCCCTCTGATCACCAGGGTCTCTTCCCGGTTGAATGCAACCAGAAGCCAGAGAGCAGGCAGACCTTGGAGGAAGAGGTCCATAGCTTCAGCCTTCCTGGGCACAGAGCAGGGCAGAGAGGGTGGGAAGTAAGTATAAAAAGAATAACTTGAATCATAGCTCAGGTCTTGCTGCAGATATTCATTTATGTGGATGGAGCTATTTTTCGTATCTTTACAACATAAATCTGGAAATGGCCCGTGTGTGGCACCTACCATGCCACTCCTGCCCCAGGCCAGTGGCAGGCATGGCTAATTGATCACGGGCCCTTTTTCTGTAGGTCCATGTCACCTCACAGCACTCAGAGAAAACATTACCAGTTGAGTGGGATTGGCACGTGAGATGAAATGTATTTGGAGCTATAAAACTTAAGTAGCCTTGCAGATATGTCCTACCTGCTCATGCCAATCTTTTGTTTTCTGGGAAATTACCTGAGCATGTATTTCTTAAGCCAGGTGAGTCCTGTTTGGAAAGCCAAGCTGTGGCATGGCTCTGAAATACATTGGTGCAGCCCCCTTGAAATATAGATGAAGAGGCCAGGCAGGAGACCATATCTGCCTTGAGCAAGGTGGCCACCAGCCTACCTGCCACACGGACCCTTTTGGTTCCTCTGTAAAATGGGATGGTGTCAGCCAAGGCAAAAGGCAGGACTGGGTGTTCTTTTAAGGTGGAATTAGTGTTCAGAGCTGAGTTCCTCTGTGGTATCCATCTGTGTGTGGTGCTCTCCTAGGTCCTGATTGACCTTTTTTAAAAAATTTTTTTTTATTGAAGTATAGTTGATTTACAATATTGTGTTACTTTCGTATGTACAGCATAGTGATTTAGTATTTTTGCAAATTATATTCCATTATAGGTTATTACAAGACAATGGGTATAATTCCCTGTGCTGTACAGTATATCCTTGTTACCTATTTATTTTATATATTGTAGTTTGTATCTAGAAATGCCATACCCATAATTTGTCCCTCTCCCCTTCCTTCTCCCCTTTGGTAATCACCAGTCTGTTTTCTGTATCTATGAGTCTGTTTCTGTTTTGTATATACATTCATTTGTGTTATTTTTCAGATTCCATATGTAAGTGATACCATATAGTAATTGTCCTCTGTCAGACTTATTTCTTTGTCTGACTAAGCATAATATTCTCTAGGTCCACCCATGTTGCTGCAAATGGCAGTATTTCATTCTTTTTTATGGCCAAGTAATATTCCATTATATGTATATGTATGTATGTATGTATGTATGTATCTCACATTTTCTTAACCCAATTTCCTGTTGATGGGCACTTTGGTTGCTTCTGTGTCTTGGCTATTATAAATAGTGCTGCTATGAATATTGTGTTCATGTATCTTTTTGAATTAGTGTTTTTGTTTTTTCTGTATATATACCCAGTAGTGGAATTGCTGGATCATATGGTAGTTCTGTTTTTTGTTTTTAAAAGAAACTCCATACTATTTTCCACAGTGGCTGTACCAGCTTACATTTCCACCAACAGTGTATGAGAATTCCCTTTTCTCTACATCTTCTCCACCATTTGCTATCTGTAGAGTTTTTGATGATAGCCATTCTGATGGGTGTGAAGTGATACCTCACTGTGGTTTTGATTTGCATTTCTCTGAGAGTTAGTGATGCTGAGCATCTTTTCATGACTGACTTTTAACACAGAAAGTCCTATGGACTCTCAGGTTTCTATTGTGTCCTCTCGGACCCCTAAGATCAGATTTTAGATGGATTTGAATAGAAATTCTTAGCTGGAACAAACAGCCAATGGGTTACGGACATTGCCAGCATGTTGCAGGGCATAGATGGCAAATAGGTTCCCAATTCATCTATCATTTCCATCCATTTGTGCTGGTCCTCTGCAGACTGCATTGCAATGGATTTGGAGGCTGTGTCCAGGTTCAGTAGACAAGAGGGCAGTGATTAATTAAGGATATTTGCACTGGCAGAGAGGGCCTAAGAGGGACACATGTTTGTCTCATATTTGTCATTCCTGGTGAAGGGGAGGAATACTGGTTTAAAGTCAGCAGATGTGGCTCCTAGATGTAATATTTTGAGCAAGTCATTTAACCTTCCTGGATCTCAGTTTCCTCATATGGAAAACAAGGACATTTCTTAGATGACTTTTTAACTCTCTCCACCTTAGAAATTCCATGATTTAGAGTAGTTTTTTTAAGTCTTCAATGTAAAACTTGCAACAAATCTGTTTGATCCAATTACGCTATTCCCAGCTCCGGACCCCTCTCTGCCATATGCTTGAGTGACTAAGCCATCCATGCCTTGTGAAGGCCATTTCCCCAGGCTGGAGCAGCTGGAGACCCTGGAGACAGGGAGCCTCCCATACTAAACAGATTCTCCTCTTTAATCTCAAATGAAAGATCCAGGAGGCATGATTCACATCTCGCCTGTTTCCTCTCCTCTGTCCTCCGCAGGCCTGAGCCTCTCCCCTCCTGCTCTGCAGACGCGCCTGAATGCAGAGTCCTGAAATTTAGGTTCATGGTTTCAAAGTTCATGGTCCTGAGAATAAACAAAAAAACTATTGTGGTTGCATAGAGCTGTGGACCCCATTAACACCGCCCCATGAATATTTATAGCGTGGAACTACAAAAGAACATAGAGGCCATATTGTATTTCCTAGAATTTTCTTTCCATGGGGTCCTTTCTCTGTGGGTCACTTTAATGTAAGCTTTGCTTATTTAGTTGCACACTTTAAGCCGATTAACTTTTTACTTAAAAAAAAACCCTCCCTGTTTGTTTGTACATACACTCCCTTGACAAAGATTCATAGAAAACTGCTTTAAACCTGTTAAATCCCTCTGCTGGAAACTTGAAGTGAACTAAATGTGTCTCTGGGTAGGATTTCCCTGTAACTCTCCCCGCCTCTGGCCCCTCCACCCCACCTCAGCCTGGTTCCTGAGAGGAATTCCAATGGTTCAAAGGCTCCAGATTTAGTTCCTCCGGTAATCTCAGCTTCTCTCTAGATGACTGTCTCACAGAACGTCAGCGAGGTCCTTCCTGAGCGGTTTGTTATGGGGATGGACAAACAGCAGGCCCTGGGTGGATGCTCTACGTTTCTCTAATAGAAGCTGTGGTGAAATTAAACATTAGAGCTGGAGGGACCCCGAGACATCCACTCCACTGGTCTTGAAACTTCAGTGGGAGCGAGTCACCTGTGGGGATGGGCGGGGCATGAGCTTAACATGCATATTGCCAGGCCCTGTCCCTGGAGATTCTGATTCCATAGATGTGGGAGGGGCCTGGGGAATCTGCATATCAACGGTCTCCTCAGGCACTTCTGACAGAGTGGTCTGTGGCCCTGCCTCCAGAAACCCTCAGCAGGTTCAGTTGTCTCCTTGTATGGGTGAAGAAAATGCCACCAAAGGGAAGCGTGACCTGCCCAATGTCACACGGAGCATCCAAACTCCCTCTTCCCGGTATAGACCAGTGGTTCCATACTGCTTTAACTTGGGCCTTTCGTGTCCCAAGATGCAGCTCCACTGTGGAACATTTGTGATTCCGCCATAAGTGGGAAGCTAATAGGAAAATAAACGTCCTGCAAGTCTGGGCTGTAAGTGTGGAAATGAAATCAGGGAATGGCCTGGTTGGTGGACGTGAGATGAGGTGAAGTGAGTACCTGCTGGAGGTCATTCCCACAGAGTAAATCTGGGACTCTGTCAGTTTTGGAGTGAGCCCTGGGGAGGCGCAGGGCTGTGACTGGGATGGACTGGAAGGTGCGAGGTGGGGCCAGAAAACAGTCTTGCGGAGGGTGTGGTTGGTGACTGAAGGCAACAGTACAGTTGAAGGCATCTCCCTCTGACTGGGCTTCTGCCTGCTCACAAGCTCTCCAGCTCTGCAGGCCCCAAGCCAGGGGCCAATTAACACCCCCAGGACCCTTCCTCCCCACCATGAGACTCTTGGGATCTCGGGTGGGGCGGAGAGTGAAGGACCCTCTGGCCAATGCCTCCTGCTTTCTGTCCCCTCCAAGCACCCCCACTGGGCTATCCAGTCTTGGCCAGGCCAGTAGCTCATCTGGAAACAGAGCTCATACCTTTGACCTTGAGATCAGCCCCCACCTTGAATCTCAATTCTAAAACCTGGGTCCTGGGTGAGGCAGGGAACTGAACTCCAAGTTTACAGCCAAGAGGCCTGTGTTCAAGCCCCGCCCCCTTCTCAGAGTTGTACCAGGTGGCCGGGCTCAGCACTTTACTTTTCAGTGCCTCAGTCCTGAGAGAAGAATGAAAACACCAGACTTGGAAGCAACAGAGAGAGCCGTTCCAAGATAAAGGGGCATGTGTTGGAAGGGCGTGAGCTCCCTGTCACCAGAGGTGTGTGAGAAGAGGCCACTCAGACATCATATGGTGGGTTGGGTCCCCTTCTAGTTCTAGGAGTCAGTAATTCCTGGAGGACTGCTGAGGAGTGCAGCAGTCTCCCAAAGGTGTTCCTTAGGATGGAAGATTCAGTGAAGAGAAATTCCAGGGCAACCATGTTGGGAAATGCTGCGTTCTCTTTCTCTTGGAGAGTTGTGATATTTTTTAGGATTGTAAAGGCTCTGAGAAGTCCTGCAGTAAAGAAAGCAGTTTATTTCATTTATTGAAATATAGTTGACTTATGATATATATGTTTCAGGTATACAACATAATGATTCACAATTTTTAAAGATTAGACTTCATTTATAGTTATTATAAAATATTGGCTGTATTCCCTGTGCTATAAAATATATCCTTGTAGCTTATTTATTTTTTGCATATTAGTTTGTGCCTCTTAATCCCCTACCCCTATGCTGCCCCTCCCCTGTTCCCTCTCCACACTGGTAACCACTAATTTGTTCTTCTTATTTGTGAATCTGCTTCTGTTTCATTATATTGACTATTTAAGAAAGGAGTTTAAATAGTATTTATTACCTTCTTAGAATGTGAAACTTTGGTTGAGGAGGGCTGTAATTTGGGAATCAGGGAGGCCTCTTTTGACTTGAAACACTCATGAAGCCTCACCCTGCCTGCATGACCTTGGCCAATTCCTACCTCCTCACTGGGCATTCCTTTGAGGTTAATGTATAGAAGGCATGTAGCCTGATCCCTGGGAGAAAGTACCCCTGTTCGGCTGTAGATGGGGAGAAGACAGAGGGCAAGATGCTGTGCTGTGAGGACCCTGAGATGGGAGCTGCAGTGATGGGGCCTTTCCCTGCAAGGAGTGGGTCATGGTCATCTTTTGCAGCCTTGAAGGTCAGGCTCATGGATTAGATGGGAAACATGATATAACTCTAGAAACCATGAGGGACTTTACAGATATTTATTGTTATTACAGAAGAGTGCTGGAGCTGGCGCTTACCTGCTTGGAAGAGCCAATGGTACAGACATCCTTCAACTCCACATCCTGTGACTTTGATGTCAGCCATGGTGGGAGTATTTACACCAGGGAAAGGAGGCTCTCCCTTCCCCCAGCCAATTGTTAAATATCAGCAGACTCTTGATTATGTATCATTAGAAAGTATTTCTTTAAAAGTAATCTCCTTTTATATTTTCAAATTTATTATACAATAGCTTTAAAGTTTTATTGACTTCTTTAAAGGTTTCTATCTTTGATTTCTGAAAAGCAGTTTTCCTATTGTATTTCATAATCTATTCCTGAAATAGTTACTCTCCAGAGCTTTGTAACAAAACACTACCACCTGGTGGCAACTCCCTGAATTGCAGGTTGGAGATCCAGCGGGGTCAGCCAAGACTGGAGCAGGTGGTATCTTCATTGATGTGCATTTCAGGTGCTTCCTACCGCCTATCCATTCAAATCCTACATTTCTGTGGAGAATTGCCCGGCTTGACCTCTTCATTACAGCCATGAGAGGCATGGAGAGGCCTTGATCTCGGGGGCATGGTTGAAGGAGGCAAAGTCTCCGGTGCCTTGAGTCAGAGCTTCTCAAACTCCACTGTGCGCACGATCTACCTGGGGATCTTGTTCACATGCAGCTTCTGAATTGGCGGGTCTGGGGTGGGCCCTGGGAGTCTGTATTTCTGTCAAGCTCCAAGACCAGGTCGATGCTGCCTGTCTATAGGTTACATTTTGAGTAGCCAGGGGTTGGTGGTGGAAGAAGAAAGTTACCCAGGTGCTATCACCTGGAATCCACTGAGAGTCTTCTTTTAGGAGACTGCCATGGGCTATCCTTTGCCTTTTGGTAAAAATTCCATAGCTGTATGCTTTGAATGTACAGACTTAGCTCATTTGATTCTAAATACTGTTCAGCCAATTTATTGATTTAATTTTAAAATTTTTATACTTTTTATTTATCTGGGATTTATTTCAGTGTGTAGTATGACATTCAAAGCCAACTTGACTATTCTTCAAAGAGCTAATTCATTTGTTTCAACATAATTCATTGACTAGTGCCTCTCTTTCCACAAATTGGTGAAACTTCCTTTGTCATATATGAATTTTCTCATGTAGCCTAGGGATTGCTTCCAGACTATTTCATGTTGCAGGGTTGTCGAAGCCTTATAACATATTTTGGTGTCAAATGAGGCCAGCCCCCCTTGGGTACTCTTTTTCTTGATGGTTATCACCTAATTATGCAGATGAACTTTGATATAATTTTATCAATAATAAAAAATTATTGGGACTTTGATTGAAATGTATTAAACTTACACATTAATTTGGAAAGAACATTTTAGGAACATAGTATATCTCTCCTTTCATGTCAATCACTTTTTATAGGTTTTAGTAGAATTTTACGTTCTCAGCATAACACTACTTTTTGTGTCAAGGTTATTCCTAGATATGTGATGCTTTTGGCTGCTATTTGAAACAGAATTTATTATTTTATTTTATACTACCTTATTTATGTTATATTGTATATTATTTAAATTTTTATTTTATATTATTTATATTGTATATTTATAATACAGTCATGAGCCACATGTGGCAATTTAAATTTAAATTAATTAAAATAAAATAAAATTTTAAATTCAATTCCTTAGTTACACTAGCCACATTTTGAGTGCCAGTAACCACGTGTGGTTGGTTAGTGGCTACCATATTGAAGAGCTCAGGTATAGAGTGTTCCCACCATGACAGAAAGGTTTAGTGCAGTGCAGTGTAGTGGGTTTATTTTTAATCTTGAGAAACCTCCATGCTGTTTTCCATAGTGGGTGCACCAATTTACATTCCCACCAACACAAGGGTTTCTTTGTTGCCCCATCTTTGCCAACACTTTCTTTTCTGGTCTTTTTGATAACAGCCATTCCGACAGGTATAAAATGATGTCTCACTGTGGTTTTCATTTGCATTTCCCTGATGACTAGTGATGTAGAGCATTTTTACATGTAACTATTGGCCATCTGTATGTCTTTGCCCATTTTTTAATCAGATTGCTTGTTTTTTGCTATTGAATTGTATAAGTTTTTTTAATATATTTTGGGTATTAACATCTCATTAGAATATGGTTTGCAAATAATTTCTCCCACTCAGGAGATTGTCTTTTCATTTTCACTGATGGTTTTCTTGCTGCACAGAGGATTCCTAGTTTGATGTAGTTCCACTTATTTGTTTTTGCTTTTGTTGCTTTTGCTTTTCTGTATCATATTAAAAAAATCATTGTCAAGACCTATGTCAAGGCGTTTATTGCCTATGTTTTCTTCTAGGCGTTTTATGGTTTCAGATCCTATGTCCAAGTCTTTAACCATTTTGAGTTAATTTTTGTGTTTGGTGAAAGATAGTGGTCCAGTTTCATTCTTTTGCATGTGGCTGTCCAATTTTCTCAACACCATTTATTGAAGATACCTTTCCCCATTGTATATTCTTGGCTTCTCTGTCCTAAATTAATTGACCATTTGTGCATGGGTTTATTTCTGGGCTATTTGTTTTCATTGATCTGTGTGTCTGTTTTTATGCCAATATCATACTGTTATAGCTTTGTAATATAGTTTGAAATCAGGGTGAATGATGCCTCCATGCCCAATTCTTTTTAAAGCCCTTATCTTTCTTGTACCTTATCAAACACAGCTACTGGCAACCAAGGCATGCCATTAACATTCTAACTCCCAGTCTCTTCATTTGAAGCCATAAGCTCATTCAGTTTATCATCTGCCTTCCAAGTTAATGCGGGCAGTGGTTTTATCAAATACTTTATCACTGCGTAACATAGATCACTTCCTTCCAGCCTTCAGTAAAAGTTTCCTTGACATTCACTGCCTGGCCCAAAGACAATGGATTTTTGTTACAATAGCGTACCACTGCTGACAGCAATTAGTCAGGATATAGTCAGTATTAGTCAGGATAAAAAGGTTGTGCTCCAGTAACAAAGAGCCACAAATCTCAGAGACTTATGAAAATAATGGCTTTTATTTTCTTCATTCATGTTACATACCCACCCTAATCTGCCATCCCTCTGCTCCACATCATGTTTACTCCAGAACTTAGGGAGACAGAGTCACCTCTACTTGGGACATTGCTTGTCCTCTGGGAAAGGGGCAAGAGGACATGGTGAATCATGCCCTAGCTCTTAAAGCTTCCTCTCACATTTAATTGGTCAGAACAGGTGAAATGGCCAATCCTGACATCAATGGGGCAGAGAAATAGAATCTTTTCCCAGGGAAGGGCAGCAAATACTGTGAACAAAAGTATCACTTATTAGATTATCCTTTTTCTTTTATATCCTGTGGACTCTGAAGAAGAGAGAAGCAGCTGTCTTTGTGGGGTGGTTTTGCCCAGAGCTGCCTATAGTGACAGTAAGACAGGGTGACCTTTCAAAATACCTTATAGACCTAGGCCTTTGATCTTCATGGTGGTTGGTCCCAGCCATGTGGCTTTGATGCACAGAATTATTAGCTGTTGTTCTTCTTTCTCAACAAGCCCTACCTTTTAGGCTCAAGGAGAAATTTGATTGGATGGACTGTCATTTATAGAGCTTGCTACTCAGCATCCAGTGCCCTCTGGACCACTAGTAAATTCCTTTCTTGATCTCCAGCTTAAATCAACCCACTTATGTTTTTTCTTCCCAGCTGTCTTTTGGGGAGACATTGCCTTAGATGAAGAGGACCTGAAGTTATTTCACATCGACAAGGCCCATGACTGGGTCAAGCAGTCTGTGGAGGAAACAGGACACAGCACAGGTGAGTACTATGTTCCCCTACCCCTGCCCTGGAGGGACAGGTCGGGGACTGCAGCAAGGGTAGATGTGGACCCCAAGTCATCAGTATGTGACCTGTCAGTCCAGTGCCCACCTGTCGCTGGAAAATCAGAGGGGTCACTCCTCCTTCTCCATTGCAGGCTGTAGAGCTGGAGCCTCCAAGTTTGCTTATCCTTCTAAGAAAATCTTTGTTTGTCTCTTTATCCAAAGGTTCAAACTTGAGCTTAGAGAGTTCAGACTGGACCTCAGAATAGGTTCTCAGGACTCTGGCCTCAAGGTCCAGCACTTTCCAACTGGAGAGAATTCCAGGGTGGACTCCATTGAGAGCATCTTTAATGGTGATGCTAATAGTGATTAGCACTGGGAGGTTACTTGCTCAGGGGTACTGTGCACTTGCTTGGCTGAAAACCCAGGAAAAAATCCCCTGGGGCTGGGAAACAGACTTTGATTACTCTTCTCCCAGCCTCCTTCCTTGCTTTCACCTTGGGGTGAGTAGTAATGGAACTGGTCTCTTGAGTTCTCCTCCCCATCCTGCCCACTGGGCTCAGATGCCTCCCTTGTGTGGAATCTCTCTTCTCAGAAGCAGCCCAGGGGGCCGAGCTGTGGGGGCTGATGAGCTGTGTGGCTGATGGTGGCTTATTGTTCAGTGACTAAAGCTCATGTGTGCTTGATGCTGCACTGTCTCTGCTACCTGCAACCCCTCCGCCCACCTTCCCTTCCTTTCTTTCGAGGAGTTTTTTAAAAATGTGGTAAAAACAGTTACCGTAAGATCTACTCTCTTAACACATTTTTAAGTGTACAGAGCAATATTATAAACTACAAGCACAAGGTGATAAAGAAGCTCTCCAGAACATTTATCTTACAAAACTGAAGTCTTATACCCCCTTTTAAGCACTAGCATGGGCCTAATGCAGTGCTGGTAGGAGAAAGGAGTAAGCTGTGACCTCTGCCTTCGAGGAGACCTTTCACACCAGGCAGACAGGGCTTTATGCATTCTTCTGTTGACAGACATGTGGACAGTTTACAGTTTGCGGCTATGATAACTAAAGCTGGTACTGACATTCTTCTACATACTCTTCGGTGGACACATGCACTCATTTGCATTGGGCATGTGTGTACCCAGGAGTGGAACTGCTGGGTCACGGGATGTACATAAGTTATTAGTAGATGCGGTCAATTTTCCCACTTGGTCGTACTGATTACACCTGTGTGGGTACATATCGATTTGGAAAACAGGACAGGTGACCATGCAGGATCCAAGGAGGCCTTTGGGTCTTAGTCTCTCCAGCTTGGGGACCCCACTCACACCCTCTGGGCCTGCCCAGATACCATCACGAATGCTCAGGGTTCCTCCTGCTGTCCTTGGGGACCTGCCATGGCACAGCATGGGGATCCCAGAGAGAGGCTGGGTCGTGGCCAGCCACCCTGCTAGCTGTATGCCCAGCTGCTGGAGAGTTGCCTGCCCGGAAGGTGGCCTGAGAATGCTGCAGTAAAGGGAAGCCTAGCAGCCCTGCCTTCATCTCCCAAGGCCGCCATGGTCAGCCTCATGGTCTAGGAACCTGAGTATCCGTCTTCTCGTTCCTTCTCCCCTGTGTGCTGAAAGGAGGCAGAGTCCACATATATTCCACTCTAGATACCCCTAGAGGTGGCCCAGCACCTTGTGCCTGGCCAGCATCATTGGAGAGGGGAGAAGGAAGAGGCAGACGGGGACCAGCAGGCCCTGGAGCCGTCTCCCAGGGGCCTAAGGGATGAGGAGTCTAACAAGGCTTTGCTCCCAGGAAGGCGGTGAACGCGCTGTCACTGTCAGCAGGCCTTGGCGTCAGACTGCCTGGGAATGAGTCCTCGAGCTAGGCCTCAGTTTCTTCATCTGTCAAATAGAAATAGTAGTCATCCTTACCTCAGAGTAACGTCATGCAGACGAAAGGAAAGAATACTTGTAACGTGCTGAACACAGTAACTGGCACACAAGAAATGCTCACTAAGTATCACCTCTGCCTCCTCTTCCTCATTATTAGTAGTAGAATTTATAGAAAGAACACTTACCGGGGAGAGTTTAGGTTAAAGTGGAGAATGGTAGATTTGCTACATACTGGTAGGAACTTTAGGGGCCTGGGCATGAAGCCTTTGAAACATGTACCTTTCTGCTGTTTCCTCCTTCCCGAGCCTGAGATATGTATTTTTTGGGGGGTGTGTTTTTATGGCAGGGTGATTTTTATCCTGATCACTTTTCTCTGAGGGTCAATAGTACTTTGCGACTAAAAGAGTTATTTTATTTTCAGAATGGAATATTTAAAACTGTTTTTGCTGATTAAACTAATACTGCTGGCTGTGAAGAAAAAAAAAAAGTCCAATAGCTCAAAACTGTAGAAAGTAGAAAGTGAAAATCCCCTTTTATCCCCACCCCAGGGGTCGCCGTCATGATCTGTTTGCTGGATTCCTTCCAGCCTTACTGTGCGTGGGCCATGTGTTTTTTAAATGTAAAAGGAAATTTTCTTAATACCTTCGTGTGTAACCTGCATCTTTAACACCACATCACGGATGTCTTTTCATGCAGTACTTTGTGGTCTCTCACATTTAATGTACAACTCGGCCACCATTTATTGAACTAATCCATACAGAGGTGCATGAGGATAGATTCCTTTTTTTTTCTATATTTTTTTTCTATTAGAAACATTGCTGGTGCGAACAACATTGTGCATAGATCTTTAAATATTTGCTTTGATTTAAAAAAAAGCTAAAAAGGAACCACACCTTTATCCGTTCTTTGTACTTCTAAATGTGTGAAAGGATGTACTCTTAGATATCGGTTATCTCATTTCCAAGCCTCAGTAATTATGCCTGGTTTTTTTTGGGGGGGGAGTGCAGGGAATAGGAAGAGGGCTAAATCCCTGGAGGAGGGTGGGATGCAGTACAGCCCTGAAGGTCTCTTTTCCCAGGTTTATTCTGTGAACTTGGAGCTGATTTCCTGGTTGCAGAATGAAAAGATGCCCTAGAAGTGACTTGGTCTGCATCATTTCCTAGATGTGCCCAGTGTCCCAAATTCAGTCAGTGGCAGAACCAGGACCAGAACCCCAGTTTCCCATATCTCAGGCTGTGTGTTCTCCCTTGTACCTACCTGTCTGCCAGATGCCAGTTAGAAGGAACGGAGGACAACAGAGGTGCATGTAGTCATTCCTTTGCCAGCCCTGGGAAAGTAGGCTGGAGTCTTTCTAGACTGGGAATTGAGCAAAGACCTTGTGCCCTAGGTGGCTTAAGGGCCCACTCAGGGCACTGTGCTGGCCACGAAAAAGCCACTAAGGGCTCTGGGACCCCAGCAGGGAGCAGCCTCGCTGTTAGCTTAGTTCCTCAGTCTCCCTGTCTCCAGTCTCTCCTTACCCATCCTTCCAGGTGAGCTCCTGGGTCTGATTTTGCAACCACTGTACTAGGTTGAAAAGCTTCCCATCCACCACCAAATTTATGTTTACCTGGAACCTCAAAATATGACCTTATTTGGAAATAAGAGTCTTTGTGGATCTAATTAGTTAAGGACCTTGAGCTCATCCTGGATTTAAAGTGGGTCCTAAAAATCCAATGACTGGAGCCCTTGGATGAAGAGGGGAGGATACCGAGAGACACAGAGAGGATGCTGTATGAAAAGGGAGACTGGGATGATGCAGCTCCAAGCCAGGAGCACCGAGGACTGCCGGGAGCTGCCACGAGCTAGGAAGAAGCAAGGAGGAGTCTCCCCTAAAGCCAGCAGATGGAGCATGGCCCTGCCAACACATTGATTTCAGACTTCTAGCCTTCAGAACTGTGAGAGAATAGATTTGTTATGAGCCACCCACTATATGGTAACTTGTTATCGCAGCCCTGGGAAACTTACACAGCTCTGCTCCTTAGAACCCATCCGTGGCTCCCTCTCACTCATCAGAAACATTTCTCATCTGGCCCCGAAGGCCCTCCACGCTTCATCCACAACCTGCACATCCAGCTTCCGTCCCTCTCTGCATCCTCCAGCCAAACACAATGACGTCGTGTCTGTACAGGCCCCAAGGGTCCTTTCTTCCAGCCTTCAGTTCCAAGTCTTCATTCCACGGAAAAAAGACATGAATGTCCAGAGACAGCCAAAGACTCACCCAGGGCCCTACAACTGGTGGGATTTGTGACACCTCTTTACTCAGCACAGCTGCTGGCTTGAGAGGCCATTGGGTTTGAAAGAGCTGTTAAAATCAACCTTATTTGTTGCTGGGGGTTGGGGAGCAATATTTCCACCCATGTGCAGACAGACCTGTTCCCCTGCCGTGAGAGCTGCCAGAGGAAGTGGCAGCCGCCTCTGGGATGTGTGCGGGGGCCAGGAGGCAAGAGCGCATTCTTCAGGGAGAGAAAGTCCTTCTGTGTGCATTTTATTTGCAGTGAGAAGAATGGGAGTTCTGGGCAGGCATGGGCCAAGCTGTTCTATGAATGGGGCCCTCGAATTAACATTGCAGAGTTTCCTAAAGCTACTAATCGGATTAGCTGTGTAGTGAAGGAAGTACTTAGCGGGACACACACCCAGACACACACGCAGGCACACACACCACACACACTCTCCCATCCTCTTGCATCCTCTTCAAGGTGGTGCAGAACCTGACAGCCCCCTTTCTGAGTTCTGGGACACCCCCCACCCTCACCCCCACCCCCACACTAGATGTGGAGGAAAGGCCCGTGCTGTTGATGTTTCGGACTTTTTGTTTGTTTGTTTCTTCTCTAAAGAGTCTAGGAGGTGAAGTTGAAGATTCTCCTCTTTGCAAATGTTTGGAAACGTGGAGAGGAAATCTCATCTTGCAGTTACCTCCATCCGGGTAATGGATCTGATTTCTTGCTCTTTGTAATGAAGACTCTGAAAGGGGAAGTGGTTTTGATTACTTCCTGGCTCTGATGGAAGCTGTCGTTTCCCGCCTTGTCTATTCTGAGCCACTGGGCCATGTCCATCTCTATTTAAGAAACCAACCTTGTGCTAAACCCTCACTTCCTAAACTCCTACTGTCTGTGTAAGGCATCCGCATGAGCCCGATGTTTTGGCCATTGGAGTTCAGAATAATAAATTAGCCGGAGAGAGTCAAAGACATGAGTTCAGATAACTTGCCTCCTCTCCCTGGGCCTCATTACTCAGTGGTGGACCCCACAGAGACTTGGACTCGAGTTCCTTTTCCTACTCTGTCCGTGACTTGGAGGAGCACATACTACCTTCACCTGCCCCAGCGTTCCCCTCTGAATAGAGAGCCTCATAAAACCACATCCTCATTTCTTTTGAGCCAGTTTGAGCTCTGGACTTGAGCTCTGGTGTCTCAGGCCAGAGAAAAGAGAGGAAGCAAAGGCCATTGGGCATCAAGGATCTAAATCTAGGCACGAAATGCTAATGCATAGCCGTGAGAGACCCAGGTGTATTACATGGGTTTCTGGGCTCTGCCTTCCAAGGTTTGAGGGTCTAAAAGAGACCCAACACATCTCTGATCCCAATACAGTTTTAGCTCTGAGGTCCGTGAGGGTGAGGTTATTTTGAGCAGCCCCATCAACAGGCTGTGGTTTTTGCATCTTTGCTCCTGTGGAGACATTCCCCAAGCTTGGTAGACATGGCTTCATCTTTTCATTAATTTTCTTTATTGGTGATGAGAGTGCTGCTAATTGAGAAGTGTCCAGAAAGAAATGGGGGCAGTGGTGGCTTTCTGTGACATCTTGTAGAAGGGGCAATGCCCTGTGCGTATGGATGAACACCAGGGTAGACTCTTGCTGGAGCAGTTCATTGGATTCAAGGCTGTCGTCTCTCACATCATGCAATGCCAGTGCCATCCCTGTGAGGTCTGGTGGCCTCTGCTGCTGGACCACTGGCTTAGACAGCTGAAGAGGGACAGGAAGCTGTCAGGGGCACTCTCACTCACTCTTCCCACTGTCTCCTGAAGAGCTTTGGAACAAGGTCTTGGGGGCCTCCTTTCTCTACATACATTGTACTTGACATTTGTGATTTGCAGACCCTTCTGGGAATTTGAAGAATATTTTCAGCACTTCTCTGAGAAAAAGGTACATACACAATTTTGCTTGCAATTTCAAGAAGTTAACTCCCAAGTTATGAAACTGGTCCACGGTCCCCCTTTTCTGTCTGATTCCACTCTGCTGGAGATGGTCTTCTCACGTGGACATCCTGGATCCTGTAGAGCTGCAGTGTAGAAAGGTGTGGATGTTGGAGTCAGGCAGGCCCCTCTGCTCCGTACTGATTAGCTGTGAGAGGACTCCTTCCTTATTTATTAAGTGGGATATTAACACCTGTCTTGTGGGGTGGGACGGGGAAGTCTGGTAGATAAGGCATTTAACCCCGAGTCTGACACCTGGTAGGTGCTCAGTAAACAGTAGCCACGTGGTTGGCTCTTCTGCCTTTTCTTTGCCTGGGCCCACCTCTGTGTTCCAGACTCCACACTCCCGAGATGCCTTGGAAGTCTTTTCCTTTGCAGTTCTCTGCCTGCACCCTCCCTGGGGTCTCTGGAGCTGGGCCGCCCCCAACATGATCTGGCGGGATACTTGGATTTAGAGCTCACCAGCACATGGGAAATCTCTATCAGTCCGCAACACAAAAGCCTCCTCTAGTCCTCCTGAGTCAAACTCGAGGTCATGAAGTTGGCCACACAGAGACCTGAGAGTGGGTTAGATGCTGGTTCTTCTTTGATAGCAGCAACGAAAAGAAGAGCAAGCATTTATTGTGGGCTAATTATGTCTTTAATGCTCTACGTACATGATCTCAGTTAATCTTCACACAACAGCTCCATGTGGTGGGTGTTGTTAGTACCTCCAGATGTGAAAGCTAATGTTCAGAGAGATAGGTAACCTGACTTCGATCACACAACTAATTATTGGCAGAGCCACGACTGCGACTTAATTTGGTGTAATGCCAAAGGCTGATTTTAGCCTCTACACTGCACTGCACTGCTTCTAGAAACAGCTGCTGGCATCACCACTAACCCTGTCGCCTTGAGCTGTGAAGATTTGGTCTCCCCATCAGTACCCCTGAGAGATGATGAGTAAAGGCAAGGACGGGTTTCGTGCCCTTTTGGGGACGCCCTCATCCTGCCTTCTGTTGACTCAGGTTGCCGTTCAGTGTGTGCCTTGCTGCATCCACTAGACTGTCACCAGCTGTGACTTGTCTTCCTTTGGTCCTGGCCCTCCCTCTTCCATTCCAGCATCAGCCTGGGCACAGACAAACCCTTGTGAGTTGTGGATGGAGCCTCAGGAGTGCCTGATGGTGTCCTTGCTCCTCTGCTCCCCCAGGCCAGTTGGGGTTAGGACTGTTTATTTGAGTATATGATGCCTGGAGTTTGAGCCAGCAATGAAAACAAAGCTCGTGCTCAGGGGTGGTGCCCTCGGGCTGGGCAAGCCCAGATCGCCTTGTACAGAGTGTCTTAAAAGGGTATCCTTTGGCCACGCAGACAATAGTTTATCTTTCCTGATCCCTTCATACAGATCCCTAGGTGGAAAATGTGGTCCTTAGGTCTTTTCCAAACCAGAGATGGGGTGCCGGCATTTCTGCTCCCTCCTCCAGGGCTCCCCTCAGCCCTTCTCTTTGCAGACCTCCTCCCGCCCAGCTGACAGCTCCATGTCACCCCTGCCCCTCCTGTGAGAATTCGCCTTGGCTTCCATGGTCGAGAACTTGATCTCTATGGCAGCACTGCTACTCTGGCATGCCCTGCCCTCCCCTTGTGTCTGCCCTGCAGCTCTGCTGACCCTCTCACACCATCTTCTTGCTTAGAGTCCTTTTCTCTCTCTCTCACTTCCCTCCCTCCTTCCTTCAAGTAACAGATGTTAATTGGGGACCAATTCACACCAAGGATGCAGCAGTACCCACCTTCTCTTCTGCCTTTACCGAGATGGAGTTTTAATGACGGAAATGATTATGGTCATGCTTTGGGAGTACTGGAGGAATAGGGCAGGCTGTGGGGGCAGTGGGACCTGGGACCCAAAGAGCTCTCTGGTGTGGGGCACCACCAACCTCCCAGAAGAGGCATGGTCCCCTGGGCAGAACTTACACCTGGAGAGAAGGCCCCAGGTGACGACTGTCATCCAGGCAGGGGTTGGGGTTGGGCATTCAGCCTGGGGCATAAGACCTGATGGGAGAGCAGGACGCAGGAATGTTCCTGTGAAGGCAGAGACCCAGGCAAACAGCATCAGAGAGGCCTTTAAAAGAACTCACAGAGAGTTCCAGTGCTATGCGGGAGCTCAGTAGGACAAGGCAAGGACCCCTGGTTTTTCTGCGAAGAGGGTATTAAGGAGGCCAGCAAGGCAGAGACGTGGCCTGAGAGAATAAAATGGGGACAAGGATCAGAAATTAAGCAGAATCCCACAGATCAAAATCGGGGTCAAAGATGACGTGCTGCTGAGCCCCTCGAGTGTTGAGCCCGAACTCCTTAAACCCTGCTGACCGAGGACAGGGCTGGCTCAGAGCACAGACAGCCGTCAGCAGCTGGGTGAGGAGGGGAGGGCTGGGGTGCAGGAACCGGGCAAGGCCTGGCAGTTATTCTGCTCATAAAGTTTTCAATTTAGTAAGATGATTTGAAATGATAAAGAGGCATCTGATAAAGTGCACATGTGCTCTCTGGGAAGGAAAAAAGAATGCAACATAAGGATTCTATCATGTCGTTCCCTGGGGCCTCATTCGGAGGCTGACTTATATCTTGGGTTGAAGCCAGAGTTCACTGTGAACTTGAAGTGTTGGGAAAAGTCAATTCATCTTTAGGCTGATTTTTATTGTCATCACATTTTTCGGAATTTGAAGAAACTGGGCTGGGAGTCCACTTGGAGTCCCAACGGGGTGCAGAGCCAGGTTGGGGAGGGGCAGTGACCACCCTTGGGCACCCATCCAGGGAGCCGTTATCCCAGGACCCCTCATGGGCCTGGAATCTGGGAGCCTGAGTCAAAATTGGGAGATTATCTTGAGAAACCAGGACAAACAGGAGTTTAGTGCCTGATACTCTAAGCGAGGTTCTTTCAGTTTTGAGATACAGGATCCCACTCAAGAAAGCTCACATAAAAGAATTTATTTAAGGGTATATTCCCATGGCTGCCTAAGGACAGAAGCAGAAGAGCTGGCCTTCTGGGGACTCAACTAGAAATTGGAGAGAAAAGAACAAGGCTGGCTTCTTCTCTCAGGGACCACAGAGTGTCTCATTTTTGCTTTTTCTCTTCTTTTTGCACCTGACCCATCATGGCCATCATGCCCAAGTCTACACCATGATCCTTCTTCTCGAGTGTTTCCCACTGAATGCCTATGGTGCCCACCTACATAGGGGTCCTGGGGAAGCCCAAGGAGTGGAAGAAATCTCCGAGGAACAGAGTGTAAAGGTTGCTGATCAGCTCCCCTGGGAGGCAGGAGGAAGAAACAAAGTGATAATGGAAGCAGGTGGTGGTTCTGTGTCTGTAGCACAGGAAGGAATAAATGATTGGAGTAGCTCTGGTTTGCGGAGGTGACAGGTGAGTGACTTGACCTCCTAGGTATGGAGATGTGGAGGCAGACTTCTTTGGAGTTAACCTGGTCTTCGGGCCAAGCCTGGTAACCTCACACTCACTTTGCATTTATATTCATTTCAGGGGGAAATACTTTATGCATTCCCATCAGCCATCTTAATACATGGAATCTGGGGGCACAGCTTCATGAGAGCTGAGTGTGGCTTGTAACAGGTGGGGATCTAACCTTTGCCTCTCAGTTCAGGCCATCAGAAAGGTGGTGCCTCACCTCCCCAAGCATCACTCTTTGGTTCTCCTTAGTCTAATTCTGTTTTCTCTTTCTGCTAACAGTGTGTGCTTTCATTTGCATTTATTGAACAAAATTCTGTTTTTTGTTCTTAATTGAAATAGTAGGTGATCTCTAAAGCAGAATAAAATGAAATAAACCATACTTAAAGGATTTTCATTTACACAGCCCTCCAATCAACTGTTCCAGTATTAGTGTCCTAGCTAGAAACAATATTCCTTACCCTGACTTAAGAGAAACCTGCAGTGAATCCTTTTTGACAGAATAAAGGATGCTTTTATCCAATAAGTAATCTCTCCCTAAAAAATTTTAACATAGCATTTTTACCTTTCTTGCACCTTTGCTCCTGTTTTTGTTGGCCTCTCTTGGATGTGTACATTTTGTTACAGCTGGAAACTGACCTTTGTTTCAAGTGCATTTACTACTCAAGTGTTTTCTTATTAGGTATGATAATGAACTAAATTGTTTTTGAACAGAACCAGTGCCACAATCCTCCAGTTATCCGATGCGAGGCATGTCAATTCACCTCATCGGACTGCCTCACCTGTAAAATGGAGGGTTGGATTTTAAGCTTCCTGAGGGCTAAGAGTGAGTCTCTCAGTTCTTTTGCCAAGTGACCACCCTTGGGCACCCCTACAGGGTGATGAATGAATGGGGACTCAACACATGGTGTCTGCTGTGTGCATGGCTGATTAGATACCCTTCATGTGATGCCTCGTGGAAATTTAGAACAATCTGCTCAAATTGCATCTAACCTGAGATCTTCCAGAGACCCTGCAAGGGGCTCCCACAGGTGTTGGTGGCAATGTGGCTGTCGCCTCCCTTTGTCCCATCTTAGAAAACAACAAACAGCAGTGGGCTGGAGAAAAGAGGTTGAGAAAGGTCAGACTGCCTCTCTTCCCAGAGACGTGTGAGGGATGATGCTCACTGTGCACTGGTGACAAGGAGCTGGACCGGGAGAGCTGGAGATGCAGCTTGAGGGGTGGCAGGTGGCCCTGCGGTGAGTTTGGGATGAAACTTGTCTCCACCATGCTAACCTGTGGTTGAAGTGCAGAAAGGCCTGGACAAAGTCCCGTCGCTTCTAGGGTTGTTTACACCGAGGTCTGCAGGTCATTATTTCTGTGGTTTCCAAGGAGGTCCAGAGAGAGAAGGTGATGATGGTGGTGGAGTTGCCAATAGAATCTCATCCTGCGTTCCATCATCTTATTTCTCTTTGGTGTCCTTTAATGAAACTATCTGCCCACAAACAGTGAGGGAAAAGCCCCAGTTGACCTTGGCACTGTGCCTCTGAACTTTATACAGCCCCCATCCTTTTCCTACTGCTCCTGGCTTCTACTTCCCAGGTTCTCCATGACCCTCCTGCATCCTGGACTTTGCTGCCATCCCCTGAGGAATTCCTGTCTTCCCTGACAGGGGCGCCCCCTAGAGGCACGGCTTCCCCATTCACTCTGCAGCCCAGAGGTCCTAAGCGGTCAGCCCACCAGCCAAATCTGGTCTGCAGATGTGTTCTGTTTGTTTTGTAGTGCTTAGATTTTTTTTTTTTAATTTACTGCCAAATTTTAAAAATCATATTTCCCATAAAAATCCAGAACTCTGGCTTCTCTTGAAAAGTTGGAAGATCTGGCCACACTGGTCCAGCAATCCCACATGGCAATAATCAACGGAGTTGTGTAACAGTGGGCTGGACTCCAGAGGAGCAGGTTCTCTGCGGTTTGCCGCAGACCCCACTACTCCCTGTTCATCTTTTTCACACTGATGTGTTCCTTGTTTGGACCCCCACTTCTAGGCCTAGGCATCTGAGTTTGCATATTGGGCCAGTGGGCAAGAGACACCATCCTTGGGCCTTCATTCAAGTCCCAGGACACTGGTCAGGGCTGCTTCTTTCTTCTCCATCAAGGCAGGAGGATCCTAGGCTTCAGCTATTGCCTGGTAGTCTGGAAGAAGATCATTCTTCTGGAGCCTCTTTTCTTCCTTTCCTTGAACTTTCCATCTCTGGCACCCCCTTGCAATACAGCATGCCCTGTCCCAGGCTCTGGATGGCACTGGGTGGGGGGGGGAATACAAAACAGTCCGACAGGACAGCATCTTGCAGGGGTAGTTTATGACCCGGCACATGCAATGACATCAGCAGTTTCCTCCTGCCCCAGCGAATCAGTGGGATGGGACCGTTAATAGATCTCAACCTCTCTGAAACAAAGGGTCATTTCACTTCGCTGACATACGCCATCACCCAGAAAAAGCACTAGTCACCCTGACCTCTGTTTTCCTATATTACCTCTTAACAGTGAAGCCATTGCTCTGCACTTCTCGAACTGAGCTGACTTCTGTCCCAAAAGGTCATAGACAGACCATGGAGCTCCGTGGTCCTCTCCTGCGTCTCTCCTCCAGTTCCCTGCAGAGGGCTTGGCCTGCTCTTCCCTCCTTTGATTTCCTGAGTCCCTTGCTACTCTCTCTGTGACCCAATAGATGGGGTTTGCACTTTGAGACATCTGTAAATCTTGATCGATCATTTGGTCATCTGAGCAAAGGCCACGTGATAAAATCCTTTTAAGGTGTTCTATGAGGACAAATGTATGACTCTTCTGAAGAACTTTTTACAGAGTAGGGAGAAAGTGTTAACCCTTGGGTGCAGGTGACCCTTTCTTCACTGTCTGGGATTTTTCCTTCCTTCTTGGCTCCTGTCAGACACTAAGAGACAGAGCAATGATGCAAAGAGCAAGTGCAGGGCATTAGATCCTCCCAGCTCTGCTACATACCAGCTGGTGACCATAGATCAAGTGCTTTAATCTCATTGAGCCTCAGTTTCCTCATCTGTGAAATGGGGATAACAATAATAATTCTTTCCCCACACAGGTGCAGGAAGAATATAGACAACTGAGATAACATAGGCAAGCATTAGTCTTATTCAGACCAGTCCAAAGGGACATATTTGCTAAGCATCTGCTATGAAACCACACAGTGGAAATAGCAGGATGTTGTCTTAGTCCTCAAGGAGCTAAGTGTCTTCTAGGGACAACAGACTTGGTCCACAAATAATTATAATCTAGGCATCATTATACAGTTATGATCAGGGCCAGGAGCTTCTTGAAGGCAGGGACTGTATCTGATCTGTTTTTCTGTCTTTGGCACCTGGTATGGTGCTCAGCACAGAGAGGTGCCCTGTAGAAGTGTGTTGAATGAGGGGAGGAATGAACAGATGAATGAGTAAGGGGCCAGGAAGGGAGTGCATATGGAACACAGAGGCGAGGGATGGCTTCGTGGAAGAGGCAGAGCTGGGTCTGGAAGGATTCTGATTGGGGCTGAGCGGGGAGGGCATTGCAGGTGGAAGGCAGAGCCTGAGCAGAGTCATGAGCTGGGAGCTTGGTGGTGAGAACTGGGTAGTTCAGGGTGGTCAGCGCGTGGATCAGAGGGTGGGATGCAGCAGGGAGAAGTAAGGCTGGGAAGACGTGCTGGGATCAGACTCTGCTGGGACTTAGGCTGAGGACTTGGACTCTCCTCGGTGGGCCCTCCCCTTCCCTCCTCAGTGTCCGGAAGTCTTTGCCCGACACCTTCTGCCTTCCCCTCAAACTCAGCCAACCCCTCTCTGGGAAGCCTCCGCTTGCCCAGGTGTCTTCCTCTTTCTCCCAGACTGGGTGGTGAGCTCTTTGAAGTATCATTTATCTATGCGCTTCCAGTGCCTAGTCCTGTGAGAGGCACATTTTAGATGCTCACCAAGTTTGCTGAATAAATGACTCACAAAATGAAAATTCCAAGTCCACCTGACTCAGCGTCATTGTTACCATTCATCCCTTTATTTTGCTACTTTATCAGTTGGAAAATGGTACCTTTGTTTTGCTTCTGTTTTTGTTTCTCAAGAGCAAACTTCTATATAATTATCTACTAATTAGATTTTTCTTCTAGGACATGTTCACCAGTTTCCTTATCCAATGTCTATTAGATACAAAGTTTTTCTCATCAATTTGCATGAGATATTTATATAGTATAGATAGTAACCATTTGTTATCTTCAGTGCAGATATTCTCCTTTGTATGGTGTTTTATTTTCATTTTCGGGGATCAGATTTTCTGAGATATAAAAGTTTTAAAGTTTTGAAGTTAAATATATCAAGTCAATTTTTCTTTTTCTTATATGTATAAAATTATTCCTACTACAGCTTTGGGAAATAACATTTTTTTCCCTAAAATCTTTCAATGATTTATTTATTTATACTTAATTCTTTTAATCCATTGAAGTTTTATTTGTGGGTACCCCTCTTCCCAACTTCTGAATAATCACAACACAATCTAATTCATATTTTCT
This sequence comes from Camelus dromedarius, assembly GCF_036321535.1. Taxonomy (NCBI): domain Eukaryota; kingdom Metazoa; phylum Chordata; class Mammalia; order Artiodactyla; family Camelidae; genus Camelus; species Camelus dromedarius. Next base: position 55,243,636 of record NC_087443.1, on the reverse strand, counting down.
CCCCATGTCTTCTTTATCGCATGGTCTGTGTTTTTACGTATTGTGTTAGCATTTATGTCCCATTCATCTGTGTCTTTTTAATGTCAATTTCTTTATAGATTTTAATATTTGGTGGGGTTCATCTTCCTCATGACTTTTCATTTTTAGAAATTTTTTGAATAGTCTTATTTGTTTATTCTTTGATATGAATTTGAGGATTACTTCTCTACAAAAACCTAAGAGGATCCTAACAAAACCCTCTTGTATTTGAATCATATTTGCATTAAACTTATAACTTCATTTGGAGAAACTGATACATTTGTAGTATTTACCCAGTTCATCCAGGAACATGGGGTATCTTTATTACTTACTCCTATTTTTATAAACTGCAATAAATGTATACTTCTCCCATTGCAGTTATACACACTTCCTGTTAAAGCTATCCCAAGTCTCCTATGTCAACTATTCTGAATGGGCCTCTGAAATTTCCTCCTCTTTTGGCATATTTCAGTGTGCAGGCTGGGCAAGGGGGGGCTTTTATCATATCCCAGAGCTGAGCAGAGGATTTGCTCCATCTCCCTTCTCATATCCAGCTGGGCACGGAGTTATGTTCATCCTATAACCTAAATAACTCTCCCAAGCACCCTCCCGTCCGTCCCTCTAGTCCTGCCACTCTCTGGTCGGTCGTCATCACTTCTTGCCTGGAGATGGGCATTAACATCCTCTGTAGCCTCGCATCCTGCAGCCTCCGTCTCCCCGGTGCCCCTCCCACCAGCAGCCACCTCCTGATGCTGGGTGCTGTCGCAGGCCTGGAGAAGATGGAGCCAGCTTTTTAGAGGGTGTCATTGAGGCAGGCAATAAACACATAAGCAATTACTGATAATGTTCAGTGTTCCCCAAAGGAAATAAATGCAGACTGAGAAAATTCTTCTAGAATTTCCTCTTACACATTTAGCTTCTTGGTCGAAATTTTGCCCTTCGGCATCTCAGGGAAGAATTTAATTGGTGTCCTATTATGCTCCAGTGTCCCTGTGCTCCACTCCTGCCTCACTATCAGCTGTGAACACTGTGTCTGAATTTCTTCCCTGCTGCCTCTCCACCGCACCATCGCTGCCTCACCCAACCACTCCCTGCTTTAGAAGCACCCCCCTCAGAAGCTTCCGGAAATCCATCTGAAGGAGAGGCCCCAACGAATCCCTCCAGGGCCTCTGAGAACCGGCAGTTCCCCTCTGCAGCTTTGCAGAACAAAAAAGGACCACACCTCAAGGGAAGTTCAGGTGACAGTCGTATGAGGGAAGGAGCAGCTACACCTTTCTCACCTGTCTCCTCCTCCTTCTCTCCCCTCCTTCTAAATGACACTGGGATGCGCTCTCGGAATCTGCTAAAGTTTTGGCCACAGGCAAGCTGTCGTTCTGTCAGGCCACTCAAGCCTGCCCTGAATTTGGAGGAGGCTGAGGTATGACAGGCTGGGGTCTGGGGAGAGCTCCCCTTGGGGGACAGATACCGGGCTGGTACAGCCAGAGCTTAAACTGCAGTATGGTCCTCAGATACCAGAGCTGAGGCCTCCTAAGGTGACCTAAAGAATAATTATCAGTAAGGCTGTGGGGTCCCCACAAGGTGTCAGACACTGTAGTAGGTGTTGCTCACAACTTGAAAAGTTAGATCCTATTGTGTCCTTTTTTATGGATGAGGAAACTGTGGCTCAAAGAATTTTAAGTGTCATGCCAAAGATCACTGAGGTCCAAGAAGCTGAGCTACCAAGGTAGGCTGGCTGTTTCTCTTCTATGTTCTATCCTGCCTGCCTCTCTCTGATCTTAACTTGTTGCAACCCTTCTTGTCCTTTGATGCCACCTCCAGGAAGCCCTCCTGAACTTCCAGGTTGGTTGTGGGACTTCCTTTACCAGGTTGCTCTCACTGTTCTCTTAGCCTCATGGCCCCTGTGGGTGGGGCAGTGTCTGGCTTATTGCACGTTGTGGAACTGACTTGCCTCAAGGCAGGTGGTGAGCCCTGGCCAGAGGGGGTACCTTAGTGGCCCGAAGGGAATCCAGTGGTTCTGAGCTCAGCTGGAAGTGAAGGACCCCTCCTGTGTGCCTAGAGGGAACCACTTTCTATTCCTAAGGAACAACCTGTTCAGTCTTCAAGGACATCTGATCTGATCCCTGGTTTAGGGACGGAGAGCTCTGACTGTCAGCATGTCCAGGGCAGCTCCCGGGAGGGTGGAGAGTGGTTTGCAGGACAGCTTCACTGGGAGCTCAGACTCCTGTTACCATCTGACTTCTCCTCCCTCATCTCCTCTGCTTCCTTGGAGGTCCCACCCCAGTCTCCTGGGCACTTCACACCTCAGAATACAAACACTGATCCCTGAGCCTTCAGAACCAGCCTAGGGTGTGGACTCAGAGAGATCTCCCTGTGAACATGACTTTATCACCTAGCTTGCTCTAGAGAATGGGGAGCTGGGATCTTCCCAATCTTATCTATTGGGACATTTGCTACCAATTATTAAGGTTGGAATCCCTAGCCCTGTATTATAAGGGCCATCAGTAGAGTCAGACAGGCCTGAGATTGTATCTGGGTTTTTGCCCCTTATTAACTGTATGACTGTGGGTGAGTTATTCAAAGTTTTCTAAGCCTCAGTACTTCCATTTGTAACTAAAGCCAATAATAATCCCTACCTCATAGGACTGTGCTGGGAATTAAACTAGAAAATACGTGTAAGGCAGCAAGCACAGTCCTTGGCACACACAATAAGCATTAACTTTCTTGGTTCTCTCAGCAAGGCTCTAGCCTGCACTTACCTATCTTGGCCAACCCACTCCGCTCTCCCAGGGATAACAGGATGACGACATATAAACTAGTTTCCTGAGTCTTTTCTTAACATGTGTCTTTGGTTAGTTTATTAGTTATTTGACGTCTCCAGTTGTCATGGAGCAAGGTTTAAAGAAATATCATGCTGAGGTACTGTGCGATATCGTCCCTTCACTGACTGCCAAAGAATTCTCAGCCTAAACTTGGTTTTGTTAAGCTAACTTTGAGGAGAACTTGAACGTTTCACTTCACTTGCGATGTTTCTGGTATAAAATGCCTGGTCTCCGTGGCTGACTGTTTCATCCCATTCTGCTGAGACTCCAGGACGGTCTTAGAGCTGGTAGTGATGACGGTAATGGTAGTGATAGCTACCTCGGGGAGTGCTGCCCAGGGGCCAGGCATTATTCAGTGCCTTGCATGTATCATCTCTCTTAAACTTCATAAAACCCCATGAGGTGAATACTCTTATCCTCATTTTATGGGTGAGGAAACGGACACATAGAGAGGTCAAGTGACTGAAGATCACACAGCTAGTAAGGGGCAAAGGAAACGTTTAACCTGAGAGTCTGACTCCAGAGCTAGCACTTCCAGTCTATTTTGCAAAACACCTGACTTGCTAGGACCTTAGGCATCCAGAGATCAAGCAGGGGGTAGGCTGTTCCATTTGTGATCCCTGGCACGCACGGTCCTTCCTTGTGACTCTCAGCTTGTTTGTGTGACTTTCTTTGGCCAGTAGGACATCAGAAAGCATGATGTAAGCAGAAGCTGAAGAAACACTCGCGCAGCAGGGCTCATCTTTTTGGAATGCTGCCTCCACATGGGCCATCATCCCAGCCATCCCCCAACCATTTTGAATCATCCCAGCTCAGGCCCCAGACACTGTGGGGCAGAGACAAGCCTTGACTCAACTCCTGGCCCTCAGATCTGAGGCAAGCATAAAGGGCTTGTTCTTTTAAGCCACTCTGTTTAGAGGGATAGTTCGTTATACAGAAGTAAATGATGGAGACAGCGAAGAAGCCGAGGCCAGGCTGGGTGTGAAAGATGTGGGCCAGGTGTACGAAAATGCCTAGACTCCAGGGCCCAGGAGAGCACTGGAGGTTTGAGCCAGGTGAGCAACAAATACTCCAAGAGCATTCTTAAGCAGAACATCCTGTGTAGCTCAACCAACAATCAGAGGTCAGGAAAAATGCAGGCACAGGCACTCAGGATGAGTAAAGGGTCCAATATCAAGCGAGATGAACATCTGGCTGGAGGCTCTGGGAAGAGAGAGCTCAAATTTGCATGATTAGGAGGCCTCCCATGAGCTTCCTCCTGGGGTAGGAGTGAATTCCGAGGCCTCTTCGGCCAGTGCTAGGACACAGGTGGGAGCCAGTTAACTGACTGCAGAAGGGTGGACTGGGTCTCCCAAAAGCCCGTCCAACACTGTCTGAAAGAAGGTTCCAGAAGGCCTCCTCCCTTTCTCACCAATGAGCTTTCCTCTCTTCCATCTTGCCAACGTGTGGGTTTTTCCTTTCCATGTGTGAAGGAAAAGCTGGGCTGGTCTAACAACATAACTCACAGGTCTAGGAATGTGAAGGAGAGGCTGGGCTGGGCTAACAAGATAACTCACAAGTCTAAGTATTGGAATACTGATCTGAGTTCTGCTGGACTAACTTGTAAATCTAAGTTTATCAGTGTTGGTTTGCTGTTTATGTTTTTTGCTAGCCAGCTGGATTTTCAAAGATACATATCTGGCTTTGGAATGTTTGTTTGCTGCCTCCCCGTCTCCACTTTTGTGATGATAATGCTGCTAAAGCTGTTCCATGCCTATTGGCCAAATACCCCAAGCTTGTACTTTACCCTATAAAACCTCATGTGCACGTCTTGGAGGTGCTCAGAGCTTCGGAGCAGAAGCCCCTCTGAGCCCGCCGGCGTAATACATCTGAGTACTCCAACCCTCCGAGTGGTGCTTGTTTCTTGACTGGCCTGTCGTTTCCGTAACACATGGTCAGAGCAGAATAGCAGAAAAAATAGATTGGACCTCAACGTTTCCATCTGCATAATCAGAACTATGTTTCTTTTCCATCATAAAAGTGTTTCCCTATGTGTGTGTGTGTGTGCCAACATAGACTATATAGTATAGAGTACATGTCCTTAGGCAAAGTGTGTGCTGTAATCTAGCTCTTTTTAAAAATCTTTTTACTTCCTGATTATAAAATACGTTGAACAAAATTTACAAATTACAAGAAGTATATAAAAAATAAAATTCTTCCAAAAATCAGCAATCAGAAACCATCATAATGAACATTGTGGGTATTTCCTTCCAGTATTTTTTCCCACATTTTTTTGTATATGTTTTTTAAAAAGAGATGGACTCATACTTGATTCTGTTGGAATCATACTGGGTACTACTTCCTAACTTGTCTTTGGCTTATAATGTGAACATGTTCCCTATTTAGCAAACTTTCTTCTAGAACAGTTCAAAAGGTTGCATAATGTTCCGTTATTTCATAATTCATTTTACTACCCCCCATTGGAGGTGTGGTTGTTACAGTCTGTCTTTAGTATGAGACATGTTGAGATGAACATCCTTTGCTTTCGTCGTCAATCAGTTCCTTAGTACTGATATCTAGAAGTCATGTTATTGGGCCAAAGTCATATTATTGCTTGTTTTAAAAGACTATGATACATCTTGCTAAATTACCTCATAAAATGTTGCCAATTTACATTCCTCCTCCAACAGCAGTATATAAGAATTCCTGCTTTATTATACACTTGCCAATATTAAATCATTTCATTAACAAAAGCTGGCAGTGATCTTTTAACTCATTTTCCCTTTCCCTTCTGTAGCATTTGAAATTTGGCATAGATACAAAATTTACTTGGCACTGAATTGCATAGGATTACACATTGATTACCATAGTGGTTGCCTTGTTCATTCCTAAATCAACCTGTTAAAGGGGCTTTGCCTTGCCTTTTTTTCCCTAATGAATAATTAAAAGCTCCGCTGAGCAGATGTGTCTTGCCAGTAATTTTCTAACAGAGGTGTGCAGATGTTTCATCCTTTGGTCTTGTCGGGGATGCTTGCTCAGAGAACAGGTGTGGGGGAGAGGGCAGGATTATGAGCATGGATTCTGGAGTCAGGAGGGCCTGCACTGGAAGGCAAATTCAATTACTTACCAGCTGGGTGACCTTGGACAACTTGTTCATGAACCTCAGTTTTCTCTTCTGCAAAAGAGGAATGATATTCCTTATTCTCAGGGTTACGGTGCCTATTACACAAGACCAAAGGGCATGGCAAATTGACTGCTTGAGACATGGTTGTGAGGAGTAGACTCAAAGGCCCTGCAGGAGTGGCCCCGCATCCCTCATCGGTCCTAGCTCCAGCCCCTCTGGACTCTTATTTTCCTCTCTCCAGATTTTTTAACTTGCTGATGGTTTTGTTGTTGGTTTTTTCTTTTTCTTTTTTTTTTTTTTTTTTTTTGCTAGGATACTCTCCCCAGATAGATGTCCCCCTCTTGCCATTTAGATTTCAGCTTCAAATCTAAATCTGAGTAGGTGTACTCAGACCTTCCCTGGGCTCCCAACCCCCATTGCTCTTTCATAAAACTGTTTTAATTTCCCTAAAGTGCTTAATCCCTCCATGGAATGATCTCATTGTTTATCATGAATTTTCTTCCCTCCGCTAGAGCCATGAAGGCACTGTGAAGATAGGCCCTGCCTGTCTCTGCCTTCAGGAACAGAGCACCATGCTGCCCAAAGCAGGCACTCAACCAATATATATTGAATGAATGGACTGGCAATAAAATGATCTTTAGATCTTGTGCTAGAAATTATTTTTTAAATTTTTCTTAGAGTAAAGCAAAGCAGTTTTATGCTAGATTTACCTCTGGTGAGTTGGAGCTGTAAATACAGGTATTAAAAAGTCAGTAAATGGGAGCACTAAGGTGGTCCTGGCAGGATTACTTCAGCATGTGATGTATTTTAAAGGCTTTGACACCAGACTGATCTGGAGAGAATCTCAACCTCTATACCCAATAGCTTTGTGTCCCCAGTGATGTCTTAACTGCTCTAAGCCTCAGTTACCCTGTATGTAAAATGGGAATAATACCCACCTCCAATGTTGGTTTAAGGATTAAATAGCAGATAACATATGCCAGTACAATAAATAATCAGCACTTTAAAAATGTTGGTTGTTCTTGTGTTTAAAAAAAAAATGAGAACCAAGTAATGTTAGGCTCTAAGAATGAGACAGAAGGAATAATAAATGTAAGGTTTTGTTTATTAATTACCATGTCATGAATATTAATCCATAGTCACTATGAATAAGCATATATTCAAATGAGCAGTGCTGATCTATGGCTGTGTCCTCTTGGGCTTTGGAAACGCCATCTCTTTCTGCTTCAATGTCTTTGGATGTACATAGTTAATATTTCATTAATTATGGTGGAGGGGCGTTGTGTGTACATCAATGTCTCATATGATGCATATAATTAAGCCACTTTGTGTTGGGAGCGGAAGAAAATTGGGCTTTCCCAAAGAAAAGCAGCTTACTCCTAAAGTTGCTAACAGATTGCTTCTTAATTGAACTTGGGAGGTGAATTATATGGTGAATTAGAAAAAAGAACAACTCTGAATTTAGTGAATTGTTCCATAAAGGAAACTGTGGGATTGAATTGCAAATGCTGGATAGAAACATTTCAGCCTGGCCCCATGCATCACGGCCTGCTGACCTCTGCTGTGTTTCAGTGAGAGCGTGAACAGTCCTGGAGCTCTCTTTTCAAGGCCTGGAGGGCATTCTTTCCCAGAGACCAGCTGTAAGCCTGGGTTTCTTATGCAAAGGAGACGTTTGAATAAACCCCTGTGACTAATGAAATCTACAAGGTCTTTGCATCTCTTCTCACTGAAGAGGTAATTAACCAAAGATCAAATATGGACATATACATGTATTTTTTTCAAAATTTTTTATCTTGCAGTCACACCCAAGGAGAAATATATCCCTGCACCCTGAATACTCCACCCCCTACTTTTCCCATCTTTGTCTGCATCAGGCTATGTTTCTCTCTTGTTCTGTGGTGCCTATGGCTGTGGTTATAGCCACAGTCACACCTGTCTAACTCATTTGTTTGCTTTTACTGAAACAGAGCAACACTTTCCATTGATTTAGATGTGGGAAATGACTTTTCTTCATGCTGGATGTCTGTCTCCAGCTCCACATCTTCCATTCCTAGTGAGCTTGGGAGGAGAGAGTTTGGTTGTAAGAAAATATCGTGAGGTGATGCTTCCTCTTATACAGTTCTCTGGATAGAGAATCACAATTTTGGCTGCACCTTGGAATCACCTGGAGAGCTTTTTAAAATTCAAGGCCCAGGCCATGCCCCAGACCAATTAAATAAGAACCTCTGGGGGTGGGACACAGGCGTCAGTATATCTCTAGAAAGCTTCCCAAGGTGATCCCAAAGTACAGCTGTGGTTGAAAGCCACTGTTCCAAGAATATCTACTTCCCTCCCTCCATAAGCTGATAAAGACAAAATTTTCCATCAGTTATGCTGGATTAGAAATGATTGTGTTTCCTTTTAAGCTCTGTCTACCTGACTCATCCATCTATTCATCCATCAGTCCATCCATCCATCCAATATTATTGAATGTCTGCTATGTGCCAGGTGCAGTGCTGAGTGTTTATTGTTGGACAAGATAAGGTCCCTTTCTTCAAGATGCTAAAAACTAAAAACTAGACTAGGGGATCAGCTGAGTAGACAGGAGATCCCCACACCTTGTGAGGGATGTGAGTAAGCCCAGGGGGTGGACACAGAGAAGGGGGCTTCTAACTCAAGAGGAACAAGGGGGCTTCCCAGAGGAAGTGGTGTCTAAGCTGAGCCCTGAAGGTCCAGTAGGATTTGGCCAGGTGAAGATGTGGGTGTGGTGGAGGAAGGTGCATCAGTAAGAGGAAAATGGGAACCAAGGCACCGTAAGTAGCTCAGGTGGCTGAGCAAAGAGTGAGAGTGTGGGAAGTAGCAGAGGAACCCGAGGCACCTGGTGGAGGAGGCCAGCAGGGCCGTATCACAGTCCTGTTAGGAGCTGGAACTCATCCCAAGGGCAGTGGGGAGCCTTGGGAGGGTTTTCATCAGGGAAGTGGCCAAACCACTTTCGCTCCAGGTAGATCCCAGGCTCAGCTGTCCTGGAAGCATTAGATATGCTGCCCTTTTCAGAAAAAAGGCAGAGCCTCTAGTCTCTTGCTGGTAAGGATGGCAGAGGAAGGACTTGTGTCTTAGCTGCTGTGACCCCAATCTTATCACTGAATTTGGATGTCCCCTCACAGACCTCCAGGGAAAATGCCCTGGATCCCTCAGGAATAAGCAGCCACTTGCAGACACCTCCCTTGTTCTTTTTCTTTCTGGGTCTGAGGCTGAGTTTGAGGAGCACAGGTTGCGGGGGAGGGTCCGTCAGGACCCACGTCCAGCTGTCTCCATTATCAACCATCACCATACCCTCAGGACAGGCTAGTCACTTCACCTCTTGGAGCCTTGAGTCTCATGAGGCTACAATTACATAAGTCAAGGCACGGAAAGCATTTAGCACTGTTCTTGGCACATGGCCAGCAGTGTATCGGGAAAGTAATAAACACTGATTCTTTCCCCACCTCCATCTACTAGGGGGCACCTGGTCTCCTACAATTCAGAGCTTTGCTCCTGTTATAACCCCAAGGCCAGAGGGCCAAGGGAATCAGAAGTCCTCAACTAACCCCCCCACCCCCTGCCTGCTGCAGAGCTGAACATCAATCTCTCCTGGCCATTTTCTTTCAGCCACAGCCTCCAGCTAACCTTGAACCAGGCTGTGCTTAACAGGTCTGGGTTTTTTTGCACTCTCCTCACCCCTTTTGCAGGAGTCAAGCAAATTTAAACTTTCCAACCTTCCATGCTGGGCTGGTGCTATGTGGAATTTCCTTTCAAATCTCAGCTCCTATGTCCCCATCCTGTCCACAACTAGTAACCCTAGTCATCTTCAATGCTAGTGCAGTTACAAAACCCTTTCTTGTCCTCTGGTTCCCACCTAGATCTCTCAGAATAAAAGCCAAAATCCTGAAAATGACCTGCAAGTTGCCCCGTGAGCTGGCCCTCCAGACCGACCACTGCTCACTGACCTCGTCGACTACTACTCTCTCCCTCGCTCATTCCACTCCAGTCATACTTACCTCCCTACTGCCAAAGCGCAATCCCACCCCAGGGCCTTTGCAACTGCTATTCCTTCAGTTGGAACGCTGTTCCCCAGGTATCTGCAGACTCTTTCCCTCACTTTCTTCAGGCTTCTGCTTTTCTCCCTTACATGAAATGGCAACCCTTCATCCCTAGCATCTACTGTTCCCCTCACCCTTATTTGTTTTCTTCATAGTGCTTATCAACAACTGACATATATTTAGCTGCCTATTTGTTTATCATTTTCTCCTCCACCCTCCACCAGAATATAATGTCCATGAGGTCAGGGTAGAGTTTATTCAGTGTCATATCCCGAGTAGCAGAAACAGCATCTGGCATGTAGCAGGTGTTGGATAAATATTTGTTGAATGAGTGAGTCCCTAAACAAACCATTACCTCATTCAGAACTCGCAACAGCCCATTTGACGGATGAAAAGTACTAACGCCCAAGGTCCCATCCTCAGTTACACAGGGAGTGAAGACTAAGTTAGTCCCAGGGCCTTGGCCTCAGAGGTACATTCCTCTTCTGGCGAGCGATTTTCATACCGTCAGGATTTCCCCTGACCTTTAGCCTGAGAGGAAATGATATCGCAACTGGACGAATACCCAGAGGGCTTGGAGCTGGCAGTGAAAGGCCCGGCAGCTGCAGGGAGTGTGTGAGTGGATTCTGAATTGGCCAGAAAGGCAGCGGTCGAGCAGGATGAAGGCATGCAAGAATACAGCGTGCGCCTGATCCACCGCCAGCGTCAGTCCCCAGAGGGGAAGTGGTGGTCAGCGTGTCGGGAATTAGCAGGTGCGAGGGATCTCTTCCCTGGTTGTCTGGGGCCATGGCATTGGGGTCCATGTTTAGGACCCTTCCTTGAGCAGCGTTGGAAGCCTGTGAGCTTTGAGGCACAGGAAAGATCATCAGGCTTCTGACCAGGAGACTGTGTCCTGACCCCTCAGCTTCCCTGATGGGCTGGCAACCCCGGGCTGATCACTTTGTGTCTCAGTTTTCTCCTCTGTCAAATGGGGTTACACTTCTTCTGCCATATAGAGTTTTAATCAGGGTCAAAGGGGAGTTGGAGAAACTGCTTTGAAAGCTGCACATTTCTAAACAAATGCAAGAAATAATTTTGCACAAGTAGATGCTTTGATGTGGTTTCACACGTATGATAGTCTCTCCTGGATACAGGCTTTGTCCTCGAATCTGCTTCCTGGTGTCGCAACCTACCCAGCTCAACCCCCAAATGTAGGCGTTATTCCTTCCAATCCCTGGTATCTAAGTCATCAGCCTCTCCTATTGCTCTGCCTCCAACTATAATCTTAATATCTCTGCCTTCCAGAGCCTTCCTCTCCGCCCACCCTGGTCAGCCCCTCCACATGACAAGCTCATTCCTGATCCAGATTCTTTCCTGATTATCCTTCTGCCGGGATGCACTGACTCAGGTCTCTGTGTGGCTGGCTCCTTCTTGTCTTCCAAGTCTCAACCCAAATGTCACCTCCCTAAAGGGCCTTCTCTGACCACTTCTAAGCAGCTGCTCCAGTCCACTCTACCACATATTGCATTTGATCTTCAGAGCATTTTCTGAACCTATAATCATCTTATTCCTTTATTTTCTTACCTACCATTATTACCCAGCCACCCATTTGGGGCATACCCACCTTCTGTCTTGTTCACTGCTGGATCCCCACTGCCTGGGACTGTACAGGGCTCCCAGTAGGTCTAATAGGAGATGCTGATTGAGCATCTTCCTGGTGGGGACAGATGTGAACCTGGTTTCTAGATGATGGCTACTGGCAAATAAGTACACACATCACCGTCCTTGACTGCAGCAGGGTCTCATTTATAAAGTAAACACAGCAGTTTCTAAAAGGAGACTCACCCAAGAGGGGAAACCAGGACGCTTGTTTTGGCCAAGGCAGCAGCAACTGCCACATCACATATTCAGGAGCAGCACTGATGGACATCTCCTTGCATCCCATGCCAGTGACTCCAGAACAGGAGAGCGTCCTGTTTGCACTGGGCTTTCTCAGGGAGGTGGGGGTGAGGATGCTGACTTCGGGATTTGCCTGTTAACTTTGTATATTTCACTCCAAGTGCCCTTGAACTGTTGGATGAGAGGATGCTTTTATAATGTGTGAACCATGTTCATGGTTGTAAGAAAGCGGGTTCTGTTGGACCTGAGTGTCTAGAACAGTACCCAGCACATGGTAGGAGCCTGGTCATCCTTTGTTGAACAAATCTTTACTGATCCACTGCTGATTCTGATCATCTCGCAGGTGACCAGATTTGTTCCCTTATTTCCTGGTGCTGGGGCAAAGAAGCCTGATACATCCTTACATTTCTTCTCTTCTTTGTTCCGTTAGGTGGGCTTGGAGAGCAGCCATCTGAGAGCTGGCCGAACACTACAGCCACGAATACTAGCCACGAGGAAGCTAGAGAGGGTAAGGAGAGGCCCCGCCAGGCCTGGGGGTACTTTTTGGCTTTTAGTTGTTGTAAAAGTCACATAACGTAAAATTTACCTTTTTAACAATTTTAATGTGTACCATTTAGTGGCGTTAAGTACACACGCAATGTTGTGCCACCATCACCACTATCTAGTCCTGGTCACTCTCCATTTTCCTCTCCCTGCCCTGTTCCTGGCTTTGGGAACCTCTTATTGTACCTTTTACTTTCAATCTTGGTAGACTAGAGGCAGTGAAGTCTGGGATGAGGGAGTGTCCCTTTGTTGAGAGCGGTGGGCAGGCTGCCAGAGAAAAGCATAAGGGTGGCATGTGGTTGCTCGGGGACTGGATGGCCTTCAGTTAAACTCTGCAATCTGGGCTTGACTTTTCTCGCTAGTGCTGGCTGGTGAGCTAAAGGCCCTGAGAGCTGAGAGGAGGGATGGTGAGACTTTGGAAACTAAGGGTCTGGCAGAATGAGTGGGTGTGGGAGGCAAGGAAGGAAAATAAAGCTGCGGTGGGGCCTGGGCTGCTGGGAGAGGAGGCTGAGGGAGTGGCTGTCTGGGCAGGGCCACCAGTCAGCAGGTGCCTGCCTGGAGGTACTACCTCTGCCTGTCTGCACACCAGCGCTCTAAGAGTTCTCTCCTGGAGATTATGGGCAAGTGTCTCACTGGAAGCCTCTCATTTTTTGATGTGCAGGAGGAGAGAGGTTGCTGGGCCTCTATCTGGCCTGAATCCTGCAGGAATCAGGGCTCACTGCCAACAATGGCATTTCTTCTATGTAAAATTAACTCAGAGCAAAAGGAATCATCTTTAAATGCCAGAATCCTGTGTTTCAGGGATGCACAGGGATCCCGTACAGAGATGAATACAAATCAGTATTTGCTTTATGTTATAGTTTTGCTTTAATGTGACTGTGTATTTTACACATACACCTACATATATATAATTTCACACAAATGCATAGATATGATGATATCATCATATGCTTTTTATAGTGTTGTATTTTTTTTTTCTCTTCCCTTTAATTTGGCTTCCGGCTTCACTTTTTTCCCACATACCACCCTTCTACTCTTCCCCGGGAAATATATGCTAGTAACTTGGTATGTATCCTTCCACATTTTTCTCCATGCACATATATTCATATCTATGCTGATGTAGAGACAGACACACATACACAGATAAACATACATATAAGCACATAAACATATATGTGGATATAAGTTTTGTCATTCTTTAAAAAATGGGATCATATTTGATACCTGTTTTTTATACATTATGCTTTTCTCTCTCATCAATCCCTCATGGCAAACCCCATCCAGGACACTTATTCTAACTTCAATTTATTCTTTTGAATAGTCTCAAAATATTCCTGGTATGAATGAACCATAATTTATTCAATCCTTCCTTTATCAGTTAATACTCACTTCGCTCCAAGTTTTTGCCATCATAGACAATACTGCAGTAAAATTCCTGAACATAGATCCCTACACACTTAGTATGTCTTTAATAGATGTTGCTAGAATGCATTTCAAAAGCTGTAACCATTCACATTTCCATAGCAGTTTATAAGTGTACTCCTTTCACCATATCCTCCTGGCCCTAGGTGTTATCAGTGTTTTTAATAATGTAAACAGTAGCTTTTTTATTACTTAACTTGTATTTCTCTGACTCCTGGTAACTTTTAGCATCTTTTCCTACCTTTGCCAGGAAGTCCTTCCTCTTCCTGTCTGTGGCCCACTTTTCTATTGCTGATCCCCTCTTATCAATCTGACCTCGTTCAGAGAGGCAGATTCTTTTGCTCCCACTCCCCAACACCAGCATTTGACAAACATGCATCTAATTCTCAGTCACACTCCATATTGCTGGGACCGTGCGCAGGGTCCCCTTAAAATCTGTATTTTTCTGCTTTGCTTTCTCAAAGGTATTTTGACAGGCGTTTTCAAGCTCCCAGACATCTGGCAAACTCAGTGTCACTTCATTTTGGCCACAGGAAACCAGCACACTTAGTGGTAGAAATGGAGCACAGGGTTTGGGATGAAACCAGAGAGGTTTGCCATCACCCTTCAGTGATGTAGATGCTGTACCTAATTTTTCCTTCACAATTTAAGTGATGTATTACTGCATAAAAACCACTCCCAAACATAGTGACTTCAAATGGTGATTTGTTACTTTTCACGATTCTGTGGGTTGCCTGGGCTCAGTGGAGTGGTTCTTCCACTGATGTCAGCTGGAGTCATTCACTTGACTGTGTTCATCTAGCAGTTGGGCTGGGATTAGTGGTCTAAAAAAGCTTTTGTCTCATATCTGGTGCCTCAGTGTGCCTCCTCTTGGCTCCTCTATCCACGTGGACCTTCACTATTTAGTTGTCTAACCAGCCAGTGTGGCAGCTGGCTTCCCAGAGGGAGGAGGCAGAAGCCACCAATCCACTTAAACCTTGGACCCAGCACTCTCAGAATGCTACTTCTGCCACATTCTATTGGTCAAAACAAGCCAAAAGCCAGCTCAGTTTCAAGGAAAAGAAAATAGATTCCACCCCTTAATGTGAGAGGTGGCATGAGCTCACAGGGTTGAGAGGTGTGGCCATATTTGGAGACTATCTACTGCCTTCCCTCACTGCATCTTACCTGCTCACCAGCAATAGCTGTGTCAGGAGGTTTAATGTTTGCTAGTTTATTGGGTATAAAGTGACCCAACCAAATAAACTCAAACACTCAGACACCCTTGGGTTTGCATCTCAGCTCAGCCACTTAGTAGCTACCACCTTGGATAAGTTATCTAACTTCTCATCTAAGGCTTGGAGAGAATTTGAAATATATTAGAAAGATTCATGCAAAGTGCATAGCCAGGTGTCTGGAACTTGAGGTACTCAATAAGCGGAGCGCCTCCACTTCTTCCTCTCCGCTGCCACTTCCAAGAATTACATTGTCCAGCATTGAAAGTGCATCGTCCACCTCTGGACTGGGATTCCACAGCTGTTCAACAGCTGCACAGAAACACAATTAAGGATGACAGGAAGGAATCAGGCTGCTGCAGCCCATTAAAATTCTGCCTCTGATTGGGTTGTACACGGTACTCACACAGTGACAAGAGATCTTCTTGAGTATTTTAAGGAGGATGATGACAGCACTCTCCCACCCATGCCCCACACCCCTGCAGCTGGCTGCATCCATAGTCTCCAGCCCCTCATATGACCCTGGTTTGTTTGAAGAGGATAATGTCAAGGTTAGGCCAGTTCCATGACTGTATTACAGCAGTAGATGAGCAGGTCTTTAAGCATCCAGGCCAAGCCTTGCATCCTGAGGAGGAAGGAGCCCCCAAAGGTGAGGCGAGGGCAGATCTTTTTGAGTGTCCCTCCAGCCTTCCCATCCATCCGGCCAGGACACTGTCTGGCACCAGCCTGGAAGCCTCTTGTTTTTGTTTGAATTAAATATGAGACAAATTGTGTCAATCTCAGATTCCCCTTTAATTACAACCTGCCCTCCTTCCACCACCTCCAGAAAAAGAGATTGCTCAAGCAGGAGAAAGGATCTGAGGGAAGCCCCTGGCCCGCTGGCTGCCACAGCAGGTTTATTTCCTGGCATTATGTGGCTCCCCTCAGCCCTGACGGTGGGGATTTTTTGTGCTTCCAGCTTTGGGGAGGGCTGGGGGGCTCAGAGAATTGCTCACTCAGCATCCACCTGGCAGACCCTTTGGTCTGAGGAGTCCTCCTCCCCTGGAGATGAGAGCTCAGCCTGCATTTGGGGGCTGATAATGGAATTAATGAAATGGAGTGTGTAACTGTACCTCGAATGAAGCTGTGACTGTTTTGATAGAGTCTGATTTCCAGAACCACATTCATAAAAGAGAATAGACCTTCCACTTTTGGTAATAGTGTCTAAGGGCTTTGTGCTGAGGCAATCACTAAAGGAAACAGGTTGCACCAAAAAACAGGGATCACACAAACTTGGGCACAGAGCATCACGTGGCACCCGAACCCCTGAATGTTACTTATGTCAGCATATCTGCATGTAACTGTAGAAACTGACTTTAGGCATTCTTTCGAGCCTGTCCCCAAATGCAGATGTGGTAGTCATTACTGCAGCGCACATGGAGCCCTTACCATGGCCAGCGCTGGATGTTCATTGCCTGGTTCGATATCCACGACACCACCGTGCAGCAGGAAGGAAGGCTCAAGGGACAGGGGCTTGTCTAAAGCCACACAGGAAGTAAATGGCAGTGCTTATTTTGAGCCTAAGTCCCCGTAACTCCAAACCTCTTGCTTTTAACCTTTGGGTTCTATCAGTGGTTCTCAAACTTCCCTGCACTTTTGAATCACCTGGGGAGCTTGAAAACCCACAGATCCTTGGCTGTCCTGTAGGCTAACTGAGTCCCAATGGACACCAAAATTTTTTTAAAGCTCCCCAGTTGAATCCAATGTGCAGCCAGGTTTGGGAACCATTGTGCAGAATAATCCACAGTCTCCCTTTTCACTGAGCCTTTAAAGCTCACCGCAGACAAGGTGTGAATTTGCCCATCACCCGTGGGGTGAGGGTTATGCAGGTGGCTGGACTGTCGGGGTGTTTACTTCCAGCTTGGGAGGGACTGGTTAACTAATAGAAAATCTGCAGTTCCTTGCTTGAGAAGGCTGGGTCAGGCTTGGTTCTATTTATGACACGGCTGTGCCTTCAGCTGGAGACAGAACACTGAATAGCTATGGCCACTCAGCTTTTTCAGAGAGGGAAGAGTCCACTCCCAGAGCCAGAGAATTTAAATGGAGTTTATCCCCCAGACCACCCCACCCCCAGCGTGTTAAATCCTTTCAGACGCCCCTGAGCTCCTCTTCAAATGCAGGACTCTTGGACCATAATAAATAATTACATCCTTCTATTTGGACTCTGATTCCAGATAGTAGTAATCCAAGAAAATCCAATAATGACAGTTGCATTAAGATCCTTCTTCCAGGCTAAGCAGAACATCTGTTTAGACATATTTTTAATCGGCAAATGCTTCCTGTGTTGAGTTCTCGGCAAATTAAATTTCTCACTGGACCAAGGGGGAAGCTGTCATTCAATAACCCATCTCTGGAAATTACACCCCAGTCTCTTTCCAGGTGCACTTAAGATTTTCCCATGCTGACTCGCTGCACACAAGTCCTAACAATACCAGGTCACATGTATATATAGCACAGCTTGTCTGAGAAACATGGGATGACTTTGTGTTAGTTCCCCGAATGGAGAAGTATTTTTATCCATTCTCCAAAGGAGAGTTGGCGGCAGAGGAAAATTAAGAGACTTGTTGAAAACCATATGGGAAATGAATAACAAACTTCCACTTGCTACATCGCTGCCTGTGATTACTTAAGACATGATGATTCTCAGGATTTAAACATTAAGGGCTTCAGGGCTGCCAACATTTTGGAGTGGTTTCTGCCACAGAATTGTTTGCACTGTTGGTTGTTTATTTTTAGAATAACTCACCCATTCTCTAATTAATGAATTCAAGATCCAAAAGCACCAAATGCTTACCACCAACCAGACACTGTGCTGGGTGTGAATAGAGTGGTGAATGAACTGGCCACTGTCCCTGCCCTCACGGATCTTCCAGTCTCCTAGGGTAACTCACATTTGAAATCTGGATGCAATTTGGAGTCCTGGGCTGGGATAGCAAGCTGGAATCTCTGTAGAGGCCAAGCAGGTAATGCCGATGGGTGAAGTGGCTGGAGGGGACCCTGTGAAGTGGGAGATAGATTCTAGCAGCTGGGAAAATTTGTGCTCTGCCTGTAGGGAGCAGGTGCTACTTAACTGCTGTGCATTGTAAATGATGGAAGATGGGCCCACTGTTGCCAGATCTTTTCATCTTTAAAGAAAAACTAGAAAATCTGGATTTTTATGTGAAATTCCTTGATTTTTAAATGTTGGCTTCTGAAGTGAGATTTAAAAAAAAACAAAATACAGTATGGGCCAAAAATGTCCAGGCCAAACAAAACACATCTGTGGGTTGGGTTTATCCCAAGAGCTGCAAGTGTATGACTTCTGATCTAGAAATTCTAGCAACAGAACAATTATGTTCAGGTTTAAAATTGTATTAGATACCAACTTTCTGGCAACTGAACTGGCAGGGGCCCCTTTTGCAAACATCAAACTGCTGGGAAAAAATGTAACCTTCCCCTTACCCCAAACTGAAAATACGGCATTAAGCGCAAAGAAAAGAAAGGGAAATTGTTAGGATCAGAAGAGAATAGGGAACATAAACCCACAGAACTAAACTTCAGATGGTGGCACATCTATGCAGAGGGCATTGAAACTGGGCCAGGATTTGGGATACTGAGGGCAGGTGTTTCAATGACAATGTAACAACAATAAAGGTTCAGGATTTGTGGCCTTGCTCCCATGTGAGGCGGGGAGTGGAGACTAAGATTTTGCATAAAATAAGCTCCTTCAAAGGGTTTCCTACTCATTAAAAAAAAAGAAGACTAGAAAAACTCTGCCCAGTGGTTGAGAGGAGGGACAAGAAATCTTGCTATCTTTTCTAGGTTCTAAGTGGGGGTAAAAAAAAATCTTCTATGAGAAACTGAATCCTAAAGCCTGTTTCTCACACAGGAATAAGTTCTCAATTTACATTTCCTATGTATGGAAATATTTAACTTAGAAATTAACATAAACATTGATCTAGGGCCCATAGAATCTGAAGAGACTTGAAAAAATGAAAAACAAGGTCACACTTACTATTGAAGGCATATGGAACTACCGAGGAAAGGAATAGCCTCCCTTAAAATAGAACTTTAAATAAAAACATTAGAAACATGAAAAGTTAATCTGTGAAGGAGAATCAGCAGAGACAATAAATTAGAGAAGTAGTACCCCAAGATGTAGAAATAATAGGACAATCTGAGGAAGATTAAATAGGTATACAGAAAATGACTAAAGAGCCAGTGGAAGAATTTGAAACTATAGTGTGGGGAAAAAAGAACAGGTCAATTTAGAAGCCACTAAATAGGGCTTCTAGAAATGATAGCTATATTTATTGAAACTGGAATGGGAGAAATAGTATATTGAACACAACTGAAGAGAGAATTAGTGAAGTAGAAAATATATGTGAGGAAACCATACACATTTTTACCACTGAGAGATAGACAGAAAATGTGAAAAAGGATGAAGAGACATGGAGGACAAAATGAGACTGTTCAATAGGAAATCTAGAAAATGAGACAATTGCCATAGAGACTGGGAAAGAGGAGGCAATGGTCAAACAGTTAAGGAATTAGGATTTTCCAGAATTGAAAGAAGATGTAAAACTTCAACTCTCTTCAAGAGATTCTCAAGCAGAGAATGCAAACAAATCCACATCTAGCCAATTATAATGATGCTGAGGAACATCAAAGACAAAGGACAAAAGAAGGAAAACAGAACAAAAGATAAGACAGATAATGAGTGAAGCAATAACCATTAAACTAAAAGGATACCTCCTGTTGGTAACAATGAAGCCCAAAAGACATTGAAATACTATCTTTGAAGTGCTGAGGGAAACTGTCAACTTAGAATTCTATACATTCTCAGCTAAATTTTGCTTCCAGAGTGAGGATGAAATAAACTGAATGAAGACAAAATAAACTGAGAGAGCTTATTATCATCATGAAAGAATAATAAAAGATGCATTCATTTCCAGGAAAGATATTTGGAGATGCAAGAAGTAGAAGTAAGCAAGGAAATGGGTGAATATGAACATAGATATAAACCTATATTGCAACATACGAATCTTTGGTAATATTGACTAATTTGGGATTTTAATAAAAGTAAGTAGAAACTAACATGAAAAATTGGAGGATCTGTTTACAAATTAAAATATCTTAAGATGCTGTATTTTCAGAATGAGAATGGAGATTCTAATTTCTTTAGATATATCTTCTAATTCACTCATCCTTTATATTTTTTTAAGTCAAGAATGAAATGTTAAAAATTAAAGGCAACACTAAAAAATAGAAAAGAGATAATAGAAATAAAAAGTAAATACAGAAAAATATCTTAATTCAACATAAAGCAGTAAAGGAGAAAAAGAAACAGCAAAGAAAAAATAGCAAATAGTTAGCACAAAAGCCAAAAAAAGAAGTAAATAAGCCCAGGTATATCAGTTATAAAATAAGTGTAATTCAGCTATTAAAAGAGAGATTGTCAGGTTGAACAACAACAAGAAAATAAAATCTAGGTCTTTGCTGTTTATGACAGACACACCTCAAACCTAACTACACTTAAATGTAGAAATTCTCAACAATGTATTAGCAAATCAATGACAAAAATGTATAAAAATTGTACACTATAATCAAGTGGAATTTATTCCAGGTATGCAAGGCTGTTCCAACATATGAAAATTAATCAATGTAAGCTTACTATATATCAATAAGAGAAAAAGAAAAATCCTATGATAACATCAATTGATGCAGAAAAAGCATTTAACAAAATCTAACATATTTATGATAAAAACTCAGCAAATTAGGAATATAGAGAAATTATCTTAACTTGATAAAGAGCATTAACCAAAAACACCACAGCTTACATCACACTTAATGGTGAAAGTTTGAATCTAGAATCCTTCTAAGATCTGGAACAAGACAAGGATATTTGCTTTTGTATTGTTATTCAAAATAGTTCTGGAAGTTATAGACAATGCAATGAGGCAAGAAAAATAAATTAAAGGCATACAAATTGGAAAGGAAGAAATAAAATGGTTCCTATTATCCAAATTACATGTTTGTCTATGTAGAAGATTTCAAGGAATCTACAACAAACAAAAAATTTCTAGAACTAATAAATGAGTTTAGCATGATGGCAGAATAGACCAAAACACAAAAATGCTTACACGTGCCTAATAATGAATATGCAAAAACCAAAATTAAAAAAACAATAGCATTTATAATCACTCAATTAAAAACGAAACACTTGTACACTTAAAAAACATGTATAATATCTGTATACTGAAAATTACACAATGTTGATGAAAGAAATCAAGAAAGACCTACATAAATGGAGAGGCATACTGTGTCCATGGTTGGAAGAAAGACTTAATGTAGTAAAGATGCCGATTCTATCTAGATTGATCTATAATTTGAATATAATTCTCATTAAAATCACAGCATGATTTTTTTTGTAGGCATAGATAAGCTTATTTTAAAATTTATATATAAGCATAGCTAAAACAATTGTGGAAAAGAAGTCTAAAGTGACAGTAATCACTCCACCTGATATTAAGACTTACTACAGTCCTTCCTCAGTATCCCTGGGGGATTGGTTCCAGGGCCCCTCATTGATACCAAAAATCTATGGATGCTCAAATCCCTTATATGAAATGACATAGTATTTGCGTATGAACTATTCATATCCTCTCATATACTTTAAATCATCTTCAGATTACTTATAATACCTAATGCAATGTAAATGCTATATATTTGCTGGTGCATGTCAAATTCAAGTTTTGCTTTTTGGAACTTTATGGAATTAAAAAATTTTTTTTCAATCCACAGTTGGTTGAATCTCTGAAATGAAACCCATGAATATGGAGGATTGACTGTATATAATTACAGTACTCAAGACAGTGTTATAGCAGAGGGATAAGCACACTGATCAATGGAATAGAGTAGAGAACCCAGAAATAAACCCAATTACTATGTGACCCAGCAGTTCCACTCTCGGATATTTATCTCAGAAAAATAAAAAGTTATCTTCACACAAACACTTCTACATCAATGTTCATAACAGCTTTGTTTGCAAGAGATGGAATCAATTCAGATGTCTTTCAGCAAGTGAATGGTTAAACAAACTGTGGTGTATACATACCGTGGAGTACTACTCAGCAATAAAAAGATACTATTGACACATGCAACAACTTGGGTGAGTCTCCAGGGAATTGCGCTAAGTGAGAAAAGTTGATTCCCAAAGGTTATATACTGTGGGATTCCATTTAAATAATGTTCTTCAAATGAAAAATTTTTCTGAAATGGAGAACAGATTAATGGTTGAGAGTTTAGGTTTGGGTTGAGAGAGAGGGGGAGGGAGGCAGATATGACTTTAAAATGGAAACATGAGAGATCCTTATGGTGATGGAACTATTCAGTATCTTGAGTGGTGGTGGATACACAAACCCATACGATATGATTAAATTGTGTAGAATTAGACACACAAGTATACATAATGCTTGGAAATGAGATCAGTGGATGTCCATATCCCAGTTGTGATGTTGTACTACAGTTTAATGTTACTATTAGAGGAAAGAGAGTAATGGGTACACAAAATCTCTCTGTATTATTTCTTACAACTGCATGTGAATCTACGATTATCTCAATGAAATTTTCAATTTACAAAAACTATTTAACATACAGTAAACAAAAATATTGAACCTCAGCATTATGACCACTGCAAAGGTCGTTTTATCATTTGTTGTGGGAAATCTAATTTGCTCACAGAATAATATCTGTTAAATGACTCATTTAAAACAAAAGACATAATTACACAAAAAGATTGAAAATAAGTGGATGGAGAAAAGCTATACGAGGCAAACACTGCTCAAAATAAAGCTGGTATAGCAATATTAATATCAGCTAAAATAGTCTTTATTATGGATGAACATTATTACAGATAAAGGTATTTAATGATAAAAGAAACAATTTAACTGAAACACTTAACAATCCTTAACTCATATTACTTAACCAACATAGCCTTGGACAATATAAAGCAAAAAATTTTTTTAAAAGGAGATGACAATTCACAATCAATGTTCTCAAGGTTGTTTAAAGCACTTTTCTCAGTAGCTAATACACTAAGGAGCCACAAATAATTGTAGGTAGAATATTTGAACAACATATGTAGCATCCTTCAACCATCAATTTTGGTGCACATTATTTCAAGGATGTATGGAATATTTATAAAATCAGTCATGTACTGGGCTACAAAGCAAGACTCAAAACATCAAAGAATTGATACCTTGGAGCATGGGCCAGCATCCATGGCCAGGAGGCCAAATCCAGCCTGCCATCTGTTTTTGCAAATAAAACATTGGAACACAGCCATGCCCATTCATTTACATACTGTTTGTGGCTGCTTTCACACTACAATAGCAGAGCTGGGTAGTTGCAACAAAAAATATATTAACCACAAAACTTAAAACATTTACTGTCTATATTTTTATAGAAAAAGTTTGCTGACTCCTGCCTTAGAAGATAGGTCCTTGGAACACAAAGCAATGTTAGAGATCAATAACGCCCACATTTTAGAGACAAGTGTTTAGAAATTAAAAATCACACCTCTAAATAATTCAGGAATCAAAGAAGAAAGTTGAAATGAAACTTAGAGAACGTATCAATGTCTAACATTGAAATGCAAGTGTCAAAGATAGGATGCAGGTAAAGAGGAATCAGAGAAATTTTAGCCTTAAGTGTTAATATTAGAATATAAGGAAGATTGAAAATTAATGTGCCAAACTTTCTACTCAAGAAGCTAGAAAAGGATAGCCAATTAATTTTTGATAAGGGTGCCAAGACAATTCAATGGGGAAAAAAACTAGATTTTTCATCAAATGATGCTAGTACAACAGGATATTGCATAGAAAAGAATGAAATTAGACCCCTGCCTCACACCATATACAAAAATTAAGTCAAAATAATCAAAAACCTAAGTATAAGAGAGCTAAAGCTATAGAACTCTAAAAGAAAGCATAGATATAAATCACTATGTGGTAGGGTTAAGCTGTACAGGCGTACCTCAGAAATATTGTGGTGTCAGTTCCAGACTACAGCAATAAAGTGAATACCATAATAAAGTGAATCACACAACTTTTTGTTTGTTTCCCATTGCATGTAAAAGTTATGTTTACACTATACTGTAGCTTATTAAGTGTGCAAAAGCATTATGTCTGAATAAACAAGGTATATACCTTAATTAAAAAATACTTTATTGCTAAAAATGCTAGCCATCATCTAACAACTCAGGGTTGCCACAAACCTTCAATATGTAAAACACAGACAATAAAATGAAGCACAATTAAGTGAGGTAAGCCTGTAATTTATTATATATGACACAAAAATCACAAGCAACAAAAGGAAAAAATGGACAAATTGAACCTCGTCAAAATTAAAAACTTTTGTGCTTCAAAAGACACTATCATAAAAATGAAAAGACAGCCTCCAGAACAGAAGAAAATATTTGCGAATCATATATCTGATAAAGATCTGGTATCCAGAATATATAAAGAATAATGATAACACTACAATAAAAAGACAGCCCAATTAAGAAATAGACAAAGGATTTGAATAGACATTTCTCCGAAGAAGTTATACAAATGACTAATTAGCACATGAAGAGATACTCAGCATCATTCGTCATTAGGGAAATGCAAATCAGAGCCACACTGAGAGGCCACTTCACACCCATTAGGATGGCCATAATCAAAGATTGATGATAACAAGTGCTGGTGAGGATGTGGAGACAGTGGAACCCTGACGCTTTGCTGGTGGGAATGTAAAATGGCGCGGGTGCTTTGGAAAGCAATCTGGTGGTTCTCCAAAAGATTCAACATAGAGTTACCATGTGCCCTAACAGTTCCACTCTTTGGCGCATACCCAAGAGAACCGAAAATATATGTCCACATAAAAATGTGCACGTTAATGTTTGTAACAGCATTATTTATGATAGCCAAAAAGTCCACCGGCTGAGGGATGGATAAACAAAATGTGGTATATCTGCACAATGGATTATTATTCAGCCATATAACCTAACAAAGTACTGACACAATCTATAACATGAATGAACCTTGAAAACATGCTAAGTGAAAGTGGCCAGACACAAAAAGCCGCATGATGCATGATTCCATTTATAGGAAATGTCCAGAATAGGCAAATCCATAGAAACAGAAAGTGGATTACTGGTTGCCAAAGGCTGGAAGGAGGGAGTGCTAATGGATACAGAGTTTCTTTCGTTGGTGATGAAAGTGTGGGCTTCTGTAGCGGTGATGGTTGCACAGCTTTGTGAGTATACTAAAAAGCCCTAAATTGTACACTTTAAGATGGTGATTATTATGGTGTGTGACATACCTCAATTTTTTTTTTAAAAGAGAGAAAAGAAGCTAGGCAGGAAACATCAGAATAAAATAAATGAAAATAAAGAAAATTAACAAAATGAGTGGAACAATGAAAATGAAAAGAATCAACAAAACCAAAAGCTGACTTTTAAGGGGAAAAATATACAACTAAAGAGAAAATCCTGCCAGTGAGACTGATGAGGGTAAGCAAGCAGACTGAAAACAAAACCTTAAATTGTCTGAGTGATGAATACAACTAATGTGGATTCAATTATTCGATTGCTGCAGGTTTGAGAGAGTCTACCCACCTGTCTATCTCTGTTTTCTAGGGACCATACCTCGAACTCAGAACCTTAGAGAGGCTCCATTTCTTCCCTACATTCCTCCCTTGAAGGTCCAGATGTGCAGAGAGATCCAGGGGAGCTGGGGGATTTTATGAGACATTTTCCAGGGGTTTATCTTACAAAGAATTAATTTTCCCAGCATCACAGACTGGCTCACTTCATTTGTCATACTGGCCAAATTATTTCCCAAATTTACAATATTGATCGTATTTGGTCAAGGCAGGGGACTGACTCAGCTTGTTCTCCCCGAGGTCCGTGGCTCTGAGAAGAGAGTACACTCCTAACTGGGCTCCATCCTAAAGGGCTGTGAGTGTCCTGGCCACCTAATTCTGTGGCTCATGGGCTGCCCTTGAGCCCCATGCAGCTTCGTTCAAGGCTTCCAGTGCGCCTCCACTTCCATCATAGACCTGGACATTTACTACACTTACCCCATCTGGAAAACTACCACCCAGGTTTAAAATCCTGACCAGACCAAACATCCCCTTTAGAATATTTGTTTTGAATATCCCCTCTTGTGGATTCATGGATAATATAATCTTACCCATACACACAGGAGGAATTCAAAGCAAAGTAAATGGCAGCATGACTGTTTTGCAGATGGCAAGGAGAATGCCGTGCTTCCGCAGAGCCCTGGGACCTTACGTGCTGGAGCTGAGACCTTCCCTCCCCGTGTCCGAAGAGCCACAACCTCAAGGACAGAGAGGATATGGCCAGGAGGGGTCATTCCTTATGTCATTGGAGGGAACTTCACTGGTCAGTACCTCCAGATGAGGCCTGCTTTGGGGCTGGGTGCTTTGTCTCCCTAATTTGGCAGAGTCTTCCCTGGAAGGGCTCAAATGAGATGGAGTGGATGCTGGGGCCACAGCAGTCTCACCTGCTAAAGCTCCCTTGTGCCCTTGGGGTCCAGTGTGTTCAGCCTGGGGAAACTGCAGTCTCTGCTGGGGCTAATTCCTTAGAGGTGGTCACCTGTTCCCTGAGGCTTCCTGCAGAGGGGGACACATGACCCTGGCCTTGAAGGATGGACATGGTTTGCACAGTGGGTATGTGAGCAGCTGCGCATGGTGACTTACCTATTCTCTGTCTGCATAAGCATCCTGGACCCCCCCACACCCTCATCAGTGCACCACGGGGTAACCAGAGTGGCCAGTAGACATGGTTGGATGGACCACCTGGGTCCAATCCTGGCCGAGGCACTTACCAGCAGTGCATCCTGGGGAAAGTTACTTAACCTCTCGATGCCTCAGTTCCCTCTTCTCTAAATGGGGATGATAATACTTTCTACCTTGTTTCTGAGGGTGTTTTGAGAATTATATGAGTTAATTTAGAAAAATCACTTAGAATAGTGCCTCGTAGATAGTAATTAGTAATTGTTTGCTATTGGTATCATTCTCTTTAAAATAAATACGTCATCTAATGGTGTCCCAGCACCATTAATGAAACTGAAACTCCTGACCAAGGTCTCTAAGGCAGCCCTTGCCCCCTCTCCCACCTAGTCCTTTACCCCTCACTCCTCCTCGCTCCTCCTTGATCCTGGTGCACTGACCTCACCAGCCGTCTTTCTCTTCTGGGACGTGCCCACCTCATTGTCTCCTCAGCACACTAGCACTTGCTCTCCTGTCTGCCTGGACAGTTCTTCCCCACATCTTCTCTTGGTTGCCTTCTTATCAGTGGAGTCTCAGATCAAATGGCGTGGCTGGTTTACTTGTATTTTTATTTTTTGTCTCTATGCAAGCACTGTGGGAGGAGGGCTATTTTTCCTGTCTGGTTTTCATTCTTTATCTCCAACACCTGGAACAAGGACTAGCAGTAGACCGTCCACACTTGTGCCCACAGCAGGCTTGTGGCCAGTGTGAGTTGAATGCTTGAGTGAAAGGCCATAGGAGCTGCCTTTTCCAGGCTCTCCGCGTGGACAGCATGTCTCAGTTTGTCTCCTATCCCTTTCTGTGACTTCTACTACAAGAAGTTGTTGATGAAGCAGTTGTCCTAATGGCTTGCCAAAGCCACTGAGAACCTCTGAGGAGCAAAGGAACTGTGACGACCTTGGCAACAGGGACCTGCAGCCTGGAAGAGAGTATGAGCGCCTCCTCTTCCACGGAGCCACCCCCTCCCTCTCTCTCTCCCCGGCGGCATCCATGCCCTTGGTTCCCTTCTACCCCCGCAGCATTAACCTGGGGCTTCCGGTGCCAGACCCTTAATTAGGTGCTGGTAATAAAAAAATGACTAAGACATCATCCCGTCCTCAAGGGGCTCTCTTCTGCATAAGAGAGAGAGACATGTGCCTAAAGAGTTGACTTGTAGGAATTGTCATTAGCTACTAACTTGTTCTTTGGTATTTTAACCAGGTTCTTTCAGATCTGGTCTGCTTTTCTGGCCAAAGATTTATATAACCTTTATCAAAATTAACTAATTTAATGTAGAGAACTGTCTTTACACAGAGATTTTTGTTATTCTGTCACTAGTAGGATTGCTAATTTGGTGAGTAATTGAGCTATAAACAATTTGAACTAAAAGAGTCAAGGTGTCCCCCCAAAAATAGACAGCTAAGTTACTCTTCAGTCTATGTTTTGATAAGGACAACAATATGGTACATCCACGTCTTCTAGACTGGGAGCCTCCCAATGGTTTGTTGGGTTGTTTGTTTTTTGCAACAAGTTCATTCTAGAATTCAGATCCCGCCCCTAGCCATTCTGTGTACTTCCCAAATAACTATTTTTATAAATCCTTCTCATTGTTTCTAATAAAATCAAAATGCAGTAGTCTTCTTTATTTCAGATTGATAGATTTTGAAAAGAATACTTATTGACTTATACTATTAGCCTAGAGCTTACAGCTGCTTTATTCTTGCTCCCAGACAATTTACATATTGCTTTATTTTTCAACACATTTCTAATCAGAGAAATATGGAGAAAAGTTCAGACAAAGTATGAAATTCACCTGTTTTCAAAGGCCTTGTAGAAAACTAGGCTCCAGGATCCCCCAGCAAACACTGAACCCTGATGCAAAAGTAGCATGACTGTCTGTGCAAATAGAACTTTGGAGCACATGGGGATACCCTCCTGTAGGTAGAAAATCAGGTAAAGGGGTGGGGTGCAGTGCTGGTGAGTTACTTCACGAGCCTAAAACTGCCAAATTGAAGAGCCTGAGTAACATTTTTTAAACTTTAGAAAAGTACTCTCAATACAAAAGAAAAATTGGGAAGCTGAGGACATTTTGAAAATCCGTTTTTACCCTTTTAGTGGGGAGGGTATAGCTCAAGTGGTAGAGCACATGCTTAGCATGCACAAGGTCCTGGGTTCAATCCCCAGTACCTCCATTAAAAAAATAAATAAATAAGTAAACCTAATTACCTCCCACCCCACCCCCAAAAAAAAAACCCTAACAAAAGTACGTAAATATTTTTACCCTCTCTTCCAATTCACAAACTCCTACTCTCTAAGTTTTGGTAATTCAGGAAACTTATATTGCATTCTTAGCAGAGAAATTCTTAGTCCTAGTGCATTTTTATTCTGGATCACCTGAACAAGATTTTTTTAATCATTAGAACAAGCTTTGTCATAAGACAGTGTAACTTAGAGCATCAAAGGAAAGTATGGCCCCACAAGTCAGATGATGAGCACCTGCCCTGTCGTTTCAGGAAGCCAGAGGGCCATCTTTAAGCAGGCCATGAGGCACTGGGAGAAGCACACCTGTGTGACCTTCATTGAGAGGACTGATGAAGAAAGCTTTATTGTGTTCAGTTACAGAACCTGTGGGTAAGTTCATGAACGCAAGTTCACCTCGGCGTAATCAGAGATAGACAAGTCAGATGACTTATAGGTCTTGAATATTTGCTATAAACAAAGTGTTTCCAATATGCTGAAATATACAGAGGCCTAGCTTTTGTCAGAAACTCTTCTTGCCTTCAACGAGTTCACAATCCAGAGACAGAATAGGTGGAGGAAGCCACCTGGATCTCCTGTCATGGGAGCAGTTGAAGGAACTGGGAGTGTTTCATACAGAGAAGTGGTTCTGAGCCAATTTGGGACCAGTGATCTCACTGAGAAGCTGATGAATCTATGGGATCCCTTGTGATGGAGCAAAATTCTGCATGTAATTTTATGGGCTCCATGGGCTTACAGACTTCCTCCAGGAAACATAACAATAATAAGATGATTGGATTATGAATAAACTTATCCAATAAGTTTATGCCAATAAATGTAAGTGTGATATACTCTCCTACTGAAAGAAAAAGTTTCCCATATTAGTTCAAAAACTGAAATTCAGCTACATGCTGTATACATGAGATGACTACTGGGGAATATGACCCAGAAAGGTTTAAAAGTAAAAGGAAAGAAGGCTTACAGGCAAATGCAAACAAAAAGAAAACTGGGATCACAATTCTAGTTGTAGACAAGGTGTTTTTGTTTTGCTTAGTTTGTTTTTAAAGGCAGAACATGTTAAAAAAAAAAAAAAGGTGAGACACTTTATAATGAGAAAGAGTACAAGCTACAATGAGAATATAACTCTCATAAATCTTTATGCACCAAATAGCATAGCATTAAGAGTCATAAAACAAGCCCCCGGGATTTTGAGAGGAAATCGACAGAAACACCAGCAGCAGGAGACTTTATTTCATTTCTGTCAACCCAAGTAGATCAATGTCAAGTTGACCAAAAAAAAAAAAGTGGAGATTTGTAGAGGACTGGAAAAATATAGTTAATAGAGGTAGCCTTATGAATCTATCAGATTCTATAACCTGATAATACATTTTTAAATACCTAGTGAACATTTATAGACATTGTCCATCTATTAAGTGTTAAGAAAACATCAGTGAATTCTAAAAGGCAGAAATAACATTAAAATATTCTCTGATTGCAAAGCAATGAAACTAGACATAATAATAACATAGCAACAACAACAAAAATAAAATAAGTATTCCTGTATTACCTGCTAAGTTAAAAGCTCTCATTTTTACAACTCTTGGGTCATAAATAAATCAGGATTAAAATTACAAGATGCCTAGATAATGAAAGCCCTACAGTTCAAAATTGAAGAGATATGGGCAAAGCTATGTCCAGAAGAAAACTCACAGCCTCAGATATTCACATCACTAAGTAAGAATGACGATGAAATATTCAATTCAAAGAAGTTAGCAAATAAATAACTACATAAAACCCACCACCATAACAAAATAAACCTAATGAGAGTACAACAAAATGGACATGGTTACACATTACAGTACAAATAAATCGAAGAGTAAATTCTTTGAGTAAACAAATAAAAAAACTGTAGTAGACAAATTGCTTATTTGTCAGTCAAAGACAAAAAAGTGACAGTGCAGAAATACACAAAATCAGAAATCAAAAAGAGAGAAATAATCACAGATTCCACAAAATCATAAAAGAGTACTTTACAAAACTCTAGGGCAAGAAATGTGGAACTCTGGATAACGTGAATGGCTTGAAGGTCAATACAAAGTGCTGGCACAGACGAGTAACTTTGAACAAAATTGAAAAATTGAACAAAAAACTTTTCCCCCACAGCACCAAATCTAGAATTTCACAGATGAATTCTTTCAAAACTTCAAGGAACAAATTATTCTGGTACTATTTAAGCTTTTTAGAGCATAAAAAAGAACACTTTATTCCAATTTACTTTAAAGGGACTATCATGGTGTTGCTACCCCAAAATGAAAAAGATGGCACCAAAAAAAGAGAAAATTATAGACTCAACTGATATGAATAGTCATGCAAAATCCTAACTAAAATATTGGCACCTAGAACCCAGCAGTACAAGAATAGAAGAGTAGGCTGCCAAGAAGGTTTATTGAAGGAATTCAAAACTAGTTCAACACTAGGAAATCTATTTGCATGATTCAACATATTGGTAGATCAAAAGAGAGAAGCCACATTCATGTTTCAATAGATGCTGAAAAGACATCTGCATATTTCAACATGCCTTTGTTGTTTTAATTGTCAAGGTAGTGCAGGAATAGATGTCAGGGATAGATCATTGACTTGCACACACACAGATATGTATGTGTGTATATGTGTGTGTGTGTATCTATATGTCTCTCCCAAAAGCCCACATCATGTTTATCAATGATAATCCTAGAAGCATTTCTGTTAGAATCAGGAACAATTTGAAGATATTTAACATTACTTTTGGAAATACTAGCTAATGTAATTAGACAAGAGAGAGAGAAACAAAATGAATATTGGCAGGAACAAGGCAAAGTTTGTATTGTTTGAAGTTAATGTGATGTATGCCTAAAAAAACCCCCAAATCAGTTGAAAAACTATCAGAAACAAAAGGAGACCCTATTCAGGTGATTGATTACAAAATTAATAAACAAAAAATTAACTACTTTTCCTTTAATGAAATAATTTGATACACTTTCATAATGGGAAAAATCACAACTTTAATAGAAACATAGTAGATAATATATCTAAGAATTAACTTAACAAAAATGCAAACATATGCCAGACCTACGGGAAGAAAATGCCAAAACTCTAAGAAACTTTTAAAAAAGAAGTAAAAATGGAAATGCATACTATTTCCTCGTATGGAAATACCCAACATAGTAAAGATGTCAGAACTTTCTAAAATAATCTATAAATTCATGCCATTCTGCCATTCTGATTTAAACAACAACTTTGTATGTGTGTGAGTGTGTGTGTGTGTATGTATATGTATGTATGTATATATTTTTTAGAGCTTGAATAAACAATATTAGAGTTTTTCTGGAGGAATGACCACATAGAAATAACCGAGAGAGAGAGCAAGGACAAACAGTAGTGACAGGGACAGTGGTAGGGGAGGGGACAGAAAGGGGCCTGATGTCCTATTCCAACATATAGGATATTAAAATACAAATGAAGATAATAGCAAAGCTGTTTGGATCTCAAGGAAAAATAGATATATGAAACAAAAGAGTTTAAAATAAACTTGTACGTGGATGTAGGTAGCATTTTAAATGAGTGAAAGAAAGATGGATTAATCAATTGGAATATTTGAATATTGGGATAATTAAATAGCTCCTTGTGAAAAAAAATAAAGCTGGAATCCTACTCACTTCTTACACCAAAAATAATTCTAGGTAGATCAAAGATGTAAACGTTTTTAAAAAGAAAGGAAAGAAAAGAAAAACAGAAAATTGAAAAGTATTAGAAGGAAGCAACAGTGGATTTTACTCATAATCTTGGGATGTAGATGGCCTTTCTAAGCAGGACATAAGAAAGACGTTACATTAAAATTTTAAAATTCTGTCTGGCGAAAACAAAACAAAAACAACACATAAAAGACAAAGTCAAATGAGAAATAACAAAGGGAGAAAAATCTTGGTTAACACTTTTGATAGATAGTCAAAGATTTGTTTCCCTAATTTACAAAAGGTTCTTACAAATCAGTGATAAAAAGATGGACAACCTAAAAAAAAAATTGGGGGGAAGATGTGATTTCATAGTTCACAAGAAAAAAATATGAATGTCACATAAAACATGAAAAACTAGCCAATTTCAGTACAGTTGAATACCACTTTTCATCTATCGAATTGGCAAAAATAGTTTGGCAAAACCAGTGCTGGCCCAGTTGTGGGGAAACAGGGCTTTTAAATATACTATTAGTGGGCATATAATGAAACAACCTTTGGGAATTGCAATTTCATAGTAACTATCAAAATTTCAAATGCACATACCCTTCTATCCATTAATCTCATTGCTAGGAATTTACCCTACCATGAACAAGTACGACCCCAGTGGTTTCTTTGTTTTGCATTTTGCTGTTTATTTGTGTATTTATTTTGTCTCCTTCTCTCCTGAGGCTCCGTTTAAATAGCAAAAACTGGGGTCAGCCTAAATGTACATTAACGGCAGACTGATCAAACAGATTTTAATATTATGTTGCTTTGAAAAAAAATGAGAGAAGTCTACATGTGCTGTTATAAAAAGAAGTCTAAATTAAGGAGGAAAAAAGACAAGATGAAGGACAACATGGCATATTTTGTAATTAAAATATATATATGTATATAGATGTATTACATTTTCTGGAAGAACATTTAAGAAACTGTTAACAGTGGTTATCTTTGAAGCCTTAATACTTAGATCTTTTGTAACATAGGCATGTATTTTTTAAATATTTTATAGAAGTTATCTGAGTGGTGGGACTAGGAGCCATTTTAATTTTTTTTATACCTTTCTATATTAGGAGTAATGAATATATATTAAAAAATATTGTGCCCAGAAGGGAGTCACCTCTAAGTCTCCTCTGATAGTAGTATCAAGACTCATACTCATACTTTACAGAAACTCAGCGGGCTCCTTCCACTGTCTCCTCCTTGTCATCAGAGATGGTCCAGCAGAAACTTGGGGGTAGAAGAGTGGGGGACGGTATGTGTTTTTTCCCTGGAAGAGAAGCCATGTCTTTCTTTGGATTCGCAGGGGAATCCATGACCACCAAAAAGGTCAAGAACCAGTTTTGGAGGGAATTCCTGCATCGAGGGAAGGTGGACAATTGAGATCGTTTTCAGCTCTGAAAGTCTGTGTTCTTTTCGAGTCACACACACACACACACACACACACACACACACACACGAGGGGGAGTTAGACTCTTGCCATTTCCTGATCTGCTGACCAGGGTATTTCTGCAATTGTCCAGCTGTTGTTCCTACGTTGGGCGCCGAGGAGGAGGCCCGCAGGCCATATCCATTGGAAAAAA
Source organism: Camelus dromedarius (assembly GCF_036321535.1). NCBI lineage: Eukaryota > Metazoa > Chordata > Mammalia > Artiodactyla > Camelidae > Camelus > Camelus dromedarius. The sequence continues at coordinate 55,209,173 of NC_087443.1, read as the reverse complement.
CTGTGACAAGTTTGGCATTGTGGCGCATGAGCTGGGCCATGTGGTTGGGTTCTGGCATGAACACACCCGGCCAGACAGAGACCAGCATGTCACCATCATCAGAGAAAACATCCAGCCAGGTAAGGAGTCTGTATGGAGCCCAGAATCCACTTGTCAGGCAGGTGCCACTCACGGGGTCAGGAGGGAGTAAAGAAGGGGGTTGCCAGGAGCTGACCAGCACTCATGTGTAAGTATGGAGGCTTTTGTCACCAGCACTGTCCATCTGTGGCCCTTCCTGGGAGGTCATCTGCCAGAGCTTGTAGGTGAGAGCAGAAGTGAAATGACTTTCCATGTTGTAAAGGACGATGAAATCCAACTCCATTTCCTAACAGGAACAGAATTGACCAGAACACTGTTGCAGCATCAAAGCTGAGAAGCCAAAAAAAGAGTTCTCCTGGTTGCTTTTTTAAAACTCATTTTTGCTGATAAAGGCAACACATATTTTTGAAACTGAAATATAATTAGGACACAAGTACACATAAAACCAGTATTTCCACCTATCCCAAGGCGGATAAACTGAAAAAAAAAAAAAAAAAAACCTCCTCCTGTTAAACAATTTTATACAGAAATTCATATTGAACGTGAAAGTAGCTGGGTGAACAATACAATTGCCTTAAAAATGCTTTCCAGTCTGAATTCTCAATTTGGGATTTAACATAACTCTGATGTGTTTTCTTGTGTTCCTTCAATAGCAGTGTTAGAGATTTTTTTAAAAAATGTTTTCTGAGCAATCAGATTGATAACTAATCTATCTACTGACTTAGTTTAAGTCTTCTGAGTGGCATTTTGGGAGGAGTGTTGGGTGGTGGGGTTGGGACAGCGTATGCTGTTCTAAGTTTCAAATTTCCAGTCTGTTAAAACCAACAGCAAGAACCACCACCACATCTGTCGTTTGACTGATGGGGCTAACAGAGCTCTCGGAAGTTGCTATGGGTCGTCCTTCTCCCCCCTCTGCCTCCTTTCAGGTGACTGCCTTGGTTTTCAAAGGCCTTAACAGAGTGTTGTGTCACAGGTCAGGAGTATAATTTCTTAAAAATGGAAGCTGGGGAAGTGAGCTCTCTGGGAGAGACGTACGACTTTGACAGCATCATGCACTACGCCCGGAACACCTTCTCAAGGTCGGAATCTACAGTTATGCATCGTCTGTGTTTTACTGTGCCTGCCGCAGGCCTGGGTCGGATTCCTGGAGGTCTGCGGAGAGCAGGTCTCTGCATGCTCCTAGCACAGTTGGCGTGTCTGTCCTTGAAATTCAGTGGCCTCTGGGCTGCAGTGAAATATAATCTAATCAGGTTCCCACTAATAAGATTGAATCCCATTGTGAAGCTGGTGTTCCATCATTGCCCTCCTGTCACAAGCAGCAAACTGGAAAAGGGAAATTATCGAGAGGTTAGCTGGGATAATAATTTAGCGGCTTTGTGTAAAATTTCCAGTGGGTAGGGGACTCTTCTAAAGCACGACCTTGATGTAAGCATGGTGGCACTTACCAGTCCACTTAGAAGAGATGTGGTTTGCTGGAAGCTAGACTGTCTGAGCTGGGAGGGTGGTAAGTCATGGATTCATTTTTCATTAGAGGTGAAGAAAATGAGGCTCCAGCCAGCTCGAGGGCACGCAGGTAGCTGGGGTCAGAGTGAGAACAAAAATCCAAGTCACACATGCTGGTCACACATGATGGTAGCTGGTATCCCCAAGCACATTCAGACCAGTTATTTACAGCTGGCATCAGCAGGGTCTGTTTTGATGAGTTAGTGCTGCGCTGGACCCAGTGTTAATTGTTTTTCATATTGCCCTCGCTTCCAGATCGTGGAAGTGTTTTGTATATAGAAGTTTTCCCCTACTAGTCCCAGTTTTGTAGGTCTTTCCATTCTTGAGTTAATCACAGGGCAGATATTTTCTCTCTTGGCATTTTTCCCCTTCAGTCTCCTCCTAAAACCACCTTGTTTGCTATTAAATTATTTATTTAATAATTTTTTAAAAGATTTGAAGTGATTCCCAATCTATACAAGAAAAATTAGATGAGGAAACTTGGGGATGGGGGACAGGGGAAAAATAAGGGCAGGTAGCTAAGTGGAAGCTTGGAATCAATTTGGTGTTTAGAATATATGCCAGAACGTTATGAACCCTTTGTTGGTGTGTGGTGTGGACAGCAAATCCTGCCCTGTGCTTCCTAGCAAGTCACAGCAAAGAAGGAATCGATCCATTTCATGAGTTTCTATGTCCATGAAGATCAAAGGAAACCATTCGTTCAGGAGACACGCAGCTCTTGGGAGTGAAAGGGAAACTACCTGGCTGCATGGCTCTTGGATAAGGCTGCTGAAAGCACCCCGTTGATGAGGTCGCAGAACCATGGCAGAGATCCTCCATGCCTCGGCGTCACAAATTCTGAGCCAGGCAGGCGCTCTCCAGAGCTCTAATGCGTGGAGTTGGGTTGAAGTCAGCATCTTTGAACAACTGGCATGGGAATGACCTGCCCTGTTCTCTTTATCAGAAGAGTCAGGGGCAATACAACATGATGAAGAAATCGCTGATTCTAGTACTAGCTCTCCCATGTACCTGGCTGTTGAGGGAAGTCTAGACAGTAGTTAGAGGCAGCTGTGTGTGGTGTCAAATCACCTCCCTGAGCCTCGGTTCCCTGGTGAGAGACCTGGACTAGATGTTCTGAGCCCCTTCCAGCTCAAACATTTCAACATTTCCTAATCAGAATGGGTGAGGGATGGCCAGACATGATCACATTCATTGCCATATGGAATTCTGAGGCTTCCTCTTTGGCACGCTGGGAAACTGAGACTTTGAGGGACCTACTCTGGGGGTGTGGGAGGTAGGATGAGAGCCCATTCTGCTGATGAAAGAGGTGAGATGCTTGGGTGTGGGGGCTGGGCTGACTCACAGGTTTGGGAACTGATGCAGGGAATAGCCAGCCTGCCTCATATCATCCCCAGGGGGTGCAGAGAGCCAACTTATTGATTTTTTCAAGATGGCCCTAGTGAGAAGCTTATACCTTGGGTCTTGTTTTTATAGCTTCAAAACTCTTTGTATTGCTTTATACCATATCTATTAATTATTCTTTTAAATCTATTTATTAATATGTATCTTTGGCCTTCCCCTCTCCCTCACCAGACTGAGATCTCTGAGGATAGAGACTATTTCATTCTCTTCTAGTCCCCAGCACCCAACACGGTGCCTGGCACAGAGCAGCTATTCTGTAGATATTTGTCAAATGAATAAATTAATGAATGAGTCAGAAGAGACAGGGAGACCTGCAGTGCTGACGACTAGAAGAGGATGTTAAGGGAAGAAATGGCCATCAGCCTCATTGCTGTTCTTTCCAGCTATAAATGCAGTGGTCACTTCATTAAGGGGAATCTACAAGTATCTCCTGTGCAGGAACTTTTGGACAAATTACTACTAAAGGGTTGTAGAAACTACATTCCTTCTCTGTGCCTGTTGTGTGCATTATGGTGCAAAGCTCTAAAGCCAGAGGCCAAGGCAAGAATGCAGACAGACTGTCTTCTGGCACCAACATTTCTTTTCTTGTCTTTCAAGAAAAAAAATTCTCTATTTTTTCTGTAATTTCTAATCCATAATACAATTCCTTTTGCCCCTCAGTGCGTAACCATTTTAGCACTGTTGTCAATGTGAAGCATTTTATCAGCACAGACCAGTGGAAATCCATGGGCAAAACCTACAAAACAATAGTTCCTCATCAAAAGCACCCAGAACCCCTAGAAGGGAGATTGGCGAGGGGGCAGCACACAGTGTGATGGGCAGCTAGGTAGGGGCAGAGCACCTGAAGGTGTTGGCGGGGGGGCAGACTCCCCTTCTGGTACCATGATGTCATCAATTGCAGCAGAATTATCTAGCTCCAAATTTAACAGTTCACAACAACTTACTTTTTATGACGTTGTGGGTCCTTCTGATTCGTTCTTCTCTGGTCTTGCCTGGGATCACTCTCGAAGTGATAGTCACCTGATAGTGCGGTCAGGTTGGATGATGGCTGGTGCCATGTCTGGCCATGGTGCTGCCTGTGCACTGGGGCCCCTCGGTTCTCCTCCATGTGGTCTCCCACCCTCCAAGTAGGCTAGGCTGGGCTGTTCACTGCTTGGGAACTCAGAGGGCAAGCTGGGAAGCTGCCAGACTCTTAAGGCTCAGGCTCTAGACCGTGCATGACATCACTTCTGTCGCAGTCTATTGACCAGAACAAGACACAAGGCCAGCCCAGACTCAAGTGATGAAGAAATAGATTCTACCTCTTAATGGGAGGAGTTGCAACTTCGTGTTACAAGGGGATGTGGGTATCAGGAGGCACAATGTGTTATTTTAATAATCTACGGCAGCTGCCTTCACACCCTTGCTCCAGAGTCAAGAATGGTTTCAGCAAATCTATTTTGTAGCATTGTCCTTTATGCCAATTTTCTGCATGGATTTTTCAGAAAACTGCTTTGTTCAGTGGGGCCATTTATCCATGGTGTTTTTACTTGACCCACTTTTGGTCAAATTCTCCCCCCTTCTAACTTCATGCCATTACTCTTGGTCACAGATCCCCTGGAGCTAACCCTGCACATCGCCTTTGATTCTGTAAAGGAGCAGAAAATGGCCCGTAGGACCCTTGCTCATCTAAGAGGCAAATGCTAGTCCTGCTGCTGGGAAACCCAGTCTTCGTGTGTCTTTACAACTGTCTGCTTCCAACTTTATTCCCTCTAGTTTATGGCAGTTCCTGCCTCCTCCCCTTAGTTAGACCCAGGCTGTGGGGAGTGGTGTCTTTGGAGGTTTTGTCGGGCAAGTGTCCAAGAGATGAGGAGACAGTTCTCTGGTACAGGGGCTTCTTTGTTTGGAGAACTCAGAGCTGACAGTTTTATTCCCCAAGGGCATCTGCCAAACCCCTTCTTAGTTTAGCAGAATGTCAGTGCTAAGAGTTGTCCTACATAAAAGGGGGGCTGTAACTGCGGGGGTTTACACAGGGGACGTCTCTTATAGTAAACATTTTCCAGGGCCCACCGCTGTGCTGGCGGCTCAGGGACCAGTCAGGGAAGGAGTCTCAGCCCACAGAGCTGAGTGTGAGCCGAGGTGATTCCTGCTGCTTTGGTTTTTGGAGTCGCCAAGCTTCCCAAGTCTATCGTGTGTCTCACACACATGAAGGCCTGTTTCTGACTGGATGGAGGAAGATGCCAGGAGGCTGGCTCCATACCGGCCTGTGTTCAGTTCCAGGGCTGGCTCCCCATTACTCGCTTTGTTCTCTGGGTGAATCTCTAGGCTCTGCCAACTTGGCTTTCTCACCTCCAGAGAGGAACCCTGATGACAATGGCACCTGCTTCCTAGGGTGTTATGAGGATTAAATGAGATGGTACATTTGGTGTCCAGCCAGGGCCTGGCACATAGGAAGGTCCTGTAAACACTCAGTAGGTTGAGTCGCCTACATGGAGCGGTCTTCCACAGGGTCAGTTAGCCTGAGTGGCCAGGAGATTGTCTGGAGCCTTGCATTTTGTGCAGTAAAATGTCTTCCTCCAGGGGAATCAAGAAAACAGTTACAAGTGAACACATTTTATGTCAGGGCAGAAATACCCATTTTTAGATTCACAGGTGATTGAATTTAGAATCTTACGTAGCGTCATCACTTGTGGTGTAAAACTTGGTGAAGTCAGTGAGGGAGACCCAGGATCCCATAGGAGTTGCTCTCAGGGACCCAGAGATGAGACAATGGGAGTTAGAGAGCAACAGGCCAGCTGGTTAAAAGCTGGGGAGAGCGTGCTAAGGAGGACATGTGCAGACCATCCAGACTCCTGTGTGCTGATGTTGTGAAGTTAGTGAGCCTAGAATCTGATTTAGGAAAAAAGTATACACAAGAATGAAAGGGAAGTACTAGGGATAAGCTATATTTTCCAAGGTAGTGTAGGACTTAGGGAAAAGGAAATGTTTGAGAGAGAGGAGAGAAAGGAGAGAGCAGCTAATAACTAGGTACAAGCATTTTTACCCATTTCCTTTTGAGTATTAATAACTGTTTTGCAAAACCTTTTGATGACGGTGTCCTATCTTGGCTGCATAATTTAATCTAAGAAGCATTTCTTGAGGTCTGCTGTGCTCCAGTCCCTGAGGGCATAGAGGTGAGAGACCCAGTCTCTCTGCTGGAGGAACTTACTGTTTAGGAGAGAAGACAGTTACCATCACCCTGAAAAGGACAATAAAGTATGATAAGAGGCTAGATGGATAAGACCCAGAGGAGGGAGTGATTCCCTCAGGATGCGAGGGGTAGAAAGGGCTTGCAGAAGACTTTTAAGAGGGAAAGCCATCTGACTGGGTTTTGGAGAATGAACAGGAGTTTGCAGTGGGCGAGGAGATGGGGTGTCGGCAGCTTTGGCAGAGGACAGCTTGTCTAAGGGCATGTTTGGGGCCAGCAGGAGAATGAGGTTGCTTATGATAACAAGTGAGGTGGAAGTGTCAGGAGAGGAAGGCAGAAGCCAGTGAGCCAGGCCTGGAGACCCAGGTGGTGATAGGAAGTCGGTGAAGGCTTCTAAGCAGAGTGGGCACATGCCTACCGTTGTGTTTCAGAATGATCACACGGCAGCCTTGTTGAGGGGCAAGCAGAGGTGGCTGAGTCTATAGGAGGGAGTTGAGAAGCTACTGGAAAGAGTGCAGGAAGGGGATGCTGACTACTAAGGCAGTGTTCTAGGATGAGGAGGAGGGCATGGGTTCAAGGAATGTACAGAGGACAGGACCTGGTTCCTGGTTCCGACAAGGGGGTGGGAGGGAGAGAACAGAGCCAAAGGCACCTTCAGATTCAGTCTCAGGAGACAGGTTCGTGGAAGAAGCAGGAGGAGGGAACGCACTAGGTTGTGAAGGAGTTGGATGTAAGTGCTCCGTAGGACAGCACAGGGTGGGGTCATGAGGTATCTGTCTTAGCAAATGGTTCTGGGGCTGGAACCAGGGAATTCACTGTCAGCATATAGGTGGTGGTTAAAACCCAGAGGAGCAGGTGGAGCAGGAGAGAGGAGGGAGAAGGTGGGGGAGGAAACCGAGGGATAGCACTTCCAGGGAAACAGAAGAAGTAGATCCTATCTTACTGTTCAGAGAGAGAGAGCAGTGCCTCGGGAACCAGGGAGAAGGGAGTCCGGGGAGGGAGGGGCCCGCAAAGGTGGCAGTGCTCCAGGGAGGGCAGATGAGCATTGACAAGGGTCCTTCCGACTTGCCAGTTGGTCGGTGACTGGTGCCCACCGAGGGCAAGGTCAGACTGCAATTGGATTAAGCCATGGAGAGTGAGGCTGCCAGACAGAGAATGGAGACAGTTATATCCAGAGCTTGAGTTAAGAAGGGAAGGAAAGGAATCCGGTGGTAACTGGAGACAGTGTTTCAAGGGAAGGTGCTACCCCGCTGGAGAGGTCCCAAATCAGGGGTCTGGAAGCAGAATGGGAGGCTAGGCGGGGAGTAAAACTCGCACACCACATGGAGGTGAGAACTGGGCCGGTACACACCAGGCATCCTGGTGACCATTTGTCTGCCTTGCTCGTTTTAGATTTCATTCACGTTGGAGCAGAATAAGATGTTAAAGTTAGAAGGGGCTGCCAGGACCATCTCAGCCAATCTCTTATCACTCAGAGGGGTAAATTGAGGCTCAGAGAGGGAAAGGACTTGTCCAAGCTCACCGAGGTGGCAGAGTCAGGCCTTACGTAGAAATCTCTGGGCCAGGGCTTTCTTGACTACCTCCTGTTCTCTGCGTTCATCTCATTTTCCATCTGATTATCCCTCTTGCCAGCAAGGCCCCCCAAACCCTGATCTCCTTTATTCACCAATTCATCAAGCAGCACTTGCTGACCAGCCCCTGAGAATCTCACACTCTACTGGTTCCCAAGCTCTCTCTGGAGCCTCTCCAAGACTTATCCATGTTCCGTACTGTCCGCTGCACAACTCCAGAGGGCGCCACTCACACAGTAGTCTCTCTGAATAGTGCTCCCTGCAGTTGTGCAGCGTGGGGGCCTGGGGCCTGGACCTGTCAGGGGCTTTGTGAAAATGCTCTGTACACTTCAGTAAGGAAGCCCTCAGGGCCACTGGGCCAGGGCATATTTTTAAACTTGGCAGAGTCATTTTCCCATTGGAAAGGGAGCAGGCAGCTAATGAAATGGAATGCTAACATGCCAGCATGAGGGAAGGAAACCTCTGCAGTGATGCCAGCCTGGGGGAGCCGGCCAGGGGGTAGGAATGTTGATGGGGTTGTGGACGAGGAAATGGACTCTAAATCCCTGCACCCATGGCGGACCCCCTTGACTTTCACTCTCCTTTCTCTCTCTCTCTTCTCTTTCTGCAGAGGAGTTTTCTTAGACACCATCCTCCCCCGTCGAGACGACAATGGTGTCAGGCCAACCATTGGCCAGCGCGTGCGGCTCAGTCAGGGAGACATAGCTCAAGCCAGGAAGCTGTACAAATGCCCAGGTAACTGTGAATCACGGGCGTTCCCTGGGTCTCCATAGCACCCACAGAGACAGCTCACCACTGTTTGCAAACTTCTCCCATGCTGGGAAGACAACTTGGAGGACGCGAAGAGTGTCCCCCTTGGCAGCTATGATTCCTGGTGTGCTGCTGTTAGGAGGAGCTAGGCAGTGCAGAAAGCCCAAGTGGTGGAGTGGTTACAAGTCATGAAGCAAAAAACAGATTTTAGAGCCCACAGCTTAACTTGTGGGAAGCTTGGGAATTCTCTGGCACAGCTCTGATGTTCAGAAGAGAAGAAGGCATAGTGGAACAACAGTGAACTGGAGTCCAGTGCATGGTGCATCCCGTAGTGGTAAAAAGCCTTCTTCTTTCTATGCAAGTAGGGGATGTGGGTTTGGCCAAATAAGAACAGAGGGTTAAAAAAAAAAGAAGAAGAAAGAAAAAGAACAGAGGTTTTGCAGAAAGGCAAAGAGTGAAGGAGAATGTTTTGGAAGGGTTGAAGCCAGCTTCCCAAATACTGGAAGGCAGAGGGAGTCTCAGAGTGTAAATGAGGTCATTTCTATGATCATGGGCTCTCCAAGTTGTCCAAGGTGCTGGTCAGTGGACGATATGCTGCCATTGAATACTGGACAGTACACTGGACCCGAGCAGATACCTGCTTCTCTGCCAGTTCAGAGACCCCCACCCCTTGAGTTTGCCCTCTTTGCTTCCATCCCCTTGGCTTCAGCATCAACACACCCCCTGGCTGCCCTGGGGGTAGCTCACGTTGGCCCCTTTAAGCTGCTGAGCTTCAGTGCAAAGCATTAGTTTACAGTAGCCAAGTTTTTACCTGTGATGGGAGATAAGGCAATTCGGTGGTTTGGGGAGGAAGAAGGAAATTCCATTACCAACAGGTCCAGTAATCTTTTCCAAACTCCCAGACCAGACACACAGTTTGATCATGGGACAGAGTATTTGAATTAGGGGTCATCTTAGAAAACTGGGCTATCACTCTTTATTTTTTAAACATACTGCTGGCTCACTCTCAAAGGCACGGCCATGCTCAGTCCCTATGGGTCGGTGCCACTTCCCTCCCAGGCTGCTGTTCTGGGAGCTCCCTAGACCATCTGTGTCCTGAACCTGCGCAGAAAAGGCCTCTGGTTGCCCCAGCTCTTGTGCAAAGGACAGGGCATGCAAAGGACCGTGTGGGACTGCTCCATCATGAAACTCTAGGAAATATGTCCATCCAGCTATTAGTCATCTGGGGGCGTGTTAGGGCTGAAATACAGAACACACATATCACATAACCTTGCTGAATTGAAAGAGAAACCTTATAGCATTCCCTGGGAAATGCCACAGTATTTCTTTAGTTATAAATGTATATGCCTCTTACTTCCCAAAAGGATTCCAGGCAGCTGGTAAATACCATGGAGCCATACAGTCATATATCTGTTCTTGCAGAATGTTGATGATTATTCTAAAGTAATTTCCATGGAACCCTCGGGGGTGTTGACTGCTGGGCATAATCCTCATGATGCCTGGCAGTTGTTCGGTAACGTGATACTGAAGCCCCGATATCCAGGATTTCCTGAGGCTGACGATGGGCTGTTCTCCCCATATCCCTTCCTGCAGCTCCAAAAACTGCATCTTCAAGTAGTTTCAAGTAGTAGCTGAAAGTGAAGGTGGTTGCTCTGCAGAGGTTGAATTAAACGTAGGAAAAGGAGCTAAGGACGCTCGTTTCCCACACCTTGGAGGTGGCCCGTGAGAGGAGGGTGCTCAGCAAACCAATGTCCCTGTCTTTGGGATCTGAATCCCCAAGGGTGAGGGGATATGAAACCTGCAGCTTCCAAGCTTATGCATACAGATACCTTTTTTCCCCTTGAGGACCAATTAGGGGAAATGTGCTTTGCATACATAGGACTAAGTTCTAGGCTCCAGGCAACCATCCAACATTCAGGGGCAGAATAGCCTACTGCAGAATATTCCAGCTTCCTGTGCCTCTGGTCATTTTCCTCTGTTTCCTTGACTATTCCATCTCTCTTTCAGAGGTAGGGAGCAGAGAAAGAAGAGACAGGATTCAAATAGCTGAAATAAGTTTCAAAACGTTTCTTTTTCTTTTTGCTTCACCTCCTTGCACTTCCGTATTCTCTCTGCCACGGATGTCATTAGTGGTCATTATCATGGCTACTATGAATGAAACACCCACTATGTGCCAAGCACTGTGCTGATCCATTTCATGTCATGCAGATGATTTCATTAACCCTCTAGGTAGGTCTCACCCATTTCACAGATAAGAAAACTAAGGCCCAGCAAGACTGGGAGATTTGCCCACCACCACACAGCCAGCTGGAGAGCCGAGATTCAAGCCCAGCTCTAAGCTGGGCTCAATCCTGAGAGCCTCAGAAGAAACCCCTGGGGTGTTACTAGGAGCACCCTAGCCCGATTTTTGCTTTTATTAGCTAGAAAAATGTCAATCTGCCTGATGTGCTTTTTGCCAAGGTGTTCCAAGGACTTAGGCTGGCAAAGGGGCGAATTAGTTCAGCAGCCCTGTCCAGGGAGTTGCTGGGCAGGAAGCGTGTGTGCCTGCCTGAATCACACTTGTCATTTTACTTGTGCAGCGTGTGGGGAGACCCTGCAGGACACAACAGGAAACTTTTCCGCACCTGGTTTCCCGAATGGCTACCCTTCTTATTCCCACTGCGTCTGGAGGATATCGGTCACTCCGGGGGAAAAGGTAGGCGTGAAACCATCTCAAGAAATGACAGGGCATTCCTTGAGTGGGGCGAGGTGTGAGGAATTGGTATTCCTAATAGTAGCAATAACAGCTGTTATGTTACGAGCACCTACTGTGTGCCAGTCACTGTGCTAGCTTGCTTACATTCATGATTTCTGGACTTTTCTACCAGTCTCCTACACACAAATGGAAGCCTATGTCCTAAATGTCCACATAAGTTATAAATCAAGCTCACAGTTGGTTAAACAAAGTAGGCTCTACCCTCCTACTTTGATAAATACACCATTAGAATGCCCTGGAAGGCGAGGATCCACTTTAGAATTTCTTGGCACCTCGGAGTGCTGTTGTGGAAGGCTGCACTGTGGGGAGAGCTAGCCCCAACCACAGCTGGACCCTGCTCCTCTTCCCAGCCCCCGTTCCACCTGGGAGCACCCATGGTGACACCCCAGCCCACGATCCCAAGCACCTTCCACTCCTACCTTGCAAACAGCTGTTCTTTGGCTCCCCCTCCAGTAGAGGTGGACTGGCCAGGTGTACTGTCCACTCTTGGGAGGGTGGATCCACGTAGAGGTCTTTGCACACCCTGGAAGTGTCCTCAGAGCTATTTGAACAGGGAATTCAGTGTCCTGGGCTCCTGGAGTGCAGTCTAGGAGCTGGGCAAGCTCTGGGCGGGCACATTCCTTCAGTTCTGAAGATTCTGTGACCCTCTAAAGCTGAGCCCTGGTCCAAGGGTGGTATATTCTTGACTGCTCTGCAGGGTACATCTCCTTATATCCACCATGTAAACAAGGAATCTGAGGCTCCGACATTTAAAAAATTGCCCACATTCACAGGAAGGTACAGAACTGGGAACTGGGGCTTCTGCACCTCGAAGTTTGTATTTTCTTCCCTACACCTCTCTACAAACCCAGGGGTTCTTCAGGCTGTCTCAGCCTAGATGCAGCTGCCTTTGAAATGTCCTCTCTGCCCCTTGAGTCTAGCTCCCTACAGTCACACCTGCCGCAGCTTGTCTCACGGTATCATGACTGCTGGCTTATTGGGCTGCTCCCTTTCTAGACCCTAAACTCACTGAGCACAGACATGGTTCACCCCCAGGTCCCAACACAGCACCCCCAGCACCCAACACAGCCCATGGGCACAGGTCACACGTTAAGTATTTGTTGAATAGATGTGTGGGTGAATGAGTGGCTGAGTGAAAAACTTACAGGTGGAGATGCTATGGGGGATGTTGGATTTTCTGGAGCCTGTAGTTAATCTTCAGGTATTCCTAAGTCATGGCTTTTTAAAAATGTCCATTTAAACGTTAACGTAAACATGTTGTGATAACTGGAGAGAAATAATGGCGAGGAATCACTGTGAGCATTTTCTACGGGCTGGGCACTGGTCCCAGCATAGCCTGTGGAGTCTCTCATTTAATCCTCATGACAACTTAATGCGACAGGTGCTATCACCTCACTTATTTTGTAGGTAAAAAAAAACAGACTTGCCTAAGGGCGCTCAGTTTCTTGCAGAGTTGGGATTTGAACCCAGGCAATTTGACTCTGAGAGCTTGGATGCTTAACCATCATCCTATATTCCACAAAGGGGACAGGCTAGTATACATTTGAATATGCATTCATATATACACACACACTCACATGCACACATAGACACATGTGCACATACATAATACCCACATGCACACATCCTTCCTCTGACTCTAAGCATTTATGACAGTGTGGTTGTCATCTTGAGCCTATGAGACTTCAGACCTGGCTGCCTTGGGCAGATGTGCTGTCCCTGTGCCTGCAGGAGGCATTGATGAGAGGGAGGCAGGAAGGAGAAGGAGGAAGGGGAGAGAGTTGGTAATCCCTAAACTGTTGAATTGCCCTGAATAGCAGAGGCTATGTGATATGTTTGAATTGCATAAGATTCAGCAAGCCTTAATTATTATTGCTGACTGGGGGCAGGGAGAATATAATATATCGTTGAAATTCCAGCACCAATTATTTCATTTCTGCTTCACCCGGACTTCCCCTGAGCTGCTGGTAATTAGCAAACTTGATTGATTTGAGCATCACCTCTCGTTCATCACCTCTTCCCCTACGGTCTTTATGGTTCACTAACACACTTAAATAATTAGCCTGAATCATTATCCGCTCATTCAGATCGTGAATGTGTTACCAAGGAAGTTGTAATAACATTTCCTTTCTGAAATTTTAAAACGCAAAGGCTAAAGAATTATATTGCAACCAGCTAGCACAGATTACTGAACCCTTCCTGATTTCTGAATTCCAGCACCTGAACTCCAGCACCATGGGAGAGACAAAAGAAATCTAAGTTTCATTCTCTGTCTTTAAGAGACTTAGAGTTTAGTTAGGGTCCCCTCTTCACACCTAGGGAGTCTGATTTAATTGAAGGAGGGGCATTTGCTTGGCACCCGTAATTTTTTTAACTTCTGAGGTGATTCTAATTCACAAGCTGGATTGGGAACCACTGGTTTAGTTTGAAATAAGAGTGATCTCACACACACACACACACACACACACACACACACACACACACACACTCCAAAACACAGGACATGTGCTGGCCTGTTATTTTCCAGTCCTACCTTCATTTCCTAGGAGATCACAGACCTTGTGGAAGAAGGCGCTCCTTGTCCTAAGATCTGAACAAGGGAGCTGGTGGACACGCTTGATGCCAATCAAGACAGGCAGGCTGAGAGAAGAGCTCATAGTGTGTCCAGTTTGTGGCGCACCAAGCATACACTCAGTGTGGCTGGATTTTTTAAATTGCCATTTATCGAGTGCCTGTTATGGGCTGGACATAGGACCACACACGCTATACACAGTCCCCTCCACAGCCCAGCAGTGTGCGGGTTGTTTCACAGATGAGGAAGCTAGAGACCCAAGAGGACAGGTGTTTTCCCAAGATTCCAGAGCTGGTAAAGGTAGAGCTGAGAAGAAATCCAGGTCTGCCTGCCTCTAGGAACGCCTGCTCTGGAATCGCTCTAAGAGCAAGAGGGGGAAGTCCCAAAGAGGGAAAGATCCTGTCCATCTGGGGATCAGGGGAGGGCTCAGGGAGAAGGCCTGGGAGGGCCCACAGCATGGATAGGTCAGGGTGCCCAGGAAATAAGGTCACATAGGATGGGGTGGTGGAGGCTCTGGAAAGGAAGCTGAGTTTCATTTATGAGATGGGGGCAAAGGGAGCCACTGAAGTTTCCTGAGCATAGAGGGATCTGGTAAAAGTGCAAGACTGATCTAGAAGACCTAGTATGCAGCATGGGTGGGGGCACAGCAGGGAGGAGTTCAGGAATCATCTCAGCAGGAACGGTGCAGGGGCAGGGAGACTGGCTTGGAGCAGGGACATGGACATCTTAAAGGAAGAAAGTCGGCCAGCACTGAGATGAACAATAGAGGCAAAGCAGAGATAACACCACCGTGTAGCACTGCGTGGTTGGGGTGAGAGGGTCACCCACAGACAGGGAAGCCAGTAGGGCAGAGGGGCCCTCACAGACAACAGGGAGCAGGGAGGACAGGAGCCGCCAAGGAGCGAGAATGGCGGGGAGGGGCAAGGCAGATGGGTGACAATCAGAGAGGAGAGGTTCAAAGCAGAGGGGCCACAGACGACAAGAACAAACTCTGACCCGCAGCCCTCCAGCCTCAGGGTTTACTTAGAGGGACCTGGGGCTGTAAGAATATAAAAGAAAGTGGCAAATGGAGGGGGGAGAGTGAAGATGCCAGAAAAGGATGAACTGACTGAGAGCAAGTCCTCCCAGGTGAGAATAGGCATAAGACCAGGGGTGCAGCTCCTGTGTGCCGAGTCCGCAGGGCCCCCGCCCTATCCACTGTTTGTGGACTGAGGCACCCGCTGAATGGCCTCAAGGATGTCCAGAAGAACTGCAACCTTCCTTCTCAGGCGCTCTGAACCTCACCACCCCAGCCTCACCCCTGCTGCCCCTCATTTCAGACACACACACTGTGACCTCAGCTGGACCCACAGTACAGTTCCCCAAATGGCTCCTTTTCTCTACTCATGTCAGTCCCTCTCACCAGAATTCTGTCTAGCCCTCTCTCTGCCCCTTGGACCATTACTCCCCTTAGGTTAAATGCCACCTCCTCCGAGAAGCCTTCTCCAGTACCCCCAGGCAGGATCGAGTTCTCCCTCCTTGGGGCCCAGAATGCACTCTCTGTCCATCCCTGTCTTTTCAGCATTTATACTGCAGCGTTCTAATTGGTTTGGCATATATACCCTTCTCTCACTTTCTGAGCTCCCTAAAGGCAAGAATTCTTTCTGTCTTGATTAGCCAACACAGACTGGCACGCAGTAGGTGGTCAACTAACAATGGTGGAATGAATGAATGAAGGAGTGAACGGATTAACTGTAGGAAGGCTATTAGACACACCGCACCTCAGAAGAGTGAGGTCACAGCCAAGGGGACATCGATCGCAGAGGTGCTCGGATGCACTCAGGCTAACCCCAGACACTTTAGAATGATTGATGATGTTTTAAGATCTTTTCGTATCTCTAAGCTTCACTGACCTCTTACCTCCTTCCAAATCCCCAGTCTCAATGCATCCTGGCCAGTCTTTTTAATGCATCTTGCTTTCTGTAAACCACCTGGAGACTTCAAAAGCTCCAGTTATTCCCCAGACAGAACCAAAGGACCCATCTCCTCTGTTTACTCTCCATCCTGTTTAAGGTTTATTATTTAATGTCATGAGGTTTCCTGTGAGTGTGTTTTTCAGAGGACACTCCTACTGTGGTCTGAGAGCTCTGTATGCTAAAGGGTAACGTGAGAACACGGGTATGCGAGATGTAGCTTCAAAACTCCTCAGGCTTTGCTGCCAAAACTCACTTCACCGTAACTCTTTACAGATCATCTTAAACTTCACATCCATGGATTTGTTTAAAAGCCGTCTGTGCTGGTATGACTACGTGGAGGTCCGGGATGGTTACTGGAGAAAAGCCCCCCTTTTGGGTGAGTTGACTTCAGAAAACATTAAGAGAGGGTGATCAGATGTGCTCTGCAATGCTGTTAATGTTTGGAAGGGGCCATCCTGCCGGAGTCACAGGAAGCTCTCAAGGGTCGGCGTCATTGTAAAACTCCCAACACTCCATTTGGCCACACATGTTAAAAGCTTTTAAAATTGCGAATACTCTTTGACCCAGCCATTCCACTTCTTGGCATTTATCCTAGGGAACTAATTAAAGAAGTGTGCAAAGCTCTCGCTACAGGGATGTTCACTGAAGCAGGAAAAATTGAAAACAATTTAAATATTCAACAGTAGGGGTTAGAGGAATAAATTATAATACATCTTTTCTATGGAAAACTATCCAGCCATTAAAAATAAAGTTGGAGGGGACTATTTATTTATACAGAAAGATGTTCCTTGTGCATTGCTACACAAAAAGGTGTTGCAAAACAGGGTATGCAGTAGGATTCCATTTTAACAAAAATACGTGTGTGTATGTGTGTGTGTGTGTGTGTATAAATGCAGTCATTACAAAATCAGATGCCATGAGAGATAAGGTGTAAATGAATGAGATGGGGCTGGTATAATAAAGTAAGAAGTGGTGTGGAGTGTGGCAAACTAAACAGGAAACATCCTTGACCCAAATTACCCAAAACAAAATTACCTAAAACATTGTGCAGGCTGAATTCGACTGGAAGAAATCATTTTGTGATCTACAATATAAGTATTAAGTAAAATGAGAAATGTAAATAAATGACACACAGCAGTTATTTCAGGAAGATGGAGTATTTTTTTTTTTAAAAATCTGTTCTGTAGGTTTTGGTTTAGCTGTATTTTCTCATTTTTCTATGATGAGCATGTATTCTTTGGGGGAGATGAGCAGTGCATGAACTCATCCAGGAAAAGGCAGTTTGGACCTTTGAATGAGGAGGCAGGGGACAGGTGGCACAAAGAGAAAGGTCAACTCACTCAGGATTGGTCACCAGAAGAGAAATCTCTCAGGGTGACCAGGGAAGGATGACGTCATAAAGAGGACCCACCAGTCGGGACTATGGACAAGGGGAATCATTTGGCCCAAGAATGTCACCCATGGTAGATCCAGAGAGAGAAGCAGGTTCACAAGGAGCCAGCTGGGGGGGGGGGTCTCAGCTGAGAGCGGGCTGTCCTCATTCTTAGCATGCTATTCAGGGTGGGCTTCTGAGCTGGAGCAGCCTGAGTTCTCAGTGAGAATTTTGTCCCGGGCCTATCTTCACGTGGGCAGAAAAGCCATACTTACTACACTTCAAGTGACTGGCCTGAAGACAGCTGCTATTGGGATAGCTGACTAAAGACGGAGGCAGGAAGGAAAGAGCTAAGCTGGGGATTTTCACTGCCGAATCGAGCCCAACTTCATGTCAGATTCTAGGGTAGGCAGAATAGACTGGGAGAGAGGGTCTGGCTGGACCCAAGTGGGTACCAGGTTACCACTGTTAGGAGGGTCAGTCAAGTAGTTGATGGTTCAGGAAGGCAAGCCAAGAAAGTGATCACCAGGTCAACCATGGAGGACAAATGGGTGATGCCACCTGATAGCAGGATGGAGGCTGCCTGCCCCGGATTTCTGCTTCCTGTCCAATGCGAGCCGATGCCCTGTGTGCTAGCACCAGAGGGGGTGGGGCTTTCTAGGAAGTGCTGATTGGGTGCAGCAAAAAGACAGAGGGCTGCTTTCCCAGGAGCAGAGGTTCCCAAACCTGGCTGAACACCAGCATCAGCAGCAAAGATGTCTTTGAGTTTAGATTCCTGGGAGACTATTGACTTGGAATTCCCACGAGGAGGGTCAGGGGCTGATCCCACTTACCTATAAATGTCCGTGCAGGTGCGCTTGTCTAGTACCAAATCCATAGAAAGGGGACTCATCAAACTGGAAGTGGTTACCTCTGAGCAAGGAAGCACGAAGTTGGGGGGCAGCCTCATGCTTTGGTTTGGACACTTCTGGATTATTTGGCTCTTTTACAAGGATGCATTCAAGTGTTGTTTTATAATTAATAGAAGAAGCTGTGTGGCAGAAGTTTCATGAGAACGTGGAATCACAGACTACTCATCCTGGCAGGGACTTTAGAGTCACTTAATCGCACACTTTCATGAGAAAAACCACACTGTCCAAGTGTGGACCAACTCACTAAGGCCACACAGCCTGCTAATGACTGAGATCAGGTCAGAACTTAGATGTCCTGCTGATGGGGAGAGGGGGCTGCTGAATCTGAGGAGGAGATCCCTATAGGACTGTCAGATAAAGTGCATGATTCATTGTTTATCTGAAATTCAAATTTAACTGGGCTTCCTGTATTTTTGTTTGCTAAATCTGGCAGCCCTATACCCCCAGGGAATGTGATGGACTTTGAAAGCTCAGGAGGAGGAAGCTCTCTGTTCCTAAAGTTCCCTGGAGAGGGCCAAGGCACGCTCCTGAGAATGGGCACAGGCACACGGATTTCCAGCCGTTCCCTTTCCTTAAACTTGAAACAAGGATTTTCTCACCACAGATCCTGGGAACTCTGACTACACGTTCATTGATTAGATGAGGCTTTTGCTGTTCCTCGTTGTCGGTGATGGTTTTTGGGGGTTTTTTTTTTGTTGTTTTAGCTCATATTTTTCACACTTTTGCAGTGAGTGTGTGAGTGTGTGTGTGTGTGTGGATGTGTGTGTGTATTGGGTGTGCTGCAGCCAAGGCATGGCCCAGCGCCTGCAACCGTCATTCTTCATTTGCAGGAGTTCTCCTTTGCCAACTATTTGGCCTGCTCTGATGTTTCCAAATGCAGTTGTTAGTGAACTTTTGTGTTTGGAACAAGTGCATTGTGTGGGCCGAGTTGGTCCCTGGGAGGGGTCAATGCCATGAAATCTGCCGGGAGGAGGCAGGTCAATGCCCCTTTGGCAGGAGGCAGAGCGGATTAGGGCGGATTGTGAAAGTATGCATCTTGCTCTGAAAACCCGCGCGTTGCATATTTTCCCAGGGCAGTGTGTGAAAATCCAGGCATAATGGACACATAACTTTTTATGAATGAACCCTTTATGACTCCCCACGGAGCCCACTTGTAGTGTCCTCATCTGCATTTCCTCTGCTTGATATCCTTATTAAACTCCTCCTCCAAAGGCAGGAACCAGATTTCAGTTTAGGAATTTGACACCTTTTCTCTCGTCCAATTTCTCTCCAGCCTGTTAGTCTCCTTGGGAGGAGGCCATTGGGACCCGGCTTTTCACATAGCGATTAAAGGGAAATGTAAGTAGATTGAGAGCATTTCACGGCTGCTTAAAGGTAGCAGATTGGTTTTTCAGTTTCAGGGGTCACTTCTGAGATGGCACCTAGAGAGGGGAGGGAGGTGGGTGCATACAGAACCCATCCAGTGATCTGAGATACCGTCCTGTTAATTGGATTCCCCTCCCTTATTTCTGCTAGTGGAATTACTTGAACAATGCACTTTTGTAGGCAGAACCGTCTTTGGGCATTCTGTACCACCACAATACACACAAAAGCCTTTTTTCCCCCTTTCCCTGAAGTGGGGAGGGAAGTTCAGAAAGGCCAGGCTAGCCAATCGCTGTCGCGTGGCCCCACTCCTGGGGCTCCCTGGCAGGGGCAGCCTCCCAAATGAGCAGAAACTATAGGGTGAGTCAAACCGCCAAGCCTGGCATTGCCACCAGCTTGCTCTATGGTTTGAGTCTTTGATCGTCATTCCTATGTGTCTGTTTCCAAACTGGGAAATGAGAATGATGATTACATCCCCAGAGAGCAGACTTGGTGTCTACTGATCCAAAATGTGCTGTGTTGGGA
Source organism: Camelus dromedarius (assembly GCF_036321535.1). NCBI lineage: Eukaryota > Metazoa > Chordata > Mammalia > Artiodactyla > Camelidae > Camelus > Camelus dromedarius. Next base: position 55,189,252 of record NC_087443.1, on the reverse strand, counting down.
ATTGCCCCTTCGACAGAGAAGTTCCTTTGGATGGTGGTGGCGGTGATGGTGACGATGATGAAGTAGGTGAGATTGCCAAAGTTTGAATCCAGCTCCCACTTACAATCTTGAGCATAACTCAAAATGAGTATAATGCAACTCCAATTCTCCAGTCCTCAGTGTTTTTCAGAAATGAGATTAATAATAGCACCTAATTCAAAGGGTAGTAGGGAGGCAAATAGATAATCCATGTAACGTGCTTAGGACAGTGTCTAGCATAGACTGGCTCAGTCAAAAAGGAGACTTATTAGAACCATTATAGTGTAGATGAAAATGTGGAGACATCAATCAAGGGACAGTGAGGGTTCCAGTTAAGAATTACAAGGTGATTTGGGGAGATGTTGCTTAGAAATAATAAATAATCTACCAAGTCTATCTCTGCCAAGGTAATAAAACACACCTGATCCTGTAATTCCTACCTCCTCTGAGGTACAGAGCAGAGGTGGGTTGTTCAGTGGCCCGGGGGTAGGGGTTCATCTCATCCAGTTGGGTTCTTAGGCAGCAAGGCAGTGGAAGTCCCTCTCTCTTTTGGAAACGTCCCCAGAGGCTGTGACAGCTGGGGTTTTAAAAGGAGAAACTTGGACTTGAAACTTGATTTGGCTGAGAAAGAGTTCCTTTTGTGAACCAGCATTGTCCAACTGCTGCTGAGTGGCTCCGGCTCCTCACTGGTGAGCAATACTTCCCCGTGCTTACATGTTGTTTTCCAAGAACTAATTGAGACTAATTGGCCATGTGCGAGGAACCTCTACTGAAAACATAGAGGTGTCTGATGGATTTTTCCTTGCCGAATTCTTGGCAACAGTTTCAGGTCATCTCCCCTAATATTAAGTTCCCTCAATCCAAAAGGCTGCAGGTGGCCTGGATCGGAAGGAAGAGGAAGGAGATTAGCGGCCTCTACCCCCATGTCTCCCCAAAGAATGTCTGCCACAGTTACTCGTCAGGAAATGTCTGTAGTGGCATTTATTCCTCCTCCAAGCTCACTCCCCCATTTCTCAGCAGCAGAGGTATGGCTTTAAGAGGTTGATCCAGTGGCTAACACAGTGCTGGCAATAAGCAAGTATTCCTTTTGAGATAAAATTCACACACCATACAACTCATCACTTAAAGTATGTAAGTCAGTGGTTTTTTGTATGCTCAGAGTCGTACAACCTTCACCATAATTTTAGAACATCATCATCTCCAAAACAAAATCCATACCCACTAAGAGTCACTCCCCACTCTCCCTGATTTTTAAATGGATTTTTGAGTGACTCATGCAGTCAGTGCTTGGCAGAACCATGGACTTCCGGTCCAGATAGACCTTGGCTAGTCTGTGTTGTAAACTCATCAGTATGACTCAGCCCATCTCCCGCCCCATTCCCATCCCTGTTCTTGCCCTGGCTGCCATTCTTATGTGGCACTGGAAGTTATATGGCCAAGGATTACCATGCTCCGGGAAGGCCCGGCCTTCCCCCTTTTCCTCTGTGAAGGGTCCAAATTTCACACAATGTCCCCATGTGTCTAAGAAATATACATTTATTTGTATTTTTAACAACACAAGTTCAAATTATCAGCCCTTTTCCATCAGGTTGTAGGAACTTAATTGCAGTCAGTTTGTGTTTCTTCCACCAGGCTGAAGGCACACTTTGTGCCAGGGCATGGTGGCTGGGAAGGCATCCATATTCCATCCCACTGGCATTGCTGGGACGTCTTCATCCCCCTCTGCTCTCCAGTTCTCTGTCCATCTAAGTGGCTGCTGTGCCTCCCCTTGTCCTGACCCTAGGCCAGTTCACAATGGGGCCGAGTCCACACCTCCTCAGAAGGCATTCTATCGGAGATGTTCTCTGGCTCCCAGATCCTCTGGGCTGTGGGAAAGTCGATTCCGTCCCCTCCCAGGAGCCATGTTGCTGCCATCAGGTCATGCTTTGCCGGAAGAACCCTGCATGCCCGTCACCTGGCCTAACATCTTAACAAACCGTGTAGATACTCCTCTTCTGACCCCAGGTGAGACATGGGGAATCCAGGGTCTGGTTTGCCTCTCCAGGCTCTAAGGACTGCCCAGGGGGTACAGCTCGCTGCTTCTCCCAGCAACTTAAACCTCCTTGGGGTCTCTACCCTCCTCCCCTCCCAGGGCACAAGGCCCTTCCAGAGGTTCCATGTGCCCACTCCAATCCCCTCCCCCACTCCGTCCCCTTGCTCCTCCGTCCTAGGAATCTTTCCAAGATGACAGGGGTGCGGGAATGTGCTCTTATTCATTGTGTATTTTCCCAAATCTTTGGTAGTGTGACCAGGCTTGTGAAATTGAAAAGCCAAGAAGATCTGATTTCGTGGTCATATGTCCTCCGGCAACCCTTCCCTACAGCAAGGAAGACATAGGCAAGCCCCCAAACAGAAGGATATGTATGTAATAGAAATTCCAGGGAGGCCTTCATCACTCTCTCAGACCACCATCCCTCCACACCCTCAGCATCTCAGCAAGAACCAGTGGGAGGCAAGGGGGTGCCTGGGCGACACTCTGGGTACTTTGACTGATTGGAGTCTGGAACTCTCCTGGAGGAGACACACAGGTGTCTGACTGTTTCCATCCCAGCTGTTCATCCTGTATGTTCTTCAGGATGAGCTGTCACAGAGAGGGTTATCGCTCACCCTGTACCACATTTGAAGAAACACTGCCCTCTCTCTGCCCTCATTGAGTCCCTTCTTGCTGCCTGCCAGCAGCCTGACCGTGCTATTTTGCCTCCCAGGTAGGTTTTGTGGTGACAAAGTCCCAGAGGCCCTCATCTCCACAGACAGCCGGCTCTGGGTGGAATTCCGAAGCAGCAGCAACATCCTGGGCAAGGGTTTCTTCGCCGTGTACGAAGGTTCGTTCATGATGCAATGTGGCTCCTGACATGCTCTGTCCCTCGTGTGCAGCAATGTGTCCCTCTGTGGCAGCTGCCAGAGCTGTGAGGGTGGGCTAGGCTGGGGAGTCCACTGTCCCCTTCCCCCGTGTTCTGGAAGCTGAGAGGCCAGCTGGGCTTGCTTCAGGACAGGTGTCATCTACCTGTCACCGCCCAGCTGAACCCTCACTCCAGTCCAAAGGGGATGGTATTGAGGGGTAAAGAATCCCGTGGAAATCAAAGCAAACTCTGAATTGCTGGGTGACCCTGGGCGAAGAATCCAGCCTCTCTGAATTTCATTTGTGAAAAGAGGACTTTGGACAATGTCCAGGAATTTCCAACTATATTTCTTGGAAGGGCCTCTGAGACCCCCATGGTGGCTGAGTTGAGGGAACCAATAGGTCTGGGTTGTGGCAGCCACCACCAGGGCAATTCTGTTCTGTTGGTTCTATATATTGGGTTTTTCTAGCTAGTTACCCTTGTGCCCACCCTACCAAAGGAAAAGACTAGATAGTCATTAAGGCCGCTTAGGGGCTTAAATTGTGATTTTGGAGAGGCCAAAATTTTGCTTTTATAGAAGAAATAGTGTGCGTGTGCGTGTGTGCATGTGTGCATGTGTGCACGTGCTCACTCACACGTCTGTACCAGCAGTCCTCCACCCTCTGCATTAGAATCACCGGGAGATCTCAAATGTCACCGCGGCACAGAGCTTCCCAGACGTGCTTGATCAGAACTTCTAGGAATGTGGCCCCGGCTCCCCTAGCTCGAAAAGTCTCCCAGGTGACTGGATGCACAGCAGAGGCAGAGAACCACTGCTCTACATGATTATTTTCTTTATATGAGAAAAATTCAGAGTTGCAAACAAACGAAATTATGCCCCTCTGGGCAAGTCTTGGTTGGATGGAAGTGAAAATGTTGGCAAGTGGAGCCACCTAGTGGTGATAAGTGGGCACCCAACTTCCTTAGTAAGCTTTGACCTGGACTCCCTTCCTCCGGGCTCTTTTTCTAAAGCTACCTGTGGGGGAGACGTTAACAAAGACGCGGGTCAGATTCAATCTCCTAACTACCCCGATGACTACAGACCTTCCAAGGAATGTGTTTGGAGAATTACGGTTCCCGAGGGGTTTCACGTGGGGCTGACCTTCCAAGCTTTCGAGGTGAGTACAATTTAAGATTTTCTTCCCAAGGAGGCAGTAAATACCAACTTTTGCTAGACACTCTGCTCTTTAAAGATGGGTTCCCTTTTTTTTTTTTTTTTTTTTTTTTGATCGATAACAGGAAACAACAGGAAACTAAGAGGACACTTCAAGCCCATGGTGCATTTTGCCGGAACATCTAGTATCAGAACCTCTTGCAGGCTTTCAAATCGCACCCGCCTCCTTTCTGAAGGCTGCTGGAGAGGGTGGGGGAATAACCGAAGTGAAAGTCTAGGGTGGGATCCCAGGATGTTTTGTTGACTTGCTCTTTCCTGCTTATCATCACTTAGTCTCTTTGCAGCTTGATTCACCCTTGACTTGCACAATTAGGAGGCAGCTTGGAAAAGCCCAAGACACACTTGGGTCGTTTTGCCTCTAGGTTTTTGAGAGTGATAGTTGGGTTCCTTTCATAAATCAAAAACCTTAAGGTGAAGCCGCTGTCTTCCACTGTTTCTCTGTTTAGATCGAAAGGCACGACAGCTGTGCATACGACTATTTGGAAATCCGCGACGGCCCCACGGAAGAGAGCGCCCTGATTGGGCACTTTTGCGGCTATGAGAAGCCGGAGGATGTGAAGTCCAGCTCCAACAGAATGTGGATGAAGTTTGTGTCCGATGCCTCTATCAATAAAGCGGGCTTTGCAGCCAATTTTTTCAAGGGTATGAATCAGCAGTTGTTTCCATTTTAGTCACAGGAAGAGGTATTAACCCCCTGGCTTTAAGAATCACAAAACTCTTACGGAACCTTCACACCAAACAAGGTTCCCTGCAGTGGGGAGGCAGCGAGCTGTTTCAGAGCTGTGAGTAGATTCCCCAGCAGAGTTCCCGGCTGACTCAGGAACAGGCTTAGCCTGGGCTTCTTTCTATGTGGCAGAAAGTTGTGGTGCTGCACTTGGAAAAGAGGTTTGTAAGTTTACAAGGGCAACTTAATGAACCTTACTGAAACTAGCTTTGATAACTATGTACATGTGTAGTCACCACCATTAACTGAGCACTAACTGTGTGCCAGGGACTGTGCAAGGTTTACATGGTGTCATTTAATTCCCAAACTAACCCTTTGAGTTGGGTTAGGATCACATTTGATCAGGGTTGAGAAAGGCTGCTCAGGGTCACTCAGGTAGTTAAGTGGCAGATCAAAGAAGCCAAACACAGTCTATTCCTAAGCTCAGACTCTAGAACATTGCCTTGCATTCCCCGTTGTGGGCCAGAGAGGCAGCCCAAGTCTTCAGCTCCTGAAGGATCAGCTCCGAGTCTACAGGCCTTTCTCAAGTGCACGGGGCTGGGGAGGAGGCTGAGAGAGTGTGGTGTTTACAGAACAAACCTCCCAGCTGCCTTAGGGACCTACTGCTCTCAGGAGTTTCCATAAAACCGGACCCAGAATGGTGTGGGAAGACCGGTGTTCCTGGCCCCAGCAGAGTGGGCTTCCTAAGACTCCACTGAATGAGCAGGTCTTCCTTTTCTGCTGGCCCTGGAATTCCTCAGACCACATCCTGAGAGGATATATTGGATATTCCCCAACGCATTGTGACTGGGCGCCCACCAGCGCATCAGCAGCCAGAGTGGAGATATCCAGTCTGCAGCTGGGGTCCCCTGTCCAGTGGCTGCTTTCCCTTTTTCCCTCCTCTCCTGGGGCTCCTAGCTGTGCTAACTCAGAAACCCTGGTCTCTTCCTCACTCCCAGCCTCCCCATATGCCTCCTCTGTAGCCCCTTCTCCAAGGTTCTAGGTGAGCAGATAGTGTCAGAAGAACCCACTTCAAGCCGTGTGACCCTGAGCAGGCAGCCCTTTGTCCTTATGGAAGCCTCAGTTTTCCTCTCTGTGAAACAGAGAGAAGGAAATCTACCTGTTTTACCCAACCAGCTCTGAAGCCCCAATGAAATGATGGCTGTGGAGACACTTCATAAGCTGAAAAGTGCCACACAAGTATGTGGGACTGTCAGTTTTTTCTGCTTGGAGGCATCTGGGGACAAGCAAACCCAAACAGAAACAGAACAAGAATCATAATGCTCTTGAATGATTGGAGACAAAATTTAATTCTTTCACAAGCAAAAACAAACAAACAACAACAAAAGCAAGTGTATTTCAAATGCAGATCAGCTCATGGTTCTAGTGTGGCAGTCCTAATTGAGCTGTCTGGAAATTCACAGCCCCCATCCCACCCTGGCCCAGCCTGCACGTGCTGGGGGTCTCCCAGCCTGGAAAGACCCTGTCTGATTTAGGAGCAGCCACACTGGCTGGGTGGCCTTGGGCAAGTTATAAAACCTCTCTGAGCCCCATTCCCTCCTCCTGTAGAAATGGCACTACCATGTATCACAGAGTTATTGTCAGGAGGAAAACTAATAGCATTTAGTGAATACACATGGTATCATGTTTAGTCCCAATAATTGTCTTTGCTAGAGAAGGAGCCTTGGAAGTGGTTATTTTTCTCTCTGGAAGAAATGATGCGACAATTCCTTCTTGCTGTCACCACGTATCAGTTTCTTATCACTGCTGTAACAGATGACCACGAATGTGGTGGCTTCAAACAACACAAATGTATCATCTTACAGTTCTCCAGGTCGGATTTCCCTGCCTTTCCAGCTTCTAGGGGAGGCCCCTGCACTTCTTTGGCTGGTGGTGCCCTCCCATCTTCAGGCCAGCAAGGTCAGCCGAGCCCTTCCCAGGCTGCATCTCAGACCTCTGTTCCCATCTTCACGGCTCCTTTTTTGACCCTGACTCTCCTCCTCCCTCTTTCAGTTGTAAGGACCCTTGTGGTTACAGTGAGCCCACCCAGATAATCCGGGATAATCTCCCATTTCAAGAACCTGAATCTATCACATCTGCAAAGTCCTTTTTTGCCACGTCAGGTTAAGGTAATGGATTTACCGGTTGGTTCCAGGATTATGATGTAAATGACTTTGGGAGACCTTATATTACTTACCATGTCACAAATAATCGTGAGATTTTATTCTAGTTCTGTTTATTCTAATTCTCCTGTCCTTCTCCTCCCCGACTTCCACCCCTAGGTCTGTAAATTAGGTGTTGGGGCTTCTTTCCAGTAAGGTAACTGGTAACAAGTTGGCCCACCCATACCTCATGCCTGGTTCTGCTCATGATCAGCATTACAGTTTTTAGAGCACCAGCTAAATCTGGAGATTAGGGTTGCCAGATTGAACAAATTAAAAAATAAAACGTTTTCCCAGTTAAATTCAAAGTTAGTATAAATATGTCCCAAATATTGCATACCATTCTAAGAAATAATTGGTTGTTCACCTGAAATTCAACTTTAACTGAGGCTTCTGCTTTTTTGGTGGCAACCCTGCTGGAGATGCCAGTCAGTGCAATGGAGAAAGATGTTTCTCTGTGGGATGCTAAGCTGGTTCGTAAGGGACTGAGTCGAGAGCCTTGTCCTGCTCTGAGTAACTGATAACCAGCTCTGTTTGCTGCTTAGAAGATGCCATCTTCTCCTGCCTCCACATTTAACATTATTCAGTCATCAGAAGGGCTGTGCTAGGGGCTGGGGACAGAGGAAAACATGGTCATTGTCCTCAAGAGCTCAAAGTGACAAAGAAGACCTGTGAGCCAATGGGCAATGGTATTGTGTGAAGTGAGGACCTCAGAGGGTACCCAGCCTAGATACTTCAAGGACGTTTCAATGTGCAAACCTCTTTTTAGGTGCCTGTAGAGGTGTTAATTGCGGCCCATCCACATTAACTTTGTGCACAGGCCCAGCTTGATGTCTTTTTTATGCCAAGAAGGACAGCAGAGAAACACATTTAGACAAGAAGAAACATACAGCATTGACCTTGACCCTGGATCTTAAAAGAGGAACCAGGTCTGGTGGAAACCTCGTTGGGACATATTAAAGGAGAAGGAAAAGACGTCAGTTGAGTGTGCCCGAAGCGGCATTTGTGACCTCACTGTGTCTTCAGAACAAGCCCTTGCTTGGTGTTATTATCACCCTGACTTTAAAGGTGAGGAAACTGAAGTTCTGAGGTGGAAGAGCTGGAACTAGACCCCAGAGGCATAGGACCTGGCAGCTCATTCTCTCTCCTCTAGAGAGACCTGAAAGCCGCGGGAAGTAAGGTGAAGGGATGTGAACTTTCCATTAGCGTTGTGATTTGATTCTGACACCCGTCCCCTTTCTGCCTTCTCCATGCCTTGGGAGCATAGAAAAAGGGCCCTGGATTTACATCTAAAGTTCGAGTTCTAGTCCTGCCCGCATTTCTTACCAGCTACCTGCTCTCAGGCAGGTCAGTTTTCCTTTCTGACACTTGATGCTACCAGCTTTGTTCTCCATCTATTTCCAGAGCCAGACCCACAGTGGCCTCAGTAAACACTTACGGGCCAACGGATGAATGAAGAAGGCTCAGATTCCTCATTTGTGGACTGGACTTCTTGCTCCCTGCTCTGCCTACCTTTCAGGGTTCCCAGGAGGATGAATGAGACCAGAGACCATAGTGTCTAAAAGAAATAGGAGACAAGTCATAAATGCAAGCCATATAAGTAATTTAAACTTTCTAGCAGCCAACTTACCAAATTAAAAAAAAAAGAGAGAGAGAGAGAGAAAGGCAGAAAGAGGCAAAATTAGTTTTAATACTATATTTTATTTAATTCAATATATCAAAATACTATCATTTTAATATGTAATCAATATACATACAATTAATGAGAGATTTTATGGGGTTTTTCTTCACTCCAAGTCTTGGAAATCCAGTGTGTTTTACACTCACTGCACACCTGCATTTAGACAAGCTACTTTACAAGTGTTCAGTAGTCACGTGGGGTCTGGCCCAGGTCAGCACCCGTCTACAAGCTGGACACAGCCAGTTCCTTTGCCAGCCTTTTTCCAGCAAGGCCGTCAGTAGGATGTCCTGTGAGCACACAGCGGCCAGTGCATGTGTCAGGACTTCTCCAGTGAAAGAAACTGGAAGAGTAACTACAAAGGCCACACAGAAGAGGTGGACCAGCCAAAGAAACCCTTGCCTTGGTGCCAGCTGGCTGGAGTCTCTGCCCAGGGCCCAGCTGGCACATGGCACTGACCAGGGTGCCAGTTGGCCTCCTCATCACTCTCCTGTGCCAGATGGAAGTCCCTCTCGGAGCCTGCTGGCTGGGCAGCAAGCAGAGCACCTCGCGTCTCTGCTTCCTTTGGGAGGTAGCAAGTGCATTTGAGGGTTGGCAGGGCCACGTCGGTCCCTCGCTCCCCACATAAAGGATGTAAGGATTTACCACCTTGATCCCCACATTCCATGGTCCCAAAGCTGATGGCCCTTCATGGGGTGTTTGATGTGGGGGACTGGCTTCCCTCAAGGTACTTGAGAAGCTTAGGGATGTGCCCTGCCTTCCCTTTCCTTACCTGTCTTTGAAACAACTTGGGGGATCTTACCTGGGCCATGTCATTATCTATCCTCAGAACGGTGCCTTCTTTCAATGAAGAAGGCATAGAAGCCAGAGTCCTGCTATGCGAAGCTGACCTCTGTTCGGCTTCTTCTCCCACCCCAGTGCTCTCCCAGACTTTTCTGGGAGGCTTGGCCTTGGCCACTGTAGCCCAGAGCAAGCATGAGCCCATGGCTTGAAGCAGATGTTCCTTCACCACCATGCAGGTGCTGCAGAGGGCACCCTGTCTCCCCGAGCTGGAGCAGGGTTGGAAATAGCCAAACATCACTCTGCTCTTTCTGGACAGAGCTCAGGTATAGATGTATACCTTTCACCCACCTTCCTGGGCCAAACACTCTCCCCTTCTAGTCTCTGGAGGAACTACTTTGCTTTTAGCAAATCCAATCCACTAACCTCTCTTCCTCCACGAGGCTACGCTGGTGCCAGAAGACTCATCAGTGGTCCTCCCCTTCATGTTTGACGTGTGTGTCCCACCCACAGCCCTAGCGTCTTCAAGCATCCATCTCCTCTGCCACCCACCTTGGCCCTTTGGTTAGCTTGTTCTAGGCTCATGGGCTCTTCCCTCGGTTCCTTTCTGCCCTCCTCCTCTGCCCACCTGCCAGTTGCCGGTTTCTTGACTCTGCCGTGCTGCCTTCCTGCCCATCTAGTCTTCCTTCATTGGTCCATCCTTGATGCCTTTTCCTTCTTTCTGTTCCCACCTCGTCTCTCTCCCTCCTCAGGCCTGCACTCCTCTACCCGTACCTGATTCAGGGATGCAGGTAACCTGGTCTTTCACTACCCGCATCACAGTGTCTCTCCACCCACTGGAATTTCAAAAGCAACCCTGCTCTTGTCCATAGGGACACCTACTGTGCACAGAGCAGCTGTACGCCACGTACCTCACAGGCATCATTTTCAATCACCATAACCCTAAAAGCAGCTGTTTCTCTCATTTTGAACCAGGAGGAAGGCTCAGAAAGGTCAAATTGCTCAGTTTATTAAAGGAAGACCCACTGAGTCAGTTCAACCCAGGTCTGTCTGGCTCACTCTAAAGACTGGACTCTTTCTATTTCTTATTACTGTCGATTCTCTGCCTTTTATACTTTCTAGCAAATGTCAAAGTGCCTTGCCTACTGTAAAGTAATAAATAATTGCAGGATTGTTACTACTTTAGCAAACTTAATACTTACATTTATTTTAGCCTGTGGGTAGTGTCAACCTCTTGCCAAGAGCATGTCTTCTAAACCCAGTCTCCCTTACTGACCAACTTATTTAAGCTTTTGTTGAGCCCAAGAACACATCATTCTTAGAGTCACCTAAGTTTCTCTCCACTATGTGCAATAATGGGATATTTACAAACTATCCTTTCCCCAGTGACGAGCAACCAGATTGACGAGTACTGTGTGCATCGTAGTCCAGGGGGACTGGAAGGGAATGGTTTATTTGAGTTGGAAAAAGGATACAATGATGGTTGAAAGGTTTGCATTTTCTGCAAGACCAGAGGATTGGACGTGGCAAGGAGTCAGAGCTTTTAACAATTCAAATTTCAAAGGACAAGAAATATATTTGAAAACAATGAACGTCCTGTCTCTAGGTGTTTTCCAGCAGGGTCTGGAAAGCCATCTACCAGAAATGTCATTAAAGGATTCTTGCTGAGGTGGCAGGACTGGGGATCTTTCTAAGTCTTTACCAACTCGAAAATGTCCTGATTTCTTTTCTTTTATGTGTAATGCAAGGTCTTTAAGATTTTGTGAACTCTGGACTTGTTCTGTGCCTGCCTTCCATGGTGTTATGAACCAGTACATTCACTGGCTCGCCAATCCTTCTTCCTAGATTGGACTTTTCTTTTCTTTTCTTTTCTTTTCTTTTCTTTTCTTTTCTTTTCTTTTCTTTTCTTTTCTTTTCCTCTCTCTCTCTCTTTTTTTTTTTTTTTTTTGATGATGTCTCCATGTTTAGTGCAGTCCCTAACAGAGGCTGCAGCTCTGTTAGGTCACAACTTGTGTGCTCTTTTTAGGGATAAATGTACCATATCTTGGTATCAGAAAATAATGACTTTTTCCTTGTACTTCTGATACTCTTCCTGGGAGAACCCAATGCCTGGGTTTTTCTTTCTTCAGTGTGCATGGGCTGACATGTCTGGAGAGATTCTCCAGTGATTCTCCAGTTCTTCCTCTGGACAACGTCCTGCTTGCTATTTAATTGCCCCAAACACATCTCTGGACACTGTCGATGCCGAATCCCACCCAGCTCCCCGGCTAACTCAGCCTCGCTATAGCCTCTTCCTGCAGTGTCTCTGGGAAGCGCTGGCTCACCTAAGAGCCCGGTGTTTTCTGTAAACTTGATGATCTTCCTGTGCATATCTCTTCAGATTTGTGATTACAATGCTGAGTCACAGATTCTGGCTCCATCCCTAGGAAATACTTACACATTTTCATCTAGAAATGTGTCCCTTTCTCCTTACTCTTTGCTTACTGTCCTGAGAAGTTCCACATTTTTGGAGGGAGGGATTCTCAATTTTATGGCATTAAAATTGATTAAGCCTTTGGTATGGAAACTTTGAGATTTCCTAAGGTCACAAACAAATACTGAACCGTTCCAGGAATGAGGTGATCCAGGCCTGGTCCCTGCTCAGAGAAGCCCCGCTTCTGGCTAGTGAGTTACCCTTGCATGTTGTCAAGAACTCACCCCTTGCTGTGGCTGTTCCTGGTTTCTCAGACGTGGACAGGTGGTCCTTGGAAGGTGGTCACCAGGAGTCTTTCTTGTTTTTAGAAGAGACTTGCTGGGAATCCCGGGATGTGGAATGTGACAGGGAACAGACTGGGCAGCTTTGTGATGATTTAAAAATCCGGTCACCTTCCTCCCCAACAGAGGTGGACGAGTGTTCCTGGCCAGATCATGGCGGGTGTGAGCAGCGCTGCGTCAACACGCTAGGCAGCTACAAGTGCGTGTGTGATCCTGGCTACGAGCTGGCCGCTGACAAGAAGGCGTGTGAAGGTTGGTGTTGGACCTGCCAAGCGGGAATGAGAGGGAGTGGGGGACAAGTCTTAGGAGACGTGGGGCAGACAGAGATGGGGCAGCTGTGCAGGCACAATGGACAGTCGTGGTGGGCGATTCACCTACTTCCTGGAGGGAAAGGCAACTCAATAAAGTCACACACATGAGATGACTTTATGCAACTCCACCCTCGCAACTGTGCAAGTGGGGCCGTGGTTCATTCTCTTCTGTGACCATGTGAAACTCACATGATTGCTAAGGTAGAAAATAAAAGCAAAGAATAACTATGAGCACTTTGGTGTGCCTCAACCAATTGTGCAATTCATTCCTTCCATTTCTACCTGGCTGGTGCTGTTCTTGCCCACCTGCGTGACTCTCCTTGTTTATGGAAGCCAGGGACATTGCATAGCTTGCTGCAAACATTTCCAATTTTCCTTGGCCCAAGCCATGTGATGTCCCCAATTATGCCACTGGGTGAGAAGTAAGCACAAATACATTGTCTTTTTTTTTTTTTTAAAGCAGTAAAGGCTTGTCCTCAACTCCAACCCTCCAAATCCTCAGTTGAAACAGACTAGAAGAAAGGATGCTGAATTAATCAGTTCAGATGGTCTAGGTATTTTTAAAATTATTATTAGAGAACAGCAGGGCTTACTGCTGCTTGGGGGAAATCGCAGTCACTTGGAACTAAAACCAAATGAATCTTGCTTCTGTTTCCCCGTGCAGTGGCCTGTGGCGGCTTCATTACCAAGCTGAATGGGACCATCACCAGCCCTGGGTGGCCGAAGGAGTATCCTACAAACAAAAACTGTGTCTGGCAGGTGGTGGCCCCGGCTCAGTACCGGATTTCCCTTCAGTTTGAAGTGTTTGAACTGGAAGGCAACGATGTATGTTCCTGTGCTCTAACTGAGTAGGGGTCATGTTGGGATGTGGCTCAGGGCCCCGCGGGCAGTGAGGTGGCCTCCCGGGGTCATGGAGCCGTAGCTGGGCAGAATCTGGGGAGGGTCTGGTGCTGCAGTTTCAGCTGCTCCCCCTCTGCAGACGGAATGCTTTATCCTCTTGTCACTGACGCATCCAAGGAGAATCAGGACCAGAGAGGAGGGAGCAGGTCTTGGGGGTGGGAGGTGGTCAGGACAGGTACGTCCCCTGGGGTAGGAACCTGGGGCTTAGTGTCCAGCGGAGGGGGTGAGATGCAGCTGGGGACCAGGACGGTATAAATAGCCCGTTCCTTCCTTTGGACAGTGGTTATGGAATGACCCAAGTCAGCCAGCCGAGACCGGGCAGAGCCCTACAGCCAGGGTGCTGATCGGGCGTGCCCCCTGTCTGCGCCTTGGGCGGGAGGCATCCCAGTAAGAGTGGAGAGGACCCTCCCGCTGGACCTGGCTGAGCTCGTCTGCCCATCTGGCAGGGTGCAGCTCTCAGGAGGGGGTCCTGCAGTATTCCAGGGTCTGGGGTGGGGACGTGGGGGCACAGGGCGGCTCCCCACGGCGCTCCCTCGCAGGTGTGTAAGTACGACTTCGTGGAGGTGCGCAGCGGCCTGCCCCCCGACGCCAGGCTGCACGGCAAGTTCTGCGGCTCCGAGACGCCCGAGGTCATCACCTCGCAGAGCAGCAACATGCGTGTGGAGTTCAAGTCCGACAGCACTGTCTCCAAACGCGGCTTCAGGGCCCAATTCTTCTCAGGTGCGCGGGTTTGGGGGGTGAGGCCACAGGCTGAGGGCAGCACGGCTTTGCAGGTGCCCAGCCTCGGGGCACCTGCCCACCCCTCTCTGCCCGCTGCTCCAGCCCTCACAGTATCTCTGCCTTGGTTCTGGGATTGTATAGAGTGGTGGCTCCACCATCACAGGGCCACCACAGCAAACTGCCACAAACTGGGTGGTTTAAAACAACAGCTCTGGAGGCCAGAGGTGTGAAACCAAGGTGTGGGCAGGGTTGTGCTCCCCCTAGCCACTTGGGCAGAGGCTTCCTGGCCTCTTCCTAGCCTGTGGTTCCAGTGCTGAAGTGTTGGGTGGCCTTCATCTCTCACAGGTTCTTAGTTGTCCTCATGAAATAAGAGGGCAAAACTAAAATGCCAAGTGTTCAGCAGGGAGACACCGCTGGCCCCTGAAGAGATCCCTGTGCGGGGAGGTGGGGATGGAGGTGGGTCCTCGGTTATTCCAGGAGGAAGCTGGCTTAGGACAGCGCTGCATACTGTGCCGGCTTGAGCTACAAGGACCATAATAATACAGCGGCCACTTGAGTCCATCTGTAGATAAATAAAAACTAACGCTTACTCAAGGCTGGACGCTGTTCTAAGTGCCTTCCCTGTACTGATTTGTTTCCTCCTCTCAACAAGCCTATGCGGTAAGGATACCATTACTGACTCCACTTTACAGGTGAGGCAACTGAGGCAGAGACATCAAGGACTACCAAGGTCACAACAGCTGAAAGCAGAGGAGCCAGGCTGGCACTGGGCCTTCTGGGCCACAGCTCGCAGGCTTACCTGCTCCATGGGCAGGAGGTGGTGTGGGGTTGCAGAATATGAATCTGGGTCACACAAGCCACTTGGGCACTGAGTCACCTTGGGCACCTTAGCATTCACAGCCTCAGTTTCCCTACCTGTAAAATGGGGGCATAGATACCTCCCTCCTAACACTGTTTGAGAATTAACTTCAATAATATAGAGAGTATAATATAGAAAGTGCCTGGGGCAGTGCCCATTGTATAGTAAATACTCAGTACATGGGTATTATTATTATTAATTTATTATTAATAGCCTATCCATTAAGGAGCTCCTTGGTTTTGGCGGGGAGCAGGGATGGAGAACATATATACACATCAAAGTGCTTTAGGAGCATGGGAAATTCAGTATATACCAGGGCCAGATAATATCCAAGAGATGCCGCCCCACCCTTGCCCACCTAAGTGGATGATCAGAGTTCCGGCAATCTGGGAGGTTCCCTGGAGGAGACTGCTTTTGAGCGGGGTTCTGAGCTGTGAGGGACGTTCCCAAGCTGGTGGTTCCTCTTAGGAGAGTCCGTTGATCTCCCCAGACAAGGACGAGTGTGCCCAGGACAATGGCGGATGCCAGCATGAGTGTGTCAACACCTTCGGGAGCTACCTGTGCCGGTGCAGAAACGGCTACCGGCTCCACGACAACGGGCTCGACTGCAAAGAGGGTGAGGCTGGACGGCGGGCCACCTCAGCTGCCCGCATGTGCGCATGCATGAAAGCCAGAGCCAGGGACGCTCCCTCCTGTCTGCGGAGCCCTGAGCGAGAAGGCTCCACATCTGCCTTCCCTCCTCCCACCTGCCTGCTAAAGAGTGGTTCCCCAGGGCAGGCATTCCTTCCAGAGGCACACAGCGGCCCTCGAGTGCTCTTCTGGAGTTATTACTGCAATAACTCCAGAATCGGACCCTCTAGGTTTAAATCTTGACTCTGCTACTTAATAGCTGTGTGACCTTGGGCGACTTACTTCACCTCTCTGAGCCTCAGTTTCCTCGTCTGTTTAAAAGGGGCTAAACATACCTCCTTCTTGAAGTTTTTGTGAGGGTTAAATGAGAAAATGCTTAGAAAGTATTTCAGACAGGCTGACACCTATTAAGCACTTGAAATGTCAATAAATATCAGTCATCTATGTCATAATCCTACTGAGGCAAATGCAGGTCCAAGAGTAAAATAGAATTTGGGGAAGACTTTGCTCCCTGCTCCCTTCACTACTGGGAATCCTTCAGGGCCAGATGGTTTTTCCTGCCCAGTTATTCTGTTCTTACCCTGCCCTGCAAAGAGAGTTTGGGCATCTCCATAAACACACAGGCCTCTAGGCATTGGTCCCACCACAGAGCCCTGCACGGATGCCAGGGTGACCGAGGACCTCATGTCCTCTTGATGCAGGAAAACAGATGTAGGGCGTGAGGAGGGCTGTGTCCCAGGTCTCGGTTGAGCCCCTGGGATGTGCGCCGCCAAGTGTGGGTCCTTGGCTTCACGCAGGAAAGAATTCAAGTGCGAGCCACCGTTGAGTAAAGGTAGATTTATTTAGAGAGATACATACTGCATAGAGTGTAAGGCAAGGAAAGAGGTGTGGGAATTGGGTGCTCAGGTTAAAGTAAAAGTAGGTACACACTCCATAGACAGAGTGTGGGCCGCCTCCAAAGTGCGGGGGCCACTAGGCGTGGTGTTGTCAGTTTTTATGGTCTCAGTAGCTTCACAGCTTCCAAATGGGACCATTCCAATTGCCCAGGGGAAGGGCCTGAGATTACCAGGAACTGGGCCACCACCCATTTGTTGTTAGCCTTGGGGCTGTCCTGGTGCCTGCGGGCATGTTATTTGATCACGCTGTTACAATGAGCATATAATGAAGCTCAAGGTCTACTAGAAGTCAAACCTCTTAATCCTCAAGACCAACTAGGAGGTGAATCGTCCACCATTTTGGTGTTAAATTGCTGTCATTCCTTTAGTGGCTGTGCCCTGTCCCCTTCCTTCCTGTCTCACTCTCTCTGGGATACACATTTCCAACCTAGGGGATTCTGGCTGGGGCGTCACAGAACTGAGTTGGTCAGGGCCTCCCCGGAACATTAAAAAATGAGCTCAGACATCTTCAGAAGCAGAGCACCCCTCCCCCTCCAAGTCCAGCGCTGACACAGACACAGTTGGTCACAAGTTCCTGCGTCTGAGCCGCCACCCCTCTTGGCACCTGTTCTCTGTGTGGCTGCAGAGCAGAGGCAGCCATGGGCAGGGGCCTCCTGGTAGCTGCCTTTCCCTCTGACCCACCCTCAGCCACGCCCTCCAGCTGTCGCAGCCTGAAGCCCAGGGCAGCCTTGGAGTTGGTGGTGGTACCTCCGCAGCGCCCTCTCAGTACCTAGCACTAGTACCTAGTACTGAGTACTGATTGGTAACAGCAAAGACAGGGCTCCACCCCGAACAACAGGTCTCTTGCCATCTCTCCATTTATCTTCTCCATTAGAGAGGATGCGTTCCAAAAGCTTAGCACAGTGCTCAACACAGAGGGAGAAGCACTTTAGCTATTGGCCAAAACGTGACTCCACTTACTGAGCAAGTCCTAGGTGGGACCACCCTTTGCAAATAGCACAGTAACCAGGGCAACATCTGTAGCCTCCACTTGAAACTGCTTTGAAAAACTAAAAAACAGAAGGCATAGTGATGGACAGCTTTGTTAGCATTTGCTAAATCTTTCACATGCATTATCTCATTTAATCCACACCCCCCCCCCAAGTGAGGTTGGCAGTCTTTTGACAAATAAGGACACCAAGGCCTGTGTAAGTGCCCACAGCTTGCAGGCGGTGGAAGCAGGACTTGAGCCGAGGCCCATCTGGCCCCAGAGCCTGTGCTGTTAATCACTGACTCCACCTGATTTCCGGTGATAACCACGAGGAGAATAGCAATAGTGAGAACGATGAGCTGGCTGCCGCGCCGCTGCCAAGAAGGCAGCAAAGCCAAGTCAATCAGCAAATCTCGGAACCGGGGACCCTTGGTTCAGGCCAACTTTCGCCCTCACATTTGATAATCATGTGACAAATAAGCCCAGGGAGGGGGCTCTCCCAGGACACCTCTTGTGCTGCCCACAAGTGAATCACCTCTCTCTGTATGTGTCCCCCCAACCCCGTCGCCCCCAGCTGGCTGTGCGCACAAGATCAGCAGTGCGGAAGGGACCCTGGTGAGCCCCAACTGGCCAGACAAGTACCCCAGCCGGAGGGAGTGTACCTGGAACATCTCCTCAACCGCGGGCCACAGGGTGAAACTCGTGAGTCATTTTCATAGTTTATGGATAACGTGGACTCTAGTATCAGGCTGATACGGGTCTGAGTCTCTGCTCTGCCACTTCCCAGCTCCGAAACTTGGGGAAGTATCAACTGAAATGAATGCACAGCCTAAAAGTTGAGAGTTATGTTTTATTCAATGGACAGTTCTGAGGACTCACCCTGGCTGACAGTCTTGCAGATCACTCTGAGGGACTGCTCTGAAGAGGTAGGGGAGGAGCCAGGATATACAGTGGTTTTACAACAAAGACCAGGTACTTGGAATATTAAAAGATTACTTACTTGTTAACTGAAGAAAACCAAACATCACAAGTTAAAGAATTTAGTGCTTTTCTATGTATGGGAGGGAGCAAACATTTGGGCTCATTGAATTCATTCCTTTGACAAGCATCTAGCTATCTAGGGCTAAATAAGATGCTAGATAGGTCCTTTCTTACTCTCAGAGCACCATTGTGAGTGGCTGCAGAGGCTGGGCCGTGGGCTTGTCTTCACTGGGGGGGTGGGGTTAGGGTGGTGGCAGCAGCCACTGATGACTTGATGGCTTCAGCATTCTTTGTTTACTGATATGGCTTGCAGTATTTTTTGTTCACAGAAGTTACTCAACATTTCCAGGACTCAGTTTTATTATCTGGAAAATGGGGCTGCTAATGAAACCCACCTCATGGGGCTGTTGTGTAGATTAAAAGAGAGGGTGCACACGAAGCCCTCAGCACAGAGTGGTGGGTGAGAAAAGCTCTATAAACAGCATCTGTTCACAGTGGTGTTGGCGTGAGCTGGCACCCACCACACAGAGCTGTAGTGCTAGTTCAAGTTCGATTGTTTCCAGTTTTAATATTTTACAAAACAATACACTCTCAAGATAAAAAAAAATGTAGTCAGTACAGAGGGTTGGAAAGTGGAAATAAAAAAACTTATCAGATCCCCCTATACCTACTCTAGATGTGACCTCTCTGAACATTTTCTTGTGAATCCTTCCAGAAATTTCTGTATGTGTATGTACATGGACAGGAAAAAACATATATCCGTAAATACCCTGATTCTTGCTCACATTTCTCAGATGGACTCTTATTATTCATGTTCTTCTACAACTTATTTTTTTTCAATTAACAAGAGGAGATTAAGCTATGTATGCTAATTCTCTCTTGAATTAACAAATATACATTTTCAAGCCTTTTTTTAAAAGTCCCATTCATGCACATGCTTGTGGTCTGCACACCATGCTTGGTTATTTCAAAGGCAAAATGAGTTTTTCCTACAAGTCTTGTTTCTCAGCAGCCAGAGACTCCCAGATCCTGGAGTGTAAAACAAACCCTCTTATCCTCTGGAGAAGTTGTACCCTGGCAGACGAACAGTTTTTAAAGGGGTCATTCTAACTCTGGAGATAACTGAGCTCCTCAGACGGTATATGAAGTGTCCCTGCATTACGGACCAGTAATGCAGGCAGAATGGGAGAGAAGACAGGAGGCGGTGATGATAAATTGAGGATCGCCCAGAACTTGCATGGGTGTTTTTCCGTGAGAGCGGAGGGGAGGTTGGGTGGGTGAATGCGCGCCCAGGCTGAGCGCGGGTACCAGGCCTGGGGCATCGAGGGGTGAAGGCAGAGCCCTGACCACAGCTGCTCATGTGGGCACCTCATATGCGTGACTGCCCCTGCGGGAAATGCTTTCGCCTGCTCTCCTGGGTCAGTCGGAACAGTCTTGAATCTGGGTGAGTGTGAACTGAAGTGCATTAGAGAAAGGCTGCCATCTGCTGGAAAATATTCGCAATGGCAACACAAATCTCCTGACGGCGGGGGAACCGCTACCCGTGGGGTCAGGAACGCACAATGTACACAACCGGAAGGAGCGCTTCCGTGGAAGGGCCACGGGATTTTAGTAACTGTCACAAATGTTCTCTGCAGAACTGAGGAACTAAAGCAGCCTATCACAGGGGCCAGAGTCAGCCCAGACCTCCAGTTTATCTGAGGCTTGTACATATGCGCTAGTTTTTTAATTCTTCCTTGGGAAGTGGATGGTGGGTACATTGATCATGCTCTGCCTTTTTGCAGCCACAGAGTGTGAGCTGAATACTTCCCAGGAAGCTATTGTTCACTGCTCGGGGACTACCACAGGTGTCTCGTGGACCTCTGGGGAGGTCCCGTCTCCCCAGTCCCCCCACAGCTGGCTGGGCAGACACGTGTCCTGGGCACCCAGCCCTCTCCCGCTGCTGGAAAGGGGCCCCCACCCCAGCTGAAGTGACCCTGCCTCACTTGCTGCTCTTCCTTTCCCAGACGTTTAACGAGTTTGAGATCGAGCAGCACCAGGAATGTGCCTATGACCACCTGGAACTGTACGACGGACCCGACAGCCTGGCCCCTGTCCTTGGCCGGTTCTGCGGCAGCAAGAAACCAGACCCCGTGGTGGCTTCAGGCAGCAGCCTGTTTCTCCGGTTTTATTCTGACGCCTCGGTGCAAAGGAGAGGCTTCCAGGCAGTGCACAGCACAGGTGCGTGGACTGGGACCCCGGCCTTCACCCAGTCCCCACGTGGACTGGAGATAGATGGGTGATGAAGGCAGGGAAAGGACTGCCTTTAATTCTGTCGATGGGGCGGGGCAGGAAGTCTGTGATAACATGTCCCTTTTGAGATGAAACATGGGCAACCATAGGGAAAGGGTGGTTTTCTCTTAACGCCTTTAACTGACAGCACTTAAAGTGGGCAACCCTTTGTTGGTGCATTTCTTTCCTCCTTTCCTTTCTTTCTCCTATGCCCCATCCCCATCTTTAAACGTTTTATTTATAATTTTGCTGGTCTGTGAATCCCTGAGTCTGAGCACTGAGTAGTGGAGATCAGCCCTTTGTACCCTCCAATGACCAGTTCCAGAAAATGAAAAATGTTCCTGTTCCTAATTACTTTTCCTGTACTTAAAGTGTAATCAGCTTTCTTCCATCCCTTGGAAGAAAATGTTTATGCTTGTAACTTACATTATTTACTGTGTTAAAGAGAAGAATGTTAGTGAGAACTCTGGCTCTGCTCCTTAGCCACGTAAATAATACAACTGGGACGAGAGCCCGTGAGGCAACTTTGACTCTCTGATCCTGGTCCTCTGGCAACGCAGTGGCCACCTGCAGCCCGATCAGAGTTTGAGACCGTGATCATGAGCCCTGTGAGGTTTTCTGATCCCTTTAACAGCCCCTTCTCTCAGTTTTTTCCCCAGAGCCAGAAAATACAAATCAGGTGAGACAGAATGACAGCCAGCATCTTAGCGCTCTGGCTTGCCCTTGCCTGGGAGAAAACTCGCCAGTGTTCAGGGATGCATCGTAACTTCCCTAGTGAAGTTTAAAAGCCATTGACTAGTGACTTCACCTTCTTGTCCCTGCAGATCGAGTGTAGGTGCTCATGGTGGGTCAGGGTCTCTGCAAGAAATGGGGACACACTCAGGTGGAGTCGTTATTTGAGGAGAATTTAATAAAGGATTGTTTAGGGGTGGGCAGAGTATGGGGACATCACAGGGACTGTGCAGCAACAAGGGCTAGGAACTGCAAGGTTGTTACTACCCCCGGCCCAGATGCCAGAGGAGGGAGAGGTTCTTGGAGCCTGGAGACAGGGGAGCAAGCAGAGGGCCCCCCAACAGGAGCTGTGACTTGCAGTCAAAAGACAGCCTGTGGTGACCAGGCAGGGAGGGGGCCTGGGACAAAATGCTCTGACGTCTCTCTCCTCTGACCTGCTGGTGTTCCCTGTGGCTGGACCATGAGGGCAAAGGGTCCATCCATGTAAACCCAGAGGTCTGCCTCCTGGGGCCCAGAGCAGGTGCGGAAGAATGGAGCGGGGATCTGGCAGGGTGGTTACAAGGCATCCTGCTCTGCTTGGTGCCCAGTTCATTGCCAGCCACGTCTCAGGAATTTGAAATTTCCCAAAGGCAGCTCAGGCCTGGAAGAAATTCTAAGCCAGAGCACACACGGGGCTAAGAGTTGGCAGTCGGACAGGACTGGGGCCAGGCTGGATGTGGAGCTGCAGCTAGGCGGGGGGATGTTACTGGACAGTGCAGAAGCCACACCGGGGAAGGGGGCGTTGGCACATTAAGGACCGGCAGTGGATGAATTTGCCTTCAGAATTTCTGTTGCTTCTAATTTCCAATCACTGTCGTTTACCCATTTTTATTATGTGGTCCCTAGCGGCCTAGGCAAAAGGTAGGATGGGACCTAGGTCATCCAGGGTTACGGTCCTAGTAAAAAACGCAGACGCCAAGGCTACAGAACACATGTCTAAAGCACAAGGTGCATACTTCAACTGAAATAAAAAAAAAAAAAAGAAAGAAAGAAAGAAAGCAACCCCCCTAGCCCCAAAAAAGTACAAGATACAGCTTACGTGTAACACCCATAGGAGTTTCAAAACTGGCCAGTAGTTAGGCTTTCAGATGCAAGCAAGGGGTTTCAGGTTTCAGAGATCACTAGAAGTTTTGGTGTGTTTTTGGTGCCCTCTGCTGGCAAAAATAACAAATTACAGTAAGTCGTTCAGGCTGGTTTGAGCCGTTCTCAGATGCTTCTAGCACTTCCAGGGGGAAAGTGGTAAAGATCCAACCACATCCCAGCGACCAGTTGGGCAAGCGATCCATTGGCCCCATGTCTCCATAACTGGAGAGGAAAAAGCTTTTTCCAGTGGCATACTCAGGTATTCCCCCCAGGCCTTCCGTGGCCCAGCCTGGGAACACAGGACCTTGGCTTGTAAATAAGGACCAATTTGGATTCCCCAGCGAACCCCGAAACTCCTGGATCTGTTTACTGCTCTGTAAAATGGGATAATGCAACTTGCCGGGCCCCTCCCTCAGGGCACACACAAGGCTTTGTCGAGAAAGGGGGCCTGTAGGAGGGTGTGTAGAGAGAGCCCCAGGCTGGGGGTGGGGGGTGCCGCGGGTGGGCGGCGCATGCGCTCTCTGTGCCGGGGAGCATCGCGCTTCTCTCTCCGCTCGCTCCAGAGTGCGGGGGCCGCCTGAAGGCCGAAGTGCAGACCAAAGAGCTCTATTCTCATGCCCAGTTTGGGGACAACAATTACCCAAGCCAGGCCCGCTGCGACTGGGTGATCGTGGCAGAGGACGGATACGGCGTGGAGTTGGTATTCCGGACCTTTGAGGTGGAGGAGGAGGCCGACTGTGGCTACGACTACATGGAGGCGTTCGACGGCTACGACAGCACGGCGCCCAGGCTCGGCCGCTTTTGCGGCTCCGGGGTGAGTCCCAGGGGTGCCAGGCCGGGAGCAAGCCCCGTGCCCCGGAGCATGCGTTGTGTGATCAGACCCCCCTGGGTCTGAGTCCTGGCAACCCCTGCCACTCAGAGCACCAGCCAGGAGGTTCGTTCTGCCGGATCAGAGCGGGAAGCTGGGAGGGTAGTCGGAGAGGTTGGGAGGCACCGGGGACCAGTTCATGAAGGCCTTGTGCTGAGGTCAGGTAGGTAAGAGCATTTTCCTTTCAGGGCTGTACTGTTTTTCCAAACGGTCACCTCCTCCTATGTTATTTGTTCTTTAGGCTTTCAAAGTTTTTTAATTAGACTTTTGTATATTCCATATATTCACAATTCTCTCCCCAAACAAAACCAAATGTCCATGAAAATTATGAATCACTCTTTTACTGTAAACATAGTAGTTATGTTCAAGGTCATTATTTTTCTCATTATCACCTCTTTCCTGGGCTACCTCCTTAGGACAGGGCAGGCCTGTTTTGATCGCTATTTCCCCAGCACCTGACACAGAGCCTGGCGTATAGCTGGTGTTCCGTGAAAACGTGTGGACCAGCCAGTTCAGTGTCCAGGTCCCTATCTGGCTGCACCACACTGGGCCCCGCCCACGCTGGGCTCCCAGCTCTACCCGTACCTCCACCTCCAGGCCTGATCACTCAAGCTTCTTTGCCATTGACTGGACTTCCATCAGATCACTTTGGAGTCATTAGTGCTTGTGCTGAACAGAACCTCAACCTGGCATTTGCATAAGTCTTTGAAAAATTTTCCTTCATCTTCTCTCACCTACCAAAGAAGAAAGGATGACCAAATGTGACTTAACTGTTGGAGTCCCTTTGAGGGAAAAGTCTCTCGCACTACAGGGTCCACATGCAAAGGAAAACCTGGGAAGGTCCTAAGCAGAGAAGTATATAGGTTGCCCAGTTTGGTTCCATTAGAATCTGGCAGACAGCAGCCTCTGAACATGGCTCCTGCTCATCTAACACTTAGCAAAGTCTTTCTGACAAATACAGTGACTCCATCCCCAATTTTTGTCCTTGGATAGGACATCGGCCTCAGTAATGGTCTTTGTTTCAGGTCTCGTGGGAGACACACCACAGTGGTGACCCTAGTGCTGGGTGATTCATGGTTCATACTTTACAGTCAGAAAGACCTGAGCTTTGGGGTCCTGTCTAGTTGTGTGAATTTGAGTCTCCGTTTCCTCAAGCATAAAATGAAGATTGCACCTGCTTTATACAGTTGTTGCCAAGTTTACATGAGACAAGATCTGAAAATGCTTAGAGCAGTGCATTTAATTAATCTATGTGCACTTACTAAAGAGTAGATTGTCTATGAGCTGGGCCTTTAGGATTGCTTTTGGAAAAGCAGGGCTGGGGCAGAGGGAGGGACGAGGTGCTCTCTGGAGCAGAATTTGCAAAGCTTTCCTTTGAGAAGGAGATTGTTTTGACGCCCTTCAGAGCCTCTGTTGGCAGGGATGCCTCGCGGCATCATCAGCCATCCTGTGTCTTTGCGTCAGGTTCTGTCTCATCCTCCTTGTGTTAAACTCCAGGCACAGCCAATGAGCTTAAAGTCCCCCTGGTTTTCCCTTCTCCTCCCCTCAGCCACTGGAAGAAATCTACTCTGCAGGGGACTCTCTGATGATTCGATTCCACACAGATGACACCATCAACAAGAAGGGCTTTCATGCTCGGTACACCAGCACCAAGTTCCAGGACGCCCTGCACATGAAGAAGTAATGATGTTCTTGAAAGACAGGAATTGAGAATGTTTTTATAACAATAGCACCTTGTGAATCTGCCCTTGAAGCAGTGTACAGTATTTTTCTCAAGCAAAAACTCAAAATCTAGCCTTGGAGGTGTACGTATCTGATGAAGTTTGGCCAACACAGAGACACAGAGGAGAGAAGATGTTCCTTTGATTCTGGCTGCGGTGTTAACAATCGTGAAGTTTTAAAGATTAAGGTTTGACGTCACTGACCAGTCCAGGTACGCCTGTTCGCTCTGCTTGTCCCTTGCTCCTACGGGGGCAAAAGCCCACCCTCGGGTGAGTCCAGATCTATTTCTGGAGGTGCTTCCAGGGGTGTCAGGCATTGTGACCATGTCCTGGAGACTCAGGCCATCTTCTGTCTACACTGGGCATTGAGGGTGAAAGCTCAGTTATTGCTCATGTGTTCCTCTCAGCTTAGGCTCAGGACTTTTGCTGACTCTCTGCCAGGGACACGTCAACCAGAAAATCTGAGAGTATGGGTGCCAGGACTGAAAAGGACACCAGAGTAAGCCGTGCATAGAGGGCACTGGTGTCCAAGGCACATAGTCACGGAGCAAGGAGACCTCCAGCCTTCCCTCGGCATCGTCAGCTCTCCTCGCCCACCTCGGGTTCCCCCTCCCTAATTGCACTGGGGGGCGGAGGCACCCTCTGTGACCTCCAGCAGAATATTTGCTGGTGAGAGTCCCCAGTCTGCTGAGAAGAAAACACCCTGGCTCGTCCTGATACTCCCGCCCTCGCTGAGTTGGTGAAGACACCCCCTGGGCTTGGGTTTCCATGGGCTGAGACCATCCCTTCCTCCAGCTTTGGGGACGCTTGCTATGGTTGACCTTGACGCTTGATAACCCATTCAAACTGCATTTGCAAGACGTGCACAAACATCTTCAGTGGGACCATTCAGATCCCTTGTGGGGTGAACATCATTGAAAACTGGGTAATTATAAGTCATGTAAGAATCAACACCTGGTAGAACAAGTCCACCTGTGACTAACTTCCTGTAACCAGGTAGTTAGCGGGTACATCAGTGACTTTGCTCAGACTAGTTAGCATTCAGTCACCAACTTGCAATCAGAACTCCCCACACTTGGCACTTGTTCTGGAGACCGTAGAAGACACTGTTTGCATAAATTTAGAACCTCCAGATATACTTTAAACAGTGAGGTAGTTTTGAATGGCATTTCATTAAGGCATCTATGGGCATTATGAGCTAAAAGCTGTGGTATGTTAGCTTTAAAAGAGTATTTATGTTGGAGTAATTTTTAAATAATGTTTACATAACTGTAAGTCCTGTGTGGTTGGTACTGAACACAGGGTAGTGCACGAGCGTGTTTCCAGTGAGCAGAGATCTTCCCAGGCACTGGACTTCCTTTGGGGATGAATCAACATCATTTGAAACAAAATATTTGCAAAAGATTCAAAGTTATATTTTTTAAAGATCAGAATATGCCCCCAGAGGACTATGTCTAATTAAAATGATTGCTGGAAGTAAAAAGAAAGAAAGAAAGGGAAAGAAAGAAAGGAAGAAAAAGAAAAGAAAACAAAAAAAGTTAGAAGAAATGCATGGGAATATTTTTTCCTTAAAACAGAAAAAATCAAAGTATTATTAATAATAATATATGTCTGTATATATGTATGTATGTAACTGTCAGAGCCTTAATCAATGCAGTGTGATACATGCCACCCCACCGACGGTAGCTTTACTGAGGAGGCCCTCCTGGACCGGCCTTGTGTTTGTGGTTCTTTTTTTTTTTTTTATACCAAGCTCTCTCCCTTGGCCTTTCCTGGCTCTAGGTGGAGGTTCAGCCTACATACCGTGACCTATAGCAGACCCTACCCTGGGGGATCTTTGATTCAGCAGATGGAGGCCCAGGTCTTACCTGCTTCACAGGGTGGAGTCCATTTCTCAGATGTTTGTGTTTTAGGAGCTTTCATTTTGTTCCATTTTATCTGTCAAACTTGAAACAGAAATCAGGATGCATAAGGCGGCTGCAAAGGGTCTCTCTCCGAGGACATGAAAATTCTGTAAGTTCTAACCTTTAGAAGTCTGAATAAGATTAATGATACACAAGGTCCTGGGTTCATTCCCCAGTACCTCTGTTAAAAAATAAATAAATAAATAAACCTAATTAACACCCCCTCAAAAGATTAAACATTACAAAAAATTGTTTTAAATAAGATTAATTAATTCCCTGGAAAAGTGAGACAGAGACAGAAAGAGTCAGCTCTGCCAGGATTTGCCACCCTCGAGAAACAATGGTACTTATTTTTCTCTCTTTAGTATGAATATTTTCAAAAACACACAACTTCAACAATTATCAACCTATGGCCAATTTGAAACAATGGGACTCTTATGAAAACCTTTATTTAGGCCTTCTGTGAGTGATGTATTCCCGGAAAAGACAAGCTCTGATTCAGCTGGATCTGGCCAGACAGCACCCCTGGAAGCTCAGACCCACGACATGTATGCACAATGCAGGTCCCACAAGGAACCGCACGGCTGGCTTCACGGGAGAAAGTCCATTCAGCAGAAGGACCCTGCCTCAGCTCCTCCAAGTGCTCACTGACTGCCCTGCACACATCCCAGGGGCCATTACCCAAGCTGCTCTGTCCTTTAATTAGGGGCCGGGCCTTGGGGCTGTCACAGAGCTCCAAGACTGGCTTCGTTTCGGAGAATCATCTTAATGACCTGCTGAAATATTTGGGGTTTGGGTCTTCAGCCTGGTCCAATTCTAGTGTGATCTGGTCTAGCTGATGCTAGAGCCTGGATCCCAGGGCAGGGTTAAGGGTCCAGAATTACCTTCAGCCTCTGGAATTTCTCCAAACAGAAAGCAAGGCTGTGTGCTGATTCACTGTTTTCCTCTAAAGTTAGGTTTCATATTACTCATGAAACGATCAGCCTGTTTAAATCATTTGTAAAATCTTGTTAACTAGCAAGTCACACCGGGGTTTGCCCTTGATCCGGTCCATTTGATAAGTCTCCAATAATTCGTGGCATTGTTACTGTTCAATGTGTGAACAAACGTTCCCTTGGCTTTAGCAGATGTTTTTCAAGTCTCTATTGCAGACTGAACTTCTGAAAAGTAATCCCAAATGCCTAAAAGTTTTCTTTTAAAAAAAGAAAAACCATTTGGAGCATTATCTATAAATATATTGTAATTTTTATTTTGCGTGATTTTACATTTCACGAAACGTCACTTTCGAAGAGGAAACAGAGAAGCTAACGTATGTCTAGAAAGAGTTGTTTCATTAAAGGATGTGAATTTATTAATGTGTCCTGGGCTTGTATTACTAGTTCAGACAAGATCGGTGTTCTTGGTCATCATTCTCTCCAAGACCACAAGACCTTGGGGAGGAGATAAAAAGGGACCTTCTCTGTGGCCTTCTACTCTCTGGTGAGTACCCAGTGCCTGGCTCCGAAACAGAGCTCCCTATTGGACCCAGAAAGACATGAGATAGGCTCAAGAGGGCTTCAGAATTGGCCCCTTTCTTGGACCCAAACAGGCTGGAATCTGACAACGTAAACATTGTGGAGATGGATACTACCATGGGCAGTACCAGATATGGTAGGCATCCTCCGTTTGTCCCTCAGCAACTCCTTCCACTTGTCTCCACCTGGTTTTGAGCCTGAGGACATTATGTGGCATCTAAACAGAAGGTCATGGCTCCTATAAGAGGGGTCTCTCTCTCTGGGCTCAGGCAGCCACTCCTTCCACTGACCCCTTCAGGCTTAGGGGGGTAATGACACTACCCGTCTAACCCTGTGACTGCATTATCCCCCAAGGGGAACCTGTATCAGTAGTCCTTTTAATAAGCCCTCCTTAAATATAGCTAGTTGCCTATATCACTTATTTCCTGTGGGGGCCCTGGCTGCTACAGTGTCATTTCTAATCAAGGAGAGTCTTTTGAGGTTGACCAGATAAAGAGACTTCAGGGTGTGTTTGGAGTTTTGTGGATCATTATCAGGGAAGGGTAATATGGGACCATGTTTCTAAAACCACTCAGTCTTAATGCAAAATGATTTAACACATGGAACTGTTTTGTACTATAGCATCAAAGTTTTGTGATTTTTGCAATCACCAGTACCTGAAGCATGAGCCCCAGTGGTGCAAGGGTATGAGTGCTGGATGTGTCAGTCAGGACAGAGTAGCTCATGCTGCAACAACAAAAAACAACCGTCACGTGTCAGGGGCTTTGGATAAGAAAGACTTAGTTCTTGTTCGTACTACTTGTTCATGTCTGGTATCTGGCAGACTCCACCACCCCCCTCAACCCCCATACCATCCTCAGTCAGGACTGGGCTGATGGAGCAGCTGCTACCTGGAGCATGGCCGATTTCTGTGGCAGATCACACACTGGCTTTTACAACCGCCCAGGAGAGACACATCACTTCTACTCGCATGTCATTGGCCAAAGCAGCTCCTTTGGCTACTTTCCATTTTAAGAATGAAGTGAGCTAGAAATATCTGGTGGGTCCCACTAATGACTCTCACATGGGACATTCAGGGATCCGGAAATAACCAGAATCCTTCTGTTGGTTTTCACATTTTACTTCATCCCTACTTCCTTACTGACATTTCAATAGAGATTTTTGAAAACCAGAATAAGGCCACCTATTATCTAGAATAGACGAGCTTTTTGAACTGGCCAGAATTGTTGCCTGGCAAACCATCAGTGTGACTGGGCTGGTACAAATTTTAATACAGATTATCAGAGACTCTCAGGGTTGGCAATTCTAACTGCTCACCCACTAAAGGCATTCTTTCTACAGTTCCTAAGGAGCTAATTCTTAGGTCTAATAGTTCCAGAGGGGGAGAGCCCACTCACTTCACCCACCACACTCACTTCACCCACCCCCTCTTCTTCAGGTGATGGTGCCAAGTTCCCTTTGCAGAACCACCTCCTCGCACATTGGAGGAATCCTTGTTGGGTAGACTGTCAGTGAGGTCCAGGTCCTCCTTGGGCACATGACCCAAACCCAACCAATCAGATCCTCTTCCTGAGACTGGAGTCCTGATCTAGGGGCAAAAGGGCTGAGATACTTCGGAGTTCAATTTACCGGGGAGGATGCCCTGAGAGCACTGGCTAGGAGTCCTTGCTGCTGAAGCCTCAGGAACAACCTAGCTCTGCCCTCCCAGAGCCTGGGTCCCTGCCATCTCTTCGCTCTGAGGGTGATGCTACACCCAACCGACAAATTCCCCTGCTTCTTAAATTCCAAAGAGTCTGTTTTGACGCTTATCACCCCAGAACCACGACTGAGCCAGACACTTAGGCCAGCGCACCCCTCGATTGGAGGTCTTAGCAGTTCTTCAAAAGGAGTAATGTGTCCATTGGAAGGAGGGTTGGTGACCAGTGGATGCCGAGCAAACAAAAAGAGTCAAAAAGAGCCTTGGTGGCCTTGGCCATCCACAGACAGCCTAGCCAGAGGGGGCTGGGGCCATCAGGCTGGAGTTCCTTGCTCCAGCTCTCTGGTCCAGGTGTGATTCTGTGCTCACCAAGCAAAGTTAGAAGCATAATTTGTACCAGTTGTGCTGATTTAAATGGTCCAGCCATTGTCGACTATGTTATCCCCCTTCATAGACTGAGACTGAGGCTGAAAGAAGTTACTTCATTTGCCTGAGGCCACACAAGGTCCAGAAGGGCAGCCAGTGCTTTACACAGAGGTCTCTCTGAACCATGTCTCTCCGACATCGAGGCACTGGTAGATTCAGTTTAAGCATCACTGTGGAGTCTTGAGGACTGGAAGCCCCGTGAGGCGGAGACCACGCTGGTCTTGTTCAGTATAGCAACCCCGTGCCTGGATCCCCACACTGCATTTTCCAGGATCACCTGCCTAACAGATGCTGCCTCCATCCCCTGTCAGTCAAGCCCCAAACCCAGGAGTCAGCGTCATCATGCACTTTCCCTCCCCTTCTCTCCCCTCCCTGACCCACATTTTTTTTTCTATCATCAAGTCTCACTGCCTCTACCTCCACAATAAGCCACAAACCCATTCACTGCCTTCCATTGCTACTGCCCCATCCCAGGGAAGCCAGCTCACCAGTCTGCAGGTGAACATTCATGTCCCCTGTAATCCAGGCTATACAGAGAAGCCGAATAATCTTCATCAGCATCAGTTCGATCATGCCCCTCTCCCACTCAAAAACCCCTGCAAGTCTTTCCATTGCTCTAAGACGGAAATCTTCCCGTGCTCACATCACCGGACCCCTGACTCACTCTGTCTTTAACCACTTCCAGGTTCCTCCCCGGTTTATGTTGCTATGGGCACGCTGGCCTCCTTCTGGTCCCAGCACGCCAAGCATGCTTCAGCCCCAGGACTTTGCATTTGCTGTTCCCTCTGCCTGGGACCCTCTTCTCATCTTTCACGTGCATCCTAAATGTCATCTCTCTGAGACAGCTAAAGCAACTGCCTCCCAGTCACTCCAGTCACCCTCCCCTTGCACCCCACTTGTCCTCCAGCGTGATTTTTGCTTGTTCTGATTGTTGTCCATCTGCCCTCGCTGGAACATACATACTCTAAGAGTTGGGGCCTCATTTGCCCTCATCCCTGTACCCAGAATAATACTTGGCATTTAGAAGGTGTTAAAAAGATTTGTTGAGTAAGTGAATGAATGCACTCATTGAAAGGACCAAATTATTGGTTTTAACCGTGTTGTTTTATTGACATGAGACTCCAACTCCTTCACCGTTTTAAAGAAGCAAACTCCTCACGGAGAACTCATGAGAAAGATAAGGCAGCCCACATCAGTGGCTTCCTCCAGCTCCACGAGGCTCCTGCTCAAAACGTGAGAACAGAGAGGGGGTAAGGCTGAACTCACCACCAGGCAGCTCACTGGCCGGGGACTAGGGTGTGTGTTCACTGTGGCTGCTGCAGCCATGCCTCACAGAGCGGGCTCCAGCGCCAGCCCCCAGGCACCCCCTGCACTGACGCTGGTGATGTGTTGACTCCATCGTTGCTGGGACAGTGGTCAACGCCGCTGCCTGGCAGCTGGGATGGAGTGACCGCCTCACTCAGCCTGTGTAACCCATTGTTTCTAAAGAGTTGCTGGCTGCAGAAGCTGCCAAGCTCTCGGGCCAGCTGTGGGTTCTTCACTGGAATGAAAGTGTAACCAAGGAAGGGGCTTGAAAAAGTGAAAAGGACAGAAAATGAAGGCAAAGAGAGTGGATGACCCAGGCCTTCCACGATGGCCGTGAAGTAGGGGACCGTCTCCCCCGAGGGATGGGCCGAGGACTTGGCGACTCCCCTGACCATAAATGGCTTGGCCAGGGCTCTCTTGGAGCCACCTCTTGCCCTGTCACCCTTGCTGTCCCAGCTGAATGTTCCCGCAAATGCAAGACACAAACCAGTAACACCAGCAAGAGAGGAGCTTGCCAGGGGCAGTAGCTGGAGAAGATTCTTGGGAGGTGGTCGGAAATGGTGAGTGAGAGCCAGCGTCTTTTCTCTGCCTAACCTTCATTTCTCTCTTTCAAAAACAATTCTGAGGCTTTTAAAGCTCATATCTCCTGATTCAAGTATAATTGTACCCTCAGTGCAAAGAAGTCAAGGGGCTTGGTTTTTAACTATTATGTGCAAAATACTAACCATTAAAAAAATTCTCACCTGACATTTGCTGATCCTATCTTATATTTTAATATTCAAGTTTTCTTTTTAAAACCCCACTTACAAGAGTACAAAATAGATGTTTCAGCTAAATTCGTTTCCCGGCTGGACCAGTGGGTCCAATCATTTTTTTCAGTCTGCCTTCTGCTAAGTGCTCAGCAACAGAGATGTTTATAAGCTGCATCGGAAACTGTCCACCTTTCTTACTGACTTGTGATCCATGTTTGGCTGTGACTCAATCAAATGAAGTTTGCTAAGTTAGAAGGGGCTACTTCATATGAAACTGTACTACAGCTTCTGTGATTCCTTTATTAAAGAGATCATTAAAAGGAGCTGAATTCAGGCTTTGGAGTTAGGAAGCTCTGTGACCTAACCCAGCATCTATCACTTGCCAGCTGGGGACCTTGAGAAACCTGTCTTGGTCTCAGTCTGCTCACCCCGACGTAGGGATGGGAGTGCTCCTCTTATGGTCAGGTTATGTGTGCAGTGTCTGATGCACGGCGTGCCCGCGATAACAGTGGTAGTCATCCCACCTCTCCCTCCTCCCCATCACAAAGAGCAGAGTCATAATGAGTGACGCTCAGCCACTGAGACCCTAATGTGCCTTCAGGACCGGTATGTAGATACCACACAGTGCTCAGACTAGCGATGTGTGTCTTGTACCAAATTCCAGTACCTTGAGTGTTGCTAATCCAGGTCGGCAATTCCACCCAACAAGAACTTCCCAGTGCCTTCCTTCTGCGTCCCTCTGGCCAGGCCTTGAAGAATACAACACTCCGTGATCCCTGCACACCCAGAGTATTCCTCGTTTGGAAAGAGCTGCCACAAATGTTATTTCCATTGGGTTTATCCCGTGAGTTGGGCAGGGCAAGTTAATAGTATCCCCATTTTGAGGGTGGAAAAACTGTGTCTGGAAGAATAGATTTGTTGTGAGGAAATGGAGACCAGAGAGTTTGCCAGGCCGCACAGCTGCTAAGTGGCTGAGTCTGGATGTGAATCCAGATCAGGGGACGCCAAGCCCAGGACTGCCTCACTCCACCCAGCTGCCTCTCTGAAGGACACTGCATCAGATTCTCCTCCACCTGCATTTACGTGATGTTTTTCTCTCCATGAGAGCACTGTAGTGTGTTTCTACAAAATATGAACGTCTTTCTGAAACTGGCCAACATCTTCGTCATCCAAATGTTGATAAACAGCACGTGCAATGGCCCACTTGTTGCTGCTCCTCCCTTCTGCTGTGCCCCCAAAGGAAGCTTTGTCTTGGGCCTGTTGACATCAGTACCCTTACTCACTGATGAGATAAGGCTCCGGGCAGCTGCGTCTGATGCAGTGACCGTCCAGTGCCCCAGCAGCCTCTGTGGGCTTGCTTGGTGTTAGCATGAAGGGCAGTGGTTAGGCCCCTTGAGCAAGAAGACCCTGACCTAAGGTTGCCTGGATGTCCCTCTTGCTCTAATACTGTCCTGGAAGAAGATAGTGAGCTGTGATCCTGGGGGCTCTGATTATTCTGCAGGTACTGTCGGATTCCTGAGGAAGCTTGTAGAGTGGTGGAAAGATACTGTTACCAGAAGACCTGGGTTCTGGTGACAGCTAACTAGTTGTATGCACTTAGGAAATGCGTTCAAATTCTTGAACTGATTTTCTTCTCTATAAAAAGTGAGGGTCCCCTCTGTTGCTAAGAGACTGCTAACAGTCACCACTGAAGCATGCTGGCTGGCTGGGGTCATTTTAATTGCAAGACATTATGTCTGGGGCAGGGATAATGAAAATTGTACATTGTAGGTGCTTAAAATTTTTTTTCAGTTCACAAAAGAGTTTCTCATTCATTAACCCCTCTGAATTCCAACCCTCTAGAAAGCTAGCGATAATAGGTGTTTCATCAATTTTGCATTTATTGTGACTATCTCCTCTAGAACCATCTTTCAGGCTGGATTTGAGTCGTATGGACCAGTCAGCCTGTTTTAAGAGATAAGTTCTAACATTTATCCATGATAAATTTCTGAAGAGTCCTTGGGCCTCTGTTTCCTCTTCTGTAAACTGAGAGTTTTCAGGTTGACGACCTTTGAGGAACCTCAGGTCTGAAATACTATGATTCTTTTGGATTCTGTAATCCTCCCCAATCTCCCCATTGTTGGATAGCACTTAATTTAAAAACCTAGCAAACACATTGCTTCTAGAATGACAGGAGGCTTCAGGAAGATCGGGGGCTGGAGTTTGAGCCAAGCCGTGGGGGACCAGGGAGGCTGGGGCTGAGTGAGGGCACAGCCAGGGGACACCCATCAGAGATGGCTGGACACAAGGGGTGGGGTGGGGCCCAGGAAGTAGAAACAAGACCACTTCAGCCCCCTGAATGAGAGGCAGGAAGTGTGACCAGCTGATCTGGAGCAGAGGTCACCCATTTTTCCCATCCTGGCAGGGAACATACTGGGTAAAGAGCAGCCTAGACAAACTAGCATCCAGGAGCTCAAGCCGGACGGACAGAAGATGTGGACAGGGAGGGGGAAGGGGACACCAGAGGCTCTGGGCAGGGCCGGACCCGGGCCAGTGGGTGCCTGGGCAGGCGACCAAGTTGGTGGCCCATTGAGCCCATAATCTTTAACTGTTGACCTAGATTTGAGGAAGAGGAGAGGCTGGGTGCTGAGTGAGGGGAGGGGACAGAGGGCTAGCCTCTCCTCTGTCATCCTGACCAGCTCAGCTCCAGCCCGGAACCCCTGGCCTGGACTCAGCAAAAACAGAAGCCTGTCTTTCTCAGGTTCTTCTCCCGGGGTGGGGTGGTTTGAGGAGCAGGTGTTCTTGTTGGAACATAGCCCCTGGGGGGTCCTACCTCCCACCCCAAGCAGAAGGTCCATTACTTCTAAATTCACACATTCCTTCCCTGAAAGAAGTTCCAGGGGAAAAAACCCCCAAATTTTAGCACTCTGCTGAATTTCCAGTAATATTTTTTGCCTGGCTTTGGAGTCAGGACCCTTCAGGCAATAGCTTCACTGGCTGGTCCCTTACCCTGGCCCTGGGTGAGGACCTGGGTTGGGAGAGAGGGCAAGGCAGCCTTGATGCTAAGGGAGGAAGTCATGACCTCAGGCTCTGATGCTCCCCCACCCTCTTTGGGGCCAAGATTGGGAGGGGAGACTGGGGCTGATGGAGGCTGCGGGGTGAGTAAATTCTCCTGGAATCCGCCAGGGTCAGGGATGTTTGGTGGAGCAGTCTGACCATTCCCGGAGCTTTAATGTTTCCATCTCTCTTCCAGAGTTTTTTACTGAACTTCACGCTGCCGGTCAACACGGTGAGTACAGCAATGCCCATTCACCAGGCAAGTCGGCAAAGAAAGATGGACACAGAGGTTACACTGTGCCTTCACAGCGCTGTCAGGCATAGCTCACACATGACATACACCAGTCTCAAAGGCTCTGAAGAGTCGGAGGACTGCTGAGAGAAATGTTCTCAACTATAAAAATTACACACATTTTGAAAAGGAAAATAGAAAAAAAACCCACCTAAATTCCCATCAGCAGAAAACATTGGGGTCATTCCTTCCAGTCCTGACTCTACATGAATTTTGACCTTTGCTGTCTTTGTACCATGGCTTTCCATGGTACATCTACAATTGTAGATGATAAATGTTTTCCCTCAGCCTTTATAGCCATAACTGACGATGGTCACATGGCATTTCTCCAAGTGAATTATTTCTTTAAGGGGTTAATCACGATTAGGAATGATTTTGTGATAAGCATAGGTATAGATAAATCCTTGTCTGCACTTAACTTGATTTCCTTAGCATATAGTCTAGCAGGGGAATTATTGGGTCAACAAGAATGAGCACTTTATGGCTCGAGACTATGATATTTAGCTGCAAGTCAAAACGGAGATTTTCAGTTGGTGATGGTGGGCA
The DNA here is from genome assembly GCF_036321535.1 of Camelus dromedarius. Taxonomy (NCBI): domain Eukaryota; kingdom Metazoa; phylum Chordata; class Mammalia; order Artiodactyla; family Camelidae; genus Camelus; species Camelus dromedarius. The sequence continues at coordinate 55,152,613 of NC_087443.1, read as the reverse complement.
ATTTCAGTCCAGAATTGATCCTCCATCTTCTGTTCTCACGTTGTGTAGAGATAACACTTGTGCCAGGGTTGCTTTTGGACCAGAAATGCTGCTATGATGGAACTGGGCATTTTCTTGGCCCAGTTTTTCAGTAGTTTTTGGCTGTGCCAAATTTTTATGAAAAGTCATATGATTATTCAGAGAGAATAAACTGAATCTGCCTGGAAAGAGGACTCCTAAGTGCGTGTTCATGTTTACTGTAACCTGGGGCATCGTTCTGGACAGCCCCAGAAACGTAGAAGCTCATGACTCACTGCCGGCCTCGCAGTGCCCACCACTGGCCGCCTTGGACGTCGGTCCCCAGACCCTCCTGGTGTGGCCCTGCTTTCTGAACCTTCCTGACTTACTCTGCTCCCTGCTTTAGCTTCTGCCTGTTGTCTGCAGACAAATTCCCCTCTTTCTCTTCTTACCTGTCAAAACCATTTAATATGGCAACTGCTGGAACTTTCCCCCGCTGCTTGAAGCCAGCAGGTCTGTGGAGACCTCAGGTTCTGTCTGATGCTGGCTTGGCCCAACCTATGAAAGTAACTCAGAGAAGCAAGCAGCTGCTGCTTGGGGCGATGGGGCAAGTGGGGTGAGAAGGAGGCCTTCTGATGCTGGTCATCACCCTTTGGAGCACCTTCTCGGTTAACAGCCTGTTTCTCTGAGAACTGCCCCTCCTCCCATGGAACCTATGGAGATCAACGACCACCCCAGTCTGCCTGGAACTGTCTGGTTTTAGCACTGAATGCCCTACAACCTGGGCAACTTCTCTGAAAAACCAGGACGGTTGGCCACCCTACCTGGCAGTTACGTTCTGATCACATAACCCTTCCCTTCTGGTGCGGCTGGATGACGGGGAATGCCAGTGCCCTGGGAAGTGGGGACAAGGTGGATACCCAGCTCATCAGAGCCTCCCTGCAGGGAGCTGGGAACAGGGCCACATGTGCAAGTCAGTCTCTGCTGGGCCACACTGAGCTGTCAAGTATAAAAACCGGGTTGGGATACTGCATGTGGTCACCCAGGGCACTGTAGCACAACGGTTAAGGACTTGAACCCTGGAGCCAGACCACTCAGTGTCTGCCACTTAGGGCTGTGTGACCTCAAGCAAATGACTTCACTTCTCTGGGCCGCACTCTCCTCATCTGTAAAATGGGGATTATTATGGTTCTGTTTCACTGGCTGTTGTGAAGAATAAATAAGCCGATACAGGTAAAGTACTTGAAAAGCCAGATTCCCACTGCTCATAAGTTCCACCTTCAAGGTAATTCATTATGGCAGCGGTGGGGGGGGGGGTGGCAAAGCCAGCCCAAGTGAATTTCTGTAAACTGCAGCCAACATATTTCACCTGAAACAGTATCCAACTCTTCACATCACGCTGAGAAATAGAACACTTCAGGCAAATGCAGCATTAAGGTAATGTGGCGATGGGGTGGAATTGTGTTTAGGTAAAACTGTAACCATTTAAGTACCAAGTGTCAGTGCCTGGTTAGCAAATCCCTCCTTTGATGGGAGCTCTCTGGGAAAGATGCCTGGGTTTAGAATACAAACATCTAAGTTCAGGTTAGATTTACGGTTATCTGTGAGCAGTGAGGAGTGTGGGTCCTGGGCTCTCACGGCTTGGGATGGAATGGTGATCTCTCCATTCACAGGTTAGTTGCTAACCTGGAACTCTGTGCCCTGACATTTATTGATCCAGATAAGACTCACCTTAAATATCTCATAAATGGGTAAAGTCCCATGCCCCGCCTTGAGTGTCAGTGTAACGTATTCGTTCGACGTGGAATTATCCCAAGAGTGTGGGTGATTCACAACTTCAGATACCTGCTGAAGCCATTTGCTTCACTGCATGTTTGAAAACAAGTAAAACCTCCTTCAAGAGCCTGGCTTCCACTGGTATTTGCATTTTTCCCCCTTCTAGCAATGGGGACAAGCCAGCCCAAAGTGTGCTGGGAAGGGGCATAGGGGACGGGAGACAGCCTTTCTGAGTTATGAAACGCGTTGTGGCAAATCCACAGGGTGAATAACGAAGAGCTCACTCGAATTTCTGATTTCTCTCTTCTTGTAACCAAACTTCTTCCCTTCTTACCTGGGAAGCAATCAAGGAAGTTTCTGTTTGGCAGTGGTTGTCACCTGTTGTTTTTAATAGAAAGTTTAGTAAAGGGACGAACTTTTGGCGTTACAGCCTAACCTTTGACAGACTGTCTCTTGTGAGTTCTACAGATTTTTGTTTTCTTAAGATGTGTTTTCTTTTCCCACACAGACTCCCTCCCCAGTTGTTACCAGTGGGAAAAGAGCAGTAAGTACATCACTTAAATTCTGGACCCTTGGTTCTGTCATTTAGAGGATGGGGAGACTGCATTTGTTTTGAGGATTAAATTTGGATATGTGAACTGTCACCAAGCACAGAATCTGACTCAATTATTATTCTTATCACCAAGTCAGTTCAAAAGGGAGGGAGAACATGCAGAATCGCAGATGATTTCACAACGTGTTGAACAAGAGAAGCTAGACACAAAAGAGCGCATACTTTCTATGTGCATCTAGATGATGCTGAAAACCAAAGTCATCTATGGGGTGGATTTCAGGAGTGTGGTTACACATGCAGTGACTGGAAGGGAGCCCAGGAGGGCTGGTAATGTTCTGTTTCTTCATCTGGGTGCTGGTCACATGGGTGGGTTCATCATGTGAAAAGCCATCAAACTATATATTTATAATTTATATACTTTTATGCATGTATGTTAGTCTTTAATAAAATCACTGCCCTCCCCCAAAAGCGAAGAAGCCAGTATTATATGACAGTTGCACATTTATAGGGACTCTGAAGACCATCTCTGGTATTTCCAAATAATCAGCAAACCTAAAACTTTATGAGGCTGCAAGCATGGCTGTTTCCACAAATGATCAAAGCAAAATGGAAATTTGAAAATTAATTGGCTCATGCATTTAGTGTAAATAAAGTTAAAAATTCATATCAAAGTGGTGTGGGCTATACTAAAATCTTTTACTTTTGCTAATATGAATAGATGAAACTGGTACCAAATTATTGCTTTGAATTGTATCTCAGCTATTCCTGTGCTGATGAGACATTTGTATTTCTGTTCCGAGGAATGGCCTGTTCATATCTTTGTCCAGTTTTCTACTGAATTATCATCTTTTTCCAATTGATTTAAATTGTGTAAATTAAATTCCATGAAAATGAGTCATTTATCATGCACATTGCAAACATTTTTTCACAGTATTTTATTACCCTTTTGATTTTGTGTACGACACAGAGTCCATGCAGGGTTCTGTTTTCTTTTATTTTTAATTGATTAAACTCTTCCTTTTTCTGGGAGAAGCTGACTGTTTTCTCCACGCAGGACTGTGGGCGCTCTCTCGGATTAGCAGCAGGCATCCCGTCCCTGGTGGCCACAGCCCTGCTGGTGGCCTTGCTGTTTACTCTGATTCACCGACGAAGAAGCAGCCATGAGTCCACCGAGGTGATTAGCAGCAGCTTCTGTGGGTCTGGACGTGTTGGCAGGAATCAGTACTCAGTGAACTAACTGGCTTCGGGCAGAGGGTGTCAGGACCAGTGTCTGTTTCCTGAGACGTTCCTGCACCTCAGTTTCTGTCTCAGACTCATGACATTACCCTCTAGGCAGAGCTCTTTTGTCACACAACACTCGGGTCACTTGAGGATGGTATTTGGGGTCACAAAAAGCAGCAGCGGAGAGGGACTTTTGTTGCTTTGACAAACACGTCTGTGCAGCAAGTATGTTTTCTAACCTTGAGAAACAAAGGGCACGAGCTTCACAAAGAGGATGGAGGTAATCTGAGGAAAGCCAGGAGACAAACAGACATGGAGGTGTGTCGTGGGGATACATACATCCAGGAGTTTGTGACTGTTTAGCTTTGCCCTTTTCACATCTGAACACCCAGCAGTCACAAGGGAACCTGCTGACCCCACCTCTTCCAAATACCAAGTTGTTCTGGAAACCAGGCTCAGAATTCAAAGGCCATCCTGACCAATATCCAGCCAGGTTCCATGGCTGTGATTCAGCTGTGCTATGTGGACTCTGGGTTCCAATTCCACCCTCTATTTACAAGCATTCCTGGTTGGCCTCATGCTGGTAAGCGTTAATGGGAAGCAGAAAACCTAGGTTCCAACCCTGGCTCTGCCACTCACTGATTTATATGATCCTGGGCATGTGACTTAACATTTCCTGTACCTGGGTTAGTTCAACTCTGAAATACAAGCCATTAAAAACTACCCAACTGACTTCAAGAGGTAAGCAGAGTTGTAAAGATGGAATGAGATCATGGGTAAAAGATGTATCGAAGAGCTGTAAACTTTAAACATACTAAGAAGTATTGTGGTTGGTCGTGGTATTATTTATTGACTTAATAGTTTCTCAACCTTCAAGGCACTTTAAAATCATCTTGGAGGCTACAAAATACCACCCACTAAAACCCGTTAAATCAGAAACTCTAGGTGATAGCGCTGTGGCATTGGTATTTTTTTTTTAAACCCAACATTTTATTATGGATAGTTTTAAATATATACTAAAGTAGAGAATAATATAACAGATTGTTTCACCTCCTTTCCCACACCCTTCTCTACACTGTCAACCTGTATTGTTTTTGGAGTAACTCACAGTGGTGTCTTTTTTGGGGGAGCGGGGTGTTATTATCTGCTTGTTTATTTTGTTTTGTTTTTAAAGCTCTCTGGTGATTCTAATGTGTAACCAAGTTTAAGAACCACTGATTTTAATCATGATCATGAGCAAATGCTGTAACGTTTCATTTCTTCTTCTTTCTGATTTGATTTTATTTTTTTAACCAACTTAGGAAAGTGAGAGGCCTTGTGAAATTTCAGAAATCTTTGACAATCCCAGGATAGTGGAGGTAAGAACTCTTGGTTATAATCACTACACATCATTCACACAGTCCCCAAGCTAAGGTTCTTAAAGGAGAAGCACAGGTGGACGAGAGAGGGTGGTGAAACTCAAGCACAGAGGAGGTTCTCATTATATTTTTATTGGCTGGACAGGAGTTCAAGGGTGATTTGATATTAGAAAATCAATTTAACATCACTTATTTCACTGACAAAAGAAAAACATCATGTGACAATCTCAAAAGGAGAAGAGAATTAAAAAAAATTAAACAGCCATTTGTGATGTGAACACTCAGCAAACGAAAAATTTAATGGGAACTCTCTTAACTTGAAGGAAGACATCTTTTTAAAAAGATACAGCAAATATCATACCTAAAGGTAAAGTGTTAATTGATTCTCTTTAGGATTAGAAACAAGCAAGAATGCTCATTATTACCGCTTGTATTCAGCAGTGTACTTTCGGTGCTAGTCAGTGCCATAGGATAAGAAGTAGCTGTTAACTCAGCGGGAGGGAGCCCTTTCACAATGTATATGATTATCAAGGTCACACCGCACTGTTTAACTATCTTACAATTTTATTTGTCATTTATATCTCAATAAAGGTGAAAAGAAAAAGAAATAGAAAGTATAAGACTGGGAAAAAACAAACAAAACTGTAATTATTTGCAGACATGATTGTCTACATAATAAAGCCAAATTACAGATACATTTTTAGACTTAACAAGATATTTTTAACAAGATTCTATACTGGATATAGAATCAATATACAAAAGTAATTTGCATTTCTGAAAAATCAATAATAATTTGAAAAAATAATTAAAAAAAGCATTTTGCAGTGGCAATAAAAATATGTAGAATACTGAAGAGTCAATGTAACAAAAACATATAACCCCTTTACGGAGAGTAATAAAACTTTAGTAAAAGATATTAAGTAAGAATGAAATAATGGAAGTTTATGTACAACACTCCTGGATAGGAAGACTCGAGAGCATACAGATGTCAAACAACCTCAAATTCATCTTTGTAAGGAATGTAGCTCCAGTATAAACCCCAACAGGTTTTTTTTTTTCATGGAACTTAATACAGTGCTTCTAAAATCTACATGGAAGAGGATAGAAAAAATTTAAATACCAATGAACAGATAGGACAAATAGACAACAAATAGGAAGATGGTAGATTTAAATCCAACCATATAGCAGATTAAAAGTAAAAAGACAGAAGAGACGCCATGCTAACATTAAACAAAAGAGAGTTGAGCGGCCCCCAAGCCCTCCCAGGGCAGCAAGCTCGTGCAGTCACAGGTCTCTCCTCACTTGCTTTCTGTCTCTCAGGGATCCCGCCCTTCTTTGCCTGATGCCCAATGTCTTGAAAGCTATTGTTTCAAATATTTTGTCTGGTGTTTGGTTGTCTCAGAGGGAGGGTAAATCTGGTTGCTGTTTCTCCAACTTGGCCAGAAGCACAAGTTTTTGCTGTATTTTTTCTAAACTTATTTGTTTTCTTAGAATCCCAGGGGGTCACCCACACATGGAAAGAATGTGATGGGAGCAGACGCAGCCCGCATCTTCGTGAAGACCGAATCGGGAGGCGAGGAGCCCATGCGTGACCCTTACCATCCTGCTGTAGAGATGGAGAGAAGAAGGGGACTGTGGTGGCTTATTCCCAGGCTGAGCCTGGAGCCGGACCAGAGCTAAACACACAGTGGTTTGGAGTGAGGAGAGATGCTAAGCTCCTTCCAGACCAACCCAAATTGATTTGCAGATCTGGACTTTTCTCTTTAGGAGGCAGATCTGATAAGGCTCATTCCAACTCTCAGATCGGTGGTTTAATAAGCAGTGAAGTCACTGTGCATCCAAAAGGAGCCCTTGGATCCTGTTCCTGACCCCAGTGGGAATTTGCTTTTCTTTGCTATTTGGGAAAAGGGGTTTGACTTCTCAGTGTCTTGCCTCCTCATTTTTTTTCACATCCATTTTCTCAAAAAAGCCATCAGACCTGGCTTCCATGGGAGGGTTGGCCAAGGCTAGCATGGTGCAAGTTGGGATATAAATGAAACTTAAATGTGTGAGGAAAAGCAGTTTCTTATTTCTGAACAGCTCAGGGTAGAAATCACATGGGGCCACACGTTCCCTGAGCACAGAGGCAGCGCGTGGCTGGGTCACTCATCCCTCCCACGTGTGATCAGAGGATATGTAAGGAAAACAGTTCTACAGTGGCCTCTGTGTGTGTGTGTGTGTGTGTGTGTGTGTGTGTGTGTTTGTTTGTGTGTTGAGGGTAAACAGGTTGGAGGGAAGGCAGAGGTTGGTTCAAAAGATGATTAGAAATAGGGCTGTACCCATTTTGTGGGAGTGGAGAGAAGGGCCCAAGTCCTTGGACTGTCACCGGGAGAAGCTCATTAGCAGGAAGAGAAGTCAAGCGGACTCTGAGTGGATGAACACAGAACCAAAGGGCAATGTGACTGTCGTCTCAGGGAAGCCCCAGCTGGCTCACCATCGCTCCTGTTAGGAGGCTCCTGGGAGTGCTGGATCCCCTATGCTGTCCACCACTGCGAGCACACCGGTCTCCTGGTGGGAGAACCCGGGTCCAGGGCATCTTGGGGTCCACCCACCAGCTCCATGCATCGCGTTGATCTGCTGTGGAAACACTCCTTTCTGACAAAAGACCCCTGATTTCTCAGAAACACACCCTCTCTTCTTCAGATAACCAAGGGCAGGTTCTACAGACCCAACCACTGCCGCACGCCAAAAGTGCTTTTCAAATCTCCTTGTGAAACTTTTGTGCCGAGTGCCCGGATCCAGTCACCTTAGCAAGCAGATTGGGCCGTTTTCAAGCAGACACGCCCAGGGCTCCAGGAGCTTGTACTGCTGTTGCCCACTGGGAAGGACCTTGGATTTGCTGAGAACAGGACTGTGGCCTTGGCCTGGGCACTCAGGTGCAAACAGTGGGGCAGATCATGGGGCCTCAGCTCTGTCTGTGCAAAACGGAGACAGCTGTTCTCAGCCTCTTACCCTTAAGGCTGTTGTGAATCTGAGCGGAAATGCACAAGTGAATAAGCCTTGTGGTCTGTAAAGTAAGATGTGACTTGTATTTTGGATCATATATCTTAATTCTACTTACAATCCATTGCTTGGAATCTTTGTTTTACATGACTACTACTAAACTAGCAAGGTTCAGTACTTCTGTCATCTTTTTCTGCACAAGAACTTATTTTGGAATAAAGTGAACAGTAAAACGGTCATTCTCGTGGACCTACAACATGTCTGTGGTTTCTCTTTGCCTGTATTAAAGTGTGTGACATGAGTGGTAATCAAGGTTATCCCGGGGGTATTCCTGGTGCTGGCGCTTTCTCAGCTGGGCTGATGATGGAGATGCTCAGTCCTTCACGGAGGGCAGCCTACATTGTGAGGAAACACTGAGACTGGAAGTCAGAAGCCCTGGTTCCCCAGCCTAGGGCCAGTCCTAGCTTTGGGAGGACCTTGGACCAGTCATGTAATTAATAGGGACAGAAGGCATATCAGCGTATCAGTGGCTGCTGGGGCTGGTGGGGTGAGGAAGGGTGGGCGGGAGCGATTACCAACGCCACAAAGAACCCTCGGAGGTAATATGTTCTCTATCTTGATTGTGGTGATGGCCGCAGGGGTACATTACACACCGACACGTCAAATTGTACACTTTAGGTACACAACTTAGGGTAGGTCAATTTTACCTCAATTAAGCTGCTTTTTAAAAAAATGACATCCATATAAAGCCACAATCTCTTGTTCTTCATTCAGCATTTTTCCAGGAGAACAAGAGGATATGGGAGTGTGGTTGGTGGCCTGGAAGGACAAATACAGTTATTCTCTGGAGAACTTGGAACTAGACAAAAACAGATTCATGTCCTCAGTGCCCAAAAGGTGGAAAGAAATCCACTCTTAAGAGCTTTCAGTGTTGGCCTGACCTGAAGACCTGAAAAGCTTCCAATGCCACATGCACTGCAAAAGCATTTTACCCCAAAGAAAGACAGGGCGAGTAACCCAAACTGGGGGCAAAATTAGGATTACTTTAAACAGAGGTTTAGGAAGATCTGAATTCCCTGAAGTAGTATGCAAATTGTATGTGTATAATCACTACTCTGGGGGGAGATTCCTTAATTCCCTTCAGATTCTCAAAGGGATTTGTGACACCCCTCTGAACAGTTTTAAATATAAACGGTTACAGTTGAAGGTTAGTGAAAAAGATGTCAAATTAAACCTTTCTTAAGCACCTTTTTGCCACACTTTTAATACAAACTGATTTGAAATTAGTAATGGTTGTGCCTTGTTAGTTTAAGAATTCTATTTCTATAGAAAAAAGAAAATGGAGTGAAAAAAAGTAACCTTTCCTATATAGATGCCTGTTTTCATGAAAATCCTGGAGGTTATTTGTTAAGAATACTTAATAGGAATTACAGGTAAGAAGCTTGAGTGTGAGTTTTGCTGTGTTTCACATTAGATGCATCATGTTGGAAAATCATTCAGCCCCAAGGAAGATCCTGCCTATTATCATTACTATATTATTATTAATTATTATTATTATTATTATTATTATTATTATATCATCATCATTAATTTTGCAGCAAGAAGGTAGAGATGGTACAGGTTACTATAACCTCACCTCTTTCTGCCTCGTGCTTCCCGGGTTAGGAAAGGCTGAAACACCGTACAATTTTTCAGACTTGTTTCTTGTGAAAATACTGTCCCCTACATACCAGGGACATGTAGGATGCAAAATGCATTGCAGGCCACCGTGCTCTTCAAATCCAAGTGCGCTACAGTGAGGGTCATGAAGCTTCTCCCTTGTTTCCAGCTTCAGTTATCAAGCTGGATTTCTTTAAAGAACAGTATGTTTCTGGATTTACAGCGCCAGCCCGTATGAGATGACTGATTTATCTTCTTAATTCATATGCCTGCCTTTCTGTGAAGCAGTCTCCAGGTGCCTGAACTACGGCCAGATTATATGAAAAAGACTAATCCCTATTATATTAATAGCACGCATTTTAGGTTTCAAAGAACTTTCCATTTGTTATTTTGTTTAATTTTTACAACAAACCCTGGAGGTAATGTGGTGTGGGTGTTACTTCTGCCCATTTCACAGATGAGAAAACTGGGGCTCTGCAAGGTACATCCTGGAGAATGTAAATTGCTTTGAGGGATGATTTAAGTTTGCAGGAAAGAGGAGTTAAGGATAATGAGTTTAATTCATAATTGAGGAGGGTTTCTGTACTATTATGGTTCTTTTATATACATGCTGGAGGGATGGATTTTAAATACTCACAGTCATGTGAATTAATTGATAAAAACTGCATTCAAAACAGATAAGAGTGACCCCCACTATGGCTCCCATATAAAGAAATATCAGTGACTACCAAAAAGTCCCCTTAAAGTAGCCCTTGACATCCAAGAAACTTCAGAGTCATGGGGTCTTGGGCTCCAGTCACTCTTAGCAGCTGGTGTGGCTGGTGTAGCTGGTGCTGGGCAAGTCCAGACAGGCCCAGGTCTGGGAGTCCAAGAGCCAGGACACTGGTCCTAATCTTCACCACCTTCTATTCTGGCTTCAGGGGCTTTGTATGTACTGGTGTCAAGCACTGCAAGTGAAATAATGACTGTACTTAAACAACACCTCCCCCACGGTAATCACTGCCTTGTTCTTTGATCCTTCCCAATCCAAAGGATCCCAGCTCAAGCATTTTGCCGCATTATCTCTTCTTATCCTCCACCAAATGAAAAAGGAGGAACCATTATCATCTTGATTTCACAAAAGAAGAAATTGAGGCTCAGAGAGGTTAGGTAACTTGTCCAAGGTCACACAGCTAGTAATTAGGGGCGGTTGGCCTGTGTGCATATTTTCTGCTGAATCAACAAAAGCTCTGGCATTAACTGTGTGGCTTTGAGCAGGCCAGTGCCTCTTTTCTAGACCTTGGCTTGTTACCTGCAGAACAAGAAGAGTGGACTAGAGGGTTTCCAAGGCCCCGCTCAATATACTTGGGCTTCTTTCTTGATTTGCCTCTGTTGTTAGTACTTGCGCCGACGGTTCCTTTTATATGCCACCAGAGGGCGCTCTGCTCCCAAAGCAGGAGGCACTGGGGAAGGCAGAGTCCCTAATTAATAGTCACCACCCTAATTATTAATTGATGGGGTTTGCTAGCTCTCGTGTCTCTGCTGTCATCATGAGAAGGACAGGGCTGGTCCCAGGAGGAGGACGAGGGACATGAAGAGCAGAGCCCAGCCTAGCTCAGCCAAATACCCAGCCGGTGTGCAGATCTGTGCTGTTTTAAGTCATTGAGTTTGGGGATGGTTCGTCATGCTGAATTTTTGGCAATACTGATACACGCCCCACCCCCAGGTTCAAACACCAAGAAAGGAAGGAGGCTCCTTTCTGTACCCAGGATGGGGGATCCAGCTTCTTTCTCTACGGTGGTCCTGCGTCTCCCAATCTCCTCTTCCCTGGGGGGCTGGAAGCTAAAGGCAAGGATCATCGTGAGGCCTCCCAGCTCTCCAGCGGACTGAGGACACAGAAGCAGCTGGAACAACCGGCCTTTCGGGTCCCTTCAAGCATAGAGTTGCTGCCTTCCTGGAGGAGGCAGGAGGTCCAAACAGGTCTGCAGACTGGGAGTTCTAAAGGCTGCCTCCACCAGGGAGGCCTCCCTTCCCTTGCGTGCCCTCAGATGAAGAGGGCAAGAAAGATGGTCCCCCTGAGAGAGACTGGGCCACTGAGCACCAGAGAGAGACTCCGGGGTGGTGGTTTAGCTACCTTCTGAGTGGGAAGGGATGGGAATACATCCCATACGCGGCCTTGTGCCGGGACACCTAGGGACACAACTCCAGGTGATGGGGGAGCAGCAGGCTTTGACCTGAGCTGAGAGTCAAGAGTCAGCCCCACCTCCTCCAAAACTCCAGGAGGGACCTACAACCCTCTGTGGAATCTGATCTTCTAATTAAACCTGTCTCACCTCTCAAGGTAAATTTTAAACTCTTTATTCTTTCCTTTTGTTACACTTTTGTTTAAGAATATTTTTAAATATTTGAGTGAAAAAAAAAGACTCCACCATCTTGTTTCCTCTTGTTTTTACTGGAAATACACAGTGATTCAGCTACACTGTGGGCAAAGTGGGCTTTGACGAGCTGCCCCAGAAACGAGCCACCAACTACAACACTGTTACTATGGACAATGCGTTGTGAATTCTGAGCAACAGTCCTACAAATGGCCCATCAGAGCACAGCCTTTGCTGGGTGGTGCCTGATCATGTTTCCAAAACTATTTATTTCTAGAAGCACTCTACATTTCAGTAAGAATTAAAGAACCTCGAACATTCCTAAGACATCTTTCACTGTAATATGAAGCGTAATTTATCTAACCTGAAAAAAAAACAAAACAGAAAAAAAAGCCGACAACATTTCTCCTAGGCATTTCTTTCCCATGGTTCAATGTAATCCAATCCCAGATGTGCGAAAATTTCTTCTTCACTCTCTGCTTTGAGAAATATCCTCTGAAAACATAACAAGACATATGTGAATTCAGATATTTTTGTCATGTGTCTCGGTGCTGACATAGTGAAAATGTAAAACTCTTGTCAGAACAAATTATTGTCAAAAACATAACCCCCTGTTTCTGAGGATAAAGTCATCTTAACTGACTTCTGTAATTTTTATATTTTCCCACTCCAAAATATTTAATAAATTAAGGTAAAATTATGACGGCCTTAAATTTTCAGCTAAAGGCATTGGGTATTTTTTCCTATGGGTCTATCATTCTTAACCACAGTTGTTCATTAGAACTACCTGAAGGAACTTTTAAAACACACTGAAAACTGAGCTACACCCCAGTTCCAAGAAATCAGAATCTCAGGAGAGGGCTTGTCCTGGGAAAGGCTCTGGGAAAGTCTCACGCGCAGCCCCCACAGGCAGTGAGGAGTGGCGCTGACAGGACACTTGTATATGCTGTATCTCCTCTGGCCTTCCACCCCTGCCTCGCCCCCACCAGGCTCCCAACCCGTGATGTGATCTCTTTTAGACCAAGCATCATCTCTCCTCCAGCCCTTCTCGGCTATAGCGCGGCGTTGGGCATGTAGGAGGCACTCACATTGAACTACTTGTTATGTGTCAATTTGTAAGTCTTCCTACATCGTGTTACATGAAGCTGCCTCTGTTCACCCGCTCGACAACTGAGGCTTTCCTGCCAGCATCCACGGCCCTCTCTACTGACAGCAGCACCTTCGTTTTTCTTTGGGAAGCCACCCTTCCCTACTCTCAGTCTCTGAGGGTCAGGTTGGGCTAATCCCACCTCCAAGGAGGGGCACACAACCTGAGCCTGGCCAATTAAAGCCATGGTAAAGGGTTCAGAGATGGGCACGTGGCCCAGGCCTGGTCAATGAGCAGCAACTGGGGCTCTTGCTGGATCTATTAGGAAAGAGGCTTTTCTCTGTTGGGGTGGCTAAGCTGGAAGGATGGGACTCACGGGGAAGCCCCACCTGAGAATGACACTAACACTGAGGGAACCCTGCATGAGGACCTGGATACAGCCGTATCTGAAGTCCATGTTACCCCAGATGCTACAGTATTTAAGTCAAATTCTTTTTTTTTTTTTTTGCCACTGCCACTTTGTATTGGGTTTCTGACACTTGTGAGACAGCTCTATCTAAATACACCTTATTTAGACTATAAGCTCCTAAAGGGTAAAACCATTATTTCTAGTTATTTTGTGTCTTATTCCTTGTCAGAGTCTAGTTTAGTGTCCTTGACCACTGTAAGAAGAGTCGATCTTGGCACTGGTGGATTTGACAGTTGAGTATTTAAGTCTTCCTAATTCATACAGTAATTTATCATTTTGCTGAGGCAGCACCTGGCTCGTGACCACTGCAGGGCCAGCACGACAAATGAGTCTCAGCTGTTGAGTGAGCCCAGCTGGCTGTTCATTCACATCTCAGGGCAGCTCTGCTGCTTTCCGTCTTGCAGGTGACTCACATTAATGACCTCTGTGGTCACTCAAACTGCTACTTCTCACTGCATTTGAGAGGTACTTGAGTGATATTTGTGATTTGGGGGCATCCTTGGAATTACTCATTGCAGACACCAAGGATATACCAAACTCTGGACTGGTTCTGGAGGCCCAGCTAGCACATCGTCTTTGAGCCCAGAGCGTGTGAGCTGCATTCTGGGCCCAGTGGGGGCTGTGCTCCCACCAGGATCTTTCCGGCTGCCCTCAACTGTGATCCTTGGGGACAGGGCCCTCAGGGCAGAGGAAACTGAACCTGGTCACTAAAATCAGGGAAAGTGCTCAGGGAGCCAGCCTTGGGGATGAGGACCGAGTAACCCATCGCGGGGAGACAGCTCTACCTTGGTCTTGTCATACAAAGCGTGGTTATCCAGTATCATCTTCCGCTCGTGTGTGGCATAGCGCCGGAGGTCTCTCTCAAACTGCTGGATGAGAGATAATCAGAATAAATTACTATCAAGTCTAGAATGTCTCCAGCATTATGTGTTAGAGATATTCAGATCCCTATAATGAAATATCTATCTATCTCCACTAAACATTCTCCAAGCGGTTTTCTCCCCTAGGGCAACAGCCTACCGGGACGAAACTCCACACTCACAGGCACACACTAGACTGTAAGCTCCGTGAAAACAGGAACCTGATTTGTTTTGTTCATAACTATATTCCTTCCTCAAAGAGTGCCTGGGACATGGAAGATGTACAGTAAGTGTTTGCTGAATGAATAAATGGATATCTTGAAGGTTGTGTTCAGAATAATGACTGGCCCAGAGTAAATGCTGGATAAATCATAGTTCGTTGTTGTTTTTTTTTTTTTTAATTTGAAATATCACTATTGTAAAAGAGGATGAGGAGTCAGGAGACCCAGATTTCAGCCTGAATTTTGTCCCTGTCTGGCTGTGTATCTCTTGGTAAGTCACCTAGCCTCTCTAAATCTTGGCTGGTCAAACAGGGGAGTAGAAGAAGTGCATGACTAAGGTCCCCTTTGGCTGTAACATCCTCTCATATGAGATTCTGTAAAACTGGTGGTATGAGTGACCTGCTCCTGAGTAGCACCTCCTATGATCAGGGTGGGCTCTGGGGCTCCGGGGAGCAAAACCTGAAGCCTTAGAGGACAAGAAATCCTTAGAAAAGGAGGATAATGAGTGAAATTGTCACTGGGGTTAATCTTCCTGAGAGGAGCACAGATCTGGAAATGTGGTCCTTTCCCTGTGGGTTTAGGGAGCAAGCGTGGGATCGTCACGCCCTCTAGTGGCGAGTATAGGAAAGCTGGCAGAGACTGGGAACTGGGTGTGTGAGAAGACAGACTTTTCAGCCCGAAGTCCTTTATAAGGTGGTGGAGGGGGAGCCAGGGCTGGAGAAGAATCGGGGTGAAGCAGATTTGGGGTGCAGTAGCTGCTGCTCTGTGAAAGTATGGGAATGTTGCTTAGCACATGGCCTCCTCCGCAGCCCTGGACCACTCGCCTCCTGTCTCCCCAGCATTTAGAGCAATGGCTGCTTACACCGGGCAAGGAGGAGGCTGGAGAGGGTCGGGTAATGGTGCAGTGAGAGGCCACCCTTGGCTCCCCAGTTCTGTGTGACAAGAAGTCTATTCCTGGACTCCTCTGCTAAAACCTCAGGGGCATTTCCCATAGACTGTTAGGAGTTATAATGAGGTCTTGCATTTGAAGAGTAATCATATTTACTCAACCAATATCTATTGAGCACCTACTACATGCCAGGCATGTTCTGGGTGCTTGGGATAAAACAGAGAACAAAAACAATGGTGTCTTCCCTGGTGGTGCTTGGATTCAAGCAGGGGACACGGACAAGACCCAGTAACAGAATAAGTCAGTTATAAGTTAAAAGGTAATGCTGTGTACAGGACAGAGCTCATTAGAAAAGGGAGGATTTGAGCAAGGACTTGCCCCAGGAGAAGGAGTTAGCCAAGTGGACTCGGGGGAACAGCCAGAATGGAGGCCTTAGGGAGGGATGAGGCTGGCTGGTTTAGGGAGTGAGCAATCGGAGAGGAGTTTGGGAGACAAGGAGGTGGGAAGATCGCACAGGGCCTCGTGGCCACTGGAAGACCTTCCACATTTCTTCTGAGTTGTATGGGGAGCCCCTGCCAGGTTTTGAGCAGGGGAGTGACCTGATCTGACTTATGTTATGACAGGATCACTTGGCTGTAGCAGGCAAGGGCAGAAGCAGGGAGACCAGTTAGAACAGCCATGGCCATAATCCAGGCAATAATATCCTACTTAACGTCTATGGAGAGCTTACCCTGTGCTAAGCACTGGGTTGATTTATTGTTTTATATTAATTTCTGATTTGTTCTATTATTGCTTGTCCTTAACAGCCTCTAAAAGAGTCTAATATTACCTCTAAAAGAACAGTATTGAGTACATAATTAGACTCAAAATTGTGCTAAAATGAAGGCACTCTTTCATTTCATCCTTATTACAATCCTGTGAGGTTGGTTGCTTTTATTAGCATCATTTTTCAGATGAAGAAAGGAGGCCCAGAGAGCCTAAGTAATTTATCCAAGGCCACAGAGCCAAAAATAGAGCTAGGATGCAAACTCCTGAATCCCAAAGCTCAGTCTCTGACTTCTGCTTTACAACCTTTTTAGTTTCTCTCAACAATGCTCTTGAGATAAGTAGGGCAAGAATGCTGTCTTGTTTTAGATAAAGAAAGCTGAATATTGATCAGGGGCAGTGGTACTACAGTCTGGCTGTATCATTGGTCATAACCGACTTCAGAGGTTGGCCCAGGGCTGCTGCGTACAGTTGTGCAGGTTGTGCACTGCAAAATTCTAGAGGGTGCCATTCACTTGTGTAAGTCTTTGTAAGTATGCATGTTTCTTATGACTATTTTCTGGAAAATGGCAGTAAGGTATCTTAAGGAAGAGATGCTTCTAAAGTTGGTGAAAAGAGGCCATTTGGTCTCGAAAGAGGCTGGGTTAGCCTAAGCACCTGGCCACAATTGTCCGTGTATTTCCAGAGGGGAGAGTGTGCCTCCTCTCAGCATCTGACACAAACATGGACAATACTCTTGAAGGAAAAAGCGGAAAGAGTCACGCTGACAAACAGCAGATCTGCTTTGAAGAAACATGATTCAGGAGAAAACAGAAGCTTCTTTTGTCTTTTTAACTAATGAACTCTGTACTCAGTTCAGAAACTGCACCATACCTGAATGCTTCTAGAAAAACCTCAGTTTACTGTGTCCCTGTGAATGTCTCCTGCTCAGGAAATCTTTAGCGCACAAAGATCCTAAGGAAGCTTTGTCAGCTCCAAAGTTCAGACAGCCTGGTAAGTTAATGACCCCAAGCTGAGGTGAGATTAATAGGTAACTTGAATTGGCTTGAGAACATTTCCCAGGCCCTGAAATCTTTGGGTAAACAGGTGAAACTGCATTTCTCACCTACAAAATTTTAGACTAGACCTAGTCCTGGTCACCCACCAACATGTATTCACTTGGGGACAAAACATGTCACATTCAGTGGTCACATAACAAGGGGGATGGAAAGATAGTAGCACACGTAGCTACCATTTGCAGGGCCCTTGCCACTTTTAAACGCACGTGTGTCTTTTAACCAGATGGCAACCTTAGGACGTGGGCGCCCCTATTATCCACAATACAGCTGGGGCAACTAGGGCTTGAAGAGGTTATCATTTGTTTAAAGTTAGAGTTGTGGCTGAAAGTGGCAGGGCTGAGTGCCCTGTCAGTGCCCCGCAGAACCGACAGCGGCCATTTCTGAGAACTCTGAGAAGCGAGACTAAAATGTGCTTAGAAACAAAATGGACAAAGAGCAACCATTCCTGCCAGTGATTCCCGACCAGCACGACTTTATGAAAGAATTTTGGAACTCTCCCCTTTCTCAACAGACTCTATTCCCAAAGAGGTATATCTGTCAGACAGACTGCATTGTGATGATCATCAGCTGTCCCAGGTTTTATGAATGAAAGATGCCAGCCAGGGTTTTTGATGAGGGTAAGAAGTTCTAGTGCTAAAATCCTGTGCTGCAATAATTCCCAGCCCAAAGCAAACACGCCTGACATTTAACTCCAGGTGAAGGACCATTAATTTATGTTATGTCGTTCATCGTATAAAACCCTCTGAGGGCTCACATCACTCAAAGCAATAGCCAGCTACTTGGAAAAACAGTGGGGGTGGGGGAGTTGGTTGGGAGGGTGGAGCCCAAGCTAATGGGACAAATCGCAGGTGCCATGTCTGTGAATGTCACATGGTGGGGAGCTGGGAACTGCTGCTCGGCCAGCGCTGGCCCCATGGTGCTGGGAGCTTGCCAGCTTCATCTCACCGATCCCCGCAACCCAGGAAGGTAGCAGAGTCTTCCCCTTGACTTTCCTGATGGGAAAACTAAGTCCTAAAGGACACAGGGAACTTGACCAAGATCACCCAGCTGTAAGGGCAGAGCACGGGCTTTTGACCTGGTCCGGGGGGAACTGAACCTGAGCCCTCAGCCGCCAGGTTGCTTTCCCTGCTTCAGCGGTTCTCACACTTGAGCTGTAGGTCTGGGGTCGGGTGGAGAACATGTCTAACCTGTTCCCAGGCAAGGCTGATGCTGCTGGTGAGGGGATCACATTGTGAGAACGACTGTTCGGAATGCATCTGTCTCACTTGACCATGTGCAGGTGAAATGCCCTGATTTAGAGGTTTCTGGGCACTTCCCCTCCCCTTCTACCCCCCACCCCACCCCTGCTGCCACTGTCTCTCCCCTGGGCCCAGGTGGACCCAGTCTACCTCATGCCCTGGATCCAGGTAGTGCTTACCCGGGAGCCGGTCCAGCCCAGCAGGGCAAAGGCACGGTGCTCATAGGGACACATGACCAAGTCCACACGGATGGCCTTCCAGGTCTTTCCTTCCTCCCGGCTGGACAGGCCACTGTCTACTAGCTGATGGTGCAATTTTAAAATCAGAAAACATTTTTGAAATTGATCTAAAGCATCCACCTTCCTGCTTGGCAACTTGGACTTTTCAAATGTTGACTCCACAAGGTCACAGTATAAAAGTAACTCCTGAAAATAAACAGAGATGTCAGGACGAGTCCGTGGTGGACAGGGTGGGTGACTTGATGCTGGGCTCCTAATGAACACTCTTAAGGAAAGATTTGAGCGGAACATGACTGTGTTTTGGCCTTGCCTTGTGAGCCCACCGGGCAACACCAGCAGAGGAAGCCAAGGAGCGGGTGTACTGCCCTCCCTCTGCAGCAGAGGAATTTAGTGATTAGAGAGGCCGAGCCAAGGCCAGTTCATGGCAAAGCCACCAGAGAATCCACGCCAGAGAATCCACTCCCCCAACGTCTGATCACAGACCAGTACCCAGAAACTTGCCACACCCCTTTAAGCACAAACCAACCTTGAACAAAAAGCTGAGCCATTTCCATGCAGTTGCTTTGACTTAGTGTCCCTCCACTTTATACCGGTGACCAGGCTTCCTTGGCCCAAAGGGATGTGGCTGGAGACTCAGCCCCACTTTTGGGCAGAACGACTCACTCTTCTTAGGGAGCACTTTGAGACCATTACTCTGCCTGCCTTGGAGGCTGGGATAAGGTTAGTGGCATGTCACCCAATGTTGCCTAGTCAGAGGGTTATGCTCGGCAAGCTGCCTTCCCCCAACTTACCTGCTCCATGGGAATTCCTCACGGCTCAAGGCAGTCATGGGGTACAGAGAAGCAGAAATATGCAATTAACTGCTAAATGTGAGTAGCAACTAAAAGAGCAAATAACCTTAAAATAATCTAATCATAGATATTAGGGTGTATGACTTGTTATCATGTATTCTTTAGGTCAGAAGTTCTCAAATATTATCAGAAGCGTTTGGAAGGTTTGTTAAAGCAGTTTGGGAGGCCCTGACCCAGAGTGATTCATTTGCTGTGGGGGAGGAGGGGCCTATGTTTGCATTTCTAAAAAATTCCCAGGTGGTGCTGTTGCTTCTGATCCAGGGACCACACTGGGAGCATCACTGGTTCCGTTTATTATTGTTATCAAAAATGCTTTGCGTTTCTTCTGCGATCCACGCCGCCCCCACCAAGAGTCCTTGTTTCAGTTCAGCTCAGCACTTTGAGGAGGGAATGCTTTTTCTTTTGCTGATCTTCAGTGCCTCCCCAGAAAAGGGATGAGGAAGAACTGACACCATCTGACACCACTGAGTCAGGAAGAGCCTCTGGTGGAGGAGGCAAGTATCTCCGTAGACAAATCTAATAACCCGCTCGGGGAAGACACCATTCTGCTTTTTAATGAAACTTAGTAAGGTTAGTCAGCATAGCAGCCTTTCATGTCAATTTGAATTATGTAAACTTGAAAAGCGAGCTATTAAAATATTACCAAGTCTCACTTTGAAGCCAAATCTATCATAACAACCCCACCCCCTTAAAAAAAAGTTCACAAAGCTGGCTTCCTAAAAGTTGTAACCTGTGTTTGCACTACTGCCACATGGTGGTGACACTTGGCTGGTAACAGACAGATGGGTCCACCTGTGGGCATGAACCCAGAGCAGCTCAGTCAGCCCTGCCTGATTTGGGTTGAACTGCTGGTGGCCAGTGAGAAGTCAGGCCAGGGGAGTCTTCCGGATGGCTCCCCCCACCCCCTTCCCCCACAAAGATCAGTATTTCCAAGCTCTTTTCTTCCCTTTCTCCCCTCCCCTGACCAAGAGGCCTTCTACAAGGACAGCACGTAGATTCATCTCATGGGCGGCTCAAACTCATACCTATTGGCTGTTCATTATGTTCTGCAGGTGTTTTAAAACCTTGAATGTGTATATGGGTGTGGGTCATGTGAATGTGTGCTCGTGTGTGGCTGCATGGGATACAATCTTTTCAACCTGAAAAGTGCAGATTTGGGTTAAAAAAAAAAGGCAGGAGTGAGGGAGAGGTGGAGGTTAAACATGATTCATAACTGAGGTGTCGGGAGCAGGCGTGGGGCTGCAGGGGTGTGGGCAGAGCTGGGACACCCGCAGCCCCACAGCGTCTCCTCCCAGAGGTCCTGTTTGCCAGTGAGCCAAGGGGAGCAGCCGCTTGTGTTCTCTCCTGGGTTGCCTCGCCTGGCACAGGGCCTGGCCCTCCAGCCGAGTTCAGTATACAGTTGTGCAGGTGAGATCATGACAAAGCCACCGCTTAATAGGCATTTACCATTTATCAGGCGCTGTGCCAAGTGCTTTATCTAATGCCCTCAGTTAATCCTCTCCTTTACGAGATGAGAGAGTTTTGCTATCCCTGTTTTACAGATGAAGAAAGAGAAGCTTGGAAAGACTGAGGAAAGAGTCCCAGGTCATGCAGCCAGCAAATGGCAGGGTTTTGCTTTTAAAATCCCAAATCTAAAACCGACGTGCTTAATGTCCGCCTCCACCCGTGCCTGGCCTTGCTCCTCTGCTTGAGGACCAGCAGGATGGCAGCCTTGCAACTGAAGAAGGACCGATGGAAAGAAGGCTCCTTGTCACCATCTCGCAATCCCATCCCACTTTGGGCTGGAACAATCTCAGAGCATGTGGAAGGTGGTGCCTATAAACCCAGGCCAAATAGGTCCACCCTAGCCGGAGCCCCTGGGTGGGGGGACTGGGCAGCCCCCCTCCACCCCAGCAGTGGCGGGCAGGCCCCATCAGTCTGCTGTCTGTCCACGAGGAGCTTTCGGCTTTCCTGCTCGAGCGAGCCGTGGGGGCAGCCTGGGTGCAGCTGCCTTCCCCTGGCCTAGCTATGATGTTCACTCTCAGAGCTGCTGGCCACCTGGGTCCACTCTCCTGAGAGAGACAGAGGGGGCCTCTCAGGTGAATTTAGATCTGGTCTCAAAGTTGGGTCTTCACTTCCAGTGTTCCTGGCACCAGGGTTGTGCATTTCCTCTTCCCGCTGGATCTGAGGGCTTCTCTCTCTGGCCTGTCTGGAGCTTGGTCCACACCCAGCAGATGCTAAATCACTCAGGAAAGATGAAGCTGTACCAGAAAAACACCAGCTCCAGCCTCCTTACCCCACCCAGGCCTGGAGGCCCCGGGGGAGGGGCCCTCTGGTCTTGGAGAGGTGGTGCTCTCTGTGGGGTCAGGCAGGGGTCAGGGCCCTGCAGGTGATTCTGGCCGCAGGGTCATCCTTAGCTTCCTCCACTGGGCAGTAGCTGGCCTGTGGCAAGTCTGACTTCAGTGGGTGTGGTCCCTGATCCATGACCTCTGTTGGGCCCAACTTGCCCTCATTAGCTTCCTTCTTCCCATCTCAGGTGGTTATTGACCAGCGTAGAGTTCAAGGCAGCAGTGACATGTCTTATACCGACTTTATCCCAGTCTTAGAGGCCCTGCCCCATCCCTAAGCTTGCGCTGCCCTGGCTGCCTCCTCCCAGTCTTCGCAGCACATGCTCTCATTTTGTTTAGGGATCTGATGCCTCTGCATGGCCAACACAGAGACACAGCTGTTCTCAGTCCCTTTGGTAATAGGACAAGGGTGTATAAACAAGACCATAACGTGGACTCTAGGACCCAAGGCAGGTAAGTCCCACTGCATGTCACTGGCACTGTGTAAGCTGTTGCACACAACTGAGAATGGAGTAGATGGTCATTACACAAGCACGAGGTAAATCATGTGCCAAAGTCAACAGTAGTAGCACAATGCTTGAGTGTCCAAACATCTACTTACGATCTTTCTTCTTACCTTTCTTTCCCATAAGTTTATCACTTTAGGTAAAAGTTGTTCCTCTTCAGCCTCTGTTGTTCCTGGGCTGGTAATTAAAAAATCTACATCATGCCCAATCTGCTTACCCCTGATTAATAAAATAGTATAAAATGGAAATAAATTAGATTTGCAGCTGTTTGTTTTTTAAAGTCACCTGTGTTTCTCTGCCTCATGCTTAAGGTCTGCAACACAAAATGCTCATGGCATTAAACCAAATATCCTTGGTTATACAATTCTATTCTTTGTCAAATAAATTTATGACACAGAAAAACTTAAAAATCACACATCTTATATATATGATCATGTGCATGTTGGTAAAAAAAAGACAAAGATTATTTATCCTCCACACCCACACATGCACACACCCCCACACACAGAAACAAGTGTGACAACAAGCAAACCAAGAACTGTATTCACATAATACGAGATAGGGCGCAGGGCTCTTGGAATTGACATAGATTAAGGACATTTTCTTGGATTTGATCTTCTCTTCCCACTTTCTCCGTCACCTCCTACAGCCAACAGCCACTATGTAAGAGGGAGGGTTGGAGAAGCAGGTGGGAGGGAAGGAGCCTTCTTTCCGAAATGGAGGCTTCAATATCCAACAATTGCACACATCCCTGTGAAGAGTTCATTCATTCATTTATTCATTCAAACAATATTTCTCAAGTGCCAACTTTGCGTCAGACGCCACGCACAGGTCCTCACCAAGCACTCAGCTCTAAAAAGTTAATGGGGAAAGCACGCATACAAACAATACAAACACATTACTGGCAGCTGTCCAGGGAGCACTGAGGAAGGGTGCCTCGCCCAGCATGGGGAAGAGGAGTCAAGGAAGGCTTTCTGGAGGAAGTGGCATCTGAATTGAATCTTCATGAATGAGGAGTAGGGAGCCAGGTGCCAAGTTGAGGAAAGCCAGTCCAAGCAGAAAGGTAGGACTGAGCAAAGTCGCAGAGGCAGGAAAGAGCTCCGTGTGCAGAGAATGACAAGCCACTTGCGGTTGCGGGAGAGAAGCACAAAGTGCAGATGAGGCTCCAGAGAGATCAGATCACTGAAGCCTTTCATGCCAAAACCTCTGAACATGGGGAGCTACTGAGGTGTTAGAGCAGGGGAGGCAAAAGCAGCCTTCATCATCATTTACCTCCGGAATCCTCCTGTCATGGTGACAAAGGCATCGGGCAGAAATGCCCAGACGGCCTCTTTAACCAGCACGCTGACTGCCTCTGCTTCGGCCCTGGTCACACAGCTGACAAGGTCTTCATAGTAGAGGAATCCTGAAAAGCCATGGGACAGGTCAATGGAGAAAGGGATAGGCCTTATGTGAAATGGCCAGCCCTCAGTGGGAAGGGATTCGGCCCCACAAAGAGCTAATGTGGCCACAGACACCAGCGCCAAACTGTTCCATGGAGACCGAGTGATCTGTGTTCTCCTGGGTGTGACTTTTTCATGTGAACAATGGCCTTTTGCTTTCTGGGAGTGTCTGCTAAAGCTAAATCAATAGCTATTTATCCTCTGACCCAGCAATTTCACTCCTAAGTATATGCACAAGAGAAATGAGAACATATATCCCCAGGTACAAAAATATTCAGAGCCAGAAACTGGAAATAACTCTAAGTTCTATCAACAGGAAATGGATAAATAAATAGTGATACCAGTTGGGGGAAAATTGCTAAAAGGGTAGATCTTGTGTCAAGTGTTCTCATGCCATTAAAAAAAATCAGTTTAATAAAATTAAACATATAATGTATTAATGTGAAAAAAAAAAGCAATGCCCAATTTGGCTCTTTTTTGATATAAAAATTTTCATCCTGACTGATATTCGAAGTACAACTCACTTGGTAACCTTAAAACTCCTGTGCTTATGCAGGATGTAATGTAAATCAAAAGTCATGATTAACAATTTCTTTAAGGAAATATGCAGATATCAGGAATGAACATGGAGATACTATAATAATTTGTTGACACCCATGAAGGCAACTTAATTGGCTTTCCTTTTCGGTATGGCGGGAGGTTAACGTATTACAAGAAACTTATTACACTGTACAGTGTTGTATGTGTGCTCTGGTATTTCAGACACCGATGTGGCACGTGAATACTCAAGCCTCAGGGAATTAAAACCAAGGGTTTTAGTTTTAAGTAAAACTGAATCAGGTTTTCCACCTGACCTGTGGATGGTAATTTGAGCGTCTTCAATTAGCTTACGCTTGGCGATATTCTAATATTGACAAGCCCACGCGTTGCAGTGCTGCTGCCAGGGATACATAAAGCCAGGGCTTTTAAGCTTTAAGTATGATAGGAAGGCATTCCTTGACTTCTACATAAAACAAGAGCATTAAACAGTCAGACGGCCATCACTGATGGATTAAGTAAGTAATAACTGCTTCATTCACCAAGCTGGAAGAGCCCAATAGGGAGGGAAAAATCCAGTTTACAAAGCTGGGGAATTGGGAGATACTCGGATCCTAAGAGCACTTGTGTCACTCTATACGGGTTTTCATCCAAGGGAAACACTGCATTGCCTCCCACTTTCTCTATGTGTTGAGAGTCCTTGCTATCCTTGTGAGCCATGTTTAATACTTACATAAAAATTTTAATGGCATCTCTAGAGCTGGTGTACATCATGCTTGTTACATGTGCACTTTAAGGCGCCCAGAACATGAGTATGGGTCCTTTTTGTCTTAGGCTCTTTTAGTCACCAGGTGGTATCTTATAAAGCTTATTAGCAATCTTGCAGAGGTTAGCAGCTTTATGAAAGATGAATAGGGGTCTTCCATGGTAGTGTTGATGTGAACCACCAAGAACTGCTTTCTTCCACTCCCCTTGCTTGTTTCTTTTAAACAGAAGAGAGCTGTCTCCTTTTGTAGAAGATTCCCTTACTTTCATATCATTAAAAATGTTGATGACTTCATCATTCTTTGTAACTCAGAAGCCACAGTACTCAGAACTGTGACTGTGACTTCCTTTCCAATCCCAGTTATACTGTATTTCTATTACAGATTAAAAATAAATGTTTAAAACCTGTCCTATTTTTGACCTTTTTTTTTTTTTTTGCATTTCTTCATTAAAAAAAAATTTACCAGGACCCTCCATGAATGGAAGTGGCCAAGCTCCCTTCCACCCCAGGAGGCCCCATCAGGCTTTCAGATGCCCAACTCTACGCTCTCCTGTTTTAGGTTGACGAGTCCTGGTGGGGTAGATAAACCCCGTGTCTAGATTTCCACTGTTTGCCTTCTATGTCCTGGTGTTTTACAATTTCAAAAGCAGATTCATATATGTGCCAAGCAACAACTCTAGTTTGGTCAAATATTCTTTACTCCCCAATCGTCAATGTCAAATTTCTCTCCTGGATTCCTCACCTACGCTTCTCACCCAGCCAAGACACAGATGTCTAGAAGTGTCAGTTCAGTAAGAACTAGATCAATGGTGCAACTGCGTTTGACATCTGGATAAAGGAATGACAGTGGCTGCCACGCAGTGTATATTTGGTCTGTGCTAGGCTGAGAGCTTTGGCTGCGAGATTCGATCTTGTCCCCTCTTATGTGCCAATGTTACCTCCCTGTTACAGATAGGGCTCGAAGATTTTAACATGATCAAGATCACACAGCTGGACCCAGGATTTGGATCCAGGTCTGATTCTAAAAGCTTGAGCTTTTAGCCATAGCATGAAAGGAGGCCAAACAAGTGACCAGCCTGCCAAGACTGGAATCAAAGTACGGCTGACAGATCTCTACCACAGCCTGACCAGCTCGTGGCAACAATGAGATTTTTAGGAGAGACGAGTCACCTGCTTTCTGCATTCTTGTGAATTTCAGGGTTTCATCCGACCTTATTTTACTCAGAGTTCTGAACCCCATCCTGAACCATTTCTCAGATGTTTTCAATCCCACTCCAAATACAGAAGTAAAGAGCTGAAACAAACAGAAAGACAAGCTTTTAGTTTCTATAACAGTCATTATGACAATGAAGTGACACTTTTCAAGGACAAGTGATTAAGAAAAAGTGTAAACAAATCTCTGACCTAGTTTCTCCTGAATATGACAAGCAGGTAGGTGATGGTATTTTTTCAGAAGCATGTGTATTTCAGGAGGGTCCTGTCCTGACATGTGATATTACTAAATGAAACAGAAGTGAGGAGTCAGCTTCTGGCACTGCCCAGGGCTTCCATATAACCAATAAGGACTGCCTGCACTGATAATTCGTGACATCAGGTATCCCCACCCAACACCCTCCTTGCCAAGGGTCTCTCACACACACATATTCATACACATTCACTCTCACAATTTAAAGAGGGATGCACATGTGGGTTGCATAAATTCTTCATCATCACACAACTGGTAAGTCGCAGGGCCCAGACTCAACCCAGTCTGCCTGCAACTGCACTCCAAGCCTGGGCTTCTGCACCCCCATCATCTTTTAGACCTGAGCATCACTCCTGAACCAAAAGGACTGGTAGAAATCTCTGCTGCCTGCAACTCTGAGGTAGGGAACATTGGGAGGTAACATATCCTGCTTCAAAGTAGAAAAGGGTGCAGTGAGGATCTTTCCAGCACAGGTTTGCTCTTCCCAGAGCAGGTTTGTTTCATCCCACAGTCCTAGTGGTTCCATGCTATTTATACCCAGGAGTGACTCCTGGGAAGTAAGATCATTTATATCTCACCACAGCATGGCAATAGTCTCGAGTACCCATATTTATTTAGGCCTCTGCTTCCTAGACCACTGCTATGGACTGAGTTGTGCCCCACCTCCCAAATTCCTATGATGAAATCCTAACCTCCAAGGTGATGGTATCTGAAGATGGGGTTTGGGGGAGATAATTAGGTTTAGATGAGGTCATGAGGGTGTGGCCCTCATGGTGGGATTAGTGACTTTATAAGGCAAGACACCAGAGTTTGCTCTCTCTCTCTCTGTCATGTGAGGGACATTGAGAAGGAGGTGGTCTGCAAATTAGAAAGAGAGCCCTAACCAGAGCCCAACCATGCAGGCACCCTAATCTCAGACTTCCAGCCTGTAGAACCGTGAGAAAACAAATGTTTGTTGTTTAAGCCCAGCACGTGGCTTTTTGTTACAGCAGCCCGAGCTGACTAGTACAACCACTTAGGATAAGTAATGGGACTAACGGAAAAACCATTTTTGATAAATACATGTAAAATCACTTACTTTAAAGGACTGATATCGTTCATCATTTAACACAGCTTTAACTTCAGAACTTTCTCCATCTTCAATAATTTCCTGCATAACAGTTGAAACATATTTTAAATTAGTGATGTTGAACAATCACAATCGGAGATTTTCAAATCCCCAGATCTAGGAGCTTGATTTTCCATGAAATACACCTGTTGCAAGCAGGCTGTTTCCTTAGCTGCTCTAGAGAAAATGAGACATTTCCTGTAATCCTGAGAATCCCAGTACTCCTTTACAATCATCAGGGAGGAAGGGAGAGAATGATTAGGGTCCAAATCCACAGAACACTAAGCCAAAATATGCACTGACAGAAGTATGTCTAAATATTTGTGATAATTTTCTTTTCAATGGATATGAACTAGCAGAAACAAGAGGACTTTTCATCTGAACAGGTTAATTTTGGACCCACTGAAAAGCTAATCCAAGTTCAAGCCCTTATGCTGTCTAGCGCCCACCTCCTCTAAATAAAGTTGAGATTATTCTCCCTTGAGTAAGTTACCTTGCACTTGACTCTACTGAAACTTACTCTTGGACGACCAACTTGCCTTGCTGGGGAATCCTTAAACATCATTAAGTAAATAAGCACCCATCTTTGGTTCTCTTCTTAGAACACACAGGTAGAGATGCAGAATCAGCTCCATCACCCATCACACCCACTGCCATTCTGGAGGGCAATGTCCCCTGAAAGGAACTGAGGCTCTTCCCACAGCCTATGTTCGAAGTCATACCATCCCTTGCTGCTGAGCTTTTAGGTCACTTGAGTCTTTCATTGTGAATCATAACACAAGGGAGTTCTTTTTCCACTAGCTGGCCCCACATAGCTCCAGGTGTGATAATACTAGGGTAGGAATCATATCTATCTAATATGTATGTTATATAATATATGTATCTGTATAACCTATGTATTAGAGAGAAAGGAAAATAAGTCATGAATACCATATCTACATAGATAACACGAAAATCTATTGACTGCATCTCTCTTTCTCTGCCTCCCCTCTCCCTACCTAGCAGGAGGTGGCACAAATCATACTTCACCCTTACCTCTATGATACACTTCACTTTGTTTTCCAGGCAGGGAATTCCTTCTGTGTCCTTCATACTGATGATTGTGAATGGCAGGGATTTAAGGACAGAAGCTGCTCTCAAAAATGTCACAGAGAAGATTTCATTTTCTCTAAACTCATAATTTTCAGCCAGTACTTCAAAGGCATCCTGAAGAATAAAACCAGATGAGCAAAACATGATCTATTTCCCAGCCCCTGAGCCAGCAGTCACTCACAAATGCCTCCTGCTCTCCATTAAGTATTGGAACGTGTCCTGTTTCCTCGAAGATCAGGACTGGGTCTCCTGTACCTTTGTGCCCCTCTCTTGCTGGACCAGTGGAGTTGAATTGAAAAGACAGGCCACAGAGTGCTTTGTAAGGAAACTCTCAGTTTGCTGCCATTAGATATTCAGGAGTGATTTAATTTAAAAATGATTTCATGCTCACTGCATCCTCCTAGTCATTACTCAGCACCATCCTTCCCTCTTTGCTGACTTTCCCACCAGCCTGAGGCGAGGATTCTGCCTTGATCATTGGGAGAACCCATCTCTTAACTTGTATGTGAAACACAGTCAGCACTTAACATGAGCTTGTTGAACGGATGGGTACAGTCATAGGTGGCACAAGCCCACAGCCTGGGGTCCTGAAGGGAGGGGGTTATTTAAGGTAGGGCATGCTTGCATTTCTGGCAGAGGAGGAAGTTGCTGCAGCCGTGTGGCCTCATGCACGTCATGCCCAGTGGCTGCAATTTCCTGGTCTTCCTTGCACACGTGGGGCTAGAAATCTAGAAAGGAGAAGTCGTGTATTTGACATACTACTGCATGTTTTACCCGCCCGACTCTCTTCTGCAGGACAAGCAGCTGTGGGCTTGTTAGGGTCATTTGAAATATAATTATTAACCTTCAGTGCTGAATGGGGCTTTAGAGATGATCTAGCTAATTTCTTACTGGGCAGACGAGGAAACTGAGGCTGGGTGAGAGGAATTGACTTGCCCAAGCCGGTTAATATCAGTAAGGCTGAATCCAGTCTGCTGCCTCTCCATCTTCTGGTGTTTATGCACCAGGGCTGTTTATGCACAGTTGCTCTTTCTGCGTGATCTGCTCTTACTTCGTGGTGGACTAATTACAGTCCATATTTGGTTTTTGAGAACATTTGCCTTTGACAAATGTTGTGTGACAACTCCCAATAAATAGTAACCTACTGTCTCTAAAGAATATGCTCCAAATATATTTGTCTATTTCCATGACAGAAGGAGGAACCAGAGATCTGGTTAGAGGAACAGATAAGAATGGGAAAAACTTTCCAAGATTTTCAGGAAAATTCATAATTTGATTTGGAGATCCATGGGAAGAAGCTACGGGCCCTTCGTTTGCTCTAGGTGTTGTTGTAAAGACTCATTACCGTGAACATGTGGTTACAGTTGTTTAAAGTAGTTCTTCTCTGACACGCATACTGAGAGATTTTTTTTACAGCAAGTGGTGGAGTCTTCTGGAAGCTTGGGTTGTGGCTACCTGAACAGTCTGTTTTCACCTAAAGAAACACAGAAGCATCCATTTTTAGTAACAATTAATAGTAATAATAATAGATGTGTATGAAGAAAAAATTAGAGGCAGCTTGATGGCAATTGTCTTTGGAAAGAGAATAAAATTATAGAAGACTCAAATGTTATGTTATATACATCTCTAATAGTTGAATTTGCAATGGATTAACATGTATTATTTTGCCATCAGAAAAAAATGACATGAAAAAGAACCACCAATTAAACCATCATTTTCCTTTTCAGTGAAGTTACACAGTTATGGTTCATTGGTGAAGGATTTGGAATTAAGAGCTAAACTTTATTTTTTCGTTTGTGAATGATCACAGTAAGAAAAAATAGGAACCTTCTACTTTTCTGGCTGTTAGAACACCAAGACTTCAGTATTTTGAAATGTTTGTGTATAGATTTGTTCATAAAATAGCTACCATTTATTAAGTGCATATATAGATCAGGCTCTGCCTTAAGCACATCACATGTATTTTATTCTAATCCTTATATCCATCTTAAGAGATAGGCAGGCACTATTGCTCTCATAATATAGGGGAAGAAACTGAAGTTCAGAAAAGCTAAGGGTTGCCCAAGGTGACACAGGGAGTAAGCAGAGAACCCGGGGTGTAACCTAGGTGCCTTGATTCTGTAGCCCATGTTCTCAGTCATCAAGCAAAGGGCAGTGAAAATCGCAATGTGACACTTACAACAAGCTGGTGTTTCCCTGTCATCTCCACCGGTTTTCCCGCTTCCATACTTTCTATCAGCCAGGAGACGTCGAGGAGTTCTAGCTGTGAGCTGGCTTTTATGTTCTGTACCTGAAGCCACTCCAGAATCTCTGAACCAGAGTTGTTTTCTGCCACAATGTGGGTGACGGAATCACTGCAGAATGCAAGACAAAGTTACCAGCTGAAGGGCCTTGCATAAATGAGAAGCTTGCAGATACCAACTATGATATGTAAGATAGAAACAACAAGGTCCTGCTGTACAGCACAGGGGACTATATTCAATAGCTTGCGGTAAACTATAATGAAAAAGAATATGAAAAGGAATATATGTGTGTAGCTGACTCACTATACTGTACACCAGAAAGTAATACAATATTGTAAACCCACTATAATTCAACTTAAAAACATGAGATGCTCTCCTCTTTCCCTGAGGTGTTCAGAGCATTCCACCAAATAATGGAAAGAGACACACAGTAGACCTGGCCTTAGGCATGAAGAACTTGGTCCTCCATGCGAGGGAATTCTCTCTGTTTCAATTAGTGTAGCAACAGTGGTCTACGTTACATATCAGACACAAGTAAAATTAAGAAAACATTAGCAAGATTGTGGTGTCAATGGAAAACCAAGGTCCAGAGAAGATGGTGCATGAAATCATTCTTGTATTAGCACCTTGCACTCTGCCTTTCCACTTCATTTCATTTTTACTTGTAGAGGAGTTGAACCCAGTATCTTTCAAACTTGTGACCCACGGTTAGAAACACCTTTTATAACATGACCCAAAATAGAGACAGATACAGATGTCAATATGCTTATAACATCCCACTAAATTGATCTCACAACTCATTAATAGGTGGTGACCAGCCTTTGGGAAATAGAGCTTTGCATGTTTTTCAAAGCTCAACTCTGTGATGTTAAGACCCTGTATCTTTTTCCTAATAAGTACTGAGCACTTTCCATGTTTCAGCACTCTCCAAGTACTTTATACATCATCTCATTTAATACTAGCACAGCTCCTCAACTAAATGTTATCTTATTCACACTTAGGAAATGAGGAAACTGAAGAACAGAGAGGTTAAGGACATACTGAAGGTCACACAGCTGGTGAATGATATTTATCCTTTTTGACTGTCTTTTCTGAGTCAAGAATGTTATTTCTCATTTTTAACAAGTTTTCACAGCCAGCATTATATCATTGGAACCGATGATTTTAAAAGCTGTCTCAGTTCAAATCGTCTACAAATCTGGGAAATAGAGTAAACAGAATATGTAGGCATCCAAAAGAAAAAAAAGAATAGAATTATTTTCTCTTCTTCTTCCCCACTTCTCTTACTTAACTTCTTTCTCCTTCTCCTTTTCTTGATTGGCTCTTGAATTCATTGGGTACTTTTTGGTTCACTGTTATATTCACAGACCTAGGCTCCTTGTGGTGGTGATGGAGGGGGTTGGGTACCAAAGAAGAAAAGGGAAGTTAAAGGGCATCAGTATCTTATGTGAAACAGAATGCTAACAATATATTATGACAAGACATGAGACATGGACAAGACCTGCAAGTGGTGTACAGAGAGGGAAAAGAACTTGGTGTGGGCTGGGTGAGGCAGGTGGCTTTGTGGAAGAGCGGGATTTGTGCCCAGTCTTTCTTGATGGATGGGAGGGATAAGGTACCTGGAAGGCAGAACTTTGGGTCCTCCTGAAAGAAAAGGTTCAGAGGATGGAGGAAAAGGAGGAGAATGGCCTAGACTGGAGTGAAGAATTCATGCTGGGACGTAGCTGTAGGTGTGGCTGAGTCGGTGGGGTCAGCCACATTATAGAAGGTCTTAGAAGCCTGGTTGAAGAAGTTGGATCTTATTTTCTGGGATTATGGAGCCACTGAAGCCTTTTGTGAGCAGGATATTGCTAGCATGGCTGTGCTATTTAAAAAGGCTGATCTAGTACCCACAATGATTTGGAGGGAGAGTCATGGGTTGGGGAGGGCTGGGGAGCTACTTAGGAGGATGAAGCACTGGACCAGATATGAGATGATTTAAACCCCAATCCAGTTCCTACGGCACTAGAAAGGACGGCAAAGGAGCCATGATGATGGACAGCTGGCATCAGCTCACCTAGAAAAGGTGAAGTGGAGAACAGAGCCAAATATTACTTCAGCATCTCTATCACAGTCAAGTAGTATCACTTTTGGTAGAAACAAAGATTTAGGAAGTTGTGTCTCCTTGGGGGAAGGAATAGGGGAGTGGAACTAAAGTTTATTTCAGGCATGCTGCATTGAAAGGACGTCTGGGGAACCAAATGAAAAGATCTAGTGGACAGTTAGGATCTGAGGCTGGTGCTGGGAGAGGTGGGGGCTGGAGATCAGAGCCGAGACCATCTGGATGGCAGGATGCGCAGCAGGCCCGAGGAGAAATGAGTCAGGGTGAGACCACCTTTTCCTAAAAGTTGAGGGAAGATGGCTAGCTGCTTCCCTATTCTAGGTCCATGTAATTCCATAGATTATTTATGGTAAACTTCTTGAAAATTGTTTATGTCAAGACTCGAAGAAAACAACAAAAGAATTAATAGGGTTACATAGTAAATGTTGTTCTTTCTGTATCTCTGCCCTTTGAAGGGAAACTTTACTATTTATTATAATTTATTATATTTATTATTATTATAATTATTATCAATTATTATTATTATTATTAGGTTCCTTGTGATGAAGGGGGTTGGGTATTATTATTATTATAATAAATAGAGTTTTGTTTATATTATATTATAAATATTATTGTTGTTGTTGTTATAAATAGAGTTTTGTTTAAACCTCAGGCTCAACTTCCAAATTCAGGCCCCTCGCCATTCACTCCTGCACCGCCAACCCCAATGCCTCTTCCCCAAGACAGCGTGGGGATGTGTGACTCACCCTTTCGGATGAAGACCACGTGCATCTTTTACAAAATTCATATAAGCAGGTTCGTCAATATAGGCTATATCTCATATGAAGGAAAGCTCTGATTTAAACTTCCAATCCCTGCTCATTAAGCAACTAGCAAACAACACAAAACAACAACAATAATAAAGCAGATACAGAGACCACATCAAACAAAACCTCTTCTGCCATTCACACCGTGCTACTCAGAGTTCAGTACTGTTTGTCACTGGTTCCCACAAGGTAAGAACAGAGACTGAACGTCAGTGTTAGAAACTTTAATTTGGCGTCATGACCGTACAGGTAGATCACGGAGATACTGCAGGTTCAGTTCCAGACGACTGCAATAAAGCGTTTGCTCGCTTTCAGTTCTGAGCCCTTAGCAAACGGTGTTACAAGAAGGGTCACCGCCCCTAATGTCCTCTGCTGCCAATGTCTTACTGCCGCGTTGTGGCAGCTATTTGCTGGTACAGTGTTTCCTCTCTGCCCTGAGTCCTCCAGTATTGAAAATACTGATAGTATTAGAATATTACCACGTGCCAGACACCGTGGTCGGCACGTTTCATACCCTACCTCATTTGCTTGTCAATAACACTATGAGAGAGGTCTGATTATCCCCATCTGAAAGTAAGAAAAGAGAGCTTGGGAGACATTAAAAATTCACCCGGCTAATCATTGTTGGGCAGGGATTTGACCTTAGGTCTGTTTTAATCTATGTGTGCTGGACCGCACTGAACTACCCCTCTGTGACTCTGTGCTTGTTACATGGCTGTGGCGAGAGCCGTTCCTTTTCTCAGAAGGAATAACTTCTGGATGAGTACCACCATCATCATCATCATGAAGATTCTCTCCAAAGGGCAGAAATAGAGATGGAATGACACTTCCTACATGACGCTGTGAGACACTCTCCCTGCTGCTGCCACATAGAATTCATGCTTTGATATTTTATGTCTAATATCACATGGGCTACAATAACGACTCTCTCAGAAATTCTGAAAGAACAGTTGCTATAGCTACCCACCAAGATGGAGGAGTCACGGAGAGGCTGTTGGGCTCCCCGCGCTCTGGGGTTTTGCCTAAACCTCAGAGGGAGATGGGTGTGCTGAGTGGGAGCCCCAGGGCCCTCTTCCAAATTCAGGTCCTTCATCATCCACACTCACCAGCCCTGCTCCTCCACCACCAACGCATCAGACCTTCACCTAGACCCAGCCCTGCCTCTAGCAGAGACATCCAGAATGCCTGGGGAGGTGGAGGAGAGGTCCCTATAAAACGATCAACAAACAGTTAAATACTGATAAATACGAACGAAAAAGATTAGAGAGAAATACTCCGGACAATTAGCCGATTAGCAAGAATAACAATAACTACATGAGCGCATGCGCGCACATACACACGTATATGTTCTTACTCAATCCTCACAAGAGTTCAATGGGGTGGGCAATATAATTAGTATAATTTCAGATAAGCAAACCAAGGCCTGCAGAGGTTACACGAAGCCAAGATTCAAACCCAGGTGTGCATGACTCAAGCAATCTCTTAACGTTCTACTAGACTGTGGTTAGGTCTCTGTGTGAGGGTTTTTTGTATGTTTAAGTATTTTTCTATATTTTCCTATTTTTTGTCATAGAATGAATAAATGAACTGATTAATCTATAATGCTAAAGGAATATTCTGAAATCCCAGTGTCTACCAGAGACACCCAGGATGTTGGACTAAAATTCAGATGCCTGGGCCCTATTACCAGAGATTCTGATTCAGTAAATCTCACCGAGGGCCCAGGAATATGCATTTTGGCAAGCTCACTTGGTGATTCTGACATGGTCAGTCAGTTCTAGTTAACTCCTGGTGCATAACCAACTATCCCCAAATGTAATGGCTCTAAAAGGGCAACAATTTTGTTATGTCTCACAGTTCTGTGGGTCAGGGATTCAGGCAGCTTGGCTGGGCGACCTTTCTGTCCCACGTGGGGCCGATGGAAGCACCGATGCTCCATGCTGCCCACGTGTCCGGCGCCTTGGCGGGGGTGGCGGGGTGGCTGGGAGGCTGGGCTCATCTATCAGCCTGAGCATCTTTAAGTGGCCTCTCTCAGGGGGTATTCAGACTTCTTGACTGAGGCTCTGGGGTCCAAGGAACAGCAGAAGCCTCTGGGCATATTATGACCCAGCCCTTAAAGCCACAGTGTCACTTCTGCTGCACTCTGTCGGCTGGTCACCAGCCCTTCCAATGCAAGGGAAGGGAGGCTGTCTCTCCATGGGGGCTGCCGTATTTCAAAACCAACTCACAGCAGAAGAACTCCGCTCTGTGAAACAGTGCTGTAGAGGAAGGTCACTCTTCACCTGCCCCAGCTTGGATTTGATCCCCATGCAGGGCTTTGGGCTCAGTGACAACAATGTTCCCCCATGTGGTACTGAATTCTCTGCAGGCGCATGAGATAATCTTAGGGAGTACGCAACTGAACATTTAAAAAGTTTATGTGTTTATTTATATCTATATTTTAAAAATATGTACATCAGACCCATGGTTTTTATGGATTGTATTCATTAAGACAGGGCTAAATTACAATTCTGTTTAGGGACAATTAAAAGAAACACAGTAGGTATATAATAATACATATAGTAAGACGTATTATAAGAATCACAAATGTGCCCCTCAGATGTCCAGAAGGCTCTAAATTGAGAAATGAACTCACAAATCTCAGTCCTGAATTATTTTTTCCTCAGATACCAGTATCCCTGCTCATCCTGTCTTTCTTTTCCTAGTTGGTCCTGCCTCTTGATACATTTAGACACAACATTGTAAACTGACTATACTTCAATTAAAGAAGAAAAGAAAGAAAGAAGAAAAGAAAAGAAAGAAAAGAAAAGAAAAGAAAAGAAAAGAAAAAAACTCTATGAAGAAAAAGGCAGCCTCGTTTTCTGCCAGGATTTTTGCCTGGAGCCAGACAACACCCCTGTCTGCCTCCCCGAGTCCTCTTAGATGACCACCTGCTTTTTTCTTTATCTTTAAAACTGTTTTCTTCCCCCGGAGAGGTCATTCTTAATTCTTCCCATCTGATGTAGGACTTATTTTGTACACAATGATGTTAAATAGTTATTTTCAGGTAAACTGAGATGTTTACAGTTTAAAAACCCTCCCGCCAATTTCCCTAGGAAATGATCTGTTTCAGAATCCCTGACACCGAATAATGGACGTAGTTTTATTTGGTTTTATCCCACACTCTAACCAGCACCAGTTAAACATGTTTCTATTTCCAGCCCTTGATATGCTTAAGACTGAGAGGGTCTTGCCTTGATTTTTATGGCCCACATTAAATGAGACTATGAACATTTTCATAAAAGTCCACACATTTTGAAATATTTGGACCAGAGCAGGACTAAAGTTTACATTACATGCTCTTGAACTTGTCAAAAAAAATCGTCTTCATTATCTTGCTGATTACAATACCGGTGCTTTGTAGGAAAAAAAAATTCAATGACAAAAATTACTCTTGGTAATCATAGTTCCTTTAGTTGGTTTCATATTCGCCAGATAAATCATTCTTCAGGCAAATATTTCCTGAAGCCTACTCTGCATAAGACAATTGTCACAGGTCTGAAATGAGGTCTACACTTATGGCCCTGATGATGACCTTGCCCTCGTGGAGTCGGGGAGGGGCAACTGGATGGGGTGAGGAGCAAAGCCAAGTGGGAGATCCGGGGGCCAACCGTAGGCCAAGGATCACACCCGTGTCCAGGGAGGAAATTCCCTTGTCTGGGAAGGCTGCTAGGGGTCTTAGTTCTTAGATGCAGAGAGATGTAGGGGGAAGGCATTCAAGGATGAGGAGGGAAAGAAAGGGTGAGAAAAAACATTAGGAGAAGTCAGTAGAGATGTTTGGACATTGGACCTGGGCAGGGCCTAGAGATGGGCCCGTTCAACGTCGTATTTTCTAGAGTAGGTAAGTTATTTCTTTCCTCCGGTGTTCAGTTTATTTTGCAAACAATGACTTTTAATATTTTTATTTCAAACATGGCAAATTTGAAGTGTAGGGTATTGTCAAAGACAAGCAAAGTTGGATGCTAGTTTGCTAGTTAAAGCAGTAAAAAGATACCTTCTTCAGTAATAAATTTTGCAATGTGGGAGAAGATCCAGCATGAATGGAACTCAACTTCCAGGAAATAGAAGGCAGGAGACCTCTTAAAGGCTGGAGTGTGCTAAGGGAAAGGCACGGAGGGGCATTAAGGGGGTTGGTCCATGTGACCTGGCCACCTGGATTTGCTAACTGCTGCTTATTCAGAGGAGAAACACTTCTGGAATCTCTGTGACAGGAGGTAGTGGTGCAAGGGACCACGGAATGGATGGAAACAGACAGGCAGGTTAGATATAACTAAACCAAAATGACCCAAGAAGGCTGGAAGTAAAGGGTCGAGTAGGGAAATGCTAATTTTTAAAAAAGGAAGACTATTACATACTTGGAAAATACATTATGCTATCTTTCCACGCTAGGTAAAAACAAAGGTACAGTTCCTGACTCCCCTGTCTGATTGTAAACTCTTTGCTTGCAGGGCTCAAGTCTTCTACTATTTTGTGTGTCCAGAACCTGGCAAATATTGTGCAGAGCGGATATTAACAGGACCCTTTATTTGTAATGCCATAATGTTATATCTTGCTTTCATTAAAAGCAATGCCTTCCAGTAGGCAGGAAAGGGGGTGGGAAGGGATAAATTTGGGAGTTTGAGATTTATAAATGTTAGCCACTATATATAAAAATAGATTTTTTAAAAAGTTTCTGCCGTATATAGCACAGGGAACTATGTTCAATGTCTTGTAATAACCTTTAAAGAAAACAAATATATGTATGTGTATGCATGACTGGGACTTTGTGCTGTACACTAGAAATTGACATATTATAACTGATGGTACTTCAATATTAAACAAACTATGAAAAAAAAAGCAATGCCTTCCAAATGTACCCCTGTAGACAAATTATGGAGGTCCAAGCAGGGCATAGTATCCTCTGATGGGTTTTTACAGCTTGAACAGTGGAACTCAGCAAGTGTTAAAAACTGCTGGGTGATGTAGCCCAGAACAGCCACCCTTTCTAGCCACAGCCCTTTCTTCTTCCACATCAGCAATGTAGGTCAAAGCATGGATAGCAGGCTTAGCTAGTATGTTCATGAGGAGGGCTGATGCAGATAAAGTTTTAAAACAGCCCAAAGTATTAGAATCAAGGATAAAATAAGAATGTGACAAACACTACATTCTGATCCTTCTCTAGCTTGTCCCAGAGAACTCAAAGATTATGAAGTTGCTCTAACATTTAGGATGTTGGCCATGGAATAAAATTCAGTGAACTTTTGAACAAATGTGCTAAAATGCCTCAAAGAACTTGACATATCCCCTGATTTATATTTTAAGAAGCCGCTTCCTATGCCACATGGAATGGCATGTCTTATGCAATATAACATAAATATTAATGAAGTCCAATCCAAATATAAAGATACAGTGCACATAGGCTGGAAAATGAAATAGCTCCAGAAAATTCAACACAGTCAGGTATACCATTTCTAAGCTGTTTGTTCAGGTCCAGGTAAAGTAGGAATCAGAGTTTTCCTCAAATTTAATGCTCCCAGGAGCCAAAGAATGTGCTAGAAACTATGGAAATTCTGTCTATTCCTGTCTATCAAAGCATATTTTTTCTTAGCTCCTCTTTCTCTGAATCTTGTATATCAAAAGGAGAGGTGTAGCCATCCCTATTGAGAAGTATCCTTTCTTTCAAAAAAACAACTTCTTTAATTTTTATTTTAAAATATATGCTTAGTTTTTTTTAATTGGAAAACACAGAGCATAGAAGCAGCCATGATCTCTCCCTATCACTCACCTCCCAAGAAAATAACCACTTACAACAATTTTATGGGTTTTCTTCTTGTCTTTGTCCTGTTTGTTTATATCATTTGACCTGGTTCATTGTGGAGAGAGAGCCCGCTCCTTCGGGCTTTACTGTAAAGGTCAGTGGATCCAGCTAAGCAACAAGGAAACAACCACACTTTACATTTGTATAACTGTTTTAATTTACCCAAGTGCATTGACATCCATCACATTTGGTGTCACACCATATAGACAAGACCATTTATCAGGGCAGTAACATCAGAGAGGAGAGAGGGGGTCTTGCCCCACATCACATGGCTGGAAGGGTCAGAGGCAGAATTGGAAGTCTCTAGATTCATGATCTAGAGATTTTCCCCTATAATAGTTTCCAATGTCCTCTCCAATGAAAGTCTATATGACTATGTACGGAAATTCTGTTTGAGAGCTAGGACTTCTACTTCCTGTGGTTTATTTCTGTGCCATAAAACACATTTGTATTTAATGTGTCTTCTGAGCAGCCAGCCTGGGAACTTTGCCACCGTCACATCACATCAGCAGTTGGCTCCCCGTGCACCAGTTTCCTCTGTCGCCTGAACAGCTGGGCTCGGTCCCTGGCAGCAGGCATCTGGGGCACAAAGCTGCCTCTTAGCTCTCTTGCCAAAAGAAGAAACTTGCCTCCCGTCGTCTCTGCAAGTATCTGTCTCAGCCACCATGTGCATATTTGTGCCTGTAACTAAACTCATCAGCCCTCTCTAGGAGTGTGGATGTTTCAACAGAGAGCTTTCTATGTAAGTGGCAACTTGATCCTCCGGCTCTCACCTTCCTGCCTGGCCCAAATTTCTTAACCGCACAAAGCAGCTGTGTATTTGCTAAGGCTTTTAATTTCTGCTTTTTCAATTTCCTTTCTTTTTTTCAATTTCAGTTTTTAGCCACTTCACCCATGTCATCTTTTCCCCCTCTAACTCCAACATTTCGTGTAAGTCTGTAAAATTGGGCAGACTCAACAATTAGGTGAAATCTATGATTTCATGGAAGAGATGTTAACCTAACATCCCAAAGAAGACAGGGGGTTAAAAAGAAAAAAAGAGGCAGGGGCTGGGGGAAGGACACCATGTAAAGATGTCAGATGAGAGAGACCATGGGAGACTCATGAATTTCTGAATGGGGCATTTTAGTAAAAATAATAAAATAAAATGTTTCTGTGAGATTGACTCTTCATATGAATTATGGGTGTTGTGAAAATTATCATATCTGATTATTGACTTTTGACAAATGTTTCTCTAGCAATTTGAAGCTGACATTTCTTCAGGAAATGCTTGTCAGTTTAATTTTTAAATACCAAAGATTTTTTTTAAAATAAAAATTTATTTTCACATAGAATTCTTGTAGTTTTTCCTAAAAAAAAAAAAATGTGGTCAACCTATTCCTTGGATCATCAAAGTCAAAGTCAGCCAATTGCATTAATCATCCTTCTTTACTCATCCGAAGCCCTCTGGTAGTTCCGTCTGGAATGATTTATGCCAAGGTTTAATACCATTTGTGTCTGCATTTTGTTTTGTCTTCTCTTCTATCTAGTTGAGACCAGTGAAGAACTTACATAGTTAGAAAAAGAGCAAGACTAATGCTGGGATGTGAGAGGGTTTGTGACTGAACCAGTCACAACACATGGTTGCTCCCACTGCCTTCTCTGGGCTCTGAGCTCATCGCTCTCAGTGTGGTGTCCATCCCCCTCAGCAGAGCCGCCGTTGAATCTTTAACCAGCATCCGTCTCTCTACAAACCACACTCAGACTGCTGTTCAGAAAAGCATGATCAAAGCCACGTCTGGGTGCCTATGGTGAGCCAGCTACAGTCACTCACTCAGCCTCGCCCGTCACAGACACTGCTCACCTCAGCACAGCCAGCACAACCAAACCTTTCTTTCTGCCGCAAAGCAGCTGACAGTCTCTGATTGAACTCAGTGGTGCTTTTGTTCACCTTGGTCTATAGCAAACTTGAACTTTCCAACTCAGTTTCTATTTATCATCCTAAGATACCTCTCATCTTATAATCTCGAAAGGGCAAAAAAATTACCTTGTTTTTTAGTGCCAACTGGTTTCAATGAAATTGTATCACATCCCCACTCATCTTATTTTCCTTAGCTGACTGCCTCACATTGGTTCTTTGACTTCATTCCAGTTCTCCCAGTGGGAATATCACCTCTTGCGTATATGGAGGAAAACACAGGTTCCTTGGGTTCCAAAGAAGCTGTTTGCAAAAGCCCTGCTTATTCACAAATGGGAATCCGTGATGTCTTACCTGAGCTCATTTTCAACCCTGAATCCTTTCCTTCGGGCCAGCTCCATGAGGAAGGTTCTGCGGGTGGTCCCCATTTTCTTCTCCAAAATGAAGAGGACCAAATCCTGAAACTTGATGTCATGAGGTGGGGAGGCCACTGAGGCGCCCACCTGCCTGGCTCTCTTCTTCCGGGGGCCTGAAGGGGCCATTTGCTGTGGATCCATGGGAAGAGGCTGCTGCCACTTCTGGTTGTGCCATCAAGTGGTGTCTCCAGAAGTAACAGAGAGCCTGCTCCTCCTTCATCAAGAGCCCTGATGTCATCTCACCATCTCACTGGGCCCTGCCCTACTGATGGCTTCCTGCTGAAGATCAATGGGGAATCTCTATCTCTGCTCAGTTCATCTGTCCTATATGGAGATCATGATGGAAATGGTAAATTAACTTTTGCTTTCCTGTGCAAAATCTCATCAGATCCTCATCAGGTGAGGAAGCATCACTCTTCCCATGTTATTAATTATCCAATCTATTTGTTTACTTACTACAGATCTGTTGCAAACCCTTTTGTCATTATTTCTGATGCTTCTTAAACTTCCCAACTTGCTTGCATTCGCTTCCTCTCACAGACAAGCCTTGCAATACATTGAATTTCTGTAGTTTGCATGGGTGCTATACATTGTGTGGTTGTTTTGATTTTTATATAAGTGGCATTGTTATATTTCTCATTCTGCTGTTCACCTTTTTAATTTTCACTCAGCACTATGTTTTAGCATCCACTCACACTGCTCTGTGTTCTAATCTGTTGTCTCTAATTGCTCCATCGTATTTCAAGGTGGACATTTTAGCTATGCTGGAGCATTTTATGAGTGAGGAACAAAGGTTCAATGTACTCGGGATCACAGTATAAGGGACAGAACCAGATCTTGATTCAGATCTTGGGGTTCCAAATGTCCTGTATCTCAACTTTTTCAGTAGACTAAAGTTGTCTGTTCAGTAGACAAACAGTCTGCTATGCAAGCCTAAAATTGACCTTTTGGGATGGAATGGATGAACTTTAGGTGAGAATTACTGCCATAAAGAGACATTTTCATAATTTTATATGCAAAATAACGTTAATGTCTTTCATCAACATACTTTATTGATCTCGTTCCCCAAGCACCTCCTTTGTAGCTTTGGTAAGCACTTATAAGCCTTAGCTGACTGAATCCTCACACGACCACTGTCTGGCAGGTCCTAGCATCCCTGCTGGGTTTAGCAACTTGCTCCAGGTCACAGAGCTAGTAAATGGTCACAAGTAGGAAATGATTGAGCTAGGATCTGAACTGATTCTGTTCGATGATAAAACCTGTGCTCTTAACTACCAAGAAGCCTTCCTCTACATGTGTCTTCCCCAATAACAAATCTGAGCTCTGCTCATCCATGCTGCCATGTTTGAGACCGTTGCTACTTTCAGAAGTACATGAGCTCTTCACCATGACACCAGGGAAAACTGATGTGACATCTGCCTACAAGCATTTGCAAAGCTGTCCATGTTGCTCAAGGGAAAAAGATCAAAAGTTCGAGTAACAGATTTAACTCTCTGCAAGTAAGAACTTTTTATTAACTAGGGCTATCTGAAAATAGAGAAGCCACATGGCACAGTGGGATATTACAGGTCATGAAAATTGTTCAAATAAAGTCCAAACAACTGTTTATTGAAATGTCCTACAAGAGATTCAAACAGCTGATAAAGACCTTTACTACAGCTCTGCCGGTCCAGGGTGCTGTGATTGCTTGTCGAAGATTAAAATCTGGGGATGAGATCCCCCTGTGGTCCTCATCGGTATGGGTTTGGTTACTGGAGTGCTGAATGCATCACATGAGAATGCAGTCTTAATTACCAACTGGCCCCACAGCATGGAGTAAGCAAAATTCTGGCAAGAATCTGGGATTGTTATGTTCACCCACAGGGCCTGGCCAGAGGAAGAACCAGTGTGTCACCTAAAAGGTAAAGGGGATGGAGAAGTGCAGAGACGTGGCTGAGAGCTCAGGCTCTGACATCAGGTTGTCAGTACAAATCTTATCGCCATTGTTTCAAAGCTGTGATCTTGAGCAAGTTGCTTCACTTCTCTAAGCCTCAGGTTTCCCCAACTGCTGATGTGATGTGACGGTGGCAAAGTTCCCAGGCTGGCTGCTCAGAAGACACATTAAATACAAATGTGTTTTATGGCACAGAAATAAACCAGGAGTTTATTTATAAATAAAATGAGGAGTAACGGAGGTAACCCACAGGCCTGCTGAGAGGAATGCTCGGCACAGAGGAAGCACTTTAAATAAATGTCAGTTGGTAGTGACTTGGTGTTTTGCTTTTAGAGAAGTTCCAGTTTGATCTGAAATCAAACCTGTGTTTTATAAAGCTATTAAGTCATCAAAATATTATAGTAACCACTGTCTTATTTAATTTGCTTTGAATCATTAGTATTGAAAAGATGACTATCAAAAATTAAATATGTGATGTGATGAAAAATAAAAATGATATGTGGTTATTAGGCTATTGTCTCTCAACCAAGAAGTCTCCCTTTCTATGCTCTGCGAGGTTGGGGCTGGGACTGTGTAAACCCCTTCTCTTAT
The DNA here is from genome assembly GCF_036321535.1 of Camelus dromedarius. Lineage (NCBI taxonomy): Eukaryota > Metazoa > Chordata > Mammalia > Artiodactyla > Camelidae > Camelus > Camelus dromedarius. Next base: position 55,107,970 of record NC_087443.1, on the reverse strand, counting down.
GTCAGCTGGCTCCATGTTAGACTCTGTCCGTAGTGGGCACTAGAGAGAGACTGCAAGACTGGAGAGAAGAGAAGGACCTGGTCCTTTTGGTTTGCTTGCTGATACTGTCAGGGTCTTCTCAGTAATGGTTCTTTACTCTGGCATCTCCAATTTTTTTTAATCTTCCCCCACCCTACCCCACCTTTTTTTTCCCCCCAATTAGACATCGCTTCATCATACCCTTCACAGGTACCAACACTAGCCAGGAACATTTATCTCTCAGAGATCTGCATGGATTTTTCTATGAACTCCTACAGCACCAGCAGCAGCAGGCTGCAGCCTTTCCTCAGAGATCTGCATTCCAGCTCCGTGGGGACCACCTGCTTCAAACTTACAAATTTCAACAATTCTCGCTCTGCCTCTTTGTTCCTGCAGCCCTAGGGGTGGGACATGCTTCCTGCAGTTACTCTGAGTTATCTCAGTGTTTTCATTTCATTTTGTAGCCCTCTGATGCCTGTTAAACCAATCCCCGGTGTAAAATTCTCTTTGTTGAAATGCTTAGTGTGTTTTCCTTTTTCCTAACTGGACCCTGACTGATACGTTGTCCAATGAAAGTGAGGGTGTAGGAGATGGAGACTCACCTACAATGCTGGAGGCATACTCATTCTATGGGGAAGTTTGACATGAGTGTGAAAAAGTCTTTAAGATGTCCAAATTCCTTGACCCAGGATTTCAATTTTTGTAGGAAAGAGTCACATGGATGCACTAAGATGTATGCACTATGACATGAATCACAGCTTTATCTGGGCAGGGAGGTTTTTAAAAATATGTATGTCCAATAATAGGGGGATGATATAGTATGACAGAACATTATGCAGACACTAAAAATCAGGTCATATGAGAATATTAAATTAACATGGGTAAGTGATCACAATATAATGATTGTAAAATCAGTTTACAAAATAGTACTCACTGGATGACAACAATTTTGGCAGAGAAAACTGGAAAGGTGTATAGCAAGCCCAAGCTTGTAATAGTGGGTGTCACTGGTTGTTGAGTTTAGGCAAGATTTCTATTTTTTTCTTTTCTACATTTTATAAATTTTCTACAATGAACATGAACAATCTTTGTATCCACAAAAACAAATGACTTTAAAAGTATTACCTTGAGTTGACACCATGTGACCTTAGTGAGAAGCTGTGATTCCAAGACAGTAAGGTCGCTGGGAGTCAGCACAGGAATCCCACTTCAGTGGAGGCTTGCCTGGCAGGAAGATATGATTTTTACATAAAATATGTAAGTGTTTGTCCCTCCCTTCTGTGCTGTAATTATCAGAACACACGTTCCTGTGCTGAGGACTGGAAGGGGCCATGTAACTCTGCCGGCTCTGGATAACTTACTGAAGCTGAATCTGGGGAGGGAGCTGGTGGCTTCCAAGTCCTTCCTCCTGCCTCTGAGGGTCCTTTCCAACATGACCTGTGCGCAGATGACAGTTATGAGGGCTGAAGCCATCACCATGGCTTGGTGAAAGGGGGTGTGAAATCCTGCAGCCTCACCTTAAAACTGGTTAAAACGGGTCTGAGTACACTGACATCTCCTTGCTGTTTCAGCAATTAAATTAAATCATGCCCATGAAAATGCCTTGACTATCATAAAACACTAGACAGAGGTCAGTTTTTCCTATTACATCTCAGTGATGTTGCTGCTAATGGCAGGAATGAATTAATTTCTTCCTACTGAACCACCATTTTCTGGAGCTATTTGCACCAGATATTGAACACCGCCAGTCCAGTATTATTGGTCAATAACCCCCAAATCTCAGTGCTTTCACATGGCAAGTTTATTTTTCTCTCATGCTGTTTGTCGGTAGAGGGTTCGGTTCCACTCAAGACTTGGGCTGAGGGAGGCTTCGTGTTTTTGTGCCTGTACCACCCGCTCAGCCATCTTGGTCACTGTGGCAGGGAAGGGACACTGGGAGGGGGTTGTCTTGCATCCACAACTAAATACTTTGTCTCAAAAATGATCCACACATTAGCATTGGCCAGAGCTGGTCACACAGTCCCACCTGACTGCAGCAGGGCTTCAGGAGAGCAGGGGAGCACATGGGATTCGGGGGGAGTGCTCCAGTTCCTGCCATGCCTGGGATCAAGCTAAGTGCTGGCTGATGGCTGTGGAGGACTCCTAGTCTAGGGGATGTTACCGCATCCACACTAATCCTGGGGCAGAGATTCAGGAGTACCAGAGCCCTGCCCTTCCCAGAGGAGAAGCTCCAAGAGACCACCCTGTACAATGGTCAGGCCATCTGGGCCCTTGCTAGAATCCCAAGCTGTGGCTGTGGTCCCGGAGACAAGAAGATCTGATCCCCCTGAAATAACTCCACACCAACTGTTCCTTCTTTCAAGCATCATAGAGAAGGGAAGGTCCTTTACAGTGTCCACGGGCTATTCTCAGCTTGGGTCAGATGCCCTCCCTGCTCCCACAGTCTTCTGTGTCTCCTTGCCCAGAAGAGAACATGTTATCCTGTGTTGCAATGCTCTGATCCCTTGTGTGTACCTTCCACTGGACTGTAAATCCTACTGGGGCAGAAATCATGTAGGTTGTATTAACATCTAAATCCCCAGCACCTAACATAGCACCTTGTACAGCAGGCAACAGTAAATTTAGAATAAAGTAGAAATCAAATCTAACTTGGTGTTATTGTTAAGCTTTCATTCTCTTTGGATAACTATGATGTGAATCTTCTGCCATGTTCTCCCTTCTCTACCCTACAAGTTCCCACCTAAATGTCTCTTCAATGTGAGCAAGTAAAATGCAGTTGTAAAGGAGCCAGAATTCAACATCCAGACATTTATGAGCTGCGTGACCTTGGGTAAGTTATCAAACCTCTCTGTGACTCAAACCACTCATCTGTGCAATGGGGGTTATAATGATTTCTATCTTGTAGGTGGTTGTAAGGACTAAATAATTACTTCAAAGAGTTCTGGCAGGCAGCAAGTGCTAAGAAGTGTTCATTGTCATTATAATAGTTCAGCCTTCTTGCCCCCTTCCCTCCCCTGTCCCCTCTGGTGTTCACATACATTTGAGATGTATTTCTGTCAGAGTACATCCCACTGGCCTTTTGATTTCCCTAGACTCTTCCAAAAGTGGTGTCAGGTCCACAGAAGAACAGACCCAGGATCTCAGTGAGACTGGAAGAGTGTCCTGTAATGATTCCCAACAGAGGTTCTGGGTGACACCAGTCTCATGAAGTGTTCTCTGCAAAACCAAAATTTCTGTAGTGTATTAAGGGAAACCAGACAAACTTTATGTGTGTTAGAACATTAAAGACTTTGGGAAGCCTTGCAGTAAAGAAACCTGGTTAACTTTGTTGGCCCAGTGTATTCCCAACTTGCTTGTATTGTTTGTTTGTTTTCTAGAACACTTAGCGCACCTTGTTGAACACCATGAGTGATGACAGTTATGTACGCACTTAGCCTGGGGCTTGGCATGACAGCAGCCTGGTAACCACCTGCCACTCAGCAGGTGTGTGATCTTGGGCAAGTCACTTCACTTGTGGGATTCTCAGCTTCCGATTTATAAAACGGCAGTGACGGTGCCAACTTCATTGCATTGTAAGTGATGAATAAGACACCATGAACATAGCCACCTGGCTCAGGGTGGCTGAGGCTCGGTCCCTATCCTGCCCTCCCCTGGGTCTGCCATTCCCGGGTGCTGGAGACACGGCCCGTGGTCCTGGCTCAGGTGGGTGATGACAGCACACCTGGCCGCTGGCTGCCACACTCGGGCTTCTATGCAGTTGCTGCTTTTCTTCGTTTAATATTGATTGATTTTTCCACTTGGGGGAATACTTGTTATCCAAGTGATCAATCTTAGAGACCCTTACTGAGTGTGAGTGTCTGGGGCAAGAAAGAAAGGAGAGGGCTGCAGGTAGAGAAGAGAAGAGAAGTGGGCTTCCTGTCACCAATCATTATTTTTCTCCCCAGAAGTCCTGTTGTTCTTCCGTTTATGTGCATTAGAAAAAAGTCAGTTTGAGAGAGAAAACTTCTGCTTCCGGCAGTTTTATTTTCTTTAATATCAAAAGTCTTGTATCATCTACTCATTTCAAGCTGTAGCTCTGGGAACTCTGCCATCTTCAAATGTGCAGGCATGGTTTTGTTTTGGTTTGGTTTCTTACCAGCTTCCTCTGCTGCCTGAACAGCTGTGTTTGGTTCTTGGCAGCAAGTGTTTTCTGGAGCTTAGAACTGCCTCCTTGGGAAAACTTGTAGAGTTTCTCGAATGACAAAAATCTTGGAAAATTTGCTTCTTGCCACTGAGAAGCAATCCATAGCTTTGTATCCTTGATGCCAATAAATGCAAGAAAATTAAATATTTTAGTTATAACTTGAAGTTTCACCTTCATCTACCAGGTGAGAAATGATGACAAGAGCAAGGGAATTGAGGGAACACAGCAGCTTACTTGTAACGTCTAGTCTTCCTTCAAAAATATTTATTCAAGTCCAGCTGTGCACAAAGCGGTGGGTCAAGGTGTCAGCGTCGAGCATGGAGGTGAGAAAGCACAGCTGTTTGCCTCGAGGGAGAGCCTGAATAGGAGAGCTGGGATTTTCCTGGCAAAGCCGGGGGAGCTGTTGAAGGTGTTCGAGCAAAGGCAGAATGTGATGAAAGGGAACCTCAGGAAAACCAGCCAGGCGGTAATGCGTGGAGCGAATCGGACAGGGAGAGAGAAGGGAAGGGACTGGGAGGCGGCTGGAACACGCCAGGCGGGAGGCAACCACAGACTGGGCCGGGACAGCCGGGGAGAATCTGCCCAGAGCCTGAAGTGCGTGGCAGGCCCTGGTGACCGTGCTGTTGGCCGCGGGTGGGTGGCCCGGGGCCAGCAATGGCTGCTGGGCACCCGGGGAAGCCCTCCAGTGCTGCCCGTACCCGGGGTTTCCCAATCCTTATCTCCAGCCCAGCCCGCTCCCTCCAATGCCTGGTGCATTTAGGTTCCTCTTACGGGTCTTACTCAAAATGCCTAAAACAGAACTCCTCATCCTCACACCCCAAACTGCTCCTCCACCTCTCTCCCCAGATCCTTCTCACTCTCTCCTTCTCACTTGGTGGTGTTTCCGAGGTAACCAGTAACATCACTATCCCCTCTGGATTGCAAACCAGAAAGAAGCACAGGAGTCTGCCAGGAAGCCGGGAGCATGTGAACGTTTAACAGTCAGCTCTCAGAGTCCCAGAACACTTAACCTTTGGTTCTTGTCGGCTGGCACTAGCTGGCTCCAATACATCACTGTGATCTAAGTCACTAGATCAGCTTCATTTCTAGTGAACTGGGGGAATCTGGCCTGATTTTTTGCTCCTACCTTCAGGAAACCTATAATTTGTTTAACTGAGAAGTTGCTGACAGAATCGTACTACGATGGTGGAACAGAAATGGTGGTCATCTGTAAAGAGGTCAGGCTCAGTGAAGTCCCTGAACATTTGTCCTCACTCTCACTCTTCGGAGCATGCTGGAGGATATTTAACTTGCCCCTCTTACAGTCTCCTGCTGGAGGAATTCCAAGGAGAGAGGGGAAGGAAGAGGCAGGAATGACGCTCACAGAGGACAGAGCCTGTCCAGGGCCAGGAGGGAAGCACCAGCTCTCTGAGAGCGCTGACAGCCTGAGCTGACATTAGAAAGCCACACAGAGCTTCTGAGCAGAACAGTGTCAGGAGCCAGTCAGCCCAGCAGAGACATGTACAATAGTCTAGGAAGTGGGGACAGCTGGGAGATGTGGAGACCAAAGGAGAGAGCTGGCAGAAGCCCAAACTGGGGTTACTCGTTCATTTATTTGCTTATCATTCATTTGCAAGTATTTTACTGTGTGGCTTCTATGTTACAGGCGCTATTCTACACAACAAGAATATGGAGTGAATAAAGCAGACTATCCCAGCTCTCATGGAATTTACATTCTATGAGAGGGAAACAAATAATAAATATAACTAACAGATAAGCTTGAGCAGGCCAGATGGTCATAAGTGCTGTGGAAGAATAAAGGGGACACGGCAGGGTTGACAGGCAATTTTAACTCAGATCATCAGAAGGCTTAACTGAGGAGGTGACATTTGAGCAAAGAGCTGAAAGAAGCTAATGACAGTAGGAATGGAGACGAGGGGTAAATGTGACAGGCCAAGGAGGCAAATCCTAAAGAAACAACCTTAAAAAGACAATCTAACAATCAATTAGACAGTGATTTGGAAAACAATAGCAACCTAACCAAAATTGTACAATGCATAGAATTAAACCAAATTTGGAATGTGTTGACCTTTTTGGTTTGAAAAGAATCAGTTGAATTTTTCAGTTATTCTTTACTGGATTTTATGGGGCAAATATTACGCTACAGTAGAACTTGTAACTCTAGGCATCTGAGAAGGTCTTACATCAGAGTGAAATGAATAGCAACCCCAGGCTGATGATACTGATATCTTTCAAATTCCCCGACTGCTCCTTGTCCCTTAGGAATGGGCCATTCCCTGCCTCCTGCTGTCAACATGCATGTACCACCAAGGTCACCACTACCCCTGCAGTGGGTGCTGTGGTGTGCTGCTGCCTAGAGCCCCCCTTCAGGGCCGAGGCACCCATTTCCTCTGCTGCTGGGAGTGTTGCCAGCTGATGGCTCAATGCCAAAGGGAGCCACCTGGCCTGAGGTCAGGACCCTCTCTGGGGACAGCTGCATCCAACTTCTGGTGGGGGAGGGTTATGAAGGCGAGACCATCTTGTTTCAAGGGGTGACAATTCTGAAGGAGCCCCCTGCCCAGTTCCAGAGCACCCTGTGGGATTGGCTGAGTCCTATGTTGTGACTGCACGGTGGACAACTGTGCCCCCTACCCTGTACCTAGTCCCCTTCCTTCACCCCCACACAGAGCTGATCCCAAGGGCAACCCCAGTAGACTTCCCGCACATGAATTCCCATTTCATGGCCAGCTTCCTGGGAGTTTGCCCTGAGAACATGTCTCTGACACTTATCCTGATCCTAACTACCCTTCTTCATGTAGACACCTAGGTCATAGCCTCCTTGAGGGCAAGGAGACGGTCCCTGACTTCTTTGTGTACTCTACAGGGCCCATGCACATAAGTGACAGTCCCTAATTACAGGTTTAAGAGCCCATTTCTGCTTTCATCCAGGAGACCAATGAGAATTGTGTGGATGACGCACCCCTGGAACACAGAAGACAGCTCAGGCCCACAGATGTTTGTGCCAAACCATTTCTCTAAAGCTGGCTTTGCTGGCGATGCAACCAAAACCCACTCTTATTCCCTGCCAGGAAGTGAAAGTCTTTTATCACCACCTGGGAGGAAAAGGGGGTTCAACCGCTCAGGCCCAGTAGAAACAACCTCACAATGGTGAATATGGTATGAACCTCAATTCTTGATGCAACAACTTTGAGAAATTTATTTTGAATGTGTGCTTCTCAAAGAGAATAATGTAGAGGGTGAGGAGCAGAGACTCACTTTCAACATCACATTTCAAAATCTTTTTTCAGAAAGGTTTGTGAACAATCGTTCACTTTCAAAAAATAGCAAAAAATTCATATGCAATGTTTTAAAACTGTGGAGACAACAGTTAAGCTTGTAGTTAGGTGCTAAATGGTGTGATTAAATTTAACCAAAATGTTTTAACTTGTATAAACTCTATGCTACGCTGGTGTAAGAGAGCCTGGCTCCTTTCAAAAGTTTTCTGAGGTAAGCAGGTTACTTGGTCTCAGAGAAAATAAACCTATGTTCTACTGGTAAGTCTGAGCTTTATTAGAAAAGGCAGGAGAGGGTCCAGAAGAAAGAACTTTGGCTGAAGGAAGAGGTTATCTTCAGACAGCTTAAGAGGAGGAGAGTTCCAGGAAAATGCAAGAAGAGGCTGGCAGCTCTGAGAGGAAAACTCAGTGAATTCTAGGGGCATGGTGGATGTCTTAGTCAGCACAGGCTGCTATAACAAAAATACCGTAGACTGGGTGGCTTAAACGACAGAAATTTCTCTTTCACAGTTCTGGAGGCTGGGAAGTCCAAGATAAAGGTGCTGACCGATGCAGTTCCCGGTGAAGGCCCTCTTCCTGGTATGCAGATGGCCACCTTGTCACATCTTCACGTGGCAGAGAGAGAAAGAGCGTGTCTTTTGTGTCTCTTCTTATAAGGACTCTAATTCCACTTATGAGGGTTCCACCTTCATTAGCCCATGACCTAATGGGCTCCCAAAAGCCTTACCTCCAAATACCATCACAATGGAGATTAGGGCTTCAACCTGTGAATTTTGGGGCAACACAAACATTTCAGCCCATCACAGTGGGTAAAAAACAAAAGCGAAACCAAAATGCATCGTTTGTTACATGCATGCATTGTTACATACTTATTTTTTCTCTACTTAGGACTTTGGTTATGACCCTGGCTACACGATAGAACTACCTGAGCTTCTAAAATCTCAAGAACCAGGCTCCATCCCAGACTAACGGAATCTGAATCTCGGGGTGTGGTGGGGGGAACTTTGGGCATCCTTGTTTTTAACAAGCTCCACCGTCACCCGCCTGTGCTGCCAAGGTTGAGAAACTGCTGGCTTAGAATTTCGTGTGTGTGGCCACCATTGCTAACTCTATTTTGTCCTCCTTTATAAGTAGCTAAAAAGACAGAGAGACGTAGACTCCTTCCCTACTCCTTTTTGGTGTTTAGATTTGCTTAGTGAAATCATTACTTTCTTAATTGGTGGAACATTTTCCTCACTATTCTGGACAAGTCAAATTTGCACCAACCAGCACTTGCCCAAGGGCATCGCGAAGCAGGACGTCAGCAGAAGGCACTGCCCCGCTTTGAGAACTAGCTGCACTTCGTCACCACCCCATGAGACGATGTCCCAGATGCCACAAAGACCCACGGTCACATGCTTCTGCTATATGCCCAGGCACCATCTTGGGGGGGTGTTACATTTCTGTGAGCTTTCCAAGGAGAAACTGAGATACCTGACTGGGACAGTTTAAATTCTTGGATTGAACCAAAATGGCCAGATGGGACTAAATTTTAGTTCTTTACCCACATTTCAGCAAGAAAAAAGAAAATCAGCTCTTCTATAGACAAAATAACAAAGCTCACATTTTCTCTGTACACATAAGGTAAGGTAAGTGATCTTGAACCCTGACACATGAGCTTATGAATCCATCCACTTGTGCCTGTGTATATATACATACATCCACACACTGTAGACCAAGAACTTAGAAGCACAGGCCAGCGGGGGCAGCACCTGGCACGGTCTGGGATTCTGGTGGCAGATAAGGAATACCAGCTTCTTGGAGGCAAATCCTGACATGCACGTATGGGAAATGCTGCAAAATGAAACCCATCAGCAATGCCATTGACAAGCCAGTTTGCCTAGGAACTGCTGTCATCACTCCGTGAGCTGGCCAGAGTCTGCTGCCCCACGCATAGCAGTTCTAGTTGTCACCATTTGGTGTCACTATTTTCTATCTTAAAACGTCTCTGGGTTGTAAAGCAAAATTCCTGTTGCAGAAAGTCTGGAGCATTTGATTGTGAGTAAATTACCTTATTTAAAAATTTTAAAATAGTCTTCCAGCAGTTTCTCAATCTGGGCAGCACACGTTAACTGCGAAGCCGGTGAAAAAACACACGGATGCCCAGCGCCACTGCCACCCTCTGAGATTCAGTTTCCACTAGTCTGGGATGGAGCCTGGTTCCTGATATTTTAAAATCTCAGGTAGTTAGTTCTATTGTGCAGCCTGGGCTGTGAACCAAAGTTCTAAGTAAATAACAAATATTTATGTAACTATGTACGCATGGGCCACACAAACAAAGGTTTTTTTGGTTTTGCTTTCGTTTTTTACCCATTGTTACAGGCTCAATGTTTGTCTGTCTCCGAATTTCACTCCTTCATTTTCTGCTTTGTCATTTTTTTTTCCTTTTGTGCAGAAAAAGAGCAGCATCCTCTTTATCTACAAAGGACACCATAGGATTACACCACTCATTTATTAGACCAACATATGTTGAAGAGCAGCAATATGTAACATGGGTCCCTCCTCTTACAGAGCTTTTGGGGTTCCAGCATAAACTGGGCAGAGGCAGCCACTGGAGGCAGCAGTTCTATAAGGAAAGAGTCCAGCTCTGGATTTGAGTCTGGCTTTGCCATTTAGCAGCTGTGTGGCCTTGAGCAAGAAACTTAACCTCTCTGAGCCTAGTCTCCTCATATATAAAACATGTATAATAAACATCCAGTTTGTCATGAAAATTAAAGGTTTTACTTGCACTCACGAGTACTTATTGAATGTCTGTTTAAAATATAGGTAGAGGCTGCTCTGGTCTCATGGTCCTCCAGCTCTGGTGCTGTGCAATAGCCTGGGATTTGGAGCCCAGTCTAAACTCCATCATTTACATTTGATGACAGGTAAGTAACTGAAATACTCCAAATGTGCATTTAGATTATTATAGATATTGCATCTGGAAATTGTTCTCCATTGAGGATGTACTAATTTATACTTGTATTTAACACCATTTCCTCACACTCTTAACACACAATGCATTATCAGATATTATTCGGGATCTTTGTCAATCTGACATATGACAAAAGGTTATCTCAGTAGAGTCTGCATTTGCATTTCCTTTAACATAAGTGAGTTTATGAATCTTTTGCATCTATTTAAGGGCTATGTCTTTTCTATAAACCACCTATTTATATCTTTTGTCTATTTCTATTGGGTGTATTGGATTTTTCTTACTGTCTTGTGGGATTCATTTCCATATTACAAAATTAGCCCTTTTCCTGCATGTAAGTTGCAAACACTTGCCCTAGTTTGTCCTCTGACTTTTGATTTGGTTAATGGTGGTATTTTTCAAACATACAGATTTTTTTTAATGTAGTCAATATCTCAATCTTATCTTTTATGACTTCTGTGTGTTTTTTTGGTTGTTGTTTTTTGTTTGTTTGTTTTTTACTTTTTATTGCTTTATAATAATTTTACAATGTTGTGTCAAATTCCAGTGTAGAGCACAATTTTTCAGTTATAGATGAACATATATATATATTCATTGTCACATTTTTTTCTCTGTGAGCTACCATAAGAGTTTGTATATATTTCCCTGTGCTACACAGTATAATCTTGTTTATCTATTCTACATTTTGAAATCCCGGTCTATCCCTTCCCACCCCCAGCCCCCTTGGCAACCACAAGTTTGTATTCCATGTCTATGAGTCTGTTTCTGTTTTGTATTTATGCTTTGTTTGTTTGTTTGTTTGTTTTAGATTCCACATATGAGCGATCTCATATGGTATTTTTCTTTCTCTTTCTGGCTTACTTCATTTAGAATGACATTCTTCAGGAGCATCCATGTTGCTGCAAATGGCGTTATGTTATTGGTTTTTATGGCTGAATAGTATTCCATTGTATAAATATACAACATCTTCTTTATCCAATCATCTGTTGGTGGACATTTAGGCTGTTTCCATGTCTTGGCTATTGTAAATAGTGCTGCTATGAACATTGGGGTGCAGGTGTCATTTTGGAGTAGGGTTCCTTCTGGATATATGCCCAGGAGTGGGATTCCTGGGTCATATGGTAATGACGTCTGTGTTTTTTCTCATACTTAGCCCTTTCCCACTCTGAGGCTCTAAAACAGTAAAAAAAAAAAAAAAAAAAAAAAAAAAATCCCATGTTCTCTTTTAGGGTTTTTTTATGGTTTTATTTTCATGTTTAAATCTTTAATCTGCTTGGAATTTATTTTTGTGTACAAAGTGAGGTATTGGATCCAAGTTTCTTTTCCTCCAAGAGGCTTTTGAGTTGTCCCAGATCTTTTTATTAAAAAATCCATATTTTCTCCACTGATTTGAAACCTACTTAGGTTTTGAAAGAAGGTCAGTGACTTCTAAATTTGACAGCAGGAGGATGTCCAAGCTGCAGAACTTTAGACGAGGCTCTTAGCTCTTACTGAATTGTGTCTCTTGTCATTTGGAAAAAGAAGAAATAAATGTGCATTGATCTGAAAATTTAGTTCAACAAATAGCTGTGTGGGAGAGTGGAAAGAACATGGGCTCAGAAAAACCTGACTTCACTTCTCCTGTTGCATAATTGTGGGCAAGTCACTTAACTGCTCTGTGCCTCAGCTTTATCCTCTGTAAAACGGACCTAATAATAGATGCTAAACATAGCACCTGTATCATACGATATTGTGACGTTCAAGTGCGTTAATATATGCAAAAGAGCTTTATAAATTATAAAGGGCCATAGGCATATTCGTTGTTTGAATTTTTACAAGTACAGCGTTGGTACAGCATTACCTGTTGACTTAGGCAACAAAACTCTAGATTTTTGAATTTATCAACTTCCTTGAAATCCTTCCATTTTTTTGGAGATGGTTAACTTTTTTCTCCTTGCTGGTGAGCATTTTGGGTTTGCTGACTTTTGTTTTGACAGTATCTGAGCCAGAGGAGGTAGTAAGAGGAAGAGAAGGGAAGACTAAGAAGTTATAATCACCCATTCGGTTTTGAGGGAGAAAGAGGTGAATCTGCATGGAGGAAAGAGAGATTTGATGGAGGGACAGAAAACAGGGAGACTCAGAGGGAGAGTGAAAGAGCTTACCTGCAATCTTATAAGTTTAATTATTTCCTAGAAAATGTTAAAATTTTCTGTTTCATAATTTAATTTACAAGAAGGCAGTACAAAATAGAAGCTAAGCGTCTGGTAGTGCAGTGGTCGAATCAAAGTCCCTCCTCTTTTCAGCAGGCCCAGTTTCCTCATCTTTGAAGCAGCGATACTTATATATACATTCCTCATGGTCATGTGAGACTCAATCAGGGATGGCAGTGGGCAGTTGAAGAAAAGCGTAAATCTCATAATGGTGGACTTTTTGAAATGCAGCAGAATCTGTCTGCAACCAATCCTGCTGGAAGCAGGTGCAACTGGAGTCCAGGCAATCACACCTCCCCATCCCGCAGACAAATGTCCCTCCCTGCTTTGAAACCAGCAGAAATCTGGGCAGAGAAAGGTGCTACCAATATCCCAACAAGTTTGCAAGAAAAGGCAAGAGACAATGACTCCATCATCACAAGCGGAAGGCAGAGTGTTAAGGAGAACAAGGGGAGGGGCCACTGGATGGGGATTTAAAAGGGAGGCATCCATGAGACCAACAGAGGAAGGACCAGGAGAGAATGAAATCACCATTCAGGTTGCAGCTATGGGACACTTAATGAAGAAAATGTGACTGTGATTTAATTTGTTGGAACCAGAGAAATCTATTCTTCAGCTGTAAACTTGGCTTCATCAGGCGTTCTGTCAATCTGTGATGTGGTTGCTGAGTGTGACCATGGTTCCCAACATGCACAGCCCCTCCATAAACACAGTTACAAATGCTTCTACCCCCAGGGGAAAGGCGACTTCAAAATTCCTTCCGTGTTTAACACATTTTGAGCATATTAAGTTCTGAAAAATTTGAAAACAGGTCACCCAAAACAGCCCACTCATCAGTTGGTCCAGATGTTATAACGGATTACAGTATTTTCTCTTTGTCAGTTATTGTAAATAAGTGGATTCTCAGGAAGTATACTGGAAACCACTAAAGGACGTTGGCACTTTTTTATAAGGTCACATTATTACATTTTCAATGTACATTTTCTGGTTAATTCTGTACCAGCCTAGAGAAATGTGCATTTGTCTGTGTGTGTGTGCTCTCAGTAACAAAAGCCCCCAGTGGGCCAGTTCCACAGGGATAGGGTCCCAACAATCAGAGAAGCCCTACAACTGGTTTAGTGCTCTGCTCTCACCCCGTCTTGAATGCTTAATTTCTGAACAAGGGGCCTCACATTTTCGTTTTGCACCGGATCTCAGAAAACATGTAGCCAGTCCTGCTCACTACGAAATATTAGACTTTGTTCAAAACAGCAAACAAGCTTTAAAAAAATGTTTGATTTGCTAGTTATCAGTATTTTTGTAAACACCTGCTGTTTAAGTATATATAAAAGTACATGCTAATGCTCCCCAGGAAAAACGCTTCCTCATGCCAATGTATGTACAAATGATAAGAATCTTAGTAAATGGCAATAAATAAAAGGTTTTGAAAGGAAAAAAAAACTAGTTGAATTAATTTCTTTGGTTCAGGAGGATTAATTCTAACCACGTCATCTCCTCTAGCTGGAGGAAGTGGGAGAGAAATAAAGAGACTGAATAAAGAAGATCAATCAAGGGTGAAGAAAAGAAACAGAGAGGAATCGGGGGTGGGAGAGTGAAATGAATCAAGAATGAAGCCCACTAGTCAACTTTCCATGGAAAAAAAGCAACTCACATGTTCACCCTTTCTGACGTGTGCATTATCTGATGATATTCCGACTTACCAGGGAGACAGACTGTGTGCTCTCTCGACTGTGTGGTTTTTTAAATGTTTCTGTGTCTGGCTTGCTTCAAAGCCGACTAGAAACCTCATCTTGGTGATCTCTTTGGGTGACTGGACGCAAAGTCAAACCAAGCTGTTCAGGTGGCTTTGATCTCTTAACTCTCCCAGTGCTTGGAGGTGCTTTATTGTTAGCCTCAACCTGAATTAGTAAAGTTTAAAAATAAGTTAACCTCTTTTCTTATACTGTGCAAATGTATACTTCTACCCCCTGAATTTTCCGCATTGCTATTTTAGTTTTTCAGCCCCAGCCGTTTCTTTCACCAAGTTTTTAAAAAATGGATCTGTGTTTGCCAAAGAAATGATTCTGTTGCTTTAAGAAGGAAAAAAAAAGTTACACTTGGTCAGTCTGAAAAGGTAACACCTGGCACCCATATTTAGAAATTTTTAAACACACACACACACACACACACACACACACACACGCCTTTAGCACTGAAGTGTGCAAAACATTACAGGAAGCTCATCACTTAAAAGCAGTTGAGTTCAATAATTTATTTGTAAGTTCGTTGTTTGGAACTTGAAAGCACTTTTCCCCACAGAAGCAAAGCTATAAATGGTGCTTTGGTCCCCAGGCTCAAAAGTCTGTTGCAGAAACGTCTGCTCTGGAGATGAAAATAGAAAACGACTCCCTGGCAATACAGTAACTGAGCCAAAGAGAAAAATTAACAAAGTTGAGAACTTGTTTGCTTTGAGTGCTTATGCTTGAAGAGGACTGACTGCATCTGAGGAGGTAGCAGAAGCAGCTGGGGATTCCAAGGTGCCCGTAGGTCATTTCTATGGCCCAGGCTCTTTGCATGTTCAGTTTAAAGCCTCAGTGTTCTTTGCCCCCATGCAAGGGTGCACCCCACCGTGCTTTGGTGCAACTCCTATGGTCGGTTTCTACTTTTGGCTCAGGATAGAAAGGAGAGCAAGAAAGGAAGAGAAATTTTCCTGAGGTATCTAGGCTATTGGATAAAAGTAAGAACGGGTAAGTGAAGCTGGCTGACCTAGTGGTACCACAGCTCACACTGTTCCTGGGGATAGAAAGTCCCATTTGTGCTCCTCCTGCCACACAGGGAACTTCCTACTTGTACGGAAAGCTCCAGCTCACAAGTCCTCTTCTCTGGGGAGCTGCTCCCATTTTCCTAACTTCCCCACTAGTTCTCAGCACACTTCATATTGCTTTGTAATTATCTGTTTGTATGTCCCCTTCACAGTAAGAAATAATTAAATTAATTTTTAAAATATCTCAGGAACCCACACAACACAAGAATGTATGTTTCACTTGTCTCAGTTGGAAGCAAGCTATGAGCAGGAAAAAACAGGACTGGCTGGAAAACAGTGGGGACACCATTCCAGCAAAGGGGAAGATCGGGGACTGTGGGGAAGAGGTCTCAGATCAGAGCCTCTCCATCTCTCCCCACTTACCAGGAGCCTCGATGGTCCAGAACCACTTGCCTCTTGTCCAAGATGAATGGAAGAAGGAGACTCTGAGTTGGGTTAGGGTAGACGGAGACTACATGGAAGGCACTGCTTTATAAGTTAAGGTTATTTTGAGATTTCTGCAGTAGCTAATCCCTTCTTCCAGTGAAAGCCCCTGATTTTCATGGGGGGATCACCCCACATACTTGGGCATGCGGCAGCCTCTGACCCAGCTCCAGGGTGGAGGACAGGGCATCACTTTACTGCTGGCCTTGGTATTTGGTTCAGGGATGGAGATGTGATCAAAATATCCAATCGGTGTACATCTCACTACTTTTGAGGATGCTTTCACCATCTTGCTGTAGTTCACCCTGAGGAGCTGTGAGGCTGAAACAAAGTAGCGGTGTATTGGTGAATGTTTAATAACTGGCTATCAAACCCCCACGCCGCCCAAACCAGCCCTGATTTGTAGTATTTGTCAATTCCTGTGCTAGAAACCCTTCCAACCGTGGCTGATTTTGACCTCCAACCTAATGTTGCTGAACACTGGGTTGGGAAGAGGTGTGTAATGTGTGGTAGCACCACCGTCACAGAGTCTTTCCACCACAGAGAGAGAGCCAGTGTGAGCCAGAGCCAGCAACCCACTGAGCCAGAGCCACCGGGCCACTAAGACATTAACCAAGAGGCCCAGAGAGTGAAAAACAGTCCTAACTGTAGTGTTTACTATGTAACTCTGTAGCCTGTTCAGCCCAGGACAGTTGGTAAATCAATCATTTCCTTTCTTGCTTAAGCCAACCTGAGTTGGGTTTTCTTGCATTTGGAAGAGTCTTAAGTGAAACACAAATATTTTAAATATATACTCGACGTTTATAAGTCAAGTGAGACTAACTTAGGATACGCAGTGGGTTGAATGGCAGCCTTCGAAAAGATGTGCGTGTCTTCACCCTAGCCCTTGGAACTGAGAATCGTTTCCAAAAAAAAAAAAGTCTTTCTTTGCAGATAAAATTAAGTTAAGGATCTTGAGATGAGATCAAATTTGATTGATTGGGTGGGCCCTAAATCTAAGGGTAAATGTTCTTACAAGAGACAAGCTGGAGAAGCACAGAATGGAGAGAGAAGGCCACATGTAGACAGAGGAAGAGATCTGAGTTATGCAACCACCCGCCAAAGACTGCCTGGAGCCACAAGGAGCTGGAAGAGACGAAGAAGGGTATTTCTCTAGCGACTTTGGGAGGCATGTGACCCTGCAGACACCTTGATGCATAAAATGTATATATAAACATACATACATTGTTAATATTATTTTGAACAGACTGTTGTCTATTAAACCAATTAAGAATAAGGAAAATAAGAGGTTTTATTTTACCTTTACCTATTCCCTCTTCAATGCTCTTCCTTAATCTATGTAGATCCCAGTTTCTGACCTATATTATTTTCCTTCCCTCTAAAGAATTAATTTTAACATTTTTTGCAAGGCAAGTCTAATGGCAACAATTTCCCCTCAATTTTTGCTTGTCTGATAAAGTTCTTATTTCTCCCTCACTTCTGAAGGGTAATTTGACAGGGTACAAAATTCTAGTTGGTGATATTTTTCTCTCAATGTTTAAAATATTTCATTCCACTCTCTTCTTGTTTGCATGGTTTCTGAGAAGTCACATGTGATTATTATCTTTGTTTCTGTATAGGAAAAGTGTTTTTTTTTCCTTTAAATTCTTTCAGGATTTTTTTCTTTATCTTTCATGTTCTGCAGTTTGAAAATGATCTGCCTAGGTGTAGTTTATTGGCATTTATTCTGCTTGGGGTTCTTTGAACTTCCTGGAGGTATGGCTTGGTGTTTGACATTAATTTGGGAGAAATTCTCCACCATTATTGTTTCAAATATTCCGTTTCTTTCTGTCTTTCTTCTTCTAGTATTCCCACTCTGTGTATGTTATACCATTTTAGTCATCCCACAGTCCTTGGGTACTCTGTTCTGTTGGGTTGTTTTTGTTTTCCATTCTCTGTTCTCTTTGCTTTTCAGTTTTTAAGGATTGTATTGAAATCTACTCTAGTTTTGAGATTCTTTATTCAGTCACATCCAGTCTATGAATAAGGCCATCAAAAGCATTCTCTGTTTTTGTTACACTGGGTTTTTTTTTTTCAATCTCTTACATTTCTTTTTGATTCTTCCTTAGGATTTCTATCTCTGTTTACATTGCCTACCTGATCTTGCATGCTGGTTCCTTTATCCATTTGAACCCTTAGCATATTAATCATAGATGTTTTAAATTTCTGGTCTGATAATTCCAACATCTCTGCCATGTCTGGTTCTGATGCTTGCTATGTCTCTTCAAATTGTGCTTCTTTGCCTTTTGGTACGCCTTGTAATTTTTTTTTTTTTTTTTTTTGGATAGCTAGACATGATGTATGAGGTAAGAGGAGCTGCCTTTACTAATGTGGTAGTGAGGCATGGGGGAGGAGAGCATTCTGTAGTCCTATGGTCAGGTCTCAGTCTTTTAGGGAGCCTATGCCTCTGGACCATGAACTTCACAAATGTTTCTTTTTTATTCTCCCCCTCCTTGGGTAGGATTGTGTGGCTAGGGTGGCTGGAATTGGGTATTTCCCTTTCTCAGGTCAGTTAGGTTCCGATAATACCCCAGCAGATTAGGCAGTGGTTAACTAGTTTCCACTGGGGTCAGGGCTTATTAACAACGGAGTGCTCTGACTTATTTCAAAATGTTTTCTTTTCTCCTCCCCTACCGGAAGTCCAGGGGGATTTTTCTCTGATATTTACTGTGGGAACCTGGTTAAGTTCCTAGAGGTAAATCTGACAATATTGTTGGGATCCTCTTATGACTGGGTCCTCCCGGAGTTTTTAACTCCACTGAGAGTCAGTGTCCCCACTGAGCCTCCAGCAATTCATCAATCACAGTTCAGGTTGTTCTGCATCCTCTCTGGTTCCTGCAGTGGTTTTGCCAGCAAGTCTCGGCTCCAGTAAGCCACGGTGGCCTGTATTCACCTGTATGTCTCTCCGATCTTGGGGGTAGCAGTTTGCACTGTATCCTTCCCTTCTTACGGAGCAAAGAATTGTTGATTTTTTTCAGTCTGTTCACTTTTTCACTTGTTGGGACAAAGTCACAACTACCAAGCTCCTTACAGATGAAACCAGCAACTTTAATGATTTTTTAATATTGATTCAGTTCCTGAGTTTGAATAGTAGTTGCATATCACAACTAATTTTTACTTTATCTGCAGATGTCTTTTAATAACTATCAGGTTTAATTCAGAAAGATTTAATGTAGTCAAATAATATTCTATTTTTGTTCTTGCTACAGAGAAAGACCAAAGAAATAGAATATAGTCCTTTCACTGGAATGTTTATAATCTCATCAAGATAATAGGACATACACCTAGGAAAAACATTAAATAGTTGGCATGTGGCTAAAAATAAAAACTGTGGTCCACGTACCAAGAGCTGGAAGAGGTCAGAGTAGACACCCAGGTGGACCAGAAGAAGACAGGACAAGCTTCCAGGAGGAAGTTTTCCTTGAAGGTGAGTGGGATTTGGACAGGCCACAAGAAATTAGACAATGGTCAAGATTTGGGCAGTAAGTGGGAAATGGAAAGACTTTGCCAGGGAACCCCTGGGCAGGATTCTCCCTTGAGGAGGAGGGCATTGATGAGGAGGCCACTGCCCTTGATGGCTCCGTAGAGGGGCTTGAAGGTAAGAAACACTTGGAGTCTTGCCATTTTTTAAACTCTTTCATGGAAATTTCAAAGGTATAGAAAAGCTGAAAGAATGGTATAACAGTACAACTGTATACCCATCACCCAGCTTCAACCACTGCTTACATTTTTTTTGAACCATTTGAAAGTAAGCTGTACACATTGTCATACTTACAGCTTATATTGAAAAGCATTCACCTCCCAAAAATGTCCTAATAAGGATCTTTCTATATTACCACAATACTGTGGTCATTCTTAAGAATGTTAACCATTCCCTAATATCACCTAATCTCCAGACTACATTAAAACTTTGCCAGTGGTCTCCAAATGTCTTCTAGAGTTGGTTTCTTTCAACCAGTATCCTATTTGGGTTTATGCATTACATTTGGTTGTTATCACTCTTGAGTATGATTTAATTTTGAACACCACCTCCACTTACTTTCTTTTTCTTTTTGAAGACCAGGTAGTTGTCTTGTAGAATTCTTCACATCTGGATTTTTAAAAATTTTATTCATTCCTCTTAGTGCTGTCCAACTTGTTTCTCTACCACCTTTATTTCCTGTATATTTAGCAGACCCTCACATTCCAGTTTCTCTAGGGATGTCCTGCCTGTTTACACCTGTAGCCCTGGCATAATTGTTAAATGAGTCCCCTTTCACTCTCAAAAGTGCCCTAGATTGGATGATTATAATTATATGTTCATTCTCTGTAAACTGGAAGTTAGGTCTAAAATTGATTAGATTGAGATTAAATATTTGTGGCAAGAATACTTCTTGGTGAGGCGTACTTAGTTTTGCATCACATGAGGAAGAAATATGGATAATGCTGAGTTTGATGAGTTTGATCACTCAGGGTAATGATGACTAGATTTCATCTCTGCAAAGGCTGGCTTTTCCTTTTGAATTAGCCAGCAGCCCATGGGACAAGTCTTTCACGCCTTGGGAATATCCCTTTGGCCAAAATTTCATCTATGAGTTTTAACATTAACTGATAATCTTCACCTTAATCAATTATTTATCTGCAGTTACAAATGGCGATTTTCTTATTCAGTCATTCTTTCTACATTTACTAGCTAGTATTCTTAGAAAATCGAGGAGGATTTTCCTTTCCTCTTTAAAAACGTTAGGGTAAGTGCTTCATTCTTTTTTAAATTATTAATTATCAGAGGTAAGGAGTTGATGGAATAGTTATCTTCGATTGTGGCAAATGACTTTGATTTTTTGTTTTATTATTGTAGACTAGGGGATTATTACTTGTTCAGTGTTGTTTTTTTCTTTGAAAGTGGTTTTGGGTTTTTTTTACCTTTTTTTTTATTGAGTTATAGTCACTTTACAATGTTGTGTCAAATTCCAGTGTAGAGCACAATTTTTCAGTTATACATAAACATACATATATTCATTGTCACATTTTTTTTCGCTGTGAGCTACCACAAAATATTGTATATATTTCCCTGTGCTATACAGTATAATCTTGTTTATTGTTCAGTGTTTTAAAACAAATTACAGTCATTATTCCTTTTTGTTGCTCAAATTGCCCACTTCAAAGATCTATTCCTGTATCTTTGATGCCCTCCCTACCCACCTATTATCATTTTGAGAGTCATCTTCTTTGCTGGCGGAAGGTGTTCCAGGTTCATCTTCTATTTTCTATGCCCTAGACCTGAAATCAACCTTTCCTTCAATGGAGTCTTTAGCTCCTGTTAGTGGGGAATCTCTCTGTTTCTTGATACAATTGTGATTGAGCATCTTTTCATGTGTTTAAAAATTGTACTGTCATTGCTTCTAGATCCTTTCAATATTTATTGCTAGGAAATCATGAGTTCAGAATGATATTTCCAATTAAATTTAACATCACCAAGTTTTTTCTTTGATGTTTATATTCGTATTTTTTTCTCTCACACTAAAAATCTTAGTTTCTACTAATATTAACACATATATTAGTTTTATCTACAATATACAAAAAAATCACTCAAAAATCATAATACATATTTTATCACTAAAAATAAAAATACTGTGTAGAGTTTGAGATTTATATGCAACATTTTCATTCTCAGAATATATTTCCCTGAGGATACACAAAGAACTGTGTTCAAAAGTCAAAATAATTCTCTTTTCCAGGCTATGTTACCATTTACATTCACTTGCTTCTGTTTATTTTTATTCTAAAGTTT
Organism: Camelus dromedarius; assembly: GCF_036321535.1. NCBI lineage: Eukaryota > Metazoa > Chordata > Mammalia > Artiodactyla > Camelidae > Camelus > Camelus dromedarius. Next base: position 55,086,320 of record NC_087443.1, on the reverse strand, counting down.
GCCTTTTTAATTTTTTTGCATTAATTTTGTTTTTATTACAAGTCAAACCATTACTTACTTTGAAAGTCAAAACTGAAAACATCCAGAGAATCAATCTATATCCCTATCACTTCTGCTCTATTTCCAGCTCCCTTCTGCCTCCTATAGGCGACTATTTGCATTAGTTTATTGTTTATCCTTCTAGTGTTTGTTTTTGCAATAAATATATGTATGTTTTCCTCCATCGTCCTGTTTTTTTTTTTTAAGTAGCTTACACTGTCCTGACCTTGTCTATTCCACTTAACATATCCCAGAGGTCACACCATTTGTATGTCTGCACAGAACTCTGCTATAAGGATGAACTAAAATTTATTCAACCAGTCCCCCACCGAAAAGCGTTTAGGTCTTTCCAATTTGGGCTATTACGAATAAAACAGCAGTAAATAACTCTGTGAAGATGTTGCACGTGTGTGTATATGAAAGTATATCTTCAGGACAGGGTCCTAGAAGTGAGAATCCTAGGTTAGAAGGTAAATTCATGCGTTTTGTTGGATCCTGTCAGTATCCCTCCTTGAGGACTGAAACATGTTGTCAGCAAAGAGTACTTGTTTCCTAAGAGCATCCTATCATTAGACTTTAAGATTTTTGCTAATCTGAAATATAAACATATAATATATACATGTTCTTTGGCATGGCTATAATCTTTAATAGGAGAGTGACCGAGTATCTTTTCATGCATTTAAAGACTATTTAAAGGCCTTTCATGGTCATGGGTTTTGCCTACTTTTTATCTAGTTGTTTTTTTTTTTTTTCTATCTCAATTTTTAGGGACTCTTTATCTATAAGGGAGATTAGCCTTTTATCTGTGAAACATAATGCAGCTCTTTACTTCCAACTTGTTCTTTGTCTTTTGATGTTGTTTATAATTATTTTTTGCCATGAGAAAGTTCTTCATGTTTTTCTAGTTAAATTTATCCTTTTTTTATTAGTTACATCTGGATTTTAAGTCATAGATAGGGTTGTAAATAAACTTAACTGTGTTTTCTTCTGGTACAGGTATAGCTTCATTTTTACAGTTAGATCCTGATCTATTGGGAATTTTTCCTGTTGAATGGTTTGAGGTATGCATCTAAGTTTTACTAATACAACACTGTAAATTGATTATACTTCAATAAAAAAATAAGTTTTATCTTTTTCCCTCTGGCTTTGCAATTGCCCAATTTATTAAAAAAAGTCCATCTTTCCCCCATTAGATATGCCACATTCATAACATTTAATTTCCTTATATTCTTCAGTTTATTTCTGCACATTCTCATTAGTTCTTTTGGTCATGCAGAAATGACTTGCCATTTTTATTAGAGAGGGTTCATAGTGTGCTTTAAATCTGAGAGAGCTAGTCTGTTTCCACTCCCTTGATTATCTTTTTCAGAGCTTTCTTGGCTGTTCTTGCTTGTCTCTCTCTATAAAGGAACTTTAGAATCAGCTTGTCTCTGGCATGGTTAGAGAAGAGGATCTCATTGCATCACATTAAACTTACATCCTAAACTGGAGATAATGGACACCTTCGTGATACTGGGTCATTCTGCCCAAGAACATGAAATGTATCCACATTTGCTCAAGTCAGCTTTTGTTGGGGGGCCCTCTGAAACCAGGGGAGGACTCCCTGGGTAGGAAAAACAGGAGACTAGTCAAGCTTCACCAGATAAGAGATGACAGAAAATTATAACCACAGCCACAGCACTGGCATCAAGGGCTTCTCCTGGCCTCTGGGACCTGAACCCTAGGAGACTGTGAGTCTTGGCTCTTTACTTCTCTGAATATCCCGTTCTTTGGACCGAGAACTCTGCCTCTCCACCCTTGCCTGCTCTATGGCTTCATCACGGCCCTGACTAATGGCGAAGACCTGGCCTCCTGATCGTCTAGGACCCCATGTATCTGCCTCCCACCCTGTCTTTGGATGACTGTTTTTGGCTGGTGGTTGGGTCGTGGGACTGATAAAGAGAAAGGAGTGTCTGAGAACCAGTCTGACCAAAGGGATGGTCATCTGCTGGGAATTAGTGAGGAATAAGATGGATCCTAAAGATGAGACTCAGTTACAAAGGGGCATGAATGACATTCAGACTTCGTTCTAGAAGAAAGCAAAAGCCTTTGAAATCTTTAAGAGAGTCAGAAGTTGGGAACACTGCCCAGGAATGAGAGTGGGGGTGGATCTAGCTACAAAGAAGAAGCAGAAGGCTGAGCAGTGACCCAGGTGCAGACCTAGGCTGGAGTGAGAGCTGGGCAAGGGTGGGAATATTACAAAGGAGAGTCTTGTTGGCAGACTGGCTCTGAGGGCTGAAGGCCAGGGAGGAGGCACAGGTGACGCAAAGGCCAGGAGTTGTCCGTCCCGACAACAGACTATTGTCATGTTCTTACCGACCAGGGACTTGAACTGATACAACAAGTAAAAGCTGTTTTCTTCTAAGCTAGTCCCGTAATGCAGATGCTACACTCCAGGCCAATTTGATACACAGAATATTGAGTTTACCGAACAGATGAAATAGGGAACTGATTTGTCTCACAGAAAGTGAAGCCTTGAGCTTAAAAGAGCCTTTGCCCATTTGTTCAAGTCACACATGTGTTCTCTTTCTTTCTTCCTCCCTTCCTGCCCCTCCCTACAAAGGAGAACAGACAGACTGCTACCAGCATCTGCCTCACTTCCTGCTCTCTTGGCCTTTCCTTGGCCTCTTCTGCTATTTCCCTCCAGTGGCTTACCCAGGCTCCATGTCCTCCCAAACCTTCCTCCATCTGGGACCTTAACTGGCACTGGCCAGCTAACCAGGCATGGGCCTGACCAACAGCAAGCTCCTGCTACTTTGGTCTGCATGTGTCAGAAAGCTGCCAGGGCCACTGTTCCTGCAGGACAGCCCCCTCCACCCCCACCCGAAGAAAGGGGCCAGCACAGAGGAAAAGAGAGTGAATAGTTTGGGGGTTAAAGGGCCCTGGCTTAGGGATCAGGAAGAATGGATGGCCGTAGGAAACTGATGTCAGCGTTCTGAGTCTCAGACTCCACATCATGAATGGTAATAATACCGTCCTCAGAGCGTTGTTGTGAGGCTGACCTTCATTGGAGGGGGTTATGATTAGAACCATGGAACCATACTGCATAGTATCAATGCCACACCTTGCCTACTTCCTTTGGCAATTTGCCTAAACCAGCCTTGGCAGGGGAAAAGCCATCAACAGGTGGGCAGCTGAGCAGAGAGGGTGAACCGTGGCTGACTTTCTAGTTTCAGTGAGGACTTGGACTATTTCCAAGGTTCTGTAAACTGCCATAACCATGTTGCCCCACCCTGGGAAGCAATCTAGCAGAGACTATTAAAGGCATCTCTTCTGGAAGCTGTATGTTTTCGCTAGTGGAATCCAATTTCTGTACACATGGGCCAGTGTCCAGATGCCAAATCAGAAGGCGCCTGAGCCCTCCTTGAATCCCCTCTCTTGTCCTCTAAAGGTAAGAAGTTGAGGTCAGGGAGATTAAGTGATTCACTGAAGGTCATGCTTAAGTTGGTGCCTGAATGTCAGGGCAGGGCCCTCTGCTGAATCACAGATCTCTCTTGTGATGGCAAAGCCCTGTGACTGTCAGCTTTGGGGGTTTGAATCCTGATTCTAACATTGATGAGTGATGTTAACTTTAGGCCAGTTACTTAACCTCTCTATGAATCAATTTCTTCACATGTAAAATGAATGTTATCCTGGTACAGGAACATGGAAAGCTTTCAGTAAGCACAGTGTTGTTTGTTGTCATTAACACATGCAAGGAAAAGAGCCCAAGAGAAACCAGGGCTGGTCAGGTCCCATCCCCAAGCTCCAGTATAATCTGTCTTCTTGTTCTCAAGCCACATCATTTCCCAGAACTAACTGAGACTTAAACAGGCTATCCTGCCTTTGCCCCATCGCTCGAAACCAGATCTCATTTTATTTATTTTCATTAAATATTTAATACCTACAATAAGTACTAACATATCCACCACTCAACTTAAGAGATAGGACACTACTATTGCCTTTGAAGCCCTGTGTGCCCCTTCACTCCAAACCCACTCCCTGGTAACCATCCACCTGAATTTTATATTTATCATTCCCTCCCTTGGTTTGACCATGTGTGTATGTGTCCCAAATAATAAACTAGATTTACATGTCTTTAACCTTAATATAACTGGAATCATGGTATGTGATCTTCTTTAACTCACCTTTAATGCTCAGATTATTTCTGTTATTTTTCCATACTGATAGATTGTATTTCATTCATGTTCACTGTTGAATAGTGCTCTGTTGCACAAATATGCTACAATTAATTGATTCATTTTTCTGTCGCTGGGCAATTGGGTTGTTTCCAGTGTTTTTATTTTCTATTAGAAACAGTGCTTCAATGACAATTCTTGCACGTGACCTTGGTGTACATGGTATATTCCTAGTGTTCTGTCACGTCTTAGTGCTACGTCATGACCTCATGCTGGGTCATAGGTATGTATGTCATCAAATGTATTAGGTAATACCAAAATGTTTTCAAAGTGATTGGACCTATTTTACTTTTTCTCAGCAATGTATAGGAGTTCCAAATTTTCTTTAAGGCTGGGGTTATCCATTTTTCATCTGTTAATTTAGTAATTAATTAATGTTCACGTTCACTGTGCCGTGTAGTTCGAGACTGAGTGTTTATCATGGTATATTGATCTCCATGTGCTGTGGAAACCGTGCTGCATGGTCTCATTCCTTTCACAAGTCATCAGCTAAGACTTGGCATCCTCAATTTCCATGCTCATACTCACTGACCTTCTTGGGAAGCTGGTTACAGCTATGGAGCAGTCACGGCAGCCTGGAACATTCTGGGTATCATGCTACACATCACGTGGGGTAAAATGTCCAGTCTGGAAAAGCAGACTCTCATTTTTATCATGTCAGACTAGAGACAGTAAAAAGGAGAAAGACAAGTGGCTGTAAAAAGAAAAAGCAGAAGTGTAACTCTTGCCCTAGGTCTTTTTCTCAGGGGAAATAATAAGTTGCCAGCCCAGGTGCTGAACAGACTTGTTGGTTTGGAGGAAAGGCAAGTGGCCAGTGGGGTGCACTTGATGGTAATTAAGAAGGAACAAGCAGATGATTGCCTCGTTCAGGGGAGCTGAATTTTCCTGATCCTGATGACATTCTATGTGTCTTCACCATCCTGGTGTACTAGTTAGTTCCTTTCAGTAAAGAACTAGGGGGAAAGGATGTGTGGAGGTCTAGAGTTCCTTGGAAATACATTGCAAGAAAACTGAGCCGCTTGTTTGGGGAAAATAACCAATTGGAGAAGCCAAGTGCTTACATTTTTCTCATGAAAGATTATCTGCTCTCTGCCGACCTGGCCAACTCAGTGGTTTGGCCAAGCAGAAGGGCTTCACCCTTCAATAGCCCTGAGGATTCTGCTCCTAAACATCTGGTTCAACTAGAAATTCAGAGGCAGTACCTGAATGTGATTAATCAAGATTTACCTGGAGAAAAACAGAGCCTCTTTTTGTACAGAGGCGTAGAAGGAAAGGAATCCATCCACCACGCCCACCTCTGCCGTTGCTGCTGCCGCCTCTCATCTCCCTCCTCCTCCCCCTCCCCCCATCCTTTGCACCCTCCTCCTTTTCCTCATCTCTTCCTCCCATTTCCCCTCTGTCTCCAGCCAGACCTCAAGTCTGTAACAGGAAAGGTAATGGGAACCCCTCTACTTTGTCCTTTCTGTGTATTCTTCAGACCCAGGAGAGAATTGCTCACCCAGATAAATGTGCCTAATTCACAAAGTTGAGTAGCGCATTCCTGCTGGCTACAGGGAAGCATGTCCAGGTGTAAAAGGAACTGTCTCTCTCATTTTCTTCCCCCTGACCCCAAACTATCTTCTGCTCTCTAAATGACAGACAAGTCAGAAGTTTTCAGAACAGGTAAAAGGGACCATCAAGTCTTCCACGAGGGAAGTGGACCTCTCTGGATGGGTTCAGTCCCTGCGGGTGTGGCTCCCTCCCCTCTGCTCCTCGCCAGCCTGGCTGCCTGGGACACCGCTTACTGCTCCCATGTCTGGCACGTCACTGGGTCTGGTGAGGGGATGAAAGTAAGCAGTGGACAAGAGCAGGAAGGGACAATGAGCAGAGTGGCGCCTGCTTTTCAGGGGACTTCCAAGTGACTTGATGTCAGAATTGCATTGTTGGGAGATTGTTAGATTTGTCCTCAGCTGACTTTTGGGTACAGGTTGGTTTTGTTTGAAAGCATCTGGCTATCAGCACAACTCCTGACTCCATCAACCTAATAAGGAGGCCACATGGTATGACAGAGAGCCTCTCCCCTTTCCAGATCTCCTATCTGTCTCTACTCCTTATGACCTTGCCTAGAGAACTGTCCTTCCCACTTTACATAGATCTTCAGGAAAAGGGAATTCTAACTCTCAAAGTAAACTATTACCACAGAATCACTGTCATCTTGATATTTATTTTAAAACATTTCGGGGAGAGGAGCGAGGAGAAAGAGTACAAAATGCCATTTTCATATAATGGTCCTTTAAGTGGAAAAGCTTATCCATGACTTTACACAAATGAGCAGAAAGTCCCAAAGAGACCATCAGATGGGATTGATCCTTCTGCTTTCCCCTGAGTCCAGGAAGGGGACAGTATGACACCTGCTGAAAACAAGGACTATATGTGTTCAGGACAACAGGAAGTAGTGACCAGCCAGAAGCTGGTCCTGGCTTGGTTACAAATCTGGTTATAAAAGAAAGCAGCTGGCAAGAAATTTGCATGTCCAATAGGTTTCACTATTAAAGTTTACACAACGAGGAGTAATCAGCCAAGCTGGGTAGCTGGCTGGCTATCCAGATCACATGATTATGCAGAAACATGAAACTTGACTATGTGCTCGAGCAAGTTTTACTTCTCCCTAGTGCAGGGGTGTTTGCCAGCAGGCTGCACTCTCAGAAATCAGGCTCAAGTGATTGGGACCCTTGAGATCAAAGGCTTACCATGCTCCTCCCGAGGAGGGCCAGGGACTGCTGACGTTACCACTGGACAGTGATTTGTGGCTCAAGTAATTACCAAAAAGAATGGACAAGCTTAATAAAATAACTGTCCCTGCCAGTCAGAAGTTGAGGTAAGATTTTCACCAATACTCTTCCTTCTTCTTCTTCTTCTTCTTCTTCTTCTTCTTCTTCTTCTTTTTTCCAATGATCTTACTGCGCCTCAGAAATACTGAAATCCTGAAATACTTTGCTAGTTCTAAGGCAGTGGGATGTCAACTGCTACAGGGAAGTGGACTGAGATTTTAAAGAAATATGTAGGAACAAGTGAGCTTATTCTAGCTGGATTTTGCCAGTGGTGGATTAACATGTAAAGCTCTGAAACAATTAAAAAAGAAAAGCCAGGGGCTTAGAGGCTACCAGTGGTCAACTTACAGAGTGTAAATATAACAAGCTTTTCTAAGTAATGTTTTGTTTAATCCGAGTACTTAAATATTTCACTGTGGATTACTATTCAATGCTAAGGATTGCTGCAATAATTTGTATTCATTGTAGTTTTACTGTCTCATTTATTTGTGGGTGTATATCATAAGTGTTTTGCGGAGATTGGGTCTGTTTTTCCAGTGTCTTCATGTCCGTGTAACAATTATCTCTAAAAAACCACTTAGAGATAGAATAAACCAGAAGTGGCCCAAGCGGCAGGAATCAAGAAACTCCTCTGAGCTATGGCAAAAAAGACTTCCCAAATGTTGATTTTGAAGATCCTCTTTTTGTCTCACTGTAAGAGCATCGTGGCTTTTGGAGACTGGAAAACTGAATGTTCGATGAGTATTTTATATTCCAGCTACCGCTTGAACTTCCATTTTTCATGGGGTGAGGTGACACGTGCAGCAAGTTATCACAAATGATAAGGAGCTAGAGAATTAGAGCTTCTGAGACAGGATTTAAAAGATAGTACCCTGGCAATGGCAGAGGAACAGCCCTTCACAGTTAGAACATGGGTCATACACCTGGTAGGTGCTTGGAAAATGACAGTTTGAAAGGAACTGCTGACCTAGAATCGGGAGGCAGCATGGCGGCGGCCAGCCTTTTCAAGGCTGTGCTGGTAAGTGCTGCTGTGTGATCTGCACGGACAGCAGACGAGAAGTTTCCTCAGTCTTGCCCTTGGCCTCATGTTGCTACACTGTCCTGGGACGGGGGCAGGGAAAACAGTGGAAGCAGTAAGTGACTAAATGAGTAGAAGAAGGGAATTAGAGTAGCTGGAGGGATTCTGACCGAGGAGATGTTTCAAGCAAAATAAATGAACAAACCAAACCAAATAAAGACAAACACGTAGCTACTGAGAACAGAGCAGTGGTTACCAGAGGGGAAGTAGGGGAGTGAAATGGGTAAAGAGGGTCAACTATACAATGATGGACGGAAACTAAATTTTTGGTGGTGAGCATGCTGTGGTATATACAGAAGTGGAAACATAATGTTGTAAACGTGAAACATATAAATCAATGTTACCTCAATAAAACAAAATAAAGAGCTAGGCTTTGAGAGGCGGGTAAGATAAAAGAAGTTGGAGAATTAAAGGGCAAGCGTGCTGTGCTGGGAGGGAGGAAACATAGAAGCTGATGCTTGGGAGCTGGACTTGAGTACAGTCCATTTGTAGGATAATAAGGAGAGTTTTCTTCCCAAACAGAGGCTGTAGAGTGGGTGTGTGGGACCAGAAGGTCCTGATAAGGTTAGACGCTCAGGGTGGGGCCAGATCATGAAGGACAGTGAGGGCGTTAACCACGGAGCACTGGAGAATGGTTTGCACTGTTCCAGATGTCCTGACAACAAGCTTAAGGGAGGCTGGCAGGAGGCATTGGAGGGGGAGGGACCCCAGAGGCGGGGGTGCTCAATACGAGGGGGAGCAGTTAAGCAACTCAAGCCTCTAGCGTTGCAGCCTGGACGTTGGGGCACAGCGGTGAGAAGAGAAAGGGAAGGAGGTAGGAAGGACACGCCAAAGAAACTAACAAGGCATGGGTTTTAGGGTTTCTTTCAAATGAGCAAGAGGGTTTACAAAATCCTTTTCAGAGATATTCCATAACACAGGGCTTAACCATAACTGAGTCTTAGAACCTCTTCCAGGAAATCCAGATGGGAATTTAAACAAAGAAGGGCAATAGAGCCTAAATCACATTTTGATCCTTCCCTCAGGCACAAAGTCCAGCTTTGTCACAGGGTGGTTGATAGGCAATACACAGCCATAGATAACAGGGTAGAAAACCAAAATTGTATTGCAGATAATCATATACTAAAATTCACCTGCTCAAGTAGAAGTAACTTTTTCCCCACTTGGTTACTCAGTTGTTTTTACAGAATTGGCCTGTTTTTGGAAAACGTGCACTGTCAACATGGAACTTTTCAAAGAAATGAAATTGCAAACACAATGAACTTGAAGCACCATTTAAAATCTTTTCTGTAATTAGATGGGATGGCAAGGAATAGGGAAATGAAATACTTGATCCCTGTGGTTTGTATCCTCTGTCCTGATTGGTTAACACACATTCATAACAGTTATAAGTGAGGAGCTGTGTTCAAATTCTTAGGTTTATCAAAGTTTACAAGATAATTTGCTTAAATTCTTAGCCAGAAAAATATAATGTGTCCACCAAGGAGGGGTGGGTAGAAGGGATGACTCTGCTCTAGCGGGTATATTCCCAGGACTGAAACAGAAGGAGTGACCAGGAGGGAGGAAAAGCAGAGTCAACCAAGGAAAGGAGGGCAGGCAGAACTGGAAGGAAACAAGAGATTTTCAAAATGAAGGACATAGAGAAGGTTCCCAGATGCACTTTCCCAAACAGACACAGTTGGGGATGAGCAGTCAGCCTGAGAGTCTCTACCATGGAACAACTGAGAAAGGTGAAGTGGCTAAGTTGTGTGTGAGCACAGAAATGTGTGAGCATAGAAATTTGTGAGCACAGATTCTCACTATTTTCTCCCAATGAGGCACTCCATGAAGTCAGTCTGTCTGTTAATGGGAATCCAGATCCTGTTAAAAGATCTCGGAATCTTTTAGTGGAATCTTAGCTATGATTTTTCCTGGATTTTATAAGGTAATGATACCAACAGAAATGCAGCTCACACCTGAGTTCTACATTCTTCCATAGTAAGTATTCCTATTCATTAAAAGATTACACTTCTAAGTAAACATTTCAGCATTTACAATCCCAAATCACATCGACTACATTCCTTTCACGTTAGTGAAGCTAGTTTATAAAGGAAATTGTATGGTTTTTTATTTCTAATAACCTCCCAATTGATTCACTGTCTATGCTTGTATATTTTTCTTTGTAGCCCCCAAACACAGACTCAATTATTTTTACAAATGGAGAAATTATTTGACACAGGTGTGGTCAAGTCTCATCTCCCTAATCCTTATCTTATTGGTTAAAGAGTATGATATTTTCCAGTCAAACCCACATATGTGTCACTTTAGGAAAGGTTACTTAATTTTCCTGGCCCCAGCTTCTTTGGATGGGGAGATAGGATTAATAACTGCACTGATCCTCCAGGGCTGTTGTAAGGATTAGATAAATTATTTTGTGAAGCAACTGACACATAGTGATCCTGGCACATATTATTAGAGTAATGGTAGTCATTTAATATCATTATTGTTCTTCTTATTAATTCTATAGGTGTACAGTTGATTCTCTGAACATAAACATAGCACTGTACATTGATCCTTGATAAATTTCATGTCAGTTTCAGTTCTTCTTTCCAGCTATTTTGGCTATTTTACCTGTTGATTCTGATGTCTGTGGCATTTAGCTTTTGCATGGGCTGCAGACATGACAAATACCCTTTGCCTTTATCTACATGGCTAACAAGACTCTTAAGCATGACAGAGCCCTGTCATGGGTGTCTGGGTCTCACAGTTAGGGGTCTCATTTGGACATCCTATTTAACAGATCCTGGGACATGACGTCTCGTCTCAGGTCCTGGAATCCTCAATTGGAGTTTCTAGTTACTTGACTTTTTCAGTTCAATTCTTCAGAAACAAACTCACCTTCTTTTCACCTTTCTGCCACTAGCTCTATCGCTGTTCCTCCCTGTTTCTGTCAATGGTCATCATCAACCCTAGGTCTGATTCACTCTTGTACCTCCACTCACCTACCACACCCTGTAGTCCTTCTTTCATGATGCTTCCGTATGTGCCCTTTCCTTTCCTACCACATCATCCTGGAGAGGTCCTTATCACCCCCTGTGTCCCCCAGCTACAAAATGAGGAGCTTGGATCAGATAATTCCCCAGGTTCCTCTCAGCTCTGATGCTGTGTGATCCGTTAGGGCATGAAGACCATGCTTGATATATGTTACATCCTCTAAGGCTACCATTTTATCCCATGACCTTCAGGAAATATTTCCTGATGGAATTGTCAACTTATTTGAAATAGTTTTCAAAATATTTTCAAGCCCTTTTCTTATTGCTTTGAAAGCTGCCCACCTCTGAACACTGGGGTCAGAGGATGAATCTAGACAGCATCCAGATGAATCATCTAGAAGGTAACTATGATGTATGTAGAAGGACAATGAAATTGGAGCCCAAAAGGGCTGGATTCCTATGGTCAGTTACTAGCTATGGGTCCTGAGGAAGTCACTCAGCTTCTCTAAGCCTCAGATTCCTCAACTGTCAAATAAAACTAGAGGTGCCTTCCTCATAGGCTTGTTTTGAAGACATGGGCTAAAGTGCCCAGATTATATTTGTCACATGGTCAATATAACAAGTAAATAAAAAGTAAACGCCACGATCAGTACTTCAACCCACTTATCATGAGTGACCATTTATCTCTCTTCCTATTCATGGTAATAGATCCAACCCGCTTTAACTGGAGTGACAAGCAGAGCGGGAAGCTGCCCATGGACGCACGGTGGATAGGGCACCTCCTGAAGACATGTGTGTCTGGGGCATCTCTCCTTTCATTCCTTATAAGCTTAGAGCAGAGGCCAGTGCTGATGTGTGAGGGTGAAGAAAAGGCATGGCATCTAACAGTAGAGATAAAATGGACATCCTAGGAAGCATGGTTTCTTATTCCTGTCACACTACCTACCTGCATTATCTCACCTGAGAGTCTGCTCACCTGGGCCATCCTGTGTCACACCAATGGATGGAATACTCAGACAAGGTCTCTTTCTTCTCATGAGCGAGTGACAGGGAGCCACATTAGAAATTCGCTTAGTATTTAGGGATTTCAGGATCATCATCTAAGAAAGCTCAAGGCACTCTTCCTTACCCACTCTAGGCATGGCTGTGCCAGAAAAACCCTAAACCAGAGTCCACATATTTGAGGAACCCTCTCTCCTGGATCCAATGATCACCTGAACAATGTGTGCTGTGGCTGAACAATTCCTTCCTCTTCATGCAACCTGTCTCCAAATAGGCTACAAAACAATTAATTAGGTTTCCGAGAACTGAACCACAATTACATTCCAGCCCTGCCTCTTACATCACTGATGGAAGGAGACTGGGCTGGGACCAAATGCTTCAGGCACACATTTACAGTCTCTTGGTTTTCCCCCATCGGATGATTATAACTTCATCTGTTCTGTGGAGAATGTACTAGTTTGGTGCATTTTCAAAGAGGATCTTACTCTTGCCCTCATGCAATGACATCAAGAAATCTAGGCTTATTAAAGAAGGTGAATAAGAAAAAAAGAGAAATTAAATGATAGCTTGTTATAGAAAAATTGAAACACTGGATGGCTTTCTCTGGCTTTTTAATAAATCCCATAGAAGTTACCTTCCCCTTCCCTCTTCAATATAATTACTGCCTAATTTAGATCAATGGTTCTCTCCCAGGGAAAATTTTGCTTTCCAGGGGACATTCTATTGTCACAATTGGGAAGGGGGTGCTGCTGGCACCTCGTAGGTAGATGCCAGGGGTGCTGCTAAATGTCCTGACCTGTGTAGACCTATCCTCACAGCACAGTATTATCTGGCCCCAAACGTCAATAGTGCTACTGTTGGGACACTGGTTCAAACCAAGTGGAACGTATTCTGTTCTTCATTTGTATGTTCTTATAGTGACAATATGTATTTAAAGTCTAGAATATTAATATACATCTTTGCAACTGATGTGGCCTCTGCTCGCTGGACTGATTTTCCTCTGTCTGGGCGGTTTCAGTCAGAGGTTGCCATGGGGAAAGTCTAGAGGTGCTTGCACCTATATTTCCATGAGTTGTTTTTGAGAAAAGAATTTTTAGTGTCAGACAAAACTAGATTCCATGAACCACATGCACCACTGAAGTATATGTTGTTTTCTCCTGGGCAGAGAAATGAGAGAAGGAAAAGATTTCCAGACATCAGCTCACCTTGGAATAGTCTCTGTTTCTACCTCTCTGAGTAGACTGGGTGAACCTTGAGTAGAGACCCGTAATGTTGGGATAAAAAGTCAATCCGATTCTGTAGGAGAGGAGCCACAGGGGCTGGCCTGGAGAGTGGTCACTGCCTCCCCATCAGACACATTGTGTCTCTTGCTTTATGATTTGGATCTGCCAGGTCCCCTTAAATCTCACTGACTTGGGGCCATTCTACCTCTTTAAGGTGACCCTCTGTCTCTCTGTTTGCTCTCTTAGGTGTGGATGTCTAAGCTCTTGGAGACAGCTTTGGTTTTCCTATTTTACACGCTTGCTGGGCTTCCTAGGACTCCAGGGACCAAGTGCACAGTTAGGGGTTAAGACCTGTTGTTCCTGAAATAAGCCCCACCTGCAGAGTGGGTGAAATTCCAGCACCCAACCCAGACCCACCTCCAGATCAAGGGAGCCGTGAACCCCAAAGTGTGCCACTAGCTTGCAGTCTTCTAGGTCCCACCGACCGTAAGGCTCCTCAGCACGTCGCTGGGAAGTGGCTTTTGGCCCAGGCTCTGATGTGGAGCACAGATGGCCTGGCCTGCGGTAGAAACCCTCTCTCGGAACCACACCTCCTGCTGTGGGCTGAGCTTCCTTGCTGACTCATGTGTTCCCATCCCCAGTTCTACACCCGTCATTGGGCAAGATTGTCTTCCTTCCCATACCTGTACCTCACTCCACAGCTGAGGACTGTCTGTTCCCAACAGCTCCTCCTTGCAGTCACTGCTCTTCCTGGTGTGACCTGCCTTCTTCTACCTGTCCAGCCGCACCATGCTTCTGAAAGGGCATCCATCACAGCCACACCCGCAGACTGATGTTCCACTCGGGCATTTTCATACCCTTTCACAGCATGATGGTCTAGGCCCCCAAACAGGCATTAGTCCCTCAGTCCCACAAGGCCGTTTCAATGTTCACCTCCACAGCAAGGCACAGAAGCCAACAAAGGGCCATGCTGCATCTCCTTAAGGAGCTCAGCTTCCTTGTCGGCCACTTTCCTGAGAAAGGAGATTGCTACCCCAGAGGTGTCCCTGCCTCCCAGCAGACTAGCTGGGAGCCCCGGATTTCCTCCAGATTTCAACCCTTCCCACAGTGCAGGGAGCAGGCCAGGCAGCAGAGGCCACTGAGTTCCCTGGGTGTGTGCGGTGCAGTCCCACAGGGCCCCAAGCTTGATTTTAATGCTCTGCTGCAGCAGTCTTGAGATACTGAATAATTTTGAACTAGAGGCCCTGCCTTTTCATTTTACACTGGGCTCCAGGAATTACATAGCCAGTGTTGACCACAGGTTCCATGGGCCACCTCAGCAGAGCCCGCTCCCCCTGCCATGTGTAGGGACACAAACACCAGTGGAGAAGCCTCCTCCCCTCCCCTCTCCAGCTCCCGGATCAGAGAGGTTTACTTGGCAAGTAAGATGGAGAGGCCATCTCTCCAGCCCCTTTATTTTTAAGACAAAGTAAGAGGCCCAGGTAGGTGAAGTTACATATCCAAGCTCACACCCACAGGGCCCGGTCTAGAACTGTATCTCCATGTCTGCCTGTGAGGACGGAGGAAGAGAGTCCACAGTTTCCTTTCTTTTTTTTTTTTTCTGTGTCATTTACTAGCCAATGAAATATTCTAGCTTAGTCTGGGTTCTATATTTTCCTAGACTTTTTTTTTTTTTAACTAAAAAGCAGCTAATTTACTAGTCAGAAACTCCAATGAGGCCCTACAGGATCATTCTGTCATTATTTCAGGCCATTACATGTTTCCAGGTCCAAACTTGAATTCCCCACTGACTCAGGCAGGTTTGGTGCCCTACTGACACTATGTATTTTTCAAAGAATGCTCCCACAATAGTTCATGTACTCTGAATGTTATAATTAAGAAGAGCAGAGTTGGTCTTATGTATAGACTAAGCATATAGGACCAAGTGGTTAGTAATTTAAGAAGTGCCCCCAGAAAGGTGTTTTTGCTGCACTGGAGAGAATATGAACTTTGGAATCAGGCAGCCCAGGGGTTTGAATGCTTGGTCTGCACTCACTGACTCATGGTCCCTGAGAAGGTCACTTAATCCCTTTTAGTCTCAGCCTTTTCACCTGGAGAATGGGAATAATAATATACGATATACTGGGGGGCGTTATGAGAGTAAAGGTATCAAATAGACAGTAAGAGTTCAGTGAACGTCCCCTTCCCAGAGATCCCTGCTAGCCTGGGCGTTCCTGTGGCCCCAAATTGTACTGTTAGAGAAACATCCTCCTGGGATAAGGCAGTGTCCCAGAGCCCTGGTTCAAAGTTAAACATCACTAAATGTAACAGGTTAAGGTGATAAGCCCTTATCTGTCACTAACACCCAGGCCAGAATCTTGCATCTGACGTGGGGGCAGAGAGCTCTGCTCCTCTGTCTCCCACACAGTGGTGGCTCAATCTATGGTTGTTAGCGGAAAGAACAGAACATTGTTCAGGAAAGTGATGATAAGGGGAAAGGTCAGAGGAGAGAGACCGCACCTAAGTCAAGGGCGTTCCCTCAGGGAGGCTGTGACTAAGGGTGTTGGGACAAGAGGATTAGAGAGTTGAGCTCAAAGGTAGAAGAAAATGTCCTCTCCCACTGAATTGGTTGTTTACAACTTTACTTGGTTCAAAGTATAAAAAGCTACAGGATGAAGAATAACCTTTTAAGCACGTAAAGCACATTAAAGATCAAACCCTGGACAGGAAGGAAACAGTTATTTTTGATGCAAATAACTAATATAGAATCAAACGCAAACACGAGAAATAAACTTTCAAAAAGGAAAATGGCAACTGTAATACCAAATCATTAGAAACCCGCACCCTCTACATAGATGTGACTATTTTGCCTTTTAAATTATTCTTACAGCCTGTACGGGGTCAAAGTTCTCTTTTTACAGTGGAAAGACTTTTAATTTCATGTCATCACGACATCCAAAAAGCATCACAGTGGCCCAACCAACCCCAGATGATTGAGCCTAATTTACTTGATGAATGCTGAAAACAACTATCAACATGATTAAAACAAAATCTATTCATGTGCCTCAAAAGTAAGTTGGAAAAAAAAATCTACTTTAAAATTGCTGATGACTGCTTAAGGGGTATGAGGCTTCCTTTTGGGGTGATGAAATAAATGTTCTGTGACTAGGTAGCAGTGGTAGATGCACAGTGTTATAAATTTACTAAGTGCCACTGAGATGAACACTTTGAAATGGTTGAATGATGAATTTTACTTTATGTGTAATAAAGTACACATAAAGCCACAATAAGTAAAATTGATAATGAAATTACTTGCCATAAAATGCTGTATTTTGGGGACCCTTGATCATATTTTTGTTTGAACACTTAGGTATTGTTCTCAAGCTTTTTAAAAAATGTATTATTGATAAAAGTTTCTGGATGGTAAACATTTAAAAATTACAATGCTTTCCTCCACTTCAATCCCCACACATGATATTCCCCAATGTCTTTTTTTAAACTCAGATCCCAATGAAATGAGCTTAACTGAATCAAATTTTTTTCAGCATTATCGGAAATACCATTCCTCAAAATTGCTCTTTACTCCATGAAAATATCTTTGCTTTTAGCTATAGAAATGAATGCCCAAATGGGTGACAGTATTATATTGTGCCATGTAGACACAGTCAATTCATTTTTCCCCATTAAGTTTAATTTTTAAAAGAACATGCTTAAATTCTTAAAATATTCCTTTTCTAGAAGTACATCGGATTACCTTTTTTAGAATTTTCTGAAAATGATTAGAATTAATTATTTGTCATTTGGTCTTACAAATTTGAGAATCATCAGTTTCACACAATAATTTTCATGCTGGCAGAGGAGAGACTGTAAACATTGCAAAACTCTAGCTGTCATTCAGCACCTAGTTAGAACAATGAGCAAATCAGAGCCGAGCACAGTGACAGGATTTAATAACATGACTTCGGGGCGCTCTTCCAAACCCAAGAGCCCGTGTCATCTGTGGAGGCAAGAGACCCCTTTAACTTCTGTGCGTTTCACAACCTGCTTTCACATAGTTTTAGGAAGACACTTCCCTTGACCCCAGCCCCTCCCAGCTGTGTGGGTGGTGGGAGAAAGGACCAGAAGAGGAAGGAAAATGCTGCATCCCTACAGGCCCCTAAAATCAGGGACTGGGAGAGCCCGGCAATGTCTGCTGTGACATCAGGGGGCAGATCCTCTAAGACCTCTGTGCAGCTAGTGCAGCCTAGTTTCTTGCCATCTCATCGGCGTCAAGGTAGTACACCCCACGCCTAAGTGCGAGGATTTTTTTGGAAAGGATTCGGGGTATTCGTAAGATCATCCCTACTCCTGGTTGTGTCAAGTCAGCCCAGTTTCTGTCTGCTTATAACCCAGATCAGCGGTTCAGGCATGCCAAAGCTACCACAAAATATTTGCAGATCTCGGTAGGAAAGAAAGAAAGAAATGGTAGAGCGTCTGAAGAAACTTGCAAATTACTTTCTCTGGTTAATAAGTGGTTAGTAGGACAGGCCTCAAGATGCTCGTGTGTGAGGTTCATATATGCCCCCACCCCAGGACTCAGGTGGCCTTTCTGACGAGGGTGATGAGATGGGTGCCTGGGGCTAAGTGCCCAGGTCTCCCTGCAGCTGAGTTCAGCCACTCTACTTCTGAGCATATTCTGGACCCCAGAGAGACCCTACCACATCCCTTCCTGTCACTTGCATGCACTGCCCTTTCTCTTTCCCCCTCCTCCTGCCATCTGTCCCTTCCTCTTTTTGCTCTGTCCCTCTGTAAAGCCTGAAGCAGGCCCCTAAGAGCCCAACAACCCTCTAGCAACAAGTCTGACTTTGGGGACAAGCAGCAGGGCAGTGATGGGGGCACATGTGTCCCCAGTCAAAACCACTTGGCTGGTAGAGGGATTGGGTGCCTTCTCCAGGGACAGAGAGGAAGGTGCCCAACGAGGCACCTGGTGAAGCTGGTCATCCACCGTGGTGAGGGATCAGCACACACCATCCAGGGGTGGCTGGGAGCACACGTTCTGGAGTCAGAAGGCCCAATTTTGAATCCCAGCTCTGTCATTTATTAGGTGTGGGATCTGGGGTGAATTACTTCTCTGAGCACTTTCTCACTACAAAAATAGGGATAATCACAACAATGTGAATATACAATGTGCAAATACACCACTGAACTCTATACTTAAAAATGGTTACAATCATAAATTTTGTTATGGAGGGTTTTTTTTCCCCACAATTTTTAAAATGGGGATCATCAATAGGACCCCTATCTCATAGGGCTGCCAGGGTTAAATGAGCTAATGCACGTGAAGCACTCGGCACACAACTCGTGCTCAGTGGGTGCTGCGTTCTCTGCTGCAGGCATTGATGATCCAAGCCTGACCCCTGGCTTGGACTACAACCGTGGCTCTGGCTGTGGCATAAGAAGTCAGAAGGCGTGATCTCTGCCATGGAAAAGCTGGCCCTCCAGCAGGAGACTCGGGCCATGTGCGGAAAGGGAAGGAGCAGGGTGTGAGGGGAAGACTGGAATATTCTTAATAATTAATCTCAGGGAGACATCAGAACTTCCCTGGAATTTAGTGTCCTCCGTTCCAAGAGGAGGTTGACCCAGGATGTTCCTCAAGTCTCTCTAACCACCAAACCTCTGTTAACTACCTCAATGACAAGCAGAACTAGGAGCTGGGATTTCAGAGCTGTGTCATCTGAGACCAGCACTGGGACCTCCTGAGCCTCAGTATCTATGTCTGTGAATGGGGCTGGGGGAGCTACCTCACCCTGGGGAGGCCTCTCGGGTTAGCACACCATGGCAGGGGCTGCCAAAACTTCAGTGCCAGCTCCATGGTGGACTTGCTCTCCAGAAGGAAGTGGCTTCGGCTGCTGAATTTGCAAATCTAAATATAACACCAGTAATGCCACAGGAAGGCTGGTCTGGAGGAAATAGGGCATAAGGAAGCTGGGCTGGGACTAGAAGAGGCTGTGGGAAGGGCGGAGGAGGGACGCTGGCGACAGGACAAGGTCTGCTGCGTGCAAAGAACAGAATGGTCACTAAAGTGGCATTCTGGTCCAAAATGATGGTCGGTAGCCAGAGACTTCACTTTTGAGACAGAAATTACCCGAAAGGAAGATATTTTGTGTGAATCAGAGAATCCTCGTGTCTGTCTCTCTCTGTCCCCTGGCCTGACATAGGTCAGGGGTTTCTGCCATGTGATACTGTAACGCCGTGTGTGGAAGGGACCTCTCTCCTGCATTACCGAAAGCAGGGCTTGTGTTCAGGGTAGTTCTGGATCCGTACAGGCCCTGTTCAGTCTGCACTCACTGAATATTTGTGGAATAAATAAGACAAGTATACATCTTGTATAAAACATATAATAAACTTTAAAGGGGAGCCCCCCAAATCAGTAAATCAAATATCATTTTCATGTAATACTTTATATCAAAATTAATGCAAAAAATGCCACAATGAACAAAATATTGGCATTTTAAATGAAAACAGGGCCAGGGAGGCTGAGTAATTTTGCCTCAGGCCCTCATATGGTAAGCACAGCCCTCCCAGCAAAGTCCCCTTTGAGAGCTGTTGGCCTTGTGGCCATCAGTTCTTCCCTCTGTTCAGCTGAGGCCCTTAATAACTCCTAATGTTATCCCACTGTTTTGGGGATCCCACTGCTGTGGGCCTGGGCCCAGGCCCAAGAGAACTGCCTTCCTACTGGTCTCCCAGCCACCAGTGTCCCCATGCCCAGGCCTTCCTCCGTTCTTCCACCCTAATCAGGACACACCTTTGAGTAAAGATTTTGAAAGATTTCCCGCTGCCTGTAAACCCCACCTCCTTGGTCTGACTAACAAGGCCCCTGATTGCCTATCTCTTCCCTCCCCAGCCTCATCTTTGATCACACCCTTCCCCCATACTCCCAATTCCTGACACTCATAGCTTCTCACTAGACTGCAAATATCCCAGTTTCACCTCTGAGCCTTTGCATTTGCTATTCCCGCTACCTAGCTGCTGTTCCTCACTCTTTTGTCTGGTGAATTTCTATTTTCCCATCAGGATCCAGCAACTAGGTCACTTTGTCTTCAAACCTCAAACCAGTCACTCCCTTCTTAGGGTCCTCACAACTCTCTGATCCTCCTTGTTCCCAGCAAAGAATTGTGAGTAGTTTTCACTTGTTACCTATCTGATTCACATGAGTTTCTTTAAATTAGCTTGTATTGCTTTCATAAACTGAACAAACAAGACTATTTTCAGTTGAGGACAAAAACCAGTTTAAGATATGAGATCCAAAAGATGTCATATGAGCCAAATAATAGTTCAAAAATTGCTATTAGCATTGGAGATTAAATGACTGATAAGTAGTAATGCCTGGGTGCTATGAATTCAAGATATATAGAAATGAAATTTAGAGCTACAAAATACCTACACGTCATGCAATTCAATCTCCTCCTTCCACAGAGGCAAAATTAAGTGATGACAAGCATCAGTCAGATTTGCATAGCCAGGAAGCTGCAGAGATTAGAGTAGAACCTGCTTCTCTGGACTCTCAATCCAGTGCTCTTTCCCTAAGTGGCTTCCCTTCCTGAACCCAAGAAATGACCTGGAAGGGGGAAGGAATGACCTGAGCTGGGTCTTGGGCTGGTGGGATGGAATGGGAACAACTGTGGGTTCTTAAGAGTAGGTTAATTATGTCTAAAGTTGATTGGGTTCAGGTTTTGAAGGCCTTTGAATGCCAAGCTAATGAGTTTGGACTTTTTCCTGCAAGAAATAGGGAGGCATCAAGGACTGTTCATGAGTAGAGTGAAGTGATAAAAGGAGCAATTTAAGAAAATGAATTTGGGGAAGGGGAGAGGCTGAAGGTAGGGAGGTGAGATGACATAGTCCACTGTCCATGGATCACAATGGCTGTATCTGAAGGAGTGGACAGGAGGTGTAGAGATGGGTAAGATTCATCTAAAGATGAATTGATGCAACCGGTGACAGGAGATGAAGAGTCAGAGAGAGAAAAAAGGTCAAAGAAATCTCCGAACTTTCAAGCTTGACAATCCAAGAACACCAGATTACAAGGTTATTTTCTTCTTTTGCTTACACAGATTGAGATTTTCTATAATGTATTAAAATAACAAAATAAAATGTACTATAAAGATGAAAAGCAGCATCTGAAAAAGAAATGTAGACTCAAGAACGTGAGATCATTTAAACTCCTGATAAAGGAGGAAGTCAGCTAAAGAATCAGCAGACCTAGTGATGATCGTTACACTTTTAAAAATCCATTCATAGCACAAAGTAGTTAAGAGACCGGATGTTTACCCTCTGTACATACACCAAAGAAACTATTAGAGTGATTGCTACTCCAGATTGACCTCAGAAACATAAAAATTGGAGACTCCAGGCCAGTTGTGAGGAGAGCATAGGTCGATATTCTAAGAGCAGCCACTCAAGTAGGTGTAGGTAATTGACAAGCAGTGACCCGGGTAGTTCTGGGAGTTCAGAGTGAGACTGAATAACTCTCGGCCAAGACAAAAAGCCAGGCTTGATTCAGTAGACACTGGGGAGCTGCTGCAGGCCCTTGAGGAGGGAGTGGCCTGGTGAAAGCTGGGGTTTTAGAAACATCAGTTGAAGAGGCCCCAACAACCTTCCTAGTGTGAATTGGAAGGGTACGCTGCCGGAGGCAGCTTTTTCCTGGTGTAAAGGGGAAGCCATAGGCTTGGATCTCGGCTGTGGGAGAAGGACCGGCCCTGAGATACTGAAAGGATGAAACTCCAGAACTGGACTCGAGGTTAAGATGTGGGCATGCGGGAAGAGGAAGGATCTGCCTGATCTTTTTGTTTGCAAAGAGTTGCTTGAATACGAAACCCTCTTTAATCCATTCCTAAATCCAGATTAAATAGGGATTTTCTCAGGTCAACACTGCTTTACATTCCACCTTTTCTGGAAAAACAGAGTGAAAAAAAATGTACTAAAACCTGCCTTTTCATGGTCCTCTGTGAGTGCACTGAGGAGCTAAAATGAAAGCAAGATGTTTTCTGATTTTTTTTTCACTAAACTTAAAAAAATACTTCTTGCAGATGATACCATCTTTTAAATCATCTCCTGTATTTAATAAAAATTATTGGAAAGGTATTTTGTACAATATGAATTTTCCTGGGCTAGTCTTTGTTGATCTGGCCATATGCAGCTATATTCCTTGTGCCCCTCGGCCCTGGTGGAGCTCTGCATCCCACCAATTCATCCTTCCGTGGCTTGTTCTTTTCCTCCATGTACCTGGGGCTGTTCTCAGCCTGCAGACACCTTTCTGATGGGCAGTCAGCATCTGTGGGTTCCTCTCCAACCTGTACTCTCTTAGCCAGCAGGTCTTCCCTGAAGCATCTACAAAGATCTATCCAAATGATGCTGCCAGTGCTTCTCAGCCTTGGCCTCACACTGGAATGACCTGGGAGCCAATGGTCTAGCAGGGAGACCTGGATCTGAGGATTATTAAAAGCTCCCCAAGTGATTCTAACGTGTAGCCAAAGTCAAGAGCGCTTCTCCAGCCTAACTTTTCTTTCAAGAAGATGTACAGAGACTGCTCACTGATGAAAGCTTTTAATTTCAATTCAGAGAATACTCATTGAGGAAGGCTGGGCTCCTGGAGTCCAAGTCCCTGCTCCGACGCCAGGCTGCCTGGGAACAGGAAGCAGGCAGACAAGGAGGAGCTCTGTGCCCGACTTGTACCGATCTGAGCACAGGTGAAGGGAAAGCCTGCTCATCAGAACCCACAGCTGATTCTTTCTGCTCTTTTCCCCTATTGAAAGCAGACATCACAACATTGCCTTAAATTTCCTGTTTGCCCGTGTGTTCCTCTCCTGGGGAGAGAGTCTGGGTAAGACTTTGGCACCCGGGTATGGAGTAAAGAGTAATAGATGCCGTTAAAGATATTTCGGGCAATAGAGGGCAGGTGAGAAGATACTCTGAAGGTTGGCAAGTCCTCTCTTTCGTTTTGCAATTAAGCCTGGCCTAGAAGGCGATAAATCTGCCCTGGCCCTTTAAAAAGTCCAGCAGTCTGAAGTTTTTATCTCTTAATTTAATTTTATCTCAGCAAGCACATCAGTTTTACTTGTACTAAACTTAGTGTTGCTTAAAATGCTGTCTCCTTACACTTGGATACAGATGACTGTATGGAAGCATTTATCAGTACTAAAGGCCCCTTAAGAACCCAAAGTGTATCCAGCGCTGCTTCTTACCAGCACTCACTTCTCCTGGTCTCCTCAGGTCTGGTCTGGTCATCTCTCCCTCCGCTCAAGCACAGAGGGCCTGAGATCTCACTGCTTCCTGTCACACCCACCTGGGTCAGAGTTTCAGTTAAAGACCCTTCAGTTCGCAGGGGGAGGAAAGGTGAGGTAAAGACTAGCTGGCTAAGCAGATAAAGCCTAAGGATGGTGCTTACTTAGGAAAATATTCAAGATATAGGTAGAGGATGCAGACTACAAAATGCAAGTATGATCTTAATTGTGTAAAATCTATACATATTATACATGTGTAGTAAAAACTTGGAAGGCTGTTAAATTAAATGTTAAAAGTGGGGGTTTAGACTTAAGAATGACATTTTGAGTATTATTTTCAAATTTTGATACAATGAACATCTATTGCATACAGCTGCCATTACAGTGTCATACAAAATAATTCCACTGCCCTAAAAATCCCATTCCACCTGTTCATCTTTCCTTCCCTCTTCCCAAACTCCTGACAACAACTGATCTTTTTTACTGTCTCCGTAGTTTTGCCTTTTCCAGATTCCACTTGGAATCATACAGTATGTAGCCTTTTCAGATTGGGCTCTTTTACTTAGCATATATTTGGGCTCTTTTACTTAGCATATATTACATTTTTAATCAGAAATCATCAGAAACTTGAAACTGTACAACCCATACTACCAGCCATTACTTATCTATGACTCCAAAAAAGAAAACAAAAAGAGTGGCTATCCTTTGCCATTCAAATTATAGGACCCCGTCCCACCTTCACAGACTTCCTGCCCCCAGGATTCTGGGAGTCCTGGGCTGCTCACACCTCCCACTCTGGCTCTCGCTTGTCTCCAGATCCATTCACTAGCCTTCTTGGAGCCATTTTGGTGCAGATGGTTTGGCGCATCCTCTAGGTTCCATCTGGATTTCTTTGGCCACAAACCCATCCCTTATTTCCCCACAATCCTAACAGAGTTATGAATGCATAATAAGACTTCACTGGAATTTGAGGAATAACAGAAGGGAAGTACAACACAGAGAGTGATTTATATTTGCTGCTGGACAAGGCTTCCCTCAGTGTCCTTGCCCGTTCTTCAGGTCCTCCCTGGTTTGCTTCCAGCCAGAAACCACTTCAAGTGCCAGCTCACCTCTGCACTATGAGATTCCTTCAAGAGGTCAACTCAATCTGTAGTCTAGGGACCAGCACCAGAAGGTCCCAGGAAGGCAAGAAACATCCCGGTACCAGAGCCCAAGACCTGCCTACCACATCCTCATTTTCCTCACTTCCAGTTTCTGGACTGGAGTCTTTGCAGGATGAGTGACAGTGAGGACAACCCATCCCCCACAGACAGGGCTATGGTTGTGTCTTAGACCCAACGCCACCACATTCCGTGTTACTCTGTTTTCAAGCATCATATTAGGAACAGCAAAATCCCAGCCATGGCGCTCTGTTCGGTGCAGGTCCACTTACTTTTTGATTACTGCACAATGTGAGGAGCATGTCCTTCCTGCAGCCCCTTCATCTCCACTCTGCAGCTGATGTGAAGTATGGCTCAAGAAGGAAGTATGTGACTATAAGATAAATAAAAATAGACAGGCACAAGGTAGTCTAAATCCACACAGAGAAAAATCAAGTCCCATAAAGAAGTGACAGTGTAGTAAAGCACACATCCAAATTGTGTTACCAAACTGACCACTCAGCTTCTCTGTCTGAAACTTTGCACTTGGGTTAACGAGGATTTTAATGTTCCCCAAGCAGGTATTTGCTTTACTTGGCACAACTAAAAGGCCTGCAGTGGGAAAAAGGTATGATCTATCAAAGGGTGGTCTCCTGACTGGTGGAGTCAGCATCACCTGGGAACTTACTAGAAATGCAAATTCTCCAATCCTTCTGCAGACCTATGCAATCAGAAACTCTGGGGGTGTTGTGAAACTCTGGGTTTCAGTGGCACTCCTGGTGATTCCGGTACAGTTCACTGTGAGAACCAGTGGTCTGTCAGATTCTAAAGTAAGCTGCTTCTCTTTGAAGGCAAAAAACTGCTGGTAACCTTCAAATGATGATTTTTTTTTCTCTCTCAGGACATCATGGGATCTAAATGTACTGAGATTCTGGCCTAGCCAGGGCCACACTAATACAGTGTGTTTTTAATTAAATAGGTTCATTGATATTAACTCAAAAGCTTGAAAAAAATGTTAAACAATGGCGAAGGAGAGAATATAAAATTTGACTTGGTTTATACAAAGAATAATTATAATTATCTCTATGACCTATTCACCATTTTTAAGTGACAAAATACTATACTGCTTTAAAATTATGCATAAAATTATTTATGTATTAGTATCATTTTAAAACATGTTAGATAGGCTTTGTTCTTTGTTTTATTTTGTTACACGTACATGGCTGGCTTTCACAACTTTAAAAAATTCGAACATTGTAATCCTATTATCCTTCTCCCAATCATGGAAGGATATCTCCAAAAGGAGTAATCAAAGTGAAGCTACTTTATGCCTTACCTATTTTCACCTACACACAACTTATCACAGTAAGGCAGCTGACGTATAACCTGAGAGCAGCCTCTCCTGGAACAATCAAGTTGCACCTTTCTTTGCTACTGCATATGCTTTAAGTTGTAGTAGAGAAAAAAGTGCTCCAAGATGGAGCAGATGGTACTAGAGGGCAGCAAAAGCTGTTCATCACACAGTCTATGAAGAGTTGATAAAATGAGCTGAGAGCATCACCACATCTTCTAGGTTTGGGGGACACTGAGTCGTACCAGGTAACATAAGTTTGGCAGCCATAACTGAGCAGTCTGTGGACATGGGGATTTGTGTGAATGAGATGCAGAGGGAGGAGAAAATTTTTTAACACAAAATGTATAGTCTATGAAACAAGTCAACAATTTAGTATAACTATAGATTCTAATTATAATTATTTTAATAATCTATAATTAAAACTAATTAGGACATGCCAAGAAGCATTGAATACCAGGCTGAACACATGAGAAAATTACATCAAACTTTTTTTGCAATGATTTACATCTTTATATCTGCACCTACAGCGAAGTTGCTTATGCATATCAGCCCCTGGCACCCTGTTACGCTGCATGTGTCTCCCTCTTGACTAACTTCTGGTCGGGTCCTTCACTCTGGCTCATTTTGCTCTTCAACCTGGTTAGGTATTAACTTAGGCCAGACATTCCATTCAATTACAGTCAGCTTATAACCAGAGTTGCCCTCTGCTCTCCACTTGAAATTACTGAACCCATTCCAGTCAATCCATTTCAAGCTCTCTCTCTGTGTCTCTTCCTCTCTACTCCCAGACCTCCTATCTCTCATTTTCCCTCATTCCTCCATCTCACAGATTCTCCATAGTTCCTCAGGAAAAGGAGCAAGGAGGTTGCGTAGGATATACGTGAGCAAATCTAGAGTACTGCATGGTTCTCAGGCAACTCGAGGGTCCAGTTCGAGGGACCCTCTATGCTCTCCGATGGGCCAGGTGGTCCTCTTCTCTCTCATCCATCCTCTTCTCTCTGCTGCTGAGCCTGGTGCTTTGCTGAGTTCTCACACTTATGGGAATCAATATGCCTAGCTTCCCTAGTTGGGGATATAAAATGTGGTCTCATTTCCTTTGCTACCCAAACTATGACTTGGCACTGACCTCCCCACATTCAAGCTTTTGCCCTTCAGCGAGTCCCCCAGTTATGTAGATAATTCCCCAAGATGCAGCCTTAAAGATGTCATGAAAGAAGTGTCTCCTATCTTTCTACTCCACCCTCCAGCCTGTCCTCCCCTCCCTTTGCGCTCCACCCCTCCATGCCTGTGGAATATACCCTACCACAAGCCAGGCCAAGGCTGGGTGGCAGATCCTGACAGGGTGCTACTGAAGATTCAGGGACAATGGAGAGACGTTAGCTTGTTGAAAATGGCTATGTGGATGGCTCTTCTCAGAGCGGAGGTGCAGGCCCATTCTCAGGTTCAGGGACTCCCCACCACTGAGACCCCCATTCAGGTTCGTCTGTGCTCTTCAGGCCTCCAGGTCATCACAGTCATTAGACCTGGAAGGGAAAAGCACTCCTCCAAATCCCGAGTCTAAATTCCCATTTCTTGTTTGATAATCTCCCTTTTCCTAAGATGTTGAGAGTAGGAACGTGTATTCCCTACACAGTAAATCTCCCACCACCTCCTTGGTGCCCAGGGGCCCTCCGGAAACAACCACAGCAGAACATCAGCATAGGAGAGTTACTCAGCCTTGAATTAACACTTAGTAGAGGACGTCAGCACGCCAAGCCAGGCGGAGTTCCTCTGACAAGCTGTCCTCTCTCTCATCCTCTCAACTGCTCCATCGCTACACCAAAAAGCTTCGCAGCATATGCACTGTAAATCCTTACATAACCCAAGAAAATATTTCTCCCAGATTCCAGCCAACAGGATTTCCTAGACCTGTGTTAAGCTTAATTGTGCACCACTATTCATATTAGCTAACAGAAGGCCTAGCTCCCAGAGTCAGAGAAATCTGCCTTTTGTAATTTAAAAAAAATCCATTTTCCCCAAGAACAATGGCTATATACAAGCTTTCATTTCATTAACTGAAGGGCTCAATCAAGTAGTTCTCTCAGAACAAAGGAAAGGCTTGCCTGAAAGGTAAATTCAAATGTTACTCTTTCAAGGCAGAACCATGTGAAATTTTATTTAGATATATTTTAAGTTAGAAAATTATTATGAAGAAAATAAAACATGGTCCTATACTCTGACCCTTTTTCTAATTTGTGAACTTTTTTAACTTCAGTTGGCTTTGAGAACAACCATTTAACAACTTCTTGCACATTTTTATAAAAATTTACGTACATATCAGCACAAAACACAGATCATATGCACATTCTGAATTTTCCTTTCTTCTTTCTTTCTTTTCTTTCTCCTCATTCTACATTTTCATTTACCTTAATAATATCTCTTGAGGATTTTTACATGTCAGCCATACAAATGTATGTTTCTTTTTATTTTTTAAGGTCTGTTGTATTCCATTCATGGCTTTATCAAAGTTTATTTAACTAGTTCCCTTTAAATGATAAATGGGCATTTAGGTTGTTTCCAGGTATTTTAATGGGAGAGGCAGGAAAGAATAGGGTTATTACATAAAACTCTGGAATAAACTTGCTGATATGTATCTATCTGTGTAGTTTTGTGACTATGTTCATAAGGTAAATTCCTAGCAGTGGAATTTCTGGGTCAAAAGGCATGGAGGTTTTAAATTTTGGCGGATATTGATTGTAATAATTAACACTCCCAAGAGTATCTATATTTGCTTACTCTTGCCAACCCTGGGGATTATTACGCTTATTAAGTTTTGCCAGTCTGATAGGCAGAACATGATATCTCACTGCTGTTTCTATTAGAGTTTTAGAGCTCTTTAGATATAAGTGATGGTAAATAACTTTTCGTTAGTCTGTTGGCCACTTGTGTTTTTTTCTGTTAGCTATGTGTTCACATCTTTTGCTCATTTTCGTATTGAATTGTTTAAACATTTTTTTACTGAGTTGTAAGATTTCTTTGTTAGTCAAAACATGTAGTTATTATTATTACTATTATTATTACTATTATTATTATTATTATTAATGTGTCACAAATATTTCTTCCAGCATGTCATTTATCTTTTGATTTTGTTCCTATTACCTTTCTGCAAAAGTTTCAATATCTATGCAATCACATTCATTCATTATTTTCTTTATGGCTTCTGTGTATGTGCAATTTTTAAGCAACAATTTTTCCTGATTCTACCTAGTAAAGTTAACCAAAAAAAAAATCTTGTGCTTGATTTCAGTGTATATTGTTTCCTTCATTGTAGCTCCATCTTTGCAATGTTGATGCTCAGAGGACAATAAGTGATAAACAGTGAGGCTATGATAGATTAGAATGCTTTTGCTTCACATGTCTTCTCATAATACACTGGGAATTGGAATTCCTCTTACATCCTGAGACTGACCCACACATCCAATAGACGGGGTCATGGCCCAGTGACCACACTCCTTAGAGAATCAGTCACACTTTCCCTCTACTCAAGTAGAAGATAGTCAACCTAATTAAAAACAAAATAATTCATGCTATTTGGGGGTTTTATTGCAGGATTTTTTTCCTTCTTTTTTTGTGGTTCAAGAAGGATAGGAGACTTTTTTTTAAATCTACCTTATTAATATTTGATGTTTAATTTCATTTCTTACAGGCAGCTTCAAAAGATGGTCCATGATATTAAGAACAATGAAGGTGGAATAATGAACAAAATCAAAAAGTAAGTTAGATGCCATAGTACTAATGTAAGCACTTCTTTAGGTAAATGACATCTCATGTCAGCCTGTGCTGCATGGAAGAAAGCAAAGCTCTTTGTTACCTGAACGCAGAATTGCAACCTCTTCAGCACATGACCCTTTCTTGCTCATGACTAGAGTCATGGTGGTCAGACCCACATACAGGAAACATGGTGAGTGAGTGGACGGTACTCAGGTACTTTGCTTTTCCCTCTCACTGCAGGAAAGGTGAGCTATGCCATTCAAGGTGCCTAGCAAACATCAAAAAAGATGTTTACAGAAACAGGACAATCATTTAGCTAAGGGCCACCAGGACATGCTTAGAGAAATCCAAAAGAGATATACCAGGACATAGCCTGTCTTCTTTAGGATGCCACACCTGTTTTCCATATTTTGATTTCTGCTTTTTCAAATATGGCCTTAAAATTGTGTTTTCAATTGGCACTTGGAGAGGGGAAGTAAGAATTCCTTTTTTTTTTTTCCATTGGAAGGAGGGTAATTATGTTTACTTATTCACTTATTCTTAGAGGAAGTACTGGGGATGGAACCCAGCACCTCATGCACGCTAAGCATGCACTCTACCACTTGAGCTATACCCTCCCCATCAAGAATTCCAAATCTTCCTGCACACCAAAAAAAAAATTCTCAAATTTTATTTTAAGAGAATAGAAATTATACATACCTGCATTTGCCACTCAAAATTTAAGTCAAGAGGAAAGGGAAAATGGTATTCTGTTAAGTCTTTAAGGTTTTTTGTTTTTGTTTTTGTTTCTAATAAAAGTTGTACAGATTCATCAGGAAAGAAAATTAAATAGTTCAGAATTGTATAAAGTCAAAATCTCCCACTTTTTCATATCCCAATCCCAACCTACTCCCCAGAAATGGACACTGTCATGAGTGAATTTAGCATATATATCTATATGTGCATGTTTACTCACACACATACACACACACACTGACGTAGATATAGTACACACCTACATATGTATTATTTTCATCATGAATGGCATCACAGTACATAAATATTCTACCTACTTGCTTTGTTTGTTGGTTTTACTTAATGCTATATCATGGACATGTTTCTTTGTTAGTATGTAAAAATAAACCATGTACCTTTAACCAACTATATATTGGTGGACATTTTTTAAATTGGGAGTGAGAGTTTAAGCTGGCACATTTTTGGAGGGTAGTCTGATAATATCACTCAAAATTTTGTGGTCATTTCTTTCAGTTTAACTGTCACAAATAATACTTCAATAAATATCCTTTGCAGACTTTGAATATACTAGAAAGCCAAATTCCTGAAATGAAATTTCTAGTTTCTGGGTGGGAGGATTTGTGCCCTTGAAATTATGATTGATATCACCAAATTGCTTTCCAAAAATTTTGTACCACCAATAGTATATAAAAGCTCATTTCCTTGTGCCTTCAGGACAGAGAATTTTCATTTTTTTGAGATCCATTTTAATGTAATCAAATTTATTCACTTTTTTCCTTTAGGGTTTTTTTTTAAACTCTTTTTTCTTTGAGGGGGGCAGGTAATGAGATTTGTTTCTTTCTTTATTATTATTATTATTATTATTATTATTATTATTATTATTATTATTATTATTATTTTAGTGGAGGTACTGGAGATTGAACCCAGGACCTTATGCATGCTGAGCATGCACTACCGCTGAGCTGTATACCCTCCTCCTGGTATCTCCTTTTTTTTTTTTTTTTTTTTTGGTCTTTGCTAAACTTAAGAGTAAGAAATCACTTTTCATGGGGTTTTTAGTCTGTAAAATATAAATGAGTCTCAATATGTGTAAGTGATCATCAGAAAATAGTTAAAATGGTCTGCTCATGGGACGGTGGTCATCACATAGAGGAGGAGAATTTGTCTTCATGTGTTCTGTCCTATGACTGGGAGAATTGTTTGATTGTTTTCATTTATTATTTCTGATACATATAGAATTGAAATGAGAGAGCCCTGCTAGTCATTGTTTTAATTACTAGTAATTCCAGATTAATTACCCCACAGTTGTGAATTTTACAATACACCAATTTTCTCAATAATGTGAAGTTTTGTATAAAATGTCTCTCTATTCCATAGCCAGTCAGACTTATAAGCAGCCATGGAGCTCAAATTTTTCCAGACAATTTCTATTTCATTCTGCCCATTATCTTCAAATGCACTTTTACTTGACAAACCATGTTTCTTCTCAGCTTAGAAAACACAGCTGCCACAGTCATGATCCAGGGTGAAGTCAGTGACCCTCTGGTCCTGAGTGCCCTGACTTTAAGCTCTTACTCATAACCAGGCAACAGGTGCTACCTTGAAAGGAGGAAGCATGGTTAAGCACACTGGTTTCCTAACACAAGACCGTGACAGAGTTGTCACTGGTTCACGGCCGAATGAGAAACTAAGGACCCTGAAGTGTTGGGGGTTGGCGTGCAGCTGTTGGCTGCTCAGTGAGGCCCAGATCACTGGTCTGTGTTCACTGACCAACAGTCCTTTCTTGAATCTGTCTTTTATCCTGAGATGATAACCTTCATACATTTGGGAGTATTAAAATATCCTTTCTTTCTTTCTTCTTTTTTTCTTTTTTTAAGTGATGGCAATAATGGGCAATCATTGGTTTGTGTTTTTTGAAATCTTACTGGTCCATGAACAGACCTGGTACCAGACCCAGTTTTTTTTTTTTTTCCTCCCTTCCTTTCAACACCTTGGACAATCTCTCTCTCTGGATCTCATCGTAGGTCTAATGACAATATCTTCCCAGCACACCCAGCTGGCTTGCTGAGAACTGAATGAAATAATAGACAGGAGAACCTGTGGGTAAACAAAATGCAGAATTTCTAGGCAAATAGAAGTATTCTTATTTTTGCAACATTACAATTCTTATAAGGCTTATTTTTTGTAATCAAATGTAAATTTCTGTACTTTTTTTCCAAAAAATGAAATATGTTTTGTACATAACAGTTACCTTATACACTGTGATATTTTAGTAAATGAAGTCTCCTGCTTTTTACACAGGTTTTATTTATATATATTTTAAATTTCACCAAGCAAATCATTCATAAGTAAAATGGGTAACTATTACTAAAAATAATACTTCACTGTAAACTTTGACATTTGAAATAATGGAAGGGGAAATGTTGTCAGACTTACAAAAAGCCTAAAAACTGGGATATGCTTTTAAAATGTAATTTTAGTGAGTGGGGAAGGATTGTGAATATTCAGCACATTTCATACACGTGTAAAGACAGTAAAGCGGTTTTGAGGGCGCCTGAGCAGTTCAGCTTCTACTCTAAATATCACAATCCCTAACCTGGAGACACTCACTGCTCACTTATTTGGCATTTTTTTTCACTAGTGCAAAAATAATTTCAGTACAACCTACAACTAAAATGCTCATTGTAGCTAATTTTTCCTATTATTTAAAATGTTTATTAAATTATTTATTAAAATAGAGTTCATCTTCTCTTACCTTCCTATCAATCAATCAACATTTATCTTCCTTGAACCTCTGAACTCAGAGCTTTTTGTATTCTGACCTCTCAGAGCTCCTTCACCTCCTGACTTCACCTTTGCCAAGTCACAGCCACACTGCACACTGGAGAGGTGGGGAGAGATGGGAAACCTCTGACTAATAGCGTCACTACATTTACAATGCATTTAGTCCAAAGGAAGCCATCATTCTATTAGTTAACTACCTGTTATCTCTATAGCTGTTAACATTATGGACCTTGACAACAGTCGTCCTGCCCACTGACCATTTGTCTAATTTGTTATCTATAGGCTGAAAGTTAAAGCACCTCCAAGTGTGCCTCGAAGGGACTATGCCTCAGGTAAGAGTATTTCTAAAATACTTGGACTCTTAACTAATCTAATGTTCATAATTACTTCTTGAAAGGAGAACAATGTTCTACTCATTTGAAAACAAAATGAGCCCATCCTAATTTTAAGAATGACCAAATCTATTAGGCATTGATTATAGTGGGTATGTAGTACTCCTTCAATCCATCCATTCACCCATCCACTCAACTATTTACCAATATGTATTAAGTGTCTTCTGTGTGCCAGGCACATACAAGGTCTTAGGTAGAAATACAGTGAAAATAAGATAGATCTAGTCCCCACCCTCACAGAATTTATAGTCTAGAAGGGAAAATAGATGGTGTTAAAGCAATTACAATTCAGTGTGTTGGGGAAGAACAAAGTTCTATGGAAATACACCACAACAGTATCTGATCTAATCTGAGGTGGAGGCTGTGGAGGAAGTGGGGAACGGAAGGCTTCCTAGATGAAGAATTGCTAAAATGGATATTTGATAGCCAGTGAGGTGGGGTAGGGGGTAGAACAGGTCATTGATGGCAAATAGTTACTCAGTTCTCTCAGAGTTTAGCCCCCAACCTCATTCGAACTAGGATCAACTTTGTCAGCAGAGAGGAGTTAGTCTTGAGATTAGCAGCATTTAGGGCAGTGGTGAGCCAAGTAAATTCCCCACCACATTTTCCTTTTCTAAAACAGATGTATTAGGAGGATAGGTCTAACATATCATTCTACTGGCTTAAACATAAAGATGTCCTGGACACGGACAGACCTATACAGCCCTCAGTGAAAACCACAGGGCTACGGACATCGATGAAGACTCTTCCTCTCCAGGGCAACAGCTAAAACCAAATCACAACCTTAACAGGTGATTACTATTTTGTTTTATTTTTTCTGTCACTGATTGCAATAGTAATAAATCAGATAGCTGTGTTCCTCTTGAACACTAATGAAATCATATCACATTGAGAAATGCTGACCAGCAAACCAAGCCTGGTCACTGACCCACTGGACCACTTTCCAGAACTCACTAGGTCACAGAATATTTATTGACCTCACATCGCCAGTCAGTCAGCAAATCTAGACAGTTAGGGGATTCCTTTGCAGTTTGGAACTAAAAAATAAAGACCCTGTCCTGATCTTTAAAAATCGAATTTGTCTATGGCCATACCACCCCGAAAGCACCTGTCCTTGTCTAAAATAAACCTAATCAAAAGTCAGTGAGAACAAACACATTCTTCCCTTTAAGTTATTTAAAAAAAGAAAAGAAATCAAAGCAGGCGACATCTGTTAAAAACCCAAAGATTTGATGGGAAAATTTGGACTCCTGGAGTCGCAGGCTTAAAAGGAGCCCTGAAGTCGGGTAGTCTAACATCCGATCCAATGCTTAAAGCCGCCCCACCACCATGTACCACTAACAAGGCCCACTTTCTGCTTGGGCACCTCCTGTGATGACCTCCCACGCCTGTCTGGTCCAGTCAGGGAGGGACAGCCCTGGCTAGACACAGATATGATCCACTTCCCTGTGGCTTCCTGAGTCTGTCCAGATGGCCACACAGTACAAGTCTTTCAATATTAAAGGAAGTGGAAATAGAGCTGGTCTGTGCAACTTCAAGGATACAATTAAGAAGTTGGGTCATTTGAACTGTTTCTCCTCTAGAATAAACGTCTCCAGGTGCTTCAGCTATACCACATATTTTTTGATTCATTCAACAAGTATTACCCAAGTGTGTCCTGTGTGATACTCACTGTGCTATATGGAGTAGGGAATAAAATATAGTCCCTAACCTTAAAGCACCTAATGACTAGTGGAGTGTCAGATAATAAACAAGAATGCCAACAGGTAAATATAAATTACCGAACGTGGTAACTGCTATGAAGGAACATGGCAGGTGCAGTGATAGGGAATCAGTATGGGGTGCGGGAACAACTTAAGTAATCAGGGAAGGTCTCTCTGAGGAGATGACATTTAATTAGAGTCCTGGGGAGTGGGCAGGAACATCTGTCACTTTGTAGATGCCCCAAAAGCATTGGAGAGGCTGGACAAAAACATTAGGAGCTCAGAGGCAATTCATGGAAACCTAAGTGACTAATATATCTGATTTCAGGGTGGAGGTCTCCTGGGGGGTCCCCTCATGCTCATCCCCTCACCCAGGCGCCTCCTTTCCTATACTTTTTACTTGGGTGAAAGATACGTAGCATTCCTGACTTGTTCACCCTTTTGTCTAAGCCACACACACAGCGGGAATCATCCTTGATTCTTCCTCTTCCTTCACCCTGTACAAAAAAATTAATCTCTAAATCCTATTAATTCTATCTTCGAAGTGTTTCTCAAATATCTTTGCTCCTCTCTGTTTACATAGCTAGAGCTCAAACCCTTGGCATCTCTTGCTTGTCCTCATACAGAAGCCTCTGAATAGTCTCCTTAATGCCTGACTCCATGTGGTCCTCTCAGTCCCCACCAGAGAATTGTTCTGAAGTACCTTTGCTTAAATATTTTCATGGCTCTATATCCCCAACAAGAGGAACCGCAAACCACTCAGCCTGCACGCAAGGTCCTTCAATGTCTAGCCACCAACTGACTGTGTAACCTTGGACAACTCACTCTTCTCTCCATATCTATATCATGCAGGACTGAAGCAGATCTCTTAGGTTCCAGCCAAAGCTAATACTTAACACTCTGGCAGAAACACAAGTCTTGGGAGTCCAGGGCTCAGCGATGAAGCAAGCCTCTCCTACCCTTCCCTGGCTTTAGGAATTTGCATTTTCCAATCTCCCTGATTCTCACAAGTGTCCCCTTTCTTGACCTCAGACACCTGCTCTCTTCCCTGAAATCCCTCAAATAGTCTTTTTTTTTTTAACAATTTTAAAAAATTTGGGGAGGGGAGAGGGGGAGATAATTAACTATTTTTTTTTTTTTTAATGGAGGAACTGGGGATTGGACCCAGGACCTCGTGCATGCTAAGTACATGCTCTACTACTGAGCTGTACCCTCCCTCTCCCACAAAGAGTCCTGATATCAGTACCTTTGTACTTAAGATCTCCTGAAACACAGAAACATGGCCCAGCCGGGTCTTCTAAGCATTTGCTACTCAGAGTGTAAATCCTAACCTAGCAGCATCAGCATCGCTTGGGAGCTTGTTAGAAATGCAAAATCTCTGCCCCACCCTAAAACTAATGGATCAGAATTTGCATTTTAACAAGAACTCCAGGGGATCTGGATGTATTTTAAATTTGAGAAACCCTGCTATAAACCACCAATTCTGTCCTTATTGCTTCTCCTAAACTGAAAGGCAAATTTTTTGAAGTTCCAGGATCTCAAACATTCATCCTATTGCTTCACAGACCAGTGAGGCCTTGCCTAATCTCCCTGCTTTTACACTCAATCTCAGGAAAGGCAAAACCTCCATCCCTTGCCACTCCCTGTCCCCTCCATGTTCCAGGAGCACTCTCAGCTACTTCCCCTGAGCCTTGGGGTCCCTGTGCAGCTGCAAGCTTAGTGCCTCAAAAGTCAGCCCCGACAATTCTCCTGAACCCAGGGAGTCTTCAAGGACCTCAGAGGCTCCAGGCTTGGAGAC
The DNA here is from genome assembly GCF_036321535.1 of Camelus dromedarius. Classification (NCBI taxonomy): domain Eukaryota; kingdom Metazoa; phylum Chordata; class Mammalia; order Artiodactyla; family Camelidae; genus Camelus; species Camelus dromedarius. The sequence continues at coordinate 55,049,086 of NC_087443.1, read as the reverse complement.
CTTAGCCCACCAGACCTCCTGAGTCCAGGAGGCCCGTCAGGTGCTCACTGGAGGCGTGGGCAGATTTGGTCCACCACGCCTCCTGAAACAGCCCTACCTGTTTCTACTGGACACTGGAATTATGTCTCTTTCCAGTCCCAGAAGCAAATGGCTTCCCAGACCCTTTAAGCCACGCCGGAAAGCCCGACTTTGGTGATGCCGACCTTCAGAGTGCAGAGGATGGAAAGAGCCAGTGCCCCCAGAGGTCATCAGACAAGTCACCACAGTCCCTCCTCTAGATAGAGTGTGGAAGGACAAAGTGTGAATTATACACAGAATGGAGGCCTGGACCTCCTACAGATGCAGGCCAGCCCAGCGTGCAGCCTGCTGCTTCCACTTTAGACCCCGCTGCTCAAAGGGACCTCAGAGTCCACCGAGCAGAGAGCATTACTCCCGGACAGCCAGTGTTGCCGTGGGAAGGGAAGAAGATGTTCAAAACATACTGGGCATTTACTCTGTTCTGGGCTTGACAGACATTAGCTCATTTAATCTCCCATCAGCCCATTGTATAGAAATGACTGTCTCAGTTTCACACGTGAGGAAAATGTGTCTCGGGAACATTATATATATAACCTGTCCAAAGATCCCGTGGTCACTAACAGGAAAACCCACCACAGGCTCCCATTCCGCTGCTCTCCCTTTGACCCAAGCTGGGATGGTTATACTTTTCTGGGGCACTTCTTATTTACTATTCCGAAAGCCCCCGAGCCTCTGATGTTGACACCAGAACCTGCTTCCTGAGCTTTCAGAGTGGAACAGCCTCCTGTATCTTTGAGTCTGAGGTCTGGCTTGAAAGGGGGTGGGGGAGGATCAATCATGGTGTCCCCATAGTCTTCTGAGGTCATTTCAGAATTTCCACTAGGCGCTTCATAAACCCCTGAGAGGTCAGAACTGAACAAGGCCTCTCTCCTTGTACCCTAGGGCCCTGACACCAAGGGGCTGTTGTGTCCCCAGGGGGTCCACCTTCTCCTCCCCACCACCGATGTCATACAGAGAGAGATCAGAGTAATGATAAAGAGGCAAAGGAAGGTCCTTGGACAGGGACTGCTTGGTAAATGCCCACCACAGAAGCACAGAGCGTGTATAACAACTCTTTGTCCACAAAAAAGTGAAATATAACCTGCTTTTCCCCTGTTCTGGTGTCCTTAGTGAAGCCAGTATTTACTTAATTTGTTGTCTCCCTGGTTACCCTCTCACTGGTGGTACCAGCAGAGCTGACATGGGGAGAGCTGTATTCGACATCAGTCCTGCCTCATGGAACTAAGAATAGAAGAATGAAACTTGGACTCATACGTATTTTAACACCTAGAAAGTCCTGAAAGGTCACCCCATCCAAGCTGCTCATGTTAGGGATAAGTAGAGACCAGAGAGGCATAGTGACTGCCCCAGGTCAAGCAGCCAGCTGATGACCAAGCCAGGACTGTGTCCCCCATTTCTGTACCCACCCTTCCTGCTAACAGGGCCCTGTGAAGGATGAATGAATATACAGACCAAGGGAACTTCTAAAATGTTAAGTATTTAGTTGCAAGCCACCTGACCCAGCCAGCCTGGATCCGGCCTTGGCCTCAGCTCCCCTCACTAAGTTACATCCCTTTCTCCCCTTGGGATGTACCCGGTGCGACTGTCAACTTGCCGCCTTCCCCGCAGCCTCTGTAGTTCTGCTTTCTGTTCCTTCCCTGTGTCTGTCCCCACACCGCAGCCAGAACACCTTCCTTCCTTCTTTTCTTCCTGCATCCTGCTGAGGTCTTCCCACTGGTTCCCTGCATCCCACCACCAGCTCTGCAAGAGGAGAAATGGGCAGGGCCCAGTGGCACAGAGCAGAGCCTCCAGGGTGGAATCAGGCTAGAGCTGAAGCTGCGTGCTGACACGCAGCCGTGGAGCTTATCCCTCAGTGCCCAATGGGTGGGACGCCACCAATGTGCCCCACAGTTTCTGATGCTCTGAATGACACCCCCTCCCAGAGGCTGAATTCATACCCTCTCCCTCAAGCTCTCAACAGAGTCCTTTACTGTCCTTTCAGCCATCCTTTTCCGTTCCCAAGACCCCCCGTCTGGTTCAGCCTCTGTCTCTTCACACCTGGGCCACTCAAACACCTTCCCTGTCCGCCTCCCCATCTCCAGCTTGTTACTGGAACCTGCAGTGCCCACTGTGGCTAGAGCATCCCCTTGGCTGGCAACGATCCTGGCTTTGTCTATCTGTTGGCATATTTTCCTGTGACTGTCCAGTGCAACTAGTCCATCTATGCAAGTCTTGTAGATGCCTCCTTCTATCCACTGGCTAAGCCATACTTCTGGGACTGACACACAAGACCCTGTCAACTTCATTCTCTTGCCCAAGTCCCAGTCTTCCTTCAAGGCTCATATAACCTCTCAGCCCTCACTGAGTGCAGCCATCTCCAAACTCTCCCAGTGCCTGGAATTATGACCAGTTGCTGGGGCATTCATTGGGAAATTTACACCACCTGGACCGTCCTCAATCCAAAAGATGATTGTTTTTCCAGACACGATATTTTATTTCCATTGTAGAGGCTGATTCAATAAGAAGATCTTGGACTTTGGTGTGGTTTAGGCCTGGGTTGGAATCCTGGCTTTTCCCCCTAAGCATTGAACTTAGAAAAGTTTTGTGATTTTGCCAAGCCTCTGATTCCTGATCTAGAGATAAGAATACCTATCCTTCAGGTTATTGTGAGAATTAAAGAGAAAGTAATTTCATAGTAATAATCCTCATTCATTGGGCCCTGACTCTGTGTCAAATACTCTTCTAAGTACTTTCCATATGTTAATTCATTTCATTCTCTCAAAACCCCATGATATAGGTACTACCAATAATGTCCATTTTAGTGATGAGAAAAATTGAGGCCCAGAGGTTAAGCAGTTTGCCTAAGGTCACACTGCTAGCAAATGACAGAATCAGGGTTTTGAGCAAGGCAGCCTGACTCTACCACCCAAGCTCAAAGCCTTGCACGTCTTGGCCTGCAGCAGATGCTGAGACGGAGGCAGGCCATTCTAACATGTCTCCTTGTGCCAGGTGCTGTGTGCACAGGTTGAGAGGGCCACATTGACCACCAACCCTGGGCCAGGCAAGGGGAGGATGTGTGGCATGGGGTTATGACACAGTAAATAGAGCATAAACCCCACACCAGGTACACAATATGACAGGAAAGGCTCTCCCTGACAAGGAGGTCCAACCAGCATCTCAGCTCCCTGGCAGAGGCGTGCAATTTCACACCCCAGATTAATCCCCTGGCCCACATTCAACTTGAACTTATTCTCCTGGAAGTTTTATTCACTGCACTAGAGGCTGTCTTGGATCCATTTCCTTGTGGTAGCCATACTGCATGGTGGCTATTAGAGTGAAATAGGATTAGTATCATTTTGAGGGTTGATTAAGACACGGTCAATCCCCAAGACAACAATGAGTAACATTAGCACAGCACTGAATGTGTGTCAGGCCTTGAGAAGCACTTCACGTGTACTACATTAATTGAACCTCACAAAAACACGAGGCAGGCACTATTCTTATCCTTGTTTCACAGGCAAAGAAGCTGAGCTTTAAACAATCAAAGTACTGATTCACTGCCAAACAGGTAGTAAAGAGCAGAGCCAGGATTTGAACCCAGGGAACCTGGTTCTAAAACCACCACCTGCACACTTTGGGAGGCTCCCTGAGATGCTGGAAGACCACCCACTACTTGGATCTAGTACTTTGGATTGTTACACTTTTCAGCCTGGGCAATGGTTTGCTGGGTTGTGACTTTATGAGTGTGATGCTGTGAATTGCCTGTAGGGCCAGAAGATGGATGTAGCTGAGGATGGGGGGTGGGTGCCAATCAAATAATCTCTACCACAAGATGCTTCCCTCTCTCTTCTGCCTCGATGTACCACGATGCCTGGATTGGGCCATTCTTGTTTCTCCTAGGTTTTATCTGAATGCTGGAGTGGAAGGCCAGGTGGTTCACACAAGATTTCAGCTGCAGGAGCTGAATACTGATAGCCTGGCCTCCAATCCAGCCCCCAGACTCATCTGCCATGTGCTCAGACAGGTTTTGCCTGTCTTAGCCCCAGTTTCCTTGACTGTAAAATAGAGATAATAATACTACCATATAGTACTTTTTCTAGGATAAATGAAGAAATACATTTATAGCACTTTGCCTAACACCCAACAAATAAGAAGTATTCAGTAATGGAATCTCTTATTATTATCCACATTTTCACTGATTCAACTCATTTATTGGTTTATGTTTTTATTAGTGCATAGATGACAAATGCAAAATGCCATCCAGGTCCAAAGATAAATAGGTCTTGCGGCCTTACTTTTCAGCACAAAGAGACACAAATGACTTAGTCACAGCACAGAGCAGAATGAAGTACACGTGACATCAGGTGCCAGTAACATTTAAGAGGGCCCAGAGGAAGGAGTGATGGGTTATGACCAGAGAGACTGGGGAGGACCTTGTGGAGGAAGGATGATGGAGAGTTCCATGGAAGAAGGAAGATGGGGTAGGGAAGCAGTGTGAGCAGAGCAGAGAACTGCCAAAAGAGCAGGACGGAGGAACAAGCTGTTGGTTTTTCCGCAGGGGAGTGTGGAAGACCCTGCTGCGAGAGGAGTCGATGGGATGGAGGGACAGCAGGTGCAGGCGTCCGAAGGTGTTGACACAGAAGCTTGACTTTATTCCATAGGGAGCCACTGATAATTCTTGAGGAAAGGAACAGCATGACCCAACCCTTATTTTAAGAAAATAACTAGAAACAGTTGGAAGGATGACTTGGTGAGGAAAGAAAATGGAGACAGGAAGACGAGTTGGATGACTGCTGCAACTACTCTCACCAGCAGCTGATCATAAATAGACCCTAACTCACTGAGAAAAGCTGACCAAAGCGAGGAAGTGTGTTTTATAAACGCATTTCATAAAGGTTTCTCTTTGAAGTGGTTTAAACAGAAGCATCTTGCTGCCTTAAGTTCTGACCTTCAGTTATCCCCAAAGTTAAGGTATTAGAATCTTATTGCCCTACTATGCCTGTACTGACATGTTGGGAAGAGGACTTATTCACTTATTCTTTAGTTTATTGGCAAACCTAATGGTTTCAATACACTATGATTTTGTATAAGTCAACTCAGAGAATAATTTCATAAGAATTATTTTCTGTTAATGTCAAGTCCAGTCATCCCACACTGGACTTGTAGAATGAAGCTTCTTCTTAGTGCCTGTCATATTTTTCCCAAGAGAGGGCGCTGTTGCTGCCACTGCTTAAAATCTGGCCACCCTGATCCAAAGACCTCCTTCCTGCCCCCACTTCACCTCCACAGTTCTTTCCCTTGTGCCTCTTGGAATCCCCCTGGAGCTGGAGTCAGTGGTCTGCTTGGAATCCCCCTGGAGCTGGAGTCAGTTTCTGGGGGACTCTGGGGCCATCCACCGGGCCCTCTGGCAGTGGCCGCTCAGTGGGATGGGAGGGGAGCTGGGACCCTTTATGGTGCAGTCATCAGAGCCACTCTGCCCTCTGAGCCTGTGTCTGGTTGATCTCCTACACAGCAGAGTGAACCGTAATTAGACTCTAAGGTCAGTTTATGTGATGGGACTAATGCTAAGCTTCTCATACTCTAAATGTGTTTTAGAGGAAAAGGGGTTAGTCTCCCTGGTTGTCATAATCCAGACCTATTTTATGGTTCAAGATCATAAGCTACTTAAGACCTGTCACATCTATTTTTATAGCTCCTCTGTAGCCTAGGACAGTGCCTGCACCCTGGAGCTCAAAGACAGCGAGGCAGCCTGGCACTGGGGTGCAGAGCACGCGCCTGGAAGTCAATCAGCCTGCAGGGCTCAACTCCTGGCTCCACTGCCATTTACTGTCTGACCTTGGGCTCATGGCTTATTTTCTCTAGGCCTCAGTTTCCCCACAAGGTCTTTGAGAGAGCTAAGTGCATACAATGCTCTGATAATATGGCCTGACATGCAGTAAAGCATTGGTTAAAAGATTTTTTTAAATAAAAAAGTTAGAGCCAGAGAGAATCATAGAAGTTATCCCCTTTTATAGATCTGGAATTTTACCTTATAGATCTGGAAACTGAGGCCCAGAAACATTAGATGTTCCTGCCTATTCTCCAAGTAGTGAGGAACAGAGCCTGGGTGAGAATTTAGGTCTATCTGATGCCCTGTCCGGTGCTCTTCCTATTATACCATCCACGTACTGAAACTCAAAAAAATCCTTGGAAGCAACACAGTATGGATTGCTACTCTAAAGTTCCCAAAATGTCCCTTGACAAAGACACATAAGGGTCAGATGCACGATTTCTCTGCCCTAGTGGGACTTTTCTTAATACTTTGAGAATTGACTTCTTTTTTAAAAGGATTCAAAAGTGAGTGAACATGAGATGACTGTAATAACCATTCGAGGCCTGTAGATGGGGCCAGGAAGCCCAAGGGCAGGGCAGGCAGGGCAGGCAGGTGTAGGGTGCTCGTGGACAGGGTGGAGCTGGCCAGCTGAGATTTATGCTTATGCATTCTGCTTCCCACGTGCCATTTCAGAGAGCCCAGCTGACGAAGAGGAGCGGTGGTCAGATGACTTTGTAAGTATTTGTTCCTGGGGCTTGGAGGGTATCATAATTTATAAAGACTTGTTCCTGAATGACATGCTGGTGGGCACCGCACATCACAGAGGGGAGATGGCTGGGCTGGAAGAGTCGCCTATAGCCAAGGCAGCAATAACTTCACAGTGGCTGACGTGAGCTAGCGCCATCATGCATTACCTCCTATAGTCCTCACCACAGCCTGTGAGTAGGCATTCTTTTCCCTATTTCCTGCTGGCATTCAGAGTACTCACCAGCACAGCCAAAACAGATGTTAAAATATTTAAATATATCCATATCAGTTGGCAATGACTCTGCCCTGAACTCCCCAGTGGCCCATCACTGCTTGGTCCTAAAGAGAAACTGCCTGGCACACCAGGGAGTCTCTGGGACACTCTCAAGGTCATGGTCAGTACCTGGGCCATAATAATTGTTGAACAGTGTGAACATCAGTCCTGCCCATTTTACAGGTATAGAAACCAAGGCACAGAGAGTTTAAGTAACTTGCAGTTCCAAAATTCAAACCCAGGCTCTCAGATCTTAGAACCAGGCTTTTAAAACCCAAGATGCTTGTTGTGAGTAAGAGGATATGAACAGACTCTGGGGCCCACAGACTGGAAAGGAGACCTGACCACGAGGACACTGGGAGTGGTGTGTCAAAATTAATTGTAAACCTCTTCAAGGTAGCTCTGCAACCCACAGGGCCCCAGCGGCCACTTCTCTTTGGGGCTGAGTCTTACAAGGACAAGACATCCTAAAAACTTTTCTTCACAAATTATTCTTCACATATCAAATTCATGCAGAATGTTAGTCTGCTCCAATCTGTGAGTTTTATCTCTGGAAGGCATCCAAGAGGGCCTCCACACAACCACATACCCCATAAGGAAATGAGGCAAGAGCATGAAAATGACTTGCCAGCTGTCACTTAGCAACTTAGTGACCCAGTAGAATGAGAACCCAAGACTCCTGTCTGGTGCCCAGAATTGAACCTGAGCCCAGTTCCGCACCACGTACGCCACCTGGAGTTCACTCAGAGTATTTGGAAATGTGACTTCCTCCCTTTTCAACTGCAGAGAAAAGATTTTTGAAAAGGAAGGATGAGAGGGCCTGTCTGTGGGTCACTTGGGCATGGAGTTCCTCCCAGGGCCCAGCGGCACTGATCCCTCAGAAGCACTGCAGCTACGCCCCCTGCTGGCTGCACACAGGGCGACATCCAAAGCAAAGTTAAGCTGATCCAACATCCACCAGGCAGCCAAGAAAATTGAGCTCACTGGCTGGATAAAAAGAGCACATGATGGGGGCTTAGAAAACACCAAATAAAATCATCCTGGAGAGGAGCGAATGATTTTGTGTTGCAAAGTCAAACAACCAAATGAAGGTGCCATGATAATAAGGACTGAGTGAACATTCACTTACAATTATTTTTGCCTTATTACATTCCCTCTATACTCAGAATGAAATCCAGGCTTATTGCTAAAACCCCCGGGCCTGATGAAGTCTGGCCCCTGCAGACCTGTCCAGCCTTCCCTGCACCCCCTCAGCAGGGCCTTGCTCACTGCAGCCCAGGCGCACAGGCCTGCCCTCTGCTCTTACGTCAGGCCAAGGTCCTGCCTGCCTTAGCAACTTTAGAGTCATGGTCCTTGGACAGGTGAAGGAAGATGAGAAGAGAGGAGAAAACAAAGAGCATCCCCACCCTTCCTCACTTGGTCTGCTCCCTCTCATCCTTCAGGCTTAGCTTAAATGTCTCCTTCTCAGGAAGGCCTTTCCAGCACCTCCATCCAAGGCAGGATCCCTCCTCCCATTGCTCTCTGTCTCAGGACCCTGATCATTCCCTTCAGTGCCTCTATCACTGGGGACAGCTATTGTATCTGTTTGATGGTCCACTTACTTATTATTCACTATTTGTTGTTGGTCTCTTCTGCTAAAATATAAGTTCTGTGAGGTCTGGGACTCTGCTCAGAGTCAAGCATGATGGCTGGCACAGAGTAGACGTGTAGTACATATTAAAATTGATTAAATGAATGAATGAATGGACAATTTGAGAAGGTTTTTGTAAAAGTCTGATTACAGATTGCCTTCTTCAGAGTTCCATCAGACTGTCCAAAGTATTGCACCTGCTCAAGTACTGAATCAATAAATGAATGAATCTTGTCATAATTTAGAATAATTTGGGGGAAGGGGATTTTTTAAACTATGTCAAAAGTTTAAACAGTTTCTCTTTTAATTCTCTTGATGAAAAGTCATTCGGTGCCTTCACTGTGCTTAAAATAGGAGGGACTCATGGCACGTCTCGCACTGAAAAGACTTTCCAAATGAAGGGCCAGCTCAACCCAGTCCCTCCTCCTCAGTCCCTTCAGAGCCTGGGGCAGCAGCTCAGCTCATTCACTCATCCCATGGATGTTGAGTGTGCGCCTACCCCGTGGCAGGTCCCATGCTGGCTCCTAGACAAACAGTCTCAGTCCGGTCCCCACAGGGGCACAGTCTGGGAGGCAGTCAGTGTCGGAGGACGGCTCCCAGGAACTGCTGAGGGGTCTCTCTTCTTCTCCCATCTCTGCCACCCCTGCCAGCCTGGTCCTCTCGGTCAGGCTGCTCTGCCCCAGTGGCTGCAAGGACTCTGGGGTCTTCCCCGGGTTGCACACTGATCCTCAGCCTCCAGGTAACTAAGTCTAGGAAGACCGTCCCTGCTTCACGAAAAGTGGGACAAGTGGGATGCCCAAACCATCCCCCACTCAGGTACATGTGTCTGGCTGCCCACTGATTCTTTCACTTTCTGGATGTCTATTAAAGCAACTGCTTCTCAGCACTTGTACTGATGTCTCCCTGGGGTGCTGCAACAGCAGCGAGAGGGTCCCCGGCCTGGATGAAGAGGGTCCCTGGCTTAAGAAGCCAGGCACTTGCCCTATTAAGCCTCCCTGAGCCCACCTTTTCACTCCTACTCCACTTCCCAGGCCCCCTATCTGGGAGTCATCATTGGCTTCTCTAGAACACAGACCCCAGACTCAAATTACTCAACTCCTCTGTGCCTCAGTTTCTTCAACTGTGAAATGGGATTTTAAAAACACTACCTCATATGATTGTGGTGAGGGGTCAAGGAGGTATGCAGTGCATAGAAATGTTAATTATAATAATAATCACTACTATTATCATTATTTTATTCAACCTAATTTCATATTCATGTTCGGGAAGGATTATTGAGCTTCCCATCTGCTATTTCTGAGACAAGGGTTTGGGAATATCCCCCCTACAGGAGCTTTCCTACCTCCCCCCTCCCCGTCCCTTCCTGGCTCCCCGACTCCAGGGTGAGGACAAGCACCCTCCCTGGCTCCTTCCTCCTTTAGTCTCTCTCCCACTGCTCTTCCAGCCACCTCGGGAAAGCTCTCTTCTCAGCCTCCTTTCTCTTTCCTTAGCCCACTCTTCCTCCCCTTCCTCTCCTTTCCCCCATCTCCCTATGCACTGAGGAGGAAAGCACAGTGCTCACTCATTGATTCCTTCATTTGCTCCAAACATCCTGAGCTCCTATTTGTGCTGGCCCTGTCAGTCACTGGCCCTGTCACTGGCCCTGAGGACACAGCAATGAAGGACACACTGCATCAGTGTTATACAATTGCCAGTGAAAGGAGACAGGCCAAAAGGTAGGTGCCTCATCAAATCATCAGAAAATCATATATGGATCAAGCATCGTGTCAGGCAGTGTGTGGGGGCAGTAGGCATAGAGGTCAGAGGACCTCAAGTGCTGAATCAAATATTTCCTCCACATGAATATATGTATGTGTGCTACACACAAAAACTATCTGAACAAAACTCACAAGAAGCTAGTAACTCTGTTTGCCTCTGCGGAGGGGAACTGAGCAGCTGGGAAGGCTTCACATCCTTGTGAACTGTTTGAACTTTAGACTGGCTCAACATATTTTCATTACGGACTTAAATAAAATTTATATTAAAAAAAAGACATAGAATGGACCCTGAGTCAGTTTGAAGTCTTAGTCCCTGCATCTTATTGGCTCTGTTTAAAACAAACCAACCTCAGTTCCTCAAAGGTGTCTGTATTCCTGAGCGTCCCCTTACCCTCTCTTATTCAACTTACATTTTCCTCAACCTTCAGCATTCATGATTAATAAACCCTATTTGGTTGTTCTATTTTATTGAGTCCTTTTTCTGTCTTCTTAAGATATACTTTATCCCTGGCTGTTTTTTTGCAGGCATACAGAGTTCAGCCAGCCTTGGGGTTAGATGGTCCACATGTTACCCCAGGAGAGTAGTCCGGGTGATCAATTTTGAAGGCACAAAGGCCTTCAATCCCACTGCTGCCACTAACAGCTGCCTAACCCTGGTTAGCCAACCCCTATCAGCCTTGCTTCCTCGTCCCTCCGGTGGGGGAGCAGCTCCAGCCCACTAAGCACACACAGGCCCTGAGTATGGTGTCTGCACTTGCAGGACAGCGATTATGAAAACCCAGATGAGCACTCGGACTCAGAGATGTATGCGCTGCCTGCGGAGGAGGCTGGAGATGACAGCTATGAGCCGCCGCCCGCTGAGCAGGAGACCCGGACAGTTCACCCGGCCTTGCCCTTCACCAGAGGCGAGTATGTAGGTGAGTCCCCGGCAGACCCTGAGTTCTCAGCCTGCAGGGCAGCAGGGAGCGGGACAGGCCGAGGTGGCAGGATGGTGGGCACCTCCCACTCTCACCACCTCCAAGTGGGTCATCTGGTCACTCCCAGGCACTGGAGCTCCCACTGGAAAGTCTGTCCATTTGGGGGTGGGGAGAGGTATCCTTCCCAAATCAGGAATGTTGAAAACAGGCAAAAGATAAAACAAGCATACCCTGAGGTGGCTCCCACCCCCACCCCGCCCCAATTCCTGACGGTCCAGGAGAAATCAACCCTCAGATAAGTCCCTGCTTCTCTTCTGGCTTCCTGCGCACAAGAGTCTAGAATTTCTCTTGAGATGTCTGTGCAGAACAAGGATGACCTCCAAGGATCCCAGTGTCTGCTACTGCCCTTCCTTCCTCCATCCCCCTTCACCCCGGCTCCTCCCCCAGCAGGCCCTGCTGACACCCTGCACCTAGACTATGGGACTTTCACTGGGGAGGGGGGAGGGTGAAGAACTCTAAGCCAGGAATCAGCTTCATTGATTAAATGGACACAGCATAGGTGTGGCCTCCAGGCCTGAGTGTGGCTTTTAATGTCCCCCAAGAAGAAGTCTGTGTTCCAGTCTAACAGGCGACTGAGTTCAGCACAGATGAGGAGGGGAGTGTGCCCATGGCCCTGATGCTCGCAGTTGTACAGAGCACCCACTGCATGTAAAGGGCTCCGTGCCCCTTGTCCCTGCCGTTAACTGCCTCCTTACCAGGCATCAGCACTGCCCCTCGCTTCATACCACCGTTCATCTATTGAGCACCTACTGTGTGCCAGAGCCACGCTAAGCACTGGGCACTGAACAGCAAGCAAGACAGACAGACTCCTAGACTTTTTACAGCTCACAGTTTCAGTCGTGGCCTACTTCACTCTCTCGATGATGTTAGGAAAGAGGTATTAATCTCCACTTTACAGAGGAAAAAGGTGAGGCTCAGAGGAGATAACTGGGCTGAGGTTTTGTAAGTGGCAGAGCTGGGAGGCAGGTGGGACCTTTCAGCCTGCACAGCCCCTGCTCGTCACAGCTCTGCCCCACACATCGCCACCGTGTCTGCGACCGCATTCAATCACTGCAACCACCCTGGGAAGGAAGGGGCTGAGTCAGGCCCATTTTACAGACCAGGAAACCGAAATTCAGGCGGCTCATTCCAGGGCACACTCATCAAAGCCTATCTTCTGTGATTTGCTACTTCTGATGAGCTTCGATCTTATATTAAGAAATCTCAGTAAACTCCAACTCAGTAAACTCAGGAAACTGGCTTTACTGTAGCCAGTAAGACTACAAAAACTGACAGTTACCAGGCACAGCCACGCAGACGCCTTGGTGCCTGAACACAGCTACACCACCCAGAAAGGGGCTTCCGAGGAGGCACCCAATGTGAAGTTAACCACACACCTTCAGCAAGGCGGAAGCATGGGCTGAGGGCTGGAGCCAGCGCCAGGGGGAGAGCAGGGGTGGCAGGCAGACGGGGCAGCTGCGTCAAGCCTGGGGCCGGCTGGGAGGAGGAAGCAGCAGGAAAGCAGTGCAGCACCTGTGCTGGTCCCAGGATGGGGAGCCCCCAGGCTGTTTCTATGCTAAGACCATCCTACAGTGTGTCAGTCGGAAGCCGTGCTCACAGACTACCGGGTAGACCCGCTGCTGCCTAAGCCCTCCACAGCACGACGCAGCCACGGTCAGTGGTGTATTCGCCAGCGACTGCCAGACGCACTGCTCCCGCTTCTGCTGCTTTCTCTGATCCTGACAATAACTCTCTGAGGTGGACAGTATGATCCTCACTTTAAAAATGAAGAATGTGAGTCCCAGAGAGGTTGTATAATGAAGAAGCAGCTCGAAGGAGCATGGCTGGTGAGTGGCAGAGCAGGGGGCCAAACCCAGGGCCCTTGACTTCAGAGCTTGGACTCCTTCCCCGACACCTGCTGAGGACAGTCCCGGACCAGGGGGAACTCACGGCTTCTCCATGATTTGAGGGAAATCATTGAGGGAGGAAACACAGGTTCACCCAGACGAGTTGTCACAACCCTGAACACAGCTTAGAATAACCTGGGGAATCCTCCCCACAAGTGCAAACTCTACGTCTGGGGTAGAACCTTGGCATTTTTTTAAAGCTCGCACGTGGTTCTCATGTATAAGCAGGACTGAGACTCACTACGCTAGGGCCTCACAGAGCACAGCGCTTTGGCTTCCAGTCCTCCTGAGTCTGTGGGTCTCCATCGCTCCCTGGGAGCATATTTTTGATGAGGACCTTCTTCTGGTTTTTGTAACGTAAGTCATTTTTGCCTAACATGTCATTTTACTGGTTTAGGGAACATCCCAATTAATAATGTGTGTCCATATAGATGCCGATGGTTTTATACTTTCTAGATCTCAGTGGCTTCTGCCCAGGGAATGATCCAAAGCCTTTTCATCTCATGCTTTGTTGTTGTTCCTTTCAAGACAATCGATCCAGCCAGAGGCAGTCTCCGCCCATCAGCAAGACCCTCCCCTGTAAACCCAACTGGCCTTCGGCAAAGGTGCGGCTGGCCGCCACTCTGCCAGCCCCAACTTCTTTGCAAAAACCTCAAGTCCCACCCAAACCCAAAGAGCTCCTCGACGATGAGGTAAAGTAAATCTGGCCGGAAGGCTTTCCAGACCCAGAGGAAGGCAGGATGCAGGGGCCGGATTGGGGAGGGGCCAGGACAGAGTGGCCTCCTGCGTGTCTTCCTTCCTCCCAGGCCCTGCTCTCCGGGCCGCTCTATCCATCCTGCCCCTTCACTGACTGCCTCTAACTCTCCATTGTTATGCTGAAAGGATGTTTTCCTCTAAAAATGGCATATATGGTCTTATTTTAAGCATCTTCCTTTACTAGAGGCTTATGGTATAATATCCATGCTGGGTGTGTTCCCCTCTAATTATCCCCTTTCTCAACCTCAGTTTCCTGTGAGTCTCTCTTTTCTCCAAAAGCGACTTCCCTATCTTTACCTTCCTTTGCTTCTCTCCCTGTCCTGCTTCATTTCATTTTTAACACCTGTTGTCTGCTCCTCCACCCTCCTCCTCCAAGATGCAGGGGATACAGCCAGACATATAATAGAGATAATGTCTCTGAGCCTCAGTTTTTCATCTTTTCAGGTTATTGTAAAGATTTAACAAAAGAACATGTAGGCATCACTAAATACAGTGCCTCACACACAGAAGGATTCCATGTATCCTATATATCGGATTCCTTTCTACCATATTCTAGATTCTTCATAAAATCTCACTTTCTAGTTTCTCCTGAAAACTGAAGGCCTGTCAACACTTGGCCAGCCATGACCCCTGTTTCTATTTGTCATCATCCCCAGTGCTCATTCAAGGCATGCAAACACCCTGACTCTGCACAAGCCCCATCGCTGTTCCATGCCTGCGCCGTAAGCATTTTAGTTTATGACCCCTGCTCTAGGGAGAGCTTAGGTCAAGAAGTCAGTAGGCTGAGAATGAGTGTGGTGTGTCAATCCTCAGTCGGTCTGTCCATCTGAAACGGGATGCTGCCCTCTCAGGATGAGAATAGTGTGGCAGGGAGAATCTGAGCACAGGACACGGCGGAGAGACTATATGTTAGGGTCTCACTGTGAATTCCTTCAGCATTCGGCAAGTCTTCATGAAGAGATCAATTCAGACACAGAAGACATGTGAGGACTGTGGCTTAGTGAGGCTCTCCACTTCTGTGTATTACTGGGGGTGGACTCCGGTGGGGAGAGGCCAAGTTTTGCCAATGGGAGCCTTGTGGAGGTGGCTCAGGCAAGTCTGAACTGGGGGAAAAGGAGAAGTGTGGAGGAGGCACCTTCTGGAGTGGGCAGATGGACAGTCAAGATAAGAAAGAGGTTAAAAGAGAAAAAAAAAAAGGCCAACATTAAAATCTGACTGAGCTACCATATAGGGAAAGAAGTCAAATACAAGCATCAACAGAAATGTTTAGCTCTGCCATACCGGTCTCAGGGACAATACGAGAGCACAGGGCAACCAGAGTTGGGGGTGGGGCAAAGCCCTGTTGGAGGAGAGAGCACCATATGACAAGAGTGGCTGACACTTGACCAGCACTGTGTACCAGCTGGTGTTCTGAGCACTGTGCATATACTATCTCATTAACGCCCCACAGCAACCCTATGAAGTGTGTGCTATCATCATCCCCATTACAGATGAGGAAATGGTACAGATGAGGTGCAAAGGGGTTAAAAAGCTTGTCCAAGATCACAGAGGTAAATGGTAGAGCCGGCATTTGAACTCAGATAAGGAGATGCCAGAGTTTGAACTCAGATAAGGAGATGCCAGAGACCAGGTGCTAAACAGCCACCCTGTGTCACCTCTCCAGCATCCACTGGGAGAGACCAGCTCTTCACTCAACACAAATGTGCCAGGGCTTCATTGGTGCCCAAAGCAGACCCAGTACCTGTCCTGGCAGGGTGTCAGTCTTATGGTTTTATGTGACCTTGGACAGATTACTCAAATCCTCTCAAATTCCTCATCAGTAAACTGAGGATAACTATACCTAACTTAAAAGGTAGGTATTATTGAAAGAATTCAGTAAAATAATGGATGTAAAGCTATTAAACGCCCACATGAGTTATATTAAGGAAGAAACTCATGTGGGCATTTAATAGCTCATCTAAATGACTCTAGATATGAAATGGAGTGTAGGGCAATGGGAAAGTGAAAATAAAATGAATCCATGACAGTCCTATTTTTCACACTTAAATTCTAGGGGAAGGTAAACATGTAAATACCTATAGCAAGTGTCTTACTACTGAACATCTAAACCCTGGAGTTGATCTAAGATTATTTTTAAATAATCATCCATTTATTTTTTTAATTATGCTATTATAAAAACCAAGGAAGGATTTCTAAAAGCATGTAGGTTGTGGTAGTGGAATAATCTACCTGGCTTCAAAAGACCAACCACTCATGTAACTAGAGCCAGGTTTTTGTGATGGCAACATGTGAAAATGTGGTTTACATTAAAACACTGCAGTAATGTGAAGATGAACTTGTTAGGATACAAATTATGATGGTTCTTGAGCATTTGCTTATTTTGGCAGGCAACAACTTTAAAATATTGAACTGCAACTGAAATGAATTGCCAAAAATACATATTATACATTCTTTCTCCTTAAATCCTATTATGGGGAAGGAGAGGGTAGGGGCAGGGAGAGAACTACAAACAGAATTTGTTGGGAATGGATCAAGTCTATTTTTCTATCACTGCTCTTTTGAGCTAAAAATTTCTCAACTCCAGAATATCATTACTCTAAACAGGTCAGATTCTAGACCTTGCAGATAAACCATCTTCTACTATAATAAATTTCTACAGAACATACAAACGCAAAATGGAGAAACCAGAGGAAAGAATAAATTCTGAGGTGGTGATGTAGGGTCAGTAAAGTTTTGGTGGAGGCATGGTGCTTCCACCTTCCCTATATCCATTCAGGTGTCATTGCTCAGTGCCAATAACAATGTTCTGTGTTCAGCTATAAGATACTTGAGGATTTTTTTGACTATAGGCTTTGAGAGGATGGGCACACCTCCCTGGACACTCAGCCTCTCCTCTCACAAAACTAGCCCCTGGAATGTACTACTCAGGCTACAAACTAATCCAGAGAGGTAGACCCATGGAACCAAAAGGGTCCTGCAGAGATGCCACAGCCACTGAACATCAACATTATGCAATGTTGTTAGGTCAGCCTCTTCCCAGCCTTAGCGACTGCATCAATTTCAGTTCAATTCTGTGACCCTTTGACTGCTCAGGAAACACAAATACAGATAAGGAAGAGCCCTTTCAGAGCTCACGGTCTAACACAGTGAGGCTAGCGACATCGTAGAGGTGAAGATCAGGTTCCCTGTGTCGTAGAGGAGCAAGTGGTCTCCTCTGATTGGCAAAGTCCAAAGAGACTTCCAATGATTCAGGGATTTACCCCAGGTCATACAACTAGGAAACAGACAAGCAAGGATATCCCCCCAGGTCTGTCTGATTCCAAAGCCTCATCCTTCAGCCAGAGAGTCTCTGACAGCAGAATTGAGATGTTGTGTGCACAGAACCACCTGGTGTCTCTCAGCCAGGTTTGGAGGTGAAGAAAGAGACGAGAAATAGCACTTAAATGAAGAGAGTAAAGAAATAAGACAGAAAGAGGAAGGGGAAGAAGGAAGGTACTAAAATGTAGTGGAAAAGAGTATGGGCACTCAATTCTTGAACTTAATCCGGGCTCTACCACTTTTTACTATGCTCCTTGAGCAAGCTAGTTAACTTCTCTGTGCCTCAGTTTCTCCAAGTTTCTTCATCTTAAAATGGACCTGCTAGTGGTACCTACCTTACTGGGTTATTACAAAGGTTAAGTGAGATTACATGTGTAAAGTACTTAGAAGAGCACCTGGCAATAAATGTTCAATAAATGTTTGGTTCTTATTTCTCCCAGTACCCATTTTGGCAACTCACCAAGACAGGTTATAAAAACCACTTTTGAGATCTGGTTACCTCATCTGCCTCATAGAATCACTCCCTCTCTATATTTTATGGTCAATTAATTATTGACAAATGTGCCAAGACAATTCAATAGGAAAGAATAGTTTTTTAAACAAACAACTGGTGCTAGGATAACTGTATATTCACATCCAAAAGAATGAAATTGGATCCCCTATCTCACACTATATATTTAAAAATTAAATTAAAATGGATCATGAGTCTAAGTGTAAGAGCTAAAACTATAAAACTCTTGGAAGAAAACATAGGCGTAAATCTGTATGACCTTGGGATAGGCAATGGTTTCTTAGATACAATACCAAAAGCACAAACAACAAAAGAAAAAATAGATAAGACAGACTTTCAAATGTAAAATTTTTGTGCTGCAAATGCTACCACAAATAAAGTAAAAGGACATCCTACAGAATGGGAGAAATTCTTTGCAAATTATTTATCCGATAAGAGACTTAAAACTAGAACATTTAAAGAACTCTCATAAGCCAATAATAAAAAAGGCAACCCAATTAAAAGTGGGCAATGGGGTTAAATAGACTTTTCTCTGAAGAAGATATACAAATGGCCAATAAACACATGAAAAGATGCTGAACTTTATTAACCATCAGGGAAGTGCCAATTAAAACCACAATTAGATACCACTTCACAACAACAAGGATGCTTATGATCAGAAAGACAGACAACAACAAGTATTGGTGAGTATGTGGAGAAATTGAGACCCCATACGTTGCTAATGGGAATGAAAAATGGTGCAACCACTTTGGAAAACAATTTGGCAGTTACTCAAACTATTAAACCTAGAGCTACAACGTGACCCAGCAATTCCATCACTAGGTATGTTCCCAAGAAAAATGCACATCTGCACAAAACTTGTACATGAATATTCACAGCAACATTATTCATAATAGCCAAAAAGTGGAAATAACCCACATGTCCATCCACTGATGAATGGGTAAATAAAATGTGGTCTCATCATACAATGGAATATGATTTGTCCATAAAAGGGAATCAAGTAGTGATAGATACTACAGCATGGTTGAATCTTGAAATTACTAAGTGAAAGAAGTCACAAAAGGTTGATACTGTTATATTGTATGATTCCATTTATATTCTGTGTCCAGAACAGGCAAATCTTAAAGACAGAAAGGTTAGTGGTTGATTAGGTCAGGAGAAGGGGTGGATGGGAGTGACTAATAGGTACAAGATTTCTTTCTGGGGTGATGAAAATATTCTAAAGATAGACTGTAGTGATGGCTGCACACTGTGAATATACTACAAATCACCAATTCACTTTGTATAGGGGAATTTAATGCTGTATGAATTATATCTCAGTGAAGGTTTTTTAATATCACTTCTTCTTATGCAGGAAACTATGAATGTACAGCACTCTCCTCATTAATTTCTGCATTTCCTTTAGGCTGATTATGTGGTCCCTGTGGAAGACGAAGATGAAAACTATATTCATCCCACAGAAGACAGTTCAGTCCCATCTGAAAAAGGCAAGAGTTTGTAGTTTTAAGCACCTGAGCACTTCTAGCAGCTCCCAAATAGCAAGACTATTTGGTAGCAAGCACTAAGGGGCTCAGAAATGACGGTGCCCAGGCCTCTCTCTTCCGCAGCCACAGCACTTGCCTTCTTTGGCTGGTCCCGCAGAGGGCATACTGAGCAAATCATCTCTGTGTTTTTTTAGCCTTTGCCCTTCTTCCTACATCTTCTTCCATGATTTAATACTCCCTTCTCAAATTATAAAAGCAGCTAGCTTCTCTTTAGTTCCTCGCTTAGAGTAGATCTCTCATAAAACCTAACACTCATAAAGACATGAGCCACCACGTTGACCTTACAAATATTATACCAGGAACAATTTCTGCAGAGGACTGAAAAAAATGAAAGAGTGAAATACGCTCTCTGTTCTAATTCTTTAAAATTTAGTGCTATCTCAGGCCCATGAGAAATATTTTATTTGTGAATCCTTCACAAAATAACAAATGCAGTTACAAGCAAATTATCTTAAAAAGCCAGTGTCACATACCCTCAGATCAGGCATGGAACAGTGTGTGATTACTCTGGATGTAGTCTCTGTGGAGAATATAATCCTGCATAAATGCTGCTTCTTCGGGTAACATTACTTACCTAGTAAATTTGGCTCCAGAATAACAGTATTCAGTTTTTACTCTGCATCATATTGTAACCCTCTCCTGCACTCCCTAAATATCACCAACAGCTTCAAGACCCACCTGAATTCCTGAGCCACCCATCACCATGAAATAATAAATACATGTTAAACACCACCACCTTACTCTCCACCCACAAAAAAACCCTAGAAAATCCAAGAGAAATGGTGTGTGTTTCATGTGGCAGAGACATTGGGGCTATTACTCTGGTCTCTCTACTATTAGTTCAATATACTTCTGATTAAAAAAAAAAAAACTTTCATCTCCTAGACCTCCAGTTTGCCAAGTAAAATTCCAAACCAGTATTCACTTTCATCATTAATATATTCATTCTAAAAATGTTTTATCTTCTGAGAAGCTTCTTCTAATGGCTTATAGGTTTAATAAGTGTATCTCCCATTCTTTGCAGATTCTCTGGTCTGATTCATCATTTCTGGAATGCATTTTCCCATTAATGTAAATCTCCCTCAGTAGAATGTATCTAATAGATATATATTTTTTATATCTATGTTTAAAATTGTGTTTTTCAGCTCCCATGGTGAATAGATCAACCAAGCCAAATAATTCCTCAAAGCCAGTCTCTCCTCCAGGGAAAGCTTCAGGTAAAGTATACACATGATTTGGTGGTTTTTTGTTTTTTGTTTTTTGTTTTATCGTGAAGTGATTCATTTCAAGGGTTTGGTTTTTAATCTATTCTAAATAAGATAAACAACTCGGATCAAATATTAGGAAATAATCCCTTGTATTTCCAAGTGTCTTAATAAACGGTAACAGAGACCTCTCCTGCTCATCCACTGTCTGGTGGCTCCTAGGTGACAGGACCCTGGCCCCATGCCCCTGCACCTCCGTTAAACAAATCCTGGCTTTCATCCTACCTCTCTGGGCACCTTGTGGCTTCTCTTCCTTCTCCCTTCCCCTGACTGAGGAAATCTGTGCAATTCAGCCTCAGCCCTCTGCTCTTCTTTCAGAATATCGTGGGAGTTAAGAGCATGGGTTTTGCACCAAGCAGACCTGGGTTGGAATCCCAGTGCTCCTCGTTATTAACTATCCCACTTCGGGTCTGTAGTTCACCTCTCCAAACATCACATTTTCTCATCTGGAAATGGAAATAATAGCCTGTGCCCTGAGATGGGAGAAATCTGAGATCGTGAATGGGAAATTCCTAATGTAGTCCTGGCACACTGTAGGTGCTTGGTAAAGAGTATTATTTTTCACTTCTTTCAAGTTCATCCATTCTGGCTTCACTTCTCTGGTCTAAGTAGGTAACCCTCTGGTGTCCAACCCTGACCTGCTTTCTCTTGTGAACACCTTGACCTTCCCACAGCCCCATGCTCAATGCACCCATCACCCCTACCCTTTGGGTTCCTATTCCTCTTTACAAGTCAGCCTCCAGGCTACATGACTCAGAGTGCCTATGTTCTTTCCCAATCCTGCTATTTCTTTTTCCTGAATTGGCTCTTCCATTTTAGTTGTGCCCACCTTAGCCAGGCTTTCTTTATAATTTCATACCTCTGTCTTGGAGAGTCCACTGGCCACACCTTTGCCTCTCAGCTCTCTCTTGAGTCACTGAGATGAGCTTCTGTCTCCCTCCAGTTGTTACCAGCTTCATCCCGTTACAAAGTTAGTGGTTCCTAGGTGTCTCCTGTAGGGTTTGGCAATCCCAAGACTGAGGCCCGCAGTGCTGAGTGGTGCCCACACCCCCAGCCTATTACAGTACAGAGGGGTGCAGGAGCCTCCTCTGCAGCATTCTCTCCTTCTCCTCTCTCCTACCCTGTACTCACCCCCTCCCTGCACACACGTGCACTCCCGCCTCTCTGAGACCTGAAGGCCGAACACAGAGACTGGGAGACTGACCTCTGCTTTCAGGACAAGCTCCTTGAGAGAAAAGATAAGAAGAGTATTTTTTAAATCTTTCCCTAGACTCATTTCCTGTGCAATTGCTCACCCTCTTCTTATTTATCCAAACCCCTTCAGGATCCACAGGCTCTATATACTTGGGGAGTAGAGGTTAGAGGCATCTTACCCAGCTCATCTTAACTTCTGGGAACAAATGTCAACACACCAACCTAAAATGTCATGGTGAGGCTGCTTTGGTCCCAACTGAAATGGAGACTCCTGACACATGATAACTCAGGAGAATGGCTGTTATCACTGGATTAGAAAACCTTTCATTAAAACAGATAAATGAAGGCTTAAACCCTCCTTCAGAATAATAGTTCAATAATCTCTGGTGCTTGCATCTTAAAACGTTCTTGCCTTACATGGACCTCTTCTTCCTAATACACACCCAATACTCCAATCAGCCTGTTTTCCATGTGTCCTGCCTTTTGGTATTTGTTTGTGTTCTCACTTTAATGACACCAAATCCTACCCATCCTTTAACACCCAACTTGAAGTCTCCCCCTCCAGGAAGCCTCCTGTGGTTTCTGCAGCCCTCAGAGAGCTCTCCTTTGCCATAAGTCTCATCCCACCTATACTCAGCCCACATCTATTCTCTAATTGCTTTAGGTCTCAATCTGATCTCCCTAAGTCTGTTGCAAGCTCCTTGAAGATACTGCCTTAAATATCACTGGCTCAGGAGGACTTTCCTGACCTCACAGTGGGCTAGATCCCCTTGGCATGCACCCCTAAAATACCCTGCACTCCCCCTTTAGCCCCTGATCCCTCCTGAGATCTCTGTCTGTCTTTCCCATAAGACTTTCAGCTCCATGTCTCGCTTATAGCTGTGTTTCCAGGGCCTGGACAGGACCTGACTCAAAGTAGGTGCTGAAATGGTCGATGGGTCGGTTGGTTGAAAGAGCAAGCGAATCCTCTAGCTCTGGCTGTCTAAGGAATCTCATGGCCCCATCATGAAGCATTGGCCCATTAGATTTATTATTCATTAGCTTTCTATAATCTAGTATAGCTATGTTTTATTACTAGAGGCATGAGATGAAGAAACCAAACGTGAACAAGAAAATAATTTCCTGTTTACATGATTGTTGGCTATAGACAGGAAGAAGTTCAGGAGGAGGGAGGAAGTGCGATAACTTGGGCAGGAAGACCACCCTGAACAGTGAGAGGGAGTTTCTGAGTGTGCAGACAGTACAGCTTTCAGAGATGGGTTTTATAAAAGGAATAATCAGACTACTTGCCTGTGACTTTGGATAATCGATCATTATCCTTTAAAGGCTTTGGAATGTGCCCTGATAGGCATCATGAAAGTGCTAAGATTTCAGGTTGGTGTTTCTGTCAAAGTACCACACTACAACACTTGCCTCTGGTTAATGTTGTTGCCTCTGGTTAATGCTTTTGGCTCCTTGATGGCTAATGAGGTGCTGGTAGAGGATTACACAGTGAATTAGGTGCAGAGGCAGGCTCTCCCCCTCCTCCATGCTCCATCCTGGGAAGCACAGTAGCAGGACTTAGCACAGACTCCAAAGCCAGAGGGTTCAGGTCTTGACTCTGACATTCACTAGGTGCTGAACTTCGAGCAAGCTAAGTAATCCTCCTGTTTCTTAGTTTCCTCGTCTGAAAAAATGAAGGAAAAAATGGTACCTACACCTAGGGGTATTGTGAGAATTAAATGAGTAAAAAGATACAAATCACACTCATAAAATGACAGCTTTTTGTTATTTATTATTGTTATTATTCAGAATCCCTGTTTAACCTGCCTTGATTCATGACCAGTCTGACAGAGGACCATTTTAGGAAACTGAGTTTCTTCCTTTCCATATAAAGTTTTACTCTAAATCAGGGTTTTTCAGCCTCAGCACAACTGGCATTTTGAGCTTGGTGAGTCTTGCTGGGGGCTGTCCTGTGCACTGCAGGGTGTTTAGCAGCATCCTTGGCCTCTGCCCACTAGATGCCAGTAGCATCCCCTTCCCTGGTAGAGACAGGCAAAGATGTCTCCAGACACGGAGGAACAACCCTGGGAGAGGGGGACAAAAATCACTCCCAGTGAAGAACCACTGGTCTAAACTAACTGAAAGACTGAAAGCTTTTGTGATTTATCTCTAAATGAGCATTTAGAAGAAGGCAGTGCAACCTTTGGCTGATTAGAAGCTTTTGTCAGAAGAGGTTAGACAGTGCGTGTATTTCTGAGCTTCCTCTAAGTAAACAGCATTTGAAAGTATTTTATCTCCTTATTTCCTAAAATAAGAGGATAGTTTTGGAATTTACAATTCCCTGCTATTACGCAAGTTGAACCTTACCTGTAGCCCAAATTGTTCTGAAGTTGTTAAATTGAATCTCTTTGTGTATTTTGTAAGAGTTCATGCAGCGTATGAGAGTACAGGATGCTCCAGCTAGTACACAAGCCCCACTAATGACAATAGGGTGTCTACAGCAGCTAAAAGAGAGTTAGATCCCACGGGCTCACAGTGCCAACACTGGGATTGTCCAGAATAAGGAAACTTACCAACACTGCACGTAAAAACCAAAAAGAGCATAATGTATAAAATACATCGGGTAGAAGGGAAAACTAAGGGTAAATTGTTTTCCTAGTTGAGAAACCTTGGTAAGCACTAGCTTGTGCAAGGCCTGTGCTGTTAAATTAAACACTGATACAATTTTTTGCTCACTACAATTAAAATAAAGCTGATTTTTCTAGTTCATTATGATGCTTTGGGACACATCTCCCTCTGCTGCATTCCCAGTTTCTCCCTTGGAGTTTTCCAACTGAGAATTTAGCTTTTCCAGGAAGCAGGGATCCTGGAGGTCAAAGGGTACTAGGTTGTCCTACCCCAGCCATGCCCCTGGATCTGACTTCAGCCAGGGTGGCAGAGGGGGTCACTGAACTATGAAGAGATAGCCTTCATCCTCTCGTGGGCATCTACAAAAGCACCCCTCTGTTTTATCAATCTTTCCCCATATAAGGGAGAAGCAGCAAGCAAATCTGACATGCCAAATCATGCCCCAAAGTAACATTGTGAGATACTGGCTGAAGAGAAAAGTTCCTGCCTGAGCTTTCAAATCGAATAGCCTTGGTTCCCAACCCCAGCCCTGCCCCTCAACCCCTCTGAGCCTCTGTTCAGTCCCCTTGATGTTATATGAGGCTGAGAGGTGGCACACGTGAGGTACCTGGCAGAGTTCCCCAGCACCTAGAGATACTGCGGTGTGGATAACAAGATGATAAAACAAAAATAGCAATAATCATATTTACTGAACTCCTTTATGAGTTATAATTGACATATAAAATGCGCTCATTTCACATATATAATTCAATGGGTTTTTGTAAATCATTGCATTTAGAGTTTTGTAACCAGCACTACAATTCAGTTTTAGACATTTTCCATGCCCATCCCAACTCCAAAGGAGACTTTCTGTCCATTTGTGGTCAATGCTGTTCCCACCCTCAGCCCTAGGCAACTCTGATCTGTTTTCTGTTGCTAAGGAGTCACCTTTTCCAAACATTCATGTAGATGGAATCATAAAATGTGTAGTCTTTTCCGTCTGACTCCTCTCACTTAGCATAATGTTTCTGACCCTCAAATACTCTCAGTCCCTTTCCAGCAATATTACTGTATATTTGGCTAATTCTTAACATGTTCAAAGTTACTGTATTACCTGACCACAGTAAGTCTGAGTTAGATAACGTAGGTAGTGGTGTCCCCATTCCAGAGAGGGGGAAACTGAGGCATGGTGGCTTGTAAGCAGTCACACAGCCAGTCTGTCGGCAGAGAAGTAACTAGAACCCGCCTTTCTGATGCAAGACCACAGGTTTTCCACCAGCGCTTGTAACTGTACTCTGCCACCACAGACGGCAGCAGGTGTGCGCCTCCCTCTCCTCTGATCACAGAAGTTATTTATGAAGAGGGAAGGGGAAAGGAAGACGTTGGCTGGCTGTTTGGAGATATGAAGGAAAGGGGAGCTTAGCAGAGAAGCCAGGCAGTAGCAGTGACAACAATAATGTGCCCAGGCCAAGCGAGCTCTTGGCTTTTAAAAAGAGCGGGTACCCCTGGGAGGAAATTCTGACTTAGACTTTATTTTTACTTCCTTATTTTTCAGGCAAGGTTGTTGTGTTTTGTTTTTGGGGTTTTTTTTTTTTTTTTTTTGCCTCTTCCCCAAAATCTTCCATCAACATCTATGAGTAGCCAAGGGTATTTTCCCAGTGTCGATCTTAAGTACTGAGAATTTGAAGACTGATATCAACTTGATATACCAGCTTATGAAACACAGTTGGACACATACTACTACCTATTCAGATGACATTTCAGTTTCTTGACACAGGAAATGTTAAAAATTTTAAATGTAGTCTCTTTCTCAAAATGTTTTTAAAAATCCCATCTGGGTCAGGTAACGTCTAAAGTAGGATTTACACGGGAAGGGCCACTCCTTCACCAGATGCCATGAGTGAGTGCTCATGGAGATCAACACTACTTAAGAACTGTGTGTAGAAAAGAAGCAGATGGGCTCTGAGTGAAGGCCTGAAGGCCTCTCTCTAGCAAAGTACATGAGAATGAACTTGATGATCTCTGTGTTTAATACTTTCCGAGGCCTTTTTTCTCTTTTTTGTGTTTGGAATAGGTGGTCCTGTCAGATGAGGTGGCATGGGGTGCACGTGACTTCCCCTGTTATGAATTCCCAGAGGGCAGAGGTCTATCTACCTCTCCAGCTCTTCCACAACCCCTAATATAGTGCCTCCAAGTGCTTTACACATACCAGGTTCTCAGTGATCCTTGGTAACAGATTATGACCTCAGTGTTTACTTATGTGTACTTTATCTTGCAAACTAAGACAATACAAACTGAGGGCAAGTCCAACCTAAACTTTTAGAGTATCCCCATTATGTCCATTAGGAATGGTGGACTTATAAGTGTAGTAGATTCTTAATACAATATTTATTCAGTTAAACTTAATTCAACAGAAAGCCTTTGTCTCACTAAGCAGTAAGATCCAGGCAGGTGAGCAGCAGCCTGAGAGGAGGCAGCCAGGAGATGCTGAGGGGAGCTGGCTAGGCTTCTGGCCTCTCCTGCTCCAGGCCTGCTCTCTATCCCAGCAGTGAACCTCTGCTGTCTCTCACCTTCCTTCCTCATAACAACTGCCTGGCTTCTACATTCAGGTAGTGGGAGGGGAAATGGGTATAGTGAACAAGGTCATCTGGGTGACTTCAGAAGATGAGATTTAGACTACAATGAGGTATCACCTCACACTGGTCAGAATGGCCATCATCAAAAAGTCTACAAATAAATTCTGAAGAGGGTGTGGAGAAAAAGGAGCCCTCCTACACTGTTGGTGGGAATGTAAATGGGTGCAGCCACTATGGAAGATAGTTTGGAGGTTCCTTAAAAAACTAAAAATAGAGTTACCATATGATCCAGCAATCCCACTCCTGGGCATATATCTGGAGGGAACTCTAATTTGAAAAGATACATGCATCCCACTGTTCACAGCAGCACTATTCACAATAACCAAGACACAGAAGCAACCTAAATGCCCATCAACAGATGAATGGATAAAAAAGTGTGGCACACACACACACACACACACACACACACACACAAGAATATTACTCACCTATAAAAAAGAATGAAATATTGCCATTGCAGGAACATAAATGGACCTAGATATTATCCTACTAAGTTAAGTAATCCAGAGAAAGACAAATATTACATGATACCACTTAAATGTGGAATCTAAAAAATTAATCTAAATCAACTTATTTACAAAGCAGAAACAGACTTACAGACATAGAAAACAAACTTATGGTTACCAAAGGGGAAAGGGGAGAGGGAGGGATAAATTAGGAGTTTGAGATTAACAGATACATACCACTATATATAAAAATAGATAAAGAACAGGGATTTACTATAGAGCACAGGGAACTATATTCAATATCTTGTAATGACCTAAAATGGAAAAGAATCTGAAGCTGTACACCTGAAACTAACACAATATTGTAAATCAACTACAGTTATGTTTTTAAAAATCATGAGATTTGGGCAGTAGCTTGCTGCTTGTCCCAATTTGTCTATTTATGGGCAAAGGCTCTGAGAACTTAGAGATGAATTGAGTGTCCTCCAAATGTGAGGTTAGGTGTATATACCATGTAAGTGTGGTCAGGAACGAGCCATGCTGTCTATAAGTGTGTATCTGGAAGGGTGGGTCTGTGCCTCTCTGTCCCCAGGCACCTCTGGTGTGCGCATGTGCGCAGTGTATACAGATGCAAATGTGAACTCTTGGCTCCCTCCCATAGGAACACTTGTGGGCTCTCACCAAGCCCACAGAATCAGGGGCTCTGAACTTGTCGCATGCAGGAAAGGAAAAGGTCGTTTAGCAATGTTGAGATGGAGTTCCTAATTAACATCCTAGTTCTGAGCTTATCAACTGATATTTTTTAAAAAAAGTTTCATCATCTTTGCCTACAGGTTTTCCCCAACAGCTTCAATGTAACCACTTATATATGTTTAACTGAAAGTAACAAAAAATGTGCATGTATTTCTAAGTTTGCCATAAAGACCAGCTCCATATGACCATCAGCCCCGGTGCAGGACAGGAGACTGACCTGTGTGTATGTCTGTGCAGGTCGAAACAGCGGAGCCTGGGACTCCAAGTCAACTTCTTCACCTGCTGCACCGTCCCCACGGCCCAGAGCCGGGTGAGTGCCTGTTGCAGAGAAGCACCTCTGTGATCTGAGTGGATGGTCTCCACCACTGCTGCGAGCAGGCCTGCCTGGAATCCTCAAAGGAGTTCTGCCTGCGAATCTGAGGGCAAGAGGGAGGGTGATTTTCTGCTGTTTCCATCCAGAAGAGCACGCCTGACCCAGCTCAGGGGCAGATGCACCTAAATTTACAAGAAGCGTGTTCCTGAAGAGTGTGGAAATGAAACCCTAATGCCCTGCTCTTCTCCACACCCAAGGAATGCTTCAAGCTGGACTAGGGGTGTCCCTGGTGACATAAAAAAAACTAGTAGTCTTTCCTCCCATACATTTTTAATTAAAGCTTGAGTTCACTGACTTGTGTCCCACAAAGCAGAAGCTCCAGCACCTAAACGATTTTGAAACCCACTAGCAGGTTTCACCTCTACTTTCTACTACTTGGCTTCTCTTTCAAGTAGTTAATGATCTGTAAACAAACATGTACACCAAGCTGCCTGCACCGGGTGTGCAATCAAAGCAACGGTGCTGAAGTTCCTTCCAAAAGCTGGATGAGAGAGTCTTTCTTTTTTACTGAACTTAGAAGAGCTTTGTAAACCATCAGATGAGTATTATAACGTGTCAATATTACAAACAGTGTTCCATAATTTCATATTGGCTCAACGGGTCATTTTTAAAAGCACGCTTAATCTGTTCAAAGTCGGCCTGCATGGTTATAATCTTAATTCTGCCACTGGGTAAAGCAATGAACTTCTTAATTTCAGGGGTTTATTAAGCAAAACTCTGCACAATTCTTTCTTGGCTCGACTTTATCACTTCAGACAAGTTACTTATAGTCTCTCTGAGCCTGTTTCCTGGTCTCTAAAATGTAATAAAAATACCCCCATTTAAAAAGGGCACTGTGAGGCTTAGATAACGTGTGAAGAGCCTAACTCAGCGCCAGGTGTCTTAGAGGCACTTGGGAATTGTTAGTCTTCTTCCTGCAGTCTTCCAGCTCTCGGCCAAAAGAAAGCGAAACAGAGACAGACAGAGAGACGTAGTATTTAAAATAACACGGAAGAGAAGCATAACACCTTAGCAATATCAGAGTCCAGCCTCTACTGGAACTGAGACAAACCAACATGTTAACTCAGGCAAGCACCTTCAGGACCACAGATCACAGTGGTTTTCAAACCTGTGTTGGTCTTGGGTTTATCTGTTTGGAATGAGATTCCAGGCAGACATCTGGTAGAGAACAGTCACCTGAAGCAGGGGGGACAGTGGCATGAGGGTGGTGCTTGGCCACCCTCACATCTCCACCCTCCTTCCCCAGACAGTAGCCCTGGGGTGCTGTTGTGGGTGGGAGGGCTCTGCATACACACTTTGAAAACAATGATTCTGGTCCTCATTTTAACAGATGAGGAAACTGAAGCTCAGACTGGCCCTCACAGCCAAGAGAAACAGGCCTGAGGTCACGGAGTAATTAGTAGCAGAATGGGAACGAGAGCTCAGTTATCCTGACTCCCTGGCAACTGGCACTCCTGTTTATTCCCAGTTAACCCCTTTGCCATCTGTCAGTGGACCTATCCGAGGCTAGGAGGATCATGGCTAAATCCTGCTTCCATCCCTCTCTGCCCTTCAAGGATAGTCTTCCTACAAACTCGTATCACTTTCATTATTCTAGTTTAAATTTGAGAGTAAAATGATAAGTAGTCAGGTTCTCTTTATCTTTGTTGTGTTTTAACAAAGCCAATCTCTTTTTATCCCCCAGGAAAAGAACAGCTCCACCACTGAAGACAGTAAGTGAATTTTGCATTTAAATGTACTTCACGTTTCCCACAATGTTTATTCTTATCCACTGACATAAAGCTGACAGTGCTTCCAGCTAAGGTGAACATGGCAATCTTAGCAACTGAAGTGGCTGCCTGGACAGTCCTAGAGAAACTCGGAATCCTCAGTTAGGCAGGGAAAATGCTGAATGTGAGGGTCGCATCCTCACTGAGTGTGAGGGACTGATCAGACTCTGGGCTCCTGACTCCTGTAATCTCTGCCTTCCCCATGGGGGACCCCTATGTCTGCTTCCCACCTGCTGGCCAGGGGGCTAACTGCTGACAATTGTGTATCAGGCACACAGGTCTGATTACACTCAGACTCCGGCCAGAACTTGGGGAACCTGGGCCAGCCCACTGTTGGAGGAAGCCCACCTTGACCTGGTATCTACACTGTAGCTTGACATTTACAGTCACTTACAAACACCGAGATGGAGGGGCCCTGAGATCAAAGCCGGGTGCCAGATTTTCACTGTGCAAGGACTGCTATCCAGCGGCTGCTGGGGGTCACGGTATCCACCAACTCTGCTGACAGAGCGGGGAGGTCCCCCCACCAAGACAACACTGCTTCTTCTCTGACACACTTCCAGCATATTGTCACTTAATGCAAAGGTTGGGCTGGAGACTGTGTTTTGTTGTTCTTGTGATCGAAAGAATAGCTATGCATCAAAGAAATGTTCTCCCCAGATATCTGTTTTGATCATATTGCTTTGACTTTTATTTCCTCATAACACTGTATTGAGGATCCTTGTCTTTTTTTTTTTTTTTCTTAATAGACTCCAGTTGCCTCTCAACAGAATGCCTCAACTGTTTGTGAAGGTAAATCTGTATTATTTTGATGGGTGAGCATGTCCTCTAAAAGTTATTTTGATTAAGGATTTGTATACAAATGTATTTCTAAATTTGTTTCATTATTTATAAGGCAACTGTAAACATAAACCTCAATGTCCTAACCAAAACAGCCTCTACTTTGCCATGAGTAGTGAGTAGCAAAGTTGATCAGGACCTGAGCTTGCCAGGCTGCATGCATGGGGTAGGCTACAGTCTACACGCCCCAAACCTGCCTGTCTGTAGACATATATGACTTGCCAGACACAGTGCCACAGCCTTATACAGGTGTGAAGACTTATTTAGAGCCACTCATGTATCCTAGTACCAATAACTTAGTTAAGGTAATAAAATGTTTAAAAATCTAAACTGTTTATTTGAACAAGTTCAAAGTAATGTTTCCTGAGTTCAAACGTCTGTCTTCCTAGTAGGTCTTCAAATGCTTTCCTTCCTTTGTTTTACCATAACCTAACAACATCACATATACTTTTTATTAGAACGTCCCATTAAAACAAAAATTTGTATTTGAAAAATACAGGAGGGAAAACACAAAGTAAGAATCCATAATCTCAACACTTAAACACTACATGGAAGCGAAAGTCCTGCGCCGTCTGACTCCACACTCGAGGGTGCTCAGTGTTAAAAGTTTAGCAAGCGTTCATCTCACCATTTCTTGAGTTAATATGGGCACATCTGGTCTCACTGACAATGGGCGGTAGACATTTTCTGAATGTGCATTACAACTCACCTGTCTGCTTTTCTCCGTTGGGGTTTTTACATCAGTTCCCACATCTCTTCCCCAGGCTGTTTCTGAGGAATCGCTCCCTTTCTGCTCTCTTGCTTTCCTCTACACTTCCTTTGATGCTTCTGCCTGCTGTCCTACCCCTTACAGTCTTCCATGCCTGTTGAGCAGGGAGCCTTAGGGTAAGCCTCTGCAGGAAGTAAGTACAACCCTGTGCAAATTTCATGGCTTCAGGAGCTTCCGAAAACCAGCAGAGAAGGGGCTCTTGGCATGCCCCATATAGCTCAGATGTCTTCGTTCCCAAAGGGCTGCAGTGCAGGAGCCTGGCATGTCATGCTCATTTTAAGAGATAAGGCACATTGTAAACTGACTATAACTAAAAAAAAAAAAAAAAAAGAGCTAAGGCAATAGCCATCCAAACCCAAAGTGGGTGAGTGGCCTCTTCTGGCCTAGGAAGGAAGCCTCCTGGAGGACAGGGCAAAGCAAGTGTGGTCAAAGCTCATCATGTCGTGGCAACCTAATGTGTTCATTGTTTCTCCTTCTGAAATTACAAAGTTGTAAAGCCATGAACAAAACATCTCACAGGGAAGCTGGAAATAACTTGCCACACACAAAAACATGATATTTAGAGGTTCAAGGCTTCAGAACTTCTCTGCACTGTAAGAAATCCTGATTGGGGGAGGTAATTCAGTTTGTTTGTTTGTTTGTTTATTTTTGTTTTTAGAAGAGGTACTGGGGATTGAACCCAGGACCTCATGCATGCTAGGCATGTGCTCTACCCCTGAGCTATACCCCCCCAAAAATCTATCTTATCATTTATTTGAATCTTTAAGTTTTTATACTTCTATTTCTTTTGGGTTCCTGTAGTTAGAGGTCAATAGTTCTCAACCTTTCTTCCATGCAGGAGACGCACCTTTGGGCATACCCAGATTTTAAGACACTCTAGACCAAATTTGAGGGAGAATAAAGCATCACAATAATTTATAACCACATTTTTCAGTGGTTCGGCAATAAAGTTCACTATGGGCTTCAACACGGACTTCTTAGAATTCAGGTTATGCCCGTTTCCCCATGTAACAACATAATTCCACCCTTCCTCCCTTTCAGGAATACCCAGCGACATGCAAGTGAGATTTTACATTCCTATACGTACATATGGACAACCTTCAATTTGCTCAATTAATTTTTCAAAAAGAGTAGATCAATCACAAGCTCTAATATTTTACCTCTTATCAGTAAGAAATTACTATTCCACATCTTATGACTAATGAAGACACACCAGGGTGTTGTAACACCTGGGTGGAGGGTAGAGGCCACACAGAAAGCAGAGGGCGCTAAAACTTACTCATCTCCTGGCTCTCACCTGTAATCACACACTTAAAGGTCCAGAACCCACAGGTTCAGTTCCTGAGTATTTGCAGACTGCCAAAGGGTGAATGTAGAGGTGGCAGGGTGTGCCTGTAATACCACTGGGCAGGAGTCCTGGTCTTAATAATGCAGACATACCATCAGACTGACAGGTGCACAGAGGGATGACATCCTGGTGAAAGACATGCTCATGGGAAGACATCTGACCAAATCTGGTTCTTCTTGGTTGGTGGGTTTGGATATGGGGACAGACATTTCACTCTAATCTTAATATTATAATTTTCTTAATGCAGAAAAACCTATACCTGCTGAACGCCACCGAGGGTCTAGTCATAGACAAGAAAGTATGCAGTCACCAGTGTTTCCTCCTGCCCAGAAGTAAGAATCCTCTCCTTTAAAAATAAGTTTCCTTAATGCCTGCATTGTTACATTGCACAGTGACACTGGCTTATAGTGACCTGATATTTCATTGCTTTGCAATTAAATTTTAAAGATGTTAAGTAGGTAACAACTTTAAAAGAACTGCTAAGAATCACAGACCTAACGAATATTTGGGTTAAGTATCAGACTTAACTAAAATCTAACACTTTAGTCAAGGCTCCTCATTTCTAAAAACTGAAGGGAACAATTTTACTTATCTTGAAGGTTCTGGTGTCTCTCCTACCTTTAGATATGTCTTATTAGCCATTCGTGCCTATTCCTTTGTGATGCGCCTGTTCAGAGCATCTTCTGTGCAAGCAAAAAGTCAAACTTATTCATCTTGTGCTTTGCCCTTTAATTAATCTGAAATTCTTCCTTTCAGACAAATCCATCAAAAACCCATACCTCTGCCAAGTAAGTATAATGAAGGCACGAAAAGCAATATCGGGTATTGGCTAAGGCTCGATCTTCACATCTGAACCACCAGTTTCCAAAGCAACTCTGCCTCTTCCAGCTGGAGGATCATAGTATCCTCTCTAGCTTGTTTCCTCATCTGTAAAATGGGACAAAGGATATTTTTCATAGAGCTATTTGGAAAGTAAATAGATCTGAGATAATTTTTACTTCTTTCTTTTTTAGTATTGATTGAATATTTTACTGGTCATCTTTTATTTATGTAATTTTTTTCACAAAAATGATACAAACTATTTTCAAAATAAAATGATTAAGTAAAACAACATATTGTGCTTGGTACATAGAAGGTTTTCAATAAACGATAGCCATTTAAATTAAATCTAAAAGGTACCCTGAAAAGAAGATTTGGCAAATATCTGGATAATTTTCCCAAAGCCAACAATTAAACACCCTAAAAATACAGGAAATCAGGCTCCCAGAATGTAATCATTCAAACCTTGATTTGCTTTTTACTCAGTATAGGCAAAGAAATGAAAACACAAAACAAAACCCTACCTTACATGGGTAATTTGGAGAATATTCCAAAATAATCAGATTCAATAAATTCAAATAAAGAGAATAATTGTTATATACAAAAATTTGTGTATGCTTATATAAACATAAATCAGTTTTTAAGGTTTTAATTAGATTTTTAATTAGATTCATCTTAAATAAATGAAACTCAAACAAAATGTTTAACTTAAAAAAAAAAATCCTGAACACAAAGTGAAAATGCTGTGGCTATAGAAATTTTATTTTTTTTTTTTACTATGTTAAAAGCTTTATTATACCATTTATTGTTTTTCAACCCAAGTCATTCTTTCAACTGACAAATACTTATTGACCATCTGCCATGTGCCAGGCACTGTTCTAGACACAGGGGATGGAGCAGTGAATAAAACAAATAGAGTCTCCACCCTTATGGAGCTTCTATTCTACTGGAGGAGACAGACAGGAAAAATAAACATCCCGATAAATCATATAATATCAGGTAAATGCTAAAGTGCTATAAAGAAAAACAAAGCAAGGTGGCAGAGGATGGGGCAAGAGAGGAATGGAGGCAGTGAGGGCTGCTGTGGCCAGGGAAGACCTCATCTGGTCCCTTCATTACCTCCTATCTGACTTCATCTCTTCTTCTCTCCATTTTTCATTGCACTCCAAGCACAGTGGCCCTCTCTCTGCTCCTGAAACATGCCAGGCCCTTGCATTACTGTTCCCTGTACCTGGAACATTCTCTCCTGAGATATCCACATACCTCCTCTCTCTCCACCTGCAGATCTTACCCAAGTGCCACCACAGTGAGGCCTTCCCTAACCAGCCTATTTAATCATACTACTTGCCTGAAGCTGTCCCTCCACTCCCTCCTCTGCCTATTTTTCTTCATAGCACTTATGAGTCTGACATATTGTATATATACACTTACTTATGTCTTTATTACCTATCTCACTCCATTAAAATTGAAGCTCCAGGAGGGGAGGGCACGTTGCAGTTTTGTCGACTGCTCTAACATTCCCAATGCCTTGATCCCAGGCAGGTACTCAATAATAAATGAATGAATGAATGAATGAATACAGCTAAGTATTTTCTCTGTTTCATGTGTCTCCACATTTAGACCGTAAACCCCTTGAGGGAGTTTGTGCCTTAAGGCAGCAATTCTCAAACGTTTTGAGCTCAGGACCACTTTAACACTCTTAAAGTCATTGCAGACACAAGGAATTTTGGTTTACATGTTTCCTTCTATTGACATTTAATGTATTAATTAAAATAAATATTTAAAACGTATTTATCAACCCATTTAAAAAAATTAAACTCATTACATGTTAACATAAACAATATATTTTTACAGAAAATAACTATATTTTCCAAAGAAAAACAACGTAGTGGGAAGAGTGGCATTGTTTTACATTTTAAAAATCTCTTCAATGCCTGAGTAACAGAGACAGCTGGATTCTCATATCTGCTTCTACTTTTAATCTGTCGCAGTATGTTTTTCTGTTGAAGTATATGAGGAAAACTGGGCCTCCAAGGGAGAGGTATTTGGAAAAGTTCTCACGAACCCCTTGAAAGGATCTTGGGGATTCCTGGGTCCTCAGACCACATTTTGAGAAACACTGCTCTTAAGGATTTTTCCTTTTTTTTAGTGTGTGTGTGATGTATTATGTGTATGATTTTTCAGTGTGTGCGTTCCTTGCAGCACCCAGCACGTTGTTGAGATATAGGCATAGTAACTGCTCAAGATATAATGGGATCCATTGATTTTTCAAATCCCTTTCAGGGTTTCCAGAAGGCGGAAGCCCAACCGTGGATGGCCCACTACCCAGCTTTTCATCTAATTCCAGCTTGTCAGAACAGGTACGAAATGAACCCATTGTTATCAGCAAACTGCAGGAAAGGGTATGACTTCTTGTTCGAGAGATTTTGGAATGAAGCTTGAAAACAGATTTTATTTTAAGCCGGCTTGTGTGTAGTCATTTGCTTATGGGTACACAATACATTTTCCCCCCAAGGTTAAGACCTTGATCCATTTATTCCACTTTGTATTCTAGATGCCCTAAATAACAACTGGTGTTTCTTCAAAACTAGCAAAGAAGTGTGTTGTTTTTATTGTTCTTCCTCTCACACAGATTCTATTTAAACAATGTAATTTTCCCAGAATAGATCTGTGGAGGCATATGATGTTAAAACACATGAAACAGCGCAGGTTAAAAAAAGACACAGAAAGAATTCTGTGTGCCCCTGGGCAAGTCTCTCTAAGCTTTCTCAAATGTAAAATAGGGATGACAGCATGTGTCCTTCTTGCCTTCAAAGTAGTTACAAGAATCAAATCATATAATACCTGTAAAAACATTTTGGAAATCATAAAGCCCTCCACAAAGGAACAACAAGATCACTATAGAAAAGGGGACTATAACTTATTCAGGAGAAAGGAATAAATGGTTCAGGAATCTAGCAGATGTAGTTCTTCTGTTCCAGTACTAAGTCTGGCCCCTAAGACCAAATGGGGAAAAAAGTCAACTGCATAATCCGTGTGGTTGATCAAAAGAAGCTTAAAACCCATTTTCAGATTACTGGCCCAGACGTAGTTAGGCCTTTCTGGTAATACAAAATGGGACGTGGTTTCACAGAAGGTACAGTGTTACTGAAGGACCATCTCATGTTCAACAATGTTCTCTATTTCTCAGGAAGCTGATGTTCACTGTAAACCATGGTATGCTGGTGCCTGTGATCGAAAGTTGGCCGAAGAGGCATTATACAAATCAAATAAGGTTTGACCATTTAAAAATCTCATACTCTGCTCTCAGCCTGCATAGGCACAGTTGTCATCCCAATAATAGGCTAATTAAATAATTGCAACAGTTATGGATGCAGGGATTTTTATCTTTACTTACTCAAGAGGAACTGCCATCCCCTCCTCTCTTTCAAGCATCTCCCTCTTTCTCTGTTCCTTCATCTTATTGCCACATGTCCTTTCATATATACATGGATCCATGGGCCCCACTGCCCTCCAAACAGTGGAAGAGAAGAAAGTTCCAGGCAAGATCTCTGTAAGGTTCAGTGCCACATGAGATCCACCCAGGAGTGAGAAGTAACAGGCTATTTTGAATCAATGGATGGGATAAAAGATTGGGATCAAATGGCAAAAAGTAGTTGGAAGTAAACTTTTGGAAAGTCCAAGCCCAATCATGTACCAACACTAGGAAGAGTTTGGATAATCCAAGATTAAAGTGCCACTTTTCTTTTTCTTTCTCTTCTCTTCTCCTTTTTTTTTTTTTTTTCACTTGCACCCTGCCTTGTCAGAATATGCAACATTTGCATATTTTTTTGGCCACCTTTGCTTTAGTTCTGGCTCTACAATGAAATATATTAAATGCTTTCCATCAGTCCCTTTGCTGGCTTCCTCGGTTATCTCTTTTTGTTTGATGAGACTCACCTTGTAGTAGATTCTCAGGAAGGACCATGTTTACATTATTCCTTGAGTTCTTGCACATTCAAACTGTTTTTCATAGCCCGATACCTGGAGGAAATCTTGGCTAGATATAAAATCCTTGGTTTGAGTCTTTAAAAGTGTTGTTCCATTGGACTGCCTTGTGCTATATGATGCTTTTGAGAAGTCTGATGCTAATGTCATTTTCTTACCCTATATGTAATTTTATATTTTAATCTGAAGGCTCCACAGATTTTTTTTCTTTTTGAAGTCTAATTGCTTTACCACATTATGTATCTGAGTTGATTTAGAGGTCAATGTTTTCAAATAGATGGAAGCCCTTTCAATATGTAGATTTAAGTTTTCTCCTATTTCCAATACATTTTCTTAAATTATAGTTTTAAAGAGTAGTTCTGTTTCATTATTTTGTTTTTCTTTTCAAGGACTCAAGTTACATGTATTTTAGACCCTTTCTTTCCAACCACTCTGACCTCATTATATATATACTTTTAAATCTCTCTCTCTCTTTTTTTTTTTCTTGGTTGTTTCCATGCCTTCCTTCAGTCATTTATTAAGTCTTCATTTAAGGCTATGTTCCCTTGGGCATCCTGTAATTTCTTCTTCATTTCTGCAATAGGTTTATCTTTCTCTTTAGTTTCTTTCGCAAGTTTGATCAACTCACTGCATTTCTTCTTCCTGCTTTTTGTCCATTTTTTGTTCATAATTTTTGAATTTATGATTCCAGAATATTTTATAAGATATTTAATTACATTTGGAATGTTGTGCTATAATTTTTTTTCTGCTTCAATATAAGTTTTTGGAGAGAGAATTTTTATCAGCTGAAATGTTTTGATTTATACTGTCTGCTTTTTTCTTATTGCACTTTTGAATGGAATTTGTTTGATTTTTTTATTCATAGACAACTTGTGAACATGGTTCCTAGTTCAAGAGTGCCCTTTTGGTTTGATCTTAATGTGTCCCTTCACACATTTCTAAATCTTATAAACATATCTTATTTAATGCATCAAAAAGCTAGCATTGACTTCATTCAGAATTTTCTTAAAGTATATATTTTACTGAAGTATTTTCCTAGAAAATAATAAAAGAAGTTCTAATCATAATAAAAATCAGACAGCTAAATAATTACCTTTTGAATATAATATAGGTATTTTTCATAAACTGATTTCTAACCTGTAGAAGTATAAGTAACACTAACAATAATTATTCTTTCTTTTAATAAACAGGATGGATCATTTCTTATTCGGAAAAGCTCTGGCCATGATTCCAAACAGCCATATACACTAGTTGTATTCTTTAATAAGCGAGTATATAATATACCCGTGCGATTTATTGAAGCAACAAAACAGTATGCTTTGGGCAAGAAGAAAAACGGTGAAGAGGTCAGTAATTTCTCTTCTAATCCAACTCTATAAGTATGTTTTGAGCACAATTCCATCATACTGTATTAGGCGCTAGAGATGAGGACAACGGACACAAGAGTACTTGGTCTGATGTAAAAGCTACATCTTAGTCTTTTTAATCCTGTTACTTAGCAGGGTCAGTCTGATTCAGTATGTTAGTCCAGAGGACAGAGAAATCAAGGTTCAAATGTCAAGTAGAATTAATGTTGTAAATATCAAGGTCCGTGCCCAGAGCTCCTAAGCTAAGAACTAGGATTTCAACTCAAGTATCAAGGTGAATGACCAGGGAAGGATCCAGAAGTGATACAAAGACTTGAGTTGAAACATTAGATTGTAGTCCTTGGACCAGAATGAGCTTTGGGGACTGCAGCAAAAAAAAAAAAAAAAAAAAGCATTACATGGCTCTTAAATACTAACCAAACAAGAACTTCAATTCCACTTTAATCTGGACCAACTCAATGCTTATCATGTCTCTGTTTAGCCAGCCTGTTCTTGTAAGTGAGCCCTGAAATATGAGCTGCAGTAATTCACAAATGGTCAGAAGGGTACTGATACTTGTTATGGTCTTGAATGATACACTGCATTTGAACAGACAGAATGAAAATTGGAGGGCATGAGAAGGAGGAAAACGGAAAGAACAATCTAAGCAGTAAAAATTGCATTTAAAAAGCTCAGTTAAGAAATAATTATTTTCAATACTCCTCCACAAAGAACACCCATTCCAAACCCATAACTTATTAGAAGGTGTTTAAAATGTTAGAAAATGTCCTAATTGTCTGTCTTCACTACATGCGACCAGAGACTAGACTATGTCTTGCTCATCTCTGTATTTCTAGAACCATAGCACAATAGCCAGCCTCAATGGATGCTTGATACGTACTTATAAAATGAATGAACTGATTTGTTGATTGAGCGAATATCTCTTCAAGACTCAGCATTCAATTCTTTTATATATATCCAGAAGTGGGATGGCTGGATCATATGGTAGTTCTATTTTTAATTTTTTGAGGAACCTCCATATTGTTTTCCATGGTGATTGCATCATTTTACAACTATACCAACAGTGTACAAGAGATCCAACTTCTACATCCCCCCAACACTTGCTATTTTCTGGGTCTTTTTTAATAGTAGCTATCCTAATGGGTGCGAGGTGATATCTCACTTTGGTTTTGATTTGCATTTCTCTGATGATCAGTGGTTGAGCATTTTTCATATGCTTGTTGGCCATTTGGATATCATCTTTGAAGAAATGTCTATTCAGGTTCTTTGTCCATTTCTAAATCAGGTTATTTGATCTTTTGCTGCTGAGTTGTAGGAGTTCTTTTCTTTTATTGAAGCATAATTGACTTACAATATTAAATGGGCTTCAAGTGTACAACATAGTGATGTGATATTTTTATACATTTCAAAATGAATACCAGTATAAGTCTAGTTATCAACTGTCACCATACAAAGTAATTACAATATTATTGACTATATTCCCTGTGCTGTACATTACATCCCCATGGCTTATTTATTTTATAACTAGAAGTTTGTACCTCTTAATCCCTCTCATCTATTTCGCTTATCACCCCACCACCTCCCCAGTAACCACTAGTTTGTTTTATGTATCTGTGAGTCTATTTCTGTTTTGTTACATTTATTTATTTTGGTTTTTTGGTTCCACATCTAAGTGAAATCATACAGTATTTGTCTTTCTCTGACTTATTTCACTTAGCATAATACACTCTAGATCTATCCATGTTGTCACAAATGGCAAAATTTCATTCTTTTTATGGATAAGTAATATTCCTTGTATGTATGTGTGTGTGTATATATAATATCCATATATATGGATATTAACACCTTATCAGATATACAATTTGCAAACATTTGCCCCATTCCATAGGTTGCCTTTTCACTCTATTGACTGTGACCTTTGATGAACAGAGTTTTTAAGTTTAATGTAGTCATATTTGTCTATTTTTGTTTTTATTGACTGTGCTTTTAATGTCATATCTAAGAAATCATTGCCAAATCTCATGAAGTTTTCCCGCTATGTTTTCTTCTAGGAGTTTTATAGTTTGGGGCTTTATTTTGCTCTTAATGAAGTCTCAGATAGTTAGAAAACGTAATCCTTTTGGATCTGAAAGCACAAAATACTGATCAAAACCAAACCTGGGTTTTAAAATATGGCATTATCATTTAACATTAGTTAAACTTTAACAGAACTATCTGCTTTTCCCTACTCACAGAAACCTTCATTTTTACTGAAAACTTTATCTGACAAATCTTTTATTAAAGTATATGCTCCTCAATAGCAATCAGTGGTAGAAGATGGTGATGATCCTAACAGGACAGAGTGACATTGAATGGATGGTTTTTCATTCCAAAGTCTCCCAGTCCAGTGCTTCTATAAGAGGCTTAAGGGTGGGTGAGGGAACTGTCTTCTTTAGAGCTCCTGAAATTCTCTCATAAATTTTGAGCTCTCAGAGGGGCTCTAGACGTCTTTGTCCTGATAGGAAACTCATAAGCAGTGATTCTTCTTGGCCTAAAGAATCTTCATCCCTACCTTAAAATGATCAGAGCATCTGCCCAGTTCCCAGATATCCAACCTATGGACACCAAAATAAATAGTTTATTATTATTATAACATCTAGAAGTACTGACAGAGTCCTTTAAAACTCTTAGTTAAATCATCTATAATAAAAATATTACTTCTCCCATATACTGAACATCTGAATGGAAAACGGAACAAGCATCTCATTCTTTCTTATAGTCATCTGAATATCTTTGAGTATTGCTTTGTTGCAGTGGTTTGGGGATTGAAATGTTTGAAATAGGGAGTGAAATTGAGGTAAATCTGTGATTTAATTGAATGAAGAATTGAGCATAACTTGGTTGCCATTATCCTTTAACACATTTTTTCTTTCTACACTAATTCAGTGTATTTGAGATATTCATACATGGACAGAAAAACAACTTATTCAGTAACTCAAAATCCCATGGCCAACAAAATAAAGCAAACAGATATCAAAGCTATAAAACACTCAATACTGTATCTACATAATGCCAAATCAGCTGCAAAAACAAAAAAGTTAAACAATTAATCGATTAGTTACTTTTCTCCCCATATATACCCAAACACAAATACAGACAGATTTTTCAAAATCTTCATATTGTTGACATCATATAACCAAAGTTTTCATTTTCCATTCAGATGTTCAGTATATGGGAGAAATAATATTTTTATTATAGATAATGTAATCAAGAGTTTTAAAGGACTCGGTCAGTACTTCTAGATGCTATAATAATAATATATTATTTATTTTGGTGTCCATAGGGTGGATATATGGGGAGTGGGGAGAAGCTCTGATCTATTCATTCTCTAAGTAGTTATACTAATTGAGGCTGCCAGTTGTGTTTTCAGTCTTACTGAATGGGCAAGGTCTGCCACCTCAAAGGTTACAGCCTTTGTTAAATTTGACTTTTTTGGGTAGAATGTCAGCTGGGACCTAGGAACTCTGACTAACTTGAGAGAGTGGGAGAACATGAGAGGAGTGGAGCTTAAGGTTAATATAAATGCCAATGTATAATTCATTTATATTTTCTCACTCTAGTACTTCAGAAGTGTTGCTGAAATCATCAAGAATCATCAGAATAATCCCCTGGTTCTTATTGACAATCAGAATAACACAAAAGATTCCACAAGACTGAAATACGCAGTTAAAATTTCATAAATTAAAAAAAAAATTTTTAAAGGAGGTCAACATCATTGCTTCAGACATCTCCTTTCTACTTTTGAGAAAAAGTCCCAAAACTTCATATTTCGGGTTATGAATCATCCAGTAATAAAATAGAAGATAAGGAAGATATTGAGGTGGTCATCGATTTTTTTTTTGAGAAGTTCACATGGACTTATTCTATTGCCTGACCTGATGAACTGTTAAATATCTGGTGAGGCTGAGTTATCATGCTACTAACATTCTCCAAATAAATGTCTTTATTTAAAAGAAACAGGTGTAAAGTATTTTCAGTCATGTAATAAAATAACACTCTATTCTCAAAGTAAGAAAATGATACTCTTGGATAAAACGAAGCTGCTGGAAATTTAGGCCACCACAATGGTCACTGGTGCACTAATATAACTAGGACATCTACTGTCAATGCTTGGCAATTATGTTTTGGTTAAAATTTTAATGTGTAGAAAATAAAATACAGATAATGGATGATATTTATAAGTACAGATAAGGGGGATGTAATGATTTCTTTTTGTGAGTGCTCCTAACCATGGGAGATGGATGGATGGATGGATGGATGGATAGATAGATAGAAAGAAAAGGAAGGAAAGAAGGAAGGAAGGAAGGAAGGAAGGAAGGAAGGAAGGAAGAAAGAAAGAAAGAAAGAAAGAAAGAAAGAAAGAAAGAAAGAAAGAAAGAAAGAAAGAAAGAAAGAAAGAGAGAAACTTTCTAGAATTTCTCGTCCATGATTATGTTGTTAGCTTTGCTTACTAAATATAATTGTACCCTCTTTGATCTGCATGTCTATTAAATGGACCCTAAACCTGATATGAGATTCAGAGTGGGATGAGAGCAAAACTAGACTAAAAGCATAGGAAAACATCCCACAAAACAAAGGCATAAAAATAGACACCGATTAGCACTAAAGAATAAGAGATACTATTGTTAGCAGCCACATCCAAGGTCTTAGATCATCCCAGAAATGTATTATACTTTGTCATATCAAAGCTTTTTATTCTATCGTGTACTTTAGACAACTCTGAAATGA
The DNA here is from genome assembly GCF_036321535.1 of Camelus dromedarius. Classification (NCBI taxonomy): domain Eukaryota; kingdom Metazoa; phylum Chordata; class Mammalia; order Artiodactyla; family Camelidae; genus Camelus; species Camelus dromedarius. The sequence continues at coordinate 55,004,895 of NC_087443.1, read as the reverse complement.
TAAAGCAGCTAATTAAGATAAATAATAATTAAATGAGGAATGCATTTGATCACTGAATAAGATAGCAATCTCTGAAAAGATTTTGAAATGTTAGAAGGTAATGATTTCAGAGTAACTCACAAACTTGCTTATAAAGACAACTGTATTTTTAAATGTCATATACTTTTATGATTACTATTTACTTTGTGGGTTGAATTGTGTCCCCCCAAAAAGATATACTGAAGCCCTAACCCCTACTACCTCAGAATGTGACTTTGTGGGGCCTTTGCAGATGTCATCAAGTTAAGATGAAACTATTAGGGTGGGCCATAATCCAGTATGACTGGTATCCTTAAAAAAGGGAGAATTTGAACAAAGACACAGACATGCACAGAGGGAGGACTACGTGAAGAGATACCCACGGAGGACGCCACGTGAAGACGGAGAATTGGAGTGATGCATCTACAAGCCTAGGAGTGCTGAAGATTGGCAATGAAACACCAAAAGCTAGGAAGAGGCAAGGAAGAATTCCTCTACAGGTTTCAGAGGGAACACGGCCCTTCTGACACCTTAATTTCAGATTTCTAGTCTCCAGAACTGGGAGACAGTAAATCTCTGTTTTTTCTAAGTCAACTTTCAGTACTTTGTTATGGTAGCCCTAGGAAACTAATACAATGAAATGAGATATAAGTGGGTTTTGGAAATTTTGAATAAAAAGGTTTTTTTCCCCTTTTTGGAAAACAGTGGAATTATTTAGAATAGAAGTGACAATTAGTACTAGAAGAGATAATTCACAATTTAAAGAAAACTGGGTTTATCTTTTGTAAAGCAAAGCATCCATTTATAGTGTGAAGTATGAGCTCTCTAGTTTATCAGTTTTCTTCAGTGTTACATGGAATTATTTTCTACTTAAGTAAATCCTCACTAATTCCATCTGCTACCACAGTAATCCTGGCTCCAGAAAAATCTCTTTGGCCCCATTCCCCACTTTCCTTCCCCAGAAGTGGCCTAACCACTTGGGTCAGGTGGAGGAGTACAGCCATGAGATTATACTAACCCACAGTCAGTTGATATTCAGCACCACTGGGGTGGATTTCTTGGAGCAGAGTCTGGGGAATCTTCTGGGACATAAGCCAGTCTGCGGAGGGATTCACTCCTCCCAAAAGCTGGGAGAAACACCCAACCCAAGACAGTGGTCTTCCCCTGCAACTCACATAAGCGAGCACTGAAGAGTGGCCCTACGTACTACTCTAAGACTAGAAAAGCTTTCAAGAGATTTCAGAGGCCCTCACTGTGATTTTTAATGCCTGACAAACATGTAGTGTTGCATAAGAGACAATTTCAGGCAAGTCAGGTGGCAGAATAGGAGTCACTAGTCAAAGAGAAGTATGTTGCATAACAGCTGAAGGAGACAAACCACTCCAGTTCCTGTTTTCTGTTTCAAGGATGTTGCAAACTAGACTGCAGCTGCAGGAACATAAAGTCTGTTCAAGTTTACTCACTGTGGACAACGGGAAGACTAAGTCTGTGATATCAGAAGCCTGAATTGTGCTATAACCAGTCAGCCAGGGCAGTGGTTCGGAGACCCTGCACTCCGGGACCTAAACCACTCTTACTGCAGCTGTGACAGACATTTTTATGTGTATCACCAATTGTACCTTTTCATCGCTGAGAAGTATTCCATCACATGGATATATATCAATTTGTTTTTCCATTCACCCACTGATGGGAATCTGATTGTTTCCACTTTGGGACTAAATGATTGAAGTTGCTGTGAACATTTGTATAGAATTCTTTGTGTACACATATGTTTTCATTCTTCCTGGGCAAATACCTAGGAGGAGTAAAAAAAATCCTGGATCACAAGGAAAGTGCATTTCTAACTTTGTAAGAAATTGCCAAAATGTTTCCAAAGTGGATGTACCATTTTACAATGGCACTAGCAATCAGCACTTGATATTGTCAGTCTTCTAACTTCAGTAATTCTAGTAGGTATGTAGTAGTACCTTTTGTGGTTTCAATTTGCATTTTCTTCATGACGAATAATACTGAACACCTTTTAATGTGCATATATCTTCTTTTTTGAAATGTCTGTTCAAATTTTTTGCCCATTTAAAAATGGGTTTTTTCTTTTCATTAAATTGTAAATACTTTACACATTCTGGATACAAGTCCCTTGAGATATAGATAGATAGATAGATAGATAGATAGATAGATAGATAGATAGATAGATAGATAGATAGATATAGATATATAGATATATAGATATATAGATATATAGATATATAGATATAGATATAGATATATGTACTGTGAATATTTATTTTGCTTCCCTGGAGTAAACCCTACCTAATGGTGATATATCCTCCATTTTATATATTGCTGGATTTGATTTGCTAATCCAGTGCTAAGGATTTTTGTATATACATTCATAAAGGACATTTGTCTGGAGTGTTCTCTTCTTATAATGTCTTCATCAGGTTTTAGGATCACGGTAAAGCTGAACTCATAAAATGACATGAAAAATGGTCCCTTCTTTATTTTCTGAATGCATATAGCATTGATATTATTTCTTCCTAATACATTTAATAGAATTCATCAATGAGGCCATTTGGGTGGGCAAAATATTTTCTCTGTGTGATGGTTTTAAACCATGAATACAATTTCTTTAATAGATACAGGCTACTGATATTTTCTGCTCTTTATGTGCTTTGTTAATTTGTGTCTTTCAAGGAATTTGTCTAATTCAACAAGGATGCCAAATTTACTGACAAAGTTGATAATAATATTCTCATATAACCCTTTTGAGGTCTGTGGGATCTGTAGTAATCCCCCTCTTCCATTCCTGATGTTGGTAATACATATTCTCTTTTCTTGATCAGTTTAGTTAAGGTTGATCAATTTTATGATTTTTCCAAAGAACCAGGTTTTGGTTTCATTAACTTTCTCTATTGTTTGTGTTTTCTATTCATTGATTTCCATAGATACTTTCATTATTTCCTTCCTTCAACCTATTTGGGGTTTAATTTGCTCTTCTTTACATGCTTTCTTAACATAGAAGCCTACACAATTGAATTTAAACTTTTTTTTTCTAATATAACTATTTGAAGCTGAAAATTCCCTTCAACACAGCTTTAGAACATCCCACAAATTTTAATATAGTTTTCTCGCTTTTATTTCCTTCAAAATATTTTCAAGCTTCCCTTATGATTTTTTTCTTTTATTGGTTAATCAGGAAAGTGCTATTTAATTTCCAATTATTTACAGACTTTCCGAATCTTTTTCTGAGATTGATTTCTAATTGACTTCTGTTGTAGATGGAAAATATAGTGTGCATGAATTTAATCCTTTCATATTTATTGAAAATTATAATGATCCAGTGGGTGTTCCATATGTACTTGCAAAGAAGGTACAGGGTGGAATGTTCTACAAATGTCATTTTGTTGAAGTTGATTGGAAGTGTTCCTCAAGTCTTCTATGTCCTTACAGATTTTTTTTTCCTAGTTGTTCTATAAATTACTGAGAGAGGGCTGTTAAAATGTCTAACTATAATTGTGGATTTGTGGATTTCTGTTTGTACTTCTGTCAGTAATGCTTCATGTATTTTGAAGATTTCATATTATATGCATAGACCTTTGGGATTTGTTATACCTTTATTTATTTATTTATTTATTTATTTATTTATTTATTTATTTTTTACTGAAGTATAGTCAGTTTACAATGTTGTGTCAACTTCTGTTGTGTCAGTCTTTCGTATTTGTTTACTCACCATGGCCAGTGCTCCTAATTCCTTAGTATAGATCAAATACCTACCTGGTATCATTTTCCTTCTACCTGAAGAATTTCTTTTAACATTTAAGACAGTGCAATTTTGCTGGTCATAACTTATGATTTCTCTTATGTGAAATAGTCTTTGTTTTATCTTCATTTTTGAAGGATAATTTTGCTGGAGAAAGAATTCTAGGATGACTTCAGTATCTTAAAGATATCATTCCGCCCTTCCAGCTTGCAGCGTTTCTGATGACAAATTTGTAGTAATTCTTATCTTTGATTCTCATTACATAATGTGTGCTTTTTTTCCCTGGCTGCTGTAAAAATTTTCTCTTTATCTTGTGATTATGGGAATGTGATTATAACGTGTCTTGGTATATTTTTCTTTGTGCTTTTCCTGCTTGAATTTCATGTTGCTTCTTGGATCTTTGGATTTATAGTTTTCATCAAATTTAGGGAAAAAATTTCAATCGTTTTTTTCTTCAAATATTTTTTTCTGTTCTCCTTCTTCTCCTCCCCTTCCGGGACTCCAGTTACATGAATGTCACACTATTTGACATTGCCCCATCGCGTGGCAGCCATGGAGGTACACTGCTTGGATCTCCCATTAAGAAAAATTTGGCACTTAGCTGTATGAGTGCAGTTAGTTGACAGCCTTTAGCTGTTAGCATCTTCAGAATCTGCCTTAGATTTTGAGCCAAATCTATGCTCTTCCTAAGCAGCCTTCAGTCTGGCCATTTCTGCCCAATATGGAACTCCTCTAATGGACAGTCTTTGACCTGAAGCATCCATTGGGTTGGCTGACTTCATCAGTGATGCATGGGAGTCTGTGGCTCTTTCTACCCAATCCTGCTTCCACTCACCATTCCTTTTCTTTCACCAGTATTGGATCTCCATTATGGTGTGAAAGCTTTTCTTACTCAATCTTGTTCCCTCCCCTTTAACTCTTCCAGGCATTACTGCTCAATAAACCTCTTGCACTCCAAACTCCATCTTAGCATCTCCTCCCCAGAAAACCCAAATGACAGAGTTAGTACAAGGAGTAGTAGGCAGTAAGATGGGGTCATTGAACCAGATTACTCACCAGCAGCCGACAATAAGGACTCCATCCTGGGGGGATTTGAAGCATGAAACATCCCTGCTACAAAGTGGCAACTGCTAATCTCCTGCAGTGGGAGAAAAGAAAAAGCTGAAGAGCAAACTCAGGATTTAACAGAGTTGCTAGGCTGCAAAGATAATTTAATGCTAAGCCAAGACAGTTCTGTTATAAGATCACAGTCCTAGTTCAAAAAACCTGAGACCCTGACAAATGGGATGAGAACATCAAGTGATGAATGGTGGTGAAACCATCATTGATGGTGACGGCCACCAATTATTTGGCTTCCCAGACTCCTCCGAACTCTCAGAGTCAGCAGAGTTACCCACTCATTAAGAACTAGCATCACCTGTGTGTGTGTGGGAAGACACTGCAGAGGCTTCTCTCCTGCAAGGCAACAGAAATACCCCTCAGGATATGCCCCACCTCCTGTCTTGGCTGTTAGGCCAATAACTAAAGTTAAATTGCAGCATGAATCAGCTATGGATATACTAGGTCTGCTGACGAAGGAGAAGAATACATCCTGAAAGTGACTGAAGAATTAGGTACCACGTACTAGCAGGAGCTGAAGGAGTTCCTCAAGTGGAGCAAAAGAGCCAGAATCTAAGTCTGGGTAAGGAACCATTTGTTAACCTAAGGTCACTTCTTAGGATACATGATTTAACACTCTGGCAAGGACCCTAGGAGACAATGCTAACTCACTGGGTGGCTCCTGGATGACTAGAAAAAGTGATGACCTTCACTGACCGAGGCTGAAATGCCTGAACTGCTATTGCGGATAGTGGAGGAAAGAATTAAAAGGCTCAGGGAAGTGAGTGTGCTGGAGTGGATTATATGAGGGCAGAAGACCCACCAGAGAATTATGTTCCAAAGGACAAGTGTGTTCACCAAGGCCATCAGAAATGCTCTGGTAAGAAGGAAGCAAACATTAACTGGCCAGGGCTAATGATATCTAGGGCTAAAGGTCATAAACCCTGGGATATTGACAGCGGCACTTAAGTATCAGAAGCCAGGGGGTCTCAATTACCATAACAATTAGCAAGATCAGGATACCAATCAAAGGAGCTTGACTCACAAGTCCTGGTTCCAGTGTGTTTTCACCCTATTAGTGGGTTAGGGAAGCCCAGTGACAATCACTCTCCTGGGAGTTTCTCCGCCACATAGCAGGTCACGTTTTGCAGACCAGCTCTGGCTTGTGGTATCATCCATCTAGTTCTTCTGCAACCCCTCAGGCCATTTTCTGCTAACTGGCTTTAGCCCACCTGTTCCTGTGAATTTCTCTCAGCCACCCTTTAGGCTCCACACCCTCTAGTGAGGTTGTCGGCCACTCACTGGGGCAACTTCCTGTGGGCCAGCTCAAGGCTGCCAGCACCTTCCAGTGAGTCTCTTTGACACTCAGCAGGCTGTTTATAGCAGACCAGCACCCTTCAATGAGTTTCACAGCCACAGAATTGACTACTCCCACAAACCGGCTCAGGTCTGCACCCTTTAGAAAATTCCTTCACTATCAGCAGGCTTGCTGTCCCTGTGGCAGCTACAACTTCTTCAAAAAGGTCTGAATCTCAGACTAAGGCTTGGTGAGCCTTATTGTAAGTGCTTAGTTTCTTCCTTGCTTATTCTCTCAGTACTAAAAATAGTAGCTGATTTCAGCATTTGCCATTTCTGGATTCCTTAGCATCCCATCTTCCCCTTCTAATAGGTAACCAATTTGTACTAGCTGATAATTTTCATGGCATTATTGAGATATAATTCACATACTATAAAATTCACCCATTTAAAACTAAACAGTGGGTTTTACTGTTTTCAGGGTTGAGCAGCCATCACCACAATCTGTTCAGAACATTCTCACCTCAGAAAGAAACTCCATACCCATAAGCAGGCATTCTCCATTCTCCACCAACTCCCATCCTAGTCAAACACTACTCCATTTTGTCTCTAAAGACTTGCATAACTCTTTTGACATTTCATACGAATGGGATCATATAATATGTGGTCCTTTGTGACTGGCTCCTTTCACTTATTATACTGTTTTCAAGGTTCATCCACGTTATAGTGTCAGTACTCCATTTCTTTTCTTTGCTGAATATTATACAGATATACCATTATTTTGTTTATTCAGTCATCACTTGATGGATATTTGAATTGTTTCTATTTTTGGCTATTAAGGATAATACTACTCTGAACAATTGTGTAGAAGTTTCTGAGTGGCTGCATGTTTTCAATTTCTTTTGGGTGTGTATCTAGAAGTGGAATTGCTGTGTCATATGGTAAAAATATTTGACAGTTTGAGGAATGTCCAACTGTCTTCCAAAGTGACTGCACCATTTTACATTCTGACCAACAATGTACGAGAGTTTCGTTTCTCTGTATACTCGGCAGCACTTGTCATTGTCTGTCTGTTTGATGATACCCATCCTAAAGGGTGTGAAGTAATAGCTCACTGTGCTTTCGATTTGTATTTCCCTAATGACTAAAAATGTTAAGCAGGTTCTCATGTCGTTATTAGCTACTTGTATATCTTCTCTGGAGAAATATCTATTCAAATCCTTTGAGCATTTTTTAACTGAGTTGTTTGCTTTTTTATTATTAAGTTGTAATCATTTTTCTGTATTCTGGGTACAATTCCCGTATCAGATATATGATTTGAAAATATTTTCTCCCATTCTGTGCATTGTCTTTTCTTGAGTTCTCTGAAAGACAGAAGTTTTCCATTTTAATGAATTCTAATTTGTCTAATGAATTCTAATTTATCCACTTTTTCTCTGATTGCTTGTGCTCTTGATGTCTTATTTAAGAACTCATTCTCTAATCCAAGGTCACAGACTTACATCTATGTTTCTTTTTAATATTTTTATCGTTTTATCTCTAATATTTAGGTCTTTGATCCATCTTGAGTTATCTTTTATGCATGGTGTGAGGTAGGTGTCCAAATGTATTCTTGTGCATGTGGATATCCAGTTGTCCCAGCAGCATCTGTTAAAAGACTGTTCTTTTCATGTTATTTTATATTCTGGTCAAAAATCAGCTGATCATCAATGTATGGGTTTATCTCAAGACTCCCAATTCTATTCCATTGACTTATATCAGCACTACACTATCTTGATTACAGTAGCTTTGCCATAAGTTTTGAAATGGGGAAGTCTGAGTTTTCCAATTTTATTCTCCTTTTCAAAATTATTTTGGCTCTTCTGGATCCCTTGCATTTCCATATGAATTTTAGAATGAGATTGTCAATTTCTTCCAAAAAGGCAGCTGGAATTTTGACAGGGGTTGCATCAAATCTGTGGATCAATTTGGGGAGTACTGACACCTTAAGTCTGCTAATGCACAAACATGTGATGTCTCTACATTTATTTAGGTCCTATTTTAATTTCTTTCAACAATGATTTGTAGTTTCAGCGTAAAAGTCTCCATTTCTTTTGCCAAATTTATTCCTAAGCATTTTATTCCTTTAGATGCCACTGTAAATGGAATTTTTTAAATTTCATTTTAGGATTGCTCACTGCTAATGTATAGAAACAGAATTGATTTTTTTATTGATCTTGTATTCTGCACCCTTGCCAATTACATTTATTAGCTATAAGAGGCTTTTTAGTGGATTTAAGGATTTTCCACACACAAGATCATGTCATATAAAAACAGAGATATTTTAAATTCTTCCTTTCCCATCTGGATGCCTTTTGTTTCTTTTATTTGCCTAATTGTCATAACTAGAACCATCATTACAATGTTTAATAGAAGCAGAGAAAGTGGACATCCTTTCTCTTTCCTAATCTTAAAGGGAAAGTTGTCAGTCTCTCACCTTTAAGTTTGATGTTAGCAGTAGTCCTGAAAATAAAAACCACTATACCTGGTATCAGAGGGAAAAGAACAGTCCTGACTCACAGAGAACTGTAATTATTTGTTTTGACCACTCTGGTGAGTTCTTGGAAGACTGGCTTTTGCCTGACATGAAGCTGGCCTAGAGCTACAGTTGCTACCTAGGGGCAGTGTTGAAAACATTAACAGATAGATGTTTTAATTGCTGCTGCCTGAGGTGATAGATAAGCTTTGAAGCAAGCAACAGACTAACCAAAAAGCTAGCGAGAAAAGCCATAAGGGCTTTGTAAAGTTCCAACACACTCCTGGGAATCTGGAAGGCCACACACCCAGGGATGTATACAACTTAGGAAAGACTTGAGAAGGCCCTAAGCTTTCATATCTGGCTGACCTGGAGCTCTGCTGAAGTCAGAATTGAAGGCTAAGGCAGGCTTATCACCAAAACACACACAAGGTCCCTTGGCAAACACTGGGAGATTTTTTCATTTCCAGTGTTTAAATGTCCAATCATTGGCTGACCACAATACACCATGACTTTGGTGGCCACACATGAAAAAGAATACAGACTTTACAAAATTAGTTCAGAAAAGTTACTAGACAAACAACAACTACAACAAGCAGCAATGACAACAAAACCTGGAGGGTATGTGAGAGGAGGTGGAGAATCTGATTTCAGAACTGCCACATTATAATATTTTAAGTGTTCTAATTCATATGACATAATAAGAAAAAAACAAACAACCCAATCCAAAAATGAGCAGAAGACCTAAACAAGCAATTCTCCAAGGAGGAAATACAAAAGATCAATAGGCATATGAAAAAATGCTCAGTATCACTAATTATCAGAGAAATGCAAATCAAAACTACAATGAGGTATCACCTCACACCAGTCAGAATGGCCATCATTCAAAAGTCCACAAATGACAAATGCTGGAGAGGCTATGGAGAAAAGGGAACCCTCCTCCACTGCTGGTGGGAATGCAGTTTGGTGCAGCCACTGTGGAAAACAGTATGGAGATTCCTCAAAAGACTAGGAATAGATTTACCATATGACCCAGGAATCCCGCTCCTGGGCTTATATCCAGAAGGAACCCTACTTCAGAAAGACACCTGCACCACAATGTTCATAGCAGCACTATTTACAATAGCCAAGACATGGAAACAGCCTAAATGTCCATCAACAGCTGACTGGATAAAGAAGAAGTGGTATATTTATACAATGGAATACTATTCAGCCATAAAAAATGACAACATAATGCCATTTGCAGCAACATGGAGGTCCCTGGAGAATGTCATTCTAAGTGAAGTAAGCCAGAAAGACAAAGAAAAAGACCATATTAGATCACTCATATGTGGAATTAAAAAAAAACATAAATACAAAACAGAAACAGACTCATAGACATAGAATACAAACTTGTGGTTGCCAAGGGGGCGGAGGGTGGGAAGGGACAGACAGGGATTTCAAAATTTGTAGAAACTGACAGGCATATATAGAATAAACAAGATTATACTGTATAGCACAGGGAAATATATGCAAGATCTTGTGGTATCTCACAGCAAAAAAAAAAATATGACAACAAATATATGTATGTTCATGTATAACTGAAAATTGTGCTCTACACTGGAATTTGACACAACATTGTAAAATGACTATAACTCAATAAAAACAATTAAATGTCCTATTTACAAAAAAAAAATTACAAGGCATGCAAAGAAAGAGGAAAGCATTGCCCATACACAGAAAAAAGCAATCAATAGGAATCTTAAGAAAGGTCAGGTATTGGATTTTTCCAAAGATTTTAACTTAGCTATTTTAAATATGTTCAAAAAGCTAAAGGAAACCATGTTTAAGGAATGAAAGAAAAGTAAGAGAATAATGCCTCAACCAGATAATATAAATAAATATAAATAAATAGATAGATGTTATGAAGAGAACTTTTAACTATAGAACTTTCATTACAGAGCTGAAAAGTAAAATGACCGAAATTAAAATTTCACTAGAAGGAGAGATTTGAACAGTTAGAAGAAAGAATGTATGAACTTAAAGATAAGTCAATTGACACTGTCCAGGTTGAGGAACAGAAAGACAAAATAATGAAGAGAAATAAACAGAGCCTTAGAGACCCATGGGACACTATCAAGCATAACAGCATATACAAAATGTGAGTCTCAAAGGACAGAAGGGGTGGGGAAAGCGTCAGAAAGGATATTTGAAAAAATAATAAACACAAACTTCCCAAATTTGATGAAAAATATTAGTCTTCCAATTCAAAAAGCTTCAAGAAATTCAAGTAGGATAAACTTAAAGATGTGCACACCAGACATATCATAATCAAACTGCTGAAAAACATAGAATCTTGAAAGCAGCAAGAGAGAAGTGACTCATCACATACAAAGGGTCCTCAGTAAGATTTACAGCTGGTTTATCGTCAGAAACTATGTAAGCCAGATGGCAGTGAGATGATATAGTCAAAGTTCTGCATAGAAAAAACTGCCAACCAAGAATTCTATATTCAGCAAAACTATCCTTCAAAAAGGAAGGAAAAATTCAGACATTTTTCAGATAAACATTGCTAGAACAGTCTTACAAAAAAAAGCCCTTCAGGTTTAAATAACACTACATAGTATCTCAATTCCACACACACAAAAAAATACAGAACTGACACCAGCATAGGTGAATACAAAAGAAAAAAAATGTGCTTTTTATTTGTAACTACCACCTACTAACTTAAAAGACAAATGCATAAAGCAATAATTATAAATCTACAGTTATGGGTACAGTTTACAAAGATATAATCTGTGACAGTAACAGCATGGTGGTGGAGAAATGAAGCTGTATAGAGCAAAGTTTTTTATTGAAATTAAACTGATATTAATCCAAGCTAAATGAAACAGATCAGCTTTACAATCTAATAAAGATTCTATATATTTCTTTTTGTCTCTTATTTTTTCATTTATGATTTTGGTGTCGTATCTGAGGTGGCTTTGTCTAAACAATGGTCATAAATACTTACTTTTGTGCTTTTCTTCACCAAGTTTTACTGTTTTTGCTTACATTTAGATTTATAATCCATTTTGAGTTAATTTGTGGTATGTGGTATGAGGAAGGCAGTTTTCCCTCATTCTTTTTTCTCTCTGTGCTTCAGATTTCACGATCACTACCTTCAGGTTTACTGATTCTTCTGCCAGTTCAAATCTACCATTGAGTCTCTCTAGTAAATATTTCACTTTGGTTATTTTACTTTTCAACTCAAAAACTTCCATTTGGTCCTTTTTTTGTAATTACTATCTTTTTGTTTATGTTTTCTATTTGATGAGATGTTGTCAGCATATTTTAATTCTTTGTATCTGGTTTCCTTCAGATCTTTGAACATATTTATAACAGCTGCTTAACCTTTACCCTACATCTGCTATCCCTCAAAGAAGTTTCTACTGCCTTCTTCCCTGGTGTGTCACACTTGACTGTTTTGAGTCTCTCATAATTTTATTGAAAACTGGACATTTTAGGTAATATATTGTAGGATCTCTGCATATTCCTCCCCAACTCTGAACTTGTTTTTAGTTGACTTGGCTGAACTAATCCACCAAGTCTATTTTCCCCTCACAGTAAGCAGCCTCTGATGTCACTGCTTCCCCTCATTTTTATCTTTAAACCTGACTTCCTAGGTGTTGCTTTTAAGTCAGCACCATTTAGCGATCAGCCACTGATTGATCAGAGGTTGGGCTTAAGCCCCCTCAATCAGTGAGATTTACATCCTTTGCCGTCAGAGCTGTGTGAGGCTTGGAGACTGCTTTCACCGTTTAGGGAGTTTTCACGTTTTGCCCTACATTCAGTCAGGGTTGCTTCTGTGTGGTTGCAGCCTTGAGCATGCACAGAATCTTTCTGATCACAAGAGATGTCTGGTTTCTCTCTCTCTCTCGTCTTTAAGCTTCTGGCTGGTATCTATGGTATCACCAGCAACTGTTAGCCTTCACTAATTGCTATGTGATATTGCTGTATTATTTTCAGCAATACTATGGAGTATAAATTGCTCCAGTATGTTCTAAAGTCAGGTCCTTTGTAACAGGTAATATTGTTAGGTCTTTGAAGCTCACTCCAACCTACCTCCATGCCTCTGTGCTATGGAGCAGGTTGTGGGGTGGGGAGGGCTGGGAAACTGGTTCTTCAATGTCCTCTTGAATCCTCCCTGTAGAACAGATGTGTTGGGGGTTGGGGGAAGGTATGGGAGGAGAATCTGCTGCCACCTCCCAGTATGATTCTTCTATAGCCCTGAACCAGGGAGAATGGGACGTGTCAGTGTTCACCAGCTGCTGAACATATATATAATGACTCTTCTGCACTAGACAGCTGGGAGAGATGTGGACTGCCACTTGGCTGCCAATCTAACCAAACCAGATAGGTTTCTTGCAACAGAGCTTTGTGGGAATGGAGGACTGCACTATTCTGTAACTGCTCTGCCCTGATTCTCCTTATATTGTAGAAACAGGGAGTGGGGCAATGGGTACCACTAACCAGCTGTTACCACCTATTCGATACAAATCTTCTGTGGGACACAGGCATGGAAATTGGGATCTACCAAAGAGGAGTATAGTTAATTTTATACCTAGAAACACTGTTATTTCTCCCAGTTAGGTTTTGTGGGTTTTCTTTTGGCAGCTGCACACAACTACTATTATGTTGTGGCTCTTATTAGGAATTGGTCTTCTTTTATTGCTTCCCAAATGATTACTGTCAAGTGTTCAGGAAAGGTAACTATTTCTCAGTGTACTCCTTTGGATTTTCAAGATACTGAAATAAAGTCACTTGCAAATAGTATTTTGGTCTCCCTTCAACTTTTCATTTGCTTTCCTATCATTTTTACATTAGCAATAACTTATGAAATAACTGATGATAGCAAGCACCTGTTTCACTCCTTAATTGACAGAAGCAATCTGAGTTGCAAACTGAACATAATCTTCACTTTTGGTTGAATGACTCTAAAGTATTAAGGAAGAATTCTTCTTTTAACATATTAAAAATGTCTTTACTGGAATGACTGTTTTTTAGTAAGTACATCCTTGGCATCAACTAAAATTATGATTTTCAAAACTGATGTACAGTATCTTAACATTCTTCCTACATTACTCAAATTTACACGGCCATAATTTATGATATTCACTTTTTAAAGAAAAAGGATTCTTAAAGCTTGGGGCATTTATTAACACGCCATTTTAGACAGAGAAACAGTCAAAAAATAATTCAAAGAAGACTATTAAACCATCTCTTCCAAGATACTGACTACTTCTTAACAATTATTAAGGGAAGCATACTTAGAGCAATGAACATAAAAATCAACCAAGCTGACCCTATTTCAACTGTCCATTATAGGGAAATTCTTCTGCAAATACCACAGTCTTAACACCTCCCAGAAACTTCTAGATGAGATCCGCAAGGCACTTTGCTGAAAACAAGGATCACAGTAAATTGCTGAGGCAAGGAACAGAGCCACTACCACAGCACAAATGAGACATACCTTAAGTAAGCAGATGTCAATGGTGAAAAGGAATCACTTATTAAAAAGAAAAAACCACAAGTGAGCTGCTTCAAATTAATACAATATTGTTTTCAGCTCGCCTCCATTTCCCCTCATCCAAAAGAATTCCTACTACTTTTTCTCACCAGTGATTTCAAATCACTAAAAGAACTAGTATCTATCTAACCTAGATGTAAATTCTCACAGCAATTCTGTTTAATCTCATTTTAACCCCTCCATAAGTTGTATTACCCACAGCACACAAAAGACCTATCTACTTTAGCATTATTTTCATTACCTTTACATTTGTTTCACTTTTAAACAAATACATCTTCATTCGTAAATTTTATATAATATAATATATATATATATATATACACACACACACACAGACACAGACACACACACAAGTACTTTAGTTTTTTACACAACTTGTATACAGCTAGTGTACAACACACACACACACAAAAACTGTATCAAACTTCTGTCTTTAATAAAATTTCCACTCTAAGAACATTCCTTTGAGAGAAAGCAAGGGTTGGTAAACCATATGGTGGGACCCAATCAGGCCCACTGTCCTTTTTTTCACACTCATTGTTGTTTATGGCTGCTTCCGCACGATGACAGTTAACTAGTCGTGACAGAGACTAAATAGCCTACAAAGCCTAAGTTACATACCTGACCCTTTACTGAAATACCTCACTGAACCCTTAACAAAAGTATTTTTCATAAAAAAAACTATTACATTTCAATCTGTGCTGAATGTTTAGATAGGGTAAGAAGGTAAACTCTTTGAAAATTAAATTATTATTTTAAATGAGTGACAAATAATGAGGCCCATTTCAATGAAGGTGGACAAATAGAAAAAAATGAAACAAATTCCTGACCTAGAAGCTGTATTGCAAAAATAAAACTAACTCTTCCAGTTGTAATAAGAACCACAAACTAATGAATATATTTTGGAAAGCCACCTTTAGCTCAGTTTCAGCCAGGAGGAAAGAAAAGATAAGAGGGTTTTATTTTTGGATTTTCTGCTTTGGCAATAAAGAGGCTCCAAGCAGGTTTGCCTCCTTCAGAATAACCTAAGTTAAAAAAAAAAAACAAAAAAAAAACCTCATAAAAGGTACCAACCACACAGAGTATCTGGGGCATGAAGCTTTTTAAATAGCTTTTAAGACCTTAAGGCAAAAAGTATGTATCTCAACATCAGATTTTTTTTTAACAGTATGGCTATTCTAAAATGTATTTTTGTAGTGCTGCAAACATTGGCCAAGATAGCTCCTTCTCTCTCTTCTCTATTCACAGAAGGTGATGCATCATACTAGAGCTAACCATAACAACAGAACATTTCAGCTTTATTGCAGTTATGAAGAACATAAGCCTCTCTATGGCTTTCCTTACCAGAACAGTAAAATCACAGTAAATGTCACCCTTCTCAAACAGAACTTCAAAATTTCACCTATAATTTGGGGGGGGGGGGGAATCCCATTTTACTTTGCATTGTTCTCTAGCATTAAAAAAAAAAACTTTGAAATTTAAATACTTCCCATTAAAATAAAAGTTCCATTTGATTTTAGCACAGTAAAAAAATTATTGTGTAAACACAAACAAGATAAATTTAATAGAGGAAAATGTTCATTACAGAAATTAACAATGTTTACCATTCTTTAAACAACCATATACATTATTAATATATACTGTGTATTTCCAATCAACTCCATTCTTAGGCTCAATTTAAGAAACATAATTGTAACAGATTTTATACAAAAAAATACTTCACTTCTAGGAAAGTAGACAAACTGCACAAAAACAGTACATGTATAATGTGCATAGCAAGATAGCTTGAAGCATCTACGTATGGCTTTCTTTAAAATAAAACTATTGGGGAAATGGGCCCATTTGGGACCTACTGTTACAGTTGACATATGTAAACTGTTTCACATCATTTAGGCACTTGCTAACAATAGTGTTCAATCCCTGAAAACTGAATTTACCCCAAAAAAATTGTACATCTGAAATAAAAAACAAAAAAATAACATGGGTAAAGTCTTATATATTCCTTTTAAATTAAACAAGAAGTTTTATTAGTGCATGCACAGAACTAAATTGAAAGAAAATAAATTTTTATGTCAAAAATTTTCTGTGCAAAATTTACATAACTGAACGGTACAAAAATATGTACAAGTTTAAATTCTTTGTTATATACAGAAAAGAAGCCCTGAAGTTTTCAATCAATGAAAATGTTGTAACACCTGTAGTAACAATGTAACAAAAATTATATAGTATGTAATTTTTTAATACAAGAATTCCATTATCCAATGATCCAACAAAATTTGATCCAAACTTACAAAGTGAAAAGTTTAAATTGATGATGCTGTTGTCATGAAAATAACCATTTTAAAACCCTACCTGTTGGGCACGTCCCTTTGGAATCTGTCCTGAAGTTTTATGCACTGCCACTGAGTCCACTATTAATGCTCCTTCATTTTCAACTGCAAACAATCAGTAAATAACCTGCTTTGGGTTGTCAGTCATTTTGAAAAGTTGCTAACAAAAATGGTTTGTCCCAATGTGGACATGTTTAGACATTAATAATAAACACAAAAGTATGACTTGCTTTGCTAATCTTGCTTCAAAATAGTTTCTGAGGAATAATTTTTAACTTTCAAGAAAAGCCATTCCCTTGGAAGTGCTTCTATGTTTCACTCTTTAAAGGGATAGCAACCAAGGGAAAAATATGGCCATTTTGTTTATGGGGGACAATTTAAATCAAATAAACATAGTTCTGTGCAAGGGAATTACTGGAGAATATAATAAAATTCAGAAAAATGTTCAAGTTATTTAATTGGACTTCAAACTAGACCAGGAGGGTTTAATTCTTCTCTCAAGGCAGCCCATCTACTTCAATGCTTGACACAGCCATTTAGAAAAGAAAATCACCTTGGAAGGGTGTTCCAATCACTGACATGGGACACAGCTTACAAGGAAAAAAGACCTACTTGTCAAAAACTCTTACCAAGCATCATATGAGGTGTAACTGTAGTTGAGTTAAACGTACTCTCAAAGGAGCCTGATTACCTTCAAAAGAACTATTATTTTGCAGATGTACATGACTTCTTTATCCACGCTCTCTTAGTGTATCCTCACACATGATGAGAAACTCCTTCAGCCCCATGGTGAAAGGGCTCTCACCATCTTTAGAGGAGCTATACTTATCAGAGTCATAAGGCTGGTGGAAGAAGAGAGGGAATGTGGCTGTCAGCCGTTACCCTCTACTAAGAGTCACTAAAGAACTAAACTGGGAAAACTGTTCTATCAAAATTCTCTTTGGCCCTAACTTCCCAAGAACACATTTAAAATATTAAATCAAGGTACATCTGTGCTGATTAGATACTTTCAAAACTTACATGTGCACTGATAGCATTTTCAAATACCACACTAAAACTCTCTCTTCTGTGGAAATAGAGCCAACTTTTAAACGTTTCAGGTACTGTATTAAAGTAAAAAATGTCTGCATTAGTTTTCAACCCACTGTTTTATTCTAAGGTAATTTTACTTTCCTTTTCACTGGTTAAGTACAGTACATTATTCTAACATATTCCAATCACGAGTAGCTTCCATTAAATGTCTCTGCCCATGACCTGCCCAAGCATCCTGATTGTCAAATACTCTGCCACAAAACCAACAGTTAAACTTAGCCTTTAGAACATTTTCAGAGGTAGTTTTCACAATCTGGTAATTGTTTTTGCTCATCTTTTTCAGTGTTAATTTTAGCACAAATCTTTCTTTCACAGAGCTAACCGGCTTAAATGTTTTGTGCCTCTTGGAAAAATCATCGTAACTTGTTTTAGAAGGGTTACAACAAACTGGTTTCAATAAAGCATCAATAGTTCTTTTTGACAATGAAACCTTGAGTACGCGTCCATTAAATTTAGCAATAGTTTTCATTACATTTACTACTTCTGGCGCATCTGCATCAGGATGATTCAGAACTACAACTGGTTGGTTTCTCCTAGGACACTTCACAAGCTGGTTGGAACTAAAGGGGAAAAGCCGCAAAGTTCTGACTGAATCTTTTGAAAGCCTAGGTCTGCTAAACCCAAATGATTCATGGACATCTTCAGGCTTTGCTTTTTCTTTACACTTTCTATGTAATGCTTTTTTTCTTGGAGGTTCTTGGTAACTATCCCTACACTTTCGTTTACAGCTTCTGTTTCTAGACACGAAGGCAATTTCAGAATCTTTACTTCTTACTTGAGTTTTTACTCTTGATAACTTTTTTTTCGAAGTCTTTTTCCTACTGAAGCCTCTCTCAATTGTACAATTTGTTTTACACCTTAATACCCTGGCTTCTGAATGGTCAGTGATACGTATTGGTTCCTCAGAAGATTCTGGGCATGTTGCAGTGGAAGTTATCACGATTTCATTTGCTGGCATCATATCATCTAGTAAGAAGGGTAAGGCATCTCTAGAAGACTCTGGCTCTTTCTGCTCTCCTCCTGCGGTCTTATTAGATGGTACATTGTCTTTCTGCAATGAGGATGCAGAGTTGCTTACTGACAGGTTATTAGCAGCAGTCACATTTAAAACAGGGTTAAAAATTTTCAGCAAAATTTTTTGTGGTGTTCCTTCAGGTTTCTTTGGCTGTATATTTTTATAATAAGCACTATTTTGGACTAATTTAGGCTTAAGCAGATCAGTCTTATTTGGCATCACACACTTTAAAAAAACAGCTTGTTTGCCATCAGGCAAAAGGGTGTAAAGAGGTGGTTTCGGAAAAATCTTGTTCTGCTGTTTTACTGAATCCGAGATATTCAACTTAGTGCCCTGATGCTCAGATATTACATTAGGAGTAGGAGCAGCTTTCACTGAAGAACCTGCTGGCGTTTTAATAATGTAAGGGCCTTTTAATGACAAAGTATTTTCTGAGCTACTTTTTACACTCAAACAGCTGCCAATGCTCGAACAAAGTGCAGGTGTCAGACAATTACCGTTTGGTTCTACTTTTAAAAAAGGTGTTCTGCCAGGATCCTTAGTTGTGGTTCCAGAAGCCTGAGCACTCTCAGTTTTGACAGCTGAAACACCTTCAAGTTTCCCATTACTAAATGTTAAAATCATCCCAGGTTTCTTGTTTAGAAGAAGAGAGGCAGGGACACCTTGTGTGTTAACCAATGGAAGTGGTCTTCCTGAAACATGTAATCCAGGCTTGTTAGCAATGTGCAATGGTACAAAAAAGCCTTTTGGAGTCTGAACAAATATAGCCTTTTTGGGTTCTGAATTTAGAGGTGGACTCTGCACATATAAAGACCCCAAATTTTGTGTAGTGGCTCGTAGTTTGTCTTTTACAAGCTGCTGTGTTATTATTGCATCTGACTGAGTCTTAAGTAATGTACCAAAGCCAGAAATTCTAGGAGTCTTCTCTGAATCTCTCACATCTTGTGACATTGACAACATTTGTTTTTCTTTTCCACTGTGTTTTAAATTCAGATCATTTGTAGGCACATTAATCCCCATACTACCAGATGGAATCGGAAAGAGGCCTTGTACTTTCAAGTCTTTTGAAGATTCAACTATTTTGTCTTCTCCCTCATGATTCTGAAATGGCTGGTCACAATGAAGTGGAAAGCCTTTATCTGGAGTGTTACCAGAGTCTTGTTTTACATCAGGTTTTGCTTTTAATACTTCTTGAAGTAACTGGTTTACTTCAGGTGGCAGAAATTCTGATGCCTGTTGGCTCTGGAGAGAGAAAACAGATGTGATTCTAGGCATCATAGGTGACTCAATACTAGAAAAGTCACCCCACTTGGGTTTTTCAGTCATGCTCTCTAAATTTTGATTTTCATTAGTGAATAGGTTCTGTCCATCAATGTTTTGTCCTTTTTCTAAAACACACTGTTCTTCAATTTCTGCTTGTGTTTTTAAAGTTCCATCTTTATTATTTAAAAGACTAATAGATGCCAACAGGCTATCTGGGTTTGAGCTCTCCTTCCTCACTAGCGATAAAACCGATTCACTTATTGGTTGTTGAGTAATGGTCTTGCTTGATGAAGATTCTCTTGGAGGATTTTCACACATTGCTGTTCCTGAAAACCTACGACGTTTATTAGAATTATTCACTTTTGAGTAATTATGAAAAGGTAATGATCCTTGGTTGGAAGAGTCAATAGGTAACTCAGAGTTGACATAATTAATACAATAATTATGCATATCTCCACTGTTGTATGCATTTGGTTTGGTAGCACAGGTGCCTTTGTCTGGACTTTCAATGGCAGTACCTGTTATTTCAGAGTGACACTGAGTAATGTGACTTCCCCATAAGTCAACATTATCTCTTGTTTCCACTTTTGTGGTCAAACTCACTGATGGTGCAATCAATTCTGATGTTGTTGGCAAAGAAGATACACTTTTTTCATCATCCACTGTTTGAAGCAAATTATCTGTTTGAGATAGCAAAGGCATTTCTTTTTCTGAAGTTCCTTTCCCTGAAATTATAGGAGATGAACATAAAAATGGAGTAGCTGCTTTCATGTAAATCGTGTCATTTAACTCCGCTGTTACTCCTGTCAAAAACGCAGTGGTGTCCAAAGTCTGAGGCTGTAAATTTGCAGTGCTGTCCCTTGCAGCACCTGACTGTGAGCCTGGGGAATACAAATTCTGTTTATTGGTAGGTAACAGCTTTATCACAATATGTTGTTTTCCATCCACCATCTTGAAGCCCATAAACTTAGCACTGTAGTTAGCAGGAATTGTTATTCTATTATTTTTCACCATTAACACTGTAGGTCCTTGTACAGCAGTCTTTAAGAACCCTGAAGTAGAATTTGATCCCTCTTCGGCTCTGTTACACTGCCCAGGAGACAGAAGAGTTGGCTTTTCTGACTCTGACTCAGCAGGTTTATCGTTATTCTCACAGTATAGTCTTTCACCTTTTTCATTATCTAAATGTTCTTGAACAAGATGGCTCTGGTCTTCAGATTTAGCCTGTGTTTTGTTCACCTTTTTAAGCACTTGAGTGTTTTTTTCTATACTTCTGTCACTTCCATTGTTGATTCTCTTACGTTTCCAGAATGTCTTCCTTGATGCACCTATTTTGTATCTTTTCAGTATTAGCTTAAGTCCTGCTGAAGTCTTTGCCATCCTTTTTTCATATATGTCTTTTTCCAGTTTTTCTTTTGCATATAAATGTTCTTTGTGCAAAGTTATAACATGCCTTACAAGGTACTCTCTCCTGATAGCACCATAGCTACAATATTGACAAGTGAAGGGAAATGTTCCAGAGTGAATATGAAGGTGCTTCTGAAGGTCTCCTTTGGTTAAACAGATATAATGGCATTTATCACATTTATAAAGGATTTCATTATGTCTGTGAAGGTGCTGGACAAATGTGCCAACATCCTGGGTGGAGAACTCACATTTTTCACATTGAAAACTACCATTTACACAATGTGTGGATGAAAAATGCTTTGTCAAGTCTAATAAAGTATATAAATTCTCATTGTTACAAATGCCACATTTTACTAAAGTGATTCTATGAGTTCGTCTGTGTTGTTTAAATACCTGGAAGTCATTTGCTGAAAAACTGCACATTTCACAAGGATATGAAGGTAATTCACCATGGTGCCACATTTGAAAGTGTTTCTGCAAATCATTCGGGCTATATCGAGTGCTATCTCGGCACTTTAAACAGTTGAAATTGAGTATTTTTGCAGACATTTTTATACCCTCTTCTTCAACTCTCTCAGACTTATGGAGCAATATACATTCATCTACACAGCTTACAGTCTTTAAATTGACAGATTTTCTTGCAGTCTGCGGTTTACACTGAAATAATTTTCTGTATTTGTCAACGTCATGTTTCAATAGAATTTCATTTGGAATATTTATCTTCGGCAAAATAATTTTCACATTTTTTAGTTCATAATGAAAACTACTTTCTGAAATTTTTGGTTTAAGTACTGATCTGAGAGTATCAACTATTTCATTTTTCATATCACAATCTTTTTTTAAAGTAGTTTGGTTTTCATCAAAAAATAAATGTTGCTGTTCAGATGGCATGATTTAACCAAAAAAAAACCCAATTTCTTTTTTTCTGAAAACACTTGAAGTTACTTGTAATTTAAACAGGAAACAATACTCTGTCGTGACATCTTCAAAATAGCAGGATTTTTCCCACATTAACTCACCTAAAATCAAACAAAGAACAAACATTTTCAACACAGAAGTATCAGTAAATTTCATATTTTAAGTTCATTTGACACAAAGGAAGAATGTTGATCATATAAAAGATATAAAAGAACTGTTAAGTATTTTAAGAATAGCTTACCAAGAAGTAATGGTTTGAAGAAGAAATAACACTAATCTGGATCTCAGGAAATACAAGTTTTACTTTTAGCTCTGCTGTGTGACACTGGGCAAGCTTCAACTTCTCTGCACCTCAGTTTCCTCATCTAAAGAAAACCACAACTGGATAAGCACCTTTTGGATAAGCACCTTTAAGCTCTAAGATTTTTATATTAAATTGATACTATAGTTTTTAAACAGGATTTTAAAAATCTTAACAAGAGAGCCCTATAAACTTAAGTTCCACTTACAGACACGGTTCCAATTATATACATGTACCATTAACTTTCTCAATTGCTTAGTTGACCTCATATCTATTACCTTGTGAGAATGTCAACAGACCTCTCTGCAGATTTCTACTTCCTTAGTGCATCAGGGATAATTTGCTTAAAACAAAAGTTTCATTCATCTAACAACAACAAAAAGACACTGTCTGCTCGCTCACGTTATCAATACTAACTGTTAAGAACGGAAGAAATTAAAAGGAGTAGCACATATTCCTGGGGTGCTCCTAGTCTATCTACTACCGTTCTTGGTTCCCTACCATTTTGGCTATTTGGCTTTTTTTGTTGCTAGAACTTAGACAGATGTTAGCAAGGAAAGCCCTTAGCAGATTAGAATGACCAGTTTACTATCTGCCTCCAATAGTTCAAACACTTACTGGTTTGTGTTACTCTAGACAAGTTTCAATCTCTGTGTCTTAGTTTCTTCATCTATAAAGTGAAAAAAAAAATTAGTACTTCTCCTACCTCTTTCACAGGGTTGTTGTGAGGATTAAATGACAAACATGTGTAACGGCATCCTGTACAGCACTATGTAAGTTGTAGCTACCACCATTACTGTATGCGATTACCACATATGAGACATTATGATTCAAGGCACAGAGGAATAGAAAACAGCACAGTGAAATGTGACAATTCATTGCTAAGAATGGAATCTGAGTACTGAAGGTTCAGTAGTAAAAATATCAAACAGCATATTAGAAGAATCACATTTTCTTACTTTCATGGTCTTAAACAGTATACGACTAATAGATATAATTAGGTTAAGCTTAGAAGAAAATAAAGTGTTGATTACATTAAGCTTCATCCATAATGTCTATTCAAAAGTCTCTAAATTTCAATTAATCTAAGTAACTAGGAACTTCACTGTTCAAAAAATCCTTTACTAAGGGAATATAACTAAAAGTTAAATTATTTTACATTACTATTAAGGGGCCCTTTGAATATTTCTCAAACTTAAAACTTTTGGTTAGGTCTAAAAAACACCTTCTATATTTTTCAAACATATATGTGCTAACCTGACAATGAATTTATTAGAAGACTTCCAGTTTACTGAAATTTTTTTAATATACCATCCCTAATACAGTAAAAAAAAAATTAAATTTTTTACTATATCATTTAAAGCTAAATGTAAAAATTTCTTCAAAAGTAAGAAAAACAATAAATGGCTAGAAAAAAGCTCAATGATTCCTGGTGGACACTCCACACCAACTGAGAAGATTCTCTACAGAGTATCACATTCTCAACAGTGAAAAGCATCATAATCACCTAGAGCTTTCGCCATACCAGAACCTGGGGTTAGGGCTCAAACATGTGAAACTTTTTAAGCACATCGAGTAATGGTTCTTTTGCATTTGCCAGGATACCATATTGCAGTCATTCTGGACTACCCATACCCAAGCTCTTCTATTACTACATATGATCAAGAGGAGACTGTATCATAGGTTTCATCACAAAAGGCAAGCTGCTTCTTATAGTAAT
This sequence comes from Camelus dromedarius, assembly GCF_036321535.1. Lineage (NCBI taxonomy): Eukaryota > Metazoa > Chordata > Mammalia > Artiodactyla > Camelidae > Camelus > Camelus dromedarius. The sequence goes on along the minus strand of NC_087443.1, from coordinate 54,980,614 downwards.
AATACATGTGTCCAAAAATATGTGTAATGCTAAAAGATGACAGATTTTGATAATATTTCTAAATATCAACAATTTCATATCAAAATATCTATACAATTTAAAACTTTTTTGCAAGAAAACACATATGCTGAAGTCTGACGATCAGCATGATTTAAATAACTCAATCAACCTAATACCAAAACAAACAAACAAACAAAAAAAAACTACTATAAATATGATTGATGCATTTTGATGAGTACTGTGGAGAGATTCAAAACCATGGTCCCTACCTTTAATTGCAGCTTGCAATCTAAAGGAAGAGGCAGGACATATACATTAATACAGTGTTTATTCAGTTGACCATCCAGCAACCTCAAGCTTCTGGTATACAAAAAAAACAGAAAAAAATTAAGTCGGATGCATGGCAGCCAAAACAGATGCCACAAAGTTTACCAATTAAAGTGCACACACCCTTTCCTCACTGGCAAAACAATGCTGAAAAAAGAGACCACCTTATTAAGAAATCCACTTAGCTTTTACTTAAGTTTGATAACTGCTAAATAATTTATGTTGAATGTCATTATTTTTTATATTTAGTGTATGATGTGTATACGACAGTATCAAGAGAGTTTGTGTATTTTAAGTATCTGGGGGGTTACCTGCCCTCACATTTTAAGTTTGGAGGATCTCTTTGTCTTCAGCTATGTTCAACCTACTTTATGTGGCAGCAATCAGATTCATGGTAGCAAATTATACTAGGGTTGCCACCTATGGGGAAAAATGTATTGTATATTGTAAACAGCTCAGATAATATTAAAAAAAGGAAAGAAATTTTATTATAACTTTAATCTTCCAAACCTATTAGCTAATCCTCTTTTCACTATAGACCAGTCTCTACTTCTTACCAATAACGATTACTGATTTTAAATCTCCTATTTAAATTACTACCTCCTATCTATGTATTATTACCTCAATAAGACTTGACCACCATCTCCTCAAGCCTTAAATAACAATACTATTTTTTTAAGGTATGATTGGCCCTTTAAAGTAACCAGAAAAGTTTGCTGCATCAAGAAGGCAACTTTAGTCATTTGATTTTCTCCCTCTCCCAACTGCCCAGTAAACACAAACCAAAATATGTAATTTAGAAAATCCTACAAAATGGCAAGAAACACAATTCAATGCACATGCCATACTGTGTTTAGAGAGAAAAAGTCCAGAGAGAGAAGTGTGAAAACAAATGCTGGCCCAGTCCCAAGCACCACTTTTAAAGAAGGGACATTCATTCAACCAATATTCAATGAATGTATTATCTACCATGCCCTAATTAAGGAAGTAGCAATTCCACCCACTCCCTCCTCTGAACATACCTTGGGAGAGAAGTAAGGGCTTGACAGGAAGATTGTGTGAAGAAGCCCTTTGGGGTGACAGAAGGCTTGGGCTGAGGTATGGGAAGAGAATGAATCCAGAGCTTTGAGCTGGATCCAGAGACCAGACAGAGTTGGGGGTTGCTAGCACCAGCTGTCAGGAGAGAAGTAAAGAGGAAAAGTTATTTCTGAACAGAGATACATCTTTCTATATCCATGGCTATCTTCTGTTTTAGAATTCTGTCCTTTCTCCACATAAGTAAACTATTATTTCTAAGCTATCACATTAGTGTTCCCCAATCCATCTAACCAAAACAACTGAGAAAATTTGGGTTTATTCTCTAAGAATACATCTCAACTCCCAATGCCATCAAAAAAGGATAAGCATGCAAAAACATCAGTGAATGCAGCAGCTCAAAAAAGGAAAAATGATCTGAACACTCAGAGAAACCTTTTGCCCATTCTCCCATCCAGCAGTGAAAAACAGTAGCTACAATGAAAGTTACTGCAGGGGGAAAAAAAAGAAAACTTGAAAAAAAAAATCAATAATTATTGGAAATCTCAGTAAGACCTCAGCTAATATACTGAGAAAAAAGAACACACTGATGTGAAAGAGAGAACAAAGTAAATGGAGGGAGAAATAATGACTTTGAAAACAAGAGAAAAAATTACATTGAGTTGTTTTTTATTAAAGGCTTGAATTTTCAAAATCAAAGACTCTCCAAATGCCAGGCAAGATTACTAGTGGGAGAGTATAAAACTCAACATCCATAACTTATCCCAGTAAAACGTTTGAGTTTAAAAGATAAAAATGAAATGCTACCCAGAAAGGGTGGAGAGGGAGCTACCTAAAAAGATACACACAAAACTAACTTTAATCAGACATCAACATTAAGTAGACATTTCACTCACAATTCTAAATGCTACAAGACAATGAAATAACATAGAGTTCTGAGGGAGAATAACCCAGGAATTAATTCTACACCCAGGAAAACTCTCATATATGAGGGGAAAAACACAATTTTAGTATGCAACGATTCAGAGAATATATTAAATACGTACACTAGAAAAAAGTTTTAAGTAAATACTTCAGTAGAAACCAAATTTCTATAAGAAAAATGAACTAAAAAGAGAAATGTGATATAAAAGAAACAGCTGTCAACAATAAGATCTACGAAAGAGATGTAAATATTTTGTAAACACAGTTATTAAGAAAGCAGGAAAGACTTGAGAAGAGAAACATCTGCAAAGTGACAAACTGTAAGCAGCCCTTAAAGAAAAATTAACAATGGAAAACAGAAGAGGCAACAATGGCAACAAAATTCTAGATGCTGGAAAGCAGATAAGTAAGTAGTAAAATGACCTTGTAGACCCAAGAAAACAATCCCAGGCAGACAGTGGGGAAAACCAGGAACTAACCCATTTTACACTCTGAATCTTCAAAAGACTTAGGAACTGGCAGCACCAAGTAATTCTGAAATGGGAGGAAGGGAGGAAGAGGCTAAAATAAAGAGAAATTTGGAGAAAGCTGCTTGAGTTTTGGTTAGATGCTAAGATTCCTTTCCCCACCCCACCGTGCTAAGTGACTGCTGTTCCCCCACCACAGCAGAAGTCTGGACCCTTATTCTCTGCAGCAAGTAAAACAGAATCCCAGAAATAGAGGATACCAGACACAGCTGAGAGGATGGGTACAATACAGAAAGCTAGAGGATTAAATGACCACATACGTAAGAGACACGAACCATCCCCTCCCCCCATATCCCCCTTCTAGGTTGGCTCCTAGGCTAAAATGGTGCTACTAAAAATGTGGCCTGCTGATAGTCCATTAACTATTTGCCACCATCCATGACAAGATATGTTCAGAAACTGACAGTAGGCATTTAGAAACTATAACAGCAACTTTACAGTGTTAAGTTTACGTCTGCTGAATCTAACAATAAAAATTTGGACTTGGGTTTTATATGCCTTCTTTTTAAAATTTCATTTTCTAGTAATAAAAGCATTATGATATACTAATTATAGAAACACAGGCTGACATAACCTTCACAAAGAACAGTTTGCAGTTATTATACTGTTGCATAAATTATTTATTATAAGTATTGTAATCATTTACATAAAATAATATAAACATAAACATAAATACAATCATACCTACATCTACATATAAGCCTGGGGGAAAAGTACATAACTTCTGATTCGCTTCTAGAAATCTATCCTAAAGGTAACAATCAGAGATGTTCACAGGAGCATTGTTTACAAAATTACAAAATTAAAAATAACTAGAGGTCCACCAATAAATAAATTATGGTATTTCTATCCAATAGAATATTATTCAATTTTTAAAACAATATTGTAAAGCCACATTTATTAATAGGAAGATATCTAAGACACAGTAAGTGGTGAAAAAAACAAAACAAACAGTAGACATACTAGGATTTAATTTGTTTAACTGTTGATAAATGGATAGAGAATAGATGGACAAACTGACACATGGACCCATACAAGTTTTCAGTAAAAAGTCAAGAATACACACATAAAAATGCTTATATTACTGGTTATCCTTAGGTCAGTGTTTCTTAAAATGTTGTCCTTGGATTACCAGGGCTTCCACACTGGCATACTTTCTTATCATTAGCACAAGCAAATAGCTTACATTTGGACGTAACAAGAAGGACAACCTCTTTGTCCCTAGACCACATCGTTAAGAAACTTTATCAAAAAGTGGCCTAAAGCCGTGAAACTTGAAATTCTCAAACAAAGCAAGTAACTTTGTGGTAAACCAACTGAGTTTTTCCTGAACAAACTCAAAATAGTAAACTTGAGCCAGTACAAAATTGATGAATGTAGACACTAAAGGTGCAATTAAACAAAACAGGTATCATGCAACGCTGCACTCCTCTTACCAACACACAGGTACCCAATCACACCACCACAGAAAAGACTAACAGCTACAAAGCTAATGGCAAACACAGTACTCAGAGAATAAAGAACTACACTTTAGGTGTCACTATACTTTATAAATTCACGCTATAAAGAGAAAATTTTTGTTTATTTAACAATTTATTTGAGAGTCATGAGGTTACTGAAGAAGTAAGTAAAGGGAGCTGGCATCACCGGAATAGCAGTTAAGTGCATTGTTGTTAAGCAAATAAAAAGTTACATGTATTTTATATACAAAACAAGTGGTATTCAACTAATAATATGATTCCCAATCTTGGTACATTGATAAAAGAAAGTAAAAATTGTAACATCAATCTAAATTTGATTTTTTTCCTATGTACTATACAAAGAAATAAATAGTTAAGTATTATATTGAACTACACTTGCATTAGGTAAGCATATTATTCTTTAATAAAGTACTGGCTTTCATCTGACAAAATTTTATTTAGAATTTTCTTTTTTGATGCTATCATTAACAGTTTTGGTACTGGTATTATGAAGAATTTATAAATGAATCAGGTGTCTTCCATCATTTCATCTGCTCTGGAATAATTCACTAAACATGAGACTTGGCTGCTCTTGAAAATTACATAGACTGTAAAAACACACTATATGGGCCTGGTACCTCTTTAGATTTTTACACAGTACAATCTTTGCAAGTTCTTCTATGGTTTCTGGGATCTTTAAGTTTTCTACTGCTTGAGTAACTTTTGGCAATTTATGCTTTCCTTGAAAATAATCAATTTCCTTCACATTTTCTTAGTATACTCCCATAAACCTTACTTTTAACAATCTATCTTACAGAAATAAAAGCACAACATATAGATATATAATCAGTATCACTTAAATGTCTATGAATAGGAAAATGATAAATTAAATAAAAGAATACCCACATGAAAACATAAAGAAAGAGGTATACGTATTGAATTGACTTAGAAAGATATTGTGATTTTTTTTTAGTTTTCAAAAAAAGAAGTTGCAGATTAAGGCACGTAACACATTTTTAAATTAGCAGGGAAGATCCTCATTTTTATGTCAGAAGGAACAATCCCATGAGTACATGTTTGTACAAACATAGACATAGTAAACAATCTTACGGTTACCGGGGGGAAAGGGAGTGGGAAGGGGTAAGTTGGGAGTTCAAGATTTGTAAATATTAACTATATATAAAAACAGATAAATTTCTTCTGCACAGGGAACTATATTCAATATCTTGTAGTAACCTTTGATGAAAAAAATATGGAAACAAATACATGTATGTATATGTATGACTGAAACATTATGCTGTACAACAGAAATTGACACACTGTAACTGACTATACATCAATTTTAAAAATAGATAAAATAAAAATTTTAAAAAGTAAGAAAAGATACCCTCTAAACTACTGATAACAGGTTAATTTTTTTAATGAATGACAGCATGACATGACATAACCAAACCAAACCACACCAAACCACAACAAAAAAACCCAAACTAAAACAACAACAGGGAGAGAATCAACTCTCCTAAGTACCCTAATTGAAACCAAGTGGGCAATATCACTACCACAAGTCTTTACGGAGTCCTGCCTGTATGTTCCTGCCCTTGAATTCTAGGAAATTCAGTATCCTTAATATAATTCCTGCTTTCAGCTTACACTAGCTTAAACTAGCCTAAGCTAATTTTATTACTTAACAACCAAAGGTTCTTACCTAAGATATTAAGTTAATAGAGCCATACTGATTTTGTTTACTTTACAGAAAAATAGGTTTCGTGATGATCCTTTAAACGAGTAGTGGAACTTAAACATGTAAACAAGGAGCAAAGGTTATCCAGACCATAAAAACAATTTTTTAAATGTTGGAAGAACTGTAGGATCTAGATCATACAGAGAATGTATAATCGGAAGGTTAAGTGAGAAAACTATAAAGGACAAATTTGGACTTGAAATGGAAGGTAACAATGAGCCACAGTTGTTAGTTCATGAGCAGAGAGTTATAAAAGTAGTATTTTTGATATATTGGAGAAACAGTAAAAATAGAAGTGAGAAAATTAAGAGGACTAAGTGGCAATCTAAATAAAAAGTGAGGAATCAGGGAACTGGCAGTGTTAGCATGCATTAGGAACCACAGAGTAGGTACACAGAAATTTTTTAAAAAATGATTCCCAAAGTAAAATGCCAAGGATAAGGAAGACCATCCCTACAGAGTTGTTTGCTTTCTACAGCAGATTAAAAAGCAAAGACATTCCAGTCTTTGGTGAAAAGGTATAAAAAGGAAGAATCTACGTGCTACTCACAACACTCTAGCTGCTTATACATTAGACAAAGAACTAAAAAGCTCCGATTTCAGTTTAGCCCTACTTGTAACTCAGCATGTAGCTCAGTAATTTAACTTGCCACGTTACACAGATAGGAAAACTAATTAGTCATTATTTTTCATAACTAGCGCATTCCTTGAGTCATCAAACTCTTCTCTGCAGAGCTAACTGAATGCAAAATGTCACATGAATATACAACTGGAGACAGAACAAAGCAGCATGTATAGAAAATGCTTACTGAAAAATATAAGGTTCTGCCTAAAAGGATCTGGAACACTCAAAAAACCAAAACTCTTATTTTCAAAGCAGAACCTATTTTAGAGATCTCAAAACAATAACTACCATCTTTTCATGACTTGGAACCATTTGGGCTTACTTTTTTTTTGTAGCTGTTTCAAGTTTTAAAAAGTTTACCCCAGCTAATGCCTATATTTTAGACAAGTAAAAGAATAAACTTCATCTAAATTTATATTGAAAGCCAGCTCTCTTCAAATCATGGTCTAATGAGCAACTTAAACACAGAAAAGTGAAATAAAAAGTTGTTATAATAAGACAAGTGTAAAACTGGGATTATGATAAATGCTCTAAAAATGTAAATAGTGAAGATACACACTACCATATACAAAAATAGATAAACAAGGACCTACAAGGTACTATTCTCAGTACCTTATAATAACCTATAATGAAAAAACCTAAAAAAAAATATGTATACATATACACACATATGTACACACATATACATATATATAACCAAATCACTTTGCTGTACACCTGAAGCACAGTATTATAAACTATACTTCAATATGAAAAAAATTTTATAATGTAAAAAAAAAGGAAAAGTGAAGTTGCAAATGTGATCAAGTACAGACACAGAAATGCTCAAAATGCTAATATACATGTGAGCCACATACCATTCAGGTGGGCTAGTGACACTGGTGTACAATTATGAAGGAGCTTAAAACCAAAAGTTAAAATACAGAAGTAGTTCCTGGTTCAGGTGAATCTTATTTCTTATTACTTTCTGAAACTGACTGCTCACTGTACACACACATACACACAATATGTAAGATGCTTTCTGCTCCCCCACATATACCTTTATTTACCTTTGTTCATACTGTGTCCTTTCACCAGGCTTGTCATTCCCTTCTCTCTCTCAATTCAATTCTGGTCAAACTTCCTTCCTAATTCTACCTCCTGTAAGGCCATGAAACCTTCTCCAACAGACACTAATCTCTCCCTTCTCTGAATATCCATTTAAAGGATAGCCATTGCTCATCCCTTTATTATCAACTGTTCTGTAGTTACACCATTTCATTTTTAAGTTTTACCTCCCAAGGTAACTTACAAGCTTCTTAAAGACAAGTTCTATTTTATATTTCTCATTTATCCCTCATAAAAACCAAGAAGATTGTGTACAAAGGGACCTAATAGCTTCTTAATTCAATGATTCTTTTATTTTCAACTCAAATATGTGACTTCCTATGATTTCAGATTAAATCAATTTATATCAATGCTACAGATCACAAACTTTTTTGGTGCAATGGAATTAGATTTAAAGCACACACACACACAGTCAAAAATCACATTTTTAATATACAGGAATTGAGAGAAAAATCAGAACTAATCTGTCCAAAGTGAAATAAAGACCACTGAATTTAACACAGGAAGGAGAAAAATTATTTTCATCTCTTGTTCCTCTCTTCTTCTGCTTGTCATTTTGCTCTGGCAGTAATCTAGGGAGAGTAGGCAGGTTTTGCGTAAGATTTTAGAACACACGGGCAGAAGGGAGAATCAAAAGATTTGTTATTACTCGATTGGGAGAACATGTATCAACATAAAATCCGTTTCCTTTCAGCTTGCCAAAATAATAAAGACTTTCAATTTTTCTCTGGCTGGATAAAGCACCTGTCTCTATGGACAGAAAACAAATTCCACTCCCCAGGTTTCGCCATCTTAGTAAAGGTATCTCCAACTTTTCAAAAGTTCCCTTTACACCACTTCACTTTTATGAAAAGACCTACATTAGAATCTGTTTTCGCTAACCAAGAGAAATCTAAAGAGGATTTTCACTTTTGTGGAAAAAAGCAATAGGGGAAAATAGCACTCAGCATTTGTTTCACAGCGAACCATTACAGAGGCAGAGTGCACTTCAAGTAGTGAGTGGTACAGTCAAGCTCCCTCCCCAGAACTACACTCAGCCCCTCAGTATCAAGCTACCACAGCTTTAAACTGTGTCTGTGAGCATCTATGCTTTATCTTGATTTATTCTGTGCATCTGTTAGCAAGATGTGTCCAAGGCAACTGCTTCTACGTTTTACACTATTTTGGCTTACAACGTTTCATAGAAATGCCACTTTCACATAGCAGGGGAAACCCTGTATATGACACCACAGTCCACCCAGTTATTCAACCCAGAAATCAAGCAATCATTCTTGATTCTTTTCTTACTCCCCACATTAATCCATAAGCAAGTCCTGTCAATTCCATCTCCAAAAAACATCTTGAGTTCTTCTCTCTATCCCCACTGTCAGCATCTTAGTCCACTGTCACCTCTAACTTGGATTAAAACAAGTCTTCCTAACTGGCATTCATGCTTCCCTCTTGCCCACCACCTTTCTCTGAATCCTCTCTCTACAGGATCTTCTTAATATAAAATAGATCACAGTGTTTTCTGCTTAACACTCCTTAGAGGCTTCCCAAAGCACTTAAGAAGTAAAATGTAATCTCTTGGCCTGCAAAGCCTGCAAGGAACAGTGATATCTGGTCCTGGATCTCTCTCTTCAGCTTCATCTTATGCCACTTTCCCCATCTGTAAATATACTCCAGCAAGCTACCATACAGATAGTCTCTCAGTTCCTCAAAAATTCCTTTCCTTTCTTTCCATCTCAGGCCTTGGCACCTGCTACTCCTGGCTTGGGATGTTCCTTCTCCCATTCTTCAAGTGACTAGATTCTTCTTATCTTTTAGGTCAGAGTTCAAATGTCAGCATCTCAGAAAGGTTTTCCTCTATAAACCATCCCTTCCTCAAACAAAAAAACTGTTCTCTAAAGGGAACCCTCCTACATTGCTGGTGGGAATGCAGTTTGGTGCAGCCGCTGTGGAACAGTATGGAGATCCCTCAAAAGACTAGGAATAGACTTACCATATGACCCAAGAATCCCGCTCCTGGGCTTATATCCAGAAGGAACCCTACTTCAGGATGACACCTGCACCCCAATGTTCATAGCAGCACTATTTATAATAGCCAAGACATGGAAATAGCCTAAATGTCCATCAACAGATGACTGGATAAAGAAGATGTGGTATATACTATTCAGCCATAAAAACCGACAACATAACGCCATTTGCAGCAACATGGATGTCCCTGGAGAATGTCATTCTAAGTGAAGTAAGCCAGAAAGAGAAAGAAAAATACCATATGAGATCGCTCATATGTGGAATCTAAAAAAAAAAAAAAAGAGAGAGAGAACATAAATACAAAACAGAAACAGACTCATAGACAGAATACAAACTTGCGGTTGCCAAGGTGGGGGTGGGTGGGAAGGGACAGAATGGGAGTTCAAAATTTGTAGATACCGACAGGCATATGTAGAATACATAAACAAGATTATACGGTATAGCAAAGGGAAATATATACAAGATCTTGTGGTGGCTCACAGCGAAAAAAAAAAGTGACAATGAATATATGTATGTTCATGTATAACTGAAAAATTGTGCTCTACACTGGAATTTGACACATTGTAAAATGACTATTTTTCAATAAAGTTTAAAAATAACATAAATAAATAGATGAATCAAAAAAAACTTCTCTATTTTAGCCTCTTGTATTTCTTTTTTTGTAACAGTTTTCTTCCTCTGGCAATATTTTATTTATTTGTCAATTGATATTCTATCTGTTGATATTCTATCTGTCTCTACTACTGGAATAAAAGCTACATAAGCATACGGACTATACCTGTCACACTCTTTGCTATACCACCACCACTGGCACAGAGCTGGGCTTGAAGCTAGCACCAAATGTGTGCCAGTCTTTGTTCTAAGCACTGGGAATACAGCAGTGAACAAGACAAAATCCTTCCCCTCATGGAGCTGACACTCTATTGGTTTATTTAGATAATAAGGTAAGAAAGTTACATAATATATTCAAACTTGAAAAGCGCTATGGAGAAAAATAAAGCAGGGAAGGATATGATGGGAATGATGGGAGTAGAAAGCAATATGATGAGAACAGAAAGCAACAGGGGGAGAGCAGCCGGAGATGAGGTCAGAGAAGGAATGAGGAGAGCTACTGGAGCATTCTGGGTAGAGAGGGAAGTCACATGAGCTGAACTGTTTTTTAAAGAGATCACTCTGGCTGCTATGTTAAGAACACAGTATGAGAGGGAGGTAAAAGTGGAAGCAAGAAGCCCAAGTTGGAGACTATTACACAGCAATAACCCAGGTAAGAGGTGACGGGGTCCTGGCAGAGACAGTGGCGCACGGCAAGACTCTGGATTTATTTTGAAGATAGAGCCTATAGGATTTGCTGACAGACTAAATTTGGTCTATGAGTGAAAGAAACATATCAAGGGTAACTCTAAGTCTGACCTCACCAAGTGGAAGAAATGAATTGCTATTTGCTAAGACAGAAAAGATGGTGTAGGAGTAGTAGGTTTAGAAAGTATACCAAGAGTTCAGTTATGGCCATCTAGAATTTGAGATATCTAGTTGACATCCAAGTGGAAATGTGGAATATGTAACTGAATATAGAATACAGAGGTCTAGGTGTAAGATACAATTGGGGGAGTTATTAGTGTGTGTGTATATGTGTGTGAATGTATTTTTGTATACAGAACTGAATAAAATCACCAAGGGGTAAGTAAACAAAGAGAAGAGTCCAAGGCCTGAGCTATTTGATACTACAACATTTAGAGAAAAAAGATGAGAAGGAAAGAGCTGGTGTGACTGAAAGGAATAAGCAGTGAGGCTGAAGGGAGATCAGGAGAGTGGTGTCCTCAAAGCAAAGCGAAGAAAGTGGTTCCAGAACCAGAAAGATCAACTCTGTCAAGTAAGATGAGGACTGAGAATTGGCCACTGGACTTAACGTCAAGAGCGCTTGTCACACTGATTAGAACAGTTTCAGTGGATTTATAGAGAAAGGCTCACTAGCATGAATTTAAAGAGAAAATGGGAAGAAAAGCAGAGATACAGTACAGACAATTCTTTCAATGAGTTTTACTAAAAACAACCAAGAGATAGAGGAGTTGAAGTGGAATAGTTTTTTTGTTTTGTTTTTAAAGGTAGGAGAAATTACAGTATGACTGCATGCTTATAAGAATGATCCAGTAAAAATGTTAAACTTAATGATGGAGAGAAAGAAATGCAGTAGCAAAGTCCTTCAGCAGATGAGAGGAGATGCAATCTAGCGAACAAATGGAAGAGTTGAACTGAGAAAATAACAAAGACAATTCATCTACAGTTACCAGAGAGGAAGAAAAAGACGTTGGCAGGTGGGAAGATGTCATTGTGAAAGGATATAGAGAGAAATGCCTCATTAAGTGGACAACAGGGGTTGGCAAACTACAGTCAACAGTCTGTGGGCCAATTCTGGCCTGCTGCCTGTTTTTATAAATTGTTTCATTGGAACACAGCCACGTACATTCATTTACATATTATCTATGGCTGCTTTGGTGTTATAACAGCACCTGATAGCTGCAACAGAAACTATATGGCCCACAAAGCCTAAAATATATACTACCTGTCCACTTAACAGCAAAAATTTGCCAACCCTGGTATATCGGAATACTCCAACTGTTAACTCTGAGTTGAGGACCAGATAACTGGCTATGAAGAAAGAAGATAAGCGAAGACTTATGAAACAATAGCATTTAATGAGAGAATGATACATTAACTTTTCCATCATTCCTAATATCTGGAGTTCAAAACAAATATTCTACGAGTAATCAAACATTAACTTCACTCCTTATCTCTTTTAAAATGTTTTTTTTTAAAACTATTGCTACACTAGTTTTAAATTGGCTTTATCTCTAGGCAGGGGTTATGGTTTTGCTACTGTACTAAGGGATCTCTCAGAAAGGGGGAGGTAAGAATAAACTAATTACATATAAAACACAGAACAGCACTGCAGGTTAATTACTTTTTTTTTAATTTCAAGGCAGATGGGTGGATATTAGCAGCAAGATCTTTTCCACAAATAAATTTACACTACTTGATTATACTTATTTTATATCTTCACATCACAAAAATGGCATCACACTGAAAGAAATATAAACATTACACTCAAAGAAATCTCTACCTCAGTAGAAAGAAGTGAAATTTCTGCCTGGCTTTCCAAATGCCTCTTACACAGATTTACCTAAAACAGCCAACCTTACTTCCCATTCTCTCTCACTCCCCCAAAATATAAATTGTTACAATCAAACCAATCTCCTCCCCATCTTGGATTAGTCCTTGATCATTTTGATCTCCATCCTTTCTTAAATTATTCTTTATGCCTATCAAAACCCAATTCATAAATCAAAATCTATCTGAAGTTATACCTCCTTCAAGAAACCTAGTTCCTAGACTGGGCCAACCCTCACTAATTTCCTTCCTATCAGAATTCAGACTTAAAATCCATACTATACAATTGTGCATTCATTTGTCTATTTTAGCTGTTTGTGTTGTGTTTCATGTACATGAACCTGGATTCCTTAACTAAACTTTAAGCACTCTGAAGACAAAGAACTCCTCCTATTCTTACATATTACTAAAATGTTAAGTACAGCACTGATTATCCTCAGCACACGCTTGTTGATCTGTATAACCTAAGTATATAAAAATGTGCTGTATTAGAGAAAGTCTACCATCCATTCAGCCTAGTATGTCTAATCCATGACTATACAGGCAGTTGCACAATACTTATGTATACTATTATGTACTCAATAAATATGTATAGGTTGAATGAAGGAAAGAAGAAATACTTGTATAACGAATGAATGCATAAATGAATGAATAAGGGGTATCATTTACAAGGTAGAGGAAAAGGGCAAATTGTGGATGAATGTGAATGACCAGCCTGAAGCTATAGATCTTAAATTCATAAGGGCCACATATTCATCAGAATGTTTTCTGTTGCAATCCAATTCAAACTAATTTATACATGGAATTTTGACCCAAAGGACTGGAAGGACACAAGAGTAGCAGACAGAATCAAAGGAAAACCGTATTTACTTCATACCATGGTTCCTGGGACTGAAAGCAGCACTCTATCTCCATCTATCTCCCATCTCTATATGGCTTCACTTTCACCTCCTGCAGATGGGGGTCCCATACACGTGGGAAAAGAAGGTCACTAGCATCTTCCCATATTAACAATGTTAGAGAAAAGGGAGCATCTTTCTCCTAACATTCAAACATAAATTTCAAAGAAGGATTCTGATTGGCTCTGCTTGAGTAACAGGCAATCATTGTTGCAGCAGGGATGACTAGGCTTGGGTTGTAAGACTAATAAGATAAGCCACCAATCACTCATAAGAAGGGAGGGATGATTCCCCAAACAGATACTGAGTAGACAAAAACAATACACATACATATATATGCCTGCTACCAGCCACAGCCTCCAACAACCCAGTTTTAATTAGGCATCGGTGCTAATTTCACCATATTTTAGAATTATTTGACTTTCTATACAGCCAATGTTTGTTTTTAGCTATTACCACTTCTTCAAATGAGACCTATGTGAAACCCACTTAACTTTCCTAAGCTTCAAGTCATACACCTGCATTCCAATATTCTGATATTATTCCATACAGTCATACCAATCAGGATTTTAAAATTTTAGTCAGATTTGACTCACAATTTTTAAGCTAGAATAACCCAAATCATTTTGGTCAGTCACCATGTAACAGCCTTCTGTTTACTTCATTACATTTGAAGCTTTCATTCTTCACCATATTACTTTTTTTTGAGTAGTTTGGCTCAAACAGAATAAAGAAAACTCTAGCACTCAGCATTTACTTTCTCTATTCATGAGCAACACAGTACCCATGTGAATCTCCTATGATAAGAGATCAATGTTATACAGGAAGAAATGATACAGGTAAATGAAAATAAATGATAATCTGGTATTTCAAACTCAATTTTGTTGCTCTCTACTTATCGTAGTTGTTAGACATTAACTTTGAATAAAATTTTAAAATGTGTGCCTTTGTGAAAAATGGCCTGACAAGAAATCCATCTGTCAGTAAAGTCACAGAAGAACAAGGTTGTGATTACTAACATAATTTAAGTTGGTATAGTTCATGTCAGTTATTATAGTAGTTACGTACATATCTTTTTCCTAATTTAGGGTTATATTCCTGGGCGTATATTTGGGGAGAGGAAATACACAATACTGTGATATCCCAAAACCTATCCAACACAACTAGCAAGAGGTACTTGTGTTTCAAGGGTAGATAAGCCATGTTTTTGACCAGGGTACAACATTTTCCACTGAAAGCAAAACTTTCCTTATAATACCACGGATTTGTTGGCAGGTATTTTTCCTTCTTTTTGTTCACACCAAGATATTCAGATGACTATTTCCAGGAAATCAGTCATAACTCTATGGTGATTCCTAAGTCCCTTTTCTGACTCAGAAGTAGGTACCATTAATCACAATACAAATATACATTAGGTAATTTTTCTTTAAGTGCATTACTTTGTGCTTACTACAGCAAAACAGAAACACTCTTCTGGTATTTATATAGCTTCAAAGCATCTTCCTACCATATTTATCTCCATCATTTATTACCCAGAAGCCCTTAGTGCCATCTTTATATTTAGAAGGATGATACAGTTAAAATCATCTTTAGATCTCTAATGAAATATTAAAACACAAACAATGAAACAAAAACTACTTTTTTTGCTTATTTAAAATGAAAACCGATGTGTATTTTATTTTCTTAGGCCAAAAATAAAACTATAACTTTGGAAAACTCATGTATACACAGCTATTTTACTTCGTCCAGTATTAAAACACATTAACTCACTACTTAATATACTATATACTATAGTACTTCAATCTTTACCATACCTCTTTCTTCAAGGAACAAAAGGCACACAATTTAATGCTTGGACAAAGCCAGAATCAGGAACAGTGATCAAAAGAAGAGATGATATCTGGAAATGAAGACCAAGATTTTAAAACTTTGACTGCAAAAACTGTCAGTAAAATGACTTTAAACTTTTGACTCAATTATGCTTCACAGTCAATTTATGTGTATAAATTTAGAAGGGAAAAAAAACACCTCTCTACACTTAGACAAATAGCCTATCATTGATATCCAGTGATAACATGTCATAAATTAACAAAGGTCACAAAACTCAAAGCTTACAAGAGAACTTAGAATCAATCTAATTCAGTATCTTCTTTTATTGCAAGATAGGGAAAGCGAGTCTTGTCCAAAGTCACAAAGCTAGAACTAGAATCTGGATCTGATTCCACTCCAGATACCCTACCACGACAATGCTACTCACTTCAGACATCTAACACCCCATGAAAACTGCTCACCATGTGAAGTCAATACCCCAAAGAGAATTGAAATACTCACAGCCTATACAGCTGGGATAAAATATAAGAAAAATTTCAACTCTCTTTTCTTCTGCTTACAGTGCTTTGTCAAAAAAAAATTTTAGCAGAGTAACTGAAGGAAACTAGGCAAGATTCAAGTTATTTTAAAAAAAAAAGAAGTTGTATTAGGTGAAATACGCCACACAATGCTTCAATAAGAACAATTACACACAGAAAAATAGACAATAAAAGTACATTAAAAGGGCACGTTTAAAGTAAAAGTGCAGACTTTTGCTAAAACGTATCCCTTCTGGAATGTTCCAACATATAAAACCTTTGGGAACACAGTACACTATACCATTACTAGAGAGGAGAGGATGTGAAGTGCGATGATTAAAATCTCAAGTATTTAAAAGTTTGTACACTATCACTGCACATAGTAGGCATTCATTGTGGTTGCTGTCCTTTTATCCTTCCAAAAATAACAGGCATAAAACGTTTTTGATATTTATACTTACTTTCGCAGCAAAAATAAAGAAAAATTTGGATGTGCAAGACAGGTTGTTAGATACGTACATTTTACCCCTCTTCACCATTTTGTTCATTTTCTAGACCTGGGACTCATTTATGAAAATTTTAACAAAAATCAACATGGTCTACTATGCTTACCATACTCATGAAATGCTAACACCCTGAAAATGTTAATATACTGCAATGTTTTTACGAATTACAGAAAATTACAGTTTTGCTTAAAGAAAGTGAACCCATTTCTATTGATTTGCAGTTAAACTCTGAAAATGTTAGGGTATTTCACTGAATCAGTTGAAATGGTTTCTATCTGTTCGACTTGAGGACAATAACTTTATAGAGTACACTCAAATCAGACCCCTTCTTGCATTAAAAAAAAAAAAAATCAACGTCACTGAACGAGGCCTAACACACAGATGCTCAAAGTCAATGAAATTCCTACCCAGATATAGTTTGGTCTTGTTTCATCATTGTGACAACCACACAAAGTTCAACATTATTATGAACTCTTTAAACACTGACTTATTTTTCGAGGGTTTTTTGAAGTTTTGATATCCAAACATAACCAATGCTTGTTTTCGCTAAAATAGCTCTCAAGCACTAAATGCTCCCAAATTTAAAACCAAAACAAAACTGAACCTTAACTTTTGCATTCTGAACCTTAAAGCTACCATAGCTGTTTCTTCGGTCTACTTAAGACATACATTTTACCATACATTCATTCACCCTATATATTTCAATTATCACTACCATCTAGGAAGAGACTGTCTACTTGACAATGAGGCCATCATGTTAAGAACAGCCTCAAAATGTACCCTACAAGTGAGAAAGCCAGTTACAAAGAAATCCATCTGCCACTGGGTGTGGTTGGGGTCTGCACGGAAGAGCGCCCTTGGCCAATTCTGGAGAAAGGAGCGCGCGCCAGAAAGTTGAGCATTTATCTGCAAAAAAAAAAGACCTCCAAAGACCACAGACTGGACCCAAAACGGGGACGCCGTCGAGTCGGGCTGCCGTGGGCCTGCGAACCTACAGCTCGAGGGGTGCGGTCTGAGGGATGCCCATGCAGTCTCCACCAGCCCCGGTACGCGCCGAGTGGGTGCTTCTAGCGCCGCGCGCCCCGCTCGGTCCCAAACACCGCGCCCGATCCGCCCCTTCCTCCGGGGCTCGGCTGCCCCTCGGGCGCGCGGAGGCACACAGCGCCGCGCTCCCGCTCCAGCTCCTGGGCTGTGGGAGAGTGCGGGGCTCAAAACGCCCCGACGTATAGCAAGCCCAAGCTAACAAGCGGAAGTTAGCTCTAGCAGCTTGCAAGAGCGCCGAGTAAAAGGACCGACTTCTCGAAAAAAAACTTTGCGACAAGTTAGGCGGAAGCGCTGAATGGCCGGGACTATTTAACAGACGCTTCCTACCACAAGAGGCGGAGCCCTGAGGCGGTTCGAAGGACCCTGCAGCCCCCACAAGCTCGCCTTTTGCCCACTAGCTGGCTCTCTAAAAGTCCCGGCATCCTAACAGGTCTAGGCGTTCCCGCTCACGGAGAATACCTGTCGTGGTCCCCATTGCCTGCGAGTCCCTGATGGCGGCCATTATGCTTCCATCCGGGTATTGCCGAAAAGCCGATCGCAGCGCTACCGGGAGCGCTCGCTGCGGCGGAGGGATCCGCGCTGCACCTGAGGCAAGCGGAAGAGGACGGAGGCCGACAGGGTCCGCGCCTCAGCCTGATGAGACTAGGCCACTGAGCTGGGCTCGGCGCTGACCTCTCAAAGTAGCGCGCTGCCCCGTTGCGGGCCACGGCAGTGGCTCGCTCTCCCCCTTGGCTCACCAGCAGCTGGAGAGAGCCTACTGCCAATGGAATGGGAGACACACCTCCACTCTGTGCTCTCCAGAGTAGACACCAGAAGCAGGAACTGTGCTCTTGGCAAACCCTTGCTGACTGGGAATGGTCTCAACCCTGAGATTTTAATCATTTCCGGCTTTGCAAATGGCGTCTCCCCACCCCCTTGCTTTTGACACGCAGGTTTTGGCAACCATTGCAGCCCAGGTCAATGAAGGAAACTGCCACAGGCATCTCTGGAAGATACTGAACTCCAAACATGTACATATTTTAATAACTGATCTGAAAACCATCGTTCCAACAAGGGAGGCTCTCATCCCAAACAAAGGAATCCTCCACATCACACACAGGGCTGGACAAAGAGGTCAATATAATTAAGTTTCTCCCAAAGGCCAGTATGGCTCGTCTTCTAGCCTTTAAAGCATTTCTGAAATTAACCCTCTTAATTGACCTCACTTTTGTATATAAATTACCTTCCTGGAGTTGGGGGGGGCGGGGGTTGTTAAGGCCGAAACGGGGGGTGGGGGGTGGGGGAACGACCCGACTCGGGCGGAGGGATATACCAAAATATTAAGTGGGACTATGATCGAGTTTTTATCTTCAATTTTTTTATGTTCCATATGTTCTTAGAAAGTATATATACCATTTGTGATTAAAAAAAAAAAACTTTGTTTATCGTAAACATTTTTCAGTGTCTTAGAGTATGCTTTTGAAAATGTCCACATATAACCATACACAAGATTTTCTCCCTCTAATAAAAAGTACGCAAAGGAAACCTCACTTTACCTTTAAGGAATTTTCTTATCACTGTCTACTGATTTACACGATTTCCTCCTGGAAAAAGCAAATGAGTGGTCGGCAGTCCACATTAGATGTTCTCATGTATCTTGTACTTGTACGCCTGTATAAAACACACAAAGAGGAATCTTCAACAAATACCGAAAAGAATGCCAGTACGGAATGAGGAACATGTTTACAAAATGGATTTAATATTGCATTAAACATCATCCTCTTCTCTCCAGTCTTGGTTTCCATGTCAGACATGAGCACACATCACAGAGGAAAAAGAGAGGATAGATAATTTTTTTTAAAAATAGCAAAAACAGACGACGATATTTGGAACCGTGAATGGAGTTGCTTAGTGTTTTGATGTAGTTTTGGGGTTTTGTTTTTCAGATTAAGAAGTTGCACCCCCCTCCTCTGCAGTACACACGTTACAACTTTATTCTTGTACTGCATTTCACCTAGAAAATCTTGCAATGTTGAATATATGTTATGAAAAAATTAGTGTGTTTATATCGGACCCGTCCTTGTTTCTTTTCTTTTTAATTCCTCCATGTGTATCACCTAGCCTCCGTCCATCTCTCTTGCCCTCCTTTTAGAATGTTAAGTTTAGCACATAAAAGGGAATGAAACAGAAAAGAAGGAAAGACAATAGTTAAAAGAGAAAATACAAAGGAGAGAATATTGAAACATAGCTTAAGAAACGATTCTGGAATATTTTGTACCTCACAAATATAGTTAATATAAAATGGAAATTACATTTCACTCTAGAGATTCACACATTTGGATCATAGATAACACCATACCAATAATTAAGTTATAACAAGCTTACATATGCATTTACAAAAATGTAAGCACACTTTTAGTCATAGGTAGTTTGGTATATCATAAGCATTACATAAATGATAATCATAATTCAAGAATTAAGTGAGAACAATTCTTTTAAAAATAACTTCCTTCTTTTTGCTAATCTCTCAAATCCAGACTCCCTATCCCCAAAACTATCATCAAGTGTAACCAGAATTGGGAAAATAGAGATACCAAGAGCGCGGGTGATCTAGCTGAAAATAGTCACACTTCTTGGTTAAGAAATTATAGGTTAACTGACTACACTTCATTATAAAAAAGAACACACATGAAAAAGAAACAACAAAAAAATATAAGTTGATGACTCTCTTCAGTCTATCAAACAAGCATTAGTTAAATATGAGCTTCAAGTATTATCCTTTCCAATGTCCTCTGCAATGTTTGTCATTTAATATTTATTCAGCAGACATCTTTTTGGACACTTATTATGTATGAGAAACTGTGCAAATGGTAAGACATGATCCCTCATGGAGTCATCAGTTCGATGGGAGATTCTTGAATATCTAAAAGATTTCATGATTCATCGGAACAATTACAAGGGTGGGATTTCAGACACAATGACAGGTGATGAAATATTTTTTTAGGGTAGGCATCCCTGCAGTTTCCTCTCAACCTACACTTCCTAGATGATGGAGAATTTGGACATGTTGCCCTTTTTATTACTTTTTGATTAAAGATATAGTCCCTCTTTCTTAATTCTTTCAGTGGATAGTATATTCAACTGTGAAGAATGTTACCTATGTAAACTATATTGGCCTTACCTAAATGTTTTAGGGTACCTCTCCCTGTCCCCAGTTATATCTAATTCTTTCTAAGAATTTCTGTATCCTGAGGATATGCGAACACACAGCATAGAAAACTCAGGGCCTTAGACAAAATAAAAAGACGGAATTGAATTGAGTGCTTGTTAACTATATTTATTTTAAGAACAAACATGGTACATATATATGTTATATATACTCCTTTGTATACTTTTGCGTATGTATAGTACATTTTATTAAAATTTTTAAATAATTAAGGTATAGGGTTTTCCCTTTCTTTCTTTCTTTTTTTTTTTTTTTTTGTTGGTGGAGATTAAATACTACCTAAATTAATTTGATATTTTGTGGAAAATTTTTTTTTAAAAAGAGCAAACCTAATTTCTGTGAGACCAGTGGCACTGCACCATGTTAATATCACTGAATCACACATAAGAACTTGTAAGGGTAGATTATTATGGCTCATTTATCTAGAGTTCCCAAGTTACAGCCACCTGCAAATTTCCGTAACTCCTCCTCAAAAAAAGAGAAAAAACCAAACCCAAATCCAGATGATTGTTTAGTTGTTTTAAATAAGCATATGCCTTAATACTGCCATATAATGCCTCAGAGGTCTTGAAGTTGTGTTAATGTTGGTGCTCATGTTTTGTTTTGTTTTGTTAACATCATTTGTTGGGGAAGTGGGGTGTGTGTGAAGACAGGTCCTTAAAGCATATCCTGGAATGTCAGATGGAATAAATGAGAAATAATTATGAAATTAAAAAGAACCAATAACACTTCATTTAGTTTTTACATGCCTTGTTCCTGCTGGCATTAGAAAACTTCAAGGTGGTGAGGCAACCCTGGAGAGCTATGATAGAAAAGGATTTAAGAATATAATTCAACAATAGGAAGAGCATAATTTGTTCAAGAGGAAAGAATTAAATGCAAAGGCGGAGGAAAAGCTCTATTTTAAAACTTTATAGGTATATATGGAAAGATATCACTTGGAAGCTGAAAACACAGAGGAAAGCATGTGGATGAATATAAAGGTACACAGAAACACAGCTAGAATTGCTATCAGAATAGATTCAGAAAGCCTTAGACAGATGGAGGAGATAAATATAGTATCATAATATAAATTACAACAGTGGCCCAGAGTTCAATAATCATTTTGGAATGCCTGCTAAGTGCCAGAGGGTACAGAGACCTGCCCTTACTTTCAGACACAAGGTTTATCAGTGTTGAATAGAGGGACCATACAACTCAGTTTGCCCTGGAAAGCACTGATTTATACCTGCTTTCCCTAGCTCTCACTCTCAGTCAAAAGTGTCCTAGATTGTTCTAAAATTATATGGTCACTATGAGTGTGTATATGTCCATGAATGACTGAAAAATTGTGCTGAACACTGGAATTTGACACAACATTGTAAAATGATTATAAATCAATAAAAAAATGTTTTAAAAAAAAGAAAAATTATATGGTCACTAGTGATAAAGTGAAAGTGCTGGAAATCTTACCTGTTAAGAGCAAATAATATCAGAAGTGTCTGACCTGCCTTGCTCTTGCTCAGAGAAACTAACCAATTCTTTAAGAGGAAGGAAGAAAAAAGAAACAAGAATCATTAGAGTGAATTAGGGCTAATCAACAAAAAGGAAATAGTTGCTCATGATGTGATTGGATGAATGGATTGGCAACAGTGATCAGCAGTGGCTTTGTGGTACCTGTTCTCTCAGCTCCAGGGTTCTTTCACTCATCTCTCCTTAAACTCACACACCAAAGGACACACACTGAAGGACACACACTAACTAGGGCCTAGTTTTCAACCTGACCTAAATACATATTACCCGAAAGAGGAGAACAAGCTCCCAAGACACATGAAAAGAAAAATTCACAAAAAGATATAAAAACCAAAAAACATATACTATCTGAAGAAGAATTATTAGAACAGACAAAGAATTTAAAATAAACATGCTAAATATACCTAAAGAGAAGGGAGATAGTATAGAAAGCAAAAACATGAAATCATTGAAAAAATGTAGAAATATTAAAAGATGGAAGCAAAATTTTCTGTCTTATTTTATCATGGAGAAAAATCTGTTCCAATAAACTTCTTATATTTTATTGGCCAGGACTGAGTAACATACTTGCCTCTAGAACAAAGGAAGTGGCAAAGGAAAACAAAATTGTTGTGACTGATTTAAATCCATCATGAATCACCTGGATTGGGCAAATTGCCACCTGAGCAAAAAAACAGTAGTTAACTAGCAAGGAGGAAGGATAAATAACTTTTGGTTGCAATTAAAGATGTTTGGCATCTGCTAATATCAAAATGAGAGAGAGAGGAAACCTAGCACTATGGAAAAACAAAAGAGTACCTATGAAGTGTCTTAGCAATTCACAGGAAATACAGAAGAACATATTAAACTGAACCATGGGGATAAAAGCAGCTATGAACTTTGGAAAACCGCACAGAACAAATGACTTGTTTTCTCAACCAAACAACCTGCAAGAAAAAAAAGAGAGAGATTGAAGAGAAATCTATAGAATAAAAGGGACCTTAAAATGCATTTCAATGAATCACTATATGTGGAAGTTAGTAATTTAGATCCTGATTTAAGCAACAGGCAAAACACACTTAGGAGATGTATGAGACAATTGGATACTTGAAGACTGAAAATATTTGATGACATTAAGAAGAGTCATGTTAATTTTTTAGGTGTAATGTATATATTATTATATTTTTTAATTTATCATTTAAAGATACATGCTGAAATATTTAGAGGTGAAACTGATAATGTGTCCAAGATTTACTTCAAAATAAAGAGGCAGAGGTATAGGTGAGGGTATGGATGAAATAAGATTGGCTTTGAATTGATCATTGTTGGCCCCAGAAGATGGGTATAGAAGGAACTGTTATAAAATTCTGTCTACTTTTTGTATATGCATTGCATTTTTACATTTTACACAGTAAAATATTTTTTAAGTTGGTACAAAGGGAAAGAAGGGAAGCTGAAGGGGACTCTATAGTCAAGCCATTTTTCATTTCATTGATTTCCTAACAGTGGAGGAAACCTGAAGGGAAGATGAGACCACAGCAGAAAAGGAAGACATTATCTTGAGAGTCAGTTTTGCATTTACTGGATGAATCAACTGAGTAAATGCAACTGAGAGTGAGAAACATCTCCAAAGACCATAGGTCTTCACTTTAATTGATACTATCACCATTATAGCCAACATTTCTCAAAACCAAGAAACCAGAGATGGGCAAAAGGAACTGGTCCTTAGGTCAAAGGGAACAGATACAGTGGATTTAAACGAAAAAAAAAAAAAATGCCCATTTGTAGACTAAAATTACACCACTGCCTTTTTACACTATCCCGCTCGTGAAATGGAAGAAACCAAGGAAAATGCTCATAGAGATTGACATTTAGGGTCTTTCAATAAAACTCTAGGACTCCACAATAAAGCCCACCATATCAATGTTTCAATCAAATAAGCAATCCAATCCATGTTTAAGTGCCTCACCGTTAAATATGAACTTTAGGGACTCAAGGATAGGCAGAAATTTAAGAAAAGCCTCCAAAAATATAGATTGTTTTTTGTAAAAAGAAATATCAGAAACAGAAGAAGTAACTGCGGAGAAAGAGTCAATGCAGCAAGCATAAGAAAGCAAAACAAAAGCACTATAATATCCCCAGACAGATAAGAAAACATATTGTATCTACAAAAGAAGAGCAAAAATACTATGAAAAAGCACTGAGGTCAAGAAAGCACTCCTGAAAATTAAAAGTATGCTCTTAAATATTTAATAAATAGTTTTAAAGGTAAACTTGTAAAAAAAAAAAAGTCTCCCCAAAATAGGAAAAAATTCAGAATTAAAAAATAGAGACATAAAAAAATTTAAATCTCACATCCAATTAAGAGTTCCAGAAAATAAGAAAAGAAAAATGAGAAGAAATTAAGTAAAAACTATAAGAAAATGTCCCAGAACTGAAGGACATTAATTTCCATACTGAAATTACTCTCTGAATGCCCATCAAAATGACTACACCAAGATATATCATTGTAAAATTCAGAACATCAAGATACAAAAAGTCTAAAATCTTTCGAAGAGAAAAAATAGGTCACATGCAAAAGACTGTGAATAAAATAGAATTAGATTTCTCAAAGATAATACAAATGGCCAGACAAAAATGAAGTAATACTTTCAAATTTTAAATACTTCCAAAAATTTTTTTCCAACATAGGGTTCTACAACAACATAAGGTTCTATCAATTAAACATGAGAGTAAAATCAAGACATTTTCACAAAGGGAAGTTCTCCAAAATTTACCTCTCTTGCACTCCTTCCCAAACAGGTAAAAATGCTTCAGTGAAATAAGGGAGTAAACCAAGAAAGAGGAAGACACGGAAACCAGGGCATAAGAGATATAAGTCAGGAGAAAGAACAAGAAAATCCTAGTGTAATAGTAAAAGAAAGTCCCAGGAACCAAACAAAATCATCCACTGTCTCTATGGGGGAACTGTAATAGCCTCAATTTACCCTGGAACAGAAGGCCTGTAATCTATAATATGAAATCTTATTCAATCCCACAGGGCTAGAATAGGCTGAAAAAGATGGGTTCAGAAATAACTAGACAGGGAAGAGTGGGCAAAGAGAAAGAGAGAGAACAGAAACAAAAAATGAACTTCCCACTGAAGTAAATTCCAAACCCCATAAAATAATTTAACGCTATGAACGTAGCCTAGAAGATTAAACTTCAGAACATAAATTCACTCTGGAAGAAAATGAACTGCCTCACAAAAGTAAATGAAGAAATGATGTGACTAAAAAGAACAGGCAAAGAATTATGAGGCAGGAAGAAATGAAACACAAATAGACTGATACGTAAAAGGAATCAATTTAAACTACAATTAGAAAATCCTGAAATAGCCATTGAAATAACATGATACCAACTGGATAAGGTCTACAGTGGCTACAATAGAAAAGAGAATAAATGTGAAGATATCTCCGAGGAGTTTACCCCAAAATGTACTAAAGGGAGATATACATATTAAAACATATGAAAGAGTGGTTAATAGAACTGGGGAATAAATTGAGTGTCTCTTAACATACATCTGTTAGAGAAGTACCAAAAATATGCAAGTGTGTTAATGGTGGAAAAGCAGCATTTGAAAAGATAAAAGCTGAGCATTTTTCTGAATTGAAGAAATACAAATCTTTCAGTTTAAAATGTACTACAAACCCTCAGTAAGATAAATAAAAACATATCTGGACACACCATAGTGAAATTTTAAAATATCAAAAGTAAAGAGAAAATCGCTTAAAATTTTGAGTGAGAAAAGACAGATTAAATACAAATGAATGACAGCCTAAAGACAGACTTTTCAATACTGTAGTAATGCCATAGACAATGGCATGATTTTTTGAAATGTTAAGAGATAGTGACTGTCAACCTAAGATTTCATGTCTAGCTAAACCATTATAATGAGGGTAAAATAAAGATATCTGTCATTATATGAAGACTAAGTAAATTTATTCCCCACATATCCTCCCTAAAAATACTATTAGAAGAATGAGTATTAGCCAAAAGGCAAGTAAACATAAAGGGAAGGTATGAGATTTAACAAAAATGGTGAGTTCTGAAACTTACAATATATTTCTGCAAATTAATGAACTCTTCAAAAAAATCTTATCTTTGCAAAAAGTTGAAAGTGAAATTCTACACAACAACTACAAGATTGGTTTTTAATGCATAAAGGTCATGTATTCAGAAGAAAGAAATATTGAGTAATTACAAATATTGTCAGAAAAAATATATACTATGTATGCACATTAAAAATTAAGGGTTACTATTAAAAGAATAAAATATATTCCATAGTTTCCAAACCAGAAGGTGAGTCAAAAGGCAGTAAATTTTTTTCAATCCAATATAATGAAGGAAAAAATAAGAATACAATGATAAAATGTGGTAAATAGAAAATATAAGTCCTGTGGTAAAAAATAAGTCTAAATATATCAATAATCATTTCAATAATCATATTGAAAGAGAGATTCTCAGAATACATCACAAAAACAAGTTCCATCTCTATTCTGGGACAAGAGAAAATCTAAAATAAAACAATGAAGTTTGAAAGTAAAGGATAGAAAGATAAATCAAGGAAATGAGAAACTCAAGGAAGATAGGTTTAAAATATTAATATGAGTCCAAAATACGATTTAAAGACAGAGTTGTAATAGGGATTTAAAAGAGTCATTATATAGTAATAATAAAAGGAGCAATCAACCAAGAAGTATCACAATCCTGAATTTATACGTAACAACTTACAATTGGAATTTTAAAAGCAAAACACAAAAGAAAAAATTTGAGAAATCCACATCGTAGAGAAAGATTTTACTACTCCTCTACCAGAAACTGATAGTGCAAGCAGAAAAAAAACTAGTAGGGATGTAGATTTCAACAATAAGACCATCAAGCTTGAGATAATTTATATATATTCCTGCACTTAAAAAACTAAGAATAGACAAACTGACTACAAAACTTGAACACAATTTAAGAATAAAGAAAGTCCGAACACATTTCCTAGAATCAATACTATAGAACCTAATGATTCTAAAACCAGGATAAAATAACAATATAAATAGAGTTGAATTTCACTTCACATACTATTGAAATATGGATATCAGGACAGCTGTTTTCTTTAAAATTTTCAAGATTGATGAAATTTTTTAAATAGGAAAACTAAATATTAAATACACTCCAAATACAATAACCTAAAAACATGTTATAAAATAGCACACAAAAGTTTTTTTAAAATACAATTAAACTTGTCTATCATTCGAATACAAATAGAGTGATAACTAAAACTAAGCTATTGAAAATTACCTAAGCATTACTTCAAACTGGATAAAATTTAATTTAGAATAAAAAAATAGAAAATGAGGTAACATTTAATAATTTTTAGAACATGAAATTATACTAGGATGGGAAAACGGTGAAAAGGTAGTTGTAAGTCATGTCAAATCTTTCCTTGTCTCCTTCATTGTCAAATAATTCCATCTCTATTTGATGACTCTGAGTCTGCAATTTTTATTGTATGTAAACTATTATAGTCTTGCTTTAAAGAAAACATTTCCAATACATTTTAATATTCTTTAATTTCATTTCATGGAAATGAGATTCCACAGAAAGTCACCTGTATCCATTTCAATGCTCCTCTATTCATGTTCCAGTTGTTAGGAAAGTCTTTGATCTGGAGTCATAAATAATCTTAAAATAGAAAGTTTGCTGCGTTGATTGCCATTTTCTTCCCCCTTCTTGAGGAAAATAGAGATTCAACATTTTAATGCAACATATATGTGCATACACCTATCTGGAAAGAGGTGATGTATGCAGTCAGTGTTTTCACTGTAAACCTCATAGTCACATTTGTTGTAAGAGTTGTATTTTGATAGAAACATAGTTCAATGGCCAGCTTTTCTAGAAGAAACACCGAAGTTTTCATAAATGTAATATTGAATCTGACTTCAGAGAAAATACATTGCAGAATTTACTTTAATGCCTTCTGAATTTTTTTTGTAGATATGTGTAGAGAAGCATCTCCCAGTACCAAGTCCTGAAAAATGTTGCCTAAAATTTCAAAAATATTTTAAATTGAAAAAAAAAAAAGCATTGCTGATCTGATAGAGAAGTAAGAAACTCAACTGGAGACCAGAGAAAAAAATCACTCACAGGGATAAACAGTACCAGAGCCAGCAATTGTCCTCACTGCATCTGCCATAACATGACTATCAAGAACTGGTGTTTTCATATAGTTATTGTCCTAGGAAGAGTGAGTAGTGGAAAATTCAAAAGTGTACAGTGCAATGAAATTTCTCAAAGTGAATGCATGTAATCACCACAGAGGTTAAAAAAAATTGCCAACAGCTCAAGAAGCCACTCTCATGCCTCCTCCCAATATTATACACTCTCCTCTTTCCGGAGGTAATCACTTTCCTGACTTCACCATAAATTAGTTCAGTCTGTCCTTTTAACTTTATATAAATGAAATTACACAGTGTGATTGTGTGCTTCTGTGTATTTATTCATTCATCCATTTTTTTGTGTAGCAATAGATAATTATTTTTAAATTGCTGTGAACTGTTACATTGTATAAGTATACCATGATGTTATTTATCCTTTCTATTGTTGATGGACAATTGGACAGCTTCCAATCTGAGGTAATCATTAATAATGCTGCTATGAACATTCTAAACATGTCTTTTGTTGCATATGTGCACACATTTATGTTGGATATATATCTAGAAATGAACCTGGTAGATCATATGATTATGAATATTCATTTTCAGCATATATTGTCAAATCATCAGTAAAGTGACTATACTAATTTGCATTCTGACCAGCAACATATGAGAGAAATAATGGTTCCACATGCACACAAATACTTGACATTGTGGTTATATATGTATTCTACTACTTAATAAAGAAGTTGAGCATTTTCTATACACTTATTGGCTAGTTGGATTCTCTTTTGTGTGATGTCTAAATTCTTAACCACCTTTATCTGTTTGGTTGTGTATCTTGTTGATTTATAGGAGTTCTTTGGATACAGTATTCTAGATATGAGTTCTTTGTAGGGTAAATGTGTTGTTAATAATATTCTTCCTTTTGTGGCTTGCGTTTTCAATCCATTGTTTTCCAGCTTTATTGAGGTACAATTGGTGTATCAAACAAACCTTCAAATAATTAATGTATACAATTTGGTGAGTTTGGACATATGTATATGTATGCATTTACCATCATCACATCCAAAGAAAGAAACATGTCCATCACCTCCAAAGATTTCTTTGTGTCCTTTTGTAGTTTGTTTTGTTTTAACACTTAACATGAGATCTGCCCTCTTAACAAATTTTTAAGTGCACAATAACACAGTGTTAGCTACAGGCACTATGTTGTACAGCAGATCTCTGGAACTTAGTAATCCTATATAACTGTAAACTTATACCCACTGAGCAACAACTCTCCATCTCTCTCACTCCCCCATCCCCTGGTAACTACCATTCTACTATCTACCTCTATATGTTTGACTATTTTAGATGCCTCATGTAAGAGGAAGCATGCATGTAGTAATTAAATTCCTTAGCATAATATCTCCCAGGTCCAGCCATGTTATCACAAATGATAGGATTTCCTTTAATGATATATTTTGATAAATAAAACTTTTAAATTTATTAGTATTTTATTTTAGTTCTTTTTATATTAAGAATTATGTTCCCACACCAAGAAGGAAGATTTTTTCATATATCACCTTCTAGAAGTGTTATTGTTTACTTTTCACATTTAGAAGGTGTTCCTTCATTTGTTTGCCATAGAGATAGCCAATTTGCCCAACATTATTTATTGAAAAGACAGTCCTTCCATTACTGTTCTACAGAACCACTCTTTTCATAAATCAAATGTCTACATGAATGTGGTCTATTTCTAGACTCTTCTGGCCAATTGTTCTATTTCTCTATACTTGAATCAGTCGAACACTGTCTTAATTACTGTAACTTTACATAAGACTTGATATATGATGAGAAATTCCTCCCGCATTTTTCTTATTCTTTCAAATTGTTGTGGATACTTCTGGCTGTTTGTGAACTTAAAACGACTGTCTTACTATTTTGTTGTTGTTTGTTTGTTTGTTCTACCTTTTATGTGGTATTTCTTCATTTCTTTCTTTCTTTCTTTTTTTGATTGATTGGTTGTTTTATTATTTCTTTCTGTCTTTTATCAGTTTGTTAGTTATTCATTCTTTACTCCTCTGAAAGTGCTTTACCCATAGCTTCTCTTGTTCACCGTCAACTTAATAATGTCCAGTATATATTAGTAGTTCATCCTCTTTCTGGATAATAAAAAAAAGTACTTTAATTTGGTTTAATATCATCTCTCCTCACTTATGTGCTATTGTCATTCATGGATGTTAATTCGCTGACCCCTCAGACATAACTGATTCAGATTTAGTTGCTTTCATAATATGCTTCATCTCCGAGCTTCTATATGGAATTCTTTTCCTTCTGCCTAAAAGAAATATCCTTTTTTATTGTCCTTTAGTGTGGCTTTGCTGGTGATGAATTTTTTTCAGTTTTTGTTTGACTGAAGACATATTCATTTTACCTTCACTACTGAAGGATATTTTAACATGGAATTAATTTTAGGTTGGCAGTTATTTTCTTACATCATTTTGAAGATATCTCTAAGTTGTCTCTGACTTCCATTGTTTCTATTGAGAAGCCACAGCTATCAGTCCAAGTTTTGTTCCATTGAAAATGACATGTCTTTTAAAAATCTTTGTAAGAATAATTTTGCTTTACAGGTTTCCCTTTGTCTTGAGCTTCAGCAGGTTGGTTCTTATGTGTTTATACAATTTTCTTTCTTGTATTTATCTTGCTTCTATTTTTTAATGAAAAAACCCTCAGTTTTGGAAATTTTTCACATTTTAGCTATTTATAAATGCATTAAAATATCCAAACTTAGCAGATAAAACCAATAAACATTTAATATTTCATTCAGTTTGTGTGGGTGAGGGATCCTGCTAAGGGAGCAGCTTAGAGCTGTGTGTCTGGCACAGAGCCTCATAGGAGATAGCAGTCAGGTGCCTGTCAGTACTGCAGTCATCTAAAGCCTTGCCTAGGGTTAAAGATCTATTTCCAGGGTGTCTTACTCACATGCCTGGTGAGGAAATAGTGCTGATTATTAGCAGGTGACATCAATGCAGTGTCATGCGAAGCTGTCCATAGAGCTGGTTGAGTGCCCTCCTGGTATGGCAGCTGGCTTTTACCAAAACAAATGATCCAACAGAACACAAGATGAAATCCACATTGTCTTTTATGACATAGTCTCAGAAGTCACACTCCCTCATTTCCACAACATCCTGTAGTTTACAGAGGCCAACAGTATTCAGTGTGGGAGGGACTTACACAAATATGGTAATACTGAGGGACAAGAATCACCAGAGGCCATTTGGTGGTTAGTTACCACATTTCAACCACATTTCACCCTCTGTCCTCTTTAAATAAAAAACACAGTCACCCTCAAAATATTCATTGCATTACATCACGAGTTCAAAGTCCAAAACTGTATATCTAGATCAGGTCTAGGTGTGCATGAGTCTCCTTGGGTGTAGGTCCTTAATGAAGTTCCTTAACGGTTGTTTCTCTTGATCCGAAGGCATGTGAACTAAAGAGACAAATTACTGCCCTTTCCACACCAAACATAGGATATTTGGTTACTGGCATAGGACAACTGCTACAAATGCTCTCGTTCAGAAAGGGGGAAACAGGCACAACACGTAGTCCAGAGCAATTCTGAAATCTGACTGGGCAAAGTTTAGAAGTTCCTTGATTGGAACTCATTCTTACCCTTGTATAGAAATGGTTCTCCATATTTCTTGGCTCCACTGTCTGGTCTCTGGGTTCTTTCCTTTGAGTTATTGTGAGATAATAGAAAATTAATATTGGTCTCTGTTCCTGTTTCCTGGCACAGAAATCCTTGTGATTTCCTAAGTAATAAGAACACTAGGAGCATCTCTTGTTCTAAAATTTGTCTGGGTCAAACCCTATCCCTGACACAGGGCTCCTAAAACCTTTATGAATTCCTAAGTGATAAGAGCACTAGGACCATCTTTTGTTCTGTTGAGGTGACGCTGAGTAGGCTCCTGGATGGGGGGGGGGGGGGTTGTTGGTAACTAGAAACACCAAACCATGATTGGAAGCTTGGAATTTCAGCCCCACCCCTCATCCTCCACAGAGAGGAGAGGAACTAGAAAAGGAGTTAATAATTGATCGTGCCTACATGAGGAACCCTCCATAAAATCCTAATACTATAGGGTTTGAGGAGCTCCCAGTTTGGCAAATATATCAACGCCAGGAGGGTGACACACCTCACCTCCATAGGGACAGAAGCTCCTATGCTTGGGACTCTCCTGGACCTCACCCTATGTTTCTCTTCATCTGGCTGTTCATCTGTATCCTTCAGCATGTCCTTCAATAAATAGGTAAACATAAATAAATGTTTTCCTGAGCTCTGTGAGCTATTCTAGAAAATTAATTGAACCCAAAGATGAGGTCACTGGAAACTCCAATCCACTGACTACCTATTCCAAAGCCAGGCCTCAAAAATCTATATATGTTGCTGCATAACAAATTACCCCAAAACATAGTGGCATAAGACAATCAGCATTTATTACCTCACACAGTTCATGTGGGTGAGGAATCTGGAAGTGGCTTAGGTTGGTGGTTCTGACTCAGGGTCTCTCCTGGGGCTGAATACATATGTCAGCCAGGAATGTAGTTATCTGGAAGTTTACCTGGGCCTGGAAGATCTACTTCCAAGGGAGCTTACTCACATCTGCCCAGTTAGTGAAACTCAGTTCCCTGCCACATGACTGTCTCCATAGAGCTGCCTGAGTGTCTTCATGAGATGGCAGTTAGCTTCCCTGAGAAAGTAATCTGAGAGGACAAGCGAGAAGGTGCAATGTCTTTTATGACTTGGCCTTGGAAGTTCCACAATTTCTTATTGGTTGTACAGATTAGCCCGATACAATGGGGTAGGAAACTATGCATGGCAGGAGAATACCAGGAGGTGAAAATCATTGGGGATATCTTTGAGGCTGAGGATCACTTTTCAGTTTGAGGGAAATCTCAGCCATTATTTTGCCAAATATTGTTTCTGTCCCATTCTCTCCCTTCCATCTTCTGGGAAATTACAAATCTATTAGATGATATTTGACACCTTTTCACTTTATTCACTATGTCTTTTACACTCTACTATACACTTGTACCCTCTTGTCTCTCTGTAGCTCATTCTTGATGTTTTCCTCTGACTTACCTTACAGTTTACTAATTCTTTTCTTCTTTTAGATGACATGTATTTTTATTATTTTATTTTCCTTTATTAGTTTCCTTATTACACAGCTTTTAATTAGTCATTTGCCGCAGAAATTATATTATGTATTCTTAATTTATTAGAGTCTCTCTTAAATTAGTATTTTTACCTCTTCACAATGAAAGAACTTTACACATTTAAGTCCATTTGCTCTCCCAATTTGTCCTACTATTGTCATATATTTGGTTCCATATGTATTTTAAATCCAAGGAATTACTATTATAATCTTACAAAGTCAATATTCACTGTAATATATCCATATATTTACTCTTCTCAGCACTATATATTCCTTTCTGCATTTCTGTACTTCCATCTGGGGCCATTTTTCTTCTCCGATCAGCTCCCTTTAGTATTTCTTTTAGTGAAAATCGACTGGCAGTTCATTCTCTCAGTTCTTTTTTATTTTTTTCTTTCTGTCTGAAAATGTTCCTAGTTTGCTCTGCTTTTGAAGAATATTTTTGCTGATTATAGAATTTTAGCTTTATGAATAATGTCTTTTTACAGCTTAAAGAAGTTGATCTTTTGTCTTCTGTTGGTTCCATTGAAAAGTCATCTGTGGCTCATATTGCTGCTCCTTTGAAAGCAGTATCTCATTTTTCTCAGGTTGCTTTTATTATTTCTTTTGGAGTATGGGGGGAGGGTGGTCTTTGACTATGGTAATCCCAGGTATGACATTCTTTGTAATTATCCTACCTATGATTCTTAGAGCTTCTTAAATCTGCAATTTGATACCTTATGCCAGTTTTGGAAAACATCTGAGCCAACATGTCCTTAAATATTGTTATTATTCTATTCTTTCCTCCTTTTCTGAGATTTATACATAAGTTAGAACAGTTCACCATATTCTATATATTCATATTCTTTTTAAATTGAAGTATAGTCAGTTTACAGTGTATCAATTTCTGGTGTACAGCATAATAGTTCAGTCATACATATATACATATATTCATTTTCATAATCTTTTTCATCATAGGTTACTATATATTCATATTCTTGTTATGTATTTTTCATCCTTTTCTCTCTGTGTTTTAATCTTGATGCTTTCTACTCACGTCTTCTAGTTAATTTATCCTCTGTCTTGATGTGTTTAATTTCCTATTAAGCCCATCAACTTAACTTCTTAATTTTAGTTATAATTTTTTTCAGTCCTACACCAGCGTCTTCAAGTGTCAGCTGAAATTCTCCACATTTTCCTCGATTTTATTGATTATATTAATTATTGTTGTATTTAATCCTCTGTCTGGTTAACTCCAATATAGGGATCACCAGTGGGGATAGTCCTACCACTGGTTTTAAATCTGGATTTGGGTAATTTGGACCTTTTTATAGCTTGACTCATAATTTTTACTGTATGCCAGACTTTGTGTATTGAAAATGAAAAGGTTCTGAATGACACTATCTCTTTTCTGAGCCAGTTAGGTTTTCTTCTGGCAGACAGGCATGGTACAGTAGGTTTTCTTAATCCAATCTAGGCTTGGTTTTAGGCTTTGTTAAAGATGATTTACTTTTTGCCCTTACTCCTAGAAAGAAAAGATACGGTTTTTCTGTGGTCTCTTCTAAAAGTCCACAGAATTTACATAGTTTCTCCACCTTTGCCGAAGTTTAACTCCATTCTCTGTCTCTCTAGCACTCTGCAGCTGCTGAGTCTCTGCCAAGCTCTTTAGCCTCCAAAATGCTTCTTTATAGTAGACTTCTTGGAATTTCTTCCTCTGTACATAAAGCTTCACAACTGGCAGTTATCTTCAGGGAAGATGGTATGCAGGTTTTTGAACTCACTTTCCTTTGATTCTCTCTGCTGTGGAATTTTGTCCCTCAAGTTCCAGTTGTTTGTCTTCTCAGCCCAGTGAAACTGATTCTTTCTGTTATGAATATGATCCTCTACGCTAAAAATTAACAAATTCCCTCAGGGAAAAAAAGCCAAGAGCACATAAAAACTGACCAGAGATATT
This sequence comes from Camelus dromedarius, assembly GCF_036321535.1. Classification (NCBI taxonomy): domain Eukaryota; kingdom Metazoa; phylum Chordata; class Mammalia; order Artiodactyla; family Camelidae; genus Camelus; species Camelus dromedarius. The sequence continues at coordinate 54,944,872 of NC_087443.1, read as the reverse complement.
TACAAAGTACTAGGTAGAATTTCCAGAAAATTGAAACATATTAATCGAAAATTAAAACTCAAATATTGTATTAAACTGGAAGTGGAAGACAGATCTGAAGTTGTCCCCTGAATGCAACACTGTCAGAGAGGTAAGAACAAGGAAAAGAACCAGGATACAAGGAAGAGAGAATTTCAGCAAAGGTCTGATCCGAGTTCCAGAAGAAAAGAATGGAGAAAATGCAGGATAGGCAATATATGAAGAAATAACCACTAACATGTCTGTAATCGATGAAAAGACACAGATCTTCAGATTTAGAACATCCAGCAAATACAAAGTAAGGTAAATAGAAAAACAACTATACCCAGAGAAAGTATGGCCAAACTGAAGAAAACACACACATACACACAAAGAAGAAAGAGGAGGGGGAGGATATATTCAACTGATTATTGATAAAGGAGCCAAGGCACTCCAATGGAGAAAGGCAATCTTTCAACAAATGGTTTTGGAACAACTGGACATCCATATAGAAAGGAAGGAAGGAAGCAGACAAAGAGGGAGGGAAAGAGGAAGGAAGGAAGGTAGGAAGGAAGAAAATAAGAAGGAAAGGAGAAAAAGAGAGGGAGGGAGGGACAGAGGGAGGAGAAGAATCTAGACATAGACCTTATACCTTTCACAACTTATAAGTGAAAATGGATCATAGATCTAAATGTAAAGTGCAAAACTATAATAATTCCAGAAGATAATACAGGAAAAAATGTAAGTAACATTGAGTTTGGCAATGACTTTTTAAATATAACATCAGAAGCATGACCCATAAAAGAAAAAAATTGATAAGCTGGACTTCATTAAAATTTGAAACTTCTGCTCTGTGAAATACACTGTTAATACAATGAAAAGACAAGCCACGGTCTGGGAGAAAGCATTTACAAAACTACCTGTCTGATAAAGGACTTCTCCTCAAACAAAGACGCTTGATTTATGGCCCAAGGTAACTCACTACTGTTATCTTGATTCCGATTAGCAAGAAAGGGAGAAGAAGGAAAGGCACATCTCTTCCTTTTAGGGGCCTGGCTTGAGATCTGCACACATCTCTTCTGCTCATGTTTCATTGGCCAGAACTAAGTCACAAGACCTAATTGCTAGAAGGCAGAATCTTTATTTTTGACAGCCCCGTGCTCCACTAAATTTGAGAGTTCTATTACTGTAGAAGGCAAGAATGGATACTTGAGATCATTACTGTTTATTTCTTAATTGAATCTAAGAATATTTTTTAAAAAACTCCCAATTAAATTGTGACAATGCTTTATTGCTTAGAATTTTTATTGTGTACTTACTGAAATAGAAATTTTTGATTTACTTATACATGAACATAATTATACATCACTTTTGGGCAAATATAAAAAGGGACAGGTAAGCAAAATAAATCATCTAAGGTTTGTAAAATTTTTTTCACATTCAGATCTGACTGTTTTCAGTCACTTTAACTCAGAGGCATAATAAATATCTGAATTTTTTTTATCCAGTGTCATCCTCTGTACCATAAAGTGATTGTGATGCAGCATTTCTTTAGGAAATGCTTTATATTACCTCCAGGATATTATTACACACAGCTGACACCCATTCTGCAGGTTTCAGTGCTGGCTATGACTAAAAGAAATTACTAAACTGGCACTGACAAACTGCACAGCTATGGGTCTAACTAAAAAGTAGCGTTCTATAAGTGTAGAAGAAGAGGGAAATGGATATCAAAGGACAATTAGGAGTCTCAGGAACATGGTCACCATTCCCATATCATACCTACAAGGTAAATGAAACCCAGAGAATGGACTAATTTGCCCAACGACACAAAATTACTAAGTCATGGAGCCAGAATCATGTTCAGGTGGATTCAGATTTACAAAACTCCAAAGCACAAATCTAGAATTTACAAGGCCTTTAGGAAATTGGCATATTCATATCCTGTTTGTGGGAGTATAAGTCACCACAACATTTTAGGAAGTGGTGATTTAGCGGTATCTGTCAAAATTTTAGATGAGCTTCTCTTTAAATCCAACAGTTCTTCCAGGAACTTAGTCTACAGAAATCAGCACAAATGTGCAAAGATACACATTTAGGATCTACACAAGTAATATTTACAGGCTTTAAATTAGGAACTAGTGTTGCAAATAAGGGCATGGGTAGGGTGGTCTGGGGACGGCGGCAGGTACATTGAAATTCCTGAGCCAGCAGTAGCAATATTGTCTTTGGTGCAAGCCACAGTGTCTATCACCAGCTGTCACAGCAGTGATGTCGCACTAGACCAGCTCCGTGGTGGGATTTCGGGGGTTTGTCTTAGTGAATAAGTCTCCAAAATGGGTTCTCTGGTAATCCCAAAGATTCTGTCTTTGGGCTGCCAAATATTTTTCAGTAAATTCCTTTTCTCCTTAAACTGTTACACTGGTTTCTTCTGGTTGCAACTAAGAACTGTAACTGATACACTGGCCTCATTTCTTTTCCTCTAAAGTACCAAGTTGTTACTGCCTTAGGATCTTTGGTCCTGGTGTTCCCTTTGCTATGATCTCACAGGGCTGTTTCCTTTGTATCACTCAGGATTTGGGTGTCACCTGTGGAAAATACAGCCCAGATACCCCAATCTCAAGAAGTTCTACACCCACACTTTTCACTCTCTTTCAAATCTCCATGTTTTATTGTCTTCACAAAACTTTTCACAAGATAAAATTATTTAGCTCACACTTACTTGTTTTCTTGTTTATTTCTTCCCCTCCCACAAATAGAAACTCCAGAAATTACCTTGCCTGGAAAAGTGTCTGGCACTTAGTGTGGGCACAATAGTTTTTGCTGAATTAGTAAATGAATGGAAGAATTTTATATCTTTATTTTGTAACATCATGAAATTGGGAATATCCTTTGAGTATCCATAAATAGAAAATTGGCTAAAGAAACTGTGGCACAGCTATAAAAAGAATATTGTATACCTTTTAAACAGATGAAGTACATTGTAAATATCTTAATATATAAAGAATTCCACAATAGATTGCTGAGTAAAATAGCAAAATGTAAATGAAAGTAAGTTATAAGGTTATATGATTTCATATGTGTAACATGCCTAGAAAAAAAAAGGGAAGATATTAAGCAAATATGTTGAGTACTTAACTCAGTATAATGGGAATACTAAGGTGGAAAGAGAAATCTCCCACTTCCTGCATAACAGTTTTTTTGGGTTTTTCTTCAACAATCATGTATGCATTAAGTTTTCTTTTAATTTCAAACAAACAAACTAGTTTGAAAAAGATAAATTAATTGGAAAAATATCAAGGTATGATATCCTTTGTAATGAACAGAAGAGTAAATACATAACTACTGAAAAGGCAGGAATATTACTGGGTATCAGAAACTCCTAGAATCAGAGATATAAAAATTCTTAGATCTCTTTCTATCAATCTCTTATCTTTGCATGTGAGCTTCACTCTATCTCACTGCTGTGCTTCTGCTGCCCAAATCTAGAACTGGTAATGGTAGCTAAGCACTAGAGGAGGCTACCCACTTCGGCCTCATCAAAGACTTCATCGAATCATCCACAGAGCCTGTGTACTTAGCTGTTTGTCATAGGTGGAGGAGGAAGTAGTAAGACAGATAGTTTGTAAAAAACCATACAAGTGGCATTCGAATTGGTACTCTGAGTTCTCTTGCTTCAGCAGGATACATTTAGAATAATGTAAATGATTCAAGATTCCAATGGTGGACATCCATGGTGGAAACTTTTATACCGTCATCAGGGTAACTGACTGTCTTTTAGATCACCGATGTCCTTATGTCCATGCAGCCTGCAGCTAACAGCTCATCTTTAAGCCCTGCTGAGAAACCTTCTACAAACTGGGAACTGGTATGTAACTCCAAACAGGGACTGCCAACAGCTGTAGTACTATATCATTTCTCATAAACTTTGGTTAAATCTTAATCACATTTATTTAGATGGTTGTTATCTTTACATAACATCTTTGCCCAAATCAGTCAGTCCCACCAAAATCCATATGGGAGTCTGTTAAAGCTGTTCCTTTCAGAGTGGACTACCTGCTGGTTTGTTTGTTTTATTTCAGTGTCTTAAGGATTACTGCTTTCCCATGTCCCATCCAATGTGGGTTACCAGACAGGTGAGAGGGTTCTGCTCCACACAGATACTTAGGACTTAGGTTCCTTATATCTAATGGCTCCACCTCCCCCAAGGGGCTCAGAGTCCCTCATATTCTCGACATCTGGACTTCAGAAAAAGAAAAGTAGGAAGAATAAAGAAGCCAACACCTACTCTTAATCATCGCAACCTAAAAATGACATACATCACTTCTTATATTCCACTGGTGATGTATGACCCCATGTAGAAACAAGGGAAGCTGGGAAATATAGTCTGGCTGTGTACCCAGGAGCAACAGGAGAAAATGGCTATTGATAGTTGCTATTCATTTCTTACCAGTTGATATTAAAGAGCTTATTGTATTTTTCAGATGCTTATTTCTAAAAGCCATCATTAGCACAAATAATACCATGATTGCACAACTGTTTTAGCAGGTTCACATTCTATATTAATCGAAGCTCCTTTGGTTGCAAATATCAGAAATCCAGTGTAAATAAAAAGGATTTATTTGCTCACATAAGCAAACCTCAGATAGTGGAGGGACAGAGCCAACCTTAGGGACAACTAGAATAATCGGATTTTCCCTCTTCGTTGATGATCTCTGTTTTTCTCTTTGTGCACTGACTTGCTTCTTTAAAACTATATATCCACATGTTAGGAGACATGTCCTAAGTTCCAAACATCTCTCTAATCAGCTCCAGTTCTAGAAATGGTGGAAATAGACTACAATAAGCCCAAGAGTCATTCCCACCATTCAATGTGATTATCTTAACCCTGAGCTTGGGCTCACCAGGTGCTGTCTTGTGCCTACGTGAACTGAGGTAAGCAGAAATGATAACATGCTACTCTGGCAGTAATTAACTTACCAATTCATCACTATAAAGAAGGTCTCAGTTCTCTCCCTGCTGTTACCATGGTAAAGGCAATGATTCGATCAATACTCAAGAAAATTAAAAGTTCTGGCAGAATAGTGAAACCACAGAAGATTTACAATCTTTGTAGTGTTTGGCACCCTTTCAACAGCTATGAAGCAAAAATGGAACTTTTTATTAGAAGGTGAAAAGAAGTACTTGAAACATTCAGCACATTACTGTACTAGGATGCTTTAGAAAAGGTTTCACACAGTCAAAATATATTCTTCATAACAGGGATTGCTAGCAGTTCCCCAATATTTCCATTCCCCTCTGCTTTTGGAGCAGGAGTTAGCAAACTTTTTCTTAAAGGACTAGACAGTAAATATTTTAGGTTTGCTATATGGTTATATGCCCAATGGATCTGTCACAACTACTCTCAACTCTGCTATTATAGCACAATGGCAGCCTCAGACAACACCAAAAGCACAAGCAGCAAAAGAAAAAAATAGATAAACTATCATTACCAAAATTACAAACTTTTGTGATTCAAAGGGCACCAAGAAGAAAATTTTAAAAAGCCAGTGGCAGAATAGAAGAAAGTATTTGTAAATTACATTTCTGATAAGGGGCTTATATCTACAATACAATACAATACAACCTATTAAAATTCAACAACAAAATATAAATAACCCAATTTAAAAATGGAGAAAGGATCTGTACAGAAATTTCTCCGAAGAAGATATACAAATGGCCAATAAGCTCATGAAAAGATGCTGAACATCTTCAGTTATTAGGGAAATGCAAACCAAAGCCACAATGAGATACTGGCTTACTTTAAAAAAAAAAATGCTACCTTTCTCAGCCTCTCTTGCAGAAGCTTGTGTACAACCTTTGAGAAATGTCTTTAAATGGAAGAGGTGTGCTTTTCTTTGAATTTGCTCATCCTTCCTGTTCACTGGAATGGCCAGAGCGCTAGTAGCCACCTTGGACAATGAAATGACTTTGGAAAATGAAGGCCACACATAGTTGACAACAAGAGAACAGGAGCCTGGAATTCTCACCCCATGAATCATCATACTAACCCCAAACTGATTTCATCCAGATTTCTCGAAAGAAAAAAATAAATAAATCTATGTCATGTTTAAGTACCTTTTATTTTAGAGCCTTCTGTTACTCTATGCTCACAATTGAATCTAGTTCCAACTACTAAAACCTTCTAGGAATTAAAAAAAAAAAAGTTAGCTAAGCTTCCTGGAGAGGTTCAAGTGGATGCCATGGACATCCAACACCCAATTCTATGAACACAAACATCCAATTCTCTCTCACGTGTTCACATTTCATTCTTATACTTGATCTTACTCAAAAGGCCAAGAAATGACCACATTTCATTCTTAATGTACTGGCATTTGGATCTAGTCTCACAACTACTTGGGTTCACATGTGTAAGAAAAATATAGGAAGATATATTCTCTGATTAACCAATCCTGTGTAACTATTTTTATGTCAAATTTCATAAATATAAGTGGTACCATACAGAATAGTCCAAGTGTTTGCTAAATCCCTGTTTAGTCCAAGTCCTGATCACCATGTACACACACAGCTTATAGTGGATTTCTCTATGGGTCAGGTAGTGTCAGCATTAGCTTGTGACTTCCTCTGCTCTGCAGGACAGAAGACAACAGTCCTCTGGGTGGGTCTAGCTTTACCTTGACAAGATTAAAAGAGCCCTATGAGTGGCACTAAGGATCTCCTTATTTAATGTAATGTTTACTTTTGTTCATAAAAAGATACAGATAACACTATAGCATATCTTATCCTTAAGGGTGTGAGGCATGGAACAGACCCACTATTCTTATGATCCCTGTGTTCCAAGTCACACTCTGTTATGAGTTAAATGTTTGTGTCCCCCTAAAATTTATATGTTGAAGCCCCAACCTTCAGTGTAGTTGTATTTGGAGATGAGGCCCCTGAGGAAGTCATTAAGGTTCAATAAGGTCAGAAGAGTGGGGCCCTGATTTGATAGGATTAGTGTCCTTACAAGAAGTGACACCAAAGACATGCTTCTCTCTCTCTTTCTCTACACACACACACCCCGCACACTGAGAAAAGCCCATGTGAGGACACAGCAAGAAGACGACTGACTATCTACAAGGCAGGAAGAGAGTTCTTACCAGAAACAGAATTAGCCAGAACCTTGATCTTGAACCTCTGGCCTCTAGAACTGTGAGAAAATTAATTTTTGTGGTTGCAATCACCCAGTGTTATTCTGTTATGGCAGCCCAAGCAGATTAATACACACTCCAAAAGGACAGTGTGGAAAAGATTCTGCTTCAGTATCATTTCCCATTGTCCTCTGATAAAATCCACTTAAACACTGGCATGGTCATAAGCCGGCTTCACATACTCTGGACCTGCTTGGTATTTAAAACTGACTCTCACTCCCACGGGTGATTTTTTTGGGGTTCTGGGAGGCTCCTCAGCAGGGAGCCTCTGACTGCAACTCCTGTGACATGTAGAATGACCAATCATCCTGAATTGCCTGCAACTAGGGGTTCCTGGGACTCAAGATTTTTGGTACTAAAGCAGGGAACGTTCCAGGCAAACTTGGACAAGTTAGTCACCCTAGATGGGCAATACAGTCTATTCCCCAAGTTACTGCTCCACCTACAGTTCTGGATTTTCTAATAATCCACACCACATAGATTCTCTCTGTTGGAGACCCATCTCTCTTCCAGGCAACCCTCCAGGGAACGAGTCAAAAAGGCTCCAGGCCAGCCCTCTTTCTCTCATGTGGTCCACACACATCTGGCGCATGAGAAACACTCAAACATCATTTGTCCTAATGGCAGTGACAGCTGACCCCAGTATACCAACTCTCCTTTACTCCTCTGCCAAAACTTCTCACTGACCCATTTCTCCTACCCCTAGAATTTGCAAGATGTTAAGTCAGACACCACCATACCTCTCAAAATCCAGGGGACATATATCAAACTCTCTGAGTAGTGCCATTGAAGCCTCACTCACCAGACTCGAAGGGACGTGGGAAAGCATAACAGTGGCTCTCTCCAAAACTCCTCATGAAATCATCTCTTTCAAAATCTTCTTTTAAGCCTGAAACTGGTGAAAAGTTCCAATAATTGAAAAACCAGTTCTTGGATTGTGGTTACCAAATACAGGGAGCAAAACTGATCAAAAGTCCCAGATTCTGCCATATTTGCACCAAAAGCCAAGTTTCCCATGAGCTTTTCCAGCCGATGACAGAGGGCAGCATAGACAAGAAGGTAGGCTCTTTCCTAGGACTCCTCTGATAGCAATTTTGGCTTAAGGATTCCCAACAGCCTTGCTAAATCTTGCTGAGACTGTGTAGAAATCTAAGACACTTCCACCAACATTCTCTCCCTCTCTCTTTCACTCAGTTTAAGATTTGCATTACAGTCTGATGGCTCTCCCAGCCACCCCTGCCTCCCTCCCCAATTTCTCACAAGTGTTTCCTCCAATAAAATTCTTGCACACTTAATTTCATCTTAACAACCACCTCCCAGACTAATATAGACATTTCCTTCAAAAACATGCATCTTGTCAGCACCTCACTTGGATGTTTCATAGTTGTTGCACTGTAAGGCTGCAGGTAAAACTTGCAGTTATAACCAGTTAGGCTATTAATCATGGGATGGATGAATGATATGATAAGAGGGAGCACCAGAGAAAACTATGGGATTTTAGTTTACATTTCCTGTCGCTCAAAGTTTTGTTAAAACATATATCTAATTTGTACGAGTATAAAGGTGAATTTTTGGCCAGAGTTATCATTGTGGGTGCTGAGTATATGCGTGGGGACACTGTATATGTGAATCTACCTTTGGGTGGGCAACTGGGCTTGTGCCAGGACTTGGATGATACAGTTGCTACATGCCACCTTGGAATTCCAAAGTAAGGTCAATGCCAATATCAGCATCTTCCTTTATTCCTCTACTTTTCTTATTTTCCTCTTCTAACGTTCCACCATATTTCTTGTTGTGCCACTGCTTGAGAGGTCACTAAAAAGCAATAGGAGGAAGTGGAATATATAGAGAGAATAGAGAATAAAGTCTTTACTTTGACAGTCTGAAAAAGATAAATTGCTTAAAGCTATACTCCAAGGCAGAATAAAAATAGGATTCTATACTTGTTCTCCAGAATTCCAAGTACACCAAATACCCCTTCCTCTTTCTTCTTTAGGAAAAAACCTTTTAATTGTAGTATATTTTTATACAAAAGTTCATGAAAAACATCAACTTTTAGTCATTTGCTTCATTTATCCTGTGAGGATTGTTGACCCAAACTGTTTTTTTTTTTTTTTTTGCAATTAAACTTTTTTTGTTGTAGTGTAGCTGATTTATGTTTCAGGTGTACAGCAAAGTGATTCAGTTATACGTATACAGATACATATACTATATACATATATTTTCAGGTTCTTTTCCCTTATAGGTTATTACAAGATGTTGAATATAGTTCCCTGTGCTATACAATAAATCTTTCTTGTTTATCTATTTTATATATAGTACCAAACTGTATTTTGGTTATACCCTGACAGAGAACTCAATATTCTTCCAAACAAACAAGATTCCCCCATGTGACTTGCACTAAGGGCTGTCATTTGTCAAAATGTGACAATATATCTTTGTTTCGTTATAATCGCAGGCAATTAAAAATGTATTATCATGCTCAACTTGTTTGTCTGTATTAAAAAGATATTAGATCAGATATGGAAAATAGAAAGTAGAAGAATGTAAAAGAAATGAAAGGATTCAATGGCCACTCTTAAAATATCGTTGTTAAATTCAATGTATGTTACTGCTTTTTTTCCTATGCATAATTTGTTTTTACAAAAATATGACCTTAGTGGCTTTTCACAGTTTGTTATAGAATAACAAAGCACACTGGTTAATGCAGACATAAGATCAAAGGACTGATTCTCAGTCATATTCTAAAAAAGTGGAAACCAGAAGGAACATAACTGATTTGGTGGAAAGACCGAGAAACAGCTGCCAACCCTTTGTTAAAGTCAGAGACTATTTGATAATGGTGATCTCCAGTTGTCTTAACAGTCCTGAACTTACAGGGGACTGAGAGGAGTTAAAATGCTTCCCAGAGCCAGTGCCGGTTTCCTCAGTTAACCTGCGCTGCTAGAGCAGCGAGAAAAAGCCCTGCATGTGCAGAGTCAAGGGTAGAAGACCAAGAGAAATTTCAGGTTATCGGGTTAGCGACAGTGACCCAGGCATATGGTTCGGCCTTGTGTCCACCGTAAAGAGAACAATGGCTGTGGCGTAGCCCCACTTCTCGGGCAGCAAGCTGCTGAGCTGAAGGTGAACAGCCCTCGCACAAGTGGCTTACCAGGACGCCGTGCAGTTTAATTTTTCTAAATGGAAGCACCACGAAGGAGGTTTACAGCAGATTCTGCAGCCAAGCTGGCAGGATTTAGACCAGCTCCACCAAAACTAGCTCCATGTATGATCTTAAACAAGCGACTCGCCCTCTCTGAGCCTTAGTTTCCCTATATATAGAATGGAAATGACAACACTTCTTTCTCCTGGGGCTGTTGTTGAAGAAAGATTAAGTGGTGTGGCAATGCTGGTGTTAAGCACAATGCCTGACGTAAATAAAAAGTGTTACAAAGAGTTGGTTGTCGTAAAGTCCAAACCTTTCCCGCCACCGACAGCTTCCCTACCGCACCCGCTTCAGGAAGCCTCTTCGCTTCAGTCCCGCTAAGCGGAACGCGATTCCTCCGCGCTCGCGTCACTTCCGGGAGACTCTGCGCGCGGCTGCTCGAAGTACCCGGATGCAATTGCAGTGCCTGCCGTCAGTGAGGGACCGCGATGGAGAGCGAGTCAAGAGTTTCCTGGAGAGCGCTTAGAGTCTGGGGCTTCAGGGAGGGCTGTCAGTGGACAAACGATGAGCCTGCTGGGCGGCAGGGTGTCCCGAATTGTGCTAGGAACTGCGCCTCAGCGCTTCCTGTTAACTTATGGCCAAGTTTGCCTAGAGGAACTGGCCCTCTTGGCAGGGTAGGGGTCCGCTTCCTACCCAGAACTTATTTGTGTGCCGGTTTTTTTTCCCGTCACTTCCCGCTGCCCAGGAGCCGGGTGGGCAGTGTGGCGGCTGTCCTGGGAGGAGGGGGTGGAACGGAGAGAGGCGCGGCGTGCTGAGGTCTCCGGGGCGGCCAGGCTGGGGGCGTCCCACTGAGTGCAGCCCCTAACTGCCGACCCCGTTAGAGCCTGGTCCGTAGAGGCCGAGATGCTCCGCCCTGTGGGGCACTCAGCTGGCCGTGGGGCTCTTCCCTGCCGACCCAACCATACTCAACAGCTGACTTTGATCCTTGAAAATGACTACGATGTGTATAATGTAGTATGTGATTGTTGTTTTTTAATCCCAAATACAGGCAAACTAACAGTTTAAAGTTTCAGAATTAATAGGGAAAGTTCTCATGCTGAGGCATGTTGTAGTTTTCTTTTAAGGTTTAAATTTTGATAGCGTGCTAGTGCTTGTGAAATTTTACCAAAAACATTCTTTTAAAATAACTGGTATGAGAAAATAGGCTAATATTTAAATTTTGTAGAAAATTAGTTGAACTTTGCTGCTGCGCGGTTGTCACGATGAAACACGAAGACACCAGACTCGCACCTCATAATAAGGCCTTAATTGCCAGAAGCTTCTGAAAATACAGCAATAATTCTAGGTACAGATGTATTAATTTGAGTTAGTTCTCTTGCAGGCTGTGCTATAGGCTTTGTCATTCTGGTGAAACAGGAACAAATGTGAGTTGATTCATTAACATTCCCTAATAGTTAAAATTACTGTTTATTTTTATTTATTTATTTTAAAACATTTTTTATTGAGTTATAGTCATTTTAAAATTACTTTTTAAATGCTCAACTGTGTCTATTGGATTCAGAATTTCAGTTGAAACCATTTTTATTTGTCTGAAATACGTGATATACTGATAATACATAATACACATACAGAATATTACTATTTTTAAAGAAACAACTATGGAAACTAATATTTAAAGGAGGTTGATTTACAAATATAACTTATTAAAATTTGGATTTTTTTCCCTTAAATTAAAAATTAGAAGAACTCATCTAAAAAGTCTTTAAAATGAAGAAAAAAGGAAAATGTAGACATTTACCTCTTCTCTAAATAGTCAATTGTTTGAACAGAAAATAAAATGACAGAAAGCACCTAAGATTTGTTTTTACAATTATATACTATGTGCAAAGCACTGAGTTGGTAGTAGATGAGAAGGTGCTTTACGATATATGAAGTAATATATAAAGTAACATACAAATCTTGAAGTTATTAGTCTCACTCTTCCAGCCAAGTCATGTCTCCGTATGGTACATTTTAACCTCCAAAACTTGTGGTTCTTGTATTAGTATTAATATATACAGTTACAATAGTATTTTAAAGAAACCCCAAATAAATAATGTTTATACATTTTAAATACTTTGTCTTGTTTATATGTAATTTGAGATTGAGATTTATATGTAACTTGAGATTGAGTGCATTTGTACACATTAGAGTATTCAGTAATTTGATGGTCATGGATGGGGGTTAGAGTCTTACTTTTTGTGTGGTTTCTTGCAGGTAGGTCTGCTGGGTTCTTGGCACAGTACTATATGGACCTGGACAAAGTATTGTTAAGGTGGAAATTTTTATTATACTAATCAGTTCAAATATTTGACCAGTCTATTTAGTTTTCTGGTATTTCAGTCAAATAACTAGATGTGGGCTTCATATAGTGAGCAATATTTGTAATTGATGATCTCTTTAAATTATTTCCTACCAAATGTAAAGTTTCATCTCAAATAGTTAACTTTTATGGAGCACTTACCAATCTCTGTTAAGTCCTATACATAAATTATCTCACTTAATACTTACAGTAACATCATGAGTTAGGTCTCTTAAACTATTTTACAGATGGAGAAACTGAGGCAAAGAGGGATTAAGATCCTTGCCCCTAATCCCAGAATTAGTGCCATGTTCTAGGGCCTTTCCTTCCATATAACTGAAGACTTAGGTAGAGGAAGAATAAGACTGAAACTCAGACCTAGACTCTAGTCCTACCTGTCTTGATGAATTAGGGCGTCATTTAACCTGTCTGAATTTCATTTTCCTCTGCTCTAACAAGTGAACACTTTGAACTATTATATTTTATTGAATCTTGAGTCATCAAAAAATCCTTAAAAGGATGCCTTCACTGTTATCTGCCAGATTTTCTTCCAAGCCTCTGACAGTGACAATTCTGTTGCTGCCTGGTCTGACCACACTTATAGTGGTCTGACCACATCTTAACAGATGTGGCTGATTTCAGAAATGTCAAAATGTAATGTGCATCTTGGAATTGATGACAGACAGTAGGTGATCTCTGAGCTCCTTTTCAACCTCAATTGTATGACATCTGTGATTTTATTATATTTTATTGCTAGTTTATGTATTCTTTAATGTAAATGATTCAAGATAAAACATAAGTTTCTTGGTAGTGGAAAAGTAAGAACAATGTCTGTCTTTTTCACCGCTGAATCCCCAGTACCCAGAACAATGGCTAGCATGTATAAATGCTCAGTAAATATTTGCTGAATGAACTAAGAAAATCTTCACTTCATATTATAAATACAACTTTTTAACATATTATATTTTATTTGACATAAAATATAATAGTATCAACAGTGCAAAAATATTTTGCTAACATTTTTTGCATGCAGAAGTGCACTGTTAAAGAACAGTGGTCTTTCTTTCCAGACATCATTTCAGCCCACTGTTGTCGATTGTCTTAAAGTGTGGAGTACATTTTGTTCCTTGAAGAGGATAAAAATTGAAATGCCAACATACAGACTTTTTAACAAGGAATCATATAGAGATTTTCATTTTAAAGAAAGTTGGAAAATATTATTTGGTATCTTTATTACATTTTTACAAGTATTCTGGAGATGATTAAACATGTCATTCTTCCAAATGTACAAATGTGTGTGAGTTATGAATGATGAAAATAAACTATAGTTGAAAGATATTTTGAAATTATGTGAGTGGGCAGAAAAGTGTTTAAGTTTTGGGGTGGGCAAGTAAGATAACATAACTAAAGTTATTCCAGCTATATTTATAGTGTGTCTGATGATGTCGATACTTTCAGTTAGAACCAGGAAGGGGGAACAGGAATTATTAAGAGTTATATAGACTGTTCTTTGGAGATAATCAGCTCAGTGTTCTGCTGCAGCCAGAAAAACCAGCAGGATGTGAGGTATCATGAAAGGGATTTGGGAAAATCAACAAATATCTTACCCTCAGACAACACAGTGGTCTGTCTAAACATGAGATACATGCAATTATTTTACTTTCATGATGGACAGATCCAAAATGTTCAAAATCTTTTCAATTCTTAATTAGGACTATAGCTATAATTTCCCTCATGGAATGCTGGAAAGTCTAGGTGCCTGTATACCTAACTTTTAAAAGTAAATACAGGGGTGAAGGATATAGCTCAGTGGTAGAGCATGTGCTTTGCATGCACGAGGTCCTGGTTCAGTCCCCAGTAGCTTCACTAATACATACATACATACAAGAAAGGAAGGAAGGAAGGAAAGAAGGAAAGAAACTAATCCCCCCTCCCAAAAAACCAAACCAAAACAAAATAAAAGTAAATACAGGAGTTAAGTAATTTACATAGCTGCTAAATTTTGTCACTAAAATAAAACTCTGTACTACCTTACAGCACATTACTGCTGAATGAACATTAACCAGTAACTTATTTGAATTTCTACTGTCAGTTTGCTTTTCTCAGGAAGTGATATTTCCACCACGGTTCTGAACCTGAATTTAAGTCACTCAATTTCAAGAGAGAAAGTAACCTCTAATGAGTAGGGATTTTTCTTAGAAATTCCTTTCTGCTTAAAAGACTTCCTAGAGAAAACAAATCACACATTGGAGAAAACTAGAAGCATGACTTTTTTATGTTCATGACTCTGCCTAGCAATTCTTCTTTGTTTTCCATTCTCCACAGGAGCTATTTTAAACTGTTCGCCTAAGACCTTACCTCTTGTGTCCATCAATGCTTGCATCCCTTCATTCTCAACAGATTATTTTACCTCCTACTTTCACAGAGAAAAGAGAAACCATAAGATGGACTCTTTCTCATATTAGTGCCACTAAACCTTCAAACTTACTTCATTGATACTCATTCTTTGTCCGTCCCTCCTTTTGCAGTGGAAAAGGTGACTCTTTTCTGGTCCATGGTTCTGGATCCTTTCCTAGTCCTGCTCTTTAGGATGTTTGCTTCTTTGCTTGTCTGTGGCTCCTTCCCATGGACACTTAGGTATTCTCAAGTCTTTTCTATTGGATAAGAAAAAAATAAAAACTTCTTCCAGCAACTCATCCTTCTGCAACCTCTTTCTTGCTTCCCTTTCACAGACATGGTACATGAAACAGTTGTCTCTACACACAGTTCTTTACTTTGTACTCCTGTTTCTTCAACCAAGTGCAATATTTTACCTCAGCAGAAACTACCGGTTTTCAAGGTCTCCCAGCTACTACTTTGTTTCTAAATCCACTGGGAACTTTTCAGACCTTATCTGACTTGACCTCTTTCAACATACGACAGTTTAACCATGCTCTTTCTTGAAATCTTTTCCTTGGCTTCTGTGACACCATTGTTTCCTGGTATCAGATACCTTATTTCTCTGGCCATTCTTTCTCAGTGTCTTTCAGGGAATCTTATTCATTCATTCTCTCATTCTCTTATTCATGTATTTATTAAGCATCTCTTGTATGCCAGTCACTATGCTAGGTATTGGAAACTGAGAATCTGACATATCTGGAGTCTTTCTCCAGAAAAATAAACTCCTAAACATACATGCAAAATTTAGCATGCATTTTCAAGGGTTTCACGTCTGCTAATGTTTGTTTAGCACTCTAGATTAAGAGACCTTGCCTCAGAGCTTCCAGAATATATTAATAGAAGCTTTTACAAAAACGTGTTTTTAAAAACCTTCCTCAAGAAGTTTAAGTCAAAATTAAAAAAAATTTTAAAGTCCTGCAGAGAGTGAAAATGAAGACAGTTTTCCCCGGAAGAGAGATTTTGCAATCTTTGGAAACTTTCTCTAAGATGTTATGATTAAACCAATTATTTAATCCTAACATTTGTAGACAAGCTACTGTTTCCCTCTTCCCCAGCCCCCACTCCCATATGCCTTGACTGGTGTTACAGGAATAAAATTCAGGAAAGAGGCTTAACTCATCCTTAAAAAGAAGAAAATGAAGTGATAGAGCTAGAATCACTACTTTGTGGTTAGAGTGAATAGAATTCTACCTTTTGCTAGGGTTCAAATGTTGAATAAAATATCAGCTTCAGGGAAGGGAGACAGACAGGAGGCTGAGTAGTTCTAACTTGACGAAGTTATTTCTAGTGACAAGAGAAGGAAATGATCCTGGTGTTGATACCCTGTGGTTACAAGTAATAAGAGTATTTGCATTCTGGACATTGTCTCTTTATGCCATCCATATTCTACCACCACCCTCCAAAGTGGGTGGGTACTAAGAAGATCTAGCTCTATCTTATTATTATATACATGTTTTTAAAGAGTCTTTTAGTCAAAGATTTCATATTCAGTTTCCTTTGATCACTGGAAACAACCAGAGGGGGGAAATGGTAACATTCTTGTTTCTTTTGGAGCTATTGTATGTGAGATAAAATGTTTGCCAATTTTTTTCATTCGGCAAATATATATTGACCATCCGTTGTTGTACTCAATGCTGAGCATGTAATAGTGAGTGAAAATAGATAAAACCCCTGCCCATAAAGCTTATAGTTTAGTTAATAGATCACCAGTAACCAGACAATCACAGACATGTAAAATGCAAATTTAACAGGTATCAGGAAAAAGTATGAAGTTCTGTGAGAGTCTATAACGAGAGGATTTTGACTATGTTAGGAAAGTAAGGGAAGTCTTAAAATGATGCTCAGGCTGAAATATGAAGACTAAGTAAATGTTGACCAGGCAAAGAATGAAGGAAAGTGTTCCCTAGATAAAAGGGCCAGAATGCGTGAAGGGTCTGTGATAGGAGAGAACATTCAATGAAGAAAGGTTGGGCGACTACAGGGGATAGTGAGGAGGAAATGAAGCTTGAGGTCAGATTTGAGTTTTGAGATTTCCTTGGCTGAGGTTGGAGAAAGGGTTAGAGTGGTGGAGAATGGAGATGAGAAGACCGGTCACTCATGTGTGAGATAATGGTAGCTCAGGCCAGGGTAGTGGTGATGGAAATTTAAGGGAAGAAGTTGATTGTACTCAGCAGCTGGTTTTAAATGTAAATACTGAATTAGATTGGATATAAATTTGGCTAGTAGTGTAGCAGAAACTGAATTTTCATTATTCTTTTTGGCAGTGAAATAAGAATTACTGGTTGAAAATGTATGTACATACGTATGTGTGCTTTAAAAAGTGTTCTGGAAGACTGTGCACTGGGACACAGGACCTGAAGCCTGTTACATACGTTGAATATGAACAACTAAAGCCTCAAGTTTGAGAAAATTGAATCTTGGACATTCAAGTGTCAGCCTCCAAATTGACAATTATCTCAAATTTTAAGAGTAAAACTAATTTTTATAACCAAGCTTGAAATTATTCAGCTTGTTTAGATGGTCTGATGGAGTCATTCTTTTGTTATTATTCTAAGTGTTTCCTTAACCTCCATCCCTTCTGTAATTGTACTCAGTTCTAATCCAAATGCAAATTTAGATATGATTTCTAAAAGACAAATACCTGTGATAGTGAAGGTTTGTTGAATGCCACCAGCACGCTTTGAGTAACAGGGACAGTTGCTATGTCTTACATCTGACCAAGTCTTTAAGATATACAGTTCCTTCATATTAATTGGTTTAGGACATTCATAAATTACAGTATCAGGTAGATTGGTATAATTAACTGAAATTTTATTTTTATTTTAAAATCAAGACTCAAAGAGATTAAGTAGCTTGCCAAAAGCTAGACATCTGATAATGGAGTTTGGGTTAGAACACGGTTTTGATTCACTTTAAAGCATGCGCTCAGTTGCTAAACCACTGCTTTTGCCATAATTTGCAACATTCTGTAAATTTATTTGGCTTTTTTCAAGCTTTGTTCTTTCTCATTTGAAATGATCTCTGACACCACATTTGTGATTTCTGCTCTGGCAGTGTCTATTATCAGGGGGTTTCATAACCTCTTTTGTTTATGAATCAATTCTTCATTCTTTGTTGGCTTCTTTTGAGGACTTGTGCCAGGACCTGAAACCCTCACTCAATTGAATTCTAGACTGAATAGATTCAACTTGTAGCTTTAAAAATTCCATTCTTATCCACAGTTGTGTGAGTCTTCTGAGAGGCTTAACATTAAGCCTTTTCCCCTCTTTCCTATCACCCACCTCTGATAAGGGTCCCATCCTTTATCCTGGAATAGCATAATTGGCTCAGAGAACTCAGATCAGACATAAATTTCCTTACTGTTCTTATTATCCCAAGGTCCTTTATTTGAAGATCCCTTGCCTATCTCATTGTCTTAGGACTAGAGTCATCATATTTTTTGTAATTTTTCTCAGAGATTTATCTTTGTTGTATTTAAAACTGGTATTAATTTTTTTAAAATTCTAACACAATTGAGAGTCAAATAAAGAAGCTTTTCCTCTCTCTGCTCTAGAGAGGCTTGCAAATACAGATACTTTTGTTACCTGAATCCCCCTTGGCTCCCTTGACAATCCTCATCTCCTGGGTGTTGCTCCAGGCTTCCTGTGGGAGGAGCCTCAGAGCAGCTTTTCTGTTATTCCTCAGGCACTGTTTGTTCTAAATTTGGTCATGCCCAGATAAGATCATTCTGTCTTCATCTCTGTACCTTTGGTGGCCAGGGCACAACCTTCCCCATCATCCAAATTCTACTCAGAAGGGGAATTCGGATGCTGATTTTCTTGAACTTTGTTCCTAAGTCAAAGATTGGCTGGAATGTTAGTTACTCTTTTGCTTTTTGAGCAGCTACTGTCTTTTGAGGAAGGATGACCACTGTGATTTAGTTGAGACTAAACTAAACTCAATTGCTAGCAACTACATCATGAATTTCCAACTAATTATGTCCAGTTACTTTAGTGGACCAAGTTTCCCACAAGGACTTGTATCAAACCAACTGACTTCATTTTTAGTGCTAGTAAATATGCTGCTTTTGTGGTATCTGCCATTTTCTATTCAACAGAAACATTTAAAGGAAGTGTTAGCTATGCCAGATAAAGAAACCAAACGGGCAACTTGCTGATTGGTGCCTTTAGAGGAACTGAATAAGAAGGTATTAGTAATTTTTGCTCAGTTTAAAGAAACCCAGGGCTCCAAGTATTAAAGGTCTCACTTGTAAGGAGCTTTGAAACTTTTGATAAAGGACAAAGGTTGGGCCTTGCCTGGCTCAGATAGACAGGTGCCATGGCAAGGAGTCTACCAAGATGGCTTTGTCTGAGGCCACTTCTTTGTAGGCTCAAAAAAATCTCTGTCTGGCAGGTAATCTTTTCATCTCTGTTCTCTTGTCTTACGTGGATTTCTTATATCTGCATAGATTCACTACCATACTTAGCAGTAGTGCTTCTCCCCATTATTGAGTCCTGAAGAAGTAGGCCTCCTTTTTAAAAAAATCAAATTTATTAAAGTATAATTTACATACAATAAAATGCACACATTCAATAAGTTTAGATAAGTATATATACCTATGTAACCACTGCCACAAGCAAGATATAGAACATTAATTTTACCCTAAAAGGTTTCCTTGTACCTCTTCCCCCTCAGTCCTCTGTATCCAAGTCCCTGACTGAAGCAACTATTGAGAGTAACAGCCCTGAGGTAAAGATCTCTATCAGTATGGAGTAAACTTGTCTTTCCTAGAGTTTCAAACATAGAATTATCCAGTATGTTCTTTTTTAGGTCTGGCTTCTTTCATTCAGCTTTCTGTTTTCGAGGCTCATCTGTGTTGTTCATGTATTTGTAGTTTGCTTTTATGGCTGAGTATTATTCCATTGTGTGGGTATATCACAATTTGTTTATCCATTCACTTATTGATGACATTTGGGTTGTTTCCAGTTTTTGATTAACCTTTGTTTGGACATACGTTTTCATTTCTCTTGGGTAAATACATAGGATTGAAATGGCTGGATCATGTGGTAACTGAATACTTAAATTTATAAGACACTGTCAAACTGTTTTCCCAAAGTGGTTGTGTCATTTTGCATTTCCACCAGCAATGTCTGAGAGTTCCTATTCCTCCACATTCTCACCAGCACTTGATCATTTTACCAGCACTTGGTCATTTTAATTATGATGCTGAGGATCTTTTTATGTACTTCTTGGCCATACTTAACATCTTCTTTTGTGAAGTGAACAAATATTTATGATAACTGATGTTTGCTCAGCAGTGTGACACTTCATGTGCTGGCCCACTTGGACTTGTAGAATGGCAATCAGAGTTGCACTATCCCTGCCCAGCCACATACCCTGCTGGCACTATACCCCTTCCCATTCTCTAGGTCAGGGATCAGTAAACTTTGTTTGTAAAGGGCCAAGTAAAAAGTATTTTAGGCTTTTCAGGCCACAGAAACTTTGGCACAACTATTCAGCTCTGTCATTGTAAAAGCAGCCATAGGCAGTATGTAAATGAATGAGTGTGGCTATGTTCCAATGTAACTTTACCTATGGACCCTGAAATTACCACAAAATATTCCTTAATTTTTTTCAACTATTTACAAAGGTAAAAATTATTCTTAGCTTTCAGGTCCAAGCTCGCCCAACTCTGCTCTAGATGGTTTACAAGATTTTGTTATGGCCTTAGGGTACAGTGGAGTCACACAATTAGGAATTGGAATCTCAGCTCCACCACTTACTGCTTGTGTGACTTTGGGCACATTACTCCCCCTCTCTTCTAAAGGAGACTTTTAGAAGTCTCAAAACGGTGCTTCCATTTATATTTCATTGGCTGAAGCTATATCTAACTGAAAGGGAGGCTGGCAAGTTAGATGAGGTGACCATATGTGCCCAGTTGAAAATTTGGGTTCTGTTATGTTACTGAGGCTAAATGAGAGAGCATGGGTGTTGGGGTAGGTAATGTAGTCTGTGTCATACATTTCTTATCTACAGCCCCATGCAGATATTCTCTGAGCCCTAGAATAGGCTCTTGAATTAAACTATGACACTGAGCTTCATCACAGCTACCTGCTAGGGAAGGAGCCTCTTGGAGCAATGGTGATTGTTAAGTTACAATGAGAGAAACCAGATTTTAAAGTCCGAGGATTCTCAGTACAGTCTGTGAAAACTCCTGTTGGTACTATCATCGCAAAAATCCTTAGAATGTTGCCATTTCAGATCTCTTTTGTGATGTTCTGTTTTCCTTTTTATTGTTTTTATTTTTTTATTTTATGTGATGTTCTGTTTTCCATACTCTTCCAAAGTTCTGGATCAGATTTTGAGATTGATTCTATTTCTGCTGATGACAGTGCTTTGGTGAACAAAATGTCAGCATGGACTTTTTCCTCCCTGCTAGTCAGTAAAAATTCAAAATAAATAGATTTGATTATTTTAAATGTTTTGCTTTAGCTTTTTTTCCTCCCCTAAATGCTTGTCTCCACAGCACCTTGGCTTTTTAAAAAAATTAATAGTGGTGACATTTGAGTAAATGGAGCCTTGGTTGACCATCTTCAAAGGATTTCATGATAGGCTTAATCTTATTCAAGATCTTTGACTTAGTGTCTGTTATCACAGTACTTGTCCAGACTCATGGGAAACTCTTCCAAAGTTTGTATTTGTATGTCTTCCTACAGTCATGTAGGAAGACTTTTCACAGAGCACACTGCTCTTCAAATGTCCACTGAGGAGGGCTTTCCAAAAGCTTAGGCATATAGCATCAAAAATATTTGGATGGGTATAGAGGCCTTAGATTATTTGGATTTAAAGGGGTAAGCCCTTCTGTTTGGATCAAAATAACATGACTTATACTGTTATGGAACAAATAGAACGTGCCTTTTGGTTTTTTGTTGGGTTTTTTTTTTAATTGAAGTATAGTCAGTTTACAATGTTGTGTCACTTTCTGGCATACAGCATAATGTTACAGTCATACATATAAATATATATTCCTTTTCATTATAGGTTACTACAAGATATTTAATATAGTTGCCTGTGCTATACAGTATAAACTTGTTTATCTATTTGATGTATAGTAGTTAGTATCTGCAAATCTCGAACTCCCATTTTATCCCTTCCCACCCCCTTTCCCCCCCGGTAACCATGAGTTTGTTTTCTATGTCTGTGAGTCTATTTCTGTTTTGTAAATAAGTTCATTTGTGTCTTTTTTTTTTTTTAGATTCCATATATAAGTGATATCATACGGTATTTTTCTTTCTCTTTCTGGCTTACTTCACTTAGAATGACAATCTCCAGGTACATCCATGTTGCTGCAAATGGCATTATTTTATTCTTTTTTATGGCTGAGTAGTATTCCATTGTGTGTGTGTGTGTGTGTGTGTGTGTGTGTGTGTGTGTGTGTGTGTGTGTGTACACCACGACTTCTTTATCCAGTCATCTGTTGATGGACATTTAGGTTGCTTCCATGTCTTTGCTGTTGTAAATAGTGCTGCTATGAACATTAGTGTGCATGTATCTTTTTGAATTAGAGTTCCCTCTGGATATATGCCTAGGAGTGGGATTGCTGGTTCATATGGTAAGTCTATTTTTAGTTTTTTAAGGAATCTCCATACTGTTTTCCCTAATGGCTGTACCAAACTACATTCCTACCAACAGTGGAGGAGGGTTCCCTTTTCTCCACACCGTCTCCAGCATTTATTGTTTGTGGAATTTTTAATGATGACCCTTCTGACTGATGTGAGGTGATACTTCATGGTAGCTTTCATTTACATTTCTCTGATAATTAGCAATATTGAGCGTTTTTTCATGTGCCTGTTGGCCATTTGTATGTCTTCATTAGAGAACTGCTTCTTTAGGTCTTCTGCCTACTTTTGGATTGGGTTGTTTGTTTTTTTTAATTATGAAGTTGTATTAGCTGTTTATAGATTCTGGAAATTAACCCCTTGTCAGTGTCATCTTTTGCAAATATCTCCTCTCATTCTGTAGGTTGTCTTTTTGTTTTGTTTATAGTCTCCTTTGCTGTGCAAAAGCTTATAAGTTTAATTAGGTCCCATTTGTTTATTTTTGCTTTTATTTATATTGCCTGGGTAGACTTCCCTAGAAGAACATTGCTAAGATTCATATCAGAAAATGTTTTGCCTATGTTTTCTTTTAGGAGATTTCTAGTGTCTTGTCTTATGTTTAAGTCTTTAAGCCATTTTGAGTTTATTTTTGTGTATGATGTGAGGGAGTGTTCTAACTTCATTGATTTACATGTGGCTGTTCAGTTTTCCCAACACCGCTTGTTGAAGAGGCTGTTTTTTCTCCACTATATATATTCTTGCCTCCTTTGTTGAAGATTAATTGACCATAGGTGTATGGGTTTATTTCTGGGTTCTCTATTATGTTCCATTGACCCATATATCTGTTTTTGTGACAATTCTACACTGTTTTGATTACTGTAGCTCTGTAGTATTGTCTGAAGTCTGAAAGGGTATTTCCTCCAGCTTCATTCTTTTTCTTCATTGCTGTGGCAATTCTGGGTTTTTTGTGATTCTGTATAAATTTTAGGATTATTTGTTCTAGTTCTATGAAAAATGTCCTGGGTAATTTGATAAGGATTGCATTAAATCTATAAATTGCTTTAGACAGTATGGCCATCTTAACAATATTAATTATTTCAATCCAAGAGCATAGGATACCTTTCCATTTCTTTAAGTCATCTTTAATTTCCTTAATCAGTGTTTTGTAGTTCTCCATGTGTCTTTCACCTCCTTGGTGAGGTTTATTCCTAGGTATTTTATTTTTTGATGCAATTTTAGAAGGGATTGTTTCTTTTCTGATATTCCATTGTTAGTGTAAAGAAATGCGACTGTTTTCTGTAAGTTAATCTTGTATCCTGCTACCTTGCTGGATTCTTTTATCAGCTCTCATAGTGTTTGTGCAGAGCTTTTCGGGTTTTCTATATGTAGTATCATATCATCTGCATATAGTGACAATTTTACCTCTGCTCTTCCAATTTGGATCCCTTTTATTTCTTTTTCTTTTCTGATTGCTATCACTAGGGCTTCCAATACTGTGTTGAATAGAAGTTGTGATGGTGGGCATCCTTGTCTTGTGCCAGATTTTAGCAGGAAGGCTTTCAACTTTTCACTGTTGAGTATTATGTTGGCTATGGGTTTGTCATAAATAGCTTTTATTATGTTGAGATACATTCTCTCTACACCCACTTTGGTAGGAGTTTTTATCATAAATGGGTGTTCAATATTAACATATGCTTTTCCTGCATCTATTGAGATAATAATGTGATTTTTGTCCTTTCTTTTGTTAATGTGGTGTATCACATTGATTGACTCCTGTATGTTGAACCATCCTTGTGTCCCTGGGATGAATCCAACTTGATCATAGTTTATGATCTTTTCTATGTGTTGTTGGAGTCTGTTTGCTAGTATTTTGTTGAGAATTTTTGCATCTGTGTTCATCAGTGATTTTGGCCTGTAATTTTCTTTTTTGATAGTGTTTTTGTCTGGTTTTGGTATCAGGGTGATAGTGGCTTCATAGAATAAGTTTGGGAGTGTTCCCTCCTCTTCAGTCTTTTGGAAGCATTTGAGAAGGATCATTCTGAGTTCTTTTTTGTTTGGTAGAATTCCCCAGGGAAACCATCATCTGGTCCTGGACTTTTGTTTGCAGGGAGGTTTTTCATTGCTGATTCTATTTCACTTCTAGTGATCAGTCTGTTCTAATTAACTATTTCTTCTTGATTCAGTTTTGGTGGACCGTCTGTTTCTAGACACTTGTCCATTTCTTCTAGGTTGTCCAATTTGTTGCCATATAGTTGTTCATAGTATTCTCTTATGGTTTTTTGTATTTTTGTGGTGTTGGTTGTAATTTCTCCATTTTCCTTTCTGATTTTGTGTGTTTTCTTTTCTTCTTGGTGAGCCTGGCCGGAGAATTGTCGATATTGTTTACTCTTTCATAAAACCAGCTCTTAGTTTGACTTTTTTCTATTGTTTTTTAAATCTCTTTTATTTATTTCCTGTGTAATCTTTATTGTTTCTTTCCTTCTGCTAACTTTAGGCTTTCTTTGTTCTTTTTCAAGTTATTTTGGGTGGCTTTTATTAGGCTGTTTATTTGAGATTGTTCTTATTTTTTGAGGAAAGCCTGTTTTGCTGTGAATTTGCCTTTTAGGACTGCTTTTGCTGCATCCTGTAAGTTTTTTGTGGTTGTGTTTTCATTGACATTTGTCTCATGCTGTTTTTAAATTTCTTCTTTGATTTCATTGTTGACCCTTTGGTTTTTAAGTAGTGTGTTATTTAATCTCCTTGCTGTCGGGCATTTTTTTCTCATTCCCCCCCCCCCCCCCCCCAGTTTCATGCCATTGTGGTCAGAGAAGACGCTTGAAATAATTTCTGTCCTCTTAAATTTGTTGAGGCTTCTTTTGTGTCTGCGTCTGTGGTATACCCTAGATGTTCCATGTGCATGTAAAAAAATGTAAATTGTTTTGGGAGGATGTAATGTCCTAAAAATATCAACTAAGTGTTACTATTCTGTTGTGTCATTTATTATCTCCATTGCCTTGTTGATTTTCTGTCTGGAATATCTATCTAATGATGTTAGTGGAGTGTTAAAGTCTCCTACTATTATTGTGTTCCCATCAATTTCTCCCTTTTTGTCTGTTAGTATTTGTTTTATATATTTAGGTGTTCCTATATTGGGTGCATATATGTTAACAAGTGTAATATCCTCTTCTTGTATTGCTCTTTTTATCATTAAATAGCGTCCCTCTTTATCTTTGTTTATAGCCTTTGTTTTAAAGGTCTTTTTGGGAACTTTTGCAGTTTGGAAACCATGGATTTTGCTTTTTGGAGGTGAACTGCAGATTAGTTGGCAGCCAGCAAAGCAACCAGTCAAGGTATTCTGATGTTAGACACCTAGGTGGGTTAAAGAAAAGCAATCCCAGTTGTCTAAGGCCTCTTCTGAAGACTGAGAGTTTTGCTTTGGCCTGGATGACAGGATCTGTCCTATCCATCTTAGTTATGCCAGGTCTGTACCATTTCCTTTCTCAGAATTTCTCAATATATGTCAATTAAATCTATCACAATATGTTATTAAGATTTTCTATATCTTATTTTTTAAATTACTAATCTCTGATGGACCGAAAGAGATGAATTAGTTTCCTGCTGTGTTTTTTTATTTTTCCTTTTATCTTTCATAGTTTTTACTTAATATTGTTGCAAGGTTATCTGACCCACAGATATTCGTAACTGTTCATTTTTACTGTGAATTGGAACCGTTAGCATTACAGAGTGCACCCTCCCCACCTTTTTTTCTAGGTCTGGTTTAATTTGGGCCTGAATCCAGCCAGATCTGTTATTAAGATGTTGCTTTTTGTTTTTTTCTAGCATCTCTTTCCTCTTCCTCCTTTATTCAACCATTCATTTTGTTTTTATTGTAGAACTTTCATATAGCATCAATTTAAGCTTTGCTTTGTGATTCAGTCTGAAATTTTTTTAATAGTTGAGTTTAGCTCATTTATTAATTTGATATGTTGAGTCTTAGTTGTGTTATATTATTTTGTTAATACATTCTGTATTTAGACCTTTTAAAATATTTTACTGTATATATTCCTTGCTTTGTTTTCTGTGTGTATTTCTTTTGAAATTAGGAAGGTTTGTATTTTTGTTCCCATGGTTATTCACCTTTGTAATATCCTGATTGTATAATGCCCTCAATTCTCTATTTAGCCAGATTTTCAGTAGCTGTAATTCTCTTCTCTAAGTGATGATAGATTAACAAGCTAGACGTCATTAAATTTAAAAACTTCTGCTCTGCAAAAAGACAATGTCAAGAGACTGAGAAGACAAGTCATATACTGGGAGAAGATATTTGCAAAATACATCTAGTAAAAGATTGCTCTCTAAAATATAAATAGAACTCTTAAATCAACAGTAAGTAAAGAACCTGATTTAAAAATGGGCTAAAGGCCTTAAAAGACACTTCACCAAAGATTATACAGATGTCAAATAAGAATATGAAAAGATGCTCCACATCTTTTGTCATCAGAGAAATGCAAATTGAAACAACATTGGATACCACTACACACCTCTTAGAATGACCAAAATTTAGAACATTGGTAACACCAAATGGTGGTGAGGATGTGGAGCAACAGAACTCTCATTCATTGGTGGTAGGATTGCAAAATGGTACAGACACTTTGGAGGACAGTTTGGTAGTTTCTTACAAAACTAAACAAACTCTAAGATCCAGCAGTCTCATTCCTTGGAGCTAGAAACTTATGTCCACAATAAAACCTTCACATGGATGTTTATAGCAGCTCATTCATAATTTCTGAAACTTGGAAGCAACCAAGATATCCTTCAGTAGGTGAATGGATAAGTAACTGTGATCCACTCAGACAATGGAATATTATTCAGCACTAAAAAGATCTATCAAGCCATGAAAAGACATGAAGGAAATTTAAATACATTTTACTAAGTGAAAGAAGCCAATCTGAAAAGGCTACATACTGTATGATTTCAATTATATGACATCCTGGAAAAGGCTAAACTATTGAGACAGTAAAAAGATGAGTAGTTGCCATGGAGTAGGGAGTGGGGATGGCATGAGGAAGGATGAATATGTGGAACACAGAGGACCTTTAGCAGTGAAAATAAATGGATACATGTCATTATACACTTATAATTGTGTGCCACTGCACATTTATACCTTTATAATGGTGGTATAGAATATGCACCACCAAGAGTTAACCATGATGTAAACTTTGGACTCTGGATGATAATGATGTGTCAGTGTAGGTTCATCAGTTTTAACATGTACCCTCTGGTGGGTGATGTTGATAATCAGGGAGGCTGTGCACGTGTGGGGGAAGGGAGAAATCCTTTTACCTTTCTCTTAGTTTTGCTGTGAACCCAAAACTACTCTAAAAAGTCATAAATTTAATTAAAAAAAGGTAGGGTAGGTAGGAGTAGGGTTATAGTAGGTATCCTTCCCATAGGAAGCAGAGCCTGATCTTATGCTTTCAACTGACTGTATTTGTTAATTTTAATTTTTTTTAATCTAAGAGATTTTTAAAATGAAAGTTAAAGAGATACCTTAACCAAGATAATTTTAAACTGAGTTCCAGACTATAAGCATTCTAACAGCTTCAAGTGTGCTACACATATGGAGTTAAATGTAAGCTGCTTGAGGCCAGGGAGATAA
Source organism: Camelus dromedarius (assembly GCF_036321535.1). Lineage (NCBI taxonomy): Eukaryota > Metazoa > Chordata > Mammalia > Artiodactyla > Camelidae > Camelus > Camelus dromedarius. The sequence goes on along the minus strand of NC_087443.1, from coordinate 54,916,545 downwards.
GTCTATCACTATGCACTTGAGAAGGCCAGTTATTGAATTTAAACCTGTCACACAGGGCTTAGAATCACATCAGTGTAAATCTTCTTGCCCTGGTTTGAAATACTTGTTGCTCTTTTTCTTAAATTCAGCTTTTAAGAACGGTATGTATTACCTGACTGTCTTGACGGCTGTTGCTAAACCCTGGCAATGTGCCAGAAAAAGTGACAATACACAGAACTAATTTTAGAGAGATTTATAAGGGGTAAATTCCTAACCCACATGTACAAACCTGTTAAAAATTTTACTCTTCAAAACAAATTCTGCCAAATTTTAAGTTGAATTAAATGAACAGACCATTTTTATTCACTGTTGACCCTGTTCCCTCTCACACCCTCGATCAATTCTGTGTCCCTACTTTTCCTTGAGATGACTTCAGGATTATTGTTTAATACTTATTCCTTGAGATGACTCCATTATTGTTTAATTATAAGCTGCAGTTGCTAACATACTAACAACTGATTTTAAGCTCAGAAGGCAAAAAAAAAAAAAAAGCTGTGTCCAATATAATTTTGTCAGCTCTGGTGCTCAGTAGGGAATACATAATGAAGGGACAAATGTTTCCCACCACTACGGTTATAGTCTCCATCTGGATGGCTTTACTTAGTAAGTATAATTATGATTCCAAGTCTGACTTACATGGTGACGTGGTTTAAAGAAACTGCAGATATATATCAGATTTATATTTAAAACAAAACATCAAAACCATTTTACTGAAAACTAGTTTTATTTTAAAATTAAGTGCATAGCACTCATCTAATTCCACTGGTGTAGACTTTAGCACCATACTCACTATTTGCAATTAATGTCGTAACACAGATACTTTTTGGTTTGCAGTCTGTACTTGAGTAGTGTTTATTTAGTGGACTTTGGTAAAGCCCTTTTTATACATATCATTAATTTTTTCACAGTACACTTTTAATGATGGTCCGGTAATCTCAAAAAACAAAAACAAAAACCTACTTTAAAGACTAATCAATAAATTAAACAAAACAAAACCCACACAGCTAGCAGTTGTGAGTTGTATTGAAACCTAATAATGTTTTAAAAATAGTTCTGGTTTTCCAACCACCCCATCCCACCCCACCCTGGGTATGCAGCAATAGTAACCAATTATTTATTTTATTCCACCCACTCCAAAAAAATTTCATCCAGTGTTCTTTAGCTTTTTAAATATAAATTGGGAAAGTGTTATTACAAGGTTTTTTAAAAGGCATATTCTTCTATAACAAGAATGACATTTAAACCAATCAGTAAAAGCATTTGACAAGACATTAAATTACCATAGGCACCAGTTGTTGTTTCAAGTTGGGATCTTTATCCCAATATCTTACATTCATAATAGTATTATTGAGGTAGTTAAAATACTGAAAATTGGACTCCAGGTTGCTAGGTTCTGAATGTGAAAGTGAAAAATACATTTTCTTTTGAACCCACTTTCCCCCAAATTCAAGTTCTCTTGAGGTAAGAACTACCAAAATCCAATTAGCAGCCTTCTATAGAGAAAGTGATGACACTTTCAGAAAACAATTTTCATGTTTGAAAACTGCCATGAGTGAGTGTTCTTACCTGAGTGGTTTTTTGTTTTACCTACCATACTAATAAATCCACATCATGCCCTATGTACTCTAATTATAAAAGTTACCTTTTAAGGAAAGGACATTCTCTAAGAATTCACGCTGGCAGAAGCCACCCACCCACATTCATCTACTGGAGCCATCTGGATCAATCCATTACTGTGTTGAGTCCCTTCCCTTCCTAACAGAAGCCATTGGCTTGATTACTGAGACTCCTGCTGCATACCCACAACATCTTTATAATAAGTTTGTCCTCAATGCATATTGTGACAGTCACACACCTGCCATGCAGTTTCCCTTCTATTCAAGTGCTATCTTTTAAAAAAAAAACACAAAAAGACACACCTTACTAATTTTTAAATCAGAAAGCTTCCCTCCACCAAATCTCTCTTCTCCCACAGATAAGAGCACAATGTGTACAGTTTCAGTTATTACAATGAGTTTTTCCTTTTTAAGTTCATTCCCTCCAAACTCTTAACCCCCAAATTGCCCTTGCTGTAGTGACTTCTTATTGCTGTCTTCACTACCAATACGGTGAACTATCCCAGGGCAGTGCTGGGGCCAGTCTAATGAAAGCCACCTTTGCCTGCTCACACTGACTGGCTAGATTCAAAGCTTGCTTATAAAACCTGTCTTCCACATAGCAAAGTGCTGCTCTAGCACAACCTGAGAACTACCCTGGCCACATTCCACTTCAAAATAAACCTACAGGACTTCATTCTGGTACTGATAGTTTACAGTTATGCCTTCCCTTGAAAAAACTTTTTTAGAGTAATTTCAAATCTCAGTATAAATCATTGATTGCACTGAGAAATGCAAAACCTGTATGTGTATTATGAATGATAGGAACGACCACTTCATTCTAAGCTACAGTTATGTTCTCGTTTGAAAACACATTCTAGCAGGAGTATTTTAACCTTTGTTATTAAGGTAGTTCATACACTAACATTCCCAAAGCATGTTGCATTACAGTTAAGTGTTTCCAAGTAGTACAAATTCCCTGAGTTAAGTGTGTTTTAATTCTAAAGATTTGAGGTTGATCACTTAGGGAAAAAACAAGAACAAAAAGTTATGACCATGATTTTAAGAGATCTACTCCACCCTTGATTTTAGTACATGAATCCAGATACCTACACTATCTGTGATAGGAAGTTATATAGAATATCTAAAAAAAATTTTAACTGCACAGACTGGTATAGCATAGCAATTCATGAGTTTAAACTTAGTCAAAATTCATTTATAGATCAAAAATATAACTCAAAACTGCAGAATAAAAAAAAAGGACCTCTTCAAAAATTAATACTGTAACTTTCCTTCATAAAAAGACTTGTTTGGCAAGTCCACAGATAAACATTAGTCTCTGACATATAAGCCAACATTAGGCCCAGAGCCCACCACAGGTCAAGTCTAGAAATGGCAAATTGGAGTCTGTCCAAATTTTCTGTTGTGTTGAATATTTTTGAAATATTTGGACCATCAGTTGGGGCTTTAAAATTTGTGATACAGAGATTTGTTTTAACAGGATCTGACATACACAGAGTTTGCAGTATTAGCTTAGTCCTCCCAGATATTCAGGGTACACTGGAAGGGAAATTTAATCTTCCTGGTGGTGGTATCTGAAGAGTTCTGATGCAATTTGGATCCCTTTCCTTTTGAAGAGAAGTTTACAAAAAGCTTGCCCCAGAGCTTCAAGTCACAAACAGTCTGGATCAGGTCTTACCTTCGCATAAAATCACCTTTCAAAGCAGGGAGTAATGCAAGGGTAATGTTCATTTATCTGGTAACTCCGGTTATAAGAAACATTCAGACAGGGCTTAACTTCTACTGGTATTGCTAGTGACATGCCAACACCAGTCTGCACGTGCCCAAGGCCCTGAACACTAGTTTGGAAGCCAGCAGGACATGTCTGTAGTGTGTAAGATGAGGTGTGTGTGGTAGATACAATCTGCTGACAGCTTGGTTGTTCTGATACAGGATGGCGATATTGCAGTGAGGTCTGATGCGTCTGATGGAGATACTGAGGTTGCTGAAAGTGAACTGCCCGAGAGGGCTGGGAGGCTGTCTGGAACACACTCAGTTGTGCTGACTGAGGTCCTGCCTGTCCTCTCTGTTTGTTTGCTTCTTTCACATCATTATCATGAGCGCTACAACATGGAGAAAGGAAACGGTTCATATGTTACTTAAGAAGAATCTGCAAGAAAGTCATGCACCACCCTGAACTCCTTAATAGGTGACTCTGAGGATTGCCCCACTGCCCAGGTAGCAGCCACTGCAACCGTAATTTCAACAACAGAAAGCTCTAACACTTAGCCTTCTAAGAGTTCCTTTTCTCAGTACAAAAATTAAGAACTGGCTGCTGGTAGCTTTGAGGGCTATGTCCAGCTTGGGAGCTGTATCTACAATAAGCACCTAAATATGACTACCACTTTGATGATATCCTGGTAGTTCCATAATTCAAAGATGGGGAAACAGGGAAGGGGGCAAGATTTGCCTGGATGATCTCATAGTTACAGGTTCATACAAGAGCAGCTCCTTCCTTATTATGAGCCCAGAGTCATACTAGCAATGATAACCTCTAACTAGGTAACAGCCAAAAGGAACTCCCCTTCCACCAAGCACTGCTCAGACAGGGGCTTGCTCACCCTAAAAGCTCTAGGCCTTTGAGATGTTGTTCCTAGGGCCCCTTACACATGGAGAATGTTAATAAGAAATTATAAACACAAGAACAAAGAAGCTTACATTAATAGCCGTTCAATGCACTGCACTAAGAAATCCCAGGAATAAGCAGTAAGACGATGCAGTCTTGTAGGCCACGTTGGAGAAAGACGAAGTATAATCCTTGAAGAAGCCACACATGCTGCAGCTACTAAAGAAGGTGCATAATTTAGAAAGGCATAATCTGTGGAGACATCAAAAATGAACCTAAGCAACAGAATACCCAAGTCACAATCTCACAAGTCACTTTCTGGCATCCACAACGACTCACCTTGCAAAGATACTTCCAGGAAGTAATCTGCGTACTTGGCCATATAGAGTTTAGTTTTTTCTAAGCAAATCATTGGCCAGCCATCATGAAGATCTGTTTCATGTACTGCTTCAGAGAGATAATACTCAATGAAATGGGCAGCTGTTGGAAGGCAGAGGTTCCACTGAAAGGTTTCTAATAATAACAGTTCCATATGTAGCAAATTTTGTTTTGTTAATACTAGGTTCATATTAGTCATACAACCCAGGCTGTTGAGCTGCTCCAGCTTAGGCACACTATCTTCTTTTTCTTCAAATTTACCTTATAAGCAAAGGGAAAATAAGAGCAGGAGAGAGAAAATGTTAGGCAAGTGATCAATGTAAGTCTAGTCACTTAAATGGGATCTGCTGTCTTAGTACAAAGATTTAGATACAAAGAATTTCTCCCCCCTACTGTGGGCTCATACAACTGTGCCAGAACTCTATGGTTGTCATATTTGCATGTTTTCTCTCCTAGTGTCTCTGTCCCCAACACTTCACTCTCCCCTAAAAAAAAAAAAAAAAAAGGAACATGTAAACATTTTGATCTATGTCCTATTGTGTAATGAAAATAGTCCTATGTGCCAATGAAAAAATAACTCCCTCTTATCTTACCAGTTGAATCTTTTCAGGAAATTTCTTTTTGGAGGCAGGTGGTAGTTGGTAGAAGAAAATAATTTTAGAATGGAAGAAAGTTTAAAGAATTTAATGTCACAGAGTTATCTGAAATCAAAAATAGCTAAACTTCAAGTGTTTCATCTCATCATATTTTCAGCATAGTCTCAATTCCAGAGAGAGATGAATAGATTAAAGGAAAAAAACTGGGTGAACACAAGTGTTCTCTTTCTGCAAAAAAAACCTATCCCTCCTCTTCTGAATTCAAAATAAAAACCTAGCCAAGCCTGTTAAAAAAAGGGGACGATATTTTATAACCACTTTCATGTCCCATTACTCAAAGCAGAACAGAAGATGCTCTGATGGCTGAACTTCATTTTTCGAAGGCATTAACTTCTTTTCAGGAAATACTCATCCATATGTACACCTGAGGAGTAAAACGCCCTCTCCAGCCCCCAAATAATTTTTCTATAGATTATGTACCATCTTACACTTTAATTTCCAAGCAAGCACTTTACTATATATAAACCATTCATTTTAGGTATATCTAAAATTTATGGCTGGAGAAAATTCAAACTATCAGGTACTATTATGATTTTCCAAATGCAGCAACAGAACCCGAGAGTTGTCTTTAAGTCTCTTTGGGTTGTTGTTCCACTTACACTTGTTAAAAACTACAGTTTTTAGAATAGGTTATATATTACTATATTAAAACTTTTGTTTTACTATTTTGATAACTATTTCAATATATTTGGCTTCTTCAGAAATCTTATTTTAATTATCCATTTAAAAACTTTTTTGGAGAAGAATCAGAAAGACTGCCAAAGCCGAGGAAACCAAACAAGTTTCTCTGTGAAGTTTCTCTTCCAGAAGGGATGGGTTTACACTACACGCTGAAGTTGCTACAACAAATGTTAGTGGCTAGGATCACTGAGCCCAGAAGCTCAGTGTATTCGGAGCCGGTGAGGCTTGTTCAAGTTGGCTCGCCTTAGGGGCTGGGGTAAAAAGCACTGCTGACTATCCTGGTCTTCGCTTAGGAAGGGGGAACTGGGGTAGAAGGTTCTATGCCAGGAGGTTCTAAGCTCATGACTTTAAGAAGAGTCTAAGCCCAAAGAAGCTTAGAATTTCACTCCTGCACCAGAAATTTTGAAATTCTTTTGATCTAAACCACTCTTAGTTAAGTATTGCTGCAGGTAGGAGTTGATCCAATAAACTTACATAATCCAGACTTTTCTGGGTAGCCCTTCCCAATTCAAATCACATAAAGATGAATTTCACAAGTTTTGCCAATAGCATTTATTAGCTGAAAGCACTCAAGAGGTCTTAACGATAGTCATCCAGCAACATCACTGCATAAAGATATATAAGAGAGGAACACACTGTTCTTAGTATAACCGAATGGAATTCTTCAGAAGGAGAATGACCTAGGAATTCAGTTCAGTCCCTCTGGATGAATCATTAAGGCTTTCAAAATGCCCTGCGTTTGTGTAGCAGCAGCAATACTGGCAGTAAACTTCAAAGGAATATTGTAAAAATTAATGAGTTTATTTATGTCATGCTTGAAGTTCCTTAGAAGAAATTAATATACTGCAGGAAATTGTTTAATTCAAGGATCAAGAATGTTTCATATTATCTCCTTGAAACTTTCAACACAGAAAACAAAATTGCATATGACCAATTTTGCAGCTCAAAGTAGCAAAGTTGGCCAGTTCATTTAAGGTCAATTAAACTGAGCCAAACCAAAAATGGAAGCCAAAAGGAAGGCTTACGTTTGAATTCCCAAATCTGTGCTTTTAGACCAAAGTACTACACCAGGTTATATGGGGACAACAACTTCCAGAATAGACAGACTTCTATATTATTAAGCATCCATTGGGTTTCTATATTTATAAAGTATTTGGCTATTAAAAGTGTGAAAGCCTTTGCATCTTGATTTGCAAAGTTAAAAATAACCTGCATACTGCATAAATAACCATACTTGGGATTTTAATTCAGGTTTAAGTTTTTTTTGAACCTTTATATATAGTGATATAAATACTCAGATACATGGATATTAAAGGATTTCAAAACATGTGACAGCATCAATGAGTACCTGCATTTATATCCAGTTTTTACTGTGCTGAATGCCATGTGCATAACTATTTTACATCTACTTATCTGTAATACCATATACAGATCACAAAGATCAGTTTCTTCAATTGAAAGGAAATACCAGAAGCCATGTGATTATATTGATAAAGGCCCCAAACAGGAAATAAGGGCACAGGAAATTCACATCTGCTTCCCAGAAAATAAAGAATTAGAGACCACAGAAACAAAACATCAGGTTGTCTTTCCTTTATAGGAAATGTTCAGATCAGCTATGGAAACCAGCATATTTTCAAAGCCAGCAGTGAGTTGCAGGTATGGTAATAGGGCATGGATTAGATGTCACTTTGGGCTCTGCCAACCCACATTCTAGTCTTTTATTACTAAGTAGGAAAAAAGTCATCCTTAACTATTTACCAAGAACTCTCACAAATTTGTAAGACTATCAGTCTAACAGAAAAGCAGGTAAGAAACTGGAAGAGATAATTCATATGGGAAAAAAGGTGCTATTCACACTACACATTAAGATATAAATCAAATCATCTGTGAAATACAATTTTTCACCCATCAGAAAGTAAAAAGCTTTGTCAACCCACCATTGGTGAGCAAGGAGAAATAAGCACTTGTCACAAATTTTTTCTATTAAAAGCCTATAATCTCACTTTTGGCTTCATCTTGACTCCAAGATCTTTTCTTAGTTACACAATACCTTGAGCAAATTTTCAAAAGCTTTATGTCCAAGACTGCTTACACGTTCTCTGTAAGTTCAATGCTGAACACAGAAGCCAAGAGAAGCCAAGGTATACATGTTAAAGAGTTGGAAAAGTAACCTGAGACACAAGAGTTGCTGAAATTCACATTGCTGACAAAAGATTCAAATCTATTATGTATATAGATTTCCTGTAATCCCTGCTCCAAACACTACACACCACTCCCCACTCAGAGATAATCTGTAGGCTTTCTTCCTACCTCTAGTAGTGTATATACTCAGACAGCTGGATATGTGTTAGTCCCTGGAACTTACATGCTGTGCTCCATTTTTAGCCAAACTACCAACAGCCTTCCAACCTACTTAATAACTGAAATCCAGCTGTCACCTAGTCCTGTCAGCTGTAAGCTGTTCTTTACTTTTATATAACAAGCTACCCATCCCAAAGCAGGGTGCAGCTGGGGGAGGGGGACATCCAGAGTTCAATCATTCTTTGAGGACAGAGGCATTATTTATATAAAGTTTATGATAACTAATTAGAGAGCTGACATTGGAATCCAAATGTAAGAAGAGTCTAAGAATGTAAGAAACACTAGAATGAACTCCATAAATTTAAAACAGACATGAGATAATGAAAACAAGCTATCAGTGTATATGCTTCCTAAGCACTTCTGTTGTAGTAAAGTTAGACTGGAAGGAGGAGGGATTGCAGTGGGCCACTAAGGGCCATGTTCTTTGATTCCTCACCCTAGTGTAGAGCTGATGAACTCTTCTGACCACTGCCTGCTTGGGAGGAGCTGAGACCCTGGGGATAGCTGTCACACCTTCCTACTCTCCAGTGGAAAAGGAACAATGAAAAAGCAATTCTCTGAGGGAAAAAGGGGTGGTGAAGGGGTCAGCAGAACAAAAGGAGGAAGTATCTGACTCAGCTATAGGTGATAAACAATTCACATCTCAACCACAGCAATACAAATCCCAAAGCCGAGTTCCTGGAAAATGAGCCAAAAGTAACTACATATTACCACATAGATCAAATCAAATAATCTTCAATAAAATAAGTTGATCATGACCTTAAGCTAACAGTAACAGATAATTTAAAACCAAGAACAACTGAGAACTCCATTCCAACCAACCTAAGATGGTGTACAAATAAAGTGTCCCTTCCCCAAACTGGAAACTGCAGAAACTTGGCACCAATGCCAAGCACTATGTGGTGGCCAGAATTCTTATTAGATTATTCAACTTGAGTTCTCAAGTCAACTTTGGTAATGACATGTACTTTATGAATATCTTTTATAACCCCCAAGTCATTTAGTAAGTTACTTGTAAATTTTAGGCACAAATATAAGTCAGTTTATGAACTGACTATTCACCATTCATAATTTCAGAGTCCACAGGCACAGACCAAGTGGGGCTTGGTAGAAGTAAAAGGACAGTGATGGCCATGGCAAGCAAAAAATCATTTTTCATGCTCTCTAGTTTTTAAAATAACCTAACTTGCATGTTTGATTTCCAGTGTCTCTGTACTATAAACTCATCCTGTAATAAACTAACATTTGATAGGATAACAAGAAGCCATTCCATATGGATTCTCATACATCTGACTTGTCCAGTATGGGTTTTTCCAATCCCATGAAAACTGTTAAACCACAAAGGGCTTCATAGCCAGTGGTGAAACACATGCAGAATTATACACATGACTGCTTATGAGGATGAAACCTTAATTAAAGGTTAATTGTAAATGTACAAGCATTACCTCTCTGGCTTTCTGGGTGGTGGGGAGAAGTGCAGGCGATGTGTCTGGACCGGAGAGGACAACAGATTAAAGGAGAAATGTAGATGTTTAGAAAATAGTATTCTGGTAAGAATTTGGCTCTAGTTACATGGGGACAGGGTTGGAAAATAAAACTAGAAAGCTGGCTGGGTCCAGATGAAAGGTTCTAAGTGTTACATTAAGGAGTTTCCACTTCAACCCACCCGCAGTGGGAAGTCATCACTGGGGCTGTGTTTATATATATTCAGCCTGGTCCACAAAGGATTTGAAATAACTTACAAAAAGACCTTCAAGGAGATAAAATAAGGAGTTGAGGTGATCAGCTCAAAAGAAAAATAAGGGCTCAAAAGAAAATCTAAGAGATTAGAACCAGAAATGATACCACATAGGCCTGCATTTGGTTTTAGGTTTATTTGCGTCAAAGAGCAAAGGTGTTTTAGAAAGAACTCTGGTGGCAGGGCAGAGGGGGGCATGTTCCTTAGCAGCCACAGTGGATCCCAAATCAAGTGGGGGTTAGAGGTGAAGGCAGTCAATAGTTCTACCTGTTACTTTAAGTGGGACTTAAACTTTTATTGTAATGACATGAATAATATAAAAACTACATAATGGATTCAACTTCAATATCAAATACTATCTGTTTACATTACTAAGAAGAAAAACTCATTTCAGTACCTTTACTCACCCTCTTTCTCTTTAGTCACGGTTCTAACAAACAATGAAATGAGTTCCAGTAAGATGTTAAGACAGAGAGGCACCAAAAAGCCCATTATCAGATTCTGCCTTACAGATTACTATATAGTTGTGCCTACTGCAAAAACAGACATTTTCACATTTGTAGCAATTGCATGTTCATTAAGCCAACTCATTACATAGTAGCAGAAGGTATTCTAACAACACAAGAATATGGTACCTCTTAGACAGAGTTTCTCAACCTAAGCTCCACTGACACTTTGGGCAAGAGAATTCTTTGTTGTTGGGGGTTGTCCTATGCACTGCAGATGTTTAGCTTTCTCCCAGGCTGTGGCAGCAACCTAAACTGTCTCCACACATTGCCAAGGATCCCCTGTGGGGCACAGCTGCCCGTGGTTGAGAACTACTGCTTTAAGGCCTTGGTTCTCAACTGGAAACGTACATCAGAATCACCTTTGTAACTTTTAAAAACATCCAGGTCCCATGATGTAGATTCGGAGTCAGTAGATCTGGAGTGGCCTAGACATCTGTATCAGAATATTCAGGATGTAGGGCTCAGGCACTTGTGTTTTTACAAGACTCTAGAGCCACTTTTTAATGCCTGGTTTAGAATTAATATGCCAAAAAGAAGCACTTTCAACATAAACTTTCTGATACTAGTAAACTGGAATGAATGGAATTTGGTGATGTTTCACTGCGTTCTACATAAATTTATGTTATTAAGAACAATGGAAATCTTCACTCGTGTAGATCAGACTCATACTTACTTGCTAGAAGCAGACAGGAAAGTGCAACTAAATGCAGCTGCTGGATAGAGATGTCATACCGATCCATAAACAGGTCCAGCAAATAGACAGCAAGATGTCGAGCAGAAGGGCAGAGTGTGAAACGATTACTCACAATGGCAATCAAGTCAGCAAAATACCTTCTGAGACTTAGTTGAGGGGACTGGCCTTTATAGGAAGGCAATTTCAGCTCCTAAATCAAGAGGAACAACATTTAGTCTAAGATAGCCTGTAGGAGAAGTATCCCCACAATGCAAAGACAACACTTTTCCCTCAATATATTGATTCAAGTGCCTAAAACACACTTTCCTCAAGTGAAACACAAAAATGAGTGGAAAGATAATGAATGGCATTTAAAATTTAAAGCCAAACTTTTCTCCTTATTCTTAACCACATCTGATGTGACTGCTTAAAGGTGTGTCTTGCATTATAGAATAAATACATTCTAGCAAGATTTTTAAATAAGGGAATCTTGTTTTCCTACCAGGTGTTTTCAGAAAAAAACATCATCACCAAAATATCAACTATACACACACCCCCTCCAAGAAGCTAAAAGCTTTTGGTTAAGGTAACAGATAAATGGATATGGTCCTTGTATGATGCACACTATATTATATTTGCAGGGATGTGGAAGGTAGAGACTAGTATTCATCCACTAGTTTCTTCTAATCATGTTTCTCTTTCAGTAACTTAATGATCTCTCCTTTGCCATCATCTTTTCATACATCTAAAATTTTTCCCATCGTCACTGTTCAATCTCGGAATTATCTGAGCTCTTTTTTTTTTAATTAGGAAATTTCTGTACTACTAAAATATTTCAAGAATATAGAGAAAGAGGGAGGAGGGTATAGCTCAGTGGTAGAGTGCATGCTTAGCATGCACAAGGTCCTGGGTTCAATCCCCAGTACCTCCATCAAAAGTAAATAAGTAAACCTAATTATCTCCTCCCACACACAAAAAAAAAAGATCAAAAAAAAAAAAAAAAAGAATATAGGGAAAGATGGAAAGGTTCTAAATTTGTTTTATGAGTTCAGCATAATACCACCCTAAACCCAACAGGTATCACAATGGAAGGAAGTAACAAGATTGTGACCCCGAAAGCATAGGCCAAAAAAAAAAAAAAGAAAAAAGAAATTAGACTTCATCAAAATGAAAACTTTTGTGCATCAAAGGACACTCTCAATAGAGTGAAAAGGCAACCCACTGAACAGGAGAAAATGTATGCAAATCATATGTCTGGTAAGGTGTATTCAAAGGACTTGAATAAACATTTCTCCAAAGAAGATATACAAATGGCCGATAAGCACTACAAAGATTCTCAACATCATTAATCATTCAGGAAATGCAAATCAAAACCATTATGAGATACCAGTTCATACCAATTAGAACTGCTATTGTTAAAAAACTTCAAAAAAACAAAACCTGGAAAACAGAAACTAACAAATGTTGACAAAGATGTAGAGAAATTGGAACCGTTCTGTATTGGTAGGAATGTAAAATTGTGTAGACACTGTGAAGAACAGTATTTCAATTTCTCAAAAAAAAATTAAAAGTAGAATTACTATATGATCCAGCAATTAAGTTAAAGTAGGGACTCAAAAAAACAGGTATTTGTACATCCATATTCATAGCAGCATTATCTACAATAGCTAAAATTGGAAACAAACAACCCAAGTGTCCATCAACAAATGAATTGATAAACCAAATGCAGTATATACATACAATAGAATATTATTCAGCCTTTATAAGGAATGAAATTCTGATATATGCTACAACATAGATGATTAAGTCATCTAGAGAGGATTTAAAGTATATGTAAGGATGTGTGTAGGATACATGCAAATACTACTCTGTTTGGAGACAAGCATCCTCAGATTTCAGTACCCACAGGGGTCCTGGACACAGCAATGACTATATAGTGTTTTACTTACCAGATTATATTTTATTAACTTTTGCTTATGCTATCAAGAGTGGATATAGGAACTCATATAAATGTTTCGTCAGATTGCAAGTGACAAAACTTTACGGTGGGCAATGAGGTAATACTAATTTTTGAAAATGCAGACTACAAATACCCTCTAATCTATCAACACTAAGCCTAGGACCCTACTAGGCCTATACCCTACATATAAGGAGGTCCTTTGCAGCACTGTTTTTAATAGCAAAATGGTGGAACAAAAAAATCTTAATGTCAAAAACCTGGATGGCTCTCCAGAGAATTATGTTGAGTGGATAAGGCCAATCCCAAAAGGTTACATACTGTATAATTCCATTTATGTAACATCCTTGAAATCACAAAATAAAAAATAAAAAACAGATTAGTGGTTGCCAGAGGTTAAGGGGGGACATGAGAATGGGAGGGAAGAAGATATGCCTATAAAAGGGTAACATGAGAGATCTTTGTGGTGATAAATATACAAAAAATGTCCTGGATCTTGACTGTATCAATGTCAATTCTGTCCCGTTGTGATCACTGTACTATAGTTTTGCAAGACATTACCACCGGGAGAAACTGTGAAGGTAAAGGGTACAGGGGATCTCATGCTATCATTTCTTAAAGTTGCATGTGAACCTATAATTATCTCAAAATAAAAGGTGTAATTTAAAAAAAGCTTGGTATCTCTCAACAGGGAACTGATGAAATGAACTATGGGACGTGGATTCAATGGGGATATTAAAATAATGGACAGTAGACCTATGTGTTGATATGGAAAATTTTGATAAACTGAATGAGATTGGGGTGGAAGGAAGGTACAGAACAATAAATATATATTTATGACCTCTTATATCAACAACAAAAAAATTATATTTGTAGATAAACTAATTTATTGGGTATCTTTTCAGGAAAAATAATGCTGGTAACCTTGGGGAATAAGGGAACAGTGAGGGTTGGGGAAAGCTCATTTTAAACCTGATACTATCCAAAATTTTTAAAAACCATATGCATGTATCACTTTAAAAAATATGTATTAGTGAGAGTTATTTGGGAGATGCACTAATGGGCCATTTTGTGTTTTTAATGTTTATATAAGTAAGAAAAGCATCAAAAATTACTACTGAAGAAAAAACATTGGTTTAGGCTTGCTTAACTCTTTGAAGAGAAAAATACTAATTTCTCCAAATAAAGGGAACATGTTGATTTTTCATGCAGGCTCTAGAGTTTTTCTTTTCTACCATTTCTGTAGATCTTTACAATGGTGCAGATGAGTTTCAGTTTCAAACTTCACCTTTCTTTACTGTCATCATGTAAGATTTATTGAGCACCTTCCACGTAGGAGACACTGTGCTAACCCAAGTGGTAAAAGCTGGAAAACAGTTTAAAGCCTCTTTTTAGCAAGTGAACCAAAATACAGAGATTATCACACTATAAGGTAGTAATCACGGGGTATTACAGGAACACTGTGGAGAGAGATCTAACCCAGCTCAGGGGGTGAGATGCTGGGAAAAAAACAAAGCCAGGGTAGGCTTTCTGTAAAAGAGGCCTAAACAAGGTCTAAAAGACTCACTGGGAAACACAGGTGGAAGACACTGGTGGACTTTATTTTTAACTATATTAACTTTGCTAAATGAAGACAAAACAAAGGTAAGAACGCCAATCTCCATCACTAGGAATTTTTAACAATGTGTCCAATACATTCTCTTTATATTAATTTAAATTAAAGTACAAGGGCTTATCAAATGACTGTCAGATTTAGTTATTTTTGTCCAGGTACTGCAGTTATATGCATGAGAAAATGACCTATGCTTCTCTCAGCTTACAAATTTTTTTCTAATGTCTATTCCTGATCCCCTAGAATTGAACATTCTTGTTTCCCTCCGCTTCTTAGGATCCCATAGGACCAAAGCACAAAAGACCTAAACATATCTCCAGTCTCAGGTCCTCATCAACTCACCACCCCAAATGCCATCCCCTTCCCAGAATGGTTTAAATGTCCAGCCATGATGGAAACAAAGGCACGGAAGGAGTAACTGTGTGAGATATTTTCTTGATGTTTCTCACAAAGTTTGCATTGTTCCCCTCTGCTATAAAGCCTCCTGAAAATACTTCCCCAAGCATCCTAAGACACTAATGTACACAGCAAAACAATGAGAAGAAAGAGAAGAAGACAGAGGGTATAAGAGGACAGCTGCTCTGTAGGTTTCTTTAGTGGGGGCGGGCAGGGGGTAATTATATTTTACAAAAACAGTACAGCTGGCATTGGGGGTTGAAGAGGATTTTCATTTGTTGCAATTTTTACTCTTCCCTAGCAGATGCACTGCTGGTCATACCAATTATTCCTCTATAAACCTTGGGTCTAAACATAGAACACCTTCCATTGTGCCTGAATGGCAGCTGCCCAAAGGAAGACCTAAATTCAGAAGCTCTGAATTATAAGATTAGGCTCCATAAAGGCAGGGATCACGTCTGTCTCATTCACTGTTACCATTCTAACATCTGGCATAGCACCCTGTATATTGTAGGCATGCAAATATGTTGAGTAAATAAATAAGCATATGATTACCCAACTAAATCACCTAATTAATAGACTGGAATTAACATGCATTCTCTTTGAGAACAGTTCATTTCAACTTTCCTTGACTTCAGTGTACTACAAGGTCTCTACAGTTCCACAGGTTCAAGTTTTACTGATTAACAATTTTTTAATAAAGTGTGGCCACTGTGTCAAATCACAAGAATGTGGCTTACACAATATTTAAAGATAAAATAAAGACAACCCACGGTAACATGCCATACCACGGGTAGCCCAAGACAACTTTCAGTGGCATTCTTTCAGACCCCACACTATCTCATCCTCTGATAGTCTGTACGTAACTTTAATACAGGTTGTGTCTTATTCCTTGGATTCTCTTCAGAGCCTAATATCCCAAAACATTCAATAAATCTACTTGAGAAAAAAAAAAATCCACTTCCACCCACTTCCAACCTCAACTGACAAAATTAATTCAGGCAATCACTCAGAATTAAAATTACACATAAAATATAAGAATCAAAAACCATGGAAATCACCAAGAAAAATATTTTGTCTCATGTCATTAAAAAATACATGTATTATTAACATCAAATATTAATTTCACCACATGCCAGAGGGATAAAGAGTTGACACTTAGAAAATAAGAACATTTAAAACTGAAAGACAACATATGAAAAAAAATCAAAAGTATCTGGACAATTTTCAAAGTGGAAAACCTGCAACTCTTCTTAACATTCCAAAGAACCATTCCACAGTTGAGACTTTTCTGTGGTACAAACAACCTCTTAGAGGGCTGAGGTGTATTTAGTGTGTCCAAGAGACTAATAAGCAGCATTTAGAAATCTCAAACTTCAGAAAAGAATACAACTGTAACAATTTAAGTCAGAATTAGGTTTTCTAATCTACTTAACCTGGTTAAAAAACAACAACAACAACAAAAACAAGATACAAGTACATTATCATCCCAAGATCTCTCAACTCCAACAGTCAGCAGCCTTTTTATTAAAGAGTCAGGTGTTTTGCCTCTTTCTCACTTTCTAAACGTAATTTCACCATGGACAGAGGTAGCCATTCACTGAGTCAAGTTAGTTTATTTTGGATCTGGTCTCTTCTGGTTATCAAAGATGCAGAGCTGACATTACACTGAGATGTGACAAAGGAGTAAAATTGTTACTTATGAGCAACAATACACAGACTTTGCATTTTGCCAGTATATTTTTTCCCCAGTATCTTTAAAATATACTAGGTCTACTCCCTGCCTTTGATATTAGCTTACTAACTCCTATCTTAAGGCTTTCTGAACATCCCCCAATCTTGGGGTTTCAAGGGTAAAGAATAACAAGTTACCACTTTCTTAGTGCCTACTATATGCCAAGCACTTTCTGAGCACATGTATAGTATTACCTCATTTATGGGGCAATCTTCACAATCGCCCCATGAAGTACGTTCTATTATTAATCATTTCACAGATGAGGAAATTGGGAAACAGAAAATTAAGTAATTTGTCCAATGTCTCACAGCAAGTTAGTGGAAAGACCGGGGCATTTATTTTTGTACAAAAGTGACATAAGCTGCACGCAACAGCAATTATAGAATAAAGGAGGACTGCTCTGCCCAATAAAACGCTAGCACACGTATCTTTTTAAATACAGTATCAAATCTATGTTCCACCTGTTAACTAGAACATCAGAACGTCCCTTCACACTTTCCCTCTCCCACTAACTACGCCCCACCCTCCTCATTTAAGTTTCAGGTTCTTCTGATACAACCCAGGGGAAAAGCCAAGAAGTTAATTAACCTTGAGCAAATAAGCAAACTCGCCTTTTCTGGTCTGGAAACTTGTGGTTCAAGACCCTGAACGGGCTTTCCAAGGGGCCGAGATTCATACCAACTGGCGTAAGACACCGAATGGAAAGGTCGGGGCATCAGGGTTACCTTGTACCGAAGAGCTTGATGGATATCGGCAGCCAGCTGTCCCCGCCACCACTGCCCCTCCAGCTCCATGGGACCGGGCGGCGCGCCTGGCCAGACGCGGCAACTTCAGTCTGTAAGACACACCCCAGACGCGGTCACTGCCAGCTCCCTCCACGCGACCCTCCGCGCCATCCCCCCCCCCCCCAGGGGTGTGACCTCAGGCCACCCTGAGTGGCTGTTCATCTTGCTGTCCTAAAAGCAGCGCCGACCCAAACCAATTCCCTGACGCTGCTCCTAAGGCCGAGCCACCCAGTCCGCAGGAGCCTGCTGGTTTCGAGAACTGCCAGACCGGTGCCGGGCAAAAGGGGACCAACTTGGACCCGATTTCCCAAGGCGCAGACCCAGGCGCGTGCTCGGGAAAGCTGGACGGGAGGCTCGGCTTCGGGCTCCACGCGTCCCGGGTTCGAATTCTCTCCTGAGGAGCGGAGACTTGACATGGGTCACAGCCTCCCTGAGGTAAAAACCTTTCGCCGAAAACCTGGAGACGAACGCCCGCCCGGCTCCGGGTCCCCGCTGCAGACGGCCGGGCGCGCGCTCCTCCCTGAGAGCCTCCCCACGGCCCGGCCGGGCCCAGCGCGCACTCGGGCCGCCGCCTCCCCGTCCTGAGGAGCGCACGGGATCGCGCGGCCCCAGAAAGGCTAACAAAAGGCCGGGCCGGGAGGGTCCGGTGCCCCGCGCCCAGCCCAGGCCTGCCGGTTCCCACGGCGGCCTCCCTTACCCGGAACCGCGGCCCTCACAGGCCCAGCCCCGCCGGCGTGCGGGGAACGCCGGCCCCGCTCATGCCGCGGACAGTCGGCCGTAAAGAGCCGGCCTCAGCTCGGGCCCAGGGCCGGGGCGCTCGCGCCGCCCATTGTTAAAGGACCGGCAGGCGGCTCCGCGTACAAAGCCAGCGCGGGGGCACATGCGCCCCGCCACTGCCAATCTCGTCTCGCGATACAGCCGGGTCACCCCCGCGCCGGCCAATCGGCGGCCCGGCCGGGCCCAGGTGCAGCACCCGGCCGCGGCTTGCGGGCCCCAGCGGGCCCCGGCGGCAGCCCTAAAGGGCCCGGCGCGGCCCTGCGCTTCTGGGTGCCCGAGAGCCCCGATACCACCTACTGCGAAGAGGGCCCGAGGTGCGGGCAGAGGTCGGAAGAGAGCGCTGGAGAAATTATAATGCTCATCATCATTCCTTTGGCCAATTCGCTCATGCTGCTCACCTGCCGAGAACCTTCAATGGCTCCCCGATGCCCGACGAGGAAAGTTCCGATCCCTCAGTTTGGCGTTTAAAATTCTTCTAGGCATGGATTCAATCGGCCTCATCTCACATTGCAACAGCCCCATACATCCGAGGGGCTGCCAGTGGGATTATCAGTCCCCTCATAAGTGCTTTCTCCGTTTCCGCAGCCCCTAAAGCACTTTATCTGTGAAATTCTGCTGTCCTTTAAATGCCTCCTCAAAACCTATTCCTTCTTCTGAAAACCTAATTAATCTCTTTCTCTTTATTTTCTTTACTGTAGAAATTCCCAGAAGCTTTGAGTGAAGGGAGTTAAGATTACCTTTAGTAACCTAGCTCGTCAAATCTGTAGTGGATGTATTTTACTATCTGTGGTCATAAATCACGAAACTACAAAACTGAAAACACTCCGAAGTCAATTAAGGTGATGGAAGACCTGAAATGTGATTAGCAGAAAGAAATGCGATCAATTGTACTTTAACCTGTTTTGTAGACTATCACAAAAGTAGATGATCAGTTCTGTTCAGTGATCCTCATGTCTGAGAATGTAAATCAACCCCTTTAAGTATTAAAAAAAAAATAAATCATGGAACCCAAACCTTTTCACTCAGAATCCTCTGTCCCAGAAGATGCATGATAAAGATCTACTATTAAGTGATGAATATGTTGCATGAATCTGAGTTTTACTTATTGCAATGACATCTTCATACATGATCCACAGCTACAAATATGTATGTGAACCCTGTGACACAATGCTTATGCTCAGGAGAGCAAAGCTGCAGGAACCAATGTCAAGGCAAGGAAAACTCAGCAGCAGAAGTTGGTAGGGCCCAGTCTAGCCCAACATTGTCCCAGGAGAGGCTGCCTTAGCCTATATTAGTTCCCTAGGGAGGTGAGCTAAAAGCCCCATGCCATTTATAAGGGAATTTAAATAGTACCTATCTCCTCAGGTTCCAATTCATGTGCACTAAGCAACTTTATGACAATAATTTGGCTTCCCAATAACTTAAATGTCCAGGGCCTATTTAAGAACCCTTTCAGAAAAATGGGTCACAGACTGTAATCATCACTTTAACAAGTAGGTGTCTCTAATGGATTCTACTTTGAAGATGTTATTCACTGGGAGATAATTGTTCAGAAATCATTCTCACTATTTTCTGGATTTGCCTCATAACATGATGAAAGGATTTTAGTGTTCATTCATGTGTGTGTGTGTGTGTGAGAGAGAGAGAGAGAATATATATATATATAATTTGCCCAATATGTCTTAGATTATAAAATCCCTATAATGCAAAATTCAGGTTTATTACATTTCTTCATTAATTACCTAATAAATTAGGACAAACTAGACACAATTAGATATTTACTTCCTAAATGAAATAAAGTCTGCTCTCTATAGAGTTTATATCCTAATGGGGAGATAAATACAATAAATGAACAGCAACAAGAACAACAAAGTCACATGGCAACAAATGCTGTGAAGAAAAATAAACATAAAAAGAGAATAGAAAGTGACAGTCAGTGGACATAGTTTTATAAGGTGAGGTATGCAAAGTCCTGAAGGAGGTTAGGGAGCATGCAGATATCTGTGTTACAGAAAGGCCCTAAGGAGAAGGCATGTTTGGAATGAACATGGAGGACAGTGTATGCCTGGAATGAAGAGGAGATAGGAAAGATATTGTAAGTCTTGGAAGCAGTGATCAGCAAAGGTATAAGAGGATGGAAGTAAAAAAGGCAGAACTTCTACTTAATGAGCAGAGTAAGGAAACTGCAAAAACCTCAGTGTGCCTGCAGCATAAGGCAGAAGACGGGTTTGGCAAGAGATGAGAGTGGGACCAGAGTCCCCGCAGAGTTTTTGTAACTGACTGAACTTTAGGCAGTAAAAAACCATTGACTTTAAATTGTTTACTTAAACAATTCATTCATTATTTTAATGAATGCCAACAAAAAGTAAAACATTCAAATAGTAGAAAACTGTATACAATGATTAGCAAATCTCCCTTCCTCTCTTGATTTCAGTTTTCTCTAGAGGCAACATTATCACTGTTTCCTTTTGTACCCTTCTAGGGATATCCGGATATTTATAACAATGCATGTACTTAATCTTCTTGCCCCCATTTCATCACAAATGGTAACACATTACACTCAGTGTTGTGTACCTAGCTTTTGTCATAGGATATATTCTGGTGAACGTTCCACAACAGAACATCTAGAATTCCTTTCAAAGGCTACATCATATTCCAGTAGATGCAAAGGACTGGAAGGAAGCCAGAAGCCCTAGGCTCTGGTTCTTGGTTCTTGATTTATTGCTTCTTAGTGGAGTGGCCTTAAGGCAGGTCATTTCCCTCCTCATCTATAAAGTGAGCTGGGTGATGACTGAGATTGCTTCTGACTTTAACATTTTAGGTTCTTTGCTCTTGCCATACACATTCTGCAAAGAATTCTGTAGGGAAAGAGGCCCAACACTCCCCATAAAGCTCTGATCATTATCCAGTTTTAAAGGTTTTAAATTTAAAGCATATCAAGGTGGCCTGAGATTAAGATAGTGGAGTAGAAGGACAGTGAGCTCACCTCCCCCAACGTACACATCAAAAATACATCTACATGTGGAGCAATTCTCACTGAAAACCAACTGGAGACTGGAAGAAAGTCTCTTCTACAGCAAAGGCTGTAAAGAAAGATTCATATGGAGTCAAGTAGGAGGAGGAGAAGCAATCAGTTCAGGAGCTATGCTCCTAGGAGGGGACACAGAAGAGGAGGGAGATTAGATGGGCTCAGAGATCCTGCCTGGGGACTGAATGGTCTGAACCACATATTGGTCCCCCGGTCCTGGGTTCTTATACCAGGAAAGTGAGTCTCCTTAGCTGGTTTGAAAACCAGTGGGACTAACAGGAGTGCTGTAAGAAACCTAGACTCTGCTCGTGAAAAGTACACACAGCTTGCTTAGTCCTGGAAAAGGCGGAGAAACAGATTGTAACTGCCCAGGACTCTGGCCAGTTTCCCATGGCCACCTTAGCATGGGCCCCAGCCCATGCCAAGAACCTGTTCCGGCACCCCTACCCCAAGTGCAGCTCCCCACTAGGGCAAAGGCTGCTCTGCCAAGGAGAGTGGGATGTTATGGGGACAGAGCCAGCTCGGACCTGGCACTGCATCTGAATGGGGCAAGTGTGGCCATTAATGGTGCTTGCAGAAGTGGCAGATTAGGAGCTGTCTTGAGCTCTGACGGGCATGCTGGGACTGACCCCGGCACATGTCCAAGCCTGCACTGGGTGCCTGCTCTAGCCCCCCTCCTCCAGTGCTGCTCCCCTCTAGGGTGAAGAGGCTGGTGCTGGGAGTTGGGAGAGTGTACACTTAGAGGGAACACAGCCAGCTCTGACCCAACCTTCAAGGCTTCTGCTTCACCACGTTGGGACGTGTTATTGCTCCATAGGGCTTTGACAGCTACTGAGGATAGGAGAAGCCCTGGCTCACACATGGCTCTAGCTCTAGCCCCTCCATCTCCATCCCACCTCCCACCAAGTGATAGCTGCCAGCACACTCTGAGGAAAGATATGACCCATGCTTGCTTCAGATCCATCTCTCCCACCAAATCCACTGGGCATAGGTACACTGCAGAGGGACGCTCCCACACAAGGTTGCCATTTCAAGACTATAATAGGTAACTATTTCACCTAATTTCATAGACACAGAGAAAGTTAAGCAAAATGAGAAGACAGAGGAACTTGTTCCAAACAAAAGAATAAGAAAAAACCTGAAAGACAACTAATGAAACAGAGATAAATAATTTACCAGATAAAGAGTTCAAAGCATTAGTAATAAAAATGCTAACTGAACTAGCGAAAAGAACAGATGGACATGGTGAGAATTTTAACAAGGAACTAGAAATTTAAAAAAGAACCAATCAGAACTGAAGACTACAATAACTGAAATGAAAAAGCACACTAGAAAGAATTTGGAGACTAGGTGAAACAGAAGAATACACAAGTGATCTGAAAGATAAAGTAATGGAAATCACCCAATCAGAACAGCAAAAAGAAAAACAAATTTTAAAAAATGAGAGCACTTTAAGGGACCTCTAAGACAACATCAAACCTTGTCCTAATAATGTAGGAAAGAGAAAATAGTGGAAAAAAACCAGAGGGAATAAGTGAAATATAAATAATAAAATGGTAGACCTAAGTCCAAACATAAATAATTACATTTAAGTGTAAATGGTCTAAATTTAAAAAAAGAAAATTGTCAGAAGGTATTAAAAAAGGAAAACATAACTATATGCTATCCACAAAAAACTCACTTCGAATACAAATATAACATCAAAAATAACAAGATGGAAATATATATACCAGGTAAACACTAATCCAAAGAAAGCTGAAGTGGCTATATAAACATCAGACAAAACAGACTTCAGAGCAAAGAAAACCGCTAAGAATGAAAAGGAACATTGCACAATGAAAAAAGGGTTAATTCACCAGGAAGACATAAATCCTAAATCTGTGTGCATCTAACAACAGAGTTTCAAAATACATGGAGCAGAAACTGAAAGAACTGAAAGAAAAAACAGACAAACTCATAATTACAGTTGGCAGCTTCAGTACTCCTCTCTCAGTAATTGACAGAACAAGTATGCAGAAAAACAGCAAGGATCCATACAAGTTAAACACCACGTTGACCATCTGGATCAAAAGATACTCTCATCAGTAGAGGAACAGTTTAATATAAACTATAACAAATAATATCCACAGCCAGGACTCTCATGTATTATACAACTCCAGGGGTCCTTTCACATAAATTATGAGTTGTGTGGCTGCTTAATTGCATGTAGTGGTCCTATCCACACTTTAGAATAATATGGATCCTTTCAGAAGAATGAATTCATTCACTTGGAGTATTTTCACAATTTTTGAAGGAGAAAAACAACATACAGAAAAGCATACCTAATGTGGTCCCATTTTTATAAAACAAACAGGAACATATGCATATATGTATGTGTCCATGAGAATGCTGGCAAGTGGAAGGATCCATGGTTGGTAAGGGGGTGAGTGGAGTGAATAATGTGGGTGGAAGAGGGGAGAATAGTGGGACAGGGATCTAAGCAAAAAAGGAAAAGAAAAAGAAAATTTGCATTTAAAAATATGATCATTTTTATGCACAAACAATAAGTGTCTCTAAAAATAATTTTAAAGTATTCCTAAACATAAAAAAGGAAAAATACAACTTTATTCAGTTAATTTAAACATTTCAAGGATTTAGATTTATTTGCTAATACTTTAAATAAAATGTGAACTCTTTACCATGACCTATATGGTCCTAATCTCTCCAACCTGTGTGCTACTTCTTTTCCCACCCGCCTCCCCATCTAAGACTCTTTCTGGACTAGAGGCCTTTGTAATTGCAGTCTCCTTTGCCTGAGATGCTTTTGCCACAGATCTTTGCATGACTGGCTTCCTCTCAACTGTAGAAGCCACAGATACCTACCCAGTAGCCATCCTCCCCTAATTCATCATCAACAGAACACTGATTTTATTGGGACAGCAGTATGTCCACTTAAAATACTTGACATCGAGCCTCTCTTGTGGCCAGGAGTGATACAATTCTGGCCAATGGAATGTAAGTAGAAGTTACTGGGCACAGCCTCATGGGAAGCTTTTTAAAAGAGCTAAATCAGCTGCATCCTCTACCTCCTCCTTCCCTTTCTGCATTTTCTTGCCACAAAAATGGCTGTGAGGCTAGAGCCTTTGTGGTTCCCAGATGAGCAGTTTCAGTAGCACCTGGGAACTTGTTATAACTACAAATTATCAGGCCCCACCCCAGATCCCACTGAATCAGAAACTGAGGGTAGGGCCCAGCAATCTGTGTTTC
Organism: Camelus dromedarius; assembly: GCF_036321535.1. NCBI lineage: Eukaryota > Metazoa > Chordata > Mammalia > Artiodactyla > Camelidae > Camelus > Camelus dromedarius. The sequence continues at coordinate 54,891,750 of NC_087443.1, read as the reverse complement.
AACACACTCTTCAGGTGATTCTTATGTATGCGTTTGAGAACCGCTGAGCAAGAGGACAGAAGTCTCCTTAGAGATGGTGAAGAAGATGGATGAAGACTAGTACACTTACAACATCGCAGACTGTACCAGGGTTGGACTGCCTCCTCTGGACTTGACAGTTATGTAATCCCTATTTGGTTATCTACTGTGATTATGTTTCTGTTACATGTAACTGAATGCAATTCTAAATTTTATTTATTATTGTATTGTTTTATTATTTTTTGGCAGGGGGAGGTAATTAGGTTTTATTATTTATTTTTAGAGGAGGTACTGGGGATTGAACTCAGGACCTTGTGCATGTTAAGCTTGTGCTCTACCACTTGAGCTATACCCTCCCCCTCTGACAAATCATCTTTTAAATCTCAGCTCAAACATTCTCTGTAGAGAGCCCTTCCCTGACTACTCTGCTTATACCCTCCAGCCCCACTAAGTCTTTCTCCATCACACCAACCTATTTCTTTCCTATATAGCACTCATCACACCCCAAAATAATCTTACTTACTATTTATGTGCTTATGACCTGTTTCCCCTGTAAGGATGAAAGCTTTACAAGGGGAGGACCTTTGTCTTTTCACTGCTGTCCTCCAGCACATACTGAAGTGTCTGGTACATAATGGGTGCTCTGTAATTATTTGTGGGATGATTTAAAGAATTTTAAAATTACATATTACATTTAATATCATGTATTTTTTAAATAGTCAAATAAAAATGGTTCATTACAATTACACAATTTTAACGAAAAATATTTAGTTTTGAAACACATGTGCATATAAAATGCATATAATACACACTTGCCTATGAACACGTTCCACCTTAATCTTAAGTGGCCTATCAATTCTAAAACCATTAACGGCTAACAAAATAGCTATGTAAACACTCTATGTGCCACAGAAATGAACTGTGTGAATTCAGCACTTCCTTGGCAAACTTGCCTTTCTATAGATGTCATTTTGTGCTACTCCAATCAATGTGGGAGACTTGTTAATAACATTTCATATAGTATTTAAACACAAACATCTAAATAAAAACAAAAATTCTGATCAGTTTTTTGTTGCATGCCAGAAGACACACACAATTAGTTTTTAACCTTGGACAAAAAGCATTCTCTTCACCCATATTGTAGCTCTTTTTACTCTTCTAGTAATCTCGAGTTTGGTCCAAGACTAACATCACTCCAAATAAATGAGGTCTTCTCTGGGACCAGCCTGTGCTGGTGTACTGAGCGAGGGGATGCAGATTGAGGGTTCCCTAAGGATGAATTTGGGGTCTCTGTTCTCTGTTTGTGGGAGTGACTCAAGAAGCCCCCGTGTTCCTGCAATGAGAGAAATGCATTTTGTTTCTTACTTTTACCTCATATAAAACTGCTCTCATCAACCTTTAGAAATCTGTATCTTTTGATTTTTAAAAAAAGTTGTCATGTAACATTTAAGTAAACTGTATAAATGCCTTCCTCAATGAAGCACAGAGTAATCGAATACAAGAAAATAGTACAGTGTTTCCTACTTAGATCCCTGTTACTGTTTCTTGAGGGGCTCCTAGGACCTCGGTGGGTCTCCCCGGGGCCACCATTGGGAAAGAAAAGCAGCAGAAAAGTGCCAGTGACACAACAGGGGCTGCTCACTAAGATAAAGAGGGGCTCTGAAATCTGGTAAGACCATTTTCTCCCTTTCTCACAGAATCAGGAAAGCATTCAGGTAGAGTTTCCTGGGAGTCCCTTCCAAATATTTGGAGCTGAAAGGACTTCAGGTCAGTAGCATCTCAAGAGAAAAGTTTTGAGAAGCCCCCAGAAGCTGACCCCACTCCTCACCCCAACATGGCAGATTTTCCTCTTATTCTTAATCAGTGAAATATTCTTTTTGTCTTATGAGAGGCAATGACCTTAGGTTTCTATCTGAATGACTTCAACCTGGAACTGCATCAGAACCAGCATTAAATGTACAAGCTTCACTCTAGTAATGACAACATTCTATAAAGCAGGGTTCTTACTCTTAATAGGCCAAGAGAATTACCTGGGGAGCTTGTTGAAAATAATGTGGGTTCTGGAGTTGCACTGCCAGAGGTCCTGATTCAGTAGGTCCTGGCTGGGATGTGGAATCTGCATTTTCAGTAAGGCCTTCCAGGTGATTTTGATGGAGGTGGTGTGGGCCCACAATTAACACTGGCTTTAGCAAAAGAGGCCAGGATTGCCTCTTTCCCAGAATAAGACCTACTATAGACAGTGACCCAAGGCGCCAGACTTCCTGAAAGGTCCTCCTTGAAGCAGTCTCAGGTGAGAAGGTCATTTATACTTGTCCTCAAAGACTCAGGGAGTGAGTCTCCATTGTGTTCAACTCTATAAGTGAACCAAAAATTGAGCTCACACTTGTCTGGACTTGAGGATAAACAGAAAAATCCCAAGTAACAGAAAAGTTTTGGCTTCCGGTTGGGGCCCATGCACAAGCTTTTCCTTTCCCCTTCTTCCTTTTCAATCATGTCGAGCTAATGAAGCCAAATAAACCCACACAGATAGGATGTTGTTTGGGTATGGGTGAATGTACACAGCTAGAGCAAATTCTGTCTGCGGAAATTCGGAGGAGTGAATTCCAGTTTGATACACAGCATCAATAACTGACTGTACATCAGTGTATGGCATCTGGAGAGGAAATCCCACCACCTGGACCAAAGACAGAATAACACGTGAACCCACGTTACAGTCATGTAGGTGATAGGGAAGTACAGTTCCCCATGAATTACATACATTACTCACGTATGCAAAGAGATTACAGAAGCCTCAAAGAAATAGTAGCCATAAAATAATGATAATTGTTATCATTTCGTGGGTGTTCACTATGTTCTACAGTACAGGAACAGTGCGAAATGCTTCATATATACGTTTACACTTCAAACAACCCTAGGAGGTCGGTTTTGTTATAATCCCCACTTTACAGAGAGAGGAGCAGAGCAGAGCCAGGTCTGTCTGACACCAGAGCCTGAGCACTTAACATTCCACATCCTTGCACTCTTCCTGGAATAGCAAACTGCCAACAAGGAAAGTTCCTGGTCCTATAAATGAGGGATTTAAGTGGACATTTTGGAAGAATTTATTTAACATTGGTTCAGTTTATTAAGTGACAACTATGTGACAAAATTAAAGGATATGGAAGACCGCCCCATGTAAAATTTTCTATTGAAAAAATATACAAATGACAATCATAATCCTCTTTCAAGCCTTAGGTTGTTGACTTCAAGAGGCTTTTCCTGATCTTCCCACGCGTCGCATGGTACGCTGTCCTTCTCTAGCTTACTTAATGAAATATATTGCAATTACATGTTTTCTGGTCTGTCTCTGTAATTAGCCCATCGTCTCTGTGAATGCTCAAGGTTGTATCTGTCTTGTTTACTGTTATAACCCCAGTGTCTAGCACAATGTCTGCCACATAGAACACAAATAATAGTTAACATTTACTAAACACTTGTTTGGTGCTGGGTGCTATGGTGTAAGCATTAGCTCACTTAATCCTCACTACAACCACAAAACAGGTAACTATTTTTATTTCTGTTTATCTTGTGCAAATGGGGTGAAAGTATAGAGAAAGCAGGTAACTCGGTCAAAGCTACTGAGTGGCTGAGCCAGCATTTGAACCCAAGTTGCGGGATTCAGTCCAGATTCATGGTTGTGTGTAAACAGCAAGTAATTTTTAAAAGGAACTCCAAATTTTAAAACTTGGCTTATATTTAACTATGCTTTCTTATCTTCTTACCCTCTAATTCTATTAAAAAGAAAGCAAAACAAAACAACTTCCTCCCTGCTCATAATAAATAGTATCTGCATATCCCTCCCTGGCAGCCGAAGTATCAACTACCAACAGATTCCTCCCTTTCTTCTCCCACAGGATTTCCCTAGGAGGCATCCTCTAGTTTATGGGATGGTAGGGGGAAGGAATCTTACTCTTGGGAGGCTGGGGCTTCCAAAAGCCCACTGGACCAATTCACTGGGAAGCGCTGATGAGAGGACTCCCAGAACTGAGGATACAGTAGGGGAAGAAAAGAAGAACTCTAACAACCCACCAAATGCCCACCATGTTTGATTAGGGACTTGCAGAGTTTGAGATGCCTTTTTATGATCCAGGATGATGTCAAATGTGTTGGTGAACATATAAGGGAGGAGGTCAGGAGAGAAGTTCAGGCTGGATGTATAAATTTGAGAGTAACTTGCATACAGAAAATATTAAAGCTTGCATACAGTCCTCTTGCCCAGAACCAAGGACAGGTAATCCATTCTATTATTACCATCTAGAGATCACTTTTTAGTTTCTTAGTTGCAGGTGGTTTCCTTTTCGGCATCTCTTTCCAAAGTTTGTGGTTTTTTACATCATAAAACATACAAGTGATTCCAAGAAAACGTCATGCAATATGGTCATGGTAATAGTTGTTCACTACATTTGAAATTTCTCAGTCTATAAGTAAATGCATTTTAATGTCATAGCATGTATCATCTACGATCAAGATAAAAGGCATTTCAGGAATATTTAAAATACTACCATCTGGCAATTAACAACATAGATGAAACAAGCATCACTAATGCATTAAGTCATATACAAACCCAATAAAATTTTAGTAGTCTTCCAAATTCACTCTCCTCTTCAGATGAAACTAAGCTTCCAGTGCCAAGTTCTAGCTTAGGAAGGATTTGTCGTAAAATGAAAGTACACTGTCTATTCCAACGTGTTGGCTGTTTAGGTCGCCATTCCATTATTTTACATTTCAGAGTCCGTTCAATTCTAAGGTAACAATGCAAAGATTATTTCATGATAAATTACAACTCATTTAACAAAGGGGAAGAAGTTTTGTCACTTTTACTCAAGTATGAGAATGACACTTTTTGATGTAGGAGAAAATCAACCCTCTGTGGCTGGGATACCTGCCATCATTCACATCAGTCAGGTCTGGAAGAAAGGAGACTCTTGCTTGGCTTAAGAAAGCAGGAAGCTTCCTAGGGTAGCCAGCAATTAGCTCTCAGAGGCACATCTTTTTTCCAGCTTCCTGTGTGTAGTCAGCTGTCTACTGGGAGTGATTTGACAATACCTATTGTCTGATTACTGGGTTGACATTCCTGTTCTCTAAGACCTTCCTTTGACATAAGACCTTGTGTTTCCAAGAAATGCTTTTATAAAAGTTCACATATCTGGTCTGGGCTAAAGTTAGCAGGAATGGGTTTATTAGATCAATTAATTCAGCATGGAGAGTTGGGAGGAAATGAGGCACTGGACTGATCAGTATGATGCTCAGAAACATCTAGAATGAGTGTTCCTCAAGGGAGGGATCTTTGCCTGTATACCCCGCCTCTAAACAGTGCCTGGCGAGGAACTGTTCCAGGAAGGGGAGAAAGTGGAGCACCGCGGGTTAATGGTGCCCCTCAGGGCAACCTCTCCTCTGTGCAGAATCAGTGTGTGCTACAGAAGCAGCTGCTGGCACTCTCCCTTCGGCTAGGCCTATTGAGTAGTTAGGTGAGTTTGCAGAGTGTCTCAGCCATGGCTATATGCCAGAATCACCTGTGACTTTACCAAAATCTTCCACCTCGTGATAGTGATTTTTAGATAGTTCTAGAAGCCATTCTGATGAAAACCAGAAGCTGGGAACCATTTCCCTAGTGCATTTCTTCCCTTTTGTTCAGAACTGGGGAAGAAGGAGGGGAAATAAGAGGTGGGGATTGTATGCTAGTGAGAGAAGGGAGTGGCAAAATGATTACTGTTAGATTCTCTTTTGATGAGTTGGTAGTGGCTTACAGGACAGCCTGCTGTGTCAGCATGAGTCACAGGAGGCCCTCAGATCTAGACGCTTCTGACACATCTGGAGTAGGAGTGAGGTCTGCCGCAAAGGTTGTGACCCTCTAGGCTTGACTGAACAGCCCCTCAGGGTTTGTGCGCACGTGTGTGTGTTCTGGGGGGCAGGTGGTGCCTAGGAAGGACAGTACTGATATTTTTACCACACAGCTTGGATGTTCTTACCACACCCCAAGTTGTGCGCCATTTGCCTTCATGTCCTTTCAAGAAGTGTTAGCTACTGCATCATTATAACTATAAGCTCAACAGGTGTCTGTGTTGAGAACTTCCCATTAGTGGCCCACAATGTTTTCCAGAGGCAATGACATTCAACTGGGCCTTTCTTTTCAAGGACTGTCCTGGATGGCAGAGGGGCTGATTTGGATGAATGTACCAAGAGACAGATGACTCAGTGGAAGTAACTGTTATAACCTCCATTTCATGCTTCTGTTGCTGAATCTAGCAGGTGCTTTGAGAGAATGGGCAAGAGGTCTGAAAGACGGCTGAGTGAGAGCTTAGGGAGAAAACGTGATAACCCTATCAATAAAGACCATACCTGTTCTTTAGGTCTTCTACCATGCTTCTGTTAGTATCAGAATAAATTATTTCTTCAGGCTGAAAAACAGACAACTAGAAGTTAGACAAGATTCTAGGGAGAACATCTCTACATCACAGTCACCCCGTAGAGTGTTAATCACAACGAGGGGGACCCCAAACCAGTCTCATGAGGCAAAAACACTCCATAGTAGAGGCACAAAGGTAACACAGATCACAGTGTTTCCTTCGACTATCTCACCAGGGCATGGGAGGAAGAATGGATTTACAAAAGATAGGTCTCCGGGGAAAGATATATATGCTGTCCCATCTGTTTATTCAAACAAGCATTTTTCAGACATGCTTACTGATTCTACCAGATAATCTCTGGGAGCTACACTGGTCTCTTTCACTTATTAACTGTGACCTTGGTGAACTGTGACCTTAGCCTCTCTGAGTCTCAGTTACCACATCTTTAAAAGAGGGACAATAATGGTACCTACTTCCCTGGGGTCACGTGAAGATTTTAAAATAAAGTAATACATGTAAAGCCCGGCACATATTGCTCAATAAAGATCAAACATTATTGTTATTATTATCCTTCTAACACGGTTTATCATCTTCCTGCTTTGATTATTTGTTTCTTTCAGCTGGCAGGAGCCAGGTGGCTGTGCTTGTGTGTATATGCACACATACATGTGCGTGTGTGCACACAGAGTCCATTTCCATCTCCCCTGTCTCCAAGTCCTTGCTCCAAGCACCCCCCGCAACAGCAGAGGCAATGCTCTACCATATTACCTGGTGTTGCCCCGGGGCAGGAATTGCTGGGGGCGGGGAGGAGGAGAGGACTTTCCAAGCCACTCCCCACCCCAATCCTTCCTTCCCCTCCCTGCAGGGCTCATTAGACAAGAGTGAGGGGCTGGGTTTAGACAGTTCTTACTTTGGATGTTTCTGAGCTGCGAAGTAGAGGAGCTGTAGAAACAGGGAGAGATATTTCCCCCTCATGAGTGGAACAAGGGTTGTGTAAAAAGGCGGAAACATTTGCTAGGCCTCTAGGTCTTAAAGAATTTCAGGAGTGATTTGAGGAGGTTCAGTCTGTCCAGTGATATCTAAGCCAGTGTTTCCCAAAATGTGGCCCCCAGACCAGCCACCTCAGACCCACTGAATCAGAAACTCGAGGGTAAGGCCCAGCAGCCCACTTTTCAACAAGCCCTCCAGAAGGTTCTGATGCCTGCCATGGCTGGAGAACCACTAGGTTAGAGAAAAGGCTGAGGCACAGCCAGTTTCCCCAAAACCAATCCCGGCAGGAGATGAAGGATACCAGAGAAAGGGAAGGATGGGCTCCAGCATCATCCCACAGGGGCCGCCAGCTATCCCAGACAGGAGGTAAACTGAACCCCCGATTGCTGTCGTCAAGCACTGTCTGCCCCACTATCCTGGCAACTCTTGTGGATTAGTTAGGTCACATTCAGGCCTGGGGAAAAAAGCCCTGTGTTATGTTGACTTGATAAGTTTATAGGGTGTTCGTCTACTTTTCTTTTCAGGCAAAAGCTCCTTTCAGGGAATTTATATCCTTTAAAATCTCAAGAGGATTTACCTGTTAACTGCATCCCTGAATACCCATATTCTCATCCTACACACTCAAATTTGTATTCTCAGTTGTGATATTAAAAAAAAAAAAAGTGTTCACTGCAGACAGTGGTTTATTCTGGTATGTGTGCATCAAGGCAGAAGACCAAGGGCCATTAACCCACAGGAAAGAAATCAATAGAAACACAAGTCAAATGCAACTGGGAGTTTTATATTTATACATTCAACTTGATAAAAGGTTTAGTTTCCATCCTCAGTCATAGTGGTTTTCAAAAACACGATTTTGACCATGGCAGCCCTTGCCTTGGTGATGTTGGCTTCTGATCGCCCTGAGGATGAAGGTCCAAATCCTTACCAGGGCTCTGCTCACCCCGACGCTCATCACTGCTCAGTCCCTGGCAGCTCAGCTGTCTTCCCAGCAACTTGACAGACATCTCCTGCCACTGCAGGTCTTCATCCTGCTGCTCCCACTCTGTGCCGGGACCATTTTCCTCCCTGATTTTCATCTAGATTAGCTCTCTCACCCTTCCTCACTCTGCGGGTCGTCACTTCTTTTCCCAGGAAGCCCCTGCAACTCCCCTTCCCCTCAGGTCTCCTGCTGTGTGCTCCCCAAACCACATCCATTTCCTCTGTATCACTCTTACAGCAAGTGTGTGTTTCCTCCTGTTTCCTCCTCTAGAACACAAACTCCAAGAATACTGACACATGTCTTTTCCTTGGGGTACCTACACCTAACACAGTGCTGGTTCACTGCAGACACCCAATAAACACTACCTGAATTAATAACAGAATGATTAATAGTAAACAAAAAACCTCATCTCTAAATATATCCTCCTCACAACCCCCAGGAGGCAGCGATGTTTCAGTCACAAATTTGGGATGGTCTGTGGATGCTGTAAATGTGGTTTGCTCAAGGGAGATAAGCACATTTCCCCTTCTTTAAAATGACTTTACAACCATATCTATATGCTTGCATGCACATGGAGAATGTCTAGAAGGATGCACGAGAAACTACCGACAGTGTGTATTTCTTAGAGAGTGGGGAAAAAAACGTTGAAGAGGAGAGAAACTCTTTACTTAATACCCTGATACTATTTTTCCCCCTACAGCCACCATTCATTCTTTTTGATATTGTGAATTGTCCCAAATCTAAGATAAAGCACTGAGAATAATGTAATTAACATCGACCCAACATACATACCACTGAGCTATAGCTAATCTTTGCATTCTTTCATATTTGTTTTAGATTTTTTTAAAAGATGTAATAGGTTACAGATAGACTTGAAGTACTCTGTATACTGCTTCCTGACCTCATTCCTTTTTCCTCTCTCTCCAAAACGAACCTAAATTTGGTGTTTATCATTCTTATGCATGCTTTTATACTATCACTATATATCTGTATATATGGAAACAACATATAATTTTCAAACTTCATAAATGGTTTTGTACCATGTCATTCCACATCTTTATTTTGCTTAACATTCCATTTCTTACAGTCATTCACATGATACACATGGCTCTAGGTCAGTGGTTCTCAATCCCGGCTACACGTGGGAATCAACTGGGGAGCTGTAGGTAACACCAAATGTGCGGGTTCTTCCCACAGAGAATCTGATGTAATGGGTGTACAGTCCAGTTGAGAACTATGGTAAATTGGTTTCATACATTCTTTTTCACTGCTGTATAGATTTCATAGTATGAGTACTTCACAACTCATGTTTTTCTGTTTCAAGCAACTCAGGAATGACCGTTGTTGTACTTGTGTGTGAAAACTGTCTCCCTGTGCATGTTCCTTTAGGCTATACACTTAGAAGTTGAACTGGTGGGTCAAAGGTTAAGCATCATCAACTCTATTAACATCATCATATTGCTTTTCAAAGTATTTGTAGCAATTTACACTCCCACCATTTCTCTGCCTCTTTACCAACACTTGATATGATCACACTTCAAAATATTTTTTCCAATCTTTTACACGTGAAATAATGAGTGAGGCTGAACATTAAAGTTTCTGCTTCTATGAATCGCCCATTTTCCATCGTTCTTTATCTCATCCCCCACCCCTTTCTCCCTGTGGGTCATACTTCTGGTTTTTGGATTTTGTAATTGCTTGCACACTGCCATACCATGGCCCTCAATCCAGAAACAACTGTTGAAACGGAATTTGGGTCCCTTCCCAAAGCGATACTGAGTACATCATAGACACCCTGGCCAAGCCATCCGGTGACTAAGTTGGTTCCTGATCTCAGATCTATACTTTGGTCTCTTACCTCCTAAACCCCAGGCAGTTAGTCTGTAGCTTTTCTTTCCCCTCTTCTTTCAAAAGCAGCAAAGTAGGGAGCCCCATCACAGTCCCTGGCTCTGGCTTCTGGATTCCAGGAAGCATTTTCAGACCTTGCTGCCAGCTTTTCTGGGCCCACTCACTGCTAATGTGTCTGTCCTGTTTCTAGTCCAGAGATAACTATCATGGTTTGGAGCCCAGATAAGCCTTTTGTTTTTCAATTTTTATACTTTATCATTGTCATGGATGTGGAGCAGAAGGGCTAGGTCAAAGTAAAAGCTTATTATACTATCTTGACATTACATTTTATGTTTCATGATGAACATTTAAAAATTTTACTTTAAAACCTAAATTCACATTTAAGATGATTCCTTTTTCTCAATTCCTCTTTTCTGCACGTAGAGGAAAGGAGTGAGAGTGACCCAAACTCAGGATAGATGGCAGAGAAAACTAAGTTTTATTAATATTGGCCAAATAATTCAATAAGCAATCAGTTACGTAAATATAACAAAAGCTGTCACAACTCCTAAGATTAGAACCAATGGTAACTTTCACACAGACACACCTGGAAAAATATGATTTACCTGTATACTTTGTGCTTTTGTCCCTTGATAATATTTTGGAAGCAACTGTTTCCAGAAACCTTCCTTTGTATAGTCAAAATATACAGCCATTGGTGTATTATTTTGTTGAATATTAAACCAGACCTATTAAAACATTAACATAAACTCAGTACAGGCCCAGGGGAGTTCAAAGCCCACAGCTGGTTAGGATGGAGCAGTTTTACAGTCCTGCTACCCAGTGAGGTGGCAGAAGCCAAGGACAGTTCTGAGGCAGGAGGTACAGATATCCCAGGGGATGTGAACACTAGACCGCTGACTGGTTCTCAACCTTGGAGGCACAGCAGAATCACCTCAGGGAGTTTTAGGGATAAGATTTCCCTGGCTCCATACTCCAGGGATTATAACTGAACATCTATACATTCTTCAAAGTTCCCCGCATGATTCTAATGTATAGCCAGGGTAGAAGACCACTGGTTTGACCCTTCAGGAGATAACTCAAAATAAGATTCCCCACCCTCTCCCCATATACTTACGTTTTCATCATCAAACAAACAGTCTACACTTTGTAAGGGACAAAATGGGTCAAACTGCTTATGGCATCGCCCGGTTAATGGATTCCAAAGCAAACATTCATCAGTTTCTTTAGTTAACACATAAGCCACACGTCCCTGTACAAGGAAAGAGTTACAGTCATTTTTGATGTATGATTAATTTAACTCATTTTTGTATGTGGAAATTATAATGTAAGCATATGTATCTCTGATTTTTAAAAGCCTTTTTAAGGATCTTTAAAATTTTTTTGAAAAGGAAAAAAAGCCAAAGCAACCAAAATCCTTAGGCCCAGGTTAGCATGAGGAGTCAAATGAGAGAACTTTGAGCCAATGCTGCCATGTATGGTGCTGGAGGGTGGACGCTGATAGCAATAACATATTGTTCTAACAAAATTAGTATATTATGACAATTTCCCAACAGCTAGTACTAGAATGTTTGAGGTAGGGGTACTTTCACCCAATTCACACAAAGGTGCTGTATGGACCGACTGTGCTTTGAGCAGAATTTACTCAGAGACCAAAGGTGAACACCATGCAGAGTTAGGAATGGAGATTTGCCTAAGGTTCTGAAAAGCAAGAGAAGTTAAAAAGACCGTAAAATTAATTTTGAGAACAAGATCTGGAATTAGAGGCCAAAGAGAAATTAAACAGGAAACATTTGAAGAACAAAAGTAGTCATTATGTTGTTATTTTGCTCTGCACATACCTTTTGAAGTATAAACCTTTCTTGTTTAGCAAAGAATGAATATTGCAAGTAACAATAATAATGACTAACATTTATTGAGTATTTATGTACCCCAGGTACTGTACTCAGCATTCACACTTTCTCACTTTAATGAATTCCAGATTCTATGAGGTACGGGTGATAATTATGCTCATCTTTCACATGAAGAATAAGAGGCTAAGAGCTTGTGTAGGGTAATGGTAACTGGCATTATTCCTGTTTGTGGGGGAGATAAGTGAGGCTCAGAGAAGTAAACAAGGCTGAGATCATACAGCTAGTGAATGTCACTGCCAGGTTTTAAATCCTCTCTGACTGACCCCGATATCCATATTCTTAACACTGTGCTGTGGAGCCTGGTTTCCCTAACTCCAAAGCTCGTGCTCTTTATCACTGTGCCCCTATCTTTACAGTAAGGAAAAGGCTTCACCTGTTACAATCACATAGTTGAGGTCAAACACACAGCTGAGCGCTGGCCACCCACTGAACTGACTTACAGGTGCAAGTGGAAAGGTCCGCTGAGATATTGTTGACTGTTTACTGCCATCTAGTGGCACATAAAACTACAGCAGGAAGATCATGTGGGGAAATTAGCCACACGCTTCTCACCAAGGGACTATAGAGAAATAAATGATCACGACAAAAACCATGAAACGAGGCTGGAAGCTTGGACACTTATCAAGATATTCATAGTAGAAATGAAAACAGTCCAAAAGAATACAGCTTTCTGAAGGTTTGAATGCAGGAGTATATAATTAAGATGTAAAAACTTCAGGGAGGTAAACATAAGTTTCTGGCCCACTTCTTGTATGATGAAAAACTGAGCAGTGGAAATTGGGAGAAGTATTTCTTAAGGATCTTAAAACAGATTATCAGAAACATAAAGATGATGGTGGTGATGATGGTTAACAACCACTACAATGACTGCAAGAACTATTACTATATCACTGCCACCAGCATTTATGGAGCAATTTCCATGAACCAGGTGCTGTTCTCATTGCCACACATTTACTACGTAAGTTAATATTTCTAGTAACCCCGTGAAGTAGCACTATTATTTGTACAACTTTACAAAGAAGACAAACAGAAGGAAGTCGTTCTTTACTTTATAGAAATTCTGATGAACCAACATTATCTTCCTAAGTAAATGTTTGCCCATGAAATTCCCTAAATTGCTTGTGAAAAGATGGAAACTTGGGGTTGAAGTCTTTTAAACTTGCAGCTGAAAGCTAATTAGTTTTGTTTATACAATTTAAATATTAACTCCAACACTTACTTCCAACACTGAGGTTCCTAGAAGGACCAAAGCTTTCTTTCCAAAATACAGAAAGAAATTACAGAGAAGTATGGCATGCTCCTCCTTGTTTCCAATAGCCAAACTGATACAGCGCTAGGGCGAAACAGAAGCAACAAGACAAAAAAAAGAGAGGAAGAGAAAGTTGAATAACGCAATGATCGGACAGATTTAGAGTCCCTCTACTGCCCCCAGTTTCACACACATATTTTGCCAGGTCGCTGAGACAACTGCAAAGCTGAAAGCTCTGGCACCTTTTGCCTGATAGAATACTATGATATGAGATGAAGAGAGCATTCACTTGGAACACAGGGGTCACCTTTATTATGGGACAATTAATGTGGATACTGTGTAAATGAGACAATAATTTATCATCCAAAGTGGGGCATTTTTGTTTGGGAAAAATATTAAACTGGGAAAATGGGACATATGGGCTGGTATTTTAAGGAACCTCATCTGATAGGTAATCAAATAGTGTTTCTGGAGGAAGGGCTCCTTTGGTCAGCAGAGCTATACTCTGTCCTGTACCGATACAGCGCTCTCAACTCAGAGAGAGGAAGAGGTCTGAGTTGGAGCCCAATCAGGAAGAGTGACTGAAACTTCTTCGATTGAAAGAGCTGGACAGCTGGACAGTCAAGTGTGGGGGGCCTAGAAAGCAGCCATAGCAGGAGAGGAAAAGCACTGCAGGGGTAGCAGCCTGGTGGTCTATGACCTTGTTCTAGTCTGCAGGTGGGCTTTGTTTGGCCCTGAAATGCTTTTAAAAATTGGGAAGTCTCATAGAAAACTCTGGGCTTCTGGCTTCTCTTGACAAATCCAAAGATCTAAGAACACATATGGGCCCAAACATTCACGTAGCAATAACCTGTTGCTGCTGAGTAGCAGCTGTACCATGTAGACAGGACGTGTGCTTTCCAGTTCATTACAGTCCCAGAGAAAGGGCCGCGGTGGCCAGGGAGCTTGGGGAGGGGGAGCTCAGGGGCTCTTGGCAGTGACTATTTACCAGTCAGCATGGAAGCATTCAGTGTTTTAACAGCTGATATGGCCACACCCATACACACTGGCTGAACGTGACGGTGAGGGATGGAGGTCAGGGAGGGTGGTGACATGGCTCCTCTGAGAGAAAAGTGTGAGCAGGAGAATGAAGAGCAGAATATGAGTAGTCTTCAATGTCAGGCCATGGAGGTTCCCCTGACTGGATTTCGTAAGAGAAGGATGGAATGGATGAGAGTGGGTAACTAACACATTTGAGTTTTAGGTGCCTACCTTTCAAAACCCCTGTATGACACAGATGAGGAAACTGAGGTCCAAAGAAGCAAAATAACTTATCTTAGGTCACATAGCTATTAAATGGCTGAAGTAGGATTTGAACAAAGGTTTGTTTGACTCCAAGACTTTATGCTGGGTAGGAGAAAATAACTCCTGTCTTGTGATGATCTAATTAGTCATTCACTCATGGGTGCCCCAAGTCCAAAGAGTTCACATCAGTGGGACGACATCAGCCAAGAGGAATCCTATGCCTATGGTAACCTCTTGGTTATGGGTATCGTTTGGATTGGGGGACGCTTGGGAGTACCAGAATGTGCCTGAATGGTTACTTTTAGCTATTCTAGAGGCTGTCTTTCAATGTCCTGCAGGATCATAATACCCCTGAACACATTCTTACCAGTTCAAAGTCTCAGGAGAGTCTAGAGTTAGTGACACCTCTTTGAGTTTTATCAGATTTGAATCACTGGATCCCGGAACAAATGGCATGCTTGTGTTTCCCTTGTTCCCACTCAGCAGGAGGCAGGGTAGCAGACCTATTAACTTAGCCCTGTGTCCCTTAAATCCATTTCAACTCAAATCTAGCCTCTCAAACATTCTAGGTAAGTGTCAGGACTATTAGTTTCAAACATAAAATGTTCCCTCTCAGGCTCCCATCATACTGGTACTTCCCATTAAAAATATTTATTGGATGCTTATTAAATTTAAAGTATGTACAAGTGATGAATATAAAAATAAATAAGAATCAAGTCTGTCTTTTCATTCAAGGAGATTAAACTTGGAATGTATATGTCAGTGTGTGGGTGTAGGGTCAATATATAAGCAACTAAATATAGTTTAAGGTGGAATGGAAGAAGTATTCTAATTAGGGTTGCCAGATTTTGTGGGGGGATAGGACGTCCAGTTAAATTCGAATTTCATATAAACAAACAGTTTTTAGTAAAAATATGCCCTAAATATAGCATGGGGCCTGTATTTTATTTGGCAACCAGTCTAAAGAGAAATCCAAGCGCCAAGGAAGAGCACTGCTATATGAGCTTTTCATTCAGATGTGGGAAAACTGGGGAGAGCTTCTGGGAAGTGTGGTATTTGCCCTAGACTTCAGGGTCTGACCACCTCTGCAGTGACAAGCCATAATTCTCTCTGAAGAATGCCATAATATTGTACTCCTGGAATTCCTGTTGAATCAAAGTATTCATGAGCTACCACTTAAAATGTTGAATAAGATTTTGGTCTTTAAGAATTATTTCTATGGGTTGCTACAGAGCTGAAAATGATGTATTAAACTATCAAATGCCTTCAAATTTCACAAGGCAAATTACTACATGAGTGCATAATATTTTTAAAAGAGTTCTTTAAGAGAAAAGCAAAAAATTATAAAATGTAATTTGTTACCTCCGATGTCATCCACATATCAAAACCATCATCTTCACCCAGTGTATCAGGCATAATAGGAATCAAAGATACAAAGCGAGCAATGAGGCCCTAAAATAATATTAACTAACATTTATTAGCGCATATTATATGCCCATCACCAAGCATAATGCTTTACATATATTATCATCACATTTAGTGTATCCTACAAGCCTATGAAGTACACACTATTATTAGTTTTATTTTACAGAAGGGGAAACGAGCTTAGAGTGCTAAGATAACCTGCCCAGGGTCACACAGCTAACACAATATATGGGGTCTCTGGTAATGAGCCCAAGTTAGCCTGACTCCAGAGCATGCATGTTAACCATTACATTTTATTGCAATAAATAAAAAAATTAAATATCAAACAATTAATGTACAACTGTTTAAAAAACTGAAAAAAGATGTTGAAGAATAACAAAAGTTTGGTTCGCTTCTAGGTTCAAAATCTATCAGAATTATTTTTGTTAATAAAATGTTGTTAAGTTGTTGCAGCAGGAAGATACTGGTGCAGCCTACTTTCTCAGACAATAGAAGTTATTTTGTGAATTGTTCCCCCTATACAGCTGGAGACAAGGACTCAGACTAGAGTAGGAAAGGAGAAAGGAATACAAATAAAGAAACAATGAGTTAACACAGAACATTCACTAACATTTTCTCTGATTCACAATAGCTAACATTTATGCACTATTACAACCTCCCACACTGGTCGTGTTTCTGATTTCACACAGTTAATTAAACATGGTTCACAATCCCTGATAAGCAAAGGGGCTAGGATTTATACTTTCCTAAAAGCACAGATTGCCTTTGAAAGAAATCTGAGAGCATTATTATCTCCTTGGACTTTGGGTGTCAGGAAACATAGGCAGGAAGAAACCCACGATGGAAAAGCTGAGTATAGCAACAGGTGACCTAAGTTAGGACTTCTGATTTTAGCTTAAGGAATTCAGGTAAGAGCTTCATAATGGAAAAATAATGTAAATACTCTGAGGAGAGCCAACTGACTCAATAAAGCCTGAATGAATAAAAGGTATACGTGATTTTTCATAGATGCCCTTTAATCAAAGGTTATTTTTTCCTTAACGGAGAGACTTAGATTTCTGATTTCGTATTTTCCTTTCTCAAAGTGGAAGGAGCTATATGCTCTTTTGGGTCCATAATGAATAAATCTTCATTTGATACGAAATTAAATTTTGAGTGTATGTCTCTTTTGTCAGCTGGTAAATAGATATGCATAAAGCCACATAGGGATTCAGTGGGAAGTGTTATTCTGGCGGTTTACAGAGCAAAGTATAACACGGTTTCTTCATTCCCACATGCAACAAGAAGTAATCTGTAGAAGGACACAGCCCCTTTAGGAACATAACCTTTTATTTTGTTTGGAAGTCTGTGTGGCTTTTCAAAGTTGGATAGAAAAGTTGTGAAGCTGTTATGATCACATGAACTGGTGTGGCAACAATGACTGTCTAGCACAAGTGGGCAGAAATGAAGGGGATCAGGAAGATATATTTTCTTCCAAATGGGGCTCAGAAGGACACACTGCAACATTAATGGTTTTTCTCTCAGAAAACTGTCTTTTAAAGTAAAACAATTTGAATCAAAAAGTTATACTTGGAGTTAATATAAAAAGTGAATAAGTTAAAATAAATATAAATTTGGAGTGATCAAAATGTTCTGAAATTTACTGTGATGACAGTTGCACAACTCTGTGTGTATACTAAAACCCACTGAATTATATACTTTAGATGAGTAAATAACATGGTATGTGAATTATATCTCAATAAAGTTACTAAAATAAATATAACTTACAAGTGTTGAATTAGAATCACGAAGAAATATATCCATGAGTTGCTGAGGTGGATTTAATGCCTTGATATATCTTGTTACTAAGATCTGTATCCCTTCCTCATTAAAAACAGTAGTTGTGATTCTTCGGTTAGGAAATACTGCCTTACAATTTCTTTTAAAAATATGTGCTCTCTCCAAAACATCTATTTGATCTGAAAACTAGAATCAAGTTTAAAATATTTCAACATTGTACCATGTTGTTTCCATGGGGAAATATCAAGAATCAATGTTCATTTTTGCCAGCTTTGAAATGAGTACTTCTTTGACAGTATATATGAAAATAATTCGCTGTAAAGCCTACCTTGTCTGGTTCCAGATTACAGATGGCATATGATATTTGAGGTTCAATGGTAGCAAAAATATTTAAGAAGGTACATTCTTTTAAGTTCTGTCCATTATAATCTTCTTTAGGAGACACGTAAGTCTTACTCCAAGTATATCCAAGCAAAACTGGTGGAATATTTACTTGAAATGTCCCACTAATCTGAAAGAGTAAGCAATACAATGGATTCTGCATGATGAAAATAAGCATCTGTCAAACATAGGAAAGCTCAGCTCAGTGTTCTCCACTATGGGAACAGGCTTTCATGGGTTCACGCTGGTACTAATAGGTATTTGCACAGGGATGGTCAGGTTCTCCATGATGATTTGTTCACAGGCACCCTTAACACCCTGGGCTCCTGCTTAACATGTACTATGGGAAAAGGGCAGACTAAGAAAGGGACAAAACGAGGAAGCAAGTTACAGTGCTGGAGTGACAAAAAGCCCTTAGAAAATCTAATTCAGGCTCAGAGAAGATGCTAAAAGACCATGTTACATTTTTCATTGGGTCTGCAAAGAGAAAAAAATGTAGCAGGAGGAAGAATGACCACAGGAGGAGGGATTGTGTGTGCGTGTATGCTTGTGTGTGCATGCGTGTGCGTGTGCGTGTGTGTGTTTTGAGGGAGGAGATTATTTTTTTTTATAATAATAATAATAATAGCTAATAGTTATTGGAGTATTTAGAGTATTTACCATGTGTAAGGCACTGTGCCAAGTGCTTGATATAGATCATATTATTCAATGAGGTAGATACTGCTCCTATTTCCATTTTATAGATAAGGAAACTGGGGCTCAGAGAATGTAAGTAATTTGTGCACGATCACACAACTAATGAGTAGTAGAGCCAGGATTACAGCTCAGGTTTGTTCACCTTTGAAGTTCACGTTCTTAACTACCTATCGATTCTAGAATCTGGCCACAGACTGAGAAACAAGTGTAGGGATTTATAAATGTAGGAAGCCCTGTACCTCCAACAACTTAAAATCGCCATTGTTTTTTATCTGCAACACTTGTGTTTGCATCCTGCTCCCTCAAGACATTCTGTGATTGCATATTATGCAGACATTTCTATTTCCCTCCTTAATCTCCATTCTCTCCTCCTTTCTTACCAACAGCTTTAGGTGGCAAAATGACAGCCATTAAAGTGTGACGGTAAAGAAATAGGAATTTTCTTTTCCAAATAAATGTTTCTAAGTTTCAAAAGTGAGCCAACTAAAGAGAAATACTAAATAAACAATAGTGATCAGATCCAGGATTGGGAAAAGGGGTTGGAATGAGTCAAGGTGAGGCAGCTGGGTGCCGGGTGGGTCCAAATAAGTAAAATGCAGGCAGAAGTCTGCTGGGGTTTTCTGGGGAACTGTTTGTTTTCCTGCCCCTTCTTGCTTCGCCCTGCCTCCTGTCTGCAGCCTGAATATGAGACTGGAGGTGCAGTAAACAATTCACAATTATGAGTATGAAAGCCACGTGATAATGACAGTGGAGCAGAAAGACAAAAGTAGCTTGGATCCTTGACGACATTCTTGAGTGACTACACGGCATCTAGACTTCTTTTTAAGTGAGATAAACAGACCCCTTACATCAGCCACTGTTGGTCAGGTTTTCTGTTCCATATGACCAAATGCAGTACTGACTGATACACACAGAATTCCTTCTGAGTCAACTGCCCCTCTTGGCAAATGCACCTTTAGGGACTTCATTAAAAAGTTCTCTTCTTTGTAAATACTTCCCTGACCTTTCATTCTCCACCTCATTGCCCTCTTACCTACCCCCAACCCCTCTGAACACCCCTCACCTCCCTCTCCAAACCAGGAGGAGTAAGGTACCCTCATATTACCTGTCTCATGCCCCACTCAGAGCACTACAGCATCACCATGTTAATTGTTCATTTCCTTTTATAGACAGTGAACTCTTTGAGGTAGAAAATTCATTTCTGAATTTTCTGTATCTCGCATATCTCTGCAAGTAAGTAAACAGCGCCCAAAATGGGGTCTAGGCTGGGGTTTTTATATTTAGCTGGTCATGCAGGCATAGGTCATATAGACATACTTTTGTTACATGACCCAACAGCAGGAACCTCTGGGGTATCACAGAGACAGGTGCTAACCATCAGTCTCACCATTATCAATAAACAATGTTTGAGGAAGTGAAACTCCTAGAACCCATGGTTACAAAGCAATGACATTCATCAGAATATTCATGAATCTGGTCCTATAAAACTTTTATAAGCAAATATGAATGTTGCTTTAAGACCTAAGGCTAGCTGTCCTATATTCTTATCGATGAACACTCTAAAGATACAATAAATAATTTTGTGGGTGTCTCCTGCTCTAGAGATAGCTAACACCTTCAATTACTCCAACACCCCAAGGGCACCTGAATACAGGATATTTTGACTGACCTATTAAACTGCCAATCACTGAACCTGATTCAAAAGTGACAAGTAAGTATTTCTATTAGCCAGAGATAAAAATTTAGAATGATTAGCAAAGAATTATTTTCTATTACCTCAGATTGTTGCAGGAGAGCAGAGAAAGGGAAGACAATGGATCCAAGCCAATTCTTTCTTATATATGAATGACCACTGCAGCTCTTGAAACAGTGATCCTATTAAAATAATTTTTTCTATTATTTACTTAATATCATGTGATGAATAACTTTCACACAGACTTGTATGTATTTTAAAAATCTCTTTCTTTTTAAAAAGGAACCAGAGTAATTAGAAAAGTTTTTTTTCACACTTTTTAATTTCTTTAAAATATAACTGACTATTTAAAGCAATAATAATAACCCCTTGTGGAGTTTATGACATATGTATAAAAAAAGTATGATATATTGTGATTAATTCTAGATCATGCCTAAGCAAACTAGCAAAAGGAGATTGTGATTGTTAATTTTATGCGCCAATTTGACTGAGCTAAGGGATGCCCAGATAGCTGGGCATATTTCTGTGAGGATGTTACCAAAGAGATTAGCACTTGAATCAGCAGACTGGGTAACCAGATCAGCCTACATAGATGTGGGTGGAAATCATCCAGTCTTCTGAGGGCCTGAATAGAACAAATAGATGGCAGAAGGGCAAGTCCTCTCTTTTCTTCTTAAGCTGGGACATCTACCTTCTCCTACCTGGTTCTCAGGGACTTCAGACTCTGGGACTTACACCAGCAGTCTTTGTGTTCTCAGGCCTTTGGACTTGGACTGAATTATACTACCAGCTTTCCTGGTTCTCCAGCATGTAGATGGCATATTGTGCCTTGTCTCAGCTTCCATAAGCCCATGAGCCAATTCCCGTAATGAAACTCTTCTTGTATATCCCTATATATCCTATTCATTTTGTTTGTCTGGAGAACCCTGACTAATACAGAGATAACTAAAGGTGGAAAGAGGATGTATACCATGAATGTAAATTGAAAAGATCAATATTATAAAGGTATCAATTCTAATCAAATTGATCTATATATTCAAATCTATTCTAATTAAAATCGTAGCAGGTTTTGTATTGTTTTTTGTGAATCAACAAGCTGAATCCAATATTTATAAGAAAATGCAAAGGGCTAAGAATAGCCAAAGTAATCTTGAGGAAGAAAAACAAAGCCAAAGGACTTAGGTTTCCAGATATCAAGATTTATAACAAATCTTTAGTAATTAAAACAGTCTGGAATTGATGCAAAAGTTAGATAAATAGACCAACAGAACAAAACACACTCCAGAAATAAATCCACATTTATATAGTTACCAGATTTATAGAAAAAGGTGCTCAATTTCATTAGTTATCATAAAAATGCAAATTAAAACCACAAAGTGATATAGGATGACACTTTCATCAACATGGCTGAAATGAAACAACTTGACAATGCCAGGTAAGAGCAAGGACACGGAGCAACTAGAATTCTCATATATAGTGCTGGTGGAAGTACATATAAGTTGACATAACCATTTTGGAAACCACTTGGCATTAAACTACTAAAGCTGAACATATGCACAAGTTAAGAGTTGGCAATTTCACTCCTAAGTATATATCCAACAGAAATGCACAGATAAATTTCCCAAAGACATACAAGTATATTTATATCAGTATCATTTGTAAGAATCAACAACTAGAAAGAAGCGAATTACCTTTCCACAGCAGAGCACATAAAAATGTTGTTGTATATCCCTACAATAATATACCATACAGCAATGAGAATCAATGAGCTATTGCTAAATGCGACATTGTGGATGACGCCCACAAACACAATGTAGAGAGAAATAAGCCATTCATACTTCATGGGTGCATTCTATATGAGATTTCAATCCTATAAAGTTAAAAAAAAAAAAAGCAACACCTAATCTATGCTGTTAACAGTTTAGACAGTAATTACTCTTGGGGAGTAGTGATGTGGAGAGAGCATAAAGGAAGCTTCTGGGATGATGCGAGCAATATTTGCTGTCTTGATCCAAGCATAGGCCTTTTCCCTTTTAGCCTGTTGTCTCTACTATTTATTTTCCCTTGTTAGAGAAAGCAAATGTTTACCAGGATGAGTTTGCCAATACAAATGTAATTAAGTAATTTTGGTTGAGTCTCTTAAATCTGAATAACTTAAACTCATCTGAAATGGTTTGTAAACTCTAGAAAAACCATATAAATAAAATTAAACCATAGAAATAAAATGTTTTAAACAATTAATTTTTCCAAACATCATAGTACCAATTACTAAAAATTACAAAAGCCTCTTTGGCTATAATGTAATAAAACTAGAATTTAAAATCAAAAGTTTACACTAAAGTCTCTTAAACATTTACAAATATAAAACATAATATTAAATATTAGGTCAAGGAAGATATAAATGTAATAAAAATATATAGAAAATAATAAAAATAAAGATAACAAGTAATCTAACATAAAAGATACAGTCTAATATATTTTTAGAGACAAATCTGTAGTCTTAAAATGTTTCTATTATTTATGAGAAAGAAATTGAACAAACTAGACATTCAACACATTTAACCAAAATAAGTACAAATAAGTACGTCCTAGGGAAATTGAGAGGAAAAATAATAAAAACACAAGCAAAAATAAATGAATTAAAAACCACAATAAGAGTAAAAATTTAAGGACAATTTCTATAGTTGGTTTTTTAAAAATAAGCAAATCTCTTCCACATTAAATCCGGAAAAAATAGAAAGACACACTTGGATAAACTTAGAAATGAAGAAAGAGTAGATAACAGCAGGTCAAAAATAGAAGAAACTAAGATGAAAAATTATATGCTAATGAAGTTTTAAATCTTGAAAAATACTTAATTTTTATTTAAAGAAAATTTAAACTGACAAACAAGTATTGGATTAATTTAAGTTCTTTTTGTGACCATCAGGATTTTTGTCACAGTTTCAGTAAATGTAAGCTCCAAATCTGGAGCAGCTCCGGGGGCTGGCTTTGCCAGCTACAAACGCAGTTCAGTTCACTCTTTGATCCCCAGTGCTAAAAATAGGCCGTATGTCTGTGAGACTTGAAGTTTCCAGGTAGCAGGTAACTAATGAAGGGGAGACCCACAGGAAGTAGGAAATAGTTGATAGCAGTAATTAAATATACACAGTGAAAAGAGGAAAACTGAAGCATGGAAAGAAAGTGTTTCCTATAGAATAGTGATCTATGATAAATCAAAACCTACTTTCAGCTGGGTGGTCACCTCAGCGCTCAGCCTAGCTCTGATCTTTTACGAGAAAATGGAATGTTTCGGCCCACAGTCTAAGAGAAGAGGGCAAGAATGTAAGCCAGGCCCTTTTCTTCTCTAAAAACATGCCAACATTGTCACATGTAAGTCTGACACCTGAAGCATACGGATTTCATTCAGTAACAATACAAAGGACTTGCAAGAGTTTAACTGTTAACTGCTATTTAATTCTGGTCAAATTGATCACTGAGATAATTCACTTTTGAGAGAGGAATTCTGTTAGGCATTCTTTGGGTTTTGTAAGCTCTACTCATTATTAATATAGATAGTCAGAAAACTACTCGGTTTAACTCCTTGGAGAATAGCCATTGCCAAATTACTGTTTAATATTTTATCCTCAGCCTTTATTAAGAATCGATGGAAAATGTTTTACTAAGAATACGTGCCTGTATCTCCTGAAAACTAGGTTGGAAGACATTGCCATTATGTTTCTCAGTAGTTCTTACAGAAGGCTCATTCCTAAGCCACACTTGAAGGTCTAGTTCAGCTTCTCTGACTCTGATCCCCAATCCCTCTAGGTAGAAATAATTTCTTCATCAATAGTATTGCCATAGAATTTGATAGACATTTATATTAAAGCATTTAATCAGGGCCACAAGAGAGGAGGTACAATGGGTATGCATCTTTATACTTTTAGTGCCGAGTTCAATTGGAAGGACACTAACATTTTGGAGCTTGCTATGGCACTAGCCTTTGTGTTAGGAACTTTCATATAACTACAAGGAAGCATTCATTATTCTTAAAAATACGATTGAACAGAACTGGGTTTTAGTCCTAAGAATAATTTGGTCTCTTTTGTAAAAGTAGTATATTTCCCTTGATCAGACAGTGAGAACTATATAACTCATTTTTGTTTATCTTTCTATCTTGGCTACCAGGAAGTTCACATTTAAGTGTAATGTTCAACTGCAGAAACGTACTTCTCCCGAATTTTTCGTATATTTATCCCTCCTCCTGTTGCATGTGGTTTATGATCGCCGTTATTTTTTAACTGATCTGTCATATGTCTGTTTTTATTTCAAGTTGCCCCATATCCTTTTTAGAAAATGTTTGAAATAGATAGCACATCTAAAAACAAATTTACAAATATGTTAATAGACTTTCCAGTCTGAACTTGGAATTATTTCAGCATTGATTATTGTATTATTCTACTTTACCTCATGTTTTTCAATAATCATTTCATCAAAAATGTTGATATATATATTATCTTTTATTTTAGATAAGCTTGAGAAGTTATAATCATGTCCTGGTAAGCTGTAAATAAGAAAAACATATTAAACGCTTAATTTGGTTTATAAAAGCATGATTCATAAAGGACTATAAAATTAACCTGTGTTCTTTTCTTTTATGAAGCATAAACTAAGAAAAGCTATGTGCTTTTAAGACAACTGCTATCTTTCATTAAAGCAAGTATGTGTTTTTAAAATTATTTTCTCTCTCTCTCAAGGTAATTTGCATAAAAAAATAAAAACGTATAAATGCCAAGCAGAAAGGCTTTCACTACAGCCATCCATTGCAAACAAATTATCTGGAGTATGGTACATTATGACTTTCCTACTATCTCACATTCTGTTAGTGTCTGCTACTTCACACATAGAGTTAAACTGCTCTTTTGCTCACAGCTAAAAGTATGACTGTTTAACCACAGAGCTTATTCTCTTTCTCACATTTATTTTCTACAACCAGAAATTGGGATAGTGGAATACATTTAATTTTGCAAGTTGTCTGCTGATGGCTTACTTGATTGGATATATTTTTGGAGGTAGCTGAAAGGGTAGCATTGTATATCACAAGCAGTGAACTTCCACTCTCAGCTCCAGCTTGCTCATCAAATCTCAGTCAAACTTCTAACAGCTCAGAGAAGTTATATAACTTGCCCATGGTAATGCCACCTGCAAATGACAGAGCCCTAATCTGAACCCAATTCTGACTAACTGACTCTAAGAGCCAGATCCTTTTCACTATACCAACTGTCACTGACATTATTTATTGAAGTGTGTTGCTTAAGGAAACATCTACTATGTCAAAGGATCTTCAACAGTTTGTATAATTTTCTAAGACCAACTGACAATGACAAATGAAAAACGTTAGTTGAATTTGGAGAACAATTTTAAATTGAAGATTTCTTATCTAAGTGATAAGCTGACTTCCCTACCCTGCTCCTTAAAGAGTTCCCTTTCATGTTGCAATGGGAGGCAATGTATATTTACAACACTATGCTAGCTAGAAATGATTACTGTCAACCTCAAGACATTTTTGAGTGTGTCAACTTAGTATATCCCTTAAATTACTCAAGTCCTACATTAACTTGCATTTTGCATTCTACTCAAACTCTCCCCCAAATTTCACCACAATTTCTTCTCCAAAGTAGAGCTCACAAGGTTAATTACTATTTACTACTTATTATTATTATTATCTATCCTATTTGCATGTGATTTCTATTCACTAATATATCGTGTGGAGAAAGGAACGGAGCTCTTGCAGCTGAGACATTGAAAAGTGATAGCCGAGTGGTTTTGCCCTAGCAGAGCCCTCTGATCCACATGGTTGTACTCTACATGTGCTCTTGGCTTATCTGATGGCTATAACTGCAAGAATGCAAATACTCTACAATACTTCCTCTCTTTAGTTCACTTATAAGCTTATCTTATTGACTATTTCATGTTCTCCTAAATCCACTCATTTAACAGTGTATTCTAACTCCAATGTCTAAGTTAACACACCAAATATTTCCACACACATAACCACATCTTATACCTTTGTAAACCTTTTACCCAAAATACATTTTACATACCAATTATTTAATATTATACAATATAACATAATAGATTTAACTTTCAATCAACACTCTTTGCTTACAAAGAGTAAGCAAATACCAGAGAGCAAAGCAAAGTAAGAAGTACAAGATCCAGACAGGCAGACAAATAACAAAGATTTCTGTGGTCAGAGACTCTGAATATACTATTGAGCTGTGTTGTGGAAGAATATACCTGAGTTCTGATAATAGCAGAAGTACCCATAGCACCTACGCTAACAGATTCTAAGTTATACTGGTCTATTTGGGTTTTTCTTCCCAAGTTGAAATAATGGCATAAACAGAGTCTCTCTGTTTCCCTGCAAATTCTGGTTAGGGTTTGGAGGTTTTTACTTTGAGGTGTGGTGGCTGGGATGTGACCATTCACACAGAGCATACAATTTCCCTCAGTGGAACCAGTACTGGAGTGAGGGGATTCTGGGGAAGGTACTGGTGGGTTGGTGGTTCTGTGCTTGCATCTGGGACCAAAGCCTTTTAGTTTGCTTGGAAAGTGACTGACTGAATATGGCACTTCCTGGTTAAAGCCTATAGTCAGGACAATCCTGCAGGAAACAGAGTGACTGGAGGGTGAAGGGGATAGACAGATTGTTTTATCCTGGAAATCAGGACCCACTCACAAAGAGTCAAGGTCAAGAACACAGATGGTGGAGGGAAAAACAACACAAGAAGCCCAAGAGCCAGGAGACCAAGAGGTTGGCATTCAAGAAACAGGAGAAATTCAGGAGTTAAAAAGACAGAGTGATATCATCAAAGAACCATGCAAATAGGCAGGAAACACATAATCTGCAGAAACTGAGAAAGTTGAACAAGATTGGCAGAAGGGGGAAAGGGCATCAGGAAAAGAGAAGGGACTTGGACAATGGATATAGTAGACAGTTCCTTATATTCCTTTCATCCTAGTGAGAGCTATAGCCGTATAGGAAGTGACAACTGAAAACTGCTAATGGAGTTTAGAAAAAAATTTTAAGCTCTATATTTCAAATTTGTCTTGTTCATTGCACTTTATTTTCAATTACCAAAACCTATTTACATAGCTTTAGCATCAAACATGAATCTTGAAAAAGAACAAAGCTGGAGCTCTCGCTTCCTGATTTCAAAATACACACACACACACACACACACACACACACACACACACACACACTATTGGTTCTGTTTCTCTGGAGAACCCTGACATTCAGTGACACTCTGGAAAAGGTTAAAAACTATGGTGGCAGTAAAAAGTTGGTTTCCAGAGGTTCCAGGGAAGGATGAAAGGATGAATAGGTGAAGCACAGGGCATTTTTAGGGCAGTAGAAGTATGCTGAATAATACTACAGTGGTGGATGCATGTCATTATGAATTTGTCAAAATCCACAGAATGTACAACCCAGAGTGAACTCTAATGTAAACTGTGGACTTCAGCTGATAATGTGTCAACATTGGCCCATTGATTGTAACAAAGGTACCACACTGACACTGAGGGAGGCTGTGTGTGTGTGTTGTAGGGAGGGGATATGTAAGAACTGTGCTTTCTGCTCAGTTTTACTGTGAACCTAAAACTGCTCTAAAAGATAAAATCTATCAATTTCTTTAAAATGGAAAAAAAAAGAAACTTAATCTCATTAGAAATCCGGGAATGCAAATTAAATCACAATGAGGATATCATTTAAGATCCATCATACTAGAAAAATTAGTTTTTAAAATACAAACTATTATTGAAGATGTGGCACAACAGGAACTTCCATATTGCTGTTGTGAGTGTATGTCGGTACAATCACTTTACAAAAAAGTTTGGCATCAGCTAGGAAAGTTGAAGCAGTTCCATTCTTAGACACAGATCCCAGCACAGAGGTTTTCAGAGTGTCCCCTGACTAGGAGCATCAGTAACACTGGGGAACTTGTTAGAAATGGAATTATGTATCAGCCCTACCCCAGAGCTGCTGAATTAGAAACCATGGAGTTGGGCCCAGCAGCCTGTTTTAAGAAGCTGTATAGGTGATTTCAGCGCACAAAATAGTTTGAGAACTACTGTCTTAAAAAGGAACGTTCACATGTGTGTTCCAGATGACAAGTACAAGAATGTTCAGATAACACTATTTGCAACAGCAAAACATTAAAACCAGGCAAATGTGCATCAATCAGCAGGATAAAGCACAAATAAATTATGGCATTTTCACACAGTGGAATACTATGCAGAAATGAAAATGAAGGAAGGAAAGGAAGGAGAGAGGGATAGTTACAAGTATGAATATGGATGAATCTCTCAAAATAATTAAGAATAAGGAATCAAGATTGCAAAAGATGATTCAATTTATATGAAGTTGAAAAATATCCACGAGTGAATAAAACATAGTTAGGGATAAATACCTGTGACGTAAAATCAGTAAGAAAGAGAGGGAGTGATAAACACAAATTCATGGTTGCTACATCTGAGGGGAAGGAAAGGGGATACAGCTAGGTATTGGAACAGTGGGGCCTTCAAAAATATTGGTGATATTCCATTTTTAAGCTAGATGGTAGATACACAGGTATTCATTTTATCATTTTCCCTCAGAACTTACATTTATATATACTTTATATATTAACACATATGTAAGAAATATTTCGTAATTTAAAAGCTTAAAATTAAGCCTGTCTCAACCATTATTTTCAATAAATGGCTCAAGAAAATAATTTTGTTATTGCTCTTTTTTTAGGAGTTGAGGAAAAACAGATTCCAACTTACATAAAATCTACTTTAATTTCTTCATTCCAGCATGGATGAGATCCACTTGCAATACTGGTTTGGTATACAGTGTGCTGAAAGGAAACTTCCACAAAAGGGTGTACAGTATCCTGAAACACAATAAACACTGACTAGATTTTTGTAATATTTTATATAGTTGATAAAAGGTAGCAGACTAGGGAATTACTTAGTTACTGGCTGACAACTAGATAACTTACTTTTTCTAGTTTTTCAAATAACCATTATTTATTCATTAATTTAATAAACATTTCTTCACCCTCTTCAATATCAGGTACTACTTTGCTGGGATCAAAGGTACCAAAGGTACATGGAACCTTCCCTTAAGGATTTTTATCTTAAGTCTATCAGGGGAAAATAAACAGATAAAAAAAAATTGAAATGAAAAGTGAGAAATAAAATAAATATATTCCAGGCATAATAGTTACTCAAGAGAGGCAATGATTAACTTTCTGGGGTGAGGACAAAGAGAATGTCACAGAGAAAACATTGCTTGGGCTTGAGCTCTGAAACTTTAAATGGTAGTTCATGTGGCCGGTAACCTGAAGCTGCACAGTGGCCATTCCAGGCAGAGGGAAGGACATGTACAGGGGCCTTCTGGACCAAGCACAGATACTGCTGTGGGGTGGAGAGAAACATGGCCAACTGGTAGGTAAGAACCAGACCATTACAGATTTTTGTCGCCATTCTACAGAGCTTGCACCTTATTCTACAGATCTTGAGAGCAAAGGAGAAGGGAATGAAATGGTAGGAATTACATTTCATAAAAAGCACCTTCCCTGTGTGATGGAGAGTAAACTAGAAGCCCAAGAGATTAGAGATGGAGAGACTAATTAGGGGCTAGTTGCAATTCAAGACAAACATGATCAAAACTGCACTTTACAGAAGAATTAAATACTTACCTCATTTAAGATTCCATCTGAGGCTACTGATTTGATTGTTTCTTTTTGCCTGAGGCCAGACATGGATGATATCAAGTAAGTAGGCATATCCAAGGCTCTTCAGGAAAAACAATATAGAGATATACACTTTAACTGATTTTAATATTAGTTTTGGTGGGAGTGGGTGGGGTTTTGCTTATGTTTATAGAAATGTATAACTCAGTTACCCCGGATCTTACAGGGTTTGCTCTGGATCTTCATATTGTAGGTGGTTAGAGACACATATTTGATAATCACTCCTCTGAAAGGGTAACTCCTAAATAATGAACTGTGGATTGGAACCAGTCTATGATAAAGTTTTCACTGATCCTCGGCAAGAGGAGAAAAATAAGGCAAGTAATACTTTGAGACGATATTATTCTTATTTTTGGTGTTAAAATATTCTTTCTATTACAGTTTGATTACTAATAGAAAGTGGTGGTCATTTTATAATGTCCTTATTTCACAAAACAGCCTTGAAATGTGCATTTGTTTTGAGGATAAAAATTCTATTATAAATAAGGTTGTATTTTATAAAACATAGGCAAAACCTTTAAAAGGTTTTAATCGTAGATTAGTAGCTAATAAGCAAAATACTTGTTTTTCATGCGCAGAGTTCATGGGATGTGGTAAACGAGCAAGTAGAGCACATATGTGTTAAACATAGAGAGAGATACATAATATTCCTGAGATACCTGGGTACTAAATATTCATAACATATGAATTACACATGAGACTAAACACATGAGACATTCGGTATTCAGGATATGCCGTATATACAAGAGCATTTAATATTCCTGATGCCTTCATTTGGCCATTCTGACCTCACATAGCCTTTGCCCAAGAAACACAAATAAAACCCACTGAGTACCTGCAGAAAAGATGGGAAAAATCTGATTTTTGCAGAAGTCACCTAAAATGACAAGTGCCCAACAGAACCTACTCTCTCCAGCATTCTACTTCCAATACTGTGAGGGGACAGTGGCAGAGAACAGTGCACCTGGCAACAGCAGCATAACAAGTTTTCACAATAGGGAATAGGGACAGAAGGCATTTATTTGCTGTACCACCCAAAAATATACATGTTAAAGTTACTTCGGGCATCCCAAAAGTCTGAAAACTTTTAGTACATGGCAGTGACAGTAAGTTTGACTATCCAAATGAAGATTTCAAGATTTATTCAGCTTCTGTATGTGGAACATTAACAAAGCGCAAAGTTTTACTAAGAAGATAGTATGGAAATTTACATTTAAGACAGATCTTTTGATCTTTTGCAACTCCAAAAAATGGTACATACTGCTTTACCTATTAACTATTGTTTTCCTCGTTGGAATATTATAAGCTCTCAGTATTCTGACAAGAATCTTAATGTCTCCATCACAAATTGTCTGTGCAGCCACTTTTTTCCTGTCTTTCCTCTGAGGCTTTAACTTTCTTCGTCGTTCCAGAAGCTTACAAACCGCATGTGTCAACTGGCTAAAGAGTAAAAAGTGATCAGCCCATATATACAAGACAAGCTAAGATTTGAAAGATACCAGTTTTTTAAATTAATTATTATAAATAAGGCCATTATTCTGAACCACGTTCTCTCCATTGTGGAGGGGAGACATTTGCCTCAAACCCAAGGAAAAAGTATTTTTCTGAACATAGAGGAGATGCTATGTTAAGAGAGAAGATGATGGCTCTATGTCCTTTGGGTACATGGTCCAAGAAGAGACAAGGGCATGGAGAGGTATTCCATGAAAGATGATGTTATTTCAAAAGATCATTTATTTTTCAGGAATCTCTCTCTTGAAAGTGGTTAGATACTCAATTTCTCTATATGGTTCTGAAATAGGAGTTAGTTAAATATGCTGCCAACCCTGGCAACACAAAACTATGGAATTACAGCTTTATGGTCACACCCATCTTCCTCCAAAGACTGAAAATAAAATACAATAGAGTTCAGCTCCCTAAACCAAATCAGACCGTACTGTTAATACTAAGAATCTGCAAGTGACCCCAGGGAGGTTTCCCAGAAACAGAGCATGCCTAATTCCTGTTCCTACCCTTATGTTTCAGATAGGACAGTATGAAAACTGAGTTGCTTCAGCCAAATTCTCCCTCAGCTGCTGCCTGTGGATCACGGAGCCCTTGTATGGCTGAGGATTCAGTTTTGAAAGGGGAGATTATAGGCTTAGTGTGTGGTGCTACCACCAACAATTTTCTGGTAGCAGTCTCAGGACAGGAAAATCTTATGGCAAAACTAACTTGGGATAAAGGCATTTCTTTTACTCTTCTTTCTTGCCCTAAAAATATCAATAAGGAGAGGGTTAAAAACTGGAATATTATACAGTTGAAAAACATATCATATAGATATATCCAAAATGCAATTTTAAAATGATCACATATATTTAAGTCATTATATTTTACTTATGCTTTGCAACTGCATTTTTTAGCATTAATTTAATTACTGTAAAAATAGAGAACTTATTAGAAGACTTTGAAGGTATTGGCTTAAAGCTTTATATTGCACACTTAAATAATAATAATTTTAGTATATACCTTGCAGATACAATTTCTTCATAATCGGCCACAATATCTGATAAGTTAAATTTGCTAACTTTGACAATTCCTCTCATTATCAACCTTCTCATCTACAAAAAAAAATTAGAATTTAAAGAAATGTATAGTTTATATTTTAAGATTAAGTATATATGACACTACTGGTGTCACTATTTTTTTCTCCTATTTTTTTGCAAGCAGTGAATGGAAAGGGGATTAGATAAGTGAGAGTATAGTTCTGTTTGCTACCGTTATTAAAGTCGTTCTTAACGCTCTCATCAATGTCACTCTCACCTCTTTTTCCACCTAACTCTCAGTACACATGGACAGAACCAATCTTCCCCAAAAGAGATGATAACCCTATGAATGTTCTTCTACAAGAGCAACTTGTAGGGACATGAATCTTGATCCACAGACTCAAAGAAATATGATTACATTTCTGTTATTTCCTTTGAGTCCATCCTATTCTGACTTTCAGCTCTCATTCTGTCAGCATGGTAAAATATTCAGTGCTTGAACAGAGCCATTCCCTGAAGCCCTTGCTACCTGCAGAACCCACAGACCTTGGTTCCTCCAAGGACTCAAGAAATTCTTTCTTTAAGTTTGGGGAAATCCTTCCGTTTTTCCTCTAAATTTATCCTTCACAACAGATTTAGACTTTCAGACATGAAACCAGAAAGAGGTGTGTCTGGAGGCAGTTTTCTGCTTTTTGTTCTGCCACAAATCATCCTGGAGATAATGTAACCTAGAGCCTAATGATCTGCTTAAATTAGACAGGAATATGGGGTGGTAGAAGAGTGGGAAAAAATGTAATTACCATGCCATATGGGTAACAAATTGTTTCCCCTGAAGGTGAACCACACCTCTCTCCCCGCTGGCCGCATCACTGGGCTTGAGTGCCCTCACTCATGCTCTCTGTGTCTGTCTGTCTCTCATTCTCCTCTGCTCCTTCGGCATCACACAGTCTGAGCTCCTTGCTGTTCCTCCCACAGGTCACACAGGCTCCTTCCTCACGGTTTTCACAAGTGGCTCCATCAGCCTTCGATGTTCTCCCAGAAAACTCCATGGCTCCTCCCTCAGCTCCAGGTTTTTTGCGGAAATGTTAGCTTCTCAAGGGCTTTCCTTGATCACCTTATTTAAAATTGCACCCCATCCTCCTACACACGCACACACACACACACACTCCTGTCCCCTCTTCCTACTTTACTTTTCATAGGACACATCACTCTCTAACACACCAATGTTTTATTCGTTATCTGACTTCCCCCACTAGAACGACCTCCTCTAGGAAGTCAGGGATTTTAGTCTATTTTGTTTACTGCTATAATTCCAATGTCTAGTATAATATCTGATTCATAGCAGGTGTTCAGTAAATATTTAATGAGTAAATTAATGAAAAGGACAGATTGAGGAGATGTGCTGGCCTTTTGCATGCAAAGATTTCAGCAAAACTTTATCTGGCAATCCTTGAGACTGCTGGGACTTTACTGTTGCAATCCTGGCCTCAGCCACCACTGACCCCAGTAACACAGCCAGAAGTTTAATGCGCAAAACTCACAGTCCCATGAGTTCCTCCCGCAGCAGGATCTAAACACCTATGACCCTATTAGGCCTTCAGTGTCAAACCAGTATTCCAGAATCTGTAATCAAAGTAATTATCCCTTGAACTTGTCTTCACAAGGAGCTGAAACCCAGTCTCATTTTCTTAAAGCTCCTTCCCAGGATTCTAATATGAAGTTCAAGTATCCTCAGACACTTACTCTCTTAGCACCTTCCTGATCCTCTGCCGCCCTCCCTCCTGGGCTTCCTCACACATGGAAAAGAAGAGAAGGCATAAGAAGGATATATGTTCTTTTCTCATGAGTAAGAACACCTCTTTATTTCCTAAGACATAGAGCTCATTATTAAATCACATGCCAACTTTTTTTTTAAGATATGGAGCAATAAAGAAGGTGTAGGAGGAGCAAGGGTGAGTGGGAAAAACACCTGCCAGTGATAAAAGTGAGGTGCTGTTTCAGGCCTGTCATAGCTACAGTGGTCTGCATTGCACCACCCTCTCACAGGAGCACAGTACAAACCAACACAGCGCTTGAGGTTTTATCTCATTTACCCCTTACCTCAGAAGTAAAGCAAGGTAGTCATTTTTATTGTCTGTTTTTACAAAAGAACGAAGTGGGACTCACTGAATAGGTTACTTGCCCAAAATGCAGAGGGTGGCCGGAACAGGTCTTCACACGCTTGCCTAGGTGCTCAAGGTTGCTTCCCACCTGTCTCCACGAGGGATCTGGTATGTTTCTCTTAGATCTTTCCATAGCTCTCTGCTTCTTTTCAAGTTACCCCAAAAGACTGACTGCTCTGGTGCTCTACAGCAAAGGATGTAGATTATACTCTTGAATAAGCCTTAGAAACCTCCGTAGCCTTGCAGTTTTATCCATCATTTCATTAATTGCTCAAACATTTCTCAACATTTTCTGAGTGAAGGGCACTGTGCTGGGCATTGCAGACTTATAGTTCCTGCACTCCAGAAGCTTGCAGCAGAGTGATGAGGGGTCAGTGGAAAGAAATCAGGAGTGAAATTGGATTCCACCTCAAACCTGTTTTAGGCTTTGTTAGGATGTGCGGTAAATATTTGACTTTGCATTTGTCTTCATTTGTCTTCCTCTAATAGTTTCTGTCTCCTAGTAGCTCCTCCATCCCTTCATGCCCTGAACTGCTGTAGTCTAAGGAGTTATTTATGAATTATTTAAAAAATTAGGGATTCAGGCAAAAGCTGGCATTATTTCTCAAAGTGAATTTTAGGGTCAAAAAGCGATGGGAAGTCTTTAATGTCCACATTTAAACGGAAAAAGTTGGGATATAATTTAACCATGAGTTTGCCATCAATTGAAGTAACTGTTGCATCAACAATGTATCTTAACAGCTGACTCTCTGGGAAGAGTACAGTACTGGGCATCCAGCAGACCAGTTTTCACAAAAGTAAATGCAAACATATTGATAGTACTATTTTGTTGTTGTTACCTTTTTCAGAAAATTGACAGAATTAATCCTTTGTGCAATAATAGAATTCACATCTGAAATGGACATATCCTTCTCCACCTGGCTTTCATATTCCTATAAACAGAGAATTAAATTAGTTTCACTTCTTGAATGTAACAGAATTTAGATATGATATATATGCTGCAATAAAATATTAACTACTCGTATCAGTTCATGTGTAGGAGATACTGGAAGAAAGAAGAGAATTTCTTTTAGGTTCTCCCACTGAGAATTAGCTAAGAACGGTTAGGACTATATTTTGTTTGCCCCTAGAAGGAGGTCTATTCATCTTCTAAAACAGTAATGATTGAGAAAAAAATTTGCAGTTGAGAAAATTATAAGAAAATGTGAAGACAACTGAGAACTATCCTTCATGCGTTCATTTACCTGGCAATTGCTGGAAACAAAAGAAATGGGAAGTAGTACGATATAACGGCCCAGAGAGTGGGCTCTGGAGGCCGTAGTCAGATTCGGGTTGACCCTGCCATTTACTAAATGAAATTAATTTTTCTGGGGTGGATTGGCAAAAAGCTGATTAACTACTGCACACCTCAGTTTCCTCTTTTGTAATAATAATATTACTATTACTAATAACAATACCTATGTCACAGGATTGTTGTGAGATTTAACTGAAATAATATCTGCAAAGTGCATGGCATATAGTCAGACACCATGACACTTCTTTCCTAAATAATTACTTCAGCATTATCTCTAAAAACTAAGGACATGCTTCTACACAACCACACCACCAGAATCACAGACAACAAAATTAACAATTTCCCAATATATCTAATATTCAACTATCAATATTATATAGTATTCTAATAACCAAATTTCACCAATGGTTGCTCCCTGCCCCCCAACACCAGGATCTAATTAAGGATCATATGCTGCCTTTGATTAAGTGTCTTCAGTTTCTTTTAATCTAGAATACTCTGCCTCCTTTTTAAAAGATAATGACTCTTTAAAAAGATCAAAATGTACAGAGAAAAACAGTCGTACTTGGTAGCCAGTTGTCTCACATTTCAGATCTGTCTGATTTTTCCCTTGTGGTGCCACTTAACGCCAGGATAATCCCCCAGTTTTAAGCAATGTAGCATAACGTATTCACAAATTCTGGGCGTTAGGGAGTGGACATCTTTAGGGAGCCATTATTCTGCCTACCACACTTAATAAGATTAAGTTGGATCACTGAGTCAAGATGGTGACAACTAGATTTTTCCATTGTAGGGGTACAGTTTTCCTTTTCAAATAAAAGAAGCAGCTATTCATGCTTAAATATGGATATTTTATTCAACAACTTCATTAGTTGTGACAGTTTGCTGTCACAGTAGATTCTATTTTCCATGTAGACAAATGTATTTTCTGCAAACAAGGATAGTTTGTCTCTTCTTTTCCAATTCTAATTTTCTTCTTTCCTTTCTTCTTTCTGGTTTAATGCATTGGCTCTTACTGGTAGAGATGATAGTGGACATCCTTATGTTGCTGAGATTAATGGGAAAACTGATATTTAGCCACTAAGTTTAATGTTTGTGTAGGAGCCTATGAGGAAATTGATTTCTGATGGTGAGCATTATACCAAACAGTTTCAGAGCCACACAGATAATAATGCACTGAATCACAGTTAAGGAACAGATTATAAGGAACAGGTTTTACAGAATGCTGGAAAGCTGGAGACAGAGAATTTGCTCAGAGACGCTTGGGCACTGGCTCTATTTTATGGCCTCTATTTAATGACCTTGACTTAGGTTCAAGAACCAGAAGATTCCAATGTTTGTAAACATTCCCTTAAATGGAAGTGCCTTTACCTCGTACGTATTAATTCTTCTAGGGTAGTAGTAATAAACCTTGCTTATTTTGTATGGATTGTTTTGTTTTGTTCTATTTTATCCTGTTTTGTTGGCTCTGGCAAAACCCTACTGTATGTGGACATGTCACAAGAAGCTTACTTTCCCCATCACAGAGCCCAGGAAAAACCAGCATCAAAATTTCTTGCAGCTGTCCTGCCCTGTGTTCTGCCCTGCTTCTGTATGTTTCTGCATCCTTGGCTAATTAAATCTGAAACTCAATCTAATCACCCAGTGGGTGTAGATGGTCCCTCCTTATCTCTCCCCCCACTCCTTCAATTCTACAACTTACTGGAAACACTTCTTTTCAAAGCACTT
Source organism: Camelus dromedarius (assembly GCF_036321535.1). Taxonomy (NCBI): domain Eukaryota; kingdom Metazoa; phylum Chordata; class Mammalia; order Artiodactyla; family Camelidae; genus Camelus; species Camelus dromedarius. The sequence continues at coordinate 54,853,615 of NC_087443.1, read as the reverse complement.
TGTATCAGCAGAAAAACCCAAAATGTTGAAACATTCTTAATCAGTTTAAAGAAGTTCTCTACTGATTCTAGGGTGCTAAGAGCTTTTATTATGAATGAGCAAATTATTAAATGCCTTTTGGGCATTTATTAAGGGGAGCATCTTTTTTTCCTTCCTTAATTCTGTTAATGTGGTCAATTATTTAATAGATTCCTTAATTAAATTAGCTCTGTTATCTGGAAATAAGCCCTATTAGGTTATGGTGTGTAATTATGTATTTACACATAATATATTGCTTTTCAGTTTGTTAACATTTTGTTAGCAATTTTACATCTAGGCTCATAAGTGAAATTGACCTAAAATGGTCATTTCTTGTTTTCATTGCCCAATTTTGGTATGAAGGTCATAGCAAACCTCAGAAAATGAACTGGGTTCCTTTCTTTCCTGTTCTCCAAATAAATAGTCTGTATAAGAAAAGGGAAGTTAGCAAAGCCCCTCATTTCAAAAGCAGAAATTGTTCCTTTTTTATGATGTTATATCCCCAATTATGCTGAGCATTGTGCATTGCCCAAAGCAGTTTATGAAACTGTAGAACTGGATTCAATCATCAAGAGAAACAGCAGGAGGAAACCGAGTAACTTTTCAGCCATTCTGAGCCAAGGCCTTCCCCCTGCAGTTTACTAACAGAAATTCCTATGGTCTCAAAACAGGAGATGAATCATAATTAAAAGTTGAGCAATGCTTTCCAAAGCCAAATACCAACTGGTCTGTTTGTGAATACATATATTTCTAGTCACCCATGTTTGCAAAAATAATAAGCTGTCTGCAAATCCTATCTGTATATGACTATAATAGTCATATGTGCTAACTGGTGGTGCCATGGCATCGTCATTGAAGAATCATTGACTTACATTTCCTCTTTCACCTCTGAGTAACACCAGAAGAGATTCTAAGATGATCCCTTTGGTTCAGACCATGAGTGTCTTTCCACTACTATTTGAGTTTTAAATGTAATGATCCTGCATAGTTTTATTCGTGTCTCCTCTAAATTAGGATATAAAAAGCTAAAGGACGGCTGAGTGACAGCAACAAGAACAAACACACACTATTTTAAAAAATAACTTCTACTATTTTTAATATTAAGTGGCTTATTGCAATTCCCCTTCAGTCCAGAATAAAAATGAAAACAAGTATCAGAGAGTTTATCCATTTTTTCTTGTCAATTGACAATAATTCACCAGAGTTATATTAATAAATCTATCATAACCTATTTTAGTATAAGGCATTCACTCTTTCTGACTCGTAAGATCTATAAATCTCTTCATCTGAATCTGGTATCTTTATCTAAGTTGGCTGACATCACCCTACAGTGGTAATTCTACTGCGCAGGCATTTTCTTCAGAGATGGAACACTAGTTTCTTCTTGAACCATGTCTTAGCAAGCTCAAGCGCTAGGATTAGTACAGCTGGTTATTTCTTTAGGAATTAGCGCTTATAATTCCGCTCTTTTAAGACTAGCAGTGTGCTGGTAAGTATTCAACAGCCAGTTCTCTGGGAGTGGGAGGGGAAGCCCAAATTTGTAGCATTTGCTGATTTATGGTGGAAATAGCCCCCCAGCAACACATTTAAAGCAACCAACATGAACTCACTGAGGGTGGAGCTGGAAAGAGACATGCACAATAGGCCGTCACCAGCTGGTGCCAGCAGGCTCCAGCACGCCACCACCACACAGCATAAGGCTAATTTTCCTTTCTCTTTTTTGTTTCCACATTTTAAAGTTCCTGAAATTGAGATGTGCTTTACAATCAAGTGTAAGTTTAACGTGGTAGCGTTTTCTCTCCCTTATTCCCCCAAATTGCTTTTAAATTGTTGATGCATTTTATAATTTAAAAAAAAACACAATATTTACAAAAATTTAGAATATACTTAAAGCATTCTGGCTGCGAAATAGGCTGTTTGAATAACAACTAACTGGCAAAGAAATCTGGAGATCTGTACATTTCTAATGTCTTTTAAAGACAAGGGGAAATTTTTTGTCTACAGGTTATCAGTTGATAAAAAGAAAGGAATTAACATAGATTCAGAGCAGCAAAACATTAACTTATCACAGAATAAGCTATATGCAAATAGAAACCTAGTACCTGGAAGACTACATCCGGAATCTCTCTGTCATAGAGGGGCATCTGCTGCAGAAGGGAAACATCTACCTGACCTGCATTTCTCAGTTGTAATAGCTGGAAACGTTTGCTCTTTTTCATTTCCTCTTCAGAAACAAAGTTAAATTCATCTTGCCACTGTTCAAGACGAAAATACTTCGGCATATCCTGTCCTTTATGTTTTATGTACTGTAAAACATAAATAATGTAAAACCCTTACTTAAAATATTAATTTTTTAAAATTCAGAATTATTTCAAAATAGTTTCCCCCCTCAAATGTGAGCTATGAGAGTTGCAATATAAATAGGAAATGGAGCAACTGAATTTGTACAGAGATAGAATCTGAGAAAAAAAGAAAAAAAAAGAATCCAGCCTTTGTAGCTTCTCAACCTTTTCCTGGTCATGATTTAAGTAGAAAATGAAAACATCTGTATTGCATACTGGGTTAAAAGATGACACTTTTTGTTTCTGGTTGCCCTAAAAGTCGAGAGAGGGTCAGTATTTCTATACACATACAATCAATTCAGCACATCAGTTGGGAGCTCTGAACTGGAGAGACAATAATCTACTTATGCACTGCTTTATTCAATAAATGCAAATGTGAGTACATGCAAGGAAACATGCTAGTTGCCATAAGAGAGACAAAGATTCATTAGCTGTAGTTCCACAAGGAAAGATAAAACACATGAATGAATAACTAGAGTAAAAGGCAGAAGATATTAAAGCCACAAGAGTTTATAAAAAGAAAAAAAAAGTTAACATGAGAGCTAGGGGGAAAAAACTCATTTATCTGACTTGCAGGGTGGGTAAGACAGCTGCCTTGGGTGCCCTCCGAAGCAGAGGGAATGATATGAATAAGGCATGTTTGGAGCACACAGAGCAGTTCAGTTGGCTGTAAGGAAGAGGAGGAGAGGTGAACAAATAGTGAAGTCTTTGAGTGTGTCTATAAATCATTATAATCCTCAGGATTTAATAACATGGCTGGCACTCAGTACATGGACAACGGATGTCAGCCTGGTTATTCTGCAGGATGTCCTGAGGGCTGTTAAACAGTGGCAGAGTACTAGTCATCAGGCCTAAGGTAGTAATGATTTCAGTTGCTGAATTTTCTAGCTGCCTTTACAATGCTGTAAACTGTTGAAAACTGTATTTGTCCTCAGATTTACCTTTAATGTCTCCTAGTACCTAGAAAAATATACTACAAACTGTGGAGGCATATACGAGGGTAGAGTTTGAGAAACAGAATATATTTACAGTACAAATATTTGCTATAACTTACCATAATAAATTCCATTAAATCAGAATATTCTGGATTATTGGGGTCAATTCTGACTTCGTTTGCCCATTCAAAAAGCTTCTGTGCATTAATAAGCCACGGAATTCCAGGAACACCTCTTGCACTTACATTCCTTAACACGCTAACATATAAAGAAAAATATTTTGTGAATTTGCATATAATATGCAGGTTATATGGGGTAAAACCTACCCATTCCAGGTATTTAAAGATAAAACTTATCCATCCCCTGCATTAAGGATAAAACACAAGGGTTAGGTGTGATACCTCTCCTGGTTCTTGTCACATTCTAACCTGTATCCTAGTGTTTTGATAAATGTCTATCCCCTCCCTTAAGAGACAAGTAAGCTTCTTAAGGGTAAAATCTGTAAATATTCATCTTTACTATTTAAAGTCCACAATATAAAAATAATCTTTATGTTGTATCTTTACAGTTAAAACATAATATAGAGTATGTGATACAATTAATTAGAAGTACGTGCCAGAAGAATATCTTTATTTGGTCATGTGAGGCCATCTTTGGAAGTTAGAGAGCTTATTATAAAAGACAGGCTAGATTCATAATGCAGCCTTAGAGAACTCAACTATAGGCCAAGTGCAGAAGGAATTCAACCCTAAACAGTAAGGGTTTCCTTTCAGCCACCAATTATCCCAGTTATTTCATCTCTCTCTTTATAGATAATTTGTTTCCTCACGTGGAATTACAGCAATTTGTATAAGAAGATTTTTAAGATCCTTTCTATAAAGTACTCAAGAAAAGTTCCAGTCCATAAACTAGGATTCCAGAAATATGGTTCTGACTCAGATTCAATAATGTCAGCCCAAATATGGATACACATTTTATACCACTTTCCATTAGCATCTATTCATATTTTTATTGATGAATCTTTGGAAGATATTGCTAACAAAGCCAATGCCTGGTATGATAGGATAAAAGCAAAACTACAACTAGGTAAAGTTTGAGTATTCTTCCCTTCTTTAATTCCTATGTCTGGCCTCACATATGAACTACTTTAATGTCTTTGTCCTAAGAAATCTCTAGGGCCTAACACCCTCAACATCATCATGTATCGAATTTTCCTTCTAATGGGAAGAATCTTAGCCCAAGTCCCTTAGAGAACAAAGGCTGAGCTACAGCTTAAATGTTCAAGAATAGATTAGGGAGAGTAAATTATCCCATTAAAGCCAAAACCATACTGGGTCATAACTGTATTTTGAGGTAGTCTCCTGATTGCTGCCTCATAATAAACTAATAAAAACCTCAGAACAACTCCTGCCCTTGCTATAATGATTCCCCCAGATGTCCCTAAAGGTGTTTAGCTGCGGGCTATGGCAAAATTTCTCTGTCCTCTCGGCCCCCTCCTTCACAACCAAATGCTAAGCAAATAATACAATTCAGCGTCATTAAGTATACTCACAGTGGTGTACAACTATCATCACTATATTTCCAGAATTTTTCCATCATTCCAAACAGAAATTCTGTCCCCATTAAATAATAACTCTCCGTTCCTCCCTCCCCTCAACTTCTGTCTCTGTCTCTATGAATTAAGCAAAAAAAAATTTAAAGTTACCAGGGGGAAAAGACAGACTGTCTACAAAACACCAACATTTAGACTGACAGTGACTTACAAACAGCAATGATGAATCCCAGAAGATAATACAATTGTAGCTTCAAAGTGCTAAGGGAAAATAAATACCAGCCTCAAATTTTATGACCATCTAAACTATCATTTAAGAACGAGTTAAAAAAGACACCTGCACCCCAATATTCATAGCAGCACTATTTACAGTAGCCAAGACATGGAAACAGCCTAAATGTCCATCAACAGCTGACTGGATAAAGAAGCTGTGATATATTTATACAATGGAATACTATTCAGCCATAAAAACTGATAACATAACGCCATTTGCAGCAACATGGATGTCCCTGGAGAATGTCATTCTAAGTGAAGTAAGCCAGAAAGAGAAAGAAAAATACCATATGAGATTGCTCATATGTAGAACCTAAAAAAATTAATTAATAAATAAATACAAAACAGAAACAGACTCATAGACATAGAATACAAACTTGTGGTTGCCAAGAGGGAGGGGGGTGAGAAGGGACAGACTAGGATTTCAAAATGTAGAATAGATAAACAAGATTATACTGTACAGCACAGGGAAATATATACAAGATCTTGTGGTAGCTCACAGAGGAAAACAATGTGACAATGAATATATGTACGTTCATGTATAACTGAAAAATTGTGCTCTACACTGGAATTTGACACAATCTTGTAAAATGACTATAACCCAATAAAAAATATTAAAAAAAATAATAAAGTTAAAAAAGAAAAAAAAAAGAATGAGGAAAAATTATGTTTTCAGATATACAAAGACTAAACATGTTTGTTTCAAAACTGTGTTAAACAAATACTCTACACAAGAATAACTGAGATTGGAGGGGTGTGCTTAATGTGGTATTAAAACGTTCTAAGATTTTTGGTTCACTGCTTTATCTCTAGCTCTGTCAGCAGTTGTGAATAAATGAGTGGATGAGTGACTGAATTGGTGAATAAACAAATTCTTTACGATCTCCTCTGGTTCCATGCTCTGACTCTCAGAAGTCAGTCTTGCCTTTTGGAGCACACATCCCAGGTTCCTAGACCCACTGCTCATCACCAGTCCCTGGGATCCCACAACTATAGAGCTGTGGAGGAGAGTTCTATTACTTCCCTCTCCGATCTCAGAGGCTCCAGCTGTAAAGCTTTACTTCTAATTAACTTCAGAAAGGGCTCTGAACTTTGAAAACCTCTCCTGCAATTCACTCCCTATTGAAACCTGTCATCTGTCCCAATCTTGCACAGAATTGCTTTCCATCTTTTTTAAACTTGAGTTCCCAAGTAACTGGAATGGTTAAGTGCAGCATCGCAGAAGCTATGAGAGAAGACTTCAAGAAGCAAAATGATGAGGACAGGCCAATGAATGTGGCCAGAAGGGCCTCAGTAGCTTTCAGGAATAATTGAGTGGGGTTAGGGAGGAAATGTATGAATAAAAAGTGGAGGCAATGTGTGCAGACCAGCATATGAGGACCTGGACAGGAAAAACAAACAGAAAGAGTTTTCAGGGTTTAATCAAATGTTTGGATTTTTCTTTGTGTTAAAGCCCAGAAGGATTCTTGGATATAAAATATGTAGCGCATAGGGAGATGGAAAAGTTGAAGACAATGTAAGAAAAGGAAATAAATATGTCAGCAGAATCCTATAAGGGACCAGGGAAAGTTCCAAATTATTTGTATAACAGTTAGCTTTAGAGTGAGAACAAACATCTGACTCCTATAAAAAGGCAAAGAATAGTATGAGGCAAGGATTAAAAACAGCTGCAGTTGGGACCATGCTAGGGAAATACTAAGAAACAAAAGAAAATAATGATTCAGCGTATTAAAAGCTTATTCACTAGCTCCAAAATGAATTACCTTTATTAATTGTCCATTTTTCTCCTAAAATGCCTTCCTCCAGGTCTCTAAGAAGATGACATTATATATTTAACAAAACAAGGACATCCATCAAAATTATTCTCTGTCTGCAGAGTGATTTCTGTCTCATTCTCTGCTTTGAAATTTCTTCTTCTCTAGAACCACAGCTACTCACCTGTGTTCTAGTTCATCATCTCCCTGACTCTGAAGGATCTCATACTCTTTCTAATATATTCTGGCTCTTTTCCCATGGATTTCATCACTTCTTTTTAGAACATAAGAGTTGCTCCAATTTTTAAGAAATCCATACTTTGATTCTGTTATCTCTCTTATTTTCAGTCTCTTTTTCTGTCAAACTTCTTGATAAGTAATCTACAACCACTACCTCAGTTTCCTCAACATCAATTGTTGAGTACCACTGACATTTGGTTTAGGTCTTTTTTTCTAGTTTCTCTAAAATTCTTTCTTATTTACCAAGAAAAGCACTGATGGGACTTTCACTACGACACTGGCTATATGCCACTGGTTTTATAGACAGTGTTCTCATTGTTATTTTAAAAATAGTCTCTAATCTCAGTTTTCATTTCCTGTTTAATCCAAGTTATTTATAGCAATGTTTTTTTTAATATTAGTTTATTTTAATTTCAAAACAGACTATTTTTTTAGAGCAGTTTTAGGTTCACAGCAAAATTAATCACAAAATAGTTTCTGCAAGCCTCCCTACTCCTCACACATGCACAGCCTCACTATCAACATCCTGTATTTATTTATTATGTTTGTTGCAGTAAGAGTTGCATCTGTTACAATCCATGAACCTGTGCTGACCCATCACTATCACTCAAAGTCCATGGTTTGCATTAGGGTTTACTCTTGCTGACTTACATTACGTGGGTTTTGGCAAATATGTGATGACATGTATCCACAATTACAGTATCACACAGAGTATTTTCACTGTCCTAAAAATCCTGTGTGCCCTGCAATTCATCCTTCTCTCTTAACCCCTGGCAACCACTGACATTTTTACTCTCTCCATAGTTCTGCCTTTCCCATAATGTCATACAGTTGGATATAGCCATGTTTTTTAAAAGTATCTGTTTAGATGGGGAGGGGAAAGGCTATCTATTTGTTATCATCATTCATTAATTGTTAAATGATGAAATCTATTTGGACCTTTATATTTATCATTTAACTCAAACATGGCACAATATAAAAGCCAGCATTATCATTTTTATAGAATTTTACTGTATTTCTAGTAATCCTGTTTGTGGGTCTAGTCTAGAAAATACCAATTCCTCTAGGAAGTCCTGGGACTTGGATGAAATTTCTATGTCCAACAATTTCTTCCAGCAAACTGATAACGCACAAATGATTCTTTCATAATCCAGAGTGACTTGGAGATATAAAGTCCCCAGAAATAAAATCCTTGGGAGTCTTGGCTTTTGCCCACAATGTAAGGGCTATGGAACTGCCTCTCTCATCATCCATGTGACTCTAATCCTAAGCACCAAAGAGATGCATTCTCCTACATATAAAGAAACTTACTGACTTTATTTAAAACTTTATAACTTTTATTATAAATAAAATATATAAATATATTATATACATATAAGCACAAATAAAAAATAAAGCAACGTCCAAGTAAATTAAACCATTTGTCCTGTTCTTAGAGTTTTCCCTTTTGTAGGTTTGTGTGATGCTTTGCTGAGGACCGGCATTGTTTTTCAAGCATGAACGTTCATTACCTGCAGTAAGCAGAGCGTAATGACTGTGACACAGGTGTGAGAGGAATGCCATTTTCATCCAAGGCCCACGATAGAGAATAGCTTAGTTTTCCTGATGTCAAAAGACAAAGTTCTTCTGTTCCATTTCCCTCAAGAAGAAAGGGCACATCTGTTTATAAAAGGCATAAAAAGCATGCATTTTTGAGCACATTGTAGTGTTTTTTCCTAACTTTTACTTGTGCAACCCCAGGAACACAGATTATGCTGACCCCAGGCTCTAATCTTGGAGCTCTCCCTTGCCTCCCATCTAAGATTCTTCAAGGCAGACTGCTTCAAACAGACTACCAAAGAGAGAGGGAAAGATTTATCTGAACATATAGAGACGAACATCTGTATTTTCCTCTTCTTTTGACTAGTAGTTTTTAAACCATTCTTTCTGGGAGTGGCTTCCAGCAAGAAAAAAACACTGACAGCAGAAAAAGAGCTGCTCTGTGTCTTCTGTCTCTACATTCTTGAGTTTTCTCCCTCATTTCATGTTCTTTCTCAGTCTCCAGACAGCTTAACAATACTGCATGGGCCTTCTGCCAAGTTCTTCGTGCTCCCTAAATTTTTCCCTTTGAGTCTTTTCTCCTGGATCTCCACAACCAATGATCGTCTTCACCTGGACTCCATCTAAGCGGACTATATTCCTCCCTCATTTTCTGTCATTCCCCCCAGTTTCTTTGCCTACTTATTTTCTTCTCTCTCCTCCTTGTTCACTCATTCATACTCTCTTTTCACCAGATGGACACAGCAATTGCAAAACCCCTAGGAAGGTGAAAGAGAAGGGAGCTGGGAGAAGGAGAGGAACTACAGTGTTTGGTCAGACATGCTGACTTGTATTTAATTGCATGAGGACTAAAATCAATTGAAAACCAGAAATTGGCACAACATTGTAAACTGACTATACTTCAATAAAAATGTATCAAATAGTAAAAAAAAGAAAACAAAAACAAATAAAAACATCCCTTCTTCTTTCCTCCCCTTTTCTCTCTTCCTTTCTCTTTCCTACTCTTCCCCCTCCCCTATGCAACTGAAAGATGAGTCAACATGTCCCAGAGCACCTTCAGGCTCTACTAAAGGAGAGGCAGAGGCAAAGCAGTCCACCCACGCAGGAGCAGAGCTCACATTCTAGAAAGCATAGTGCTCTTGTCTCAGATGACCTGAAAAAAGCACAGGGACTAATTCCAAATTTTAGATTTCCCAAAGATCTGATTCAAGACAGTTTTTAAAAGTTAGTTTAATGTCTGGAAGGAGAATTTAATTCATTTTTAACCTAATACCATAACTATAGGATTCTTTACTCATATAAACGAGGGTCATTTAGGGAATGGAACTCATGAAGGAAATAGTGGGGAAGAAATACTTTTAATAAACTTACTGCTTCCTACTTCTCCATATGCAGGTATGACCAGCTCATCAGAGCTAAACTCTACATATTCCAAAACACTTTTGCTTTTCAGCTCTGTGTTGTTAAGTAAAGGTAAATATAGTTTTGCTAGTAAGGTTGTCCTTTTACTTTTTTCATAAACCTAAATGTAAAAGAAACAGTTGATAACTCACTGAAAGTACAACGTAGAAAAAATGAGGAAAGAATAAAGAAGAATGGTGAGAAGTAAATTAGAAATGTAGATTAGAATCTGCTGATCTAAGGCATATAGCTTTATTTTGCAATTTTTGCAGCTGCTAATGGTATGATTTATCCCTAGACAGGATTCCTTTCTTTCCCTGACTCTTAGTTTGTTAGGATTATGTGCTAACTGATGAGATGGTAAAGGATTCAAAATATGTATTTATCTATTTTGGGAAGGGGGCAGATTTTTAAACTTCAAGTGGTTGCATTATTATATCAAAATTTATTTTTGGTACAGTAGTAGGAAAGTACAGTCAGTATATTTTTAAATAGGAATTTCAACAGAGGTACATTTTAAGATAATAACTTGACAGCACAGATGAACAGAATGAATACAGCCTTTGATCAGGGATAGCTCAAAATTATTTTAGGCACTGTAACAATAACTTTGATTTAGATTTGTAATAATAATCTTCTCCTTACTCCTCAAACTCCACCCCACACTCACATACACAAATCTTTATTCTCTCCTAACTTTTCCTTCAGGTCTAGATGCAAGTTTAACCCTTATATTAGTCACCAAGACTTCTTGTCTAGACTCCTTTACTGTCTCTGATTTTTCTCCATCATCCTATTTTCTTTTTCTGTCTGTGCAGGAATTCTTACGGTGGGGTCTCTGGGCAGGGATCAGGGGTCTGGAGTATGTGTCTTCTTTCACCAGATTCTTTAAGTGATCCAAAATTTTAAAACAGATGAACAAACATATCAAAAGACTGAAATCACCCCAAGTCAGGGCGGAGGCAGTTTGGAGAAATCAACACTCACAATGGCTATAAAACTCATACTTCAAACAACCATCTTCCATCTCACTAATAAATGAATAATAATGCTGCACATCTAAGGTTGGTAAGAATTTCAGCAGGAAAGAATAGAAATATTTAGAACAAATCAAATAATTTTGTAGTTATAACATAAAAGATGAATTATAAATATGTTATAAATATCTTATTTACCCATATAGATTAGTCATCTCTTAATATAAAAGAAATCACTTCTCACATATAATAAATAGTATCTGACAAGAAATTTAAAATTACATATGACATAAGATACAAAATTAAATGACAATGCATACCTCCAAGCAAATTGTTTCAGGCCAATATATTAACTGAATATTGAAAATTTGCTGAAACATGACTTTAAAATCAAACTGTAGGGGAGATACTGAAGTGCAAGAAACCTGTTTATTGTTGTACAGTATTTTAATAAAATATTTAAGCTTCTGAATTTTGGCTCTCCTCTTTTGTTCATGCCTAAAAGTTAAACAAACTTTTAATGAATCCATGAAAAGCAAACCAGATATAAAATATTATTCTTTTCAAAATGTACCTCAACATATTAAAACATGATCAATTTAGAGGACAAATGTCATTGTTAAGCCCAATATCATTCTCTATATGTGGATAAAAGCCACTCTTACTCAGTCAAATGTTATTTTAAAAAGATACTTACTCAAAAATAGAAAAAGGACTAAAATCAGGGTAGTATAAATCATTCAGCTATTGATTTTACTAAATTATAACTTAAAGAGACTATAGCACTTACCCACTATAAGATGTCTTAGGAGAGGAGAAAACTGAGGGACTTAGGAACGGGGGTAGGAGAGTCTGAATCAAGAATTCAAAAATATTTTCACACACATACACACACACACACACACACACACCATGTAAAACAGTAACTTCAAGGAGGTGGCTCTAAGTCAACAGGCTTGCTGTGTCCTCTTAAAGGTCTTTGTGAATCCCTTTGGGCTTTAGGTTGTAAAGCCTTTTTCTCCAGGATGTTCTTTCTCTGAACCCAAAGATCAGACAGGCAAGCTAGTGAGGTTACTTTCCTGGAGCATCTATGAAAACACTTCAAAAATGGATCCATTCAATGATATGAAACTCCTAAACAGAGTCTTCCATCCATTCATTCATTCGTTCACTCAGCCAACATTTATTGAATGTCTTCTCAGCGGCAAGACAACTGACCTAATGATGTTTAAGACTTGATCCTCGATCCTCTTTTTCAGAGGGTAGAAGACCGGTTGGACGATAAGCCCTAGGTTGAAACATAAAACCCCCTTCCTATCTCCACCCTAGTGACCCTATGGGCCCCGTATCTCCCTGCCCCCCGTACCTGCCCATCTTCTCTCTTATCTTCTGAGAAGGTTAGGGGACAAAAGATTACATATTCTTTTATCTCCCTCTTAGCTATTTTTGAACTTCCTCTCAAGTACCTTCGAACAAATAGTTTAGTAAAATTTGTCCTTTACGTTGCCCTCTGAAAGTAGTCTAAATAGTGAGCTTATGAACTGATTACGCAGATTTGTTAATTCAGGATTATGTTTATTTTCATGAAACTTTGCCTTTTTCTTCTCCTGTAAACTCTTTTTAATTTTTCTTTAATACCTGTACTCCTTTCATCTCTATCCTTGATAACAGTATATTATTCTTTTCTGGAGAATCAATTCTTACTCCACAGGACATTTTAAATGGATAACGACAGCCATGCCACATGATAGCAATAACTTTGAAAAGATATAAAGCATCATATTTCGCCTTGACTTTCATTAAGTTCTAGCCTAGGATTTCCAACATAAATATCTTCCTCCTTCTCTTTCTCCTCTTTACTTCCAACTTCCATCTGATGGCTCCTGTTCTCTTATCCTCATTTAGACGGTCCTTTTGTATGTGTGTCTTGCATAATAAATTATCTCGGGCCTTTTTTGGAAGTAGATGCAGAACAGAGAAAACACTGCTTCACTGCTGTACTGCTCTTGTAAGAGAGAAGGTCATGATAGTTGTGCCTTTGTCTCTGCTACTCTTTGTGTTCATTTAAAACTTTAAGCTCCTATTTATTCATTTAGTGAACACAAATATTTATTACGCAGCATATCTTCCAGCACTGCTAAATGATGCCCATTCACAGACTCCAAGACAAACTGGTACGGAGTGTCCCATGGGACAGAGACGCTGAAAGCTGTGCCTAGTTCAGGGCTCCAAGTTGCCATATCCTCCCTAAGGCGGATGAGATCCAAAGGCCCAGAGGTGGGAGGGGTGGGGATCGGCATGATGCCTGTTTACGCATGGACGTCCTAGGAGCAGGGGGAAAACCTTAAAGCTCAAGGAAGAAGTCACAGCTGGGAAGGAAAGAAGCTTGTCCTGTCAAAGTAGAAAATTCCCCAGAGGGTCCTTTCTATGAAAGCACGAGGGTCCTCCTTTAACAAGCAAGGGCGACCACATAATCTCATTTTTTTACAGTGGCTTTATATCCCACCATCTATACCTCAACAAAAATTACTACCGGAGCAAAACAAAAACCAGTCATCAAACCAAACTGATTAGTGTCCCACCTCAGTCATGAATTTCAAGTGTGACCACCATCCTTAAGATGAGGATAATACCATAGGGCTATGGTGGCAATTAAATATGCAAATATATTTTTTAAACTTAGCAAAGTGCCTGGCATATACTCACTCAAGAAATCTAACATTATTAAAAACAACACAACTACTAGACAATATATATTAATGAAATAATCCTGTAAAAATGCTTACAGTGAACACCTGGATAAGTCTGTTAGTTCTGCTGTGAAAGAAAGTTGTGGCTTTATTCTTTCAATATCCATTTCATCAAATTCTGAAGCTAAATAAGAAGAGCTCTAGAAACAAAAACAAATATATAATTTACAAGGTAAGTTCATTGCTTAGGACAATTATTCTTAACAATTAAACTTTTATTTCTTATATTTTTCATTTTGTTGGGTAACTGTTACAAATACCAAGATTCCCTATTTTGCCAATTAAATATTTTATAACTAGTTACGATGAGTTGAATGTTATTTTGCAATATAAATACCTCCTGTTTCTCCCCATTCTTAAATGCTTTTCCTTCAGTTTTCTTCTTAGTCTCAGGCATTTTTGACAGTTCTTCCTGTTTTTGTTCATCACATTTATTCACTTTCATCCTAATTAATAACAGAATTATGTAAAGCAGAAATAATGCAATTATTTGAGAGTTGTTAGTGATCTTGCCAATACTCTCACACACACACACACACAATCTCTTAACAACAAAAATTGTACAGTCTAAGGAAATTGTCAATATGATAACGACTACTACTGCTACCACCACTGACTACTACCACCACCACCACCACTACTGCTGCTGCTGCTACCACCACTGACTACTACTGCTGCTACCGTTAGCGTCACTAACGACTACTACTGCCACTACTGCCACCAGCTAACCCTTCTATCTTCCATGATTCTGCTACTTCATTCTGCCACCATCACTTCATAAAACCTGCTCTAGTTTCTCGATCAGTAACCTCCATGTGAGGAAGTCCAATGAACACTTTTAGTCCTAGACTTAACGGATTCTTCAGAAGCATTAAACACTGTTAACTACTCCCTCCTAGTTAAAATACTCCCCTTTCTTTGTCGCTGTGGCAAAACAGTCTCGCTGGCGTTTCTCTGTCCCTCCTCTGCCAAGCCATCCAAACAGCTTCTCAAGATTTAGCTCCCGGCGCTCTCCTCACCTCCCGCTCCACCCTCCCCCTACGCAGTTCCATGCACTGGTGCAGCTTCAGTTACTGTTACTCTGCCACAGAATTCCACGTTTTTCTTTCTAGCACAAACCATACATCCAGCTGCCCTTTCATTCCTTTTTTAGGGATATCTCAAAGGCTTATCAATTTCAGTATACCCAAAACAAAACACAGGAAGAAAAGACAATCTGACCTTCGTGTCTAGGTCCCAGGTCTTCCTGTTGTAAGTACTGTCTTTCCCGTAGGCCTGGCTACAAGCTTATTCAGTTACGTACACAAGGTGAAGGCTTGTGGTGAGGTCACAAGTAACAAACTTAGCCAGGAAATGCAGTTCCCAGGAGCATCTTCCAACATCTTTTCTAGTTGATCAGAATGATACTTAGCTCAAGCTAAATACCCCATTTTAGGGTAGTAGGGGCTAGCTAGTCCTGCTGGGGCCAACTGGGGGGTTTGGGTTGGAAGTCTGTGGAAGCAATGTGGAGAGGCCGCCCAAGCCGAAGTTCACTGGGAAAGTTGAATGTTAAAGATCAAAAAGAACAAATGCAGAGCCTCCGGTGGGACTGGAGTTTAGAACTGAGAATAAGGCTAGGTGGCAGGCAATATTGGTCCAGAGCCAGTTCTGAACAAGCTTATGGCACCTGCGGCTCTGCTTTTCTGAAAGAGGGTTCATAATGCCTGGGTATATTAGCCTGGTGTAAAAGATTAGGGCCAAGTCAGCAAGTTTACATGAATTCAGAAATCTAAGATAAACAAAATTCCATGCTGCGTTAGGTTTAGAAACTGTCAGAAGCACTCCTGTTAAAAACCACTGCAGCAGGAAAAAAAATCAGCAAAGCTAAATATCTTTCTTAATTGCTTGAAATTATACTAATGTTTCATAGTTTTGCGAAACAAAAGACCCAGGACAATGGGTTGTGGGAGGGAACCAGTTATTCCACAGCTTAAAACAAAAATAGTTTAAGTGATAAACAAATCAAGTTTTAAATTTGTAACTATTTCCTCTGTAGACATGTTTTTATGACTTATATGTTCCACCTAGAAGTATGATTGCTGGGTCTATGTTTAACTTTATAAGAAAGTGCAAAACCATTTCTGAAGTGGCTGTACCATTCTGCATTCCTACCAGCCATCAATGAGAATCCCTGCCTATCAGCATCCTTGCCAGCATTTGACTTTTTCCTTTCTTCTCTTTTTGTTTTGGATTTTTGCCATTCTAAAAGGGGTGTACCGTATCCCACTGTGGTTTTAATTTACATTTATCTGTTGACATAATGTTGAGCATCATTTCATATGTTCATTTGCCATCCATACACCTTCTTTAATGAACTTTCTGTTCAAATTTTTGTCCATGTTAAAATTGAGTTGTCTTATTAACTTGTAAGTACTGTTTATATTATATTCAAGATGCAAGTCCTTTGTTGACTACATCAAATAGTTGTCTAACTTCTGGGTTTTTTCCCAGTTACTGTGAATTCCTAATTATTCGTGGGCAGCTCCTGAGGAGACCTACAAGAACAATAGAGCAGCCACTCACCTCTGAAACTGTAACTTTATTAGGGTACTTGTAAACCCTTGCCGTTGTCGAAGGGATTTTATCTGTTTCCAAGTCCGTAATATACTGTGTAGAAGGGAGAAGTCCTTTTTTCTTTCTAAATCATAGAGCTGTTTTGTATTACTACAATAACAATGGTAGATCAAAAATATGTTAGTGGCTTAGACTGTAAGCCATTAATAATGGCCTAGAAGAATGTATTGCACTTACTCTTCTGGATCCCCCACCTTCTGCTTTTTTTTTTTTTTTTTCATTTTACTCACATTTTGATATAGAGAGTGAAATTCCTTTTAGAGAGTCATGCCTCTTTTACTTAAAGATTTTTCACATTTTAGCTCTGCTAAAATCCATGTATTTCCAGATTTTCTGGACATTCTGTAGTGTATTTATTACACTTTTTCCAGATTAACAAATAGAACCATTGCTTCAAGTTTTGAGATACTTTGCGTGATGGGGTAGGGAGCAGATTATTTGGATACTGAAATAATATACTGTTTAAAGATGCTTATTCTGGCTTCTTCACTTTGCAAACACATATAGTATGGCAAATTACAATGATTTTCTTTTTTTTCCCCCTTTGTCTTTCAGCATTTCTGTCTTTTCTTTTTTTAATTGAAGTTTAGTCAGTTACAATGTGTCGATTTCTAGTCAAGCATAATGTCCCACTCATGCATATATATATATATACACATTATATATATACACATTTTATATATATATATACACACATTCATTTTCATATTCTTTTTCATTAAAGGTTATTACAAGATATTGAATAGAGTTCCCTGTGCTATACAGAAGAAATTTGTTTTTTAATCTGTTTTTATTTATAGTGGTTATCATTTGCAAATCTCGAACTCCCAAACTTATCCCTTCCCAGCCCCAACTGATTTTCTAACGTTAAATCATCCTTGCATTCCTGGAATAAGCCTAGCTTTTACATTATTTGATAAAATTCTGTTCAGCGTATTTGTATCTATTTCACGAATGAAATTAGGCTGCAAAAATTTCTGTATTGTTGTTAGGATTTAATTTCAAAGATAAAATAACCTCATAAACTAAGTTGAGAATGTGGTCTTTTTCTACTCTTTGGGAGTTTTTGAAAAATAGAAGTTATCTTTAAATCAAAGGTTCTCAAGCTTTATTGTGCATTAGAATCACCTGAGGGCTTGTTAAACACAGATTGCCAGGCCCCACCCCCAGAATTTCTGATTCAGGAGGTCTGTGGTAGACCTGACAATTCACATATCTAACAGGTTTCCAGGTGAAGTTGAAGCTGCCCTCTGGGGACCACACTTTCAGAATCACCACTTTAAATATTCTATAGAATTCTAGTTTTGTCATCTGAGCCTGGAGTTTTCTTTGCCAAAAGGTTTCAAATTACTCATTTGATTTCTTTAACAATTATTGAATTATATATTTTTTTTTCCCTTCTTCTTCCTTATCTTGGATATATTCTAGTTAGTTGCATTTTTGTAGATATTTGTCCTTTTCATGTAAATGTTTATATTCTTTAACATAAAGGTGTTTAAAGTATACAGCATCGGTAGTAACGTCCCCCTTTTTTTTCCTTGATACTGTATATTGTGTATTTGTGCTGTTTCTTTTTTCATCAGCCTTGCTCAAGTTTATCAATTTTTATCAAATTTTTGGATTTGTTGATTCTATCCTAGGTTTCTTACTAACTTCTGTTCTTTTTATTTCATTTCTTCTATCCTTTTCCCTAACTTCTTAAGAATGCTTAGCTCATGCATTCCCCCCTTCTTTTTCTCTATGTAATTAAATAAAATTTCCTCTGAGAATTATTTTAGCTCTGACAAATTTTGATACATATTAATTTTTTATCAGTAAATTCAAAATATTTTCCAATTACCAATATGATGTCTTCTCTGACAGATTGTTGAGACATGTATTTCTTAATTTCCAAACATATGGAGATTTTCTAGCAACCTTTTTTGTATTTTTGTGTTGGGTTTCTGCACTGAATGATTTAAATCCTTTGAATATATTGAGACTTTGAGATTTACTGAGATAACATAAGGTCAACTTCTGTAAATGTTCCGTATGTTCTTGAAGAGAGTGGTATTTTGCAGTTGTTGGGTGCAATATTCTGCAAATATACCTATTAGTCAAGTTTATTAATCATGTTCATATCTTCTATATTCTGAGTTTTTTTGTTGTTTTTAGTTTCATTAATTACTAGAAGTGTGTTAAAACTGCCCCACACATTTGTGAATTTGCTATTTCTCCTTGTATTTGTCAAATTTTTCTTTATATATTTTGAAGCCATATTATTGTATGCTATATGTATATTATGTGTATGTACACACATGTGAATTAAATCATATATTCTCATGTGGTTTATTATCTCTAGTAAAGCTTTTTGCCTTAAAGATCTATTTTACCTTATATTATCATACTATGCCAGCTTTCTTTTGTTAGTGTTTGTATGGCATATTATTTCTCTTATTTTTATTCTCTTTCTATATCCTTATGTGCTAATAAATAACATATAAATAACATAATCAGATTTTTAAAAAATTATTTTAATCCAGTCTATCAATCTAGGTAAAAATGGATCACTTAACCCATTTAGATATATTTAGGTTTAATTCTACCATTTTCTTTTAAACTTTCTACTTGTCTCATCTGTTTCTATATTCCTTTTTCTCTATTTTTTTAACCTTCTTTGATTGCTTGAGTATTTTTCATTATCCCATTTTCCTCTTCCATTGATTTGAAAGCTGTATCTTTTCATCCTCTTCCTTTAGAGATTGTAAGTTAGAATCTAAGTCCTTGATTTATCAAAGTCTAATGTTAAGCTTTACCTTTACTCTCCTCTTGGTCAGTGCAAGTATTTTTAATCACACTTACCCTTCTCCATTGTTTACTCCATTCTAGAAGTTTTATATTTCAACTCTCTCTGTGTTTTTATATCCCATAAAACATCACTACATCATTACATGATTGTTTGTTGAGACCTACGTATCTACCATATTCTTTGTTTCTCAATCTGTCCTTCCTTATTCTGTGGTCATTATGGCCAATGACTGTTCTTTGCTTTAAGTTTTAATCTTACAAATAATACTAGTTTATTATTTTGTAAATACTGATTAATTCCATTCTATTCATTCACTCATTCATTCGACTAATATTTATTGAGTGCTCACTATGTGCCAGTACTTGTACAAGGCATATGTCAACTTTCTCAAGTGATATTGTTTGCATTTAACTAGGTTATTCTGGGAAACCAATTATTTAAAACATCTTGCCTCTAGTGGTTAAGAGTCTGTAGAACCACTTCAGGTAAATGGGCAGGGAGTCAGGGAAGTTCTTTAACTATCAAATAATTTCACAGACAGATAGCTGTAATTTCTTTGTACACAGTTTAATTTTCTACCCAATAAGTATCTCCCAGTGAGCTTTCCTGCTTTTGGAGATTCCATGACACATAATCATGTGTTGTCTTGGAATTATTTTTCCAGTTATTTCATTCTTTCCTAGTATCTCATCTTGTCTATTAGCCAATGGTTCCCAACTTGTAGACCACTTTTTAACAAAGGTCCTTACACTTATATGCTCTTTGAGTATGATCTTTAGACTGAATTAATGATAATATATCTTGCACATATGTGCGTGTGGACTAATTATCAAATATATACAAACACTTGAGATAAATATAATCCAAGTCAATTGAAAAGTATTAGTAAACCCATAGTAGTTTTTCATCGTTTTTTTAAATAAATAGATATTAAAACTACAACTACTTCCATGTGACACCTCTGTGATACATTTTTACACAAAAATAGGTCTTTACAAAAGGTTGAAATTATTGCTTTAATTACCTGAAGAGTAAAGATTTTGTCATTTTCTTATGTCTTCAATAGCATTGTACAATACTCTGTCTAAAGAAGTTACTTAGTAAATGCTTGATGAATACATGAATGGTATAAAACCTACCTTATCTGCCAATAATAATCCTGTAAAGATTCTGCGGTTAGCTGGCTTCTTTCCAAATTTTCATTTGCTAATTTGGTAGCATCTGTCAGTGCTTTAAGCTACAACAAAGAAAAGAGCCTTTTTGGCACATTTCATCTACTTGTCACCAACACTGCAATTCACCTGTCAGTCTAGGTGTATGCAGCAGAAGCCCAAGTGTATAACTTTTTGTGTATTACAGTCTTATCTTCCAAAATACATTTCATTTAAGCACTTTGGGGCAGAAGTGAAAAGACCCTCAATATTTGTCTAAGAAATGAACATTATACCTTGAAACTTCTCAACAATCAGTTTATCAGTTAATATAAGGAAATGCCAGTCAATCAAAATGACAGCTTGAGCACAGGAATCTACCTTATCTTCTACCTAAAAATCCCATGGTTACAGAAAAGATATCTGTCTATCTGTATCCATATCCACTGCCATCATCACATTCACATCTATATATCTCTCTATGAAAGAATAGGTGCATGCCAACATAGGAAAACAAGAAAAATAAAATCAAGAGAACAAAATTTGCAGAGGAAAGTAAAAAACAGAGAGAAACATCCACAGAGAATATCCACAGAGAAATAAAACCAGAGGAAACTACATCCTAAAACATGTGCAGAAGAAGTCTTTCACAGTTAGGGACAGTTTGTGGGAACTCCAAGACTATGGTCAACTAATACAGACTTCTACTGGAAGATAAAAGAGAAGACCTCAACAAATACAAAGACATGAAATGAGGAAACCCAAATTTTATAAAGATAAAACTTCTTTCAAAATTAATATAATAATATAATGCAATTACAATAAAAGTAACAGGATTTCAAAAAAATTCTTATCTTTTATTGAAGTGTAGCGATTTACAATGTTAGTTTCAGGTGTACAGCAAAGCAATTCAGTTATACATACACATATGTGTATATGTATATACACATATATATGTACATCTATATTCAGATTCGTTTCCATTACAGCTTATTACAAGAAACTGAATATAGTTCCCTATGCTATACAGAAGATCCTTATTGTTTATCTATTCTGTATATAGTAATATCTATCTGTTAATCCCAAACTCCTAATCTATCCCCCCATCTTTCCCTTCTGGTAACCACAGTTTGTTTTCAGTGTCTGAGAGTCTATTTCTAGTTTGTAAATAAAATTTGTATTTTTTTAAGATTTCACATATAAGCAACATCATATGATATTTGTCTTCCTGTGTCTGACTTCACTCAATATGATAATCTCTAGGTCTATCCATGTTGCTGCAAATGGCATTATTTCATTCCTTTTTATGGCTGAGTAATATTCCATTCTATATATATACCACATCTTCTTTATCCATTCATTTGTCAACAGACATTGAGGTTGTTTCCATGTCTTCTATTGTAAATAGTCCTGCTGTGAACATGAGTCTTTTCAAATTATGGTTTTCTCTGGATATATGCCCAAGAGTGGGATTGCTGGATCATATGGTAAGTCTATTTTTAGTTTTTTGAGGAATCTCCATGCTGTCCTCCATAATGGCTATCCCAATTCACATTCCCACCAACAATGTAGGGGGGGTTCCTTTCTTTTCCCACACTCTCTCCAGCATTTATTATTTGTAGACTTTTTAATGATAGCCATTCTGACTGGTGTGAGGTGATACTTTATTGTAGTTTTAATTTGCATTTCTCTAATAATTATCGACATTGAGCATCTTTTCATGTGCCTTTTGGTCATATGAATGTCTTCTTTGGAGAAATGTCTGTTTAGGTTTTTGCCCAATTTTTGATTGAGTTGCTTGTTTTTCTGATATTAAGCTGTATATATTGTTTGTATATTTTGGAAATTAGTTCCTTGTCAGTTGCATCATTTGCAAATATTTTCTTCTATTTTGTAGATTGTTTTTTCATTTTTGTTTATGGTTTCCTTAGCTGTGCAAAAGCTTTTAACTTTAATTAGGTCTCATTTGTTCATCTTTGTTTTTACTTCCATTATTCTAGGAGCTGGTTTGAAAAAAAATATTGCTGTGATTTATGTCAAGGAGTGTTCTGTCTATATTTTCCTCTAGGAGTTTTATAGTATCCAGTCTTACATTTAGGTCTTTAATCCATTTTGAGTTTATTTTTGTATACAGTGTTAGAGAATGTTCTAATTTCATTCTTTTATATGTAGCTATCCAGTTTTCCTAGTACCACTTACAGAAGAGACTGTCTTTTCTTCGTTGTATATTCTTGCCTCCTTTGTCATAGATTAATTGACCATAAGTGTGTTATTTCTGAACTTTCTATCCGGTAAAAGGATTTTTAAAATGGAAGTTGACAAGCTAATTCTGAGGTTCAAAAGGAAGATAAAATCTTTAAGAATATGCAAAAATATTCTAGGAAAAAACAATAAGGAGATATTTGTCTTTCCACATCGTAATTTAATAATTAAATAGAGTAATTTAAACAGGGCAGGACTAGACCAATATGGCAGTAGAATAAATAATTAGTCCTTAAACAAATCTACGTAAATATGTGAAGCCTATTTAGGATAAAGGCAGAATTTTAAATCAGTATGAAAATTATGTTTTTTGGAATATAGGCTCACCTTTTAGGGGAAAGAAATTGATTTGGAGCCTGACCTCACAAGACATAGATATAAACTCTAGACAGAATTAAAGGCTAGAAATCATACACATATGTACACACAGATAATATATCATATATATATACTATTAGCAGAATATATAGAAAGATATCTTTATAATTTTGGCCTACCAGATACTATTGGTTGCCCTTGAATGATCATTTTTCTTGGTTGGTAGGACCTCAATTTTGTTCAATTGCTCAGTCTTCTTCCATGTATTTCAGAAGTAAACACTGATTAGTCTAGCCATTTGTAGCAAACTCGTTTTTCTTGCTAGTGACTAATTTAGGTATGATCATATGATGTAACTCTAGCCAATGAGACATGAGAGGCTATCTGCTGAGGTGTGGGAGAAAGGTTGGAAAGGACTCTTAAGGTGAGACTCTAGGCTGCACATTGTGTGTCTGGCCAGCATGCCTCCAGCTGGAGCAGCCAGCCACTCTGTTAGTTCCCATGAGAAGAGCTAACCAAGTCAACTTGTTGAAGATGAAGATTAAAGAGGGAAAAAAGCCAGGGTTGTTGATGATATTGTTGAGCCACCAAATTAACCAACTCTAGAGCTGCCCTAACTTGGGACTTTTGATATCAGAGGTAATACCTTTTCCTTATTGTTTAAAGCAACTGAGAGAGTTCTCTGTGAATTGTAACCAAAGGTATGCTGACTGACACAAGTCTCAGGAAGCTTAGCAAGTGAACAACAAAACCTAATTCCCAAGAGAAAGGATTAACAAAATTTGACCTCATAAAATTTTAAATATTTCCAAGAGATAGGAAAAATGAAGTTGAAAAGCAAGTAAAATGGGGCAAGAACATATAAAACCTATTCAAAAGACATATGTCTCTCATGGACTTATATCCAGTGCATGTGTATGTGTGTGTGTGTGTGTGTATAATATATATAATATATACATATTAAAACTCTTACAGAGTACTTAAAGATAAACAAAGCTACAGAAAAATGGGCAAATAATATCAACAATTGGTAAGTACTCTGGGAAGTGCATTCTGTCCTGTACTGCCAGTGGAAATTCAAACTGAAAACCTTTTTTGGAAAGGCAATTCATTACTCTGAAATAAAATTTAAACTTTATGCAGTCTTACTCTTAACCAAGAAATTTCACTTCTAGGAATCTAGCCTACAGAAGTTTTCACATATGTGCTCAGATATATAGGTTTAAGGATGTTCATTGCCTCACTATTTGTAATCATAAAAAATGGAAATGACCTAAGTGTCATGAATGGGGAATGATTAAACATATTAAAATATAATTAATTAAAATACAGGTATATTATGGGTCTATATATAGTGAAATGGAAAAAGCTCTGAGATACAGAATTAATTTTTAAGAACCAAGTTGCCAAATAATACATATGGGAAGATCTAATTTATTTTAAAAACCATTGTGGCATACATATACAGGATACATGGAAAAGAGAACTTGAAAGTTATAGTCCAAACCATGAGGTAAAAATTAAAAGTAGGGCTCAAAAAGACACCTGCACCCCAATGTTCATAGCAGCACTACTTACAATAGCCAAGACATGGAAAATAGCCTAAATGTCCATCAACAGATGACTGGATAAAGAAGATGTGGTTTATTTATACAATGGAATACTATTCAAGCATAAAACGACAACATAATGCCATTTGCAGCAACATGGATGTTCCTGGAGAATGTCATTCTAAATGAAGCCAGAAAGAGAAAGAAAAATACCATATGAGATCGCTCATATGTGGAATCGAAAAAAAAAAAAGAACATAAATACAAACAGACTCATAACCATAGAATACAAACTTGTGGTTGCCAAGGGGGCGGGGGGTGGGAAGGGACAGACTGGGAGTTCAAAATTTGTAGATACTGACAGGCATATGTAGAAAAGATAAACAAGATTATACTGTATAGCACAGGGAAATATATATAAGATCTTGTGGTAGCTCACAGAGAAAAAAATGTGACAATGAATATATGTATGTTCATGTATAACTGAAAAATTGTGCTCTACACTGGAATTTGACACAACATTGTAAAATGACTATAACTCAATAAAAAAAAAAGTTAAAAAAAAATTGAAGTAGTGCTTTCACCCTTTTAAACTTCTATACTGAATCTTTTCCAATGATAATGTATTCCTGTATTACTTGAGTAATTAAAAAAAAAAACTAGAGGCAAAAACAGTAGAATTCTTCATATCTGGGAATCCTTCCTACTCTGTCATACAGAGTAAAATACTGTTTACAACATTTCTCCTGGTTCCTTACGTGGGATTCACAGTCATGTAAAGAAACATATTCCAGTTTAAGAATTCCTTGGATGTCAGTGAGTCTTCTACTACTTTGAACTTGGTTTGAACAAGCAGAGCCACACATCTCACACCAAGGAACTAAAAGGATACATAAATTATAAATCAGTATTTTGGCAGGAGACCAATGATACACGCTGCAACACTTGGCCTTTTCTCCTATTTCCTACTGCTCTTCTCCTCTTTCATTTTAGAAGGGCATGCACATGACCTACCAAATTTCTCTTTTTACAACCTACCAGGAGATTGGAAAAATGCCCAAAAGAGAAGAAATTGAAGAAAAGTAAAAATCAACTAAGAAATTACTTTTAGATCCTAATAATAATAATGATGATGATAATAATAATAATAATAATAATAATAATAATAATAATAATAATAATAAAACATATTACAAATAATGATCCAAAATGTTATTTTATACAGAGAGCCATGCTACATGAAAAACAAACATAGTTGTAATATATAGTAATAGATAGCACTCTAGTGAAACAAAATTGATATTGCTAGATCAGAATTTAAAGACTATACATTATTGTTGGAGAACTGTTTATAAAGTAGAAATCTATAAATCAAATTACTTTTTCAATGACCTACAACTTAATTTCAGAGTTGGTTCCTCCATTCATAAAAATAACGGTCATACTAAAAGTTAGAATACTCAATATTTGGTTTAGGAAATAGTTTGACATTACTAATGCATGGTCTTCATCTATTACATTCTCCCACACAACTGCTACATGAAAATTCAATCAAATGGGTTAAGTCCCGTGGTTTTTGCAAAAAGCAGCTATATTAAGATACAATTCATTTCCAGCTCATTGGAATGTCTTGGTGATTCCATTAAGCTTGAATATTTAACTAAATACTTTGCTAAGTATTTATTTTTTAAATGTATTCATTAGCCAAATGAGAGCTACAAAATATCTTTTCAGAGAGAACACTTGTTAACAAAACTCTCATGTATCAGTAACTCAGCACAGAGTTTAGATGAGAAGTACAAATTCATAAAAATAATGAGCGGGTACTCCTTTATCTTTAATTAAGCTTTATATACCCTTTGTGATGTCATTATATGACTATCTGGATTAATCATTCTCAGACTAGGACTCTTCATATTTGATAGTAGATTCAAAATCACTAATATTTTTATCAAAAACACTTTATTACAAGATTTAAAACAGCCAGTTGGCTCTCTTAAATATTTCAAATACTCTTCCTGAGTCATAGGACCAAGAATACCATGATTAGCAAAGCATCTGTAAGTGCTAAATATCCTGCAGGATATGTTTAAGGCTGCCTCCCTGGCCAGTCAATTCCACAATTTCTTTTCAGTAAAACTGAAATCAACTATTAGTTTATTTGGTTAAATATTTAAAGTGCTAAGGGAAAATGTTCCATTGATAGCTTACTCGGTACTAAGTTTGTTTTCTGTTCTAATATTAACGGTTCAGCTCTGTAAATATAACAAAAGCCATTCTCACCTTCTCATAAAGCAGCTGAGGTAAATTCTGTTGCTGCCTGTCCTGAAAACACTCATAAAGTTGGAGAAGCCTAGCACATAATACGTGTTCTTGATTGAAGAGAGGATGATGACTGAATTGCAAACCCACAATGTTGAGATCTAATTGATACATTTCCCTTTGACCTTCCATTTTGTTCCTAATAGAGCTTTCCAGATCAGATTTCACTGCCTTTTAAAGAAAAATATTTACACAATATTAATTTGATTCTATTCCTCTTGAAATTAAGTAACTCCTTATAAAAATAAAACATTAATTGTAAGAAAATTAAGAGATTCAGAAAAGCAAAAAACAGTAATTTGATCCTTCTTCCTTGAAATTGATTATGGCCCTTGAGTTTATAAAATACATTTATGTTGCACCATTTTAATCATCTTGCTTTAAATTACGGTCATCTACTTTACTACTGTGTGCTGGTAGAAGTTGACTTTTAAGTTATAAGCCCCCAAATAATTTCCTATAGGAATGCTATGACAAATGGTGTTTAGAACTGGTGGGTCAATAGTTCACTATGTGATGATCTAATAGTCATCTGTGGGCCAGAACTGAGAAATGGCAAACCCTTATTACAACATTGTTCTTAAGTGAATATATGTTAGCAATCCCCTGGAAAATTCCCTGGAGGAGCCTGGAACTTCTAAGCAAATGCTACCTTATAAGAAGACCATCTTTATATATGACAAAGTCTCCATTTGGATACTAGTTTGTGCCTAAATTAGTTGAAGTCTGGAGGCCTTATATTCAAAATGATTCAGCTATGTTTTAGTACACTACTTTGAATTTTAGCACATACGTCTAAATATGCATGTGATTCGTTTTTTGTGATGCAATTTGAGATGCAATTTTGTGATGCAATTATAGTGGGTTACTCAGTATGTACAGCCTAATTCATGAATGGCTAGCCACTCTCAATATGAGCCAAGATTGCATTCACAAAAAAAAAAGAGAGAGAGAGAGAGAGAGCATGAGCCCTTTCCCTGGATCAGTCTGAAGTAGCAGAACGTGCCCTCCATCCTACACCATTGCTTACACTTGCTGATATACTGAAAAAACTTCTGTCCCACCCCTAACCTGGTGTGACATATCCGGTGCTTCTCAAGGACTGCAGGTTACCAGTATGATGCCTACATCTCTCCCTCCCTCCTCTCTCCTGAGCAAGATAACAGTCGTAAAGTTTGTTTTTGTTTTATCCTTATCTTGTAAGTCTCTATTCTCAATGTAAGGACCAACTTAGAAGGGAAAACTTGCACTTAATTCCACCTATAAAATTCAGTAATTGGTAGTAAACTTGTTGTTAATCAGGCAAAACCACCAAGGAAATAAACTGTTTCAGTTTTAAATAACCAAATTATAAATGAATAATTGGAAATTAAAGTTGCAATAGAAACTAATGAGATTCAGAAGTAAGTGGAAAGTCATCTTCAGAGTGCTAAAAGCAAAATAACTGCCAACCTAGAATTTTAGACCTAGCAAAAAATATCCAGTATTACTTTTTTTTTTTTTTTAACTTTAATGTTGTGGTGGAACTTCTCCATTGGACTCTCAGACCTCCATAATGGCACTCTTGTCCATGGGCGACTGTCAAAATCAGTGTTCTTTGGAGAGAAAGACAGTAGAAAACTTGATTTGCTGTGATGATGATGTCATTCTTCCAGTTTTGCTCTTTTTATCAAGATTGTTTTGATTATTCAGGGTCCTTGGTACTTCTATATGAATTTGAGGATTGTTTTCTATTTCTGTGAAAAACATCATTGGAATTTTGATAGGGATTGCACTGAATATGTAGACTGCTTTGGGTAGTATAGATAGTTTAATAATATTAAGTCTTACAATCCATAAACACAGGATGTCTCTCCACTGGACAGTTTTTTATTTTTAAAGAAATTATGTCTTTAATAAAAAACATTCCCACCAATAAATTTCTAGGTCAAGATGGATTCATCAGTGAATTCTTCCAAATATTTAAGGAAGAAAAAACAAAAATCTTACACAATTCTCCCAGAGAAGAGAAAAGAGTGAACATTACCAAAATTGTGTTGAAGTCAGTGTAACCTTGATGAAAATCTGACAAGAATATTGCGAGGAAAAAAAAAATAAAGACAAATTTATGTCAGGAACACATACGCAAAAATCCTAAGCAAAATATTAGCAAATGGAATCCAGTAATATATAAAAAGAAAATGCATCACAAATGGGGTATATTTCAGAAATATTTGAAAATCGGTGTAATTCATCACATTAAAAGTAAAGAAGAAAATACTATTATAATACTTAATAGGCTTAGAAAAAGCATTTGATAAACATCAACAAACATTCATGATCAAAATCTTCATGTTCTAAATTTTAAAAGTGAGACAATTAATTAAAGCTTAAATGCCTTTGTACGGTAAAATGATAAAAGATTTTCTTAACAGCAAAAACATTTACTATATTTTTAGAAGATCCTGAAAGAAATGTATAAGAAGTATACAGATAAAAAATACTACAACATAGGAAAGATTTTTTTTTTAATTTTTTAGATTCTCTGGGGAAAAAAATCAGAAGTTGTGAAGAAGGAAAGACAGCACGTATCATATAGAATGAAGATCCTCATGTGATACATAAAGACAAGGAGACCTCCAAAATATATATATCTCTTTAGTTTAGGGAGAAGCCTCATTTCCTCTGTAGGCTGAGATGTATCAGCCTCATGAGGAACAAAGTGCCCTTGCTGTTAAAATGTTGCAGCTACTAGAATATGCAAGGAATACAGAAAGCAGTTGTGAAGAAAAAGCATTAACTACAGAAAGCATGTACTTTCTAGAAGAGCAGAAGTAACTTACAGGTTTAAAGCAACAGAGGGAATAAAGAACATAAATACAGCTATAAATACAGTTGACCTTTGAACAACATGAGTTTGAACGGTGCTTGTCCACTTACATGTGGATTTTTTTCAATAAATATAGTATCTATATTTTCATTTTACAGATCTTTAAATCAAGTGTGGGGAAAAGTTGGTTTTCAATTAGAGATCACAATGTATGAATCAAAAGAACTAGGGTTTGAGCCCTGATTCTATCCAACCAGTTTCAGCTTCCTGCCCTTGGGTGAATCATTTATCAATGTCTTTATTTCTGAGGCAGAGAGAACAGTATGCACGTTTTTGACTTCATGGAGGTTGGTGCCCCAAATGCCAGGTTGTTCAAGGGTCTACTGTATTTTGAGCAGGTACTATTTCCACTTTGTATCTATCAACCGCTGTATTTCTTATATATGGAATGGTTAAGGCAAGTGAATGAGCAACTAAGTTTTTGTACGTAATTCTGACTTACAATTTTTTCAAGCCAAATTATTAATATAACTATTTCTGTCTAAATATTTCTTCTTATTAGGTTAATGGACTGTTAATTTTCATAATGTCTTTTGGAATACTTATTAAATTTGTTTCCTTGATTATAATATACACTTACTTTTGAAATTTACAAAATAGAGTATAAAAAGGAAAATAAAAATAATCCTATGTCCTACTATCCAGAGATAATTGTTAACTTTGATACATTTTCTAGTCTTTTTAACTATATACACATATGTATGTACTTACATATTCATTGATAAATTCACTCATTCATTCATTACCTATTTTTATAAAATTAGGATCATACTAAATTTTGTATTCTGCTTTTTGTCACCTTACTATTTTGAGCATTTCCCCATATTATTAAATATTCCTTGAAAAAATAAATTTAATGGCTATTTAACATTTCATCATAGTTTTTGCCTTTACTAGACTTACTAACATCTTTAAAAGGTGAATTAGCACACAGAAAATAAGTACATAAGTTATAATTGATACTATAAGAATTTTGACCATAATCACAAACTGCTGTTGGTTACCTTCCTGTATATGGTTTTCAGTGCTGGATTTAAAGGTTCCTTTCTTATGTTTAGTCTGAAATTCCATGACCGTCTAATAGGTGAAGGTAATGACATTATTTCTCCACTTTCTTCAAACCAACACTTTCCCTATCAAAATATTTAAGAATATAGTTATTAAATATTTCACTAAAAACAAACGTCACACACTATCAGTGAGTGGTTTAGCTTGTTAGCTAGTGCACTTGCCTCTTCTAGTTTAAGCAGGCGACTTTCCATTTTGTTGCAGGTCTTTTTATATATTTCTGGTTTTTTCTGAATATAGAATCCTTCTTCTTCTAAAATGCGTGGCATCATATCTTCTGGCAGCTTAAGCTGGTTGATCACTTAATAACAAAACCTATATATTACTTTAAAGTCCAAAATATTAAACTGATATTGACCAAATGAGAAGCAAGAGGGAACTATCATATTCCCTACTACCAAAGTCTAGCAGAAAGTCTAAAGACACACACACACACAATAAATGAACTCTTTTAACCAATTCCCTCAAACTCAGAGAAAGTATGAAGAATATAGAAAACTTTATATAATTTTAGATCAGTACTTTTTATCTATCCAGAATACAAAGAAGTTATTATCCTATAATATTATTCATTAATGACTTGAATATTTTATTGTAAAAGAACTTTACCTGGAGAACTACTTGGAACAAAAATATTTGCCTGTAGTTTTTTCATTTGTTCTTGATCGTCTTCATAATCAGCAGCCTTTACTTCAAGTAAATCTGGGAAAATAATTTCTTCCATAAAATCTTCATCTTGGCTCTCAACAAAGCTTTGTAAATTATCACCAAGTGAAAAGTGTTTGTGGTAACTGTCATTTACTGATCTCTGTTGAATACCAAAAAGAAAAATAAGTACCTAAGCTTGACCCTATGATTAACATGCAGATAAATGAAATGTACTGGAACCTTGTTATAAAGTCTTTCTGATCTATGCTACCCAGCTCAAGTTCAAGCTCAAACTGTGTTATAATGAAATTTCATTGAACATAGAGGAACTAATTTAAGGTTTATTATTATAAAATATGATTTTTCTATAGCCCTTCTTTGCAATTCTCAATGAAAGACTATTGAAAAAGAACTATAATTTAAGCCCCTCCTCTCTTATGGAAAATGTTCTGAGATACTGGACTATGATATTTTAACTATGGAGAATTCACAGCGAAGTGCAAAGTCCAGAGATGTCAAGCCATGTGGTCTTCAGCCCCATTTTTCTCACCATTCAGAAAGCAGTACTTCCTAAAGTTATGTGGAGCAGTCATGCTGTTTTCTGGATGGTATTTAAGAAAGAAAAGTAAAGACACAACATAGAAGTCTGTGGCAGAGTGACTGATTATAGTAAATTTCCAAAATATGATATATAAAGTTACAAACAATCTGAATATAGGTATTGAAGTAGGTATACTACTAAATATAAAAATGCACACTCTTACAGCATATCAGAAATTTTATATGAGTTTCTTCACAAAAAAATCACCAATTTATTTTGGATGACTTTACTTGTCTAATTTAAAATCCACATATATTGAAAGAAAGAAGGAGACAGAGTATGTGAATCATGCAAATAAAAATCCCTCAGTTCTCAAAAATTTACATTTAGGGGTAAGTAATAAAAAGAATTAATCATAGAATTCCTTTGAATAGAGAACCTTATGTGGCCTTGATCCACTGTGACAAGATTATGTAAGTAATACGGTTAAACATCACCTAGGTTCACATCAAGTCATCCCCTATCATCATACCCTCCCTACATCCCTGTCATGATATCAAGAAAATATTTTACATCCAGAAACTTTGGTTATCTTTTTCAGAATTCAAACAAGGTGTAACAGTGACACCCAGGAGCAACACTGGGGGATCTTCAGATAGGGGATCTCTTGAAGATTCCAATCACAGACAAAAAAAATGGTAAGAGTGGTTTATCTCAGAGTAGTAGGATTTCACATGACTTTAATTTTCTTCTTCATGGTTTTCTGCATTAAGTTTTTATAATGTATACATTTCATTTGCTAGACTTTTATTCATGTTTTTAATTTGGGGGGGTAATTAGGTTTATTTATTTATTTTAATGGAGGTACTAGGGATTGAACCCAGGACCTGGTACATGCTAGGCATATGCTCTATCACTGAGTTATACCCTCCCTCATCCTAGATATTTAAAAGATAAAGCTCTTTTCCTGTAAAACAAGCAACTATAACAAAAAAGGAATGAAAAACTCGACCAGGATACAAAGAAAGGGGAATGGAAGAAATTGAGAAGTAAGTAGAAAGGCAAATGGAGTCAAGAGGGACTCAAAAGGAGGACCTGAAGGATTTGGAAATGACTGAGAGGTGTCAGAAGATATTATGTAGAAATCTTGAAACAGGAGGTAGTGTGGGACAGGGCTCAAGGAAACTGCAGAGGGATCTGAAGGTAGAGAGGAAATGGAGAAAGTGTAGAAGACAGGAGCAAACGGGGAGACCAATGAGACTGACAGATCAGTGGATGGGGAAAAACCAGTGACTGATTAGCTCTGGAGGAAAGGAAAATCAGAGAACAACAGGGGACTGAGGAGTTTGCGAGGAATTGGGAAGAACTGGGAAGAACTGATAGAAATTAGAAGGGGCTGGCATTGGACTGGGAGGGATGAAGAATGGGAAATCAGTGAAGAGTAACAGACACTATGGAGAACAATGTGGGGCACTTGGAGAGAAGACCAGGAAGGCACTGGAGTTGACAGCCTGTACCTCCCAGCTCCATCACTACTGAACCCTGTGTGCCTGCTTCCTCACCTGTAAAACAGAGATGATGCCTGCCTCCCAGGGTTTTTATAAGGGCTGAATGATACAATCCACATTAAGAATTCAGCATATCACTGAGCATCCAGTAAGTACTCAGTAAATGTTAGGAATTATTATTACAAACAGCTTCTCAATTCAAAGAGAAGAAGGCAGCTCAGTAAAAAAAAAATTTCATCTTCCACCAAGCATTTCATTCTATGCCTTTATAAAGAGTTATTTTTTCTGAGAATGAGGATGTGGGAGAAGGGGAACAAATCCAACCTGCTCCGAAGACTGGCCTAACGCTGAGTCTTCTTCACCACTCAGAATGAAAAACGAAAGACCTTCATCCAGTGAGACTTCAGTCTGTGGGTTAAACAATGGTAAACCAGTATTGGGTGTTGAAATGAATACTTTTTCTGCTTATAAGGGAAAGAAATACTTTTCTGAAATATAGTAGTAGTAACTGTTATTCAAGAACAAGGGATAACAGGAGAGACAATATCAAGTTATAGTCAACCTTGAGTCTGGTTCATAAACTATTTTTGTGATTTGTTTTGTTTTTAAGGTTCTGGTAACTGCAAAAAATAAAAAATTAAATGGAAGCATTATTTTCAACAGCCAAGATATGGAAACAACCTAAGTATCCATCAACAGAAAAATGAATAAAGAAGATACACATACACAAAGGAGCACTATTCAGCCTTAAAAAGAATGAAATATTGAAATCTGTGACAAAATTGATAGCCCTTGGGGCCATTATGCTAAGTGAAATCAAGTCAGACAGAGAAAGATAAATCACATATGAGCTCACTTATATGTGAAATTTAAACAAAGCAAAACAAAAAACTAAGTTCATAGATACAGAGAATAGATTGGTGGTTGCCAAAGGCAACAGAGTCGGGGGCAGTGGGCAAAATGGGTGAAGGGGGTCAAAAGGTACAAACTTCCAGTTATAAAATAAAAAGTCATGGGGATATAATGTATAGTATGGAGACTATAGTTAATGCTGATTGCAAATTTGAAAGCTACAGAGAGAGTAAATCTTAAAAGTCCTCATCACAAAAAAAAAGTTTTTTTATAACTATGTATGGTGACAAATGTTAACTAAACTTACTGTGGTGATCATTTCCCAATATATACAGATATTGAATCTTTATGTTGTACACCTGAAATTAATGTTGTATGTCAATTATATCTTAATTTAAATATTTAAAAATTAAAAAGAAAAACAAACAGGGTCCAGATCTTCTCCATCTTTCCAAACTACCTCTTCACTCTAGTCAGAGTAATAAGAGCATTATCTTAACAGTTTGATCAAAGCGTGAACTCAGGGCAAACTCTTTTCTCTCCCTCTGTTTTTGAGTGCTCTCATGTATGTGTGCACTCACATTCAAGTACCAACTCACTCCACTACAAACTTCTGTGAAGTTAGAAGTACTTAAAAGTATTAAAAGTGGCATTTTCTTGGTAATGAACTTGCTTATAAACAGGCTCTCATTTTTCAATATTGCAAAGTCTGAATCTTTAAATATAAATCACCTATCACTTCTTTCTCATACACGCATGTAAATGAACTGTTTTTAAGAGGTTTGGGGAGAGGAATCAATTCTTAAATACGTACATACGTACATAATATACATACATGTATACATAAACCTCTTAGTTCTTGAGAGCCAAAGAATTTTAAAAAAAGGTAAAATACAAAAGCTTATCCTATATCCTGTTTGTATCTACAATTTAATTGTCCCATTAACGTAAAAATTATGCACCGTGCAACAATGCTGATATATAAACTGTTCGTATATACTTTTACTTTCCTCTGTCTCTACTCATCGCAAAACCATTTGCTAGAATCCTCGACTTCCTAAGCAGATATCCCCATCCAGTAGTTGGTATGCAAATTCTTAGAAGCAAATTTCTCTGTCTTTTTACCTCTTTTCTTGACACTCAGTGTACTGATCTTGACAAACTTCCAAGTTTATACTATTCAGAGTTAAATTCAATCTAGACACATTTTTATTTATTTGTTGAATGAACAACATGTACACAAACATCTTTTTTTAAGTCTGCTTTTACTTTTAAATGCAATTAAAATATTTTTACTAAGCACCCAAGAGGGACACTTTAGAGAAGACAAAGATGAGTTTTTCAAAAAAAAAAAAACAAACAAACAATCCTTACTTTTAAAAGATTTGTAGTTAAATATTCTCATTGCTTATGGCAAAAATGACTAGTTGTTCATTGCTGTCTTGTCTCTATAACAGAATCTACTTTTAGCTGGATACCTAGACATTTTCTCCCACATTCTTTCAGAGGAAATAGTGTGTGCAACTTGCAGGTCTTGTCCTGTGAGAGATCAATCTGCAGTCCTCTGGCTCTGTCCTTCTCCCTGCCCTTTGCCCAGGAAATGAAGACACTGGAGCTGTGCCATTAGACTCAGAGGTGGATACCAAGTGTTGAAGATGGCCAAACTCTCCTAGCAGGCTGGAATATTTATCTATTACACTAGAGAGAAATAAAACTTCTATCTTAACTAAGACATTTTAGTTTGAATCTTTTTGTTAAAGGTGCTTAGCTTTTACTGTAAGTAATATAGTTCCCCCCAAATATGAACTGCTTTGTCATTTCAAGTTTCAAATATGTGATAACACATTTTATTTTAGAACAAAATCTGTAAATTAGGGATAGCCTATAATATTTCATCATAATTTTTTAGGATGTAAAATAATGCAGAAATAAGAAGTGACTGAAAATTGACATCTTTTTGAAGTGACAAAAAGGAAACTTGGTTTTATTACATACATTGACTTTACCGTATATTTCCTAATGCCCACTTATATTATCTAGGGAGTTCAGTTTCTGTTTGAACTCATTCCTTAACAAACTGTGTTCCCAGCTGAAACTCTAGAATAGGATTAGTCATTTACATGGTCTAAAATTGGGTTATACTATTGACTGCATAATTCTGTATGTTTACTAAAAATCATTGAATCATACACTTAAAATGGGTAAATTTTTGTTATGTAAAGTATACCTCAACAAAGCTGTTTTAAAAAGTAAAAAAAGTTATTCACCTTAGACAACTGATGTATCTTATTTTCAGTAAGCAGCTGAGTTGAAGATTTTTCACCTTGATTAATCTGAAACACAATGTAAATAAATAGTATGGAAAACTTAATAGTCACAGATATAAAGATAATTGTGCTCATAAGCCTTTTGCCCAAAATGGATAAAAATCAAGACTTCTCAATGTTTTTCTTTTAAAAAGTAAATACATGTTTTCCCCTGAGATGTCATATGTAGCTACCATTACCAAATCACTCAACTTTTCTTGGCTTTAGGTTTGGGAAAAAAAAAAAAAGAACCATAGGAATGAACTTGAAGCTTTTTGGATTTAAGGAGCTATACTAAAATTGAATTTGGCTCTTTTTTGACAAAGAAAAGTTTATCATAATACATGTTGCATTTAAACAGTAAATATGAAAACAGGAAAGAAAAAAGTAAGCATTACCTTGGCATTTTTTAGCTTTTCTCTTACTTTGCCTCTCAGAGTTTCTATAATGTTTCGATTTTCTCCCATGTTTAAATCTATTAAGAAGTGAACATAATATGGAGTTCATGACACTTTCTTACAATTGAACAGCAATAGCATCAGAAGTACTCATTAACTAGCTAAACAGCATGCATTTCTATAGATCATGACAATTATGAAGACTGGGTCATTGCCCCATGAGAGCTTAGAACCCAACAAAAGAGATATACCTTTCCCCTTTTCCGTCTGGAATAAATACTCATGCATGGTCAGGGCTAACTTTGTAGTCGGGCCAAAAAAAAAAAGGCTCAGGTAAGCAAATGTTTATCTTTTTCCTTTTAGGAAAAAAAGCCGTGAGAACAATCATATTCTATGTAAACTTCTCTACAGTCTACAGAATATACAAATATCAAAGCCAGGTTACTTCAACTTGACTAAACTGAAGAGGAAGGAATCTGAAAGAAAGAGAGATTAGTCTCTGGGTACCCATTTCAGCTATTTCTGTCAGTTTTGTCAACTCAGTATAACATCGCCAACCCCTACTTCTGCCAGCTCTTGTTGGGTATAAAGAAGGCCCCAGTGGTAGTGAGCTCTCCAAGCCACATAGTATTTTCAGCTCATCCACCAGATGATCCACCATGTGGACTGAGAAAGACAAGGCTTATGCAGTCCGAGGTACAGCAGAAAACGGAGGACCTATGGGTCGTTTTGCCTTGTATTTTTCTTTTTCTTCTCCCTGCCCTTGAGTACTTAAAGGTTAAACAGAAAATGGTGGAAGTAAAGGGTAAGCATAAAGCTAAATCAGTACAAGTTATGAGAATCTTCGTTCTTAACTGGAGTATTCATTCCTTGGTATAATTTAAAAATGAGTAGTTGGTTTGTTTATACTCTATTCCCAGAATTTAGAATGACAGACGGCACATAGGAGACGCTTCATGAACATCCGATGGACAAATGAACCGGGGCTCAACCATTTTCTGTGTATGTTTCTCCCTGAGATCCAGAGCTTCCTGACGCAGGTTCTGTATCTATGCATCTCTGTGGTCTAACAGTCTCAAGCACTAGTAGATTCTTCATGTTTTCAGAGACAGAGAGAAAACAAAACTTAGTTTTATTACAACATTGCCTTTACCATGTATTTCTTTATGCCCATTTGCATTATCTAGGAAGTTTAGTTTTGGTTTGAACTTACCCCTTAAGAAACTATTCCCCGTTGAAACCCTGGGATAAGATTTACATTTTTTAAAAATAAAATCCAGCAGGATCAGAGCTGTGGTATACTTATTGAGAAACTTTTTGGAGATGCTTGTCTACATTTTCTTATATTGCGATGTTATCTCTTGTTTTATGACATCTGCAAAAAGGGGGAAAGGGTTGGTTTCCTTGCATGCTTTTGTTTTAGCATTGAACATCTTTTCATATGTTCATCAGCCCTTTGAAAGTCATCTTTAAAATGCCAATTCACATCCTCTGCGTGTTTTCTTAAATTTCATCCTTTAATCATTTGCTATGAGCTCTTCATAAATGGTGGGTTTTTAAATTAAGAAATTACTCTCTGTAATATCAAAAAGGATCTTTTTATAATAAAATCTAATAGCCCTTAGTGTTCATATATTGCCTACTTTATATATATTTTAGGAGGGTCAAATGAGAGCAGACTTATGAAAATACTTTGAAACTCAACACTATATCCATGTTAGCTATTACTTGATTACTCTGTAGCATCTGATAACTTTCTAAAAACTTTCTATATCCTTGTCCTCTACCCTTCTACCTCTCTGGCCACTTATTCCTTGTATCCTTCAATGGTCATACTTCTCCTCATAGCTTTAAATATAGAATAGCAAAGGACTCCTTAAATGACAACTGAATATGCTAACTAAACTAATGTGCAGTTGGAGTGGAAAGAGCAAGCAGACACATAACAAGACTTCCAATCACAGTGAAAACATGGATTCACGTCAAAAGCCAAAGCAGGATATTGACATGATCACAATAATCGCCTAGTCTATAGATTTTCTGAAAGAATTTCGAAATCCACCAGTGCTTCCTGTACCACACTTAAGAACCACTGAGTATGGTCAGTATGAACTAAGATGTTCTATTCTTACTAAACCTTCAGTATCCTCTTCAACAAAATTAAAAATACCTAATTTTAATCGTGACCAAGGGACAGCAACCCTTGAAGGTGTGATGGAACATCAACTCCAGCAAGTTATTAATAGAGGTCTCCTTTAGTTCCCAATAATTTCACTCAGCATTCTGGATATACTTTCATAACTTTCCATCCCCACCTAGAAGGCAGGAATAAAATACGAATCTTAACTGGAGTTACTTGAGGTGACATGTAGATATAGATCCTAAAAATGTTTCACTCACTGATTTATTTATTTATTTTTTTTTTAGCAAAGCAGGTAATTGCTGGCTGGCTAAGAGAGCAGATAAATAATTAATATTTAAATAAGGAAATAGATAAATAAGCAGATATATAAATAATTCACCTCTGATGTTCTTTACTACATAATTGACAGACCAAAGAGTATAATTCATCCCTAAACTCCCTTATTATTTTTTCAACATATGAACTCCATGGTTTGTATAAAGAACCAATAATATCACATTTTTCAAGATTATCCAACATTTATAATTGAGCTACTTAGTATAATAAAAATCCTTACAAACTCCACTAATACTTTACTTTTCTAAAAATATCTTATTTTTGAAATCTTTTTCATGATGGTTCTTTCATTTCCAAATAAATAAGAAATATTCTTAAGAATGATATATTATTCAGAGAAAACAGCTGTTTTGCTACTTGATATAGAAGTATGCTATTTAAAATTTTTAATTTAAAAACTAAACAAAGAAATACGCTATCGCCTTTAGTATTTAGCTGCTGATTTCCTTTAGTATTTTCCAGAAATTCTAGTTAATGTAATAAGATATGTAAAAGAGTAAAAGGTATAAATATTGGAAAGGAGAAGACAAATTATCATGGTTTTGAGGGTAGGTTTTATACCCAGAAACCCCAAGACACTCTATCAAAACAAGTTTATACATAATGAAAAAGCTAGTAAGTGGCACAATACAAGAGACTATATGTCAAAGTTAATAGCTTCACTATGTGCTAATGTAACAGAAAAAAAATCACTTTCATAATAGCAATACAAAATTTTTCCAAAATACCTAGGAATAACTTCAATGAAAATATGTGGGAATCCCCTCCTAACTATAAAACTTCACAATGAGAAAAAAAATCTGATTAAACATAGAGATACTCTGTGGAGACAGGAAGGTTGGTTAAGAGGCCATTATAATAGTCCTGATGAGAGATGCTGGAGATCTGAATCAAAAAATGGAAGTAGGAATGAAGGGTGGAGAAAGATTCACTTAAGAGGTAGAATTACAGGATTCAGTGAGCAATCAGATGTGTGGGCAAAGTGAGGGACGAATCAAGGACTCTCAGGCTCTTAGCTTGAGTAACTGAGAGGTAGTATCATTCTGAGTGCTGTCAAAGTAGGAAGATAGTTGGGGAAGAGATTAATGAGTTCTGTTTTTGGAAGTTGCTTATGGATGTTCGTGGTACACTAAAGTGAGAAGTCTAGAAGGTGATTAAAAATACCAAATTGACTTGGAATAGAAGAGGACCAGGTCTAAGTTAGCTAACTCCCCTGTTTAATCAGTAAAAAAGACATTTAAGAGATTGACTCCACGACTCTTTAAAAGACTCAACACCTTTAAGATCCTTCTTACCGACATGCCAAGAATAGCCACAACAGGAATAGGATGCCAGGAAAAGAGAATTTTGAATTTACTTTCTACTCTGCAAGAATTTCTAAAACTAACTTCAAGTCAGTATTTGGCTTACTGATGCCTAGATGTACAAACTGTATCTTCTAAGCTGGGAAAAACATTAGCAGTGGCACATCCTATGGACAGTTAAATTATAATAAACTATTAAATAAAAACATTATTGTAGAAATTATTAATCAGGTTTTTTGCAGGCCTGGAGATGTTTCTAACCTAGTTCATTTATCACTCCATAAATGATACAAAATAAATAAACGATTATAGACAAAGGAGTAGATAAAATTAAAGATCTGGATGAAAACTGCATTTGCTCTAATGAAAATCACATGCAAAAGTAAGGAAAAATTATGTCTCAGACTTCTACCTTCTTAGAGAAATTCAACTTTCTGTGTTAGAAAACTGGCTCCAACAGTTAAACCCAACCTTCTGTTCAAGGATATTGCTTATTTACAATTCTTGCAGTTAAAACTTTCTCTAAAAGATAAAGAAATTGAGGGTTAGCTATTTTTGTATCAGATGACCAGGAGGTCCATAGTCAAAGCCCGAGAAAGTCAAATAATTCATTCAGTCTTTTCTGATCCACAGCAGAGGACAATTCTATATGCATAAATGTTTGCCTCTTGCTTAGCATTTAGAAAATCTCTAGGTTCTGCAAACTTATCCAGCAGCGTCTTTATCACTACGGTGATTCCTGAAATAAAATTTCCTAAAGCCTAGTCTATGTCGTGTGTAAATTTAACATACAATCACCTTGATTACTTTTATCACCTGCCATTTGGTTTCAGGAGTGTTAGCAGAATAAAATTACAGGAAAATTTCTAGTGTATGGAATGGTCACTAAATGTAAATTTTGCTATCTAGTAGTATTTCCTTGGTTAATTATGAATTAACTAGAAATTTACTTTTCCTTTAATCTTCCCCCAGCTCTTGCTGAAAATCATTTCGAATGTATGAATACACTTTTATTCCTTAGCAGAACTGAATTTGGTCCAAAATCCAGTTTTATCTTTACCTCTGTTAATCTATTATCACGTAGTATGATGAATCCTTTTTGAACGCCCTTATAGCAGTGTTTTTCAAAACATGCTCTTCCGAATTTATTTGATTTGAACTGGAATGCTATGCCAAAAAAAATTAAAGTTTCATTCAAAGTTATGATAAAACTAAGCAATGGTAGTATTTTTTCAAAGTAAAAATTTATTAAAAATACGGCACCAGCTACCCTTTACTGGTACCATGAGGTGGAATATGACTAAAAAATTCTTCAATTAGTTAAGTATGACAGAGCATTGTTTCACAGGGTTTCACAAAAAGTATCATGACTTTCCAGTGTTCCGTTTCCTGACAAGTTAACTGTGACCTTGTTTTCTAAAATAAAAAAGTAGAATCAATGGCCTGACAGAGGATTTTCTGACCTGTGAATTTATGTGTTTGAAAGGCATCAAAACTATATCATCCATTTCTCTCAGGACTAAGCTCGAAATCATAACCTACTCCATTAGGTCAAGAAGGATTGAGTTCACGTTCCTTGAGACTTCTGGTATATAAAATTTGAATAAGTGACAAAACATTATAAAAACTA
This sequence comes from Camelus dromedarius, assembly GCF_036321535.1. Taxonomy (NCBI): domain Eukaryota; kingdom Metazoa; phylum Chordata; class Mammalia; order Artiodactyla; family Camelidae; genus Camelus; species Camelus dromedarius. The sequence goes on along the minus strand of NC_087443.1, from coordinate 54,811,227 downwards.
TAGTATGTCTTGAAAGAGTATACCTAACATACACAATGCAATGTAATTTTGCTACCCACAAGGTCCTCACAGGACTGACAAAAATGTATCAATGCATAGAGCAACAAGGGCCATGAAGCCCAGAAACTGGACACAAATAAGTCCTGTGATGCTACCTTTTTTTTTTAAACCTGAAGATATATTATGGTGCCTCTACTTACACAGTCTCCACTGGAGAGAAACTCAAAACGGAGGCCCTTTCTGTGAGGCCAAAAGACGCTGGTGTCCGCATTCCCACCTAAGACCTTCTCACCACTCTCCAAAATAAACATTCTACTATACCCAGAGCAAATTCTTCTTTATACTCCCTGACACCTCCATCCTTTGATTTTTGCAATTTCCCCCCAATCTAGAGCATTCCACATTTCAAAGCCTGATTCAAACCTCACATCTTCCAGGAAGTTCTCCTGACTCTGGTCCTTCTGTGACCTCCACTAGCACTTAGAAATCATAGCTTTTGTTCATTACACTCCAGCTCACTTTCTGTTTACCCTAAGGCGAGGACGAGGGCTGGGGCACGAACTCATCTACCTTCCACCAATCCTAGCAAGGTGTTTAGCACTCCATAAATACAACGGACCCGGATTCAAAATAAACCAAACAGTGCTCTCGAATGCTCTACAGTGAAGCGGTTCTCAACCCTATTAATTCCCAAAGCGGGTAACCAAAGGGTTGGCCACAGGACCTGGGGACTTGCAGTCCAGTGGCCCGTGCCGGCCTGGCCCCGGCTGCCGAGGGTCCCCTGCGGGATTCTTCCACAGAGCAGGGCTCCACCCAGACAAAATACTGGAGCCTGACAGGGCAGGGTCGGGGGCCCTTCAGGGGCAGTCAAGACATTCACCTGGATGGACAGCGCACTTATGCTACGTCTGAGCAGCGAAGGCAGGGCGTACCATTCACCGCCGACCCTGAGAGGTCACCAACCGCCCAGCACCGGTCCTGCAGTCCGCACCCCACACGCCGGACGCCCACCTCGAGCTGGCTCCTCGAACCTCAACATCAGGGCGCTCCCGGACATGCGCGATTCGGCCCCTCAGCCGGTGGGTCCCGAGCATGCGCAGAGCGTGTGCCTCCGGAAATAAGTGCGCTTCGTCTGTTCTCCCCGCTCCTCGGGCTTGGGGCTGGAATTGCGGCTCCGATCTCCGCCTGGCGCGCCTGGCGGGAGCCGCGGGCTTTGATTACCCGCTGCCTGCGTGTGCGTCCCAGTGCCGCCGCAGCTCTGGGGGCTGTTCTGGAGGAGACCTGAGAGCGGCGTGGCCTGTGTCGTGAGAGTCCCGGGCCTTTTTCGCGTCCTAGTGAAGAACAGTATCCCAAGGGGTGAGTATCGGCCACGCGCTTCCCGACCGGCGCGGGGCGGTGGTGACAACCGGAGTCTCCTCTGAGCAGATGTTCCCGGGGGAAGATGCTCCCGAGTCCGCCGTGGAAGTACGGTCGCCGGAACCAACTCAAAAGAAAGTTACTTTTGGAAAGATTGTTTTGAGCGCCAAAGTTGAAATGAGGACCCGAGTCCTCCTCCTAGTTCTGTTCCTCTACTTGACCCAGCAGTGTAACTTTTCACATCCGTATGAGGGGAAAGGCAGTGGGGGTAGAGAATTTTATCGGGAGAGAATTTGCAGCCATCTTTACCCTTTTCCTGAAAGTTCTTTGATCTGATCATGCTTTAGAAAATTCTTGAAATTCATATGCCAAATAGGGAAAGCCGACATTATTCACTTATATCCTTGCTTTCAGAGGCTTTAATGAGTTCAGAGTCTGAAGATAAAATTTCTTATTAAAAAAACTTTAAAGGGAAAAGTGTAGATTTTTTTTTTATTATTTTAAGCTATTTTTTGAACTCTAGCAGTGAATGGAGATGAAAGCAAAGTCTGAGTTTTCTGCTTCCCTTTGAGCTACTTGCAAATTTTTTTTTTAATTCTCATTATGATTAATCACTCATAAAAGATATTTCTAGTTCAGCTTCTGCATTTTAACTATCCTGGAGTTCAGCTGGCCCACAGAAAGTCCTACCTATTACCCTCCCAAAGGATTATGTTTGTTGAGGGTTTTAGATTTGAAGAAAGTAAAAGCCTTCTTCCAAAGCTGTAGTAAAGATTTTTGTAGCCAGCCAAATTACAGCTCAATGCCTCCCTGTTAGGAGTCTTAGTCGTCACTTAGTTCTTCTCATTAGGTGCACAAACACCTAATCATGCCCCCTTAGTTCTTCAGGTTAAGCTATGAATAGTCCCGAAACTTCACATAGGGCACCATGACTATGGGCTAGCTGTTTTCCTTGCCTTTTCCATCTGAGTCTTTGCTTCAGTATGAACCTAATTTGGCCCGAAAGATAGTATATCCTATACATGGTCAGCAAAGTCTTAAAAGTCCAGATAGTAAATATCTTAGGCTTGCAGGCCGTATAGCTTCTGTCACAACTCCTGAAACCTGCCATTGTAGCCTGAAAGCAGCCATAGACAACGTAAACAAGTGGCCGAGGCTGTGTTCGTAAAACTTTATTTACAAAAACAGATCGCTGAGCTTCCCACCCCTGTTCCATACTGTTCCCATCTGCTGTAGGTAAATTTTATTTCCTTCCACAGGGCTGAGACAAAATGCATCTGCACTTAGTCTTCTAACTTGAAGAATATGCTGTACAGTCAGTTTCTCCAGATCACTATCCTAGTACCTACTTGAACCTTCTAGATGTCTTAAATACCTGGCTCACATTATCTTTTTTTTGAGATGAGATTTGTATAATATAAAGTTAACCATTTTAAAGTGAACAATTGAGTGGCATTTAGTACACTCACAAAGTTGTGCCACCACATCCTCTATCCAGTGAAAAAACATTTTCATTACCCCATATCCATTAAGCATCTGCTCCCCGTTACCCCCTTTCCCTAGTCCCTGGCAATTATCAGTGTTCTGTCTCTATGGATTTACCTATTCTTGATAATTCATATAAATGGAATCATACAATATATGATCTTCTGTGTCTGTCTTCTTTCACTTAGCATAATGTTTTCAACGTTCATCCACATATAGCATGTAGTAGCATTTTTATTTCTTTTTATGGCTGAGTAGTGTTCTATTGTATGTATATACCACTGTTTGTTTATCTGTTCGTCTGTCAATGGACATTTGGGCTGTTTCCACATTTTTGCTATTGTGAATAGTGCTGCCATGAACACACATTTGTTGAGTAACTATTCTCAATTTTTTGAATTAATGGATATGAGAGAACAGTGATTCCCAAATATGGCTCTTTGGGGATGACTTGAGGGCTTGCTAAATGTAGACTTCCTTGGCTAACCTTACACCTGATGAATCTCTGAAGAGGGATCCAGGAATTTTTATATTTTTTACGCACTCAAAGTGATTCTGTTGCCAATAGGCCACAATTGGGAATCACTGTAATAACAAGGTTAGGTTTCAGAATTGAAATTGATAGGCAAAAATGCTGAGCTAAAACCAGTAAGATGAAATTTATAGAGGTAATAGTGTAATCCTACAATTGTTGATTTTTTTTTAAAAATTGCACTGATAGGATGTGGAGACCTGTCTTAGTCATTCATATTAAAAAAAGCAGGGAAGGGAATATTACTTGATGCAGTAGAATGGTGGTTTCTAGGGGCTGGGCAGGTGGTGAGGGAAATAGGGAGTTTTCTGCCAAGGGATACACAGTTTCAGTTTTGCAAGATGTATAAGTTCTGAAGATCTAATATGTAGTATGGCGACTATAGACGGCAACACTGTACTATATACTGGAAATTTGCTAAGAGGTTAAATCCTAAGTGTTTTCACTACACACACACACACACACACACACACACGTGTGAGCTAAGTAGTTGAGGTGTTGATAATGAACATAATTGTAGTGATTATTTCACAGTGTATACATATATCAAATCATCAAGTTGTATACCTCAAGTATATAAGACTAAAAAAAAAACCTGTAAGTGTTCTGTTGGAGTCAACTATCTTGTACAAACTGCCATTCCATTCTCTTGATCCATTATCAAATTTTGAGAAACACCTTGTAACAACCCAAGTGCCCATCAACAGACAACTAGATTAAGAAGATGTATACATACACATATATACATACACACACACAGTGGAATATTACTCAGACATAGAAAAGAAGGAAATACTGCCATTTGTAGCAACATGGATGGACCTAGAGATTACGTTTAGTGAAATAAGACAGAGAAGGACAAACACTGTATGATATCACTTATAAATAGAATCTAAGAAGTAATACAGATGAATGTATATGCAAAACAGAAATAGACTCACAGATACAGAAAACAAACCTGTGGTTACCAAAGGAAAGGGAAGGGGGGAGGGACAAATTAGGGGTAGAGATTAATAGATACAAACCATAAAATGTATAAAATAGATAAACAATAAGGATATACTGTACAGCACAGGGAATTATACCCATTATCTTATAATAACCTATAATGGAGTATAATTTGCAAAAATACTGAATCACTATGCTGTATACCTAAAACTAACACAATATTGTCAATCAACTATACTTCAATTAAAAAAAGACATCTTGTCTGTAAAACATGCATGAAAAGCAAAAATTACAATTTAAAGTAGGTGACTCATTAGCGTTCGTCAGCTTCTCAGTGTCAAAAAAATATTTTAGACGAGATTGTCTGAAACTAACATAATCCATTGGTTTGCTGCTACACCAAAATGATTCTGCTACTTTAACTTACAGTCTGAAAAGAAATAGGCAAATAGAGCTGCCGTGGTCATGATTCTTCCTGCAGCATGAAAGGGGGCCTATAAAATATGTCCTACCTCCTTTCATGCAAGACATATCCTTCTGTTAAGGACCTTAACCCTACATTTACTTTTACCATGTTGCACCATGCAGTGATTTTGCTCACCTTCACCATTTGACTGTATAAAAGAGTATATTTTACTCTTTTCCATGAAATTTCAATCCTATTTTATCACTGATTATAATTAACACTTGTTTCTGCAAGATTGGCAAAATGATGACAATTGATGGAGTTCCGTAATGGGCACATGGATGTGTATTATATTATTCTACTTTATGTTTGAAAATTCTAATAACAAAAAGTTAAAAATAACTTGTTTCTGTTTAGACCTCTCTGTCCAGAAGATAACTGGAGAATACATCCTTCAAATGGATTTAACTGTAGGAGATAGAGCAGATTCACACCATATTCTTCACGGGGAACTTGCATCTTCAAGTGTATTCCTAGAAGGTAGTTAAGTTGACTAATGTAGAGGTAAGAATCCAAGAGATATGGAATAGCACAAAAGGTCATATTTTTAAGCTACTGATTATAAGTATAGTATGACTGTTGACTGAAGAGCTGAAAAGAAAGAGCATTATGATTTACCACCAAGAAAAAACTGCAGTTGGTATTAAGTAGTTCACTTTAAAAGCAGCCCACTATTTATCTGTATTTGTCCCCTTTTTCATTTTTACTGGGCCAAAAATAATTTCAAAATTAAAAAAAATTAAGTTGTATGTCAGAAGACAACTTGTGCTATTACAAAATTAGCCATCTACATTTTTTTAATGTTTATGCATTTCTAAATATAAGGAAACTAACAATGTGGAGTACATATCATTGTTGATTTTTCAAAACTGGAAATCGATATATTTATTGAGGCTCTACTTTTAGTTACACCTGCTAATGAATTGCATTTCTGGTTTCAAACTTTGTAAAAAAAATAATTTCCTTATGATTCATTTTTTCATATTACAAATAATTATTGTGTGCATATGGCAGGAGATTGTAGCTTCTACCCAGGTGGTTAAACTAAAAAATCATAGTATTTTAAAACCCATTAGAACTCTTTCATCCTTGGTAGAGTGGCAGGAAAGGAAAAGGCTAAATTTAATTAGGTCCCATTTGTTTATTCTTGCTTTTATTTCTATTGCTTGGGTAGACTGCCCTAGGAGAACATTTTTGAGATGTATGTGAGATAACGTTTTGCCTATATTTTCTTCTAGGAGGTTTATTGTATCTTGTCTTATGTTTAATTCTTTAATCCATTTTGAGTTTATTTTTGTGTATGGTATAAGGGAGTGTTCTAGCTTCATTGATTTTTTTTTAACATTTTTTTATTGAGCCAGAGTCATTTTACAGTGTTGTGTCAAATTCCAGTGTAAAGCACAATTTTTCAGTTATACATGAACATATATATATTCATTGTCACATTTTTTTTCACTGTGAGTTACCATAAGATCTTATATATATTTCCTTGTGCTATACAGTATAATCTTGTTTATTTATTCTACATTTTGAAATCCCAGTCTGTCCCTTCCCACCCTCCGCCCCCTTGGCAACCACAAGTTTGTATTCTATGTCTATGAATCTGTTTCTGTTTTGTATTTATGTTTTGTGGTTTTTTTTAGATTCCACATATGAACGATCTCACATGGTATTTTTCTTTCTCTTTCTGGCTTACTTCACTTAGGATGACATTCTCCAGGGACATCCAAGTTGCTGCAAATGGCGTTATGTTGTGGGTTTTTATGGCTGAATAGTATTCCATTGCATAAATATACCACATCTTCTTTATCCAGTCAGCTGTTGATGGACATTTAGGCTGTTTCCATGTCTTGGCTGTTGTAAATAGTGCTGCTATGAACATTGGGGTGCAGATGTCTTTCTGAAGTAGGGTTCCTTCTGGATATATGCCCAGGAGCGGGATTCCTGGGTCATATGGTAAGTCTATTCCTAGTCTTTTGAGGAATCTCCATACTGTTTTCCACAGTGGCTGCACCAAACTGCCTTCCCATCAGCAGTGTAAGAAGGTTCCCTTTTCTCCACAGCCTCTCCAGCATTTGTCATTTGTGGACTTTTGAATGATGGCCATTCACACTGATATGAGGTGATACCTCATTGTAGTTTTGATTTGTATTTCTCTGATAGTTAGTGATATTGAGCATTTTTTCATGTGCCTATTGATCATTTGTATTTCTTCCTTAGAGAATTGCTTGTTTAGGTCTTTTGCCCATTTTTGGATGGGGTTGTTTGTTTCTTTTTTGTTAAGTCGTATGCTGCTTATATATTCTGGAGATCAAGCTTTTGCTGGTTTCATTTGCATATGCAGAATAGATAAACAAGATTATACTGTATAGCACAGGGAAATATATACAAGATCTTGTGGTAGCTCACAGCGAAAAAAAAATGTGACAATGAATATATGTATGTTCATGTATAACTGAAAAATTGTGCTCTATACTGGAATTTGACACATTGTAAAATGACTACTAACTCAATAAAAATGTTCTTAAAAAAAGGAAAGGAAAAGGCTATCATTGACAGAAATAATAAGAAACCATTGAACTTTTAAACAATTTTTAAAGGTTGCATTATGGATCACCTGCCAGCTCCTTCCCACGGGGTTCTACTAAGAGCACAGGGGTAATACACTGAAGGCTGGGGACAGGGTGGAAGAGCTGGGAGAAAGCCTTCCGAGGCACACCAGTTCTGCACTGAGTGTTGGGCAGTGGCTCCCCAAAGGTAGAGGGCAAAGCAGACAGAAACCTCCTGAGGTACAGAAAGCTGACAAAGGAAGAAACATTTGAGGATTGTTGTGTAGGAGAGGGAGTAAGCTTTGTAAGTGGCACTTGAGCTAAATGAAGAATGGCAGTCAGGTAGTAGATGAGCACTTATCTGAGAGACAGCAGAAGGAACTCCATGAAATAGTAAAGTAATATATATCTTTGATACCCAAAGTCTGGTCCCTAGACAGCTGTAGTGGCATCACCTGGTAGCTTGTTAGAAATGTAGAACCTCAGCCTCAACCCCAGGCCTACTGAAACATTTTTTATTAATTAAAATTAAATAATTTTTATTTCAGCAGGACCCCTAGGTGAGTCATATGCACATTTAATTTTGATAAACATGACCTTTTAAGGTGCATTCTAATCCTTAAAATTCTACTTTAATAATACAGTTGTGTGTAGTGAGCTATATTGAAACTAAATGCATGGTCCAGAAGGAAGGGTTCCATGTGGGTAATCAAAGACTTCACTGAGGAATCAGGAGTAGAGCTGGTCCTTAAAACCTGGAGGAAGAGGATGGTCATGTCATGAGATAACATAAATAAGGATACTGATGCAGAAGTAGTGGTATGGACCAGCCCACCTGGCAGTGGTCAGGGAGATTAACTAGGACTGTTACCATAGTTCCTGCTAATATTACCTCTGAACCCAACTTTTCAGAAAGAGATGTCACATATCTTGTCCCCATGGAGCTTAACCCAGATACTGAATAAAATGGTCTGAATGCTCTAATGGAGGCCGAGGCAAAGGGCTATGATAGCACAGGGAAGAAGCAATTTATTCTGATTTGGAGAGTCAGAGATGACTTAACTGAAGAAGAGGCATTTGAGCTGAGTTTTGAAGGTAGTGGGGACAAAGATATTACAAGTGAGCAAATATCTGAACAGTGCCAGGTAAAGAATCAGTCTTCCCTGGCTAGAGTGTAAGGCATATCAGAGGATGGAGTGCGTGTAAGCCTGGGGAGAACTTGTAGGCATGGATCAGAGGGCTTGAATGTCTGTTGGAGAGTCTGATTTATTAGTAACATGGGCAATAGAAAGCCACCATCAGTTTTAGTTGGGGAGCAATCTGATTAAGCCCACTTTTTATGAAGATTAATCTGGCAGTAATAGAGACAAGATCACTGTTCCTGATAACAGGTCTTTACTGGGGTGATAACAACATGATTGTAAAGGCGAATCAAAATGAAAAATGTTTCAAAGGAGAATGGGCAGATCCTATCAATGAAGTTGATTCTGATCTTGAGGCAGTAATGGCATTAATCATGAAAAAAAATGCAGGAGGAGATGCAGGTTTAGGAGGAAAGATTTAGGAGTTCAGTTTAAGTCATCCTAAGTACACACTGTTCCCTGCCTAGCTCACAAGACTTTCCTCCCCTTTCTTCTTAGAACTTCATTATAAGAAATGATGTTTGCGTCGCTAATTATTAGAGAAATGCAAATCAAAACTACAGTGAGGTACCACCTCACGCCAGTCAGAATGGCCATCACTAAAAAGTCTATAAATAACAAATGCTGGAGAGGGTGTAGAGAAAAGGGAATCTTCCTACACTGCTGGTGGGAATGTAAATTGTTGCAGCCACTGTGGAAAACAGAATGGCAGTTCCTTAAAAAACTGAAAATAGAGTTGCTGTATGATCCTGCAGTCCCACTCCTGGGCATATATCCGGAGAAAACTCTAATTCCAAAAGATACATGCACCCCAGTGTTCATAGCAGCACTATTTACAGTAGCCAACACATGGAAACAACCTCAATGTCCATCAACATACTATTCAGCCATTAAAAAAAAAATGAAATAATGCCATTTGCAGCAACATGGATTGACCTAGAGATTATCATACTAAGTGATGTAAGTCAGAAAGAGAAAGATAAATACCATACGCTATCACTTATATGTGGAGTCTAAAATATGACACAGGGAACAATACCCTGTAATAAACCATAATGGAAAAGAATATGAAAAAATATGTATATATGTATAACTGAATCACTTTGCTGTACCCCAGAAACTAACACAACATTGTAAATCAACTATATTTCAATTAAGAAAATGATGTCTCTCAGGTGACCATATCTCACTTGTCATTGGCTAATCCATGTTCTGTGGTAAGCTCTGCTATTCAATATGCAAAAGTGATGTAAAAATAAAAAGTCTACTCAGGTGCTGATGAGCATGGTGCCATCATTGTATCATCAGTTTAAATTTAGAAATTAATTTACTTAAAATAGAGAAATGCAAAAGGTATAGCAATGCTTTTTTTATCACATGTACAGTCTTAAATGCCACTTTCTAAAGAGAGGGCTCATAGAGACACTCCTTTCCCCATTATTAAAAAATCCATTATACCTGTGATAAAGCTAATTATGTTCAGTTGTATTAGATTCACATGCAAATAAAAACTTGGGTAGTTACTATACATTGACCTAAATACATAAAATAAAGAAGATAAAATGATGGTCTCTTAGGAAATCTATCATTTTGGAATGTGAGACTGATTTGGGAGCTGCTGAAGCGTCCTGATTAAGGCTGTGGAAAGAAGTTGCAATTGATGATGTCTTGGAAGAAATGACATTTTTTAAAAAGAATATTCTTTGGCAAGATAAGTAGATTGTAATTTACAGAAAACACACCTTTTAGTTAATGAGACACCGGGGTAGACTGAATCATTGTGCCCAATGTTTCATGACTTTTCCATGTTAAAATTAGTCATTCATGTCCTTTGCCCCATGACTCTGCCATTCCTCCCAGTGTTTCTCCAACTTGCTAATGTTGGGCTTGGCCACATGACTTATTTTGGTCCTTAGAATGTGAATGGAAGTAACAGGGGGACCATCCTAGCTAAAGCCTGAAGAGGCATCCTGTATCTTCTCTCCCTCTCTTGTGCCCTGCCACATAAGGGGAACATGGCTCAGGAAGCTACCAGACAAGGAGAGTGTGTGATATGTCAGGCTGGAGCCAGACGAACTGCAAGAAGTAGAGATACTAACTGACTTGCAGATCCAAGGATGTGAAAATCAATGTTTATTGTGGTAAGCCACTGAAACTTTGAGGTTGTTATAAGAAATTTAAAAAGTAAAACTAGCACAAACTAAAAGAAATACCTGGCTCGTGAGCACAGATGGCAGTTATTAGAATCTGAATCAGAGAGCGATGAGACCAGTTTGGGTGAAATTCTGCTCACTTTTCAAACTGACAATAAATAAGAGCATGTTTTAATAGTAACTTTACTATTATATGGTAAACTTTGCCCTGTGAGCTATTAAGAAACTAATCTTATTTTAATATTCAAATTTACATTTTGACTAAGGATAAGCATCCAAATATCTGTATTATCTTTGAATCCAGATTAAATTTCCCAAAGGTGTTTCATCAGGCATATTGGCCTGAATAATAGGCATCTCTCTTCACAGGAAAAGGCAACAAAACCTGAGGAATAAAGTGAAATTCTGAGCTGAGATCTTAAAAGCTTGTTAAGAACAATGTTAAACTTTATATACAGTAAATAATAACAAGAATGTTATAGCATCTATAGCTGTGAAAAAAAAATCCCCCCTCAAGAGAAAGACAAAATATTATTGCCTGTGTCTTTTTAGCTTTGCATGTACTTGTAGACAATGTGCTATTCAATATAGTAGCCATGAGTCACAGGTGGCTATTGAGCAGCTGAAATGTAGTCCTGATTAAGGTGTGCTGTAACATGATATACACAACAGGCTTAAAAAACTTAATATAAAAAAACAAATATCTCATTAATAACATATATTAATTACATGTTGAAATGGGTTCTAGGTACTTTCACCTTAAACATCTTTGCCATAGACATCACTGCCACAAGCATTTTTACTGCAAATATTTGCATTGAATAATTGATTGGCTGTGAGGCAAATGCCCTGTGAAAGATGAAATAACTGGTTGACAAGTTTGGTTTGACACTTTGGTTTCAACTGGTTGAAATGCGTTAGCATTTCTTCCAGTTGGTGACATTATTAATGGCTTTATCGAGCTGGCAGATTTACCCCAAGAGTTGATTTCTTATTTTGAGACACAGTACATTGGAGGAGAAAGAGGCCAAGGTTCTGGAAGGTGCAGAGTTGAACCCACATTTCCCACAGAACTTGGGAACGTCTATCAGTGGGCATGTGACAATATGCCAAAAACAAACAACAACCATGTAGAAGCTTTCACGACACAACGCAAAGCTCAGTTACAAAGATGCCTCTAAGTATTTGGAAACTGGTATCTCTCTTAGTGAAGGAAGAAGTTTTAGCAAAAAAGGGAAAGTACAATGCCAAATGAGGAGAAGAATATCAATGAGCAAAAACTAACAAACAAAATATATAAAATGCTATGAATGAAAGATTTGGAAGCCAAGTGCTTAGGTATAACCCACAAAATAAAATCAGTTATTTGCCCAGTTTTGCCACAAACCTACACACATTTTAAATGTACTCAACTATTTTGTATTTCACAATAAAGCCTTGAATTTTGTTATTCATTTCAGTATGCTTTTTAAATATCCCTCTTTTGTTTTTCATTATTTTATCTTTTATGGAAAAACTGCTTTACAGCCAAGCAGTTATGCAGTGAAAATGTTTGTGGCAAAGATGTCTCTGGCAAAGATGCTTACAGCAAAAGTACCTAAAACCAGCAATAACTCTCTCACTAAATTAAACCCCAGGTCAGTAAGATATGGCATGGCTTTAAAACTGAGTGATCATCTTTGTGGTGCAACTGGTTAGCATGTTTGGCTGTTAATGGAAAGGTTGATGTTTCAAGCCTACCCCAGGATGGTCTTGTCTCCAGCCAGTTTCTTGGTGATGAAAATATTCTGGAACTAGATAGGGGTGACAGTTGTACAACATTGTGAATGTATTAAATGCCACTAAATTGTTCATGTTATAATGGTGAATTTTATGTTATATGCATTTTACCACAATAAAAACAAAACCCCAACAATGTATTGGAGGATGCATTTTCCCAGCCCTGTGTTGTGGCTGTATTTTTCTTCCTGACATATGTACACCTACCATATAACATGCCCTGATATCTGAATGCCTATATATGTACAGCAGCTTTTTAAACAATCTGGTCTGGGTATTCCACTGTAGCATTTGGGGGTCACCCAGGAATATGTGACTCTTCCACATCCCTCTTTTGGTTTGGATTAACTATTGTATCAACTGCATAAGCACATAAATTCCTTTGCACGACTCTTGGGCCCTAGCACATATTTGCCTAGTCTAGAAAATTCTCCCTTGCAAAGGGCAGGCTAGGAATGGGATGTATGTCTGTCCTCTCCAAAGACATTTATAACTTTCTCAATAAATGGGAAAGAGGAAGGAGAAAGGGCCTCTAAGACCGCAACTGACTCAGTTCCTGAGATTCTTCTTTTAGCCAGCGCACCTTCCCAGCACAGGACTCAGGACTCTCAGTGCTTCTGGACAAAGTCATATTGTTCTTTTATATAGCAAAGATCATGAAAAGGAGGGAGGTCTTTAAGACCTACACAAGCACAGAGTACAAAAGAGAAAGGGGGGAGTTTGGAAAGACTCACAGCAGAGACAACGTCTGCCAGGAAGTCCTTGAGGCAGAGGATGGTGAATATCTCCCATGGAAAGGCTTCAACAAAAGCCAAGGAAGCTTCATGCTGGTCAAGACTGGCCTTGGTGAGCAAGGAATCATGACCTTGTACACCTTGTGGAGGAAAGTGTTCCCTGGGCAAGTTTTCTTCTCACTCCAGCCAGCAGATTTCAGCTGCTCCTGCTATACCACATCTTTCCAGAAAAACGAAGGCTTGTGAAAGGCAAATATGCCTACGAGGACCACTATAACCAGGATCAGGGAGAAGAAGACCATGAGGAAGACATAGGTGGAGTGGGAGAGAGGTGCAGACGGCGGCTCCTCAGCTGGAATCATGTTGGTCAGGTTCAGCATGTAGCCCAAAGTCCACCCGACGCTGGTGCTCCGGACCTGCAAACAGTGGGGAAAGTCTGTTGTTTCTGGTCTGAGGATTAAATGAGCTTTCACGCAACCCTATCCCTAATACTGAGCAGCCAGGAAGTGGAGGCAGCAGGACATTCAGTTCTCTAAGTGAATTATTTTATATTCTGAATTGGGAATATGGCTGTGGGGAAAAACTGAGAGGGAGCAAGTAATTAAGAAGGAGAGTACGGGGCCTCACTACTACATCCCAAATTCAGAGAGGAATTTGGTAAATGACTGCCCAGTTCTCCTTCTTAGAAAAACTTAATTCAAATAGGCCTTTGGAGATTTGCATTCCTCTTCGGCTGTTTGTGTGACTGTGGGTGGGTAGTTGGGGTGGGGAAGGGGACTGGGGTGACAGGAAGCAGGCAGAGGATGAGAGAATAATGATTGTCCCTGGCCTTCTATATCTGTGGCAGGCCCAGGAATCTCATCCATACAAAACCAGGGTTCTTTTATGATTCAACTAGGGAAAAACTGGGGAATAATTCCAGCCAGTCAGTCTTACTCAATGGAAGTTGAAAGACTGCATATGCCTGAGAAAGGATTCTTCTTAAATGAAAAAAAAAAAAAAAAAATTCTCCAACTCGGCCATCTTCCTAGAAATATTTTCAAGTCACTTCAAAACATATTGAAATATAGGTAGTCTCAGAATAATAAATAATTCTGGAAATGTTTGTGTTACATGAGTTGTATGTAGTCATGGTATAAAAATTAGGACGTATAGATAATCCTGAAAGAGAAAACAAAAACACGTCTACTTCACCATTCAGAAGTTGCTGCTATTATCATTGTATGACATTTGCTTCCAGGCCTCTATGTGCATGTTTTTCCTCACCAAACAAAAAAAAAAAAGGAATTAAACCATATGTAGAATTATTAACTTAACAATTCCTTGTAAACCTCATCCCATGTCTCTTAAGGGATTTCTGCAATATCATCACTGCTGTGAACTGCCTTATATGTTCTTTTTACTCGCTTTATTCAATTATTTGTAAATCCTAGAAATGGAGTAATAGGGTAAAATGATGTACGTATTTTAAGAGTCCTAGCACATATTGCTGAAACAGTCTTCCCAAAGGTTATGCCAGTTTACATTCCAACCAAAACCATGTGGAATGTTCCTCTCCTCTAAACCTTTACCAGTACTGGGAATTAATAATTTGTAAAAGGCCCACTTCCATTTATGGGGAAAAGGAACCTTATCTGACTGCATGAGTCAAGGGAGGCTCCAGAGTTAGAGGAGTTATCACTGAGGGTTTAGAAAAAAAAAATGGATCAAAGAATATAAATCATTAGTAAGTTTGACATAGATGTATCCCTCAAACAGAAAAAATAAACTGCGATGGAATGCAAGGAAGACTGGGATCTTAATACAAGGAAAAGAGTTGTGTTTGAATTAGCAAGACCAATATTGACAAGAGTGTGACAAAACTAGTATCTTCAAGGCTACTACAGACCTCTGCCTCAATGCTTTGTTTTGATCATTTTTGCCATTAGTGGATGTGGGTTTAAAAGGTAGAGAAATACTGCCCTTGATATTTGTCATCAAACATGAGTTTGCTTATGAGCTGGCTGCTGATGTAAAGGTTGCTCTGTGCCTGGATACCTGCAGGTGATGCTATGGTAATGCACAGCTGTGAGGCTGCTTCTTTAAGGCTCACGCTAAGCCTGGCTTCTAAGCAAAAACTTCCATTCACAGCCACTTGCCTTCACAGCTAGCTTTCAGATCGGCCAGTCTTTAAGGTACAACTAACAAGGCCTTCACCCCTTATGAGAAATCACGATCATCCTTTCTGGATTCATGGAAGGGAATGGATGTTGAACTCAGCACAAAGAATCACTGTGGCTATTGAAATACTGCTAGATTACTTTAATATCTCATTTTTTTCTTTTATATGGGAACAGTCACTGCTATGTGAGCAGAAAGGAGAGGCTGACAATGCAGGGAGCTCTCCCTCGATAGGACAGCTCAACATACAGGAGGGCCTGACACGAAATGCCAGCCTGGGTTGGAGGTGAAGTGGTAGAACAGGACTCAGGCCAAAATAGAAGTCAGGTTGACTCCCAACTCTTACCAGCTCCAAGATGCTTCAGTCACTACCACCCGACCTCCCCCAACCCAACAAACCTTGCCCATGAAATGGATATTCTTCCAGGTCTCAGCTGTAAAATGATAGCCATTCAGAAGAAGAGTGAGGATGTAGGTGCCAGAAAAGCAGTATTCACTCAGGTAGTTCTCGTTCACATCACTAAAATACACCTGCAACTGGAAATGGAGTGAAGAAAATATCATACTTGTACAGCAACAGGCGCTTCTCCATAGCCCTCATTTTCACTATCAGAGCTGATCTAGAGGAGGAAGCCCGGCTCACAGGGACCTGAGAGGCAGCCCCTGTAGAGGGCTTTGGGAGTGGTGCTGCACCCCTTGAGTAGGCGCCGGGGGTTATAGCATAGGGTCTGTTAAGGAATCTTTTCCTCCACGGGGTTCTATGCGATATTAACAAACGCTCCAGGAAAAAAGTAGTTTCTGTGGTCTAATACATTCAGAAACACTGAATTTTACTATAGTTTCCCATCCTTTGGCATACTAAAAGCTGTGTAAAATCTTGCATGAAAGGAATCTATTAATCTTTGTTTAATCAGAGTTTTCTGTATGCTCTTGACCAAAGTCTTGGGTTTAGAGCCTCTATAAGCATCTTAAAAAAATGGCCATAAAAAGCCTTGCCACTCAGTTTAGTTCCTGAACTAGCAGCGTCGGCATCTGCTGAGAGCTTGTTAGTCCTCACTCCCGATCTGCTGGCGCAGAATATGATCCCCAAGTGATCACACACGGTAACATTTGAGAAACACAGCTCTGGAACCCAGTTTAGGAGGCATTTTGCTCAAGACTCCAAGATGCTCATCTTTCTCCACAAATCATCACTAGCTGCAGAAAGCCTCCTGTAAGTGTTTTGTAAAGTGCTGAGGCATATTTGAGCAGATCTTTCCGAAAGCCCTGAATACCCTTCCTTCAGGTTCTAACTCAGACAAAATACTTAGGGAAAATTCCAAATGTCCAGGTTCTTGCACAATCTTCCTTCCTCTTCTGTCAGTGCCCATGAGAAAAGCATTCATTTTTAATTAATTACGTATCTTCAGAATGAAAGCACCATTTACTTTTGCAGCAGTGTCAACTTAAAACAGCTGCTGTTTTGGGCCACTGCTAGATGATCTGTTTTTTTTTTAATCAGAGTAGACTCCATATCTTTCTCTCTCCTCCCTGGAAACTTCCATCATTTAGCACTGAATATTGAATGACTCAGTGCCTCAGACAAGAAAAAATTTGTGCTTCAAATTTATGAAATAGTAGGAGACATCTTGGACCTGGCCGATGGAGAACAAGTCTTACCACAATGGCAATCTGTCTGTGGCAGATTCTGTGACTTGCCTGTCTCCCTTTGGGGTTGGGGTTGGGGGAGAGGAGTGGGCAACAACGTGCCCAGCTCCAGGAAATAGCTTATGATAAATCTAGGGCTCTAAGCCAGTCCTAAAATCCTGCACCCTGCTTTCCCAGCCTGTCCTGGCCAATAAGATGTAAGAGAAAGACTCGTGAGGAGTTTCCGGGACAGCTTTTGCCTTCCTGTAAAAAGGAACAGATGTCTCTGGCACTACTCTTCTGATCCTGAATATGGCTGTGATCCCTGAAGCCACACCGTGCTTCCATGAGGAAGCAGGCCTAACAACAACTGAAGAACTAATGGCTGAGACGGTCAAGCTGCTGACTCCATGCCTACAGCTGCCTACGAAGGACTTCAAATTAGGCGCAGAAAATAAGACCTTTTTTGTTTAAGCCATTGTATGCCAAGTTATCAAGGAATGCCGGTGAACCTTATTCCTAACTTGAGTGCACCATCTGGGCTTCTCTAACACGTTTGCTGTATCTTGATCACGTCAGCGTGACTTGAAGAGCAGACTCCCATATTCCATGCTGTCAAGGGCACAGGGCAATGGTAACAGCTGCTGTTTCCGGTCATTTACCTTTTCCCAAGGCTGAGAGCAGAACTCTTCCATCATGTCAGTCATCTTTTTCGGAGATAAGTGTTCATTTGATGTAAGGTTTAAAAACTCCATCACATAATAAAAAGCTGAAAATGCCTGCAAGAGAAAAATGCTGAGTTTTGTGCAGTGTCCAACACAGGGGGACATTGATTCACTCTCCAGAGGGCCAAATGCCTAGTGAAAGTGCCTGGACATCTCAAATGAGTAAATTACTGGACCAAATGATATTCCAGACCCAAGAGCTGCTTCCTTCCTGGAAGAGGGGTCATTTTGCTGCTGACATGCATTTCTGAGCCACCTGGTAGTTAATTTTCTCTATAATTTTAATGGGAGAGTCAGGGAGAAAGAAAGATGGGGAAAAGAGAAGATAAGAGAGGAAGAGGTTACAAAAATCCTATCTTTAAAAAACTAGGGGAGAGTATAGCTCAGTGGTAGAGCACCTGCTTAGCATGCACGAGGTCCTGTGTTCAATCCTCAGTACCTCCATTAAAAAAGTAAATAAGTAGGGTAAATATATTAAAAATAAAACTATGAGACATCCTTTTACACCATTCAGATTGGCAAAAATTAAAGAAAATATGAAAACAAAAAAAAACTATGTATTATGTATGAATTTTTAACAAATAAAAACTGGAAAATTCTATACAAAGGTAATAGAAGTGATCCCTGGCAAAATTATAAGGTTTTTTTTCTTTTTCTATTGATATCCCTTTTTTGCCTGTTTTTATAATGTACAATGTATTGCTTTCTTTAAATAGCCAATCTTTATTTAACATTTTTTTTGCAAGTCTATGATGAGCTAGTAAATTAAACCTTTGAAAAAATCAATGCCATCACATATGAGAACTATATAAAAAGTTAAAAGTACAAATGAGTAAAAAAGAAAACATTCTAAAGTAATGGAAATAAAAACAAAAATAAACAAATGGGACCTAGTTAAACTTAAAAGCTTTTGCACAGCAAAGGAAATCATAAACAAAATGAAAAGACAACCTACAGACTGGGAGAAAATATTTTCAAATGATGCTACCAACAAGGGATTAATTTTCAAAATTTACAAACAGCTCATATAGCTTAATATCAAAAAAAAAAAAAAAAAAAAACCCAAACAACCCAATCAAAAAATGTGCAGAAGAATTAAACAGACATTTCTTCAAGAAGACACACAGATGGCCAACAGGCACATGAAAAGATACTCAATAGCACTAATTACTAGAGAAATGCAAATCAAAACTACAGTGAGGTGTCACCTCACACCAGTCAGAATAGCCATCATTAAAAAGTCTACAGGTAATAAATGCTGGAGAATGTATGGAGAAAAGGGAAACCTCCTACACTGCTGATGGAAATGTAAACTGGTGCAGCCACTATGGAAAACAAGATGGAGGCCCTTAAAAAACTAAAAATAGAGTTACCATATGATCCTGCAATCCCACTCCTGGGCATGTATCCAGAGAAAGCTCTAATTCCAAAAGACACATGCACCCCAATGTTCACAGCAGCACTACTGCAATTTCCACTGACAGATGATTGGATAAAAAAGTTGTGATACATATAATATACCATGGAATACTACTCAGTCATAAAAAAGAATGAAATAATGCCATTTGCAGCAACATGGATGGACCTAGAGAATATCATACTAAGTGAAGCAAGACAGATAAAGACAAATATCATGTGATATCACTTATATATGGAATCTTAAAGAATGATTCAAATGAACTTATTTATGAAATAGAAGTAGACACAGACATAGAAAACAAACATGGTTACCAAAGGGAAAAGGGCAGGGCAGGGAAGGGAGGAATAAATTGTACCATTTAAAGACAACTGCTATTAAATATGACATACAGGCATCTAAACGTTTTTCCTCAACTCTAATAAATACACATAATTTTTACTGTATATCACCCTATAGCTGCCTTTTTGTTCCTCTTAATATAGCATGAATTTAAAGAGGAAGAAATAATTGAGCAGAGTTTATTAGATGAGGGAACTCAAATCCCAACTCGAGTGCCTTTTCTCTCTCACCTGCCCTAAGTGGTGCCAGTTTTTAGAGGAAGTCATTTTGGAGGCCATAGGAGCATATCACCTGTTTATTCAGCAAACACCACCCTGTGTGCTAGGCACAGGGCTGAGGCAGAGTCTACTGTGATTATTGAAGAGGAACAAAAAGCTTTCCCTATGCTAGAAGTAGTGTGGGTTTGGGATTATATTTTGCCTTCTGTAAAATCACTAAACCACAAGTGAATGTAGAAAGGAAATGTGATTCTCAAACAAGCCAAGCAATGTTCCTATGTAATTCTCATGGGTAAAAAGACACAGGAGGGCAAAGAAACAGGCTTCTGGTGGGCAAAGAAACATGAGTTAGTGGGGATCCCACTAGGGGCTCAATTCTGACTCAGAGAAGAGGAAAAATGTCCTCTACCAGGCAAGTTCCTGATAGAACAGGTCTTATGTTTCAATTCCAGCCAAAATATGCCCAATGCCAGCTTCTTAAAAATTGTGTTATTTAAAAAATATCCTTATATATATATAACATAGCTAATATAACAAAAATGAGTAAGTGTGAGTATATTCATCCTTTTTAATAAGTCTTCTTTCATTTATTTTATGGCTTGATTTTCTCTTCCACTTCTAGTTCCAATGGGAGCCCATATTAACAACTTAATATGAAGCCTTCCATTTTTCCCCTATTGCTATATAATCCTTCATATATTATCCCTCACATAATTGTATACAAACACACATATGTAAAACATGTTTTTTAAATAAAATTTTAAACACATTCTACAGCTTGATTTTCTTACTCAACAAAACTCTGAAAATCCCTCCAAGACAGCTGGGGACACTCTAATGGCTACATTAGATGGGCTTTCCTTTGATTCCAGTATTTTTGCCTATGAGCAATGTCGCTATAAGTACCTCAGTACATTTAGCCTCCGAGCTGGTATGCTCATTCCTCTGGGGAAGCTGAGCTCCCCAGGAGCTCTGAAAGGCAGCCTCCACATCCAACACTTTAAGTATTGTATGTATGTCAGTTGCAGAATAAGAGCATAGTGTGGCCCTATTTCTACCATCTTAACCCAAACCACCATCATCTCTTGTGTGGACACTGCAATGACCTCTTAGTTGGTCTCCACATTACCTTTTAAGCCTTCTTCCAATCCATATTGAATATCCCAGTCATAGGAATCTTTTAAAAACAAATTTGATCATTTCACTCCTCTGCTTAAAACCTTCAGAGACTCCTAATTATGCCTAAAATAAAGCCCAAACTCTACCAGATGTTTCAAGGTCTGCCCCCCAGGCCATTCCCACCTCATACGCATGCCCACCTCGCCCACCACATTGCAGCCATCCTAGCCTTCAATCATGCCAAGCTTTTCTTCCCCCTGGATTGTACATTTGCTGTTCCCAGTGTTGCAGTTCCCTTGACTTCCATGTCTCCTCCTCAGAGAGGTCTTCTAATCACCCACCTAGACTAGGATGCTCTGGGAATCCCTTTCACAGTACTACTTTTTTCTTTCTTTCCAACAGTTGCCACAGTTTGATTTGCTTTTGTTTGTTTGTTTGCATTTCTGGTCTCTCATCTGCCTGCCCACTAGAATGCTAGCTCCGTGATGTCAGGGACCACATCTGCCTTGTTCTCAGCTGAATCTGCAGGCACTTGGCACATGAAAGAGCTCTATAAACATGTAAGAGGCTCTAGTTCCTAAAGCACTGCCTAGAATGTAAAGGGCAATTGGCGAATCTGTTGATTGAGGGACTGGATAAATCTAGAGACTAGATAGCTATGATATGCATAGCTAATACTCGAAAATGTTCTCCCCTATTAATTAAAACTATTAAGAGTGTTTTCCTCTAGTGAACTGATTGTGGGGTAGGAAGGAAGGGAAGACTTAAATTTTTACTTTATAATTTTTATTTTTCTTATAAATAAATTTAACATGAGATCTACTTTCTTAAATTTTAAAGTATGCAATGTAGTATTGTTAACTATAAGGACAACATTGTACAGCAGATTTATAGAATTTAATCATCTTGCATAACTGAAATTTTATGCCAATTGATTAGCAATTCTCCATTTCTCCCCTCCCCCTGACCCCTGGCAACCATCATTCTACTCTCTGATTGATTCTGTAAGTTTGATTATTTTAGGTACCTCATATAAGTGGAATCATGCAGTATTTGTC
The DNA here is from genome assembly GCF_036321535.1 of Camelus dromedarius. Classification (NCBI taxonomy): domain Eukaryota; kingdom Metazoa; phylum Chordata; class Mammalia; order Artiodactyla; family Camelidae; genus Camelus; species Camelus dromedarius. The sequence continues at coordinate 54,789,418 of NC_087443.1, read as the reverse complement.
CTTCTGTGACTAGTTTATTTCACTTAGCATAATGTCTTCAAGGTTTATTTTTGTCTCACATCACAGGATTTCCTTCTTTTAAGGCTGAATAATATTCTATAGTATGTATATACCACATTTTAAAAATCCATTCATCTGTCAAATTCCATCAATAGACCTTTAGATTGTTTCCACGTCTTGGCTATTGGGAATAGTGCTGTAATGGACATTAGTGTGTTAATATCTCTTCTGGATCCTGATTTCAATTCTTTTGGCTAACCAAAAGTAAGATTACACGATCATATGATAGCTATATTATTAATTTGTTGAGGAACCTCCATACTGTTTTACATAGTGGCTGCAACATTTTGCATTCCCACCCATACTATATAAGGGTTCAATTTTCTCCACATCCTCCCCACACTTGTCTTTTGCTTTTTTCATAATAGCCACCCTAACAGGTATGAGGTGATATCTCATTGTGGTTTTGATTTGCATTACGGATTATTAGAGATATTGTTCACCTTTCATATACTTGTTAACCATTTGTATGTCGCCTTTGGAGAAGAGTCCATTCAAGTCTTTTCTCCTATTTTGTAGGTTGCCTTTTCACTCTACTGATTGTTTCCTTTCCTGTGCAAAAACTTTTTAGTTTAATGTAGTCCCATTTTTGCTTTCAGTGCATGGGATTTTGGTGTCATATCCATGAAATCACTGCTGAGACCAATGTCATGAAGATTTTCTCCTATGTTTTCTTCTGGGAATTCTACAGTTTCAGGTCTTCTGTTCAAGTATTCAATCTATTTTGAGTTGATTTTTGTATATGATGTAAGATATGGGTCTAATTTCATTCTTCTGCATGTGGATATACACAGTTTTCCCAACACCATTTATTGAAGAGACTGTCCTTTCCCCATTGTGTATTCTTGGCACCCTTGTTAAAGATCAGTTGATCACATATGTGTGGATTTTTTCCTGGACTCTGTTCTGTTCCATTGGTCTATATGTCTGTCTTTATGCCAGTACCATACTGTTTTAATTACTATTGCTTTATAATATATTTCTAAATCAGCAAGTGTGATACTTCCAACTTTGTTGTTCTTCCTCAAGATTGTTTTGGCTATTTAGGTCTTTCGTAGTTGCAAATGAACTTTATAATTTTTTTCTATTTCAGTGAAAAATGCCACTGGGATTCTGATGGGAATTGCATTGAATTTGTAGATCACTTTTGGTAGTATGGGCATTTTTAACAATATTAAGTCTTTCATGAACAGAGAATGTCTCTCCATTGTGTCTTCTTCAATTTCTTTCATCAGTGTTTTCTGGTTTTCAGTGTACAAATCTTTCACCTCTTAATTAAGTTTATTCCTAAGTGTTTTACTCTTTTTGAGGTTATTGTGAATGGAACTGTTTTCATATAGTTCATTGCTAGTGTATAGAAACACAACTGATTTTTATATATTGATTTTGTATCTTGCAACTTTACTGAATTTGTTTATTAGTTCTAACAGGTTTTTTGGGTGTGTGTTGGGGGAGGTCATTTTTATCATAAGAATTGTTACTTGTAATGTAACTGTCATCCCACTTTTATGAGGTTTCCAGGCTAACAAATCGAGAAAGTTAACCCAAAGCCAAATTTGTCCACAGAGAAAGAAAAAGGGTTTGTTAAATCATTTTCCAAAGGTCCAATGAAAAACATATTGGGAGTACTTTGGGAAAAAGATTAAGTGAAGCATTTGTAGTCATAGAAGGAATAGGTGTTACAGTCTAATCTCAAAATCTTACCCTAAACTGACCACTTGACTTTGTCCCCACCCCCCAATTCTAACTTGATCACTCATTCTAACTTGCTTCTCTAACATGGCCTATCTGCTTGTATTACTAGATATTAGGTTGTCTCTGCCCTGGCAGGAAGCATTTAGAGGCAGAAGTAGCATCAGTTTCAGAGTTATCTGCCTCTGGCTTATGTGTCTGTATTTGTTCTCCATACTTCTAAATAGACTTGACCTCTGACACTTGTGTTGCATTCAGTCCTAGCTACTGCCCTGCTAGGGCTCATGATTCTACTTTAACCTCTAGTTTCTATGTACTTTTTGTTCTAGATTAAGGGCTTTTGATGTGGGGTTCATGGGTCCACCTCAAGGGATCATGATGTCTTTTAAATTGTAGGCAAAATTATTGATATATCTTTATATGTCCATTCTTCTGCTTGGAAGATCCTTAGCTTTCACCACATTCTCCAGAGCCTTGTGATCCCTTGAAGAGTTAAGAATGATTGGTCTATTGAAGACATTATGGTAAGTGAAATACAGCAGTCACAAGATGACAAATATTATATGATTCCACTTACATGAGGTACCTGGAATAGTCAAATTCATCACCACAGAAAGTAGAATGGTGGTTTCCAGGGGTTGAAGGGAAAGAGAAATGGAGAGTTTGTGTTTTGTTTAATGGGTAGAGTTTCTGTTTGTGAAGATGAAAAATTTCTAGAGGTGGTAGTGTTGGCTGCACAGCAATGTAAACATAATTAATGCCACAGAATTATATACTTAAAAGTAGTTAAAATGGTGAATTTTTGTGTTATGTATATTTTACCCCCCTACACACACACACACACACACACACAAAACCAGAACGAATGGCTGATCAATTTAGCCTCAGTATTTCACTTCCAGCTATTACCTTGATCATGTAGGTTATGATTTAGAGTTCTCAAAACAGAATCAAATAAGCAATATGGAATAAGGAATAGAAATTAAATATGGCCTGCCTGATAACTATTACAAACACCTGAATCAAACTTGATCTAATGTTTTAAATCTCCTCTCCTTTATACATATTTTTAAATTTCTAAGATTTCTCTGTAGCCACAGTAAAGGTCAAGTCTTAGAATTAGAATCAAGAGTAAATCCTGCTGTCTGAGAGCTGGGACTATGTCTAGTCATCACCTTTTTGAGACAGTTGTGCTCCAGAATAAGGTCATCTATTTCTCTTCCCCTGCTCAGGACCAGTTCATTCATATTCATATTCATTTATTTTTTCATTCCATCTCTTGTCCATCTTTTTTGAAAGTCCTCCATGTGTCAGGGCCTACGTGGTAGTTTTCCTGTCTGTGTATGTTCTTCAGAAATCCACTTGACTGGGTTTAACATCTAAGTTGGCCTCTTAAATCCCTTGGAAAGTCTCTTCTAGAATAGAATAGTGCTTAAATCAACATGCACTGAAATTGAACCCAGAAAAATAAAGTGTTGATGGGATAGGATGATAGGGTAATATTTTTTCCTTGATTTATGGACATTGTATAAAGAAAAAGAAACTTTAACCTTATTCAGAATGCTTCCCAAGTATGTTAAATCCCAAGAATTATACTGAATGACAAAAACCACCTTCTTTTAATGCCCCAGGAAGATACACTGCTCAAAATGAGATGGTTTAAGGACACATCACCAAGTTTCTTCCTGTGGCTGTAGTAGGTGACTCTAAAAGTCTTTTCAGAAAAAAAAAAAATCATCCCGATCCGATTCTTGGGGTAGGACTTTAGAGACTCAATCCATCAGATGTTCTTCTGCCAGAATGGACCAAAGACAATTCTTGAGGGAAGTGCTGACTCAGCTCTAGGACTTCCTGACTTTGTGTTTAGGTGAAGGTGGGATGCCCTACCTCTGAGGTGAAAATCTGTGATCAGCTCCCTAATTTCCATATTAGGAATCAATGTTACTTTATAATGCTTTACTTGGTTGCTGTCTATACCTTGTGGGCCCATACTTAAGTAGCAACTCAGAATAGGAACACTTTAGGCCATCTTCAGAGAACACAGAATCAGCTCCTAATCTTTCAATTGCTAGCTCAGTTAATATTTGTGGAAGATGATTCTAAGGACATACGTCTCTCCCTTCTTCTAGCTATTCTGAGTTCTTTCTATCAAGTTGAGTATCAAAAACCATTATTGCCTCAGTCTAGCACAGAATTATTATCACTGAGTTGCTTGTTAATATTATGCTTCTAGATTAAAGTTGCTATAAGAATTACAATTTTTAAAAAATGAGGTCAAAGATATTGTCTAATAAAGCATCCTTGGGATTCAATTTTGGAAAAGCTCTGCTTTGCCCTAGGACCTGGTTTGGTGGGTATAATAAAAAATATATATCTGATTACATCTTTTCTTCCCCTTGGCTACTAGGACACTCAGAACTAAATACACACACACACACACACACACACACACACACACACACACATATACACGTATACATATATAAACAAATAAATTTTAATGTTCTTTCATCACAGTTCTATTGAATTTATTTATACCCTTTATTGTTTATATAAGTGATACAATGTGATCTTTAAAACATTCCTAAATTACCTTGTAGTAATTCCCCACAGATGTTCCCTCTTCGTTTTCAGTGTTTCTAATTTGCCTACAAATTGGATTCTGTCTGGCAACCAAAGTCACAGTGTAGCCAAACCAACAAGAGTATTGACAGTTTTTAATACTCTATTTACAGATTAAGAATTAGATCATCAGTACTGAATGCAATTGTGGCAAATTCCCTCCCCATAAATTTCTTGTGGCTTGAGAATAACCAGGCTAACTGGTCCTGGAAACAATGGGAATGCAACTGGATTTTGGGGTTGCAAATAGTTACACTTCAAGATGCTAGATTGGCAACAGGAACTTCCTGCAAGAGTGACTGCCTAGAATGAGGACTGTTAGTCAGAAGAAAGAACTAACCTTTTAAAGAGCTAGGATATGTTAGCTTTTTGCTATTTACAGTGATACGCTGTAGCTGGCTCTTACCCACTTGTGGGTTCTGGACGGCAGAAGTCCCACCGAGACGGAATGAATTACTCGAGACTCTGTGGAAAAAGTCAAGAGAGCGAGAGAGAGTCGGGAGCCAACTCCATGAGCCTCTCAAATGCTCCCACATTAATTGTGTATAATCAAAGGAAAAAGTCATTAACAGTTGTGTGATAGTATGCAGGAACTTAGGGAAAGACAGGATGAGATAGAGATTGCAGAATCCACAATGAGTATAAAGGCTTAGTTTATCTCTTTAGGGTAGTCATGGGGAGAGGGGGAACAAGATACATTCTTTAGATATGTTAATTACAAGGCAGACCACCAGATCAGCCAGTTCCTTGTTTTGGGGGTAGCAGACTATCTAACAGCAGGCACGCCCAGTAGTTTATAGCTGAGGGCCTGGGTCGTTGCTTAGAAATGAGCAGAGTGCTATCTAAAACCTCAACTATGCAAGCAAGGCATTGTCTCAGCTTTTTATGGCAAGGAGACAGGAGTGCGGATGCACAGGCACCTGCTTGCAAAGCAGTTACTAAACACATTTGTTCTTCTTAAAGGTGACAGGCGGCTGGGGTCTGTTACAATTTGTTAACCCAGTCATGGGCTCCCACACCCACTCATAAGAGCTAGTTGCTAAAACTTCAGGAGTTTTGTGAGCCAGTGATGGTAGCATAAAATAGGCCATGGGGGAGTACTCATACCATACAAATTAGCAACTGCCACAAATCAGCCCCTCCAGTCAGAGAGCTGATTGTGAGACATTTACCAGTCCACCACTGCTTGTCTGGCTTATCACTCACAACTAGCAATGAGATAAGTATGTCTGTCCTCATTTTATAAATGAGGAAATAGAACCCCCCCCCACCAAAAAAAGATCTTTAGGCTTTAGGGAGAAATTACTGAGGGGACCAAAAAAATTTGGAAAAGAAAGAAACTGCCAAAGCAGGAATAGGTAATGGTATAGTGCTGACTCAAGGACTATATTCAGAGAAGAAAGATCCTGTTTAGAGTTGAGGCGGGAAGCCCCATAAAAAAACTGGCAGGGCCCCCAAGCAGGGCCACTACTCTCATGCCAGCTCCATCCAGTTCCCTGGCCCAGAGGCTCTATCTCACTTTTTGCCTCTGAAACGGCTTACTTACCCCTAAAATTCTATTGGTTCCCTCAGCTCACTTCTGATTGGTTATTTCCTTCACTCCTGATTGGTTACTTCTCTCACTCCTGATTGGTCTATTTCTACAAAGCTGTTCCTGGTTGGTCAACTTCTGTTATACTTTATTTGCATATGATGTTGGAAAGTGTAAAACTGGCAGCCTATAAAGGCCTGTGTAAACTTACAGACGGGGTCCAGAGCTTGGAGTGTTAACTCCTCTGGGCCCGCTGGCGTAATAAACCTGAGTTCTCCAACTCTCCGAGTGCTACTTGGTCTCTTGCCCGAATCCAGGTTTTTGTCACAACTGAGCTGTAACACCAAGCTGTAACACATTTTTCCACAACAGAAGAAGGCAATGAGCTAATGTAAGGAGACTGCCAAACTGAGGTTCAGAAGGCTGTGAGGACAATTTCAACCAGGAACTATGGGACCAAAAAGAAAAGCCACCAGAGGGGGAGCTCAAGGCGCCTCCACCCTTTTCCAGCTCTACATCTTCCTACCTTGATTGGGGGAATCATATTCAAAAGCAAGAAATTCTACCACCACCACCACCACCACCACCCCCAACCACACCAAGTCAGAAGGGTTTGTCAAGCTAGAAGGTAAGAATTGGGCCCTATCTTCCAGGAGGCAAAGGTTTAAAAAAAGTTAAAATGTCAACACAAAATAATATATTCCTTTTCGTTCAGATGTACTTCCTGGCAGGACTGGAATTGAAAGGGCCCTGGGCTGTTTCCAGAATCCCTGGCCACCTCCCTCCCTTTTGTGGCACCCTACTTTCTCTCCCAGCAGCCAGATGAAAGGCAAGGAGTCTGGCCCCAAAAAAGCCCAAGATGGGCAGCCAATGCCAGTTCAGCTATAGGGCATCCAGGCGAGAGTCAGGTTTGTTGTGAATTTGAATTTGGAGCCAACTAATGATGAAGCATTATTCTGCCAGTCATTGTGCAGTCATGTATTTCCCTCAGGAAACTGGAGGGGAGGGGGAACTGCAGTCTGGGCCATGGTTGATGTAAGCCAGGATCCATGATTCTACCCACTGTTGTCTTCCCAGAGACCAAGGGAGTGAAGAGCTCCAGATAGTTCACAAGTGGCAAAGCCAGAGTTTAAGCCAGGCCTGATTACTACAGGGCCTGTGCTCTCTCCAGGAAGCTCTTTCTGTGACAATGGGCTGGGCCAGGAGACCTTGGAAGAAACTGTTCCACTGGGTCTGAGAGGGGAGTTGAACTTCTTTCCTCACATGCTGATCTATTTTCTGAAAAAGGGAGAAAAGAGTGTGAAGGCAGACAAAAGCCCATAGTTTCTTTGAATGATATCTTAAGTGACTAAGTAAGATATGTATATGTCAGTCAATAATTGGAATTTGACTGATGGTAACTAATTTGGCAATATATGAATAAATTATGATTACAGTAATTCTTGGTCTCCAGGACCAAAATCTGAAATTTGAATAATGAGTAGATCAAGGGGCACCTCTTCTGCCTCTGTTCAAATATTTTATCTTATTCTGGAATAATTAAGAACAAAAGGAATTCGGAGTTGGGATTCAAATTGCCCCCCAGCTCTTCAAGATGTAATGAAAATGATGCTATCATTTTGTTTCCTTGGGACTTCCTGAGTTTCTACTTCCTTAGTGTTTTTATAGAGGAAAACCTTTAGCCAAGACATCTAACTGCTGTTTCTCCTTCTGACATCTGAGAAGCCACCTGCGGCAGATCCTAATGGGTGTCCTACCCAGCAGCCAGCCCCTGTCTTCTGACTTACAGATTCCTGACTTTACCCCATAGAGGAAAGCAATCTGCTCAAGAAGACTCCCCCGTTCCAGGGGAAGAACAATAATTAGTCTAAACCAGCCATGGTAACCCATTCCACTTTATCACAGATTTGTTTAGAGATGTGCATTTTACCAAATTCTGGCCAATGGCATCTGAAAAGATGTTTGGTAGCACTTCTGCAAAGTTGGAAAAAGATGTATGCAAGATAAACTTCCTTCTTTCCTGCACTGGCTTTGCATGTGAAGACATGACGCTTAGAGCAGTAGCTGCCATCTTAGCACCACAAGGCCAAGAAAATAATTGAAAAGCTGATCCCATGTCCTGACATTAAGCTAAAGAACTAACCTTGAACTATCTACATCAAGGCTTATTATCATGTGAGAGAAAAATAAATCCTATTATTTAAACCCTTTTAGGCAAACATTCTGTAATTCACAACAAAAATCATCCTAACCAATATATCACCATTGCACAAACTTACCCCAAAATCCCCTTGGACTGGTGGCAAGAAAATCCCATCGAAGGCACAGTGGGAGTAAGGGCAGTAACTGGTGTTAAAGAGTTGAAGGATGCTTTGCTGGCACTGTTGATAATTCCCAGTGCCTTGGATTATAATTTCATCGAATTGAAGAAACGTCTCAAATTTCCTGGTGCAGGGACTTTCGTACAGATCAGCTAAAACCATTTTCCTCTGGTATCCAGGGTGAAAGCAAGGGTCACTGATGGTTCCATCTGTATTCTGAATGGAAAAATCACGTAAAGGCATCATGTACAAATGCTTTGGGTACAAAAGCACCAGTCTAACTTCATTAATGTGCAGCTATTGAACAACATCCAACCACTCAGCGTGAGCATCTGAGCCCCTGCTCTCCCTTTTTTATGCTTGGGAATAGTCATACTTGTATAACACCCACCAGATGTGGTATCAGATGTAAATGAGTTTTTGCTATTCATAAAAAGCTAATATAGTTGAAGCTGGGCCCAGAAATTCCATTAGTTTGACATATCCCCCAAAGCTTGGTACTAATCGCATAGGTCAGAAGCAGGTTCACAGGGAAAATTCTCAACATTCTCAAAATTCTGAGCCTGGAGTGGTTCTCTGGGAATCTGCCTGTATCCCTGCCCCCATATCCAAGCAAAAAGTCAAAATCTCCAAGAGCTGGAGGTGCCTTAGATCATTTAAGGTGGGAATATCAAAATGATTTTTAACCCACAGCCCAATATGTTCAAGAGAAGAAGAGGGGCTGCTGTGGATAAGAGGCTAAGTGAAGCCTTAAGGCTCACTCGGCATCTCTCAGCAGCCCCTCCTCCCACAGCAGTCATCTTATTGACAGTGCTTCTGAGTACCAGAGAAAGCGCTTTGGAGGAGAGCACGTAACCGGTTGTCCTTCCAGTAAAGACAGGGAACAACTGGATGTGACATCCTTGCTCTATGTTTGACCGGATGTGTTGGTACTCGCATGATTTTGAGTATGTTTAACTTTTCTTGCCTTCAAAATGCAAAAAGTATCTGGGGACAAGTTTTGAAGTGTTGTTCAATAAACTTCGTGTTTTCCCTGAAGTTTTTTTTCTCCTCCTCTCCAGGTTGTTTCTAACAACCCTGTTTTCTGTAGTTCATAGGAAATGGAGATTAAAAAGTGGGAAAGAGCTTGTAAATTACACATACACATACATACACAAGAACAATAACAATAACAGTACTCCAGCCTGTAATTTTCATTCTCAACCCCACAGCAGGGAGAAATCATTTCCCAAGAAGGCATCTGAGTCGTGTCCTTGGAGATAGTTCAGTAAACAAACATAGGAGATGGTGTCTGGATGGGACAATTCATAGGGGTTGACCAGATGTAGTTAGATATCCTGCCTGAGAAGGTTTAGAAAGTACAGTACCCAACTTCAGACCAATTACCAAAGTAAGAAGAGAAAAACAGGATGTGGGGGCTGGTGGCACAGATGTGGGAAGGGTGGTCTGGATCCAGTTATACTTACCCTAACGTCCTTGGCTAGTTTCTGCAAAAGAGCTTGATCCTTCCCATAGCACAAGAAGCTGTGTGTGTATACACTGTAGTCCCTGCCATAGAGGCGGAAGTGCAGTGTGTTGTCTGGTGACTCCATCGTTTTGTCTTTGGGCACAAAAGTGATTTGTGTAGAGGCTCCCCCAAGGTCTAAAGCTCCATAGGTTTCCTGAGGTTCACCTCCAGTTGGCTTTAGGTTAAACCAACTCGATTTCTGAAAGACAGTACAGTCACCAGTGGTAGAAGTCTCTGGACATCCCCCTTTCTGTACTATTCCTTGGACTCAGGGACCTTCTAAGGCAGAGGAGCAGGAGCATAAGGGTGACACAAAGCTCACAAGAGGTTCCTGAGTCTGCATCAGACCAACAGCAAGAAAAGATGGGCTTCAAAGACATAGCTCAGACTGCAGCAGCTTAGGAGTAGTTCACAACACAAGGTCCAAGGCTGGAAAGACTAAATGCAAATCCCCACTCATTTGCTCATTAGCCATGTGGCCTTTAGCAGAATAATTAACCTTCTCTAGGCCTCAATTTGAGGCTCTAAAATGAGAAAACACCTCATATGCTTATTCTGGAGAGTAAATCAAACTGTACATGAAAAGTGCTTAGCACAGCACAAGACACACAGCAGTAGGCCAATATTAGCTAATCTTATTTTTAATGATAGACTTTTAATTTTTTTCTATATCTCTGTAAAGATATGGCTTCCTTATTCTCCAATAGTAAGATTTCTTGTAAGAGAATTATAGCTCTGGTGACCCTTGCAAATGTGAGGGTAAATTAATTTGTTCATTTATTCATCATTCATTCTGCCGAGTGATCCAAGTACTGCCTGAGACAGCAGTCGCATTGGCCCCCCGGGAGCCGCCTCCATGGGCACTGTGAGACTATCACCTGAGTGAATCTGCCCAGCAGATAGTTGGTAGTGATCCAGCCGTAGGCGCCCTCCTCTTGGCCAGTGATGATTCTGGCGCCCTGGAAGTCAAAGGGGTAGTTGCTGATGCTGCTTGTCACCACAGCCAGAATCTTGCTTGCCAAATATCCATTCTTCATCCTGCACAAAGAGCTGAGGTTACTGGTTTTGTTTGAATAACCACAACTACCCACTGCAGCCAGAGCTTCCAGCCAGTTCTCCCAGGAAATGAACCATAAACTCACTGGAACAAATGGAAGGATGGAGATCCCCACGCGTGGTGTGTCTGAGGAGCCCGCCTTTTGTGTGAGGCAGAACTACTCTTTTGGCCCCTCTCTGAATCCATATCCTTCCAATCCGTACATACAGTGATCGTCCTAAAATACCATTTTCATTGTTCCCTGGCTCCAAGAAGTTATCAGAGTGATTTTAATTACTGTGGTGGTGGTAGGGGGATATTGTTTGATGTTTGATCACCAAGCCTAGAGCCAATGTGTGCTCAATTAGCCATTGCTGGTGGCTTCAAGCTGTTTACATGGCCAGGCTCTGCTGGAGGTTTTAAATTAGGGTTCTAGTAGACACCAGATGGCAAACATCCTGGGACAGATACCCAACCTCATTTGGCAGCAGACTAGGAAAAAAATTTTTCTCATATTGTGCCTTCATTTTTGGACCTGAGACCTTGAGACTTAAAGAAGAAATCTTCCAGGGTTGTCATAACGAAGATGCAATACAATTGCTTCCAAGATCTAGGCAATACGATACTGAGAGTCTCTGGGTCGGAAAATGCTGCCTTCCAACTGGCATTAGACCTCTGTCATCTCTCATTTGAATAGCTTCCATACTCTACCGACTGGCCTCCTCATCCCTAGTTTTTCCCCCCTCCAATCCACCTCTCTACCAGTGTCCCCAGTTGTGTTACATCCTTTAATGGCTTCCCATTATCTCCCAGATTAACTCCAATTCCTTCACATGGCCCACAAGGCACTTTGTGATCTGAACCTTGCCTTCTCAGAATCCCACTCAGAATCCTGGCTCTACTACTTACCAGGTGTCTGACCTTTGGTTAGCTAGTTGACATTTGTACACCGCAGCTTCCTTAATCTGATTTGTAATAGTTAATCATGCCTCTTGCTTTGTAGAGTTGTGGTGGTTAAATTAAAGTACAGTGCTAAGAACATAGTATGGGCTCAACAAATACAAGTTGCCCCACTGTTACTGTCGTTATTAGTATTTACTACATGCACCAACATTCCATCTATGCAGAACCATTTATAGTCCTCTGAGCATGCCCTGCTCTCTCACACATCCCTCCTTTGCATACCTATTAGAACACCAGGAAAGCAGCGACCGTGCCTGACACATAACAGATGCCAAACAAACACAGGTTACAGGTGCATGGTGTCTGCTCTGCCTGGGATGCTCTTCCCCTGCCCCCAACAAGTCCTTCATGATTTGGCTCATGTATCCTCTCCTCTGATGAATCTTCTCGACCTCCTCTCATTCTTGTCAGGCCAAGTGTGCTCCATAGCAGCTCTGAGTCCTCCTCTACTAAAGAACTGGTCACCCTGTATCAAAACTCTGATCTTAGGAGATAAGCCACCTACTTCTATGTCCTGGTAGAGTGTCCACAGTCAATACACACTGAATGAATGAATGAACAAATAATGCCCGCAGGAGTAAATGGTGGCCAGTAAAGATGTGCTGCTTGGTGATGATTTGTGTCTTGGGATATCTGCAAGTCTCCTCTGGCCTTCCTCCTCCCAGATATTGAATGGCTAAAGTTGTAGCCCCAAATCCCAGAGTATATAGGCTCAATCTTTCTCTCTTTGGGTCATCAGCCCCTTAAATTCCCTGTAGGGAGATGAGCAAGAAGGCTTTTTTTTTTTTTTTTTCATAAACTCCCACCATTACACACACTAAGAGTTTGGGATTTTACCCACTTATTGCGATTTTCTTTTTCCGGTGTGGATATTTAGCATGGTTAAAATTGGGGTGTTGGAGAAGTGTGGCCCTCACCCACAACTTCAGAGGCTCTTGCACTGCCCACCCTCACTGCCAGCCATTCTTGGTCCCCACAGGCTGTTATACCTGAGCAACCGCATGCCTGCCGTGGCTCCCAGGTAAACAGGTGTCTCTGTATGCTGGGGTGCTGGAATCACTACCTTGGCTCTTTCCATGCATGCAGCCAGATAAACATCTATTTCACTTAATTTTTGAGCATGGTTTGCAATTCCGGGACCTGGGGAAAGATGTAGAAGCAGATGAAAACTTTTTCAAAAATATAGGACATATATTCACATTATTAGAGAAAAATACTGATGTTTTCTGAGAAAACGCAAGGAGACAGTTTCTTTTTGTGATATCTATCAGGTTTTTGTACTTAGAGGCGAACTCTGAATCTAGTTCTTGGTAGGATTTATTTTCAAGACCTCAAGCTAGGTCTGTCTGCTGTTCAATAATTTTGCCACTGGATGGCGCAATTTTCACATTCAGTTGCATAACCTTCCTAACTCTCTCAGATTTTAATGGGAATTTAATAGATAACTGTTCTATACAGCTGCTTTTTGATGTTTCTTCCACAAAGTTGTAATAAACAACAGTAATTCCTAGAAGATCTAAAAGGAGAACGATAACATTTAGAACAAAATTAAAACATGCACCAGGCACAGGGGCTTTTACTGAATAGACAAGAACTGCCGCTAACTAGCTATGTAATCACGAGCAGTCCCCTAAAATCGCTGAAGTTTCTTCCTTTGTTAGAAGAAAACAGGAGTAGAATCCATGTCTCCTCAGCAATTTTTCCACTCTGATACCCTGTCTGCCTAGTAAAACTGTCCAGTATTAAAGCAGTTTTAACTGTTGCTATGGAGAGGATTAGAGCCAAGATTCCTTAAGCTTTAGAAGTTAACACTTAACAATTTTGGCTCACCTTCAGATAAACATCTACACTTTCATTGCTTTATAGTGAGGATTTACTTTAATAATAATTATCCAGATATCTTATCTATATCATTCACCAGATTTTATTTATTTATTTAACCATAATGACAAAATCAGCTCTGAGTTGTCAGCTGTTTCTTTTTTTTTTTTTTTTAACATTTTTTATTGAATCAGCTAACTGTTTCAATTCAAAAAGTCTGGCCTTTGATAAGTGGTGGCTCTCGACTCATCTTTCTATCTAAATATTTGATTACAGCACTCTCTCTCTCTCTTTTGAGGGGGAAAATTACTGCATTTATTGTGCCAAACACACACAGGGTGAGTCTCAGAAGATATCTGCTAGGTTGACACAACAAGAGCTTAAGAATGGAAGGCAGTTAATTAAAGAGAAGCCAATAAAGTGAGGGATTTGGGTTTTAAGAACTGTTTGAAGTTCCCTCTCAGAACTGACAGGGCCAAAGTCTGAGGGCATCAGGCCTGGGTAAAATGACTTGCTCTCTTGGAAACATCTCCTATTTCCTGCTTTCTTGAAAAACTTTAAAAATTAGTGGACCCCACAAGCCACCAAACTAAAAGTAAATTATCTTCTGGGCTCTAGGTTACCTGTCCGACTGAAAATAAACAGTCAGTCCCTAGTTCAAAAGGCCAAGAGAGATAAAGGTCAGGAAAATGACGATGCAGTGTAGTAACATTCAGTGCATGCTGGAGCATTGGATGGGAGGGAGTGGAAAGAGCTGTTGTCAACAACTAACTTGTCTTGTGACCTTAAAAGAAAACTAAGTAGGAAAAAAGCAATATATATGGCAGCAACTCAGAGTAGCAAGAAGCCTGGAGTGCAATTAGGAAGCCTAGATTCCTTCTTTTTTTTTTTTTTAACATGGAAGCCTAGATTCTTGTCATGGTTCTGTTCCTACTTGCAAGTCACTAGTCTTTCAGGTTTTTGCTTCCTTTTCTGTAAAACAAGATTTCAATGATCCATAAGGTCCTTTTCCCAGCTCTACGAGTCTACGATTTGCCTGCCTAGACAGAAGCTAAAGGCTTTTGAAAATTTCTTCCAAGTCATAGATTAGAAGACAAAGATTAAGAGCAGCAATTCTCTGGACTTGCAGCATCAACATCACCTGGGAACTTGTTAGAAATGCAAATTCTCAGACCTCATCCCAGACCTACTGAACCAGAAGCTCTGGAGTGGGAGCTTTAACAAACCCTCCCAGTGGTTCTGATGCAGGTGCAAATTTGAGAACCACTGGCTAACACATGGATTTAAAATTGGGCAGATCTTCACATAGCAAAGGAACCCATCGACGAAAGGAAAAAAAAAAACCTACTAAATGGGAGAAAATATTTGCTAATGATATGACTGATAAGGTGAAATTAGTGCAATTTGGGCAGATCTCAGTTTGAACCCCAGTTTTATCACTTACTAGCTCAAGTAACCTTAAACTAGTGGTATAACTTCTCTCAACCTCAGTGACTTAATATTATTTTTTTAATGAGCATAATAATAAACTCCTCAAAGGGAGATTGTGAGGATGAAATGTGTGCATGGCACACAGAAGTGTCCTGTTGATGGGAGCTACCATTACTCAATTACTTTAGTTTGTTTATTTTTCAAGGGCTTGATCATTAAGGACTGATTTCAATACTATTTTTATAATGATAATAAAATAACAACAATAGCTGGTCTGCTATGTTCTCACTTGACTGCCTTTTTCTTGTGTGTTTCACTTGCCACATGCCTCTCGTGGTCTCATGCCCACTGTCTCCCCCTCCCTTTTTCTTCATCTTACCTTGTACCTTGCACTCTTCTACCTGACTCACCATCCCTGTGTCATTCTCCTTTTCTGCTGGCCATTGATAGATGTACAAACTCGTGTGAGAAGAGCCCGCATCCAGCACAATCCCAAACTGAGGGCAAAAGAAACCAAGAACTTATCAGCATTACATCATTCTTCTCTATCTTCAGCTTGCAACAGAATGGAGACAAAGATAGTTTTCAAAAACACAAGGAGAAAGTATTTTAATTCATGGTGGGAGTGGGTTGGGGTGGAACGAGTGCCTGGAGTTGTGCTGATCACAAGCTCTACAGAGACACCAATTCCTCTAGAACAGTGGCTCTCAGTGTTGGCTGCACACTAGAAATATCCAGGCCTTGCCCAAGGTAGGGCCTGAGCATCCATATTATTAGAAGCTTCTCAGCTAATTCTAAGTTGCAGCAAGATTCAGAACCATATACTGAAGTTGCTGAGACAATATGGAGGGAAAAGAAAGCCATTAATCTAGCAGTTCCCAAACGTGTGCACACAGGAATCATATTAGAAGCATCTGAAGAGTTTGAAAGGCTACTGATGCCAGTGTCTCACCGCCAGATATGTGATTTAATTGGTCTGGTATGTGGCCTGGGCTTGGGAAGAGAGACATGTGCACATCCATATAAACCACCACCAAGATCAAGATACATAACATTTTCTAGTCCCCAGAAAGTTTCCTGGTCCCCCTCTCAGCCAGTTTCTCCCACAGGTAGCCAGTCTCAGCATCTATCACCATGGATGAGTTCTGCCTGTTTTTAACTGCAATAAGTGGGCTCACACATCCATCCTTGATGCCTCCTTGATGTCTAACTTCTTTCACTCTACAGTGTGTCTCTAAGACTCTAAGATACATTCAGGCTGTATGCATCAGTAGTTTGTCCCTTGTCATTGCTGTAGAGTGTTTCATTATATGCATGCAGTATATTTTTACCCATTCTACTGTTGATGGACATTTGGATTGTTTCCAATTTGGGACTATTGGGAATACAGCTGTCAGGTACATTCGTGGTCATTCTGTGGGCTTAAGTTCCCATTTCTTTCAGGTATTTACCCAGGAGTAGACTGTTGACTGCCCATTTTGATCAATTAATATTCACCTTGGGTTTAATCTGGGGGAAAAAATATGCCATAATTGAATAATAATGTCTGCCACACACTTGTGAGGGGAATATGATGGCTCAGGTACTTTTTATTTGTCATCCCTCCACTAGAAAGAAATATGGAGAAAAGTAAACCAGGGGAAAAAAGAAGAGAAACCAAGGAGGTGCTTCTCAAGTGTGAGTCACACGTTGCTGCTCTTCTGAGCTGCGGCCCTCAGACTGTGGTCTGCCACTTGCTAACGCTTAATTCCACGGTTGATCTACAGATATCCCCTCATGCTCTCTTGTCACCTGGGGATAACCTGAGAACCTCCAGGGAGAAAAGACGACAAGAACTAGAATTCCACGACCTCCCTGGACCAAAGGGGATAGCCAAACATGGAACTTATCGCGGTGTCAAACTTTCTTCCATTTCACCACCAGGGAGGATCGCTGCGCTGCTGCGTGAGGACCCCTGACCTTCCGAAATCTCCGCAGTATTCTCTGCCTCCTTTCGCACAGCGGGGCTTCCCTGTGGTGACTGGCACTCTGCCCTTATAAAGAAAACGGCCTGCATGCTTGCTTTGGGCACAGCAAGGAAGGAAGCTGGACAGACTCCTCCGCAACTCAGCTTGCAGTGAGAGCAAACCATTAAGTGGCTTAAGTGGTGACCGCTGTGGGCAGAGAGGGGTCTAACTGAGGTCCTAGGCCTTTGAACCTGTGGGAAACCTCCCAGGGTGAAGAAAGAGCCTCAGGGGTTACATAGCAGAAAACCCCGCCGTTCCCAAGCAGGCCCCTGAATTCTTCCTGCCAAAAAATGTTCCAACCACAGAGGCATATGATAAGAGCCAGCGAGGCAGCAGCAGCAAGCAGCCTTTATCTGGAGTCAGGATGTTCTATTCTGTCTACTATGTTGACATGAAAGATACTCTTCCAGTAGAGCAAAGGAACCAGCCTTGCTCCTATCAGCCTTTTTCTCTAAGGCCTTCCACAGTGAGGTGGTTGAGAAACAAAAACTTTTACTACATTTGGCAAGTGCCTGAGGGGTTGGGGTAGGTAAAGTACTTTATTTTTGTTTTATTATTTTTAAAAATATTTTTAATTGAGTTATAGTCATTTTACAATGTTGTGTCAAATTCCAGCGTAGAGCACAATTTTTCAGTTATACATGAGCATATGTATATTCACTGTCACATTTTTTTTTCGCTGTGAGCTACAAGATCTTGTATCTATTTCCTTGTGCTATACAGTATAATCTTGTTTATCTATTCTATATATGCCTGTCAGTATCAACAAATTTTGAAATCCCAGTCTGTCCTTTAACACAGAATTGAGGGCATTTCGCCTTCTGTATACAGTGGACTGCAATGCTACCTGCAATGCTGCAATGCAGACCTGTTGAATTGTACCAAATGTTTTTTGTTTTCTAAAATAGACTGCAGAATAAAAAACTGGCATTGCTTGCTGCTTTAGGGACAGATAGAGCTTGATTGTTGGAAAATTCTCAGTTTGAACATTTGTGGAGTTTGCCTTTCATTGTTACAAAACTGTAAGCATATTCACTCATTTTTCATAGCTGGCCCATTTTAGAGCCAGAGATTCATTTCATCTAATCCTCTTATTTTATAGGAGAAACTGTCCAGAGCAGTCTGACTTGCTGAGTGGGTACTAAAGACAGTTATGCCTCACCGGATCCATCTAGAGCCCTGGGGGCCACCAGCTTTGTTCTTTCCGCACACCAGCATTTTCCAAAGCATGTTCCAGAGAGCACTGAGCCTGCAAGGACCTGGACAAAGAAACCTTCCCAGTAGTTTGGGGAAGGCTGCACATTCTCTCCCCTTCCTGGGCTCACAAACCCACTAGGCTTTGTGACTGCTTCAGGGAAGTCTGAAGGTGGAGAAACTCACTTAACCTCGTTTGAGTCAGCATCCACCAGACTCAGTGACAAGAGAATTTTGTCTTTAATAAAATCTCTATCCTATAGAAATGCTTTGTGAAGTGCTGTGCCTTGCCATGCTATCACCTGTACCCAGTGCTTCTCTGTAGCTCATATTCAAAACATTTCTAAAAGCCCTTATACGTATGTCCTTCACGTTAAAGAAAAATTAAGGATTTGAGTAGTGAGGAAGGGATCTGACATCCTCTTGATATTATTATGTCAATATTACTTTCTCTTTTAAGAGTAATAAAAGTTCACTAAATGGCACCTAGAAAATGAAGGGAAAAGGAAAAAAAAGACATTTAAGATTTCACCAACTAGACATCACTGTTACTTCATTTCCTTCTGGTCTTTTTTAATGCATGGCAGCTTTTAAATGATTGTAATCATACTGTGCATCCAACTTTATCTTGAGCTAGTTTCTGATCATGCACATGATTTTATCAATCATAACTGATTTTTACAAACTATGTTCAGTGAAGAGAAGCACTGGTCTAAAAAGAGGGACAGTAGAAAGGACCTTGCTTCAGTTCATGGAGACACCAACATAGGGGCCTTGGTGAAGACCTGGAGATGTGGGGAGCAACAGACCCTGAGCTCAGGGAGACTGGAAGCCACGTGGAGGTGGGGCAGACCCTCCCTTAGGATGGAAATAATTCTACCTGTGCAAATGTCATAGGTCCAGGCCTCTGAGTAAGTCTCTCTCAAAGTGAAAAGAAAGACAAAACTAGAACATCAGACGACCTCCTTCTATTCCTGGCTCTGCAGAAGTGAGATGTTTGACCCTCTCCTCATTTCAGAAAACACCCACCCTCACACTAGCCTACTCTCAGTTCCCCACCAGCCACAAGGCTTCTGTTCCAGAGCCCTTGCCCAGAAGGCCCTTCACCTGAGATTCCAGCCTTTCCTGACCTTCCCAGACTGGATTCTACCCTCCTAATCCATGTCTCAGAGTGCCTGTATTTTTCCTCTAAAGACAGCACTTATCACAATGTGTAATTACATATTTATGTGGCTATTTGATTAATGTCTGTCTTCCCTATTATACTGTAAGCTATATTAGGGCAGGACTGTTTTGCTTACTATGGTATTTGCAGCAGCCACCATCATGCATCCTGCTAGATGTTAGGTACAAAGAAGGAATTCAACAGACAATTATTGGATCACATGAATGAATAAGGGGGGTTAGAACTATATGGTTCCTAAACTCCTTCCAGTCCTAAAAGATGTTAATATTTACAGTCTGATTTAAAGTAGTGTTGCTAGGGCTGAGTTCCACCCCTCTCCCCCTCAAAGCCCCCAGAAGCCAGGTAACATGGACAACAGTGTGAACTAACTTCTCTTGGTGCCTTCACACAAACTGGTCCTTCAGCATCTTTCTCAAAAGTCCCTGTAGCTTTTAACGGTAACTTAGCACGCTCATCAGTCCGTCTCAGTGAGCCCTTCTGAGTAAACAAAGCTTATCCTTCTGAATGTGTCTCTAGTACCCTATAAACAAGTCAGGGCCCCCAAAGCCACAGCGATTCTGGGAGGGCCTGTAAACAATTAGAGACTATTTTCTTCCTTTCTTTTCTCTTTAGCTGGAGTCACTAGACCTTTCATACAAATGCTGTTTTGTTATTGTCTGTAGTTTTTATTTTTTTTTAATTGTGGTAAAATACACAGAACATGAAATTGACCATTTTAACTATTTTTAAGTGTATAGTTCTGTGGCATTAAGTACATTCATATTGTGTAACCATCACTACCACTCATCTCCATGTGTTGTTTTTTAAAATCTGATGGAGTAAAAATAAAATAGATATTTTCCAGGAGTATCTGAGGTTGAAAATTGATGCAAATTCTTCTAAACGCTCAATAAAAAAATAAAATTGCAAGTGCTTATTTAAGAACAGCACTTCAGTTCCCGGTGAAAAAAGCAGATGCACGGGGCAGGCCACTACCCTTTAGCAGCGGATGGCAATCCTGGGCGCACCAGCTCAGTGACCACAACACACTAACGGCTAAGGGCCTTTCCAAGAGCTTGTCTCCCCCAAAGCAATGCTGTCAGCTGGTCTCTGCTGAAGGCTTCTGATGTGCTGGGCACTCTGATCAGCGAGTCAGCAGTGGTCTTCCATTCAGTCCTCACAACCACCCTCCAAGAAGGTACCATCTCCATGTTACACATGACGAAACTGAAGTGCAGAGAGTTTACTTGCCCAAAGTCTCAGAGGTAGAAAACAGCAGACCTGGGCCTGAAATCAAAGCTGTGTGGTCCCTAAGCCAGCATTTCATGGAAGTGGCAGCTCTTAATTAAGGCGTGTGGTTTGGGATGGGGTCAGTTTGGTGTCTCTGAGAGAAACATATGGGGTCTGTGTGTACCAGAGTGTGGAATGTTTGTTCTAAAGGAATATCTGACACATCGCTAACTGCCAGCATTCAAGCTGGCAGTAAGGAAGTGTGAACCAAGCAGACCTCAAAGCTACCTCCTCACCTAGGTCCACCAGGACAAAGGGATTTTCCCAGTGGACATTTAGGTACAGCTAATGATTCTTCAGTTCATTAAGGCCTATCTATATGTATTTTTAGTGTGGTCATTGTGTATCCACATGGTAGTGGTTCCCAGACTGTAATGGCATGAGAATAGCCCAGGATGCCTGTTACATGTGTAGATTCCCAGGCCCTACAACCTAGAGGTTTGAACTGAGTAGGCTCTGGGAGTGAGAACAGGCAACCAGGATCCACAGGGGATCCTGAGGCAGGGGCCTGCCTCCCACACTGACAAACTCCTGCACGTGCTCTTCCTAGCCAAGGAGGGAGCAGTTTCACCTGTTCAAGATGCTCACTCTAGTCACTGAGTCAGCAAACTTCTATGAGGCAGCCACCAACTCAGATGCTGTAATTTAACATTTATTTTGTGACTATTTGGTTAATGATTACCTCTTCCACTAGACTAAAAGCTCCGTGAGGTAAGGATTTTGCCAGTCTTGCTCACTGCTGTATCCCGTAGGGCCTAAGGTAGAGCAGATGGGCAATGACTATTAAATGAATGAATTGAGTAAAAGAGTAATA
Source organism: Camelus dromedarius (assembly GCF_036321535.1). Classification (NCBI taxonomy): domain Eukaryota; kingdom Metazoa; phylum Chordata; class Mammalia; order Artiodactyla; family Camelidae; genus Camelus; species Camelus dromedarius. The sequence continues at coordinate 54,767,965 of NC_087443.1, read as the reverse complement.
AAATAAATATGTGCAAAGACAAATGAAACCTAGTCCTTGTTCTCAACATGCTTACAATCTGTGTAGCTGGGCGACTGAACACATCAGTAAAATAAAGCGTTCCTGTGCTCTGTCAGATGTGGCCCAGGCATGAGGCTGTCACCTCCCTGGCAAGGCTGTACTCAAACTGGGTCAGGCAGGAAGGTGATAAGACTGGATCTTTGGGACTGAGGGCTGACCTGAACTGGGCTAGACAGGGGCAAGTCAGATGAGAAGACACAGGGCAAAAGATAAGTGGAGATTTGTCCCCAGGCAGACAGGCTGCAAAGATGATAATGATAATACATTAGCTGTCAATCACTGACAGTGGGCTAGCCCTCCTGCTCCACACTTCACAGCACATTTACTTTATCCCGCTTAATTCTTACAGTATCTACAAGGTATCAGTTATCAGTTCTGTCTTACAAATGGAGAAACAGGCTCAGAGAAGTTATGTCCTGTGACTATAAGAACAGAGCTGAGGTTTAGACCCAGGCAGTGTGAATCCATGGCCCATGTTGTGTCACAGGACAATTATCCCTGTGATAACACAGGGATGAAGAACCATAGGAAGTGGGTAGAGACAGCTGAGTCTTTCCATCTATGAAGCTGCACCAAGAAAGGCTTATGGTCACCGCCCTCTTTAAATAGAAGCATGGAGAGGTGGTTCTCAACATTACTGTCCCAAGGTGTTCCATCTTTATCTCAAAAGGTCCTCCAAGGAATCTGATCACTAAGCTGGTCAACCTAAGCGTCTTCTCACATTATCTCCTTAATGCCTTAATTCCACAGATAATGCCTTAGTTCCAGCCTCATCTGCCTTGTCTACACGATGGCAGGAACATCCTAAATGGTCGCTCCTCCTCTAATCTGCTCTCCAGCCAAGAGGAATCTTGAGAATACATTTCTGGGCATCATCTCCCTGTTTCAAACCATCAAAGCAGTGGTTTGCAATCATGACTGCTTGTTAGAATCACCTGGGAAGCTTTTGAAACATACCAATGCCTGGGCTTCACACCCAAAGATTCTGATTTAATTGACCTGGGGTAGGGCCCACACAAGAGTATTTTTAAAAAGCTCCCCCTGGTACTTTTATATGGAGCCAACCTTGAGCACTACACAGTTTGATGGATGAGATGTCCACTATTGAGTTATGCATACTAAGCTCAGACTTAAATCTCCTCTCCCACCATTGCTTCCTGCCCCATATTCAATATTCCAGCCATACTGAACTCCTACTGATTCCCCAGGATCACTTGCTATTTTAAGCTGCCACACTTGGTATGGCCTTTGTTCAGAGCATATCCTACCTCACCACCTGGCAAATTCCTTAGTGTTCCTTATTACTTGGCCCCAAGGCCACCTCCTCTACTAGTCTTCACGTGATCAGGCACAGTCGGTGACTCCTTCCTCTGGACTTCCACAGCACTGAACCTATCTCTGTATTAACACATCTCTGTTGTACTGAAACTATCTGTGCAAAAGACTCTCTCCCACAAAAGAACAACAGATATAATGATGCTTCAGATACCTATTGTGGCCATTTCACATCTTCTTGACCAACTTTGTCTCCAGCTCCATCTGTACCTTCTCATCTATTTCTGCCCAGAGTCTTCTATCCTACTGCCTGGTAGTCACCTGTCGTACCCACATAGCCCCTCTGACACATGTGCAAACCCAGAAGTGCCAGGGAGTTAACAACCTATGGGGGAATCCTCGACTGACAGGGGATGAGAACCAGGGGATGAGAACCAGGGGATAAATCCCCAGGGCAGATGATTCTGAAGTGCTTTCTCCACAGCTCTTCAGAGGGTCCTAGTGGGATCAGGCCTCAGGTGCCCAGTGTGATGACCCACTCATAACACCCTCTTTGGATGGCTTTCCTTCCTTCCCTGTTTCCCTGACACCACTTCCCAAAATAAACATCCTGCTTTTGGTTCCTGTTGTTTGGAAAAACCAAGACAAATGGAAAGAATTTTAGTCTTTAGGTCAGAAAATTGGGTTCTTGTCTTAGCTCCACCTCCATCTTGGGTAAGAGAACCTCAAGGACCCTCATTTTGTTATCTATAAAATTAGGACAATCTTTCATTCCTCACAGCATTCCTGGGAAGAAAAAGTAGAAATGTGTGTGGAAATGATTTATAAACTACAAAGCACTATATAAAGCAATGTTATCACTATGCTTTAGGTAGAACTCTTATACTATTCAACCTTTAAATGACAGAATTCCTCACGACTTGTCTTTTTCTTTTCTTACTTTTTACCCACTTCCTATGATCACATCAATTTCCAAGGCTTCAATACATTATTGACATCAGACACATATTTAGTCTAGATCTGTGCTGGTAAGATAGCCACTAAGATAGCGAATAAGGTAGTCACTAGCCACATGTGGCCTTGAAATGTGACTACTCTGAATTGTGCTTCAAGTTAAAAACCATACTGGAATTTAAAGATTATGAAAAAAAGAATGTAAAATATCTCAATAATTATTTTGATGAAATCTTGAAATAATCTTTTGGATGTACTGGCTTATAAAAATATATTACTAAAATTAATTTCACCTCTCTCCTTATACTTTTTTAAAATGTGGCTCCTGGAAAAATTAAAATGTGGCTTGCAATTATATTTCTGTTCAGCAGCACGAGTCTAAAAGTCTCTTCTCTGAGGTCCATATCTGATTGTCCAACTGCTTCTTTGATGTTTCCCCTTGGATGTCTAATACCTCAGAAACAATTCTTCAAAAACAGAACCCCCAGCGTTTCCCTCTTTCCAAACTACTGGAATAACCTCCTACCTCATCTCCTACACCTGCTCTTATCCCCGCAGCTAGAGCAGTCTTTCCAAAACACAAATCTGATCATGTCACTGACTTCCCATTGCTTTTAGGATAAAAACTAAAATCCTCAACCTGACTTATAAGGCACTGCCCTTACCATCTCCCTTACCATCTTTTTTTTTTTTTTTTAACGTATTGAGTTACAGTCGGTTTACAATGCTGTGTCAATTTCTGGCATACAGCACAATTTTTCAGTCATATATGAATATGCATATATTCATTTTCGTATTCCCTTTCCCCATGAGCTACCACTCCTTACCATCTTTATTCAACACGTGGCACACTTGCTCTCCATCCAATTTCTGGGAGGTATCCCACTACTTCCTGCTGTGAGAGTCTTGCTCTTTCGCTTTCTTTCTGCCTGGAATACTTCCTACTCATCTCTTCCCCAGGTGACTTCTAATCATCCTTCAGATATTTTTGCTAATGCTATTTTTTTCAGGGAAGACTTCCTTGGACCCCAAAACTTTCATTTGCTAACACTCATCACAACTGTAATTAATAATTTGAGTCATCTATTAAACATGTTTCCTTCCTCTGACCGTATGCTCAATCATATCTATATTGGCTTCCTAATTGTATAGCCCAGGACCTGACACAGATACTTAATAAATAATTGTTGATACATAAATTCATGAGCAAATGAATGAAGAGGTACTGAATAAGGTATAGTCATAAAGAGATGATTTTTTAAAACAAATGTACCAGATACAAATATCCAAAAAGTGTTTTCTTTTAAATCATCATTTTTGGAAGGAAATACATTTATTTCAACAAACTAATCAAAACAATTTGGGAGCTCATGATATTGGGATGATCCTGGTATTAGAGTTTACAAACCACACAAGAAAAAAGGTCTTATTTACTGTTCCTTATTTTAGATTTTATACAATGTTTTATCAAATACCTTATTCATCATATTAGTTTTGAATGATTTCAAAGATATTATCAGAGTATGCTCTAAAGTAGCAATGTCCAACAGAACTTTCTGCAGTGATAGAAATGTTCCACATCTGCATTGTCCAATTTAGTGTGAGGCTACTGAGCACTTGAAATGTGGCTAGTGCAACTGAGGGAGAAATTTTTAATTTTATTTGATGTCAATTAATTTAAGTTGAAAAAGTTGTACGTGGTTATTAACTATCAACTTGGACAGCATACATAGCTTAAAGCCATCACCAGAGACAAGTATCTAAAATATTTTTGTCCTCAGTATATGCCAAGAATCCTATTAAAATTCATGTATAGCCTCAGCAAATTACTAGTTTGCATATATAAAATGATCTTTGTGTAAAATAAACCAGTAACATTGCTATAAAGATTCTCTTCAAATGCCAAAGACCTTGTTCCATTTTTCCAGGCCAACAAAACAGAATCACAACAGCCTTGAAGATGCCTATCACAAATGCAGGAAGGTCACCCATGACCACAAGTATTCACTGGGAACACAGAGCCCAAGTCTGTCGTGAATTTTGCCTCCTAGGCAGTCTCCCTCTCCAATGATGCAATAATGAACATGTAAAAAGGTCAAATCAAGAAAGCAATCATGTACTTTTGGAGCTGGTAAACAAATAGCAGAACCACGATGTCATGAGGCTTCAACTGTGAGTGAAGTTTTGCCAAGAGAGCCCACGTCACTCAGTATTAAAAGGCAAGAGACCACTGACAATGAGATAGTATCAGCCTTCTGTGCTGACAAAGGGACTGCTGTGCAGAGCCCCACTGGGCTGAATTTGTGTGGCAAACAGATGCCAATGTAACATCTAGGCCTCTGCTATACAGCAAGTGACTTGGGTAGGTGGCAGTAGTCTCAGAGACCTGGCATATGCATCCACCTTTCCAGACTCACAGTTTAGTATCTTTAAATACAAGAAAATATACTTCTGCATATGTATTCCAGGGCCTCCTGGGTCAAGTTAGCTTCTGGATATGTCACCACCCACATGTATGTATGCGTTCATTAGTATATTGGTCTCTGAGCCCTTGTAGATTTATTTACTGTAATTCAAATGAAAGTTTAAAATGGTGTATTTACAGTATAAATTTAAACTTACCTACATTCTTTCAAATTAATGGATTAAATAAAACAATGACCATATGACAAGGTACTTGCAAGGTATTCATGTCTTGGAAATTTTACTTTGATGAATTTGAAAGGGAGCAGAAATAAATCACAGCAGAGTTAATGACCCTAATTATTTTTAATGATATTAACTAGCTCTTCAAATATGGAAATTTCACAAGGAATCTGTCCATCCATGAATTCATTTCAAATTACTATATTTGATACATGTAAGTATTCTCTAGGGGCTTTTTAAAAATTTATTTTGCTGCTTTATTTAATATTTTAGAGATGAGGAACAAGTCTCCTCCACAATCTTTGACTTCCACAGTGCTTTATGCAGAGCTGTCTAATAAATTTTATTACTTTGGTGATAGCGACAATAATGGAAGGACAAAGAGTGTGGTGTTCAATAAACAAGGAGTTCATTGTTCCCACAACCAAACAATGAGTAAGCAGAGATAGTACTAGATCATAGAATATTAGCACAGTAAAACACAGATCTGGATGTGGTGAATAAAGCATTTGTCTATGTTAGAATATGGTTTAATTAATCTGCTGAACAATGATAAAGACAACCATCTTCCCACCACTAACTGATTCAAGGTGTTCCCTCTTCCAGAATGAGCATCTGCTGCCATTTACTCGCTAGTCCAGTGGAGACTGACTTGCTCCTGGGCTTCCAGAACCTCAGCACCTCCTGCCCCACCCAGGCCCCCTTTACTCCCTGCCCCACCCAGGCTCCCTTTACCCCCTGCCCCACCCAGGCCCCCTCAAACACACGTGCACACACAGACACACACGCACGTACACACATGCACGCATGTGCGGGTTTGAGTTACCTTGACATTTTCTGGCAATGGTTTGTTCTGGACCAGCCCCAGAGCAAGCAATGCTATCACAGCGATGATAGAAGAGAAGCCAAGGATGCTCAGTATGTTTCTAGAGCAAAATCTCTTCAGTTCAGACTCTAAAACCAAAAGCAGAAGAGAAAATATCAACAAGAAATCAACAAACACTGGGGGGAGGATATAGCTCAAGCGCCAGAGCACATACTTAGCATGTACAAGGTCCTGGGTTCAATCCCCAGTACCTCCTCTAAAAATAAATAAATAAATAAATAAACCTAATTACCTCCCCCCTCAAAAAATAAATTAAATAAATAAATTTTTTTTAAAAAAGAAATCCACGAACACTGATTTTCTTCCCCTTTCTATATGCTCTGTGCTGGCTTTCCGGCGACAGCAAAGATACATAAAAGCTGATCTTTATCCATGAGGCACTGGCAAAGTAATTGGGAAATAACTCAAGAACAAAAGGGTTTGTCTGTACTGTGATGAAAGCCAAAACTAAGTTAGTGGCTGTGGTAAGGAGAATAGGCAGAATTAGCTCAGTGATCAGATATGGGTTGAGGAGAGGGAAAAATCCCCAACTGGCAGTTCATTTAATAGGTTATATAGGTCTATCAAGGTTTAAGTAACAAGTGAAAAAAGCAAGGATAGCCCTCTTCATTTTTTAAAATCTACCAGAAAATGATTACAATATTAAAAAGTACTTGGAATACACCATCAAACATCAAAATCCCTCTACTTCATGACACCTCCTGGTTTGACACACCCCTTGCACTTCAACCACACTTATATGTTAGGTAACTGGTAACAGCATGGAGGCTGTGGAGTTTTGAACATTTCATCATTCACATTCTCTTATCTATCCTGTTTGTACCTCACAGTCATGGGACATAAAAAAGCTTCAGAAGGAGAATTCTATAAAAGGCAAATTTCCTTTGACCAGGATAAACACAGTGTACAGCAGAGGTGAACAGGAAATGGAATGGTTGCCCCATTCTCTTCATTTGCATCCTTCCTCTCTCAGCTTCCCAAACTATCCTCAAACTTTTTTCTTAGGCTTTGGGGAAGAAGATAGGATAGAGTAATAGAGAAGCATGTAGAAATGAGATGGATTCTCCAAAATAATTGGCACTTCTCTAAGGACAAGGCATGGGATTAAAATAGCTGAAGGAGGACCCTGAGTCCTCACCTCCTCTTTCTTGCTCAGCAGCACCAGCTGTGCCAACATAGGAGCACCTCCTCGAGCTCATGAGCACGAGGCTAGATTTAATCCAAAGGACTGTAACTGCCTGGGTCTCCAGTCTGTGTCCACCTCTAGAATCTTGAAATGGTTTGGACCCATTAGACCGAACAGTACAAAACTTATGAGAAAAAGTTGTAGCAACACCATTATCTATTGCTTCCAAACAAAGAAACAAGAAATGAAATATACAGCATCTCCCCCATTCTCCCTTCCCAAAAGAACCTCAGTTATGTTCAGATGCCTGCAACTTCCCCAAGTAGCCTAAACAGCTCATGGGAAGGGACTGACAATTCTACATAAATCTCATTCTCTCTCCAGTGATTGGCTCAACAATGGGTATAAACCTACTGTCAGCATAATACTCAAGGGTGGAAAGTTCAAAGCCTTCCTGCTAAAATCCAGAACAAGACAAGCATGCCAACTCTCAGTACTTCTATTCAACACAGTATTGTAAGTCCCAGCCATATCAATTAGACAAGAAAAAGAAATAAAAGGGATCCAAATTGGAAGAGAAGGGGTAAAACTGTCATTATATGTGGATGGCATACTATATATAGAAAACCCTAAAGGCTCCACACAAAAACTACTAGAGCTGATAAAAGAATATGGATACAAGAATAACATACAGAAATCAACTGCATTTCTTCACACTAACAGTGAAATATCAGAAAAGGAAAGTAAGGAAACAACCTCTTTTAAAATTGCATCCAAAAAAATAAAATACTTAGGAATAAATCTGACCAAGGAAGTGAAAGGCTTTTTTTTTATATATAACATTTTTTATTGATTTATAATCATTTTACAATGTTGCGTCAAATTCCAGTGTTCAGCACAATTTTTCAGTCATTCACGGACATATACACACTCATTGTCACATTTTTTTCTCTGTGGGAAGTGACTTATACATGGAAAAGTATAAAACACTAAGGAAGTTAAAGATGACTTAAAGATATCCCATGTTCTTGGATTGAAAGAATTAATATTGTTAAAATGGCCATACTACCCAAAGCAATCTACAGATTCAGTGCGATCCCTATCAAATTACCCAGGACACTTTTCACAGAACTAGAACAAATAATCCTAAAATTTATATGTAATCACAAAAGACCCAGAACTGCCAAAGAAATACTGAAGAAAAAGAATGAAGCTGAAGGAATAACCCTCCCAGACTTCAGACAATACTACAGAGCTACAGTAATCAAAACAGGATGGTATTGGTACAAAAACAACTTATGAATCAATGGAACAGAACAGAGAGCCCAGAAATAAACTCACAAACTTTTGGTCAGTTAATCTTTGACAAAAGAGGCAAGAACATACAATGGAATAAAGACAGTCTCTTCAGCAAATGGTGTTGGGAAAACGGGACAGCTGCATGTAAATCAATGAAGTTAGAATACTCCTTCACACCAAAAATGAAAATAAACTCAAAATGGCTTAAAGACTTAAACATAAGACAAGACACTATAAACCTCTTAGAAGAAAACATGGCCAAAACATTACCTGACATAAGTCTCACCAATGTTCTCCTAGGGCAGTCTACTCAGGCAATAGAAATAAAAGCAAAAATAAACAAATGAGACCTAATTAAACTTATAAGCTTTTACACAACAAAGGAAACCATAAGCAAAACAAAAAGATAATCTACAAAATGGGAGAAAATATTTGCAAAAGATGAGACTGACAAGGGCTTAATTTCCAGAATCTTTTAACAGCTGATATAAACTTAATAATGAAAAAACAAACAACCCAATTCAAAAATGGGCAGAAGACCTAAACAAGCAATTCTACAATGAAGACATACAAATGTCCAATTGGCACATTAAAACATGTTCAATATTGCTAATTATCAGAGAAATGCAAATCAAAACTACAATAAGGTATCACCTCACACTAGTCAGAATGGCCATCATTAAAAAGTCCACAAATGATAAATGCTGGAGGGGGCTGGAAAAAAGGGAACCCTCCTGCATTGTTGGTGGGAATGTAATTTGGTACAGCCGTTATGGAAAACAGTATGAAGATTGACTAAAAACAGACTTACCATATGATCTAGCAATCCCACTCCTGGGCATATATCCAGAGGGAACCTTAATTTGACAAGATACATGCACCCCAATGTTCATAGCAGCACTATTTACAATAGCCAAGACATGGAAACAACCTAAATGTCCATCAACAAATGACTAGATAAAGAAGTTGTGGTATATTTATACAATGGAATACTACTCAGCCATAAAAAAGAATAAAATAATGCCATTTGGAGCAACATGGATGGACCTGGAGATTGTTATTCTAAGCAAAGTAAGCCAGAAAGAGAAAGAAAAATGCCATATATCACTTATATGTGGAATCTTAAAAAAAAAAGATGAACTTATTTATAAAACAGAAATAGACTCATAGACATAGAAAACAAACTTATGGTTACTGGGAGGGAAAAGGGTGGGAAGGGATAAATTAAGAGTTCGAGATTTGTAGATACTAACTAGTACATATAAAATAGATAAGCAATGAGTTCATACTGTATAGCACAGGGGATTATATTCAATATCTTATAGTAACTTATGGTGAAAAAGAATATGAAAAGGAATATATGTATGTTTGTGTATGACTGAAGAATTATGCTGTACACCAGGAACTGACAGAACATTGTAAACTGACTATGCTTCAATAATATATGTATGTGTGCATATATATATATATATACATATACACAGAAAAAAATGGGTATATACCCCAACATGGCTCATGAGCCCCTGGAGGAAGTCTGTTGGGGCACGTCTAGGAAAAGAAAGGAAGCACCCTCTCTTCTTCCTCAGACATTTTCCATCCTGGATGGGATGACATCCAATGATGGCAGAGCAGAGATATGGAGAGAACTTGAGTTCTTGAAGGCATTTTGAGCTGCTAAAACAAATAAGCCTGATACCCTCCCATGAGACATGCTTTAATCAAATTGGAGTCAGCACTTAAATACCTTAAAGCCAAAACGTCCTAGTACAACTGTGTGGCAGAAATGTCCTTTTTGCTGCCAGGGCTCTGGAATCTGGAAATGAGCCCCCTAAGTACTACCTACCTCAGTTCCTAAAGCTGTGATATTGACAAACACAGCTTACAACAAGCATGTGTTTAAAATGAAAATTTACAAATCTAATACCCAAGGCTCATACGCGGCAGCAACATTTCTACTATAATAGAATTTTGAATGCTTTACTCTCTTGAAGTGGTCAAAAAATCTACCTATTTACTTCTTTTCTTTCTGTAAGTATGATAATTTTGATTATCTCATTTTCCTTCCATCCATTTGGGAGCTAATCTTAGTGTCCAGTGAAAATGACTGGCAAGGTCCCTGCTCTTGGAGTTCACATCTATTTGGGGAGATAGATAAATCAGAAAAGAAGTATGCAAGTAAGTGACTTCAGATCATGATAAGTGCTGAGGAGAAATTAAAACCAAGAAATGTTATAGAGTGATTTGCAGCAGAGTTGGGGTGGGTAGATTAGACTGAGGGTCAGGAAAGGCTCTCTGAGAAGGTGATGTTTGAATCTAGACCTGGATGATGAGAAAACACCAGCTATGAGAAGGAGAAAGAACATTCCAGGAAGAGGGAGCAGCAACTGCAAAAGCCCTGAGGTGGAAACAGCTTGATGTGACTCCAACTGTTTCTTCCTTTTCCTAATGAGAATATTTACTATCTCATTATTATCACTGAACAGTTGAAAGTATACTTTTCCACACTTACCCAGCTTTTGCAATAATATCCATATTATTAGAATATAGTCAAGCCTTTCATCATATTCATCTTATTAAAGACAATAAGAAGAAGAACTTGGGAAGTTTAGGAATTTTTCATACACAATTTTCAAAAACTGTATTATCAAAAAATAATGGCTAAGTTTGTTTTTCGTGTGACCCAATAGATTACCCAGAGAGGAATAAGTAAAAAACTATGTTTACTATGAAACGTGGCAGGTAATTTCCAAAAGCCCTTATCGCATGGAGGAAGCCAGGCTCTTCTTAGGAGGTGGTATCAGATGTGGGGGTCCAGGTGGACTTATCCAGGACATACTCATAAAAAGGGAACCACTTTAGTAACTGCCCCAGAGCCCTTTCAGATGATGTAACTGCTCCAGTCAAGTTTTGTTATGGAAAATTCACAATGACTGTCTTCCGCCTGAAAAGCCCTTCGTTTTCCTTGAGGATAACAAAACCATGGTTTGTTTGTATGATACAATGTGAAATCATACTTCAAAAAACAATTTTAAGAAATATTTTTACCAAAAAAACCCTAATGGCAAAGTGTTGTGCTTGTTTTTAATTGTCTCCCTATCCTGAAGAATTTAATACTGTCACTTCCCTCCCATTCTTCTCCTTCCTTATGACAAATGTGAAAGCTTTTCTGTTTAACATGAGAGCCAGGTAGGAACGTCAGCTCTTCTCTTCCAAGAGAGACAAACCTGAAGGAAACTCAAGCTTTGAGAAAACACATACTGATTTTAAGCCAATTAGCTACGTCAGAGGCAAGAAAAGCTGATTTTTTTTCATTCTTAAAGAAACAGCCATCACGATATCCAGTTAGCATCCTGTTAAAGATTAAAATTATATAATTTGTCCTTAGTCAAAATTCTGCTATACAGAGAAATCACAGCATCTTTATGTGATGATATCAAAGATGTATTATCTTAAAATCTTATTCCATTAGTAAAAAGATCTGGTGTATTGGCAGATGTGGGTTTCAGGTAAAAGCAACAAAAGTTGTGCCCTGCACTCACTAGATTTAAATTGTTTACAATTTTTCTGATGGGTCATATCTGGACCAAGCTTGGCTTGTCATATAGAGAAGAAAACAGCAAATACAGACAAGCACTAGAGAGTATAAACATCAGTGAAGTGCTGTGGGCCTTCCTGTGTTTACACAGCCCAGTGATGGAACAATCACTAAAGCTCAGGGGACTGGTCCTAATCTGACTCTGCCATTTCCCCAACTGCCAGAGTCTCTGACCTATCTCTGCCATCTTCCTTCCTCTCCATCAGGGAGTTCTTCTCGGTGACACATATTTAGATCGTTCTCACACTCAGTGGATTTAAGATCCTTTCTCAGGTGCTTCATTCCAGACCCCTTAGCCCTAACCTCTTCTATGGTGATATCCACCTCCTTGTTCCAGTCACCCCCACCTCTTCTACAACTGCCTTTCTGGTATCTCCCCACCCTAATTCCCTTTTTTTCTTTAACTTTTTAAATTTTATTTCGGGGGGGAGGTAATTAGGTTTTTATTTATTTTTTAATGGAGGTACTGGGGATTGAACCCAGAACCCTGTGCATGCTAAGCACACACTCTACCACTAACACTAAGCTATACTCACCCCCGCCAATTCCCTTTGCTATCAGGATCCATCCTTCATGTGGCTGCAGAATTCCTCCATAACTGACATTCCCAGGGCTCTTCTTGATTAAGAATTTGAGGTAGCTTCCTTCTGCTTCCCAGATGAAAGCCTCACTAGTTTACCTGGACCTCTCAGCCCTTCAGAAATTTAAGCTCTTCCCATCTCACCATTCCAATAAACAGATGTGTGTGTCCAAGATCATAATGCCTGACATTATGACCACTAGACTGTAAGTTCCTTAAGTGCAAGGACTTTTTTTTCTGGCTTCTTCAATGCTATATTTCTAGTTGAATGAATAAATGAATTTTGGATTCTGACATTTTTCAACATGAGATTTCCTTCAGTTGGAATCCTATTCCCCTTTTCCTCCACTGAATCTTTTTTCTTGTCTCCTTCAAAATCAAGCTCAATAGGAGGCTGTGTTCCCCACCATATGCTTCAAAGTGCAATTGTTCCACTGGTCCTGTCTTCAAGTGCTACCTCTAGATATTTAATGGGTTGACCTATTTCAGTTTGGGAGCTCTATAGTTGTTGTTGCTTCATTCAGTCTTTCAATTAGTCAGTCAACAATTATTTATTGAATGCATTATACTATTCACTAGACTTGTCCTAGGCTCTGAGCTACAGCAGTGAACACAACAGATAAATGTCCCCATCCTCAGAGTACTTATATTCTAGTTTGAAAGAAAAAACAATAAACAAATAGATAAGTACAATTTATAGTATGTTACATAATTATAAATGCTGAGGAGAGGAAAAAAGCAGGAAAGAAGAGGAAAGATGTGGTGATTAGGAAAGACCTCTCTGAGATGGTGATATTAAGAGTCAAGGGATTAAGGAGAAAGCATGCATATCTCTTGGGCAAGAACATTTATGACAACTGGAACTGCATGTGCAAAGGCCCTGGGGTGGAACAGTGCCTGGCCATGAAGCCAGTGTGGCTGGAAGAGTGATGAGGGGAAAAATAGTAAGAGATGGTTGGGGGGATGGTCACTGGGTGCCTTGCTTGTAGGACCTTGCAGGTTCTTGTAGGGGCTTTGCCTTACTCTTAGTGATCTGACTTATTTCTAATCATGTGTATAATTTATACTCAGCACCATAGAAGTAAACAAGGAGCCACCAGGGACCTTCGAAGTCCCTAGAGAGAGGGGGTGTGGCCTTTTAAGCTACACACCCCTGCCTCTTGAGATGTGGTGCTGAAGCACCCCAATGAAGTCAGGTCATAGGACAACCACACAGCCAAGTATGGACAGAGCCTGGTAATTGTAGGAGTAGAGTTTGTGCCAAGACCAGGGCTATGAATATGCATCCAGGAGAAGTAAACACCATATCATGGTAGGTCTTCTCTATACCTTCTAGTCTTCTTGGTGGCTCAGGACTGGTGAATCTTTGCTGAGAGAGCATGATCATGAAGGGTCGGCAAGCCAACAGTCACCAGGAGCCATCAGTAGAAAGTCAAATTCCAGAGACTTCAAAGGGGTGGCTCAAGCTAGAGCAGAGTCCAGACAAGCTCACCTTTGCTCAGTCTCTCTAAGCCTCCAACTCCTTGTGTGCAAAATGGGAGTCATAACAGTACCAACTTCATAGGGTTGCTAGGTTAAGAGTCAATGAGCTAACAATACATAGCAACCTACAAAAGAGCCCTCGCTGTATTCCAGATTCTGTCCTCAGCACTTTTAACGTAGCAACTAATCTAACCTTCACAACACTCCTGTGAGTCAGTATGATTATTATCATTTGTATCAGTTTCCTGAAGCTGCCATAACAAATTACCACAAGCTTGTCCACTTAAAACAATACAAATATATTCTCTTACAATTCTGGAGGCCAGAAGTCCAGAATCAAGGTGCCAACAGGGCCAAAGACTCTGGAGGAGATTCGTTTCTTTCCTTGTCCAGTTTCTGGTGGCCCCTGGCATTCTTTGGCTTAGGGCTGCATCACTCCAACATCTGCCTCTGTCTGCACATGGCCTTTTCCCCTGTGTCTGTCGAATTTCCCTCTCCTTTCTCTAATGAGGACAATAGTAATTGAATTTAGGGCCCACCCTAAATCCAGAATGATCTTAAGATCCTTAATTACATCTGAAAAGACTCTTTCTAAATAAAGCCACAATTACAGGTACTATTATTAACTTCATTATTGTCAGATGAGGAATCTGAGTCATAGAGAGGTTAAGTAGATTGCCCAAAGTTACACTAATGTAAATGTTGGGACCAGAAATTAAACTTAGGCATTCTGGGTCCAGAGGCCAGCCTTATAGCCACCACCCTACCCTACACCACATGACTGAAGCTTAGTACTATGCCTGGTGCGTGGTACTAGTGCTGTGTGTGGGAGCCTACTTCACCCAGAAATGAAAAGTGACTGACTCAGAGGATTTGGCTGGAGGGGTTATCTGAACTGTTGTCACCGATGACACCAGACAATGTTATACTCTTTAAAACATGGAGGCTTTCAGTCTCTGATGGTCAGAAGCTAGCAGCTAAGAGACAGGCTGGGTTTGTGGTTCTCAGTGAAGCTAAGGGACTCGCTCAAAGTTATAAAGCTTGCAAGCAGCAGAGCAGCTACTGGATCCAAGCCTCTCAACTCCACTCCACTGCCTCAACCACTGCCCTGCATTAGAGACGCATAGAAATTACTCACCTAAAGTTCTGTTCAGACAGAAAGATCTTATTCTATTTCACATCCCTCTCCATATTTTCCTAATTAAATCCAGAGTCAAGTTTGAAGATAAAGCAGTTTAATTTGGTGGGGGTTTTCCTGCCTGTTTTTAAATCAAGGAAGTCAGTACAATGTCAATAAATACATAAATGCTAAAAATGTACTTCAAGGCCTCAATGATGACCAGTTAGTTAAAGGGTGAAAGGTAAAGGACAGGGAGGGAAGACAAGATGGACATGGGCTTAGGAAACACAGGCAAGAAGACAGAGCCAGAGAATAAGAGGAGAAGGGAGAGGTGGGGGTGGGAATGGAAAGAGAGGTAGAGAGACAGGTTATTGAGTAAATAACCATGTCCTGTTCCACTGATCTCTTGAGCCACAGACTTCAGAGAAAGTTACCTGCTTTTATTTATAATCTTTTGTTTCTACTCTTTGAAGTGTTAATTAGCTGGTTAGTCTCAGTTCACAGTTCTTTAGTTAGAAAAGGAGTGCATTCATCTGAACAGAGTAGTCTGGGTGATCCTGAGCGGACCCACCAAAGGCTCAGCTTTGGATAGGAAGAGCCCATTTAGTGACCCTGGGCAGTGGAACCGGGGTAGGGGTGCAGAACAAGCTCTTCCTGCAAATCAGACTCTGTCAACCCCATGCCCTTCACTCCACCTTTCTTCTTACTGTGGGCTGTACTCTTCCCAGATTAGCAGCAAGTAACTGAAGTTGCACTGGTGTGCCTGACTTCAAAAAATGTTAATGAATGCAAAAATCAAATGCCAGCAGGGGATCTGGGTGTGGGAAATAAGGAAGCAAAGGAATCCCCTTCCCTATCTCTCCTTCTCCTCACTTCCTCCCACCATACCATCTACCTCCTCACCCACACCCCTTCCTGCCTTTTCTAAATTCTTTCTCCCATAGACTGCATGGGGCACAATAGGTCTTTATGGTCATTGTGGAATCCCATATTCAAGTACAGGGTTGGCAAGTAGGAGGGTTGCTTCTGGCAGAGTGATATCATTGAGAACACAAACAGGAATTCCCTGTGTCCCAGCAACAAGCAAAACAATCTTGTACATTAATAGTCTTTGCAATAAACACGTTGCTTCCACTACACAAATCCTCTTCCACATCTGAAACTGAAGAATTGTGCCCTGAGGACTCGACCCTTTCTCAAATCAACTGCATTTGTCAGCAAGCCCTGGTTATGTGTTTCCGCTGAGAAAGACTCAGCAAGTCTGTGCTGGCCATGTACCACCAGCATGGAGTCAAAGCGGGGTGAGGTGAACTGAGTCAGCCAGGTTGCCTGGCCGTACAGCCCCCTGTCTTTTACACCTTACATTTGTGTAAGTTCTCTTATTTCTACCTCCTCATTTTTGTACCTATCAGAAGCAAAATAAGAATATTTCTACAGCAAAATATACCATGAACAAAGTAAAAAAATGACAAGACTGAGGAAACTATTTGCAACAACTATGAAACAGTTGGTTTCCTTAATAGAGTCATTAAAATCATTAAAAAAAAAAAAAGCTCAACCCACCTAATAGAAAAATGGGCAAAAAACATGAATAGTCAATTTAAATAAAAAGAAATATATATTCTCAACATTTTAGATGCATTCTAATTACCCTACTTAAAGAAATGTAGTAAATAAAAAATGAGATACCTTTTACCACTTCTCAGAATAGCAAAGTTTGATAGATGTGTAATATCATTACACACTCATTAGTATGGAAAAAAAATACTGATAATACCAAATGTTGGCAAGTTTGCAGAGCAACTGGAATTCTCATTCACTGCTGCTAGAGATGCAAAATGGCACAGCCACTTTGGAAAGAGTTTGGCAGTTTCTTATGAAGTTAAACATCTACTTACCATATGACCAGGCAATCCTACTCTCTAGTATTTACCTCAAAAGAGTGAAGACATATGATCTACACAAAAACCTGTACCTAAATATTTCTAACAGCTTTATTCATCAAAAACTCAAAACAATCACAATGCAGTCAGCTAGTGAATGTACCTAAATTGTAATACAGCAAAATTGTATTCAGCAACAAAAACGGTATAAACTACTCATAAACGCAACACATGGATGAATCTCAAAAGCACTAGGCTAAATGAAACAGTCCAGACTCAAAAGGCTATGTATGATCGCATTTACATTATATTCTGGAAAAGGCAAAACTAAGGGCATAAATTAGTAGACAGAGGATTGACTACAAAGGTCCACAAGGGAACTTTCTGAGATGATAGAAATATTCTGTATCTTGATTGTGGTGGTAGTTAGATTACTACATACATTTGTTAAAATTCACAGAACTATACATCTAAAAAGGGTGAACTTTACTGAAAATTCAATAAAGAAATTGCATATATATCAACACAAATGTGGGGAACAGGCACTTCTTGCATGTTGATGGGAGTAAAAATTCATACAACTTCTCTGATGGGGGCAATTTGGCAATATCTATGAAAGAGCAAAGTATACATATCCTTTGACTCAAGAGCTCTACTTCTAGAAATTTGACCTGCTGATAGTACTTATGAATATATGAAAAAATGCATGTATAGGGAGGTTCAATGCAGCATTATTTGTAATAGCAATATGAAAATTTTCACTAACGGTCCATTAATTGAGATCTGGATATATAACTTCTAGTACAGTTATACATAATACTACACAGACATGAAAAAGATTGAGATCTATGAATGTTGATGCAAACTGTCCTCAAAACATTTTACACTGTTAAAAGTAAGATTGGAACAATGTGAAACAACAACATAACGCCATTTGCAGCAACGTGGATGTCCCTGGAGAATGTCATTCTAAGTGAAGTAAGCCAGAAAGAGAAAGAAAAATACCATATGAGATCACTCATATGTGGAATCTAAAAATAAACAAATAAATAAATACAAAACAGAAACAGACTCAAATATAGAATACAAACTTGTGGTTGCTGGGTTGGGGTGGGGAGGGACAGACTGGGATTTCAAAATTTGTAGATACTGACAGGCATATGCAGAATAGATAAACAAGATTATACCGTATAGCACAGGGAAATATATACAAGATCTTGTGGTGGCTCACAGTGAAAAAAAGTGACAATGAATATATGTATGTTCATGTATAACTGAAAAATTGTGCTCTACACTGGAATTTGACACAACATCGTAAAATGACTATAGCTCAATAAAAAGTGTTATAAATAAATAAATAAAAGCAACATAAAAAAAAAAAGAGTGGAGCAGTGTGAACAGTATGTTCCTACTGGGTAAAGGTATAGGCATCTCTGGAAGGTCATAAATTCATAAGGAGGCCTCACAGGACTCAGCATATAGTCATACTCATGGCTAAGATTTATCACAAATTTATTACAATGAAAGAATATGAAGCAAAATCAGCAGAGAGAAAAGAAGTATAAGACAAAGTCTGGGGGACACCAGGAGCAAGCTTCCAAGGGTATTCTCCTAGTGAAGATCAAAGGACACATTTAATTCCCCAGCAATGAACTGTGACAACACATGTAAAATATTGTGTACCAGGGAAGCTCACCAGGAACTGAGAGCACAGGGCTTCACTGGGAGCCAGTTACAAAGGCATCTACCATCCAGCATACATCAATATTTCAGACTTCCAAAAGGAAAGCAGATGCCCAGCACAAACCACACTACCTGCACAAACACTCCAGGCACAGCAAGCCACTCCCTTAATTCTCAGAATGATGAGAACCCTCTCAAAATCCAAGCTCCCAGACAACAGCCAAGGGTCAACCTTGCAGGCAGGTCCCCCCAAGGATTGAGTCTCAGGCCTGCATGTTAATGCCCTTCTGCACCGAGCGATTCTTAAAATATTTTACCATGTGACCCTCCTTACTCCTTCCCTCCTTTCCCTTCCCTTTTTCCCCTCCTTCCTCTTCCCTTCTTTCCCCTCCTTCCTCTCCCGCTTCCCTCCATAATTCTCTGAGCAATTAAGAGTTCTTCATAAAAATTTCTAAAAATCCAAAGGCTTTGAGTTGACAAGAAAGAATTTACAGAGGATATCGCATTTGGACTAAAGCTAGGAGCCTGGAAGGTGGGCACTGGGTAAATGGGAAGAGGTGTGTTGGTGGTTTGATGCTGACTTTGCTGACTCTCTGCCCACTCTACCACCTTGCCAGCCATTCACAAACCTGATAGTCCAAGCAGCCATCCCTGGGTCCCCACTCATTCATTCTCCCCAGATAAATGTCAACTCTTTCGTATTCTTTAGTGCAGAATCATCAGCTCTTTCTTGGCCAGGCTCTGAGTAGATTAAAATGTTTATTTTGAGGGAAATTTGGCACCTCCCCTCAGGCACCTCTGCTATTTTATATCAAGACAAGAGGAAAGAGCTTTCTGGATGAGATATAATCAAGTTTCTAAATGTTCATAGTAACTCAGTCACAGATCATCTGGTATCTAACCAGCTAGCTCTCTCTCTTCAACCATCAATACAGAGTATCTGCAATTTAGATACGTATGTGAGAACTCAATCTTACATTGATTAGTATCTGGTTCCTGTGAATGATATGA
Source organism: Camelus dromedarius (assembly GCF_036321535.1). NCBI lineage: Eukaryota > Metazoa > Chordata > Mammalia > Artiodactyla > Camelidae > Camelus > Camelus dromedarius. The sequence goes on along the minus strand of NC_087443.1, from coordinate 54,748,365 downwards.
CAGATACAACTGATATTTGGGAGGGACAATCTGAGAGTACCCTAGATTTTTTTAAAGCATGTTTTCTGTACTCATTTAGTGAGGTGGAAGGCAGGAGGGGTTAAAGAAAGGTCCCTGGATCTTAGAGAAAAGAATGTCCTCCTAGGGCAAAACTATTAAGACCAATCCATGCCAGATGAGAGAAACTTGTACCAAAATTGCCCACACTTAAAAAAAAAAAAAATGTGTTCAGTCTTGTGACTTGAGTATTTCCTCAAATCCAGAATGCAACTAAGAAAGTGGGGTCCTACTCAATTTCATATCCTGAATGAAGAAAGATAGGCACATGAAAAAATGCTCGATATCGCTAATTATCAGAGAAATGCAAATCAAAAGTACAATAAGGTATTACCTCACACCAGTCAGAATGGCCATCATTAAAAAGTCCACAAATGATAAATGCTGGAGAGGGTATGGAGAAAAGTGAACACTCCTACACTGCTGGTGAGAATGTAGTTTGGTACAGCTGTTTTGGAAAACAGTATGGAGATTCCTCAAAAGACTAAAAACAGAATTACCATATGATCCAGCAATCCCACTCCTGGGCATATATCCAGAAGGAACTCAAATTCAAAAAGATACATGCACCCCAACGTTCACAGCAACACTATATACAATAGCCAAGACATGGAAGCAACCTAAACATCCATTGACAGATGACTGGATAAAGAAGTTGTGGTATATTTATACAATGGAATACTATTCACCCATAAAAAAGAATAAAATACTGTCATTTGCAGCAAAATGGATGGACCTACAGATCGTCATTCTAAGTGAAGTAAGCCAGAAAGAGAAAGAAAAATACCATGTGATATCACTTATATGTGGAATCTAAAAAAAAAGAAAAAAGAAAAAAAGAGGACACTAATGAACTCATCTGCAAAACAGAAACAGACTTGCAGACATAATAAACAATCTTATTGTTACCAGGGGAAATGGGGTGGGAAGGGATAAATTTGGGAGTTTGAGATTTGCAAATGTTAGCCATTATGTATAAAAATAGATTAAAAAATAGATTTGTTCTGAATAGCACAGGGAACTATATTCAGTACCTTGTAATAACCTTCAATGAAAAAGAATATGAAAACAAATATATGGAGATATATATATATACACACACACATGACTGGGACATTATGCTGTATACCAGAAACTGACACATTGTAACTGACTATACTTCAATTATTTTTTAAGTGAAAAAAAAAAAAAAAAAAAAAAAAAACGAAAGATGTGTGAACACGGTGAGGTAGGGTCATCTGCATGAAGTAAAAAGGCAACTAAAAGAACTGGTCAGTGCAGTGTGCCTCTAGCACAGACTTGGCTCATGGACTCAAATATGCCACTTCCTGAAAGTTCTTTCTCCATAGTGATGAAGGATGACTCCTCTAAGTTAATAAAACTAACCCTCCAACTGATTTCATGTTCACCAAGCTATCTTGCCATGGTTTTTGTACAAGGTAAAAAGTAAGCTGATCGCTGTTAAACAGTCGTGGGTATTATGCCACGTATATACCTTACATGCATGTTTGGTGTCACAGGATCCTCATTTTTTTTTATTCCACAAGGTGAAATAGATTGTCTCTCCCTCTAAGATGCAGGCTGCCTGTAGAATACAGATACAACGCGGAGACCACAGGAGCCACGTGCACAGCAGTCTGTGCACTTCCTGCTCATACCCAGGGGGCATGCCCCTTATTTGCTCAGACTCACAGAGATAGGAGAGATGCAGCCAGTCAAGGAAGCACACTTTCAGGGGTCAAAGCAGACAAAAGTGATCCCATATGCCTTCTCTTCTTTGGAATTATAATAATGTTCTGAGTGGAGGGGAAAGTGTCTCCACCTCAGCAAAAGTTCAGGATACCACACAAGGAAGCATATATTATAGTCCTTGGAAATGATGACTAAAACAGTTAAAATTTTTACAGAAATTCCTACAAGCCCAAAGACTCTGGGGAATGCATGAGTTGAAAAGGAAAATTTTACTCCACTTTCTGGGAAAGTCTCTGTTGCCTAGATCTGACTTCAGAGAAGGCCACGTTGGTAGCCCTATCTTCAGGGGTTGGATAGCTAAATTAGAAAACAAAGACACTATTGGGCCCACCCACCACCTAGTCTCTCAGGACCGGGTGGAGAAAGGCCACTTCCTCTCTTCTTAGTGTTTATATGGCACTACTATGTTCATTCCACTTCTGCCTTCAACTCTGTCCCTCCAGCATCCTGTGAGCTGATCCATGCCATGCCAGTTCTTAAGATTTGACTTCCTCTGACTTCCTTTTTCTCCTCCTTGTACTGAGTGCATTCCTAAACTCCACCTTCTCACAATCCACTCACTCCTTGATCCCCCACAGCTGGCTTCTGTCCCAGCATTCCACCAAAGCCGCTCACAAATATCCAATGGATGCTTTTCAGTATTTACATTTCCTACGGAATTTGACACTGTTAACTGCTACCTACATAAACCTTCTCCTTTCTTGGCTCCCATGACACCAGGCTCTTCTAGTTTTCCTACTTCTCTGACCCTTACTTTGCTGGCACCTTCTCATCACGCCCTTTAAATACGGACGTTTCAGTGTTCTGTCTTGGAAACTTGGCTCAGGGCACTTCATATACACCCAAATGAATGGTGATGACCGCCTAAACTTTATTGGGATGTATCTGTGTCCTGATCTGTATCTCCAGTCCAGCACTTTATCTTAAGCTCCAAAACTATAATTCTAATTACCTACTGAATAGACCTGCTTTTAGGTCTTACAGCCAAAATCACCATGTCTAAAACTAAATTTTCTTTCCCACTCTAATTTTTCTGCATAATCTGCTCAGTGAAGTTTACCACCATGCCCCAGTCTCTCTAGACTCCCCCTTCTCCTTCCAATCAAACTTCAAGTTTTTATTGATTCTACCCACTGAATAGCTCCAAAATCCTTTCATTTATCTGTTTCTTGCCTGGACTTCTACAATAGCTTCTTAGAGGTCTCCCCATATCTAGGCTTGTCCCCTTCCAATCCATCCTCTACTCTAAAGCTAGCTTGATCATCCTAAAATGCAAACCTAATTATATGACCTCACCAGTGTGAACTTCTTCAATGGTTCCCATATGCCTCAATATTAAACTCTTTAACAACAATTTTAAGGCTATGTCCCCACACAATTAAGGTATAGTTCAAGGTGTTAGTCTCAAATTGGCCCTTCATTTTCATATCCTCATGCTTTGCTTAATGTTCTTGCTTCTTTCTTCTGCATGAAGCACTCTTATTTCCTCTCTCCCTTATCTGCCTTTTTCTAGCTTATGAAGAAATTATAGCTGAGGATAATTGGTTTGTGTCACTGCTTCCAGGACGTCTTCCTGAAAGCTTCTTGCCACTCCTCTAATGATGGATTAAATACCCTCCTTCACATTTGTCTCATAGCACCCCTTCCACAATGCTATAATGGCTTTTAACATTTGTCAGTCTCCTCTATGAGACTGAGCACCTTGAGAATACAGTGTACATTTTTAGATCTCCAGATACCAGCAAAGGGTTGGGTCTGGTGTATGTCAGTATTCCATATGTCAGTTGAATAAATAAATGCATAAGATTGATTTTAATTTTTAGTACACAATGTTTTCTATCAAGAAAAGGCAGGATTTATTTTATTATTCCAAATGTGTTTTAACCTCTCAACCCCACGGTTCTGAGTATTTTTAGTAAGCTGCCAGGCAACACAACTTTAGTTTGCATGTATTGTAAGAAGCAAGAGGACAGATGTTGAGGCAGTAAATCCCAAATCTGGATCCCAGAGCTTAGTCATAAACTCCATGGAATATTTTCTCACTGAATTACCAAGAATAATAGGCTCAAATGATATGTTTAAAATAGAAGGAACCACACATTTAGCCAGTCCTTTTTAAGCAAGCATGATTAACTACATTGTCTTTGAGAATCAGCCTCTCTGATTGAAGAGAAGCAGTTATGATTAGGTAATAACGCAGCTATTTCCTTATTTATGATTATATAACTATCCTGTAGGATGGAATCTCAACTCTGCCTCTTACTAGCTATGTGACTGGACAACTTACATAACCTTTCAAGATCTTCGTTTTCTAGACTAAAATTTTCAAAACATCCATCACTTACTTTAGGAAGTTGATGTGAAGAGGCAGTGAGCTCTGAATGAAGTGATCAGAGTGATCCCAACCAGCCCCATGGCCTCAGTTACTACTGTCCATCTGTGGGAAATATTCTTAACTTATATTTAGTTCAGACGTATATATCCTTGATCTTTCAGCTGCTTCCTTGACCTTTCAACTTGGATGATTCATAGGCACCTCAAATCTATTCTGCTCTCCCCCCTTCCCCCCAAACCTGCTTCTCCTCTAGCTTTCCATAGCACAACATCCACAGCTCAGAGAGCATCTCTACTACTCACCCAGTTGTGAGCCCAAGAACAATGGCACCATCCTCCATTCCTTCCTCAGCCTTGCCCTTCACATCTAGTCAGCCCACTCATCCAGCAAATGAGTCCTGGGATTCTACCTCCCAAAGATTCTTATGTCCACCCACCCTCCTCCATCACACTGCCACCTTTTTAGTCCAACCACCACCCCTCCCACAGCAGGCTCCTAACTCGTCTTTCAGCAGCCATTCTTGCCTCTCAACAATTTGCTTTCCACACTGCATCCAGAGTCATCTTTCCAAAGTCTCCATATGATCACATCATCCACTAGTTACTTAAAACACTTCATGGATTCCCATTACTTTAGAATAAAGACCAAAATCCTTCATGTAACCTATAGGTCCTGCTTGTTCTGCCCCTTCTGGGATTTCCAGCCTCTCTTCTCACCCTTCCCTCACTCTTTGCCTCTTTTCAAGCCCTCACCTTGCCCTTCTTCCCCTGCCACAGGGACCTAGCACAATTTTTTTTACTCTTCCCAGAATATTCTCCTCCCACTCCCTTTGCTCAGCTACATTCTACTCAGCCTTCAGATTCCAAGTGAAAGTCACTTTCTCAAGGATGTCTCAGAGACCCTCCCATAAACCCCACACTGGCTGGCACTCCTCAGGGCCCTCTAAACTTATTCTTCATATCACTTAAGGCTAATGTAATTAATTAGCTATGTGCTTAAGTCTTCCACCTCATCAGTCATTCCCAATTCTGGCTGCACATTAGATCCACCAGAAAACTTTGCAAAAATGCCAACCCCTAAGTCCCATCCCAGACTAATTAAATCAGAATCACTAAGGTGGAGCCTGGGCATTGCTATTTTTTAATGGCTCCCTGGTGCATCTAATATGCAGTCAAGTCTGAGACCACTGCTTTGGAGGGCAAGGACTATGTCTGCATATCCACAACTTTATCCCTAGTGCCAAGCACACAGCAGTGTCTGCACACAGTAGGCACTCAATAAATGGTAACTGTAGTTATGATTATTATTGTTGTTGTTGTTATGGTCAATATGGTTACGATTACGATCATAGCTTTTTTCACATTTTTGGCATCTGTGACTCTTTGCCACATAATGCCGATTATGTAGCAGCTAAATCATCTTTTTAAAATTCAGCAAGTTTCTATTTTCCTGTCAACATAGAGCTTCAATTAAGGATTAACCAGAACCTACTAGACAAAATATTTTCACAACAAACTACATCTCCAAGGTGAAACAAAATACAGCATATTTTTTTTTAAACTCAATTTGTATTTTACAATTCCTTTCTATGTAGGTGTGTACTAGTAATTATAGTCATTTGAATAGGAACTTCTGTAGTTTTGTAATGTCATGAATTAATTGGATTGGCTACTGCTTTGTCATTCTGATTCTATTTGATTTTTCACTCCTCTTTGTTAGTAGTTTTTCTCTCCTGACACGTGACCTATTTTACTAAGCAAAGGTCAGCCCCACTCCCCACCCTGGCTCAATGGTTTTATAAGAGACTGTAAAGGTATGGGGAGGCAGCAGCCTCCAGTCTGTTCCTAACAGGCAATTCCCTCAGCCATTTCTAGCCTATTTTTTAAAGGCAGCCCTGGTTCACCATCCCTGAAGCCAGCTTTGTGACGTCATCTTCAGGACTGTTTAACACAATGGTGGGAAGGGGGTTGAAACAGCACTGAGGAAATTGCTAAGAAGCTCTTCAAAGAAACAAGCTTCAAAATCACCCTAGGAGGTTTCTCAGCAGGAGTTAGTGGGGAAAGGTGGGGTAAGGGATTCCAAGGTACCCCCAAAGGAAGCTATTGAGCCCAATACCAGCACCCTGGAAAGATGCCAGGCAAGCAAACAATACAGACACTATCACTGGAAAAAAAGAGTACATGTGAATTTGAACCTTTGCAGTTGCTCACATGCCAATGTGATACATTCAGATCTACAAACAAGACATTACTTTACAAGGAGAGGGACTAGGGCCACAGAATTTTTCTGTGCTACCCTAAATTGCGGGCTGGTGGGGCACTCTTAGGGTGACTAACCATCCCAGTTTGCCCAGGATCATCCCAGTTTTAGCATCTTTTCATACCTCAGTCTTTTCAGTCACACCCTCTTCTCCTTGTACCATCCCTACTCAGCCTCCCTCCTACCTTCTCCTGATGACCTCTGGCACTCTTAGTCTCGCTTAAACACTTATCTTTCCTTCCCTAAGCTAATTTTTGTGTCTGATTTCACTATCATCTTCAGGCTTTCCACCATTCCAACTTCTTAAATACCCCTTGAATGAACGTGATTCATCTTTTTCAGATTAAAAAAAAAAAATCTCAAAGTTGAAAGGATCCTTACAATACACACACTTCAAGGTTCCCAGCCCTGACTACAATGGAGAATCACTTGGGACTTTGCCCAGTCACCCCAGAGCAATTTCATCAGAATCTCTGGGGGAAGGGGCCAGGTACTGGTCATTTTTAAAGCCCTTCAAGTGAATTCTAATATACAGCCAAGTTTTTAAACTTCTTCCAAGTGGCAAATCTGCTTTTACTGATTTCTTGAAAGATGGGTGTTTAAGCTCTGCAGTAAAATTCTCCATTGACAGGGAGAGAAGTACACGTCTGTGTAGACCTGGTCATTGCCAGACATCTGTTATTGTTAGAAAGCTCTTATCTTGGTTCAAGTTTTGTTACATTCTAACTTTCACCCATTGATCCCAATGAGCTATGAAGCAATGCAGAGTATGTTTGCTTGTTTTCTTTAAAAAAAATTTTAATCCTCAAAGACAGCCAGTATATAAATCCCATCGTCAAGTTTCCTATTCTTGAGGCTAAATAGCCCCAGTTCTATTAACCATTCTTTATGTATTATGGTTGCCATGTATTGCCTTCCTAATTACTCTCCACTAGATGTCCTCCAGTTTGTTAATGTCCCTCTCAAACCTGCTCTGAACTGAGGATAATATTCAGATATAATGGAATTATTACATCTTTGATTTAGAAATTTAACTTTACTTGACATCACCTAATATAACTAGTTATTTTAGATATTCATACTGAGAATTGTGGTCCAGTAAAACCTACAGATCTTTTTCATGTGAACTACCTCCAAGTCTGGATTCTTATTCTGTGTGTATCATTTAAATGTCAACTTAATGGTTCCAGCCCATCTTTCCAGCTTGACAATACTTGATTCTTTTGTGTAACGCATTATTGTGCTCTAAAAACTATGTATTATTGGCAAATTTGCTAAGCATGCTTTCTATGTTTTCATCCAAGTCATTGATAAAATGTGCCATATAAGACTGAGACAAGGACAGAACTGTGCCCTGTAACCCTTTCCTCAAGGTGGTTTTCATATCATTTGTTGACGTATTTAGCCATGATCCATACTAAAACTAATGCTCTTAGTTCATTCTTATCCAGTCCATATTTCTCTACCTCACCTTTAAGTATATCATGAAATGCTTGTTATACATCTTTCTCATACTAAAGTACTTATAAGTAAAACAATATAATGTAAAGAAGTCCAATACCAACAACAAAAGAAAGACTAGTGAAAGGGAAAGTAACAGAGGAAACAAAAATCTCAGAACACATATTGATAATTGTTGAAGATGGGTCATGGGTATGTAGCAGTCTATTGTATTATTATACTATTATGCTATACTTTTTGTTCGAAATTTTCTATAACTAATTAATGTTGTGAACCTCTTGCTGAAATAAAATATACTATTTCTATAAATTTGAGAGACTGCCATAATTTATTAACTCTAGCACCCTGCTACACATCTTCTAAATTAGGGTGATTTGATACTACTTGATTTAGTAAATCCATGCCATGCTCGAGTGACTGTGGCTTTTTTTTTTTTCAGGTACTAATAAATCTTCCATACTTATTTTGCCAAGAATCAACCTCATGTGGAGTTTCCTGAGTCCATTCTCTCCCATATTTTATGATTTAGATGACTAACTCAGAATTTAAAGAACATCATCTGTGTAAGGTCCTTTAAACTCATTTAGAAAAGTCAGGGGCCCTCTTAGTAACTTCCCATCCGTTTCAGTGACTTCTTAGTGATATGTTTGAATTGATTGTGCTGCATTTTTCTAGACTGAAGCAAAATAGCAGTTCAGAGGTTCCAATTCCTTTGTAAAATCCATTATCTTTGTGCATCTCTCTTCCTGTTCATGTTCTTGCGCTGAACCATACCCAAAATAACATTTTTGTTATCTTTAGCATTTTTTCCTGCATGCCTCATCTCTAAGTGATACTGAGCCCAAGTGACACTAATTTTAGAAGAATCCTCCTAGCTTCTAAACTTTTTTCTCAATTACTTGCCCTTTTTTTCTCTATTGTACAAATACCTGGGGAAATTTTTTTTTATTTTATAAAAGTTATGATCATTATAGAAATTTTTAGAAAATAGAAAAATAAATAAAAGGGAAAGCTCACCCATAATTTCTCAGCTCCTTATCAAACTCCCTCTGGTCAAATGAGCGTTTTAAATGCCTTTCACTTCTCTTATCCATTAAGATTACTTATGATTACATAAACAGACTTCTCATTTAGTTGGTTATCTCATTTTTCTTAAAGGGTCATCTCTGGGATCAAATCCAGCATATTCTATTTTTTGAACTTTTTTTTCGGGGGTGGGAATTAGGTTTTTTAATTTTATTTTTTAATGGAGGTACTGGGGATTGAACCTAGGACCTTGTGTATGCTGAGCACGCCCTCTACCACTGAACTATGCCCTCCCCACTGGTTATCTCATTTTCAGACTCTTAACCTTTTTGAGCCATATTCTTTACAAATCTGGCCATGAGATCTCACCTATCATTGTTCTGATTTTTTTTTTTAATCCGCTTTCTTAAAAATTAAGGCCATGTGTCATTGGCTACATTTCTCTGCTTCAGGATTATTAATGCCTAAATGAACTAGTCATTTTTCTTACATTCTTAACCATACCTTTCTTTTGAATCAAAATTAAACCAAGGAAGAAGAGCACTAAAATCTTCTAACTTGTAAGGAAAATCAAGGATTTTTTCACATATTCTACTTTTGGAAAATTATATTTCCAATAAATATCTAGGTAAAGTTACAGTGTTTCAGAATTTCATACAGGGTTGGGGTGGGGGATAATGGAGAAAAGTGCTGCCAATATCTGTTGTGACCCTTGTGCCAAGCACTGTAGTAGGCACTTCACATAATTTTTTTTCATTTAATAATCTTGAAGATCCTGTATGTTAAGTATGGTTTTAGTCCCTGTTTCACAGAAAAGAAATATACAGATGAGATAGGTTAAGCAAGTGCCCCAAGACAAGGTGGTAGAATATCTTTGAATTACTAATAATTTGCATTTGCAGTGTATCAAGTCCTCCTTTGGTTGAAACATTCCACTGATAGTCTATTTTGCTTCTGTCCTCGCTTTGTAATGTGTAATAGAAACATTTCATCCAAAGTCTCCACTTGACCAGGGTGGTTTATCTTATACAACAATGCCCTTTTCACTGTCCCTCTTTTGTATTCTTACCCAAAGCCCTTCAAGGAGCTGCCAACCTCACACTTCGGTATTTTCATACAAACAATATCTTTAACATTCCCTCCCTCTCTAAAACATTTCTGTCCCATGTCTTTAAATAAGAAATGGACTTCCTAGCCCTTGGTGAATTAGGAGGCCCATCTTTTTAAACCCCTTGTGACATGTAGAACTTCATGTTTATAGAAAGTAGAGGAAGAATCTTACTGCAATCACTTAAACTTTGATATGCAAAAAAAAAAAGATGGTCAAAAGCTTGGAATACTAGACATCAAATTTCTCTAAAAGTTGTATCAATGAATTAGAGATTTAGTTTCCTTTTTTCTCTCGCAGCTCTTTCCCTGGAAATTAATACAGCTTATTATGCTTCACAGTGGAAGAAGCAAAGTCCATAGCCCAGTGCTCTCTGTGCTTCATTCTAATGTTGGTAGTTCATTACCTAAATCAAAAAACAAAAGCAAAACTAAAGCTAGAGGTTACTAGATCCGGGATTCTGAGTAAGTCACATTCTAAGTCTTTGTTTCTTCAACTGTAAAATGAAGATTTATGGTAATACTGGACAAGGCTGTTAAGGGGATTAAATTTAACTGAATAATGTACAAAAAACTGCCATATGAACTGTAAATTCAATAATTATGATAATGATGATGATAGTTCACAAGGCCATAACTTCATTTGTAATCAACATATAAAAATCAAATATGTAATACTCAAGTAACCAGATTCTCTTTACATCTGTCAATGGTATTGAAATTTTTAAAAATTTCCAGGGTTCCTCTTTTTCTCATGATAGAAAACTTCAGGGTGGATGAGAAGATTCCTGTCCTTCGGCATTTGCTGATATTTTCCTCACTGGATTTGCTGTTTGAGGAGCCAACTGTTGCTGCTGACAGTGGGCATGGAGAGCCAGAATCTCAGGCTGGGCCTGCTATGGTGGGTACCAGTCCTGAGTTGGCCTCTTCCTTGGGGAGCAACATTAACCTCAGGTTTTAGAATCAGGGCTCACTTTCTCAGGCAAAAAATGGGGGATACAGTAGGGAGAGGGGGGAGCTAGAGAATCTGCACCTTCTTCCTTTCCTGCTGGTCCTCCCCCTTTCTCCAGGTTTGTCTTTCAGGGTACTGGAAGTCCTTGGGCTCAAAGCACCCTCTATCTTCCACTGCTTCTCATTCAACTAAAGAAGAAATACGTCTGGTGGCCTTAAAACTGGAAGGGAGTTGTGTGGTCCTTTACACCTGAGAATGAATTGTTAAGATGGACTGTGGCAAAGTTGAACAGAAAGAACAGGTGTTTGGAAGCATTATAGGAAGGGGAGGGCCAAACTACCCTTTGGGATGGTTTGGGAGCAAAGGGCTTTTGGCAGCACCCAGGCACTGGGCACCACAATGGGAGGATGTAAGGGGTCAGGAGGTAGAAGAGGGGCTCAGAAATGAGGCCCTCAGATAACACATCTACTTCACCAGCACCCAGTTTTAACCTATACCTGTCTCCTTCCCTCCTCATCAGATGAAAAGAGCAGGACTCTAGACCAGAAAAACTCCAGTTATCTTCACAATCATCTTCATCATCAATTGTTATGTGCTTGCTGGGTATCAGGCACTGTGCTAAGCACTTGACATGCATTTTTCATGAAATCCTCCAACACTGTAGATATCATTAACCCACTTTACCCTTGAGGAATCTGGGAGTCAGAGAGTTGAGTAGTGCGCACCTGGTCACACAGATAACAAGTGTAGAGCTAGAATCTGAATACAAGCCTGTCTGACTCTGGGAATCCTATGCTCTTACTTATTAGGAGAAACTAAAACTCAATTAACTTTTTTCTCTTCTATCCCTCCCACCCCCACTTACCCACCTAACCACTCCCCTCAGCCATGCATAGTCAGTTTACATAGCCATCCTCTGAAAAAAGTTGCAACAGATGGTTTCTGCCTCTTAAGTTGCCAGGTTGGGTTTTTGTGACTGACTTTCATGTCCTGTGACCTTATGATCTTGGCCACAATAGATTGTTTCAGTAACTGCTGCTTGAGCCAAAGCCTGGGCTGGGCTTGCATGATCTCATTTAATATTCATAACAAAGCTGTAAACTAAGTACTAATATTAATGCCACTGCACAGGTGGGGAAACTGACACTCAGAGAAGTTAAGTTACCAACCTGAGGTTGTACAGCTAGTAAGAGGAAGAATTAGGTTTGGAAGTCAGTTCATCTGAATGCTTGAAAACACTGCTCTACCTCCTTTTGCAGGGGAGATCAATGGAGGTGGCCTGGAACAAGAGACCCTCTTGAAATCAATTTGGGACAACGGAGGGGGGTTGTCCAGCCATTGAAGCAGGAGCTGCAGACAGAACAGAATCAGAGAAGAGCTGAGTTTTGGCAATGTAAGAGTGATCAGAGGGGGAGACTTTGACAGTGGCTGTCCAGTCACACGAGCTGGTGCTATGCCCTCATCAAAGGGGCTCCCATTCCAGCTGCTATGCAGCAACAGAGCCTGTTACCCGTGTTTCCTGACTTTTCTGTATAAGCTGTCAACCCCTATCACCTCGGGATACAGAACCCAGTCCTCATCACCTGTGCCTCACACATACACACTCTCTAGACTTAAACTCCCTGCACACACTCCATCCCAATCTGGCCTGATGGAATGAAGTGGTGAGAGCCTTGGAGCCTTGCAGTCCCTGAAGCTTGAATCCTCCCCCTACCCCAGCCTCCTTACTTCGTCTCCAAGTAACTCTCTCCCCTCCTTCTTCATTGTCTTCCAGCTCCAGGAGAAGGAGCGCTGAGGCCTAGGGGTACTTTCCAAAAGGCTCCCATGTGTTCCACATGTACATCAAATGTTTCCTGGGGGAATAGCAAGTCAGATGTAGTGTGCAACTCAGAAGGACATACAAAAAATGGCCTCCAGAATTTCCACTTCCTGTTCTATCAGGGTCTTGGGGTGGCTGGAGAGTAAAGCCAGAATCTTTTTCCAGCCCTTCACACCCTGCAGTTAGCCCCTACTCTCCTTATGAGACATCAGAGCTCACAGGAGTCCCCATGTCTCTGAGGTTGGCCAGAGCAAAGAGCTGCTGGTGAGAGTCAGTGCTGGAAATGCTGGCAGCAAGCCACGTAATCCATTTTCAGTGCTCCCATGAAGTCTGTGTATTCTAAGGAATTTGTATTTGTGAGCAGCTAGTGCTACATCTTTAGATGTTACACACAATGGGCTGTTCCAAGAAAGATCCAGGAATATAAAAAAGCAGGATTTCTTGGCTTCAGTGTCTCTTTCCTTTGCTACCCTGTCTTATGGACAATTTGGCAAGTGGTCAGATTGCTACCCTAGTCTTTCCTACAATAAACCAAAAAAAAAAAAAAAAACACCAGAACAAGAAAATCACTTGGTATATAAAGCATCCCACTACATTCCTCCCTCAGGAAGGCAGGATATAGTAATCAGAAACAGACAAAAAGAAAAAACTTGACTAGGAACCTGTATTTTTTCACATAGATCTTCTACTTCCTTCCATTCCTCTTCCAGGGCCTCTTGCTGTTCTATTTCTTGGTCACCAAATTATCCCACCTCCAAATCTGTTTCTCCTTTCCATAATCAGTAATATATAGAAACTGAGTTCCCAAGGTAACTACAAATATTTGTTATTCTTTCAGCCATGTGACTGGCCCTAAAAATAAACTCAGATACTTTTCCTACCAGCAAAATGCCAGGAACAATGTAATGGATATTGGTTTTTTATGCACACCTACGAAATAGAGAAGGCATAATGCTGCTTAGGCAAAATTTCTAGGAATACTGTGAAAGTCCTAAAATAGAAGATAATATAAAAACTGAGTGTGTCAGATTTTTCTATCTTTAAACTGGAACAAGCAAAGGAAGGCTTGGGGGAAAAGGATTAGAACAAGCAGATACACATAAGCTTACATTCACCCAAAGAAATAGAATTTGTTTCCCTTTTCAGAAAGAGAGTAGCAAAGAGAAGAGTGCACATTTGCTCTGAGGTCTAGTCAAGGCTTAGCCTCTTTCCTTTGCGATGTCTCCTTGTTGTGCCAGCCAGGGACCCTCAGAGACCTCCATGTGAAGCTGACAGTACTTGAAACCAATTCACAAACAAGATTTGCTTTCTGTTCTCATGTGACTCTGGGGTAGTTGACCTTTTGGGAGTCATGGATAAAGTCTCCATTTAAGGCTCCCACATGGTAATGACCCCACTACACAAATCATTGTGAATTAGGGAGCTCCCAAATTAAATGAGGTTTAGCAAATGGCAGTGTCACAATAACAACAGTGATACTCATAAAACTTCACATTTTGATGGTCTCGACAACAGTTTGCAAAGGTATTTATACCTCTCTTTTCTAATCCTCAGAGAAACCCTCTAGGACACAGAGGATACACATGCACACATACATGAATCCCATTTTCAGGTATGTAAAAGCTGAGGCTAAAAAACAAGGGAACGTGTCCAACCTGTATGTGGCTGGGTGTACAGTTCAACCAAGGCTTCCCCGTGTCTTGTTATCCTGGCTGTTCTCTATGTCTCCACCTCACCATTCCCACTATCATCCAAGAATCCTAAAACCATAGGATTTGTGATACAGCGGACTGGAAATTTAAAAAGCCATGTTAGAGCTTTCAGAGAATCAATTCATAAACAGATAAAATAATGGAAAGACTGTGGAGAAAAAACAAACAAACAGGAAGTGTTCAGATGACTAATGCAGGATGAAGTCACTAAGGCAACATGGAAAATTCTCTCTCTCCCTCCTTCATATCCTCCCTGCTCATGACTGTATGTCCTAAGACACAGGACTTCCCCCATATGGCCCTGTAGTAACCCCTTCCTCCAATACTGGATAGTCTCTTAAAATCCTCTGGCTAAACTTCCTGATAGACCAGGAGCAAGTTTCCAATTTTTTCTTGGAACTACCATATTAGCAGCAGTCACATTCACATCACTATCTCCTTTGACACATGTTCCTCATATGACATGGTCCCCCGATCCTTCCCCATTATGAACATACCCACCCACACAGTTTGTCAAACATCTCACTTTCAATGTGATGGACAAAGGAACTGCACCACCCATAAAGTGACTTTCAGTTCTTCACTCAATAAATCAACCGAAAAGTCAGTCAACATGTATTGAATCATGAGGGAACTTGGGAAGGATTATGAAAATGCTCTGTATCTTGATGGGAGCAAAAAGCACTGTTGCAGGGGTAATTGAGGAAGTGGAACTCCAGCACTTAACACAGGGCCTGGAACAACGTAAGTTCTTTATGGAGAAGTGCAAATCAGTGCCTTCATGGCTACTTTTGTGAGAGATACTAACAAACTGGAGAGACGAAGGGCCAACAAAGAGAAAGGAACTTTTACTCACAAAACTTTCATCACCAATTTGTCTTTCTCTGTTTCCCCTGTCCAGCTTAGCCCTGCTCTGGTGAAGACATAATTGGTTTTCATCTCAAGAATCAACCCCACCTACTTCCTGGAATATATTAGGAACTTCTTCACCTTAGTGGGAGAGCATGTGAAAAACCATGATTGCTCCCATGCCTGGGGTCAAGTGTCCTAGAAAGAATCTAACGTCCTCTTTGGGAGAATCTGGGCAAACCTCTTCAGCTAAATCCATTCTAAAATGTGTAACTGTCTCTGGCTACCCAGGTCTTGTCCTCATTTCATTTCCACCCCAGGACTAGAGTCTGGCCATATATGCTGACCAAATTGGTAGGGGGCTGACTCCCTCTACTGGTTCCAGTCCACTCTTTTCATACAGGATCTGAATTCAGTTTCCGGTGTCCTCCTGGTACTCAGACAGATCTCCCTGCCTGACAACTTGGCCACAGACAAAGAATGAACTCCCCAGATGCCCCTGGAACTGGACCCCATACCTTGGATCAAAGCCCTTAAATATGGCCATGGCCTGATCAAACATGAGTTTATTCCTCTCCCTTGGCCACGATGATCTGAACTACCCAGGGCAACTTCCTTTTACTCTCTCCCACCTGCCAAGAGCTGCAGGTACATCCCATGTCTATGGATGATTCATTTAGACCACTGACAGTGAGGAAGGAAAAAAATTACAAAGAGCAAACATATGAGCTCATAAAGCAAAGCAGTCTATTGAGGATTTAATATAGGGGCAAATAGGTCTAAAAACACTAACAAACCTAAAAACTTTACTAGTCATTGCTGTTTTATAGTTTCATTCATCCATTCATTCATTACGTACTCAATCATATATTCATGCTTGCACTGATCTGAATCATATCTGATTGCCTGAAATGTGCTTGGTACTAAATAAATATGAATAAGACTTAATCCTTGTTCTTAAAGAATCACAAAAACTAATGCTCAGAATGTGAATGTCCTATTAAATGACCTATCAAATAATTTTTTTTATGTTTGGTGTATTCTGTTAATGAAAAGAGAAAACTGCAGTACATCTTAGTAAATTAGATAATTCCATTCAACAGTATCAGCTATAATTAGCACAAAATGTAAACTGTGAGCTTCATTTCTTTAGGTGATAAATGAGCCTGGCATTTCTAGGTCTGCATCTCACCTTGGCCCTCTTAGTTATATGGCACTGGCCTCACTTCCTCACCTCTAATATGGGAATAACAGTAGTTCTTATCTCTCAAGATCACTGTAAAGGTCAAATGAGGTAATGTGCACAAAATGCTCAACATGGTGCCTGGAATGCCCCCATTTATGTTGTGTTTTCCTTCTCTAAAATGCTTATTATGTTAGTTTTTATTCATGCACTTTACATTAACAAGATCTTTCCATTTTTCAATATCACCTTAGCATCACCATTTGAGGTTTAATACGTAAGGTCAAGTGCAACTGGCCTTGAAAAAGAGATCTTAAGAAGTTAAAACAGTAACCAGTAGAGATCCCCCACCCCCAAACCGTCACTAGACATTTCTGTCCCCCTGACCACCTCCCTCTTCCTTAAGTAAACCATGCCTCTTCCCAGCGCAGGGCCTTGGCATATGCTGTTCCCTTTTTCTGCTGTATGTTCCCCTTGCTACATCCTCATCCAGCTTCTGACTTCTCATTTCTTAGATCTCAGCTACACCTCATTTAATCGTACCTAACTTTTGTTGGGTGCCTGCTGTGCTCCTGACACTGTAATGGGTGCTTTCATAGGCTTTTTCATTCGGTCCTTGCAACAAACCCTGAGGCACATTAACCTATTATCCTCAGAGAGGCTTTCCACCAATAATCGGGTGACCTGTTGAGACAGGACTGAAACGCAGACTCTGTGCCCCATCTGCCTGCCTCCATCTCCCTGCCCCCACCCACCTGCACCCCCTCACCTCCCTATACCCCTTTTTCCTGCACCTCCACCTCCCTGAACCTCCACAAAAAAACCCCCAGCAATCAACAAAAAGGATAACACACCCATACCCTATTCAAAAAGGAAATAAGGAAAAGTAAGCAGTCCAGAAATTAAAATTTGTGAGAAATCTGTCAAAACTATCACCTACTAGGAGAAGAAGCACATGACACTTCCCCGGTTAAAACTAAACCAACTGCAAGGACACATTAATAAAATGACAGTATCCCATTCAAGGCTCAATGTTTCAAAGCACATCTGGAATCTGCATAAAGTTACAGATACTAGACTTGAAGTGAGACTGTGACAGCTCGAAGCTGATCCAAAGCATTCCAAAATGTTAGCCAACTGGAGCTTGACAAAAGAGTGAAACAGAGTAGGAGATCCTGGGCCTCTTCAGGCTGGGGAATAGCAGACATGAAGGAGTCATGACAATATCCTTTCAAATATCTAAGGGACTATCTTATAAAGGGGGATTTAGATTTGGTCCATCTCTATGGCCCAGAGGACAGAACTAGTGCTAAAGGTAGAGGGAAAATGCAGGGAAAGTGAAATACTTCAACTAAGCTTTAGAGCAATCAGATCTTTCTAACAGAGGTGTCTAACATAGTAAGACAACAGTCTCTAGTGGGTGGGGGAGGTAGAGTGTAGGAGGCAAAGTACAGGACTTTCAGGATTCAATAGAGAATCCAATTTGATCTACAAGGTGGACTTTGGATGTGGCTGGACCATAACTTTTTCAGACATTCATGATAAGAAAAATAAAACAATGATATACTCTTTAAGACCTACTAACTATAAAATGAGGATAATAATAATTTTAACCTGATAGAATTGTATGAAGATAATATGTGAAATAAGTCTTCAACATGAAAGACAGAAACAAAAACAAACAACAACAAAAGAAAACTGAGAAGAAAACTTCAATTACAATCCTCAGAGAGATGAGACAATACTGCATTTATGATGCTAAAAGAATGTACAATTTTGTTTAAAGAAACCATAAAAAAATAAGAACAAACTTTTGGAAATTTAAACTATAATAACTAAAATAAGAAATGTTAACAAATAGTTGAAGGATAAAGCTGAGGAAATATCCTAGAATGTAGAGCCAACTGTTAAAGAGTACGGCAAGAACATAAATAAAATTAAAATTATTAACACAAGAGAGATAATATCTGACTAATAGGTCTTCCAGAAAGAGAGAACAGAAAAAAAAAAATGTGGGAAGGACATTATCGAAGAAAGCATATGAGAAAAATTCCCAGAACCGAAAGATCTGAGTTGCCAGGTGGGAGTGGTTGAATGCCCAACACAATGGATGAAGATAAACATGCACCAAAGTACATCAGAATAAATTTTCAGTACGTAAGGGATAAAGAAAAATCCTAAGTGCTTCCTGGAAACAAAGGGTGGGGTAGGAGGAATAAGTGACAAAAATAATCGGGAATAAGAATAACATTGAACTTCAAAATTCTGAGACACAAAGGCCTCAACATTTTTCCTCCACTGCACCTTCTCTCAGGAAGTTACTGAAGGATGTTCTCCACCCAAATGAGGTAGTGAACCTAGAAAGAGGAAGAGATGTAGTGAAATCAACACAGGAGAAAAGTCAAGGGAAACCCAGGGAGACAACTACATAACAGGCCTGGAGAGCAGCCAGCCTAACCTGGAGCGGGTTAAAAAAGGACAGACAGGAAAAGAAGTGGGATGGAAAAAAAAAGATCACTGAATATGTAGAACAGTATATCAAAGAATATACTGCAAAGAATTCTTTGCAAAAAAAGAATTACTATTAGAGACATAGATGAAGAAATGAGACCTTATTAACACTAGTAAAAATGAAAAGTTGCACAGGAAAGGAAATCTAAAGCACAGACAATACTTACCCAACATGCGAAGGTAAACATTGGATACTGATTTAACCAAAAATTGTAATATCACTATACCGGGACGGTATGGAGAGGGCAACCCTGGGTGAATATAAGAAAGCAATATACTCAGCTACCATAGTAGGGAAGCAACAGATAACATCTAAGTTAGTGGAGTAAGCACAAATGTCAAAAGAAATCCTAAAAAGATTAAAAGGGCTACTCTGGAGAATAGGACTTAAGGGTGAGGGAAGGGCAGAAAGTGATGGAATGGGAGACTGCAGTTCTTTGCTATGACTTATTAAATTTGACTTTTAATTATATGTGTGTATTACTTTTATAAAAATTGATACTGACTCCTTAAAAAGAAAAATCCTGCCAGTCCACCAAACAAAAAATTCCAGGAGTCACTGAACTAGATGATTATCAAGGTCTGTTCTGCTTTGAGACTTATTTGATTTCCTCTTGTCCCCTAGTGGAGCTGTTGTGTGCTGGGAAACTTCATTTATAAGGCAAAGGAGAATCATTTCCAGTCTTACTATACCAATACTCTAAGAGTTTAATGGTTTTCAGTTTTGCAAACACATGTCCTTTTATTAACCCAATATAATTTCCTCATTCCATTTTCATTATTATTTTCACCTGCTTCTGAAATTTGAAATTCAGATGTATTTCTTACCCGCTTAATTTTTTTACTAATCAGTTACTTTCCACTTAACATTAAAATTTTTCCATGACAGATTTTCTTAAATGTCATTGTTTTTTATGATTGCAAAAATATATGCTTACTGTTAAAAATTTGGAAAACACAGAAAAGTATAAAAGAGAAAAGTAAAATCCACTCTCTTTTGATGACCCATAAATAGCCCTTTGAATATTAAAATATAAAAGATACTTATATATCTTGCCAGTCTTCCTACTGGGCATATTTAATGTCTACATTTATTAAATTTTTTTAACAAAATAGGTCTTGACTGTTCAGCTTTATAACTTTTTATTTTCTTAACAATGCTTTTTTTCTCTCATCCTTGGAAATTCTTTTACAATATCATTTGATTATTTGATTGTTTCACATAGGAAAGTCCATTACTTTAGGTTATTTCTAATCATTGACTATTACAAACAATAATAAATATCCTTGAAGGTACATCTCTGAATACATTCAGGCTGCTTTACTTAGGGTAAGTTTTCATAGTAGATGTGGTAGGTCAGGGTGTGCATATTTTTAAGGCTGTGAAAAATTATAGTCACAATTCCCTCTAGAAAAGTATACCTGTTGCATTCTGGCCAACAACTTGGGAATATTAATTTCCCCATCTCTTCAACAACAATGGACATTTTTAAAATAAAATTAAAAACTCTGCCTTTTAGTATGTGAGAAATACAGTCCTGGTTGGGTGCTTAGGAGTCATCTTAGGGATACTCTGGTGCATAATTGGTATATTTTCTATAGCATATTGTTGACATCTAGGATCATTTCACATATTAGGATAAATCATAAGAAAGTGCCAATACTTGACAGTTTTTGACCTTACAAAACTGTTAATTTCAGAAGCTTCAACCTAATAAATGTATTTGTATACTGGGGAAGGTATCACAGGTTAAGAATTGGCCAAATTGCCATTGTCTTTTAAAATAATACTATTGGCTCTACCTTCAAAATGCAATCACTTCTTGACAGAGTTCCCAAGATGGTGGAGTAGGAAGATCCTAAGCTCACATCTTTTCATGGGCACAGCAAAATTACAACTATTTTCAGAGCAACCATTGATGAGAAAGACCAGAATCCACCAGAAAAGATCTCCTACAACTGAAGATATAAAGAGATGGTTAGGAGGGGCAGAGTCACAGTACAGTCAAGAGCCACACCCCAGGGTGGGTGACATACAAACAGTAGAATAATTACAATTGCAGCAGCTCTCCCCAAAAAGCAAGGGGTCTGAGCCCCACATGGGGCTCCTCAGGCGAGGAGTCTTGTACTGGGAAGATGAGACCCCAGAATGTTTGGCTTTGAAGGCCTGCAGGTCTTACTTTCTGGAGACCCAGAGAGGTGTGGGAAATAGAGACTCCACTCTTAAAAGGAGCACACAAAATCCCTCACATTCTGGGACCCTGGGCAGAAGAGTAATTTGAAAGAAGCCTGGGTCAGATCCACCTGCTGATCTTGGAATGCCTCCTGGAAAGACAGGAGGCAACCAGAGTTTATCACCTTGCAGGCTTAAACACTGGTGGTAGGCATTTTGGGTTGCTTGTTTTACAAAGTGGAAACTGGTGCTGTGAGGCACCAGTTGGAATCCTCCCTCTTGCTTATTAGTCTTAGGACCTAGCCCCGCCCCTCCCTGCCCACCAGCCTCTAAGCACCTGGGACGCCTTGGGCCAAGCAAGCAGACTGGCAGGAACACAGCCCCACCCACAGCAGGCAGGTTGCTCCAAGATCCCTTGAGCCCAGAGCCATCCCTGGACACAGCCCTGTCCACCAGAGGGCCTAGGACCCTGCCTCAGACACCAGCATGCAGGCACCAGCCCCACACAGATGAAGAAAGAATATTAAAAGCAGCAAGGGAAAAGCAACAAGTTACATACAAGGGAACTCCCGTAAGTCCATCAGCTGACTTTTCAGCAGGAACTCTGCAGGCCAGAAGGGAGTGGCACAATGTATTTAAAGTGTTTATTTATGAAAGGGAAAAACCTACAACCAAGAATATTGTACTCAGCAAGGCTTTCATTCAGATTTGATGGAGAGATCAAAAGTTTTATAGACAAAAAACTAAAAGAGTTCAGCACCACCAAACCAGTTTTACAAGAAACGTTAAAGAGACTTTAAGAGAAAAGAAAAGGCCACAATTAAAAATATGAAAATTAAAAAAGGAAAAAGCTCATCAGTAAATGCAAACATACAGTAAAGGCAGGAAATCAACCACGTACAAAGCTAGTAGGAAGGTTAAAAGACAAAAGTAGTAAAATCATCTGTATCTGCAATAAGCAGTTAAGGGATACACAAAACAAAAAGGTATAAAATATGATGTCAAAATCATGCTCACTATCATTAATCATCAAAGAAATACAAATCAAAACCACAATGAGACATCACTTCACACCTGTCAGAATGGCTATCATCAAAAAGAACACATAACAAATGCTGGTGACCATGTGGAAAAAAAGCAACCCTTGTATACTGTTGTTGGGAATATAAATTGGTGCAGCCCCTGTGGAAAACAGCAGGGAGTTACCTCAAAAAACTAAAAATAGAACTACTATATGGTCAGCAATTCTCCTCCTGGGTATATATCCAAAGAAAACAGGAACACTAAATTGAAAAAGATACATACACCCCCAAAGTTCATAGCAGCATTATTCAGCATTATTTATAATAGCCAAAGAAGATGTGGTATATATATACACAATGGAATAGTACTCAGCGATAAAAAAAGAATGAAATTTTGCTGTTTGTAACAACATGGATGGACCTGGAGGGTATTATGCTTAGTGAAATAAGTCAGAGAAAGACAAATACCGCATGCTATCATTTATATGTGGAATCTAAAAAATAAAACAAATGAATGAATATAACAAAAGAGACTCACAGATACAGAGAACAAACTAGTGGTTACCAATGGGGAGAGGAAGAGGAAGTGGCAAGATAGGGGTGACAGATTAAGAAGTACAAACTACTATGTATAAAATAAATTAGCTACAAGGATATATTGTACAGCACAGGGAATATAGCCAATATTTGATGATAACTTTAAATAAAGTATAATCTATAAAAATGGTGAATCACTATATTGTACACTTGAAACTAATCCTGTAAATCAACTATACTTAAATTTTTTAAAATCCAATCATTTCTCACAACTTCTACTGCTACCACCTAGAACTAGACATAATCATCTCTCACTGGTGTTACTGCAGTTGTCTCCCAACTGGTCTCTCTCTTCTACCCCTGTCCCATTTGGTGTACTCTCTACACAGCAGCTGCTGTAATCCTATCAAAATGTGAGCAGTCACTGCCCTGCTCAAAACCCACAGTACTTTTCCATTTCACTATAAGTCAAAAGTTAGACAATGGCCTGCAAGGCCCTAGACAATCCATTTAGTCCAAATCCACCTCTCAGCTCTCACCTCCTTGTCACCCTTCTCCAACCCAGTCACACTGGCTTCTCTGCTGTTCCTTAAGCACAGTATGTTTGCCCCTGTACCTGGAATATTCTTCCCAGAGATAGTCACAATACTGACTTCTTCACCTCTTTAAGGTTTTTCTTCAAAATCACCTTCTATCTCACCATCTTACTTAAAATTGTAATCTCCCAACACTTCTCATCCGCATTCCTTGCTTTACTTCTCTCCTTAGTATTTATCATCACTAATATACCATGCATTTTACTCTTTCTTGCCTTTTTTTTTTTTTTTTTGCTATCTGCCCCCATCCTTCCACCCCCTTGCATAAGCCCCATGCAATTAAGGATTTTGTTTTGCTTCCCTCTGTATCCTCTGTGCCTAGAACAGTGCTTGACACATACTCTACTCAGTAAATATTTGTTGACTGAATGAGTCCATCTCCCTTCTATTGGCTCTTATCCTTTAAACATAATCAAGTCCAGTCTAGTCTGCAACATTCTTCCCTTAATCCAACTCATCCCTCAAGTCAGCTTTCTCTTTCCCTCCACCACCTCACTTCTTAAGTTATAAGCTCAATGTTCCTACTTTCTTAACGTTTGCTGTTTAATCTCTTAATATTCTACTAAGTCTGTTTTCACCAAGGATATTTATGAACCCCAAATTTTCAAACCAAATCACCATATTTCTTCCACTATAAAATGTACCATTAGAGTTTTACGAGGTTTTGCCAGAGGGATAAAGAGTCTATGGGTGGGAAATATTGTAAAGTGCATACCAATTCCCCGAAACATTACACTGTGCGGCAGGAGTAGAAGGTAGGAGGTGGTGTGCTAGAAGAAAAATACACCACCTCTTCTCATTCTCCCTCTTGCACCTTTGGCACTTCTAGAAACTGTGCAGCTTTGGGCACTCTTTCTAGAAACTTTGATCTCAAAACACTCTCTCCCTTGGCTACCATGTTCGGATTCTCCTTGGCTTTCTCCTATCTTTCTAAGCTTTCTTTCTGAATCTCTCTTCTTAAGTCCTTTCTCTTCCCATCCCTTTAGAAATTAATGTTGGTGTTTCCTAAGATTCTGTCCTTCATCCTCTTCTGTTTTCATTCTCTCATTTCCCAGGATGACTCATACTTTAAATGCTCATGCTGTCAACCACTGACTCCATGCGCCAACTCCAACTCCCATTATCTCTTGATTTTGGCTAGGTCTCTCTAAGCTCTAAGCCAAAATTTCCAGAAACCAACAGAATATCTCTGCTTTGGTGTCCTATAAACATCTCATATTTAGTATGTGCCAGAATGAACTTGTAATCTCCCTCCTCCCCTGCCAAATTCATTCTCCCTCCCCCATTCCTAGTCTTATTTTTAAATATTTATCAAGTCAATCATCCAAATCTAAACTTGAGGATAAATCTTAACATCTCCCTTTCCTACCCTCCCAACAAACCACCTAGCTCTCTACCTCAGACTCTATTTAATAAATATTGTTTAAATCCAGCCCCTTCTTCGATGCCTTAGTGCAGGTCCCCATCGTCTCTCACCTACTGGACTATTGCAGAAGCCCAATACTAGCCTATCCCCATTGCTCACCAACTTCTTGGTTCATTCCCTAGACTGCTGCCAGAGTGATCTAACAAAGCCAAGTCCTATGACCACTAAGTATGATGATAGCATAAGTGAAAATACTTTGCTGCACTCTCCTACACTCTTGTGAAAATCTGTAGCTGTACCCTAAAAGAAATGGGTTTTTTCCCCAAATGAAATGTCAGTGTATTAGCATTAGGAAACGACACTAATGTCCAGCATCATCTCTTCTGAGACAAGGCATCATGACCAGGGGCAAGTAAGCAGACGCCTTAATTGGCTCTCCCAACACCCATTAACCTGGGACCAACAAAAACACACTATGAAAAGGGAGCAGCAGGGTGTGATGGGAGGGGAGAGAGAACTCTTTGGAAAGCCCTGAGTTTGTTATTTTGTCTTGCTTTGTTTTGTTTGTTTGTGTGTTTATCATTGCCTCTGTGAACTGATAATGTAACCTCTACCCTAAGTATAAACAGACTTTAGAACTAATCTCCAATAAAAGGCATTAATTACTCAGGCAAAGTGTTAAACAGTAGAACAGGAGGTCACTCCCCAGTTCACTTACTGGAAGTGTGCTTTCATTGGGAAGGGTAAAAAGTAAGAAAATGGGCCCAGAGAGGGTCCTTCCTGAATGCTTTTATGCCTATGGACAAAACATTGATAGAATTCTGACAGCCCTGGCCCCTCTAGCCTCTGAAACATGACTATACGGCAACAGGACTTCTACCTTCCTGGATCTGAGTGAGCATTCTTGGCTAGAGGATTGAGATGTCTTCCTCCACAGAGAAGGGGAACTAGCATTTGGTGATTGCATTCTTCCAGGATTCAAATGGAATCTAAGGGAGCCAAGGGTAGACCATGCATTCCCCATCTCCAATGCTGGACTGGGTTGGATGTCCCCTAATGCTTCCTTAAATTCTTTTTAAACTAAGATGAAAAACACATACATTCATTTGTGCACACATACAGAAGGAATCTCTTTTCTTTCAAGGATAATGTCTTAGATTAATTTTGCAATAAAGTAGAAAGAATGATGGAGGAAAATCTTGCCTCCAAAATAGATATGATGCAGGAATGAGAGGGAAGTTTTACTTTGTTTATTTTTTGGTTAGATAAAAGAGGATGTTGATAAAAGTGGAGAAGAAAACAGACCACAGAAACCAAAAATGTTGTAGTTGAATGAAAGTTTATATTGGAGATAATTAAGGAAAATTGAATCAGCGATGTAGAGAATAACCTTAGGAAAATGATCTCAAAAAATAAAGGAAGGAAGGAAGGAAGGTAGGAAGAAAGAAAGGAAGGAAGGAAGGAAGTTAAATGGATGGAGTCAGTTCAGAGATAAGAGATCCAAATAATAGGTCACTGAAGAAGAAAAGCAAATGAACAAAGCAGGAACAAATTAAAGTTATGACAAGAGAAATCTTTCTTACTCCTAAAGAGGTCCTGAATTTGGAAATCAAAAGGGTTTACCATACATATTATAAGCAAATCTGTGAAAGGAAGCCTATATTCAGTTGTCTTACAGTGAAAATTATGTCAGGAATAGAGACCTGAAAAGTTCAGGCTGAAAAACAGTTGTCCTCAAACTTCCTTACAGCATCAAACTTCTCAAAATAATGGAGGAATATCTCCAATTACTTGAAGGGGATAAGATATCTATATTCAGACAAGTTGTCATGCTCTTACCACACAGATGCCCCTTCTAAAAAATGACATTGGTATGCCTACCAGATCATTATGAAAGGAACCAAAATTAAGAACTCAAGAATGGGGAAAGACATAATGAGAAAAGAACTGTATTAAAGTCAAATTTATGCTAATGGGTATAGGGTTTCTTTTCGTGGTGTTAAAATGTTCTAAAATTGACTGTGGTGATGGTTGCACAATTCTGTGAATATACTAAGAAAAACAATGAACTGTAGACTTTATGGTATGTGAATTATATCTCAAAATAATAAGATCAACAACTATGGGTTTGAATGTCAACCTCAACACTTACCGAGAGACTTTGAGTAAGTCACTAAACCACTCACTCATTCCTTAGTTTCTCATTTGTAAGAGACAGTACCACTTCAAAAAGTTGTTTGAGAATTGAGTTAACATCTGTGAGGTGATTAGAACAGCATGTGGACCAATACACACTATAAACCTGCAGGTTAACGAACTAAGCCACTACCTCTCCCATGTATTAAAAACATTCTGTATTGGTTTCCTATGGCTGCCATAACAAATTACCACAAATCCACTGGCTTAATACAACACACTTACTCTTACAGTTCTCAAGGGCCAATGTCTGAAATTAGTTTCAGTGGACTGAAATCAAGGTATAGGCAGGGCCACTCTTCCTTTTCCAGCTTCTTGATGGCATTCTATGCATTCCTTGGCTTGTGGACCCCTCCTTCATATTCAAAGCACAGCACCTTGCTACAGTGGTTACATTGCCTCCTTTTGTGTCAAATCCCCCTCTTCCTCCCTCTTATAAGGACATCAATGATTGTGCTTATGGCCCACCTGGATAATCCAGGATAATCTCCCCAGTTTAAGCTCCTTAATTTAATCACATCTGCAAAGACTCTTTTTCCACATAAAGTAACAATCATAAATTCTAAGGATTAGGAGCTGTAATCTTTGTAGCCTACCACAGTTACTATATCAACCAAAAAAGAAGAAAAACGAAATAAATTTGTGAAAAAGCCCTTATGATTATTTCTAAACTCACCAAAATTAAGCAAGAAAAAGAAGACATTAAGCAAAAGATGGTATCAAGAACATTTTACACAGTTTACATTAGAAAATATGAGTACTGCACTATTACTTTCTACTTACCAACTCTTGTCCACTGGAAACTTTTTGGGTAGTCCTCACACTCCCTTTTTCAGTGCAATGCCTAAAAAATTATTTTGCTGATGACACACTGATTCAGATGTCTTTTTGTGCATGTGCCTGAGTCTTTATCCAATTGAGTAATCCTGTTCCAATTTTATAGTTCAGAGATTCTGAACCCTGCCTCCATAAATCCTACCAACCACACCCACCTCCTGGCTCTGCCATGGGCACTGGGGCCTGCCATGATTCCTTGGGAGGGACAGACTTGGTAATTTTCACTTACACCATACTTCGATACTTTCTAAAGTTATGTAGCCATACTAGGCTCAGCTGCCTAAGATGTTAACTTTATCTCTTCTTTCTTCTTCCTTAAGACTTTATCGAATTACTTCTTCTTTGCATCTACTTTACTTCCTTTTATAGTCCCAACTCTCCATCACCCCTACCCTTTTCTAATAAAACACAATAAAAATGATTCACAACTCATTCTTTTTCCTGGAATGAAAATTCTCATAGGTAACAATAAAGGTATACAAAAGTAAATTCAGATATACTATAATTTCACATAGGAGAAAATTATGGTTGAGGAGGAATTA
Organism: Camelus dromedarius; assembly: GCF_036321535.1. Taxonomy (NCBI): domain Eukaryota; kingdom Metazoa; phylum Chordata; class Mammalia; order Artiodactyla; family Camelidae; genus Camelus; species Camelus dromedarius. Next base: position 54,720,073 of record NC_087443.1, on the reverse strand, counting down.
CCATATAATTGAAATGATTGGATAGATTTATAAATATCAATTTTATACCTTAAAAAAATAGAATACATCTTTTTTGTTGTTTTTTGGGGTTTTTTTGTTTTTTTATGTGGGATTATTTAATCTTGATGGATAATCTTTGAAGACTCTGAGAGATAGGACATAATCAATCATACTATTTTCTAGATTACAGATTAAATTTAATACAGATTTTTAAAAAACTAAAGACATGTAAACCTAAAAGTCTTTCTATTAAAAAAAATTTGAGAATGTTTCTAACCTGATTGTTCTTAGAGCTTAGAAAGGAAATGTGTTGATACAATCAAAGGACAGTAAACAAATAAATCATCAGAAACCAAGAACTGTATGTCTGTCTATCTCTCCATTTTCTCCTTCTTTTTCATTTTCATATTTTGTTTCATTATAGGTTACTATAAGATATTGAATATAGTTCCCTGTGCTATACAGCATAAACTTATTGATTATCTATTTTATATATAGTAGTTAGTAAAAAACAGAATACACCTTATTCACAAGTGTCCACAAACTTATAAAAATTCACTACATGTTTAAGTACAAAGACACCTCAGAAATTATAAAGCCATATTCTCTAATCATTGTAAAATAAAATGAAAATTTAATTAACATTAATGATTTTTTAAAATGACAATCACTTGGAACATTAAAAGAATTATTAGCCTGATTTAAAGAGATAATAAATGCAATATCAAACTTTTTTGAAAATATAACACCACAGATAAAAATGTATTGGATCTATTCATAGCTGTAAATCTCTGTATAAAAAACTCTAAGAGAAGATTTCAGAAAAACTGTTGCAAATATAGCAGAAAAATATGAATATCTTTACTTTATCAAGAGCTCACATAAATTAATTTAAAACATAAAAGCCAAATAAGTAATAAACAGACAATGGATGTAAAGAGACTATACAAAAGAAGAAGCACATTATGTGAAAAATGTCAAATTCACTGGCAATTAAACAAATGCAAACTAAAACAACATAAAAGTGGACAAGATTATTAAAAAAAAAAAAAAATCACCTAAGCCGTCAAGGATACAGCAAAATAGTAACTGCTTGTGGGAGCATGAAGGGCCCACCATTGGGAAAGCAACTTGGCAATAGTAATCAAGAACTTTAAAAAACAGTTACAAGTTTTAATCCAGTAATTCTACTTCTGGGACTCTGTCCTCATGCAACCCTACGTATGTAAAAACTTCATGCACAAAGATGTTTACTGTAAATGGAAACAACCTAAATGAGTAATAACAGGGAAACTGTTAAATAAATTATGTGACTATAAAAATTATGCTGACTATGCTGTAAGATGGAAAATTCTTGCTTCACTGCTACACTAAAAGTCAGGCTTTAAAATTGTATACGTATATACATATATATCACAATATCACAATGCCATCTCATAATTTTTCAAAACCCTAGTCAAGTAAGTGCTAAAAGAGAGAAACAGCCCAGGCATAGTAAAAGGAACTGCAAGGAAATACACCAAAGTACTGCCACAAGTGATTGTTTTTCTTTTTCCCTCTAATCTCATTTCATGTTTTCTTTAATGAGTATGTGCCATAATACTTACAACCTCATGGACATAAAGGAACTGTCCATTATTCTTATGAACCAGAAGGAAACACCTCTTTAGGTAGGGTGGGTACCACCATTGTTTCTGGGTGTCTAAAGTCATTTTGATATTCTAGCACAAAAACTGCAGAATGGAAGTATGTTAGGCAAACTCCTGCCTTTCTCTACTCCAACAACTTCTTTTTCCCTCATTAATTCCCTCAATTTTCCAAACCTAAAGAAATCCCATTGGTCCTTGCTGCATTCACTTTCCTCCTTTGCACCTGGAATCATTCCTACCTTACTTCTGCAGTGCAGACAATGCCCCAGGCACACTGCTGCCAGTCTGAGTCCTGAAACCTTGCTAGCTGCAGCTCCCTGGCACTCCAAACACTCAGCAAAGGGTTCTGGGGCAACCAAATGAGCTGCTCCAGTAATTCTCAGGTTGGAGGCAGGGAATGAAAGCAGCTTAGGGACTCTTGGAGCCACAGAGAAAAGGTGGGAGATGTTTAGGAAATCTGACACAGGACCTTTTTGGAAGTAATAACAGTGTGCAACAAAGATTCAGATTTGTTTCTTGTAGGCAAATTCCGGGACATATGTTTACCGAATGAACAAATGAATTGGGTTTCCCATCATTCTGCAGTGACACAGCTGATCAGCAGCTATATAGATCTAAAATTCCCCTCCTTGCCTATTACTAGCTGAGTGATCTTGGCCAAGTAACTTCCCTCCACAGCTGAACCTATATCACAGAGTTTTTTTTGGTGAAGGTTACATGAGATAATGCATATAAAAATTACAGTGCCTGGTACATAATAAATAATCAATGTTAGCTATGATTATTAGCACTTCAGAATCTGGCTTCAGAGTCAGTTGTATATATATCCGCCTTCCTCACTAGACTGTGAGCAAACTGTTTATATTACACACATCTGGCGTAGGGACTTACAAATGGAAGACACACAATAATATTTGTCAAATGGATTTGAGGGTATGCCAGGAAGACAGAAGGGAGAGTGCTGGAAACCAATTTAATGTACATTATGATTTTATCCATGGCCAACCTCTGTGGTGCTTGTTTTTCTTCTGTTACCAGAGTACACTGTCTCAGACTATGAGGTTGGCTGCTATAAAATGGGGCTGGTGGGACACTATTTCTGGAACCAGATGTTCTGTTCAGAGATTGTGAGGTTGTGCTTTGAGGCATCTAAAATCTCCAGTTTGGTCCAGTAGTGGGGACAGAAGTTCAGTCAGAGCTGGACTGGCCAAACTGGGTGTCCAAGCATGGGGTCACATCAGCTCTGAAGATGACCCACTTAGAAAAGATGCATTTTCTTTTTCAGTGTGTTCACCTAGAGGGATGTCTTTGTATATTGCACAAAACACCAGCAGGTCTCCACTGCAAACTTAAAGGTCCCCTTTTAAACTAGCCTCTTGACCCTTGGATGAACATTAACTAAAAAAAAATTAGCTTACTAAATATTTATTGAGTGCCCATTATGTGCTAAACACTGTGCTAGACACTGCATATCCAAAGGTGATAAAGCAATTATAGTCAGGAGAAGGTTGGGAGGCGATGCAGAAGGCAGGAGTGTGGACAAGTATGACAAGTGCCACCTAAGTGTACGTGGTGAGGTGTCGCAGAAACATCCAAGACAGGGCCTAATATAAGGCTCAAAGGGTTGGAGAAGGCTTAAAGGGAGGACTAACAACCAAGATGAGGTTTGAAGAAGTGACCATGACAGCTAACATTTATTGACCACTTACTATATGCATCAGGCCTGTTCTGAGAACCCTGCATGAATCCCACATTTAATCCTTACAACAACACTGTGAGGTAGATAATATTATTCTCTTCATTTTACAGATAAGAAAACTGAGGCTCACAGTTAGTAAATGGCGGAGCTTGGATTCAAACATGGGCAGCTTGGTTCCAGACTACAGGGGAAGGAGAGGGTCAAACAGGGCTTCAAGGAAGAGGCAAGTGCTTTGCAACAGTCTAGAAGGGAAAAAAGAAGTTCCCCAAGTCCCTTGAGGAACTGAAAGTGACTGGGGGTAGGGACAGAAATTGAGAGATGACTGGGCTCAACCTACAGGTTAGAAGGAAAACCAGAGGCAGAGGATTTCTAGTCTACTCTGGACTTTCAAAAACCAGCTGTGTGATTCCTGTCACCTAACCCCTCCTGGCTTCAGTCTCTCCCTTTTGTAAAAGGCAATAATAATACCTAGCTCTACCATAGAGAATGGCCATAAGCACCAAATGAGAAAAATGCATGTAAACTTGATAACAAAGCAAAAATTCTTCCCCAGACTTGAAATTCCATTAGTATCATTTCCCGAGTGGCTTCAAAAATTTGCAAACCCAAATCAAGGGACAGTGGCAAGGGACTTTGAAGCAGATCAAGAGGGTAGGAAATAGACCCACGGATCCTGTGTCCATCATCTCCATCCAAATCCACCACTTACTGTGTGATCCCAAGACAAGTTACTCTCTCACTACCTCAACTCCATCATCTGGGAAATGGGGATGATAATGATAGCACTTACCTCATAAATTGGTGTACGGAATAAATAACACGTGTAATACGCTTAGAACAGCTCCCAGCACAGAGTAAAAACTTAGTAAAGTTAATAGCTATCATTACCATCATTATTAAGAAATCTGTTGGCTACTCATCCCATTCCTCCACATTCTATGAGATAAAAACGTGTGGGGATATTAGAAGCTAGAGCAACCCTACACAACCACACTGCTGCAGACATTCCTCCTGGCTCCCATGGGCTGGCAAGCAGCTGGCTCTCTGTCCTGGCAGAAAATGCCCAAAAGAGGTAAAAGACAGAGACTGCACACCATCTGTACAAACCAGGCTGCTCTCATACTTTTTAGACAAAATCTAAATATAGTCAGTCAGATGTGCCTCACTTTTTTAAGATAAAACTATTCTTTTTCGTACCTACACCCCTTCCTTCCCTCCCCCGATACACATACACGCTCCCCCACACCTCCCAAGAAATTTTTAGTCTTTTGCAAGACACACTCTGGGGTACTGTTGTGACAGCCTCTTGCCACATTAACTTCTCTAATTCCAGGCAGAGAAGCCTTTGTTAATTTCACAACAGGAAAGCACACAGGAAATTCAAGAACAAAGCAAATCTACACACGGAGCCCAGTATCTTCAAGCAAATGCGCTGAGGTACTGACCCGAAGCAAGACGACTCTGGACTATAAATCAGGCAGCTGCCTCCTAAACTGCAAGGGGACGGAAGAAATCTTTTGCCTCTAAAAAACCAGATCTCAATACCAATTGCTAATGAATATTCATGAGCCGCTCCAGTTTGCTCAAAAGCCACCCTTGACTCTAAACCCAGGGATCTGCTTCCTAAAAAGTATCCCGAAGTTCTTTCTCTGCCTCCTCTCAGAAGGAGAGGGTGGGAAAGTGTATTTAGGGCATTTTGCCTCTGGCTCTTTCAAGTACTTGCTTTTGGTCTGGGCTTTTGGTTTTCTTTTTTTTTTTTTTTTTTTTTCTTTTTTTGGTTTTGTTTCGTTCTTAAGGATTCAGATCAAATCAATTTTGCTCTTACCCCTTCTATCTTCCATAATTGGCAGCTTTTGTTTTCTTCCTCTTTTGCTCTTTATTTTTCAGCCTCTGCTTGCTGTGGTCGGTCTTAGTGAGAGAGGTACTCAAGGAACAGAGATATAACAGACCCTCGGGCTCGTGGGAGGAGCTAAATTAGCCTGCCCCGTTTCGGAAGGAACCTCAAACCCTATGTCTTTTTCATTGACTGGAAAGGGCAGACTGGCTGAGGAGTCCAGCGGCTCATTCCCCTAAAGCTTCCCCGGGTTGTAATTTTTTATATTCTTGAAGTAATAAATGTTCAATTATCTCTTTTCAGCTCTCTCCCTCTCCCTTTGTTACATAAATCCATTTTCCCCCTTGAAAAATGAGTCTTGATTGCAAGCAAAAAAAAAAAAAAAAAAGCCTATTTACTTTTTGCAATTTCGAAGCAAGATAACAAGAAACTTATTACCTTGATACCCACTGGAAAAACTGTGGGACGCAAGAACAGTTCTTCCCACCCCTTAAAGCTGATCGCTTCTGGTCCCCTGATGAGCAATCCCTTTTCGAGGCTCATTACACCAGAAGAGCGGCGAGGCACCCAAGAGAAGGCAGGACGCCGAGGCAGGAAGAATCGTGGTATTGGTCAGGAGGCAGGGTGGGACAGCAGCGGAGGCTGCTCGCCGGGAACAGCTGTCGAGCTGTACTGATGCACGTTGCCCATCTTGCCCAAAGTTTGACCTCCCAGCTCTGAAGTCTTACAAGCAAGAACTGCCAACTCAAGCTTTGCCAAGATGACCCAAATAGAGATGAGAAACTGACCAAAACATTTTAAAATTGTGTATACGAAATTGTTTTGAAATCAGGACAAGAGCTAACCCTCTGAGAGGAAGGTAAGTCCTTGTGTCTCAAGGCTGCCTGCCTGGGGAGCTTCTCCCTCCATGAGGCTGTCACAAACCTTAGCACTTTAGGTTTGAAAGAGACCTCAAACATCTAGCCTAAGCAAGGATAGAGATGTGCTAAGCTACACGTTCATGTTCAAACAGAGAGCAGGGAGCTGGTCTCTCTTATTTGTTACCATGCTCTCCAGCACCTAATACAGTTTCTCCTACAAGTGTACACTTGCAGTAAATTTTTGATGAATGGCTGAGTTAATAAACAGCAGCAAAGCAGAACATAAATTTGATTTCATTGATTTCTAGTTCATGTTTTTTCTACATTATTTCTTCATCATGAGAATTTGTGCCTAAAGCCAATTAAACCATAAGACATTTTTCTTAGAATTATACCATAAGCCATTAAATTTGTAACCATTAAAGATTGTTTTTGTCTCTCTCTATAAAATATGTTCTCCATTATATTTTCAATCATACTTTAATAAGGGCAGGGGCTGAGTTTTTAGTTTCGGCATCTCTGTTATCTGCACAGTGCACAGTAGCATTGTATGGCTTAATAAATTTGGTGCTTTAATAAACCTAGGTCTGTACAAGACTCTCTGTTTTCTTTGGGGGGGATTAGGTTTATTTTATTTATTATTTATTTGTTTATTTTAATGGAGGTACTGAGGATTGAATTGAGGACCTCAAGCATGCTAAGCACACACTTTACCACTGAGCTATACCCTCCCCACTACAAAATTCTTTCTTTATTTTAATAAATGTTTCAGAGTTAGAGCATTTGCCATTTCTAATAAAAACTAATTATACTAAATGAAAGTCCAGTGGGTGCTTCTCCAGGCCTAGTTTAGACTACATATCTAAAAGAAATATTGGTTTGATATTTATCCTATTGTGATAAAATTGTTTTTAAGTGATATGATGAGATAATTGTAAAACTCAACAATTTTACAATGGGTTTATGACTATCTTGGCATCATTGTTTTGGAGAAAAAATTGAAAAAGAACATGTCTACAGAACATCCTATGAACTACAGAATAGAAAACAGACCATCAAAGCTAGAAGGAGAAAAGAATGCGCGAGGGGAAGATTCAGAATGGGTGAGGGGAAAAACAGACAAGCACCTGAACAGGTCAAGGAGAGCCTCACACCAGAACATGGCCTCACTGCTTCCACTGCTAACACACTGGGCCAAGCCACATCATCACTCATTTGGTTTATTGTGATAGCCCTCTCACTGGTCTCCCAGATTCTGCTCTAAACCCTGTTCAGTCCATTCTCTAATTAGCACCCATAGTGATTCAGTTAAAACCATACCAGACAAAACATACCATTCTTCTGCTCAGAACCCTCCACTGGCTCCCATCTCACTCCAAGCATAATTGAAGTCCTATCCATCACCTACCAGTTCCTACCGGCTTGCTCCCCATCACCTCTCTGACTTTCTTTCCTACTGTTTTCCTCTCCATGCTACCTCTACTCTAGCCTCAGAGTCTTTGCACCTGCTGTTCCTTCAGCCTAGAATTCTGTTCTCCCAAATATCCCTCTAGTTCTATGCTAAACTATTACCTTCTACTCCAGCACAAGATTGCAATCTCTAAATACTATTTTACAATTAAATGAACCAAGACTCTTGGGGAAAATGGTTGATTCCAAGTCTGAGGCAGGAAGTGTGAGACTGGAATATTTTATCATACCAGAAATCAAGGACACTATCTAAAACTACTAGGGTCATTCCAAAAGGACTCAGGAGCCAACTTTAAGTGGTAAAAAATATGAGCAGCAATAATAAATAATAATTGAAATGGGTTAAAACAGATTAGATATGCTGATACCCACATATTCATAACGATACTATAAAGAAATCATTGTTCACCTTTGGAACCAATTCATTATTCCAAAAACAAATAAATAAAAGGGGAAAATATCAAAGCTCAACATGCCTTTGCTGCATGAACTGTACCACAAAACAGCCAAATAGTTGATGAGGGAGTTCCTCCTTAAAGTATTCCAGATAATGAAAGAATAAAATTTGAATATCACCATTGTGCAAACACCAAATAAAGTAATGAATCTAAGCATAATCATCAATGGCTGATTACACCACAAAAGTTGGTACCAACATTCATTGAAGGCCTTCTGATGGAGGCACATACCACACCCTCTGAAGCAGCCTTACCAAAATATTGAAGCCTCTAGATCTAGCTACCAGTTTACAGGAAATACAAGGGCACAGAAAACCATGCTAAAAGGCACCACAGGAATGCAATCAATAAAATTTAATCTGGAGGAAACACTATAAAATAACTGAATGTCTTTAACAAATAAGTTGCAGAGGGAAAAAAAAAAAAGAGGATGAGGTACCTATAGACCAAAAGAGATTTAAATATATATATCAAGAAAATTCAATATCTGGGCTTGAAGTCCTGGCTTAAACCATTGTAAACAAAGCTCCAAGACAATTGAAGAAATCTGAACACTGATTGGATATTTTATAATATTAAACAACTGTTAATTTTTTCAGGTGTATATAGTATTGTGGTTATAATTTTTCAAAAGTACATATCTTTTGGAGAGAGATCTACAGAAGAAATCTGACATTGGCTTCAAAAAGAGGAGCAGTAGATTAGGTATAAATAATACAAAATTAGGGATTGGGTTGAAGTTGGATAATGGGTACATAGGGTTTTGATTTACTGTTTTCTCTACTTTGTATGTTTAAAATTTTCTGCAATGAATGGTAATAAAAAATGTTAGGTGTAAAAGGGGAGAGTATCTGATGATTTGCCATAGTTATATGAGGGAATTGTTCCAGGGTTTTAAGGAACAGGATTGAATATTTACTGAGTCGGCAGCCATATGCAAAATTGGCGTTGGGTTGGGGGCAGTGCTGAAGGACAGAAAGGTTCGGTTAAAAAAAATTGCTATAATTTGGTAAGATGATCATCACAAAATAGGCTGAGCATTCCATTTAAGGAAAAAACAGTCAGATGAAAGAGATTATTTGCATGAAAAATAAAAGTAATTAAACAACAAACTGCTCAAAGCTAAAAAGCTGTTACACCAGAGTAAGCCAGAAAAGTATATTCACTGTGCATTTTATCTGTAGCGCAATAATGAGGCAACAATATCAAAATTTTCTTAGATGTCTTTGTGGAATATAACATGAGATGTAGAAATTAGAAAGGATCATACACTCTTTCCAAAATGCAATATCCATGGTGTGGTTTGACAACTTGACACACTCTACATACACCCAACAGTGACCAAAGAGGAGTAACATAAATTGGACGAAGTAGTGGTAGTTTCTACATCACTGGGGGGTGGGAGGAGCTGGTGGGATAGGGTGGAGGATGGGCATTCTGGTCTCTACGTTGTTTCTAATTCTCCATTAAAACAGAAGTCTATTGATAAAACTCATGAAAGGAGGTACTCTGGTTTTATGTAGCTTAAAATAAATGACCAGAGTAACTATTGTACAAAACGACATGTTTTCCCAATTCCAAGAATGCCTATATTTATCCATTCAGCTTTTATTATATTTGAATTTACCAAAATGTTCTTTGTAACATTTGACACAGTGTTCAAAACGTTATGTCCTTTTGATATTATTTAAAGAGTTCTTACTCATGGCTGGTTTCAAGGCTAAAAGGAGACTGTAAAAGAATGGGGTTTTATAATTGATAGGGATGCCACAGCCATGGTGAATTATAGTACTTCAAGAATCGCACAGTAAAATGGTAAATGTTGTATGGCAGTTGACAAATCTAATCTCGGGAATTCAATAGATTTTTTTCCCACCAGCTATTCACTGAAACCCCATCTTCTTATACCCCCTGTAAACCAAGACACTAAGTCAGTACTATTCGGTGTTCGGCATAAAAATAAGAAACAAAATTTGCCAGCACTTTTTGAAAATCGTATCAAATTTTCTTGATACTATTTGACATTGTGCTTTGACAATCTATCAGCACTATACGCACATGTCCTATCCAAAAAAACCCCAAATGGATTAGATTAACTCAATCATGTTTGTAGTTCTCCACCATCAATAATAACCTCTGCCCCCACTCCATCTGCCTGCTTACAGGTATTCAGAGATAATAAGAACCCCCATGAGGGGCAGGAAATAGGCAATAGGGGTGGATCTAAAAGTACTCTGACAGTATTTAGAACGCTCACTGGTTCAGAAAATGCTCCTTCCCTCCTTTTAAGGAGAGGCATAGGAAAGGCACTCTCTCAGAGCAGAGCCATGGTTCTCAACCCTGGCTGCAGGTGGGGATGTGGTCCAGAGTAGGGCTTAGGCAAGGATTTCTTTTAAAAGGGCTCCTGTGATTTTAATGTGCTGCCAGGGCTTTCAAGTTAAGGAAATATAGGTTTGCATCTTCACTGTGTGAAATTAGACAAGTCAGTAAGCCTCTCTGAACCTTAGTTTGTTTATCTGTGAAATAAAGTTTCTTTGTTTAAATCTACTTCATAGAGTCGTTATAGGGGAAAAAGGGAAGTAAGTTTGTAAGAACTCCCAACAGACACCCCAGCATGTAGTTGGTACTCAACAAGTTTGAGTTCCTTTCTTCTTCATTTGTATGCTAGATATATGTTCAGATTAAATAAAACATGTCTTCCCTTCTTGTGTCTGTTACCTTTTCCCCCTTCAATATCTTCCATTTATTTTTCAGAAGTAACCTCAGGGTGACTGAGGGGAATGAGAAAAGTTTTTTTCCTTCCTACAGCACAAAGGACCGCTCCACCTCTGTTCCCCAAATTTGATGTGATCCTGTATATCCAACAGTAACTGTGGGACTGGGGCCATGCTGAGAGAGGTGGAGGGGTGTACTGAAAGTTGCAGCCAGAGAACAGCCGGTCTTACAAGCTGCAGTTCTCCTACCTGATGGCCAGCCTCTCCCAATGGTGCCATCCTATACACCTGAAGAGGTCAAATGGGCTAAACACAAGGGGCTAGAAAAGAATCTCTCGGGGTGGCTAACAAAAGAAAATAAGCTTCTCATTCCTGGGGACGAACAATGGAAAATAATTAAGCATTTCTACCAGTCCACCCACCTAGGGTGGGACTCCATGCTCAGACTAATCTCTCAAGTGTTCCTAGGCAAGGGGCTCTCCCAAACGGTTAAGGAAGTCACTAGGTCCTGTGAACTTTGTGCCCGCAGTGACCCAGGGAGTCACCCTATACCCCCACTTCTACTCCGGCCCACATAACATCAGGGAACTTATCCAGGGGAAGATTGGCAAATGGACTTTACCCAGATGCCCTCTTGTAAGCAATGGAAATACCTGTTGGTATTCATAGACACCTTTACAGGATGGGTAGAAGCTTCCCCACCAGAACGGAAAAAGCAATAGAAGAGTCAAAATTTCGGCTCAAAGAAATAATCCCAAGATTTGGGCTACCAAAAAGCTTACAGAGTGATAATGGACAATCCTTTACTACCAAGGTGACTGAACAGGTTTCCTCCTCTCTGGGTGTTACGGAAATGACAGGCCAGCAAGAAAAAAGCACCACTCAGAGGGTTGGAGTACTCAGATTTATTACGCTGGCGGGCTCAGAGGGTCTTCTGCTCCGAAGCGCTGAGCACCTCCAAGATGTGTGCATGGGGTTTTATAGGGTTAATTACAAGCTTGGGGCTATTAGCTAATAAGGCTCGAACAGCAAAGCCAAGGAATCAGTACACTGGAACTTACCTGTTAGGAACAGATCACGTTACTGACACTTGTTGAGCTTGGATTTACCAGTTAGCTTGTTAGCCCAGTAAACTGACACTAAACTTCAGATTTACAAGTTAGCCCAGCAGAACTTAGATCAGTAAACTGTCACTTACTACACTTAGATTTATGAGTTATCTTGTTAGCCAAGCCCGGCTTTTCCTTCACATGGGTATTAATTATCACCTCCACTCGTCCTGGAGGCCTCAATCCTCAGGCAAGGTAGAAAAGGCCAATCATGTTCTAAAGAGAACACTTACTAAGCTATGTCAGGAGACCTCAGAAACCTGGGTCCCCTTCCTGCCTATAGCCCTTCTTAGAATAAGGATGGCCCCTAAGGGAATTTTAAAACTTAGCCCGTTTGAAATGATGTATGGAAGGTCCTTTTTAACTTCAGATTTCCGGTTTGATGAGGAAACTCATAGATTAGTTTCCCACCTTGTTAGCTTAAGTCAAGTTCAAGAGGCTCTCCAAGAATATGGAAACAAAGTGTTGCCCTTTCCCACAAAGGAAAAGGTTGAAATCCCTGTCCAATCAGGGGACTTTATCTTACTAAAAACTTGGAAGGAGGAGTACCCTGAAGACCAGCTGCAACCAAAATGGAAGGGACCATATCAGGTATTACTGAGCACCCCAACTGCCATTAAGCTACGAGGAATTGCTAGTTGGGTATATCTGTCCAGAATAAAACCTGTAATTTATAAGCCCCAACAGGAGCCAGGAGAGACCGATACTTGCGAGGCAATACAAGACCTCAGGTACCTGTTTAAGAAAAACAAATAATACCATGTAGCAGTGATTACAAATGTTTAACCATGCCTTTTAAGTCTTTTTGTTGTTACAGACTGTCAAAGTGTTGTTGCAAAGGTGTTTCATCTTCAAGAAAATTCATCAGAAGTCAATAGAAACAGGGATTACAGCAGCCCCACATCAAATGATGGCTATGGGAGGAGTCCAGCCCAAACCCTCAGCCTTTGCATGCAAAAACAAAAGGCTGTCCTGCCCCTGGGGCCCCTAGATTATGCATTCAGAGATTTTCACTCCCTGATAGGCAGGGTCAATGCCCCTACTCAGCCTGGAAGCAGTTTCAGAAGACGGACCTTCACCCCTCTGCAACCCCATAAGATTATGGGAGTAAAATTGTGAGGGGGGAATGGGACAGGAAGGGGGCAGGGCACAGCCATTCAAATAATGCCACAGCAATTAACATCAAAATGGTGAAAGATTCGACCCCCAGTAGGCCTTGAGTCTCAGGATGATGAGAGATTTAACTTCTGGCAGATCTTGAGCTTCATTATACGCCCATTGTGATATATTAACATGGTGAATAACACGCCTACGGGCACCATGGCAGTCCCAAGGCTAGCCACAAAAGGTCAAAGAGTGGGAAATGGCCAACTTTCTGGGAATCCCAGCCCCTTCTCCAGGCTACTTGGACTGGTCCTTCCACTTATTAGCATATGAAGCCACCAAGCCCATAAAAATGTAACGCAGAGCCTCTAGGCAGCCCCTCTCTCTCCCTCTTCGGAGATGGCCCGCATTCTGTCTTTGGAATGTGTACGTACTTTTAATCTGAGCACCCAACCCCCACACCTCATGGCCTTTCTCTTGCCTTTCAATGTATCTCTCTGAATAAATCTACCTTCACTCAATTGTGGCTTGCTCTTGAATTCTTTCCTGCACGAAGACAAGGACCCACACTTGGCGGGGCACATTCCAGGGGTTTAACCGAAGCCTGGGACACGGCCCTCCTCACTCCCCACATCTGTTTTCCTGCATCAGTATGACCAGGGGTCACACATATCTTTGTCTTTTCAGGATAAGCAAGTGGCCTTGATAATCAGGGAGGAATGCCCTGAACTCTGAGCTAGGGGAAGCCCTTGAATGTTACAGAATGGTCAGCTCTTTCAAAGGGGAAGTATATGACCAAACGGTTGCACCAGAAGAAGGCACGCCTAGAGCACGCAGCACAGCAAAGTCAAGCAGAGCAGACATTCAATAAGGAGTTTGCAGAATTGAAATAAAGATCCAAAACTACAGGCGAACGCCTAACCTGATCCCAGTAGTTGAAGCTGTTGTTTAGGCATTATCTTAGTTTACATCAAGTATTTCACAACTGAGTCATAACCACTCTTATTTGAGCTACAACAACAACTACACCTCACTTCCTCTGCATTAGCTGAAATTGCTTATATTTTTCTGTCAAAACATCCCATTATCTCCTTCATCCTTCTACCCCTACCCCACGTGCCCCTATTCCTCCAAATGTCTCAGAGGTTTGCAGACACAGTGAGTAAACTGTCCCTTTGTTAAAAATGATGAAAATTTTATTGCTGTTTCAAGAGGCAGGCCCCAAATCCATGAGTTTCAGGTATAATAAATGATAACAGCTATAACATCTTTAGGGTCAAAGACATTCATTTCCAAAAAAAGTATTCACTATCTATGAAAGTCCAATCAATTTATAAAAGCTCCAAATATTTTTAAAGTATTTTTAAATTTTAAAATATTTTTTTAAATGTTAAATTTAAATTGAGTTGGTAAGCAGATCAGTGGTTGCCTGAGATTCACTGGGTTTGGGGGAGATCTGAATAGATGAAGCACAGAGGATTTTTAAGGGTGGTGAAACCATTCAGTGTAATACTGTAATGGTGGACATATGACAATTCATTTATCAAAATCTATAGAAATTTAGAGGCCAAAGAATGGACTTTAATGTAAACAAATTTTTTAAAAAAATCACCCAGGAGGTTAAGGGATCCCTGAATGGAATGTAGATTGTGACAAAAGAATCTAACTCTATTACAAATGTATGAAAGAGCATCATTGACGGGAGTAGGGGAAAGGGTACTGATTTGAGTCACTTTGGAAATGAGTGAAGTTTGTAAGACTGAAGGCAAAAGGACCTATACCAAAACATATTACTCTTCTTGATAAAAATGTTTCCCATGGGAATACAGGTTCATAATTCTGAGTCCAATATGTACACATACTGGAATTGGACAATTAAGTAAATGGATGACAGTAGGAATCAGGGTTCTCACCGTTGGAGTGGAAGGTTACAGACAGGCAAAGGGAGGTGGCTAGAATGGTCCACTGGTAATGGACTAGAGTTGGAGACATCAGAATGAACTCACGTTTAGTTTAATTTACAGATGGATAAATATAGCAACATTTATAGTTGTATGTATATACAACTTGCTCTGTCAGCTGAGAGGGTTTCTAAGCAATGATACCCAAGTAGCGGTGAGCATCCCTAGCTCCCAGAGCCTTGTGTTCTAAAACATTCTCCAATACAAGGAACAGGAACTCCCTGGAGAAATGGCTGATACAAGACTAGACCATGTGAGCCTAGAGCATATTTTAGAGCCAGAATGTAAGGAAGTAATCAAAAAACCCCACTGTTATGGGGTATCTCAAATTGACATAGGAGCCAACTCTGAGGGCTCTCAACAGACAAAACTGGAAATAAAATAGTATTCAATCATAACCCAAAGTATAAATAAATATCCATGAATCTATACTGATATAAATAAATTATTGAATAAATAAATAAATGAGGGAAAGTAAACAAATCTCCTGTACAGAAGAATTCAAAATAATTTATATAGATACTCCATCCTCTAGGGGGTAAAGCATAACTCCCGACACTCCTTAAGTGTGGGCTGCACATAGTGACTACTTTCCAAAGAGTGGAGTATGGGAAGGGAGAGAGGAAGAGTGATTTTACAGTAAAGAAATTTGACAAACACTATTTCATCCAGGTGATCAAGATCAATACCAACGGTGGTGACATGCTGATAGTACATATCATTGGTAGGATGTGATGAAAATGGCACTTCACCTCTGTCGTCTTCCTCTAAAAAATACATAATCACAGTATAATCATGGGCAATACCTCAGATAAATCCCAATTTAGGGACATTCTACAAAATATCCAACCAGGACTTCTCAAAACTGTTAAGGTCATCAAAAACAAGGAAAGTCTGAGAAAATTTCACAGCCAAGAGTAGCCTAAGAAGATAAGAAGCTTAAATGTAATGTGGGATCCTAGATGGGACTGTGGGACAGAAAAGGGACATTAAGTTAAAAATAAGGAAATGTGAATAAAGTATAGATTTTAGTTTGAAATAATGTATCAATATTAGTTCATTGATTTAACAAATTTATCACACTAATTTAAGATGTTAATAATAGGGGAAACTGGGTATGGAGTGTATGAGAACATTCTCTACTATCTTTAAAATGTTTCTGTAAATCAAAAACTATTCTAAAATTAAAACTTTATTTTAAAAACATGTTGTTAAGCATTGTGTAGGTGTTTAAATGCACCTGTACCGAAACCCCTTGCTAAAGCACATCTTTATTAAAGTAACTGCTAAGTGGTTTTGAAAAAGCATTTGTTAAACATAATTTATTATTCAAACAGAATTCATTGTCTCTACATCCAGCAAAGCAACGTTAACCTGGGCTGTGTGCCAAGACAGTGAAAAAGCCTTGTTATACAGATGCAATGTGATAATGGTAGTACTCAAATCTTTCCATCCACATCCACAATATTCCCATTGGTCTAAAAGAAAAAAAGCGTCTAAGTTGATTCCCCACTGGCTCAAAAAGTTTCCAAATAAGTGTCTCGGGAGAGAAGTCAGAAAGTCTGGGGCTAGGGGAGGGCAGGAAGGAGTAGTGGCTGCTGGTTCCAGAACTTGAAAAAAATAATAATAAAGGAAGGAAAATGTCTATGCTTCTCCCTCATATGGGAACACTGCCAGAGACCTTACATTAGCTCTGAAAAGGAGAAAAGTTGGCCTTAAGAAAAATTCACCATATTTAACTGACCCTAAGGGCCCAGATTGCACTTGCTGAGCAATCAAGATTGCAAAGGGCATAAATCTCTGTCTTCTAATTCCAGACATTGTTAGTCCTAGGAGGCAGGGGAAATTCTTAAAAAACACAGGGCTTCTAGAATCTTATGCTCAAGACCTTAACAGCATGACTCACACATCCAGTTTTTGAAGACAATAGCCCACAATAACAGGCCAGTCTACTGCCAGAAGCTTTCCTGTTGCTGTTAATCCTTTAGCCTCTGCAGAGATCAGCCAGGGGTGACAACCCCTCGAGACAAGGTCAAAGTCAGGCACCCTGTGCTCCTTTACATTAAGCCCTTCATTCACTCAGGGGCAGCAGAGCCTGAAGAAATAAGAGAGTGGGAAAAGATAATAGTGATTTTCAGACTTTTGAGATTATTACTTAGCCTAGATGGTTATCTCAGTTCATCCTTCAAGGTCTAGTTCAAACCTTAAATCTTAAAGTCTTCTAGCTCCTCCAAATTCAGAGGGCATAATGCTCCTCTCAAAGTGCCAAATAACTTGGCACCTGCTTAATGCCTTGCATTGCTAGCTTCCTTTCAAGTGTGATCTATCTTATAAATACAACCTACAGTCTGACTGCAAATTCTTGAGACTGACTGCAAAGTCTTTTTTCCTCCTCCTCCTCATCCACGTCCTTCCATATCCCATAGCACCTAGTCTACTGTTTTGCATATGTGCTTAAATTTTAAGGGAAAAATTAGCTAGAATCTTCTAATAGATGTACCATTCTCAAGGAAAACTCCTTCTCAACACATGAATTGGTCACACAAATCTCTCCCAACTCTGAAATTTTCTGATGTAGTACAAAGTGTATGACAATCGCCATTGTTTTTAAATTCATTACTCAGCCTATGACAGGTAATCTTCCACATTTAAAAAAAAAGTTTACATTTGCTGAATTGAAATCTCTAAAAGGTTTCAAGAGCCAACCGAGAGTCAAGAGTTAAACTAAAATTCACCTGCATTAAGCACTGTTACAAATAGCTCATTTGAGTTGATGATTAGATGAAAAGATACCCTCCATGCAACACTAAGCATGCTCCTGCACAATGACACACACTGTTTAACTACAGTTCTGCCTGAAAACAGATTTCTTTTGACATTAATTGCAAGACACATTCTTAATTTCAAAACATTAAAAAATCTGTTTTTATCAAGTGTTTTAGAATCAAGGATATACAGGCTATATATAGAAAATGTCTCTGAGCCTATCCATGCAACTATCTACCTTAATTTCTTCTAGGAAAAATGGAAATGGAAACTACATAAAGGTCTTTGCTCTGAAGCACCTGCAATGCCAGAAAGCAGTTGAGAAAGGTGTCTGTGGGACAGAGATGGGGGAGAGCACAAGAATCTGAACTCTGTGCTCCACAATGCCTTACAGATGAGACAATGTTTTTTCTGCCTCCATAATCCAGAGAGTGGACAACATGGATTTTACAGAATATACTCAAGTGTGACATGCAACTAGAGGAAAGTAGAAGGAATTACCAGAAAATAGTATTTCATTAATACTTGGCTAAAACTGCCTAGCCGGAAGAAGCTCCGTGAAAAAGAGACTGCAGTGTTCCCAAACAGCGAATAACACACCATGATTTACTATAGCTATACTCCACGGCTTAGCCTCCCATACAGCCCTGGTCACATTTTGCTTTTTGTCTCCGTTACTTACACAAGGCGCAGATTCAATTTTAGATCACCACTATTAGGTATCCAAGAAATTTTGCTGTCTTTATTTTCTTTATATCAACTTAAATCCATCTCGATTCCCTCTGCGCTGCATGAAAAGTCAATCACCATTGTCACTGGTGTCTCCTTACTCCCTGATTTACACCACAATCTGGGAGAAGTGCATGTATCAGAAAACAGGGGAAGGACTTCTAATCTCTCACCTACTTTGATCCCTTCTAATATTCTTAGTGCCCAATCTTGAAATGTCACAGGCTTTCTGTTCCAATGCTAAGTAGGGATGGAGGAGGACAGGCAAGGAGGCTTTACCTCTGCTGGAAATGCTGGTGCCTAGAGTGGAGCCTCCCTAAGGCACCATACGGCCATTCTACCGACCAGGACACAACCACAGAACAAGCAAGGGTGCCCACTACCCATAGCCTACCAACCTCCAGCCCCTTTCCAGTGCTCCAGAATTTCCATTCTTCCCTGGCTCTCAAGGGTACCTCTTAATTTTTTCCCTGTTTCTAATGCTTCAGAGCACCTTGGGCAATTTCAACAATAAGCTAGCATGGGATTGGGAACCCACAGTAATTAATAATCTTAACAAACTATCCTGCCACTTACACTGGTATTATCATTCTTTCCCAACTCAAATTTCCCTTCAGTCCTCACTCCACCCTCCATCACTACTAGACTTGGAGTTCCAGAGGGAAGGCGCAGTTTCTTACTCATTTTATATCCTCTAAAATACCTGCCATGGGGATTCTCAACCACAGCACACAGAAGTCAAATCCTTCCCAGCAGTCCCTGCAAATTTTTATTGATGTTTTAAAAATTGTTTCTTTTTGCTACAACTGAATATAAATATTGTCACAGCAAAGCCTAAGTCATGAAACGAAGCACATCAGACAGCTGAGTGTGGAGCAGCTTTATTGTAACTAAGAAGTATGAGGTTAGCACGTCATCAGATAGGCCTACAGAGGAATTCCAAGAACTCTGCCTCCAAGAAGAGCACAGCTGGGGAAGAGCCATCCTGAAGAGCAACCCACAGATAACCCCAATACTTTATTGAAACTGTCTGCTGAAATAAATGCACAGCCTAAAAGTTAAGAGTTATGTTTTATTTGGCGGGAGGAATCGAGCTGGGATGACAGCCTCTCAGATCGCTCTGAAGGACTGCTCCGAAGAGGTAGGGGAGGAGCTAGGATATATAGGAGCTTTACAACAAAGACCAGGGAGTTGGAACAATAAAAGATTGCTTATTATCTAAAGAATACCAGGCATCTTAAGTTAAAGAATTTAGTGCTTTTCTATGTATGGGAGGAAGCAAACATTTGGGCTCACTGAATTCATTCCTTTGACAAGTACCTAGCTATCTAGGGCCAGTATCTTGTCCTTTCTTATTCTGAGTCTGCTCAGAGTGCACCATTGTGAGTGGCTGCAGAGGCTGGGCTGCAGGCCTGTCCTCATTGGGGGGTGGCGGCAGCCGCAGAGGACTTGGTTTCAGCATTCTTTGTTTACTGATATGGTTGCAGTATTTTCATTCACATTGCAGTATTTTCGTTCACATTATGGTGGTGATTGCATTATAATCACTGCTGGCTTGATTAGTGTTGCTGTCAATCATTTAATTATCTCATAGTATGTCTCAAAAAATTCTAGAATTTGACGTGTGCTTCTGAAGACACCGCTAGATGTCTTTTATTCTCATTTCCTTCCCATCTAAAAGAATATCCATTGTTTAGTCATCCAGCATAAAGACTGCACTGCCCACCCTATGTTGCAGCTGTGTGTACATAAACGGTGAATCACTGTGGGGTAGCAACAATGGGCATCCATGACTATGCTTGGCCTGAAGGAGCAAGGAGAGGAAAGAAGAGGTTCCCAGAACCCACAGAGTAAGCTATGGGTAAAGAAGACAGTTGCCTGACAAGAACTGTTGCTTCTGCATTGCGGCCACAGACTGGCTTCCCCCAGAAGCAGATCTCAAAGGCAGGATTTCAGCACAAGCAGTTTATTTGGGAAGTAATCCCTGGAGTCACTGGAAGGGGGTAGTTAAGTGAGCCAGGGCAGGGAAAGAAGCCAATACAGTGTGCATTGACCAGCAGATCAGCACTGAGTACAAATGGGGCTCAGTCTCGATAGGGACCTTCAGCAGATAGTGAAGAACACAGCCCAGAATTGTACCAACCGAGGGGAGAGAAAATGGGGATGTTTACCCACCAATTCCCATACATCACTGGTTAAGGGCTGCTCCCTGGGGTATCAACTATCCAGCACCTCAGCCTACCCTGCGCATGGGCTACGCATGCTTCCCTTTCCAGAAAAAGCCCTCAGGTAGAGAGTGGCAGGTGTTTACACAGGAAAGAGCCACCACCGTACATCGGGAATGGTGACAGCTGAGGGTCCACGGATGGGGGACCCACAGGATTTGCTATACCTTCAGCTAAACAGTGTAGCCACTGCCAGTCTGTGGACCCAGCAGGGAAAGAGCGAGGAATAAATGCCTGACCTTGCTCTCCACTCACCTGCCAATCCCCTGCTGAACCTAACCAGAAGACCCTTGATGCAATTCACTCTGGACCACCTCCTCCGCTACAGAGCAGGGTGGAGGAGGATGACCAGTGGGTCTGTGGAGCAAGCAGAGGGTATCTAGCACACCTGCCTTCCACTGTTTCCAAATTTCTATTTTAAAAATCTAGGACCACACTCTCTTTGACTATAAAAATATTGTGATACATTTATATCTTCGCTAAAACTAAAGAAACTTGTGACTGGAAAGGACCTGGGGAAACTGTGTGAGTCCGAGCAGTTGAGTGAGCACTAAGAAAACGAGAGGAGACTTCAGTTCTAGTTCTGGCTCTAATAATTATGAAGGAGGCCACTTTGGGCAAGTCATTTAGCACTTCAGGCTGTTTCCTCATCCTTACAATAGGGCAAGGTCCTACTGACCTAACAAAGCTATTATGAAAATCAAAAGAATATAAAATACCCTATAATTAAAAGGGTTATACAAACAGTGAGGTGTTAATATACCCTCTCTGTTCCAGACAGATGAGAAGCAATGCCACTTTAAAACACATTTAGGAAGGAAATGGCACTATTTTGATTCACTGTGTTTTTTTCAATTAGGAAGACATTTACACATTCACCACTACAAAAATTTTTTTAATGAGACAAGGCAAAAACATATAACAGGTATGTACTTTCTCAACTATTTTCTTAGCACTAACCTCCCCTACCCAAAAATCTACATTCAGTTAATTATATATCAGTTTACAATAAACAAAGTCATTTTTCTCTAGCTATGTCCTTCTGTTTTTGACAATGTGCTTTACTCTTTTAACCACTTCCTCTTCTACCCTTATGGGCTTCAACATTTCTGATGATCCAGTAATCACGTACAATATCACAATTCTACATCTTTTCTATTTTCACTTCTCTTTTAATAAAGTAGAAAATAAGTCTAATGATGGAGGCACCATCAGATTATATTAAGAAATACTAGGTAAAACATCTTCTATGTACAATCACCAATCTGAGGAATTAAGAAAGTTATAAGTATTGTTCCTAAAAGCAGATGTCAGAGTTTCTGCCTTGATCAGGAATCAAGATATAATCAACCCAGAGAAATTCATGAAACAAAGGCAGTGTTTTCTTTGGGGCTATCCCATTGTTGCTGCCTTAAGATCCCAAGCAGTGCAGTAACTCATTTGGTTGGCCTCAAAATTTTCACGAAGGAACTCTGGGGGAGGGGAGATTGTTTTTAAATGTACCACTATTCGGAAAAATAAGCATTTTATAGTTCTTACTCATTCACAACAAGGTAGAAGAAGGTGGAAACAGTTATTAAGGAAACAAAATAAGGTATTTCATAAGAGTGAACATTAAAAAAAGGAATGAACATAAAGATATTTCTTTTTGCTGACTATTGTTTCAAATCTCTGTGGTGGGTGGGAACAGGAAGATTTAAACGCAGAGGGAAGGAAAAGGCTTTGTCCTTTTCCTTAAAGCAAGTTAATTCTATTTTAATTAGCTTTCTGGCTGTTATCTCTATGCTTCACATCTGGAACATGGAATACCCCATTATCACACCATCTTGAGGAAACAGCTATTGCCCCCTGAACTTTGGTAAGAAGTATAACAGATATAACAGCTCAGGACTTACTAGTCTAGGAAAGAAAGTTTCTGCATAGACCCTCCTCCCAGTAAGGTTAAAGAAAACTACTTAAAAAAAAAAACTCAATGAAATGATAAGCCATTTTCCATGTTGGTAATTTTCATTGTCCATATTTACTTTTATCTGAATACAATTGGTAAGAGCTCCATTTAAAATGCTAGAATATCTGATATGTACTTAAAGAGAGGCAGAGAGGGAGAAGGAGACAGGGAAGGAGGAAGGAAGGGAGAGAGAGAGGGAATATATTGAAGATTGAAAATTCAAATAAAATGAAATATATTCAGTTGTCAGCTAGCCTTAATAAGCTATTATTTTTATATTCCTAAACTCGCTAAAGATTGCTCCAATTTGTAATACCTAAAACAACAATAAACTTGTATTAGGGTTAAAAAAATACTTTTTGGATGGAAAGGATATTAAAATAATTTAATTTATACATAATGGTTACGTAAATACTCTGATGTTTACACAACTGTCTTCCAAATGTGGAAACTCTAGATTGGTTTGGGTTTCGGCATCAGACTGCTAAAAATAATCAGATAGATATTATCTGGGTGCTATTTTTTTTTAGAATTTCATTTTATTTTTTATTGAAGTATATTCAATTGCTGTGTCAACTTCTGGTGTACAGCATGTTTCAGTAATACATGTACATACATATATTCCTTTCCATATTTTTTTCATTATCGGTTACTATAAGATATTGAATATAGTTCCCTGTGCTATACAGTAGAAACTTGTTGTTTATCTATTTTATATATAGTAGTTAGTATATGCAAATCTCAAACTCCTAGTTTATCCCTTCCCATCCGCTTTCACCCCTGGTAACCATAAGCTGGTTTTCTATGTCTGTATATCTGTTTCTGTTTTGTAAATAAGTTCATTTGTGTCATTTTTTTAGATTCTGCATGTAAGTGATATATGGTATTTTTCTTTCTCTTTCTGGCTTCCTTCGCTCAGTATGTGAAGCAACAGGTCCACCCGTATGACTGCAAATGGCATTATTTTATTATTTTTTATGGTTGAGTAGTAGTCCATTGTGTATATATACTGCAACTTCTTTATCCAGTCACCTGTCGATGGACATTAGGTTGTCTCCATGTCTTGGCTATTGTAAACAGTGCTGCTATGAACACTGGGGTAAATGTATCTTTTTGAATTAGAGCTTCCTCTGGATATATGCCCAGGAGTGGGACTGCTGGATCATATGGTAAGTCTGTTTTTAGTTTTTTAAGGAATCTCCATACTGTTTTCCATAACGGCTGCACCAAACTACATGGGCGCTATTTTTAGGGTGCTGTTAAGAGAGTCTCAATCAAAATTAAAATACCTCTACCTCCTGCCTGTTGATATCTTAGATTTCTTTAACTGTGGACAAATTATTTTACTCCACATTTAGTTGTAAATAGCCTTAAGAAAAGTAACAACAGGTACCATTTCTAAGTTTAAAAAAGAAGAAATTGCATGCACTTAAAAGAATTATAAATATTGATATGAATTATAAATATTGACCTGACCAATAAATAGGAAAGAGGGGGTAGAGAGATTATGCTTGCCCCACAACACATTTTGAGTTCTTCTATGGCTGATTGACGAGTCAGAGAGTTCTTTCCCAAAGAAATGGGTATTAATTAAAATAATCTTTATGATTGTGAAGTTTGAATTGCATACATATTATCTGGAGGAAATTCCAGAAAACTTGCAATGGGAGGTAAAGACCTTTAGGTTATCTCTAGACCGAATTCTGACCACAATTCTCAGATATGGAGAAGAAATTTCTAGAGATAAATACGAACAGAGGCCTTACAGTTTGGAAGTTTTCTAGGTTTACTGACACTAGAATTTTGCTTGATTAAATGAATCCTTTTTTCCTGTAAATAAGAAAATTCATTGTCCCAAAGCTATGACTCACCTCGAAAGGTCAGGACACACTGTGAGTACCAAGTGTGATCACACCTCCAGATGTTAAAGATCCAGGATATGGGACAAACTGGCATCTCATCAACTTCTGAACCTAAGCTGGGGCATAATTTACTGCAGAAACACTGCTGAAGGAACTTCATGTTCTTGGAAGCTCCCTGGATTATAAACTCTGAACTAGAGCTAGCAGTGGGCGTGACTAGACAGACAAAGTTTGAAAATTCATGCTCCCAGAGAAGTGACGACACTTTCAAACACAGCCAAAGGGCCTTTGCCTAGTCCTGCACCTTAGACTGACCCATAAACCAGAAACCCACAAATGATGAATTTGGTAAAAATCACACAGGCACTTCTGTCACTCAGGACCCAATGCTCAGTGATGACACGGAGCAACTCAAAATCCAACACATCTGCTGCTGTGATTCACACCATTAAGCTGCCAGAGAAACATTCTACCATGTTGCCTCGTGCCCATGAAGGATGACTGTGCCCAAATGAAGGACTGAGGACTGTGGCACTGCTAATATCAGAGATGCACAATACTTCAGAGAATGAGAATCACTTGCTTTGGAGAAATAATTAGGTAAGAAAAAAAAGAGCTAATCATGCCTTTCCTCTCAAATATCACAACAGATATCTGAAGAGTAAAATATTTGCCAATAGAGCAGAGTGTTCATTTGCTTGAACTCTTTATATCTAATATTCATTATTTAGCATAGTTTTTACAACAGTTACACATTGCATCTGAGGAACAGTTTGCAATACTAAACAATTAATAATATCCTAAATTTGCATATATGTAAGTCTAGATATAACAGATATGAAGCACAATACCTAGTCTTCACATTGGTAACTACAATTATGAACAGTTTTAGGCTTACAGAAGTATTTTATAATACCTAATTAAATTCCAAAAAAGTTAAAACTTTCAACTGTACTTAAATAAATTTAATTTAAATTTTGATAGTTACTAATTATCATTACATTTTGCCTTTGAACTTAGCAGATAATTTTGACTATATTAGAAGAAAAATAATTTCTTAAAGAAATTATTGTAAATGTAAATTTTTTTACATTTACTTTAACTTATACTTTTTGTATAAAAGATATTCAAGGTTTGTATATGTTTTGCAGCAGTTTAAAAATTTGGCCTTAATTTTTTTACATACCTCCCATTGAAAGGTTGGGGGCAGTCCATATAGTACTCTGAGTAGGCTTGAAACTTCTTCAGCCAATGAAGTAGAGTAGAAGTGACACTATATGGCTTTTAATGCTACATCAAAAAAGGCCATTCAGGTTCTGCCTTGCTCACTAGAACACTCATTCCTGAAGTCCTGAGCCACCATTTAAAAAGTCCAACTATCCTGTGGCTGCCATACTGTGAGGAAGCCTAAGCCACAAGAAGAGGCCACATATAGACATTCCAGTTAATAGGCCCAACCAAGCCCAGCCTTCGAGTGTTCCTAGCGTAGGCACCAGATGTGTGAGTGGAGAAGCCTACAGATGATACTGGACCCCAGCCAGTAAAGTCTCCTTCAGCTATCTGAGTCTTGCCAGCTGAGACCCCAGACATCATGAACCAGAGATAAGCCATCTTTCCTGTACCCTGTCCAAATTCCTGACCCAGAGAATCCATAATGATAACAAAGTAGTTGTCATTTTATGCCACGAAGTTTTGGTAAGGCATGTTATATACCAACAGATAACTAGAATGCTTTGAATACAGTTACATTTTATTTTTTAACTTAGATTGTTAAGGATAATTATTAGTTACACTAGTGATAGAAATTGTAAAAGTGGAGGGAAGGAAAAAAATATTTAAGAGATAAAAGTAGAAAGAGGGACCTCCAGTTACGGCAGCATGTGGGATTCAACAATGCCTCTCTGTAATAAAACATGTATATGCTTTGAGGAAGGTGGAATAGATATATTTTTCCAAATTCCTGTCAGTTAAGTCCAACTAAAAACTCTGGACACTTTATATATATATGAAGATGATGACTCTAAAAGATGAGAGAAGGCGGCAGATTGGCTAGGGAACTAGAGACCATAGAAATGACACAGTTGTGAGTTCCCCAGGATTTCTTTTCACCTTATACATCCCATACTTGAAGGAAGCTAGGTCCCATCCCCATCCAGCAGTAATAAGCAGTGTTGTCTGCTTGGGTGTCAATGGGGGCTGAATGGGGAATTGGGACTTTCATTGCCACCTAGCAGTAATGGGCCAGCATACCCCTTCCAATGCCAGAGGAAGTGTCAGAGAAAGCTAGCTAAGAGAAGTTAATTAAGATGCAGAGTTCCATAACAAAAATATCCAAAATGCCTAGGGTTTGACTCAAAAATCCATCATACCTATAATCAGAATGAGCACAAACTGAATGACAAAAGACAAGCAATAGTTGCCAACACAGAGATTCAAGTTTAATTCTAGTTTAAATTCTACTTTACTTTCTAGTAGAAATTCTAATTTAAATATGTAAATATATTCAAAGTAATCATGTGAGTCAGTCTTTGAGAGTTCTAGTTAATATATAAGTATGAGTAAACCACCAAACTATGTTATGATTTAAACAGTTGGTGTCATTTGTAAATTTATTTCTCTTGCATATGAAAGAAGTCCAGAGGTAGGAAGTCCTGGGTAGGCATGAAGTTTCCATGGTTATCAGGGATATGAGTTCCTTCCATTTTGCTGCTTGACTTCTTATATTCCAAAATGACTGCTCAAGCTGCAGCCATTTCACTCAAAATTTAAGCAGCACTATGGAGAAGGAAGGAAAAGGGGGAACAGCCTTCGTTTCCCAAGAGTTCCCTGAAGTCTCACCAATTCTTTAATGTATATCTCATTGGT
Organism: Camelus dromedarius; assembly: GCF_036321535.1. Classification (NCBI taxonomy): domain Eukaryota; kingdom Metazoa; phylum Chordata; class Mammalia; order Artiodactyla; family Camelidae; genus Camelus; species Camelus dromedarius. The sequence goes on along the minus strand of NC_087443.1, from coordinate 54,692,820 downwards.
CAGAACTGTATGTATGATCCCATCTTGCTGCAAAAGAGGCTGGGAAATGTCATCTCTTGGCTACATTGTGCTCAGTGAAAATTGGGGTTTGTTTATTTGAAAGGAGAGAGAATGAGTATGTGGTCAGCAATTAGCAGTCTCTGCTGTAGGGCGAAACTTACACAGATTAAGACTGGAAAGAAGGTGAGACTACAGTTTCCAAAGAATGAAATAAGGAAGAAAAGTAAAAAAGAAAAGAAAAGAATAGAAAAGAAAAGAAAAGGAGTAGATATCCCTCTTACATTAAGGAAAAGGATGACATCATAAATGAGTTTCTATCTAGGAATGGTAGGCAGTGTCTAATTAGTACAATACTTGCTATTAATACTAACAGCTAAAGAAATTTTTTTAATGATTTCAAAGTGAAAACATTTCTTCCTTCTATAATATATTCTTTGTTTATTAATCTCAATAAACAAGGAAATTAATTTCTCCAGAGCTACTCAACTTTTGCTTTCTGTTAAACATGTAAGCACCATTTATTTGATTTACTTGGATAAATGCTTGTGAAGCACTGTTTAAATTACATTATTTTGATCATGGTTGTTATAAAAATTAATGATAGTTAAAAATGCATCCTGGGGAGAGACAGTGGAAGGGGGGAAGTGGGAATGGTTATGAAAGAACAACAGGAAGGAAATTTGTGGTGATGGAATAGCTTCGTATCTTTACTCTGGTGGTGGATACACGAAACCACATGTGGTAAAATTGCATAGAACTTAATACAGACATACATATATGAAAGTAAAATTGGGAAAATCTGAGGAAAATGGGTGGATTGTATCAATGCCAATATTCTGGCTGTGCATACCATAGTTTTGCAAGGTGTCATCTTTAAAGGATACACACTATTTCCCTGTATTATTCCTACAACATTATGTGAATGTACACTTATCATAAAATTTAAAATTTAATTTAAAAAGTAACAGTTGATGAAAATGATTCAACACATATATGTAACTTATTTTCTTAAGGAAAAAACATTGAAAAGCTTGCTTTTATATTTTCTTAATGGTGTCTTTTTATTAAGAGAAGTTCTCAACTTTAGTAAGGAACAATTTATCAATCTTCTTTATGATCAGTGATTCTTCTGTCTGGTTTAAGAAATATTTGCCTTCCCCAAGATCATAAAGATATTCTCTCACGTTATCTTCTAGTAGCTTTGTTGTTTTACATAAGTCTGCAATCTATGTGAAATTGATGTTTGGGTACAGCTAGGAATCAAGACACGCTGTTGTCTTATGAATATCCAGTGGACCCAGCATAATCTACTGATAAGATCACTCTCTCCTCACTGCACTGCAGTATCACTTTTGTCATAAATCAAATGACTACATATGTGTAGGTTTGTTTCCAGACTCTATTGTTTTCTGTTGGTCTGTCTATCATGAAGCCACTTTATTCTAGTAATATCTTTAACTTAATAATAAGAGGTGACGTATAGTAGGTAAAGACCCTCCAACTTTGTTCTTCAAGATTCTCTTGGCTCTACTTGGCCTTTTGCAATTACATACACAGTTTACCCTTGAACAACAAGGGGCTTGTTTGGGTGCACCCATCCCAACCTAGTCAAAAAATCCACAGATCATCTAGTATATTAGTATTTACTATTGAAAAAAAATCCACGTGTAAGTGGAACTGCACGGTTCAAATCCATGTTATTCAATGGTTAACTATAAATTTGAAATCAGCTTGTCTATTTTTACCCAAAAATGCTGCAATTTTTACTGGGACTGCACTGAATCTATACACCAATCTGGGAAGAAGTAATATGTTTTCATTAATTAAGTCTTCCTAGCCATGAATTTGGTGTAGCCCTCCGTTTATATAGGTTTTCTTGAATTCCTCTCAGAAATAATATATAGTTTGATATGTAGAGCTTGCACTATTTTAGATTTATTCCTAGGTATTTAGTTTTTATGTTATAAATCTTATCATCTAAAAAATTTTATTTTCTAATTTATTATTGCTATAACACAGAAATACAATTGAGTTTTACATACTGACCTTGTATTTATCCTTCCCATTGCTTCTAATTTTTTCCTGCATTTCTGTGCTTCCATCGGGGATCATTTTTCCATTAGTCTGAATTATTTCCCTTTAGCAATTCCTTGTGTGGGTCTGTAACAAAAATTTTTTTTAAAATTTTTGTTTTCTAAACACTTTTTTATCTTCATTTTTGAAGAATATTTTGCTGGATATAAAAATCTAGGTTAACTTCTTTTTTTAAAATTTTTTTTTATTGAGTTATAATCATTTTACAATGTTGTATTAGGTTAACTTCTTTTAAGACATTATTCCATTTTTCATGGCTTAGCTTATTTCTGTTAAAAAGTCAGATGTGAGTCATTGTTGCTCTTTTAAAGGTAATACATCTTTTTTAACCTATACTTTAGTAGATTTGTGGAGGAGAAAATGTTGGATATGCAACTTGATAAGGGGAGCTGGTACCAGTCTTCAAGATGTGGGGGCCGCTCTCTTCCTTCTAGATGCCAAAGCCAACCAGGATTCAGTCCTGTCTTTTTAACAAAAGTGCCTACATGGACTGCCCCTGCCCCCTTTAGGAGCAAGTTATTCTACTCACTCCAGGCACATGGGAGCAAGGTTGAAAGGCTAACCTACCTGGATCTTCCTACAGTGGTACCTGAATCAATAACTCACTTGTCCAAAGGCCTTACTGATATCAATAGCTCCTTTCTGTGTGCTTAGAACACCCCCAAGAGCCACTCCTACGTGTATATTAAGCCTCTGCTTATGCAACTTTTGTTTGTCCAACTACAATCCAAACCCATCTGCCTTCTATTTTTCAAAGATTGTCATAATGTCTGGGAGCACTCCTTTATGTTTTTCAATATCAACATACGTGCATGGATGCACCTATGTGTGTATTCATCTAACTTTCCTCTAATATTTAGAGATTCTGGAAAGCAGAGAGGAGCCAGGAAAGGTTATAACTTGTTCTTAGTCTGCCATCTTGACTCAGTCTCTTGGCTAAATTGCTAAGCACATATTGAACTCTTTTAATACCAAACAGCTGCTAGTATCATATGATCTTATTTGGAAATCTCTTCTTCTGAGGTGATATCATATTAAGCTATTTCAGTTTAAGACTCAATCCTCATGTTAAAATTGGCATCTGTATGACACATGTGAATAAATTTCATTGTCCTTCCTCAAAATTATCTTTCAGATTTTAATATACCTGAAAAGAACTGAGAGTTCCATTTTATAGATTCCTATAAACAGATCACAATATGAAAATATTTTTGCTCAACTATAACAAAAAAGAAAAAGAAGTATTTTAAAAATATGTAAAGTGCTAAAATTCAAAAATAAAAAAGCAACTCAGAAATTCTGAAATGTTATTTCCCTACACTCAACCCTGAAATTACTTTAATCAACAGTCTCTTTTGCCAACACTAATAAATTCAGTATTAACTTATCACTGATTTACCACTGATTGAGAATTACAGAGTGAAATGAAAGTTTGGAAACCTAAAATGGTCCCCAATTGGTTATACAATAGAAACTTTATATAAAGAAATGCAATCCTGAAATAATGTAAACACTAAATACTCATGAGTTAAATCTAAAGAGTTCAACAAAACAATCTTTTAAAAAATATTTAATGCATATCTAATATCTCCTAGTCACTGCTCTCGGCATGGGATACAATCAGTGAACAAAGCAGACAAAACCCTCTGTTTTGTGGAGCTTATATGCCAGTAAATACATACAATTTGAATAATATGAACTTAGCCTTTTCCTACAAAAATTACTAATAAGGTAGATAAATAATTTATGCCTAAACACAAATATAGATATCTCTTAGAGCAGTCCATCATACATATGTTTGAAACATTTATAACACAGAGATATATCTAGCTACTGACTTCAAAACACCAGTATAGCAATATCTTGTCAGAGAATGTGAGCAAGGTCAGGTGTCCTAAAATTTATCTGCCTAAGTGTTTCACTTGGAAAATTAGGTATTGGCTAGATTTTGGGTAAGTGTATTAGATTTTAGATAACTCTGAACAGATCTTAATTTACATCCCCAAACCAAGCAATTGAAATAATCCTGTGCAGACTGAGGAAAACACTCGATCTAGCAGGAACAAGATTTTGATCCAGTATGCTAGCTACTGTATATGAGTCACATGTGGTTACTTAACTTTGGGTTGAAATTTTAAAATTCACCTCCTCAGTCACATAAGCCACATTTCAAGTGTGCAGTTGCCAAACATAGCCTGTGGCTGCCATTTTGAACAGTGCAGATATAGAACATTTCCCATACTGCAGAAAGTTCTATTGAACAGTGCTGCTCTAGAGAATCAGAAGAGGCACACCACTCCTGGGAAAAACCGAAACTTTCTAAAGAGGGCTACAAAAAGTGACAATTTATAATAGCAAAAAATGTCTTCTTCCCCATCCCCTGGCTATTTTTTAAATTAAAAAAAATTCTCAACATTAAAATTCAAGGAGCTGAATCTTTCTAATGTTTCCTCCAAAATACTATAGCTAGATGAGACTTTTTTAAAGGTATGTGACCTTCGGTGTATTTTCCTCCCTGAGACTATTGTGCTTCTTTAGAAAGGATTCTCACCGTTAGACTCCGGGATGAAAAAGATATGCAAGTCTAGTTCCAGGCTCTGGGATTTCCCTCCATCAAGGAAGGATTCAGTCCACTGGGCCGCGAAGTCTGCGCTTGCACCCCTGGGCCTTCGGCTGAACTCCTACTGCCACTTAGCGGAGAAGAGAGGCATGGGCTCTTTCACCAATTTGGCGGTTGCCAAGCGACAGAGGTTCTGCCAGGCCGGAGGAGGAGGGCGCGGACTGAAAGATGCTGAGGGATCTGTAACAACATCGCCTTCTATTGGCTGAAGAGCTCCCAGCCGTCGTCATGAGCCAATGAGCAGACGCATACGGATGACGTCAGACGCCATACGCCTCCTCCCACCCACGCTCTAGCGACGCGTCTGGCGACCGCCTAAACTCACCTCTGACCGATGCAGGTTCTCGACAGTCCCATGTGCAGCTCGCAGCTCGCGCTACTGCAGGTGTTCTTCCTAATGGTGCCCCCGGGCGTCCGGCCTCAGCCATCTTTCTCCCCGTCTGGGGCAGTGCCCACTCCTTCAGACCTGGGGCCAGGGACGCAGGTCGGGACCCTTCAGTCATTCTCCGAGGGCACTGAAACTCCCTGGGCAGTGCCTGGGATCTCTACAGTGGGCCCTACTGTCGTGACCACCTCGGCGCCTGGGAATAGGACCGTGGACCTTTTCCCAGGTGAGGGGAGGGGATGTGGGAGTGGAAACTACTGACTTAGATCCAAAATTCTGTGAACAAAGTGACTTGCCACAAAGTAAGTAAAGGGTCTGTCGGGAGAGGAGGAATTAACACTTGGAAGAGTGTGGGGATCCTCATCCTGTTCGCTCTGCTTTATGTTGTACTTTCATAGTCTTACCGATCTGTGTCTGTGACTTGACACCTGGTGCCTGCGATATTAATTGCTGCTGCGACAGGGATTGCTATTTTCTCCATCCGAGGACGGTTTTCTCCTTTTGCCTTCCAGGCAGCGTGAGGTGAGCTTCGATGCTCGGGTTGAACCTCGAAGGGAATTGGGGCCCTAGAATAACATTTGGACGTAGGAAGAGTTAGCCTTCGTGCCTCCCACCCCCAGTTCCACTCCTTGAAGTGGAACTATCTTGGTTTTCACCAGGAGCACACTTCTTCAAATTCTCTAGAACAGGGCTGTCCAATAGAATCGGACCTTGGTGTTGTCCAGTGGCTGCCCAAGGAGTCCTCTCTTTGGCATCCGACTAACTTCCCTGGGGCACCTTCTTGGGACCTAACCATCCTTCTAAATGTATCTATTCTCCCTCCTATTTCCTCACAGGTCTTCGCATTGGGTGTGTGTGGACAACTCTCTTATCTTCAGGAGTAATTCCCCATTTCCTTCAAGGGTTTTCATGGATTCAAATGGAATTAGGCAGTTTTGTGTCCATGTGAACAACTGTGAGTAGAAATATGTTGGCTGTCCTTATTGCCTAACACTTACCGAGAATTGGCTTTGCTTCTGGCCTTTTTTTTTTCTTTTCTGATTTTTAAACTCTTTTTTCCCCTGTGAATCTCTATCATCCTCCCTCCCCTACCTTTCCCACTGCGCCCTTTTTCTTTCTCTTATTAGTGAACATTGGCAATCTCTTATGCCCTATTGGCTATGATTCAGAAAACTCATACAGAACTCTAATTTCAGTCACCCCTCTCAGCTCAGATAATTACAGATAGACTATATCCCCCACTTGCTACAATCTCATGAAAGCACTCACTGAATCCCCCCAGTGCCTGACATAGGTGGTACCAAGTCATACTTGAATGAATGACTTTGACAGATGAGTCTGTATCAACCTTATTTTTATTTCATGAGGCAACAGCATAAGGAAAGAGCATTAGTCTTGGGTCTCAGCCCTCTATTTATTTACTGGGTGCACAATCTTGGATAGATCATATAGCATTTCCAGGCTTATTTCTCAACTGCAAAATGAGAAATAGTATCAGTAGCCCTGAATATGAAAGTGCTCTATAACTGTAGAGTGCAATAAAAATGAAAGAGAGTTATTAAGATTTTTAAATAGACTTAGAAATTTACTAGTGATGACTTTAACATTTCTAAAGATGTACATCTAATACATTTTAAAATTTATTATCTAAGAAGCAAAATAATGGTCTTACACAAAGTAGATTTAAATGTCCTTTACAGCTTATCCTGATTGCATCTGCCTATTAGAAAATAAATTGCAAAACTATATTTGTTTCAGAAAATAACCAATTTTCGGTTTGGGGGGACTTGAATTTGGAAGCAGTTATCAGGAGCCTTACAGGTTGTGAGAAGGTAAAAGGAGCAAGGCAAATGCTCCATTTTAAAATAAGGCTGCGGCTGCCCCATTCTTTCCAAATCTCCCAGTGCCTTCTAGTTCTAGCCTATGAACATGCTCCAGGGATATCGCAGTAGCATCCAGCTGATGCTCCCTGCTTCTAATCCTCCTCCTCCCACGCCGTACTGCACGCTGTTTCCAGACCAGTGTTTCTGAACTTTCTTTGCCTAACCACTCCTGAGAAACCATCCCTTAGAACTTACAGGATACTTTGAATTGTTGTCACCTTATAAGAACATCATATCTCCTCAGGTAAATTGTCAGCACATGGAAAGAACGGAACATATCTTTGCCCACAGTAAGGGACATTATTCGTCAAAGGCTACGCAACATGATAGAGTCAGAAAAACCCTACTCCAGGAATCAGGAGATCTGTGATTTACTCCTTGCTCTACCAGATGGCTCTGTGGCCTTTTGCAACAGATCCGAATTTTCTAATGGGAATGCGTTAGATGGTCTTCTGCATCTGAAATTGTGTTAGTCTAAGTCAAAATACCATTAAGTTCTGTTGGGTGTAATATATCATATATGATGGTAGAAATTTTAGGCAAAAATTCTATTTATCCTTAGCCTATTCTCATCTGCATTATCACTGCTTACCATCACTACCACCAATATCCCTGCACTAAAGTGGGAGACAAAATATTAACTTCCTCTTATTCTTTTAAGCCATTAAGAAATACCCAGAAGGGTATTCGCCATCTCAATTTATCTTCTTTCTTTGCTTAACTTGAACTTTTCTTTCATTTATAAAGATAGAAATCACTAATTATATTTTTAATGAGATGAGTATTTCTTCAATGTGGTTTTCAGGATATGAGTTCTGAAGGTTATATTAAACAGCTCCTGAAAGCTTCAAAATTTGAAGACTTTGGATCAGAGATAGAAGAAGGTGGTCTGCAGACCAGCAGCATTAGCATCACCTTTTCCAGAGCAAGGATTTTCAGCCTCTAATATGCACACATATTATTACCTGGAGGTCTTGTTAACATGCACATTCTGACTCAGTAGGTCTGGAGAGTGGCTTAATATTCTGAGTTTGTAATAACCTCTCCAGTGATGCTTGGTCTGCTAGTCTGTGCACCACATTTTGAGTAACAAAGATTTAGGAAATACACTGAAAGAGAGCAGTCTGAAAGGCCCCAGAATTGAGAATTATCTTCATTTCACGTTCCATCAGAAAGCTGAAAGTCAAGATTAAGACTTTGTGGTTGCAGAGGATAAAGGTCAAGCTTATGTAATGTGGCATCTTCATTAACATTCAGTGATGCAGGTCTTTATTCCCTTTTGAATCTGTCCAAATGACAATAATTATAAAGAATGAAAGGCACTAGTATGGGCCGTGTTTTTGCTTTGTGGTAAAGCAGAGTGTTGTCCATCACAGGCCACTCTCTGGGCAGGGGACAATGCCAGAGGCCTTTTCCTACCACTCTTTCCTGGTTCTAAAGTGCCATAAGGAGATGGCTGCAGGAGCTTGGACAGATTTATACATTGCTGTAATAGGAATTACAGAATTCTTGCAGAAAATACTCTTTGTGGGTATTTGAAATCTTGAATGTAGAAATTATAAAGTGAAAGGAACAAAATATGACAAATTCATATACTTGAGAGTTGGTACTTATTATGAGGACTGGTCAGTTGAATTTTTGAGGAAACTGGAAGACTTGGAAAAGACAAATATTGTCTCCAACTCTGCCGTGTTCCTGTGGAAACAGTACCATTTTGTTGTACTTGAGACTCATCTGGTATGGGGCAAATGTGAGCATTATTGAGACTCCTATTTTTATCACAAATTGCTACTCGTACACATTCCTGGCATCAGAGACTTGGAACTGACTGATCTTAATACTAAAACAATAATTCAATTAACAGATTACAAATCAATTATAAGGTGATAGAAATCATAATCATTATTAACTTTCAAGATGGAGTATTGGGAACCTTCTGGGAAAATGTTCTATAACTTAATCTGAGTGGTAGTAATAAGAGTACTAAGAGTAATAAGAGTAAATGTTTAAAAATTCTTTGAATTTATGCTTAAGATTAGTGCATTTGCATACTGGGTATATTTTATGCTTCAATAAAAGTGTTTTTAAAGATTAGTTTCTTGGTGTGCCGGATATTTAAAAATGAATGATTTTCTTTTATCTAAACCCCTTTTCTTTTTAAAAATATTTTAGCAAAATTAAACTATTTCCAGAAGCTGCAAACGGTCGATGCAACCAACTTCCAGGCCCTGGCTACAGAGTTTGGAGGTGAATCATTCACTTCAACATTCCAAACCCAGTTGCCACCACCTTTTTACAGGGTGAGCCTAGGGGCGGGGGAGGAATTGTTTGGTTTGGTGTTTCCCCTCATGCTGACAGTTGACCAGGTATCTTTAAGGTACTCACCTGCAAATAAGTAAGCCATTGTCAGCTTTTTTGGAGTATTTGCAGTATTGTCCACGTTAAAAAGCTATTGAGTTAACTTTTGTTTCTACTTTTTCTTTCCTGGTGGAGTTCAGTCCATTCTCACTGTAAATAATTTTCTGCTCTGCTTTGTTTAGGCTGGGGACCCCATTCTGACATACTTCCCCCAGTGGTCTGTAATGGGTTTGCTAAGGCAGCCTTCAGGAGTCGGAGCTGGGGGACTCTGTGCTGAGAGCAATCCTGCAGGTGAGTCCAGAGCACAAGTGCCAGCCTTTTTGTTCAGTTTGAAATAGGCTTTCTCATTTACCACTCCCTTAATTCTAAGGTTTCTTGGAGAGTAAAAGTACAACCTGTGCTCGTTTCTTCAAGAATCTGGCAGATAGCTGTACCTTGGATCCTGCCCTCGATGCTGCCTCTTACTATAACTTCACAGTCTTGAAGGTGGGTGTCCCTTCTCTCCCCACAGTCACTACTGTGTGCTTAAATTCATCATGCTTGCCACTCTTGGACTGTGGGAAGAGCACTGAACTGGAAGTCACAATGCGCAAGAGCTTCATGAAAGGTAGAGGGCCTGGAACTCTGTCATCTGAAGAAAGATGAAAGAATTAGGGGTAGATAGCCAGGATAAGAGATTCTCACCCTCCTGCCTAATGGAACTGGCTAGGGAAGGTAGGAGGAGGTGACATCTTACTGTTTCACCAAAACTTCGCTTTTGTGGTTTGTTAGAGCTCTGCTCTGAGTGGTTGAGCATCGCAGTCCATCCAGCCTCCCTTCAGCCCTCCTCCTGGCATTTTAGTCTAAGGAAGAGTCAGGTAGAAAAGAGGAAGTGAGCCATTCAAATATGTTGATTCCCGACCCCCACCCCCTCACCACCAGTACGTGAACCCACAGGCTCCTGGAGATTTTCTGTAAGACATATGCACATTCATGACCCTGCTGTTCTCTTACGCTAGGTTCCAAGAGGTGTGAGTGATCCACAGAATACAAAGGTATGATTGTTTATTGAAGGTTTATCAGGAAAAAGGAAAGAGAATATTTGGTCCCTTTGCATCTGAGGCAATTTCACTCTAGATTGTAATGGTGAAAGAGAATGTGTGTGTGTGATGTATCAAACTGTTCAAGTAGAATCTAAAACAATGTTTTCCCATGTGTGTTCTATATAATTAATAAGCACCCTATGAATTAAGAATTGATAAGGTATTAGGTAAGTTTGAGAAACATTGTGTTAAATGAAGCTAAACGCTGTATTTGAGGTGGCCTTCTTAGAGTCTTTAACATTTATTGCTAGAGGGCCTTATTAATCTCCAAGAGAGGAAGTGTCAGATATAGTATTTCTAAAACTTATTTGACCATGGAACCTTTATTTTATATCTAATAGAAGTAATATTCCAAAAAATACGTTTTGAGAAGTGCTGAATTAGAATGACTTTTGAACTTAAGTTGTATGTAGACTGGCAACAGACAGAGAGAGGACGGTGATGGTCAAGAAGGAAAAGTATTCATTTCAGCATGCTATGCGGGTAGAAGAGAAAGTGCTGCTTTCAATTTTGATTGATTTCCCTCTTTCCCTTCTAGTTTCAGGTGCCTGTAACACTTGTCTCACAGGCTGGCTCTCCTCTCTTGGCTGGAAACACCTGTCAGAATGTTGTTTCCCAGGTAGGGACACTGACCTCAGATTCTGGACTAATGTATGTTGATTGGCATTACCAGAGATGCTCCATCTTCCATTAAGTACCAGAGCAGCCCCACATGAATTTTTGTGCATTACCCGAAACTTAACACATCAAAAACTGAGCCCACCACCTTCCTCCCTACTGTGTTTCAGTTATTTCCATTGCTATTGTCCTCCAGCATTTCACATCTACAACATTAAGATTATTTCTGACTACTCTTGGTTTGCCCATGTACAGTCTGTTACGGTTTTTACTGATCGCAGTTTCTTTTGTTGACAAAGTCAGTATCATCTGAAAATCTGAAATAGACTAGTCAGCTTCTTTTCCTCTACTCTCTCTCTTCTAATCAACCTACAAAAGTAAGAATTATCATAATAGCATCATTTTAAAACTATGCTCAGAAATCTAAGGTTACCGTCACTTGTTTATGACATCCATCTCCAGCCACTATCTTTATTCAGCCTCAGACACTGTGACAGCCCAGTAAACCGGGTTTCCATTCCATGCTCACCTCTGCCTCTGCTTCTGCTCACCTCTGTACACAATCAAAACTTATTTTTCTTCCCTTTCAACTCTTACCGTAAACTCACCTGTCCCATGAACTCTTTCAAGAGCTCACTCTAATCTCTTTTTTCATGTGGAGATATAATATGAAGTCAACTTTATCTTTTCATGGTATTTTTAAGATTACTTTTTAGTCTCCCTCATCCAGTTATTTTTTTAAATTGAGATATAATTGATGTATAGCATTGTATTAGTATTAGGTGTACAACATACTGATTTAATGTATGTATGTACTGTGAAATGAATGAGTTTAGTTAACATTCATCACCACATATAATCACAATTTTTTTCTTACCGTAAAACTTTTATGATCTGTTCTCTTAGCAACTTGCAAATATATAATGCAATATTGTTAACTACAGTCACTGTGCTGTACCCTCATTCAGTTATAGTAAAACCCTTCAAGACAGAAGATCTTCTGCCCTAAACATAGTTGGCCCACTAAATAATTTTAATAATTGATTCTACGTTTGTATTTCAGGTCATCTATGAGATAGAGACTAATGGGACTTTTGGAATCCAGAAAGTCTCCGTCAGTTTTGGACAAACAAACCTGACTGTCAAGCCAGGCACTTCCTTACAGCAACACTTCATCATTCGCTACAGGGTTAGGTCCCTTCTATAGGGAATGGAGAGGGAAAGATATATATTTCTTTGCTTCTCTAACACATGCGAGAGAGAATAAGAACATGAAGGCCTAGTTCAATCTGTCAAATAAAGCTTTGACATTTAATATTCCATAATTTAACTACAGGTGATAAGGATTCAACAATGTTTATTCATTAACATGTTCTCTGAGTCTCTGGTCCCCAACAAAGCAGGACTACAATCACAAATCCAAATTCTTTTTTTTAAATGGTCATTTTAAATCATAAACTCAGCTAACATCCTGCAGAAATTATCTAGCTTTTTTTCACCTTTCTGGGCATTCAGTGTTTCATTCATTTCCAACTTAATCCACGTTTCCAGTCTCAATTGCTACCTTTTGACTTTTACTTATTTCTTTCTGAACCCAGCAGAGTCCAGATTCTTCTCAACTCTACCCTTAAGTGATTAACCAAATCCCATGTCTCTCAGAGTTCATCTCTGGAACATCTGTAGTTAATTAAAATATTATTTCTAAATTACATTTAAATTCCTCTAGTTCAGCCAGCCTGAACATAGCCATAAATTAATAGTAATTTTTGAGAAACAGGACTGAGAGATTATTGATAGATCTTTAGTTATAATCCTTAGTAGAAGTAGCATACAGTGAATTTCAATGTTCAGATCCTCAGGATTTATTTTAGTGAATAAAAAAAAGTAAAAGACACTGGAGTAGAAATTTCTGCAAAATGCTGTGTAAGGAAGCCAAATTGTTCATTGCAGCTAGCCTATAGCACTGCCTTAAGGGTGGGTATGAAGCCACACAGTGGAAGGTGGGAGAGTGTGCCTTTCTCCATAATTGACTTTTCTTCACTCTTTCTGCAGGCTTCTCAACAGAGTGCAGCTGCTTCTGTTACTGGTCCTAGAAGTGGGAATCCTGGCTATATTGTTGGGAAGCCACTCTTGGCTCTAACTGGTGATAAAAGACACTCGGTATCTTTTTGGATCTGTGTGGCCTCTTACGGCCTAATGAGAAAAGCTTTAGCTACTGACCTTGGATTTTCCAATTCTGAGGTTCCCCGTTTTTTAGTTATTTAGGACTTCCTTTACCAAACCATTAAGGTATTATGTTCTCAAATATTGATGCTACCAAAGACTTTAGAACTTGTGTTAGACTAGCTAAGGATGAGGATCCTCACTGACTTACTTGTTTTAATGAAATATTTATATGCTGGTGCGTGGTCATCCATTTTTGGAAAAACCATAATTGTCTCTATTTTTTAATTGCTAGAGGAAAAAAATTTGTGACTTGAATAAGATGATATTAATAAAGTATAGTGTTAAGGAAACAATAAGACCATAAAATTGCCAATCTGCCTACTTTTTTTCTGTTACAATCTCCTTGACCATTGCTTTCTCAGATGACCCTCTTACAGAGTCAGGGTGATGGAACTTGCTCTGTTAAGAGACACGAAGTACAGTTTGGAGTGAATGCAATATCTGGATGCAAGCTCAGGTAATTCTTTGTTTCCACATCATTTCCACAATTTTGTCTCTGTCTGTAGGGAATACATTGATGTGGCAACTTTTATATTGTGAATCAGAATTCAGAGAATGCTACTTAGGAATAGTCTTTAAATAATATGAATATAGTTGAGAGTTTTTTGACAGTTTTTTATACCTACTAAGGACTATTTCCTCTAATTTATAATATCATTTCTAATGTTTGTATGTGTATACTAATATGGTTATATTGTTATATGAGCATTGATTGGACTCCAGCCTCCATGGTGTTTCATTTCAGGCTAAAAAGGGTGGACTGCAGCCACTTGCAGCAGGAGATTTATCATACTCTTCACGGAAGGCCCAGACCAGAGCACGTTGCCATCTTTGGTAACGCTGACCCAGCCCAGAAGGGAGCATGGACTAGGATCCTCAGCAGCAACTGCAGTGTTTCAGTAAGGAGAGAGACACACATTCTCACTGACACTCCCTTTCCTCTTTTGTTTATTAAAATTAAAACCAGCCCTGTTTCCTTAGATGATGTGGTTGTCATAGAAGAAAGATAGTGTGGTTGTCATAAAAGAATGTAAGAAATTGTGCCCATTTGAAGTCTTTTTTTTCCGGTTAGGTTTATACGTAAGGTACTTTCCTTATTTGAAGAAAAATTTGACCATAGGAAAACTAGAGTATGCTCTGTGGTTCAAAATCAACCTTACTCATGAGAGAAGAATAAACTAAATACACTTCATATGTATTTCAGATATTATCTTATATTCTTGAATATTTGGTCAGCGCAGATTCTTTGAGGTTGAAATTGTGTTCTTTCTGTTGTTATAAAAACTTACTTTTTTACATTTACATTTAGTAAAAATATATTAACAGGTTAAAAATTCAAACCATGTAGAATAATGTTAAATGAAAAGAACCTCAACACCCGCTGCCCCTGAAGAAACCTCATTTAGCTGTTTCTGTTTTTACTTTTTCTAGTAGCCTGCTACGTCAGTGCTCAGGAGGTGTATCTCTTAATTCCAGTCTAAGTAAAATGAGGGAATCTGTATGTGTCTAAGTAAAATAAAGTCTGTCTTCTTCCTCTTTTGCCTATTGCCTACCTCCTGGCTTTAATCAGTTGTACCTTTAAGTTTATTTCTTTTTATTTAAATTCAAATTGTTTATTTTTCTTAGTACATACTTTGCTCAGAATTCAAAAAGTACAAAATAAAACTCTCTCCCAGACACCTCTTCCCTTCCACAGAGGCAAACGAAGTTACTAGTTTTTCCTTCCAGAGATTTTGATGCTAACCCAAGTGAATACTCATATTCTTTTTTTTTAATTCAAATGCTACAATGTCATAAACAGTGCTCTGCACTTTGCTTTGTTGACTTGATCTTCAGAGTTTGTTCCCTATCAGTACATAATAAGCTTCCTCATTCTTTGCATAGTATAGTTGCATAGCATTCCATTATATGGATAAGCCTAATTTATTTAGCCAGTTTTATTGGTAAACATTCAAGTTATTTTCAGTCTTTTGCTATTATACACAGTGTAACGTTTTATAACCTGGTTCAAGCACCATTTCATACATGTGAAAATAAACCTGTATGATAAATCCTAGAAGTAGAACTGCTAGATCAACAGGTGCATGCATTTAAATTTTTAATAAATATTGCCAATTTATTCCCCATACAGATTGTACCAATTTACAGTCCCACCATCCACCTGTGAGACAGCTTGTTACCCCATACCCTCATCAGCACTGGGTTATCAAACTTTTAATCTTCGCTCATCTGATAAGTGAAAAATAGCATCCCACTGTAGTTTTATTTTTCTCTTACTTTGAGTAAGGTTGAATATCTTGACATATACGTGAACAATTTGTTTTCTTCACTATGATCTCTTTGTATCTCTTGCCCATTTTTATTGAATTACTGGTCTTATGACTTGTAGGAAATCTTTTGTGTATTTGAAAAATTGGGTCTTTTCTGTAGTATGATTTGTAGATATTTTTTTTTCCAGTTTGTCATTTGTCTTTTAACTTTGTTTATGGTTTTTATGCCATGCAGAAGTTGATTTTCATGTTGTGAAGTTTATCAATCTTTTTTTTTTCAATTTTTGAGTTTTAGTTCAGACTTTGAAGGACCTTTCTCCTTAGAGATTATTTTCAAAGTGCCCCTTTCCCTTTCTCAGCACTATATGACTTTATTCCTTGTATACTTGTATAACTTATAATCCTTCCTTTTAATGAGCTTGCAGGGATAAGTGGATACATGTACTTGATCCAGCCTTTGGACAACTGAAGTCAGATTGAAATCTCTTAGAACTCATACAGCCACATTGAGGGAGTGTGGTTTTAGATGATACATGGCTGAGTACAGAAAGGGGATGGTTAGTGACAAGGATTGAGATTATAGTGGAACTACTCTTTATTATTCTTAAACCTACTATTTACATTTTTAAATCACATTTTCAAAGAACATTTGATAACATAGAAAAATGTTCCTAATGTAGATTAAGTGAAAGAAAAAGTTTTTTTAAATACTTGGGACAAACACATGAAAGATATTCAACATCATTAGCTATTAGGGAAATGCAAAACCACAAGGAGATGCCACCTCATAACCACTGGGTCGGCTATAATTTAAAGATGAACAGTAACAAATGTTGGCAAGCATGTGGAGAAACTGGAACCCTCGGACATTGTTGATGGGACTGCAAAATGGTAGAGCCAGTTTGGAAAACAGTTTGACATTTCCATAATAAATTGAACATAAATTTGTCTGTCTTCCCCAATTCCTAGTTTAGACATGTTATTGCCCATGTCTGAGCCTTACTATAAAAAAAAAATGAAGTTAAAAAAGCACAGGCATATGTGAGGATAGTTTGTATGGGCTAAGTTATAGTAACCTCCTAATTTATGTCTTCACTTTCATCAATCCTTCCTGCATCTTGGAATTACTTCTTCTAGAGTCATAATCTAACCCTCAAATCTCCTTCCTTAGTCTTTCACTGTTCTTGTGTTGAAATACTTTGCTTCAGTCAAGTGGTCTGCTCAAGGCCAGTGCCTGACACATGCCTGGTACATAGGAGACACTCAGTAACTATCCTAATTAATCAGTGACTGCCCCTCAGTGGCATCTTGTGCTGCTGTAGTTGCATACCGTTTTATATGCCATATCTCTACCTAAACTTTCCTCTAAGCCACATTGCCTTCTCTGTTATTGTGTAATGTTTAAGATACAGTGGCTACTTAATGCATGGTAAATGACCATAGGCAATCATCAGCACTTGAAGCAGATCTTCTTTACCCTTCTGCAGGCTATGCGTTGTACTTCCTGCTGTGTCGTACCAGTTTCCCTGGAGATCCAGATATTGTGGGCCTATATAGGCCTCCAGTCCAACCCACAAGCTCATGTGTCAGGAGCCCGATTCCTGTACCAATGCCAGCCCATACAGGTAAGTCATGACTCATGAAGAACCACCAAGCCCTGCAAAGCCTAGATTGTCTTATCAGCCATTTGATGACCAGATAATTCTTTAACTTCTGAGAGCCAGTTTATGCTATCAGCCAATGTTTGGTTAGACTGAGCTGACACAATTAACTTTCAAGTCTATCCTCCCTGCCTGGTTACTGAAATTAGCATGTTTCCATGGTGAATACAATCTATATCCTTTTTTACCCCTGTGTTTTGTTTTGTTTTGTTTTGTTTAATTTCATGAGACTGGACTATAGTATAGGTTAGTTTCTTTTAAATTATTATACCGCAATTACTATACTGGTTGATTCAACCAGAGAAAAGACTTTCTATAATGGTATTCAGTATGATGGTCACATGTTTATTAGAGTTTCTGAACCTATTGATTGTTAAAGTTACTTCTGTGACTAGTTTGTAGTCATCAATTCTTGTTTGATTGTGCTCCAATAAAATAAATAATTTTAATATGTAGTAAACATATTCTTGATGTTTATGATGTGCCTAAGACAGCTTTAGCATCTGCCTTGGTTTTAGAACCTAACCTTTAGCTTTAGAGGTTCAAAAACAGAAATGATTAGGTCCTGGTAAACTGATTCATGTATAAACTGGTATGCCAGTTTATATTAAAACTAATTGAAATTATTACCTCTAAGTCATTGCATTTACATCCCAGAGAAGAAAGAAAGTAGAGACTACATTTCGGTCAGAAGTAAAATGTCTTTAGCTCCTCCCTCACAACAGAGTTGTCAAGCCTTAGCTCTTTATGCCTATAAATGTGTTAAAACTCAGGTTGCTAGAAACTGTGTTGATAAGAACATTCTATTCTCTCTGTGCTGGTTTACTGAATAAAATAGAACTCTTTCTGTAAGAGTCATTTAATCTGTTACAGATACTGCACTGAATCTATTGTTTTATTTTTATGAACTGTATCTTTATTTATGAATACCTGTGTAGTTTGGGAAGATACCTATAGAATTGTTCTTTTTATTCCCCTAAATCTCTGGCTCTTTTAGGCATGGAAGCTGCTCAGTGCCTCTTTCTTGTCTAGATATTTTTAATCATTATCTTTTTCTAGTATTTAGTAGAGGTTAGCTTTTCAGGCTAGTCTGTCCCCTCTACAAAATCACTCTTGCAGTCATTGACATCTAACTGTCCTAAGTGGTTGACAGTTGAAAATTTCAGCTGTCCTTCATTCATGCATAACTGAAGACACAGTATCTATTCCAATGATAGAGTAAAAATTAACTGTTGAGTTTATTGAGGGGTCATATGGCATATACAAAATCATGTACCTTAGAGTGATTTGAAGGATTTGCAAAGGTAATTTTGCCTATACAGAAATGTTCACTTTAAGGGCTGACTTGAGAAGCTCACTTCCATGAAAGATGCTATGCCCCTGTAAAAGTAAAAGGAGTTATGAAACACTGGTGTCATATCACAAAAAAAGTTAAGCAAGTGCAATTATTTCTTTCTATAATAGATAATTTTATTATCTGTATTGAAAGATTTTTTTTGTTTTACTTCTTCAATCTTGACTGGAAATTTTCTCCTGCAGTCACATAAACATACTCACTTTTTCTTTTTGCATTTATGCTGATTATTTGTCCTTAACTTTAAACCACTTCCCTTATCCACACAGGCTTGTCTTTTAAGACCTCCTGTGAAATTTCTTTCTCATCATAGCAAGAGCCTGTTCAAAGAAAGCTAGTGTACATATTCCAAAGCTTCTAAAATAAAAAGAAGAGTTACACTTGCTGAAGAAGGTGTATCTTCTGCAATTCTTCTCCCAACCCCACCAGCCACCCTTTGAAAGGTTGTAGTCGACATTGATCTGACCCACGCAATGTCAGTCAGCTTAGTGTGTCTAAGTATGTTTAAATTCCTCTCACTTTAAAAAGTGAAGGAGCAAAATTTTTGAAATGTTCCCAAGAACATACTACAAAATGGGGAAGATTTTAAGCAAAACACTGTATGACTTCCCTGTCTTCTTGTATGATAACAATAATAGCAAAACATTTATTGAACATTTAATCTGTGACAGGCACTATTTTTTATAAGTGTTTTTTTTTAATAAATACTGAATTCTCAAATCTATGAAATAAATAGGATTTATTTACATGGTACTCTGCTGCTTATGTTTTTGTTCTAATTGGACCTTTAAAGGGATCATTAAGTTTGGGGCTTAATAAAATATATCTTTTTTTTTTTTGTCTGAATATAAACTTCTTTTTCAACTTAAAGAAGAAAATATATCTCAAGGAAAAAACAACCAGTTTTACAGAATATTTTGGCTCTGTTAAAACCAAAATAATGAGAGTGAAAAGAACAACATAGCATCACAGGATTAAGGCTCTGAACCTTTTCTGGAATTATAATATTCAATTCATTTGTATCTTTAAGTGGATCATCATTTTGGGATTATCTGGGAGACCTGTTGCCTGAAGTTGAGGGTGGTAATTAAGAGCATGGGCATTGAATCTGACAGACCTAGGTCCAAATTAAGTTCTTTTTATTTCTCTAAATCTAAGTATTCTCCTACTTACTATAAAGTGGAGATTAATAATAATACTACGGGTTGTGCAGATTATATGAGATCATAAAATAAAACATTTAACAAATTTCCTGGCACATAGTGAATATTAAATATTGCTCATCATATTGTCATTTTATTGTCATATCTTTTTTTGTTTCAAATTTCCTTAGAAATAGCGTATCAAATAGGTTTAGAGCAAAACACAAGAGATAAGCAGGCATTAGAGCAGTGTTTCTCAACTTTTGTTGGCTATCACCCATGGTAAGAAATATATTTTATATCAAAATCCAGCTTATAATACACACATATATAAAACTGAAAGAAAATTTTTATGAAATAATATCTTTATGCAACATTCTCTGTGATATTGTCTATTCTGTCATAGTTTATTATGTGACCTTTTTTACAGCTAGACACTAGTGGGTCACAGTTTGAAATTTGAAAAACACTTTTAGAGAATCTGACTACATTTCAAAGCTGATTATACTGTTTTAATTAATAAATGCCTTTTATTCATTGTAACTGAAAGTTGGGGAGGAGGGGAGGATATAGCTCAGTGGTAGAGTATGTGGTTAGCATGCACAAGGTCTTGGGTTCAATCCCCTGTACCTCCATCAAATAAATAAACCTAATTACCTCCCTCCTCCAAAAAAAAAAAAAAAAATTGGCAGTGTTCTTTACCTCAATCAAATACCAGATAATAGAAAGACTGCCAGTCTCTCTACCAGTCTGTCTTAGAGGTTTTTAATCTTATGGACCCCACTGAGAATCTGTTGAAAGCTATTGACTTACTGGAAAAATACACAGACACACAGCATTCTTTATATAGTTTCAAGGGATTTAGTGATTTCTTGAAGGTAGGCTAAGAATCTCTGCCATAATCTCTTAATTAAACAGGCAGTATACTAGGAAAGATAAAGAACACTAAACAAAATAAGAATAATTCAACATTAGATTTTAGAAACAATAGCTACAAAAGACAGGACTCGGAAGAGGCTGAATTGGCAACAGAGAGTTCTGTTTCTCTTTTCTGTTGATGTCTTGTAGAATACCAACTGACCTCTCTTCCAAGAAGGGACAACAGTAACACCACCAGTGAACCTGGTTGCTGTGACAGTCAGTAAAGTTTCTATCACTAAAGTCTTTCTTTTTCAAGGATCAGTCAACCACTATTTGCCTCTCTTTCTTAATGAATATTTAGACTATAGAAGTACTTTGCCCCGTTCTGTGATTCTTCATAGTCTGTATAGAACATTACCTAGTTGACTGGGTTGTTTTCTTATCTTATTACCTCTTTTTTTTTTTTTTAAGAACTTTTGAAAGATATGCTCATTATTTCGTATGTCAAAATATACAGCCACTTAAGATCTTCCCCTGATACATGATGTTTAGCAACATCTACTCTTTCACACATTCACTTTCTTTGATTCATTTGAAAATCTTGATAACTTCATTGACATCTTTAAAACAAGGGAAGGAATTTTAAATTTTTCACTGGATTCTCCCTGAAATATATGTTTTTATATGGAGAAATGATGTATTTGTTATCTGGAAAATATTATATATAAATAATTCACTGATTATTTTTCAGAAATTATTATTCTTAATTTCACTGTTTAAATCATTAATTCTCCTAAAATCATAGTGTTAGTACCAGATATCAGCTAACTCCCTAAAATCATGTACTTATATGAGGAAAGATTAACTTTACATGGGCCTTTACAATATGCTTTATAGTTAAATAAGTTCTCACAATCATAATACTACCATAGCTGATTGTGTTAGATTAAAAGAGACTCATGAATATAACAAACAGATGCAACTCATGTTTGTTTTTGTTTTTTTTTTTTTTGCATTGGATTCTGATTTGGACAAACAATTGTAAAGTATATGTTGGGATAGTTGAGAAAATGAATATGGACTATATTTTAGATAGAAATATTATTAACATGAAAAAGTAGAGGTTCATTTTAAATGTAGATTGTAAAACAGGCTTTTCAGTATGATCTCATATAGTTAAAAATGCATACATTGATCAGTCTGTGTGTATAGATAAAGATACAAGTGTTACTAGTGGTATCTTAGTGATGGAAATATGGTGTTTTTATTTCTTTTAATTCGTCATTATTCTTTAACTTTTTACAATATAATTAACTGCTTTTGTAATAACTAAACTTTCTCAGAATCACTATGTAACTGAACTCAGGCCTGGCTGCTTGCTGCTTAAAAATTAATATTGAGAGGTAATTATTGGTGGAAAGGAAAGTTGCTTTTAAGCAGAAGCAACAATCTGGGGAGATGGTGGACTCAGTGTCCCCAGAAACCAACTCCAAAGATTCTGCTCAGCCAAGAAAGTTTTTAAAGGGAAAAAGAGAAGTAATCTCAGTTAAGCATTGATAGGGGGTCAGAGTCGTCACCATCTCCCACTGCATGCAGGCTTGTCATACAGACTTGTCGACTTCTTGTGATCTTTCTTTAGATGCTGTCTTGTTCACACAGTTTGTTCATGAGATTACTGAAGGGGAAGCTAGGGAGATCTGGCCATCTGTTAATTACTTATTCTCCATTTCTACTTCTTTGATCTATGGAAAGAACCAATAGGTTAGGCAACGTATTGTGTGATCAAATGATCTGAAAGGTGTGCTAGGGCTGAAGATGAGTGGAGCATGGAGTGCCTGGTTTAAAAGTTAGTTACAATATAGCTTTGCTGTGACAATAAAAGCGGTTTCTGCTGAGGGCAATTTCCTACAAAGAGCTGCTTATTACTAGAAAAATACCTAAAATTAACTAGATTTTACTTTAAAGATGAATTTATTTAGTTTCATTCACACTAGCATGAAAAAACGTAAAATACTTAGGAACAAATTTAGCAAAAAGAATGCAAGACTTCTTCACTGTAGAACATTACTGAGAGAAATTATAGGAGAACTAAATAAATGGAGTGGTGTACCATGTTCATGGAGAAGAAGACTCAGTATTAAGATATCTATCCCCAAATAGATCTATAGAATCAATGCAAACCCAAAAAACCCAAGTAGCCATTTTTGTGGAAATTGACAAGCTGATTCTAAAATTTACATGAACATGCCAAGGACTTAGAATAGCCAAAACGATTTTGGAAAAGAACAAAGTTGGAGGACTTACTCTACTGATTTTAGGATTTGCTCTAAATATCAGTATGGTACTGGTAAATGGATAGACAAACAGACCAATGAGACAAATCAGGAGTCCTAAAAATAGATCCATAAATCAATTCAATGGGAAAAGAACTTTTTAAAAAACAGTTGGTGCTGAAAGAGCTGGGTAAAACTGGATTACTGAACAAACATATGGAGGGGGTGGAGAATGAATTAATTCCACACACAAGAAGTATTTGTGCTTCAGTCATAACCCTATACATGAAATCCAGAGTCATAAAGCTTCTAAAAGAAACATGGAAGAATATCTCTACAAATCTAAAGTAGGCAAAAATTTCTTGGACAAAACCCCAAAATCATTAACCATAAAACTAAAAATTTGATGAATTTGATTTCATCAAAATTTAAAATCTCTGCCATCAAAAGATGCCATTATGAAAATGAAAACCCAGGCTTAGTTTGGGAGAAAATATTTCTCAGTGCATTATCTAACAAAAGATCATATCCAGAACATATAAAGAACACCCACAAATAAATAATGCAAGGACAAACACACACACACACACACACACACACATACACTAAAAAATGGGCAAAATATTTGAACAGATACTATACAAAAGGAGATAAACAAATGACCAATAAACATGAAAAAGTGCTCAACATTGTTAGTCTTCAGAGATATGAAAATTAAAAGCATGAGACATCACTCACTAGAATATACAATAGAATATTCAGCTAAGATCAAAAAGATTGTGATAACATGAAGTCTTGCAAGAATGTAGAACAGCTGGAGTTCTCATACATTACTAATGGGAATGAAAAGTGGTACAACCATTGGTCTTTTACAAATTCATCTTCCCTATGACCAAGCAATTTTACTCCTGGGTGTTTACCCAAAAGAAATTAAAACATATGTACAAAAACAAGACTTGTACAAGAATGTTCATAGCAGCTTAGTCTTCATAGCACAAAACTGGAAACAACCTAAATATCCCTCATCAGGAGAATGGGTAAATTGTGGTATATTCACACAATGGAATACCCAGCAATAAAAATAATGAATTACTGAATCTCAGAAACATTTGTCTTGAGCAAAAAAAGCCAAACACACACAAAAATACACTATAAGATTCCATTTATATGAAGTATAAGAATAGGCAAAACTAATCTTTAGTGATAAAAGCCAGAAAGTGGTTGCTGACAGAGAATAGACTGGAAAAAGTCACAAAGAAACTCTCTGAAATGATGAGCACATTCCAGATCTTGTTTTGGGTGTTGACTTCATAGCTATACAATTGTCAGAACTCATTGAACTGAACATGTAAGATGTGTACATTTTATTGTATATAAATTATACCCTAATAAAAAGTTAAAACAAAAAGACACTTAAGAAAATGGGAGAAAGCCACTGACTAGGGGGGAATTATTTCTAGTACATTTATCTGACAGAGCTCTTGTATTTAAAGAACTCTCACAGCTCAGTTACGAGCTGAAGACGAATCTGTTATAGTCCATAGTCTGAGACATGTAAATACAAAAACATAAATCTAAGAGATGGTATCTACAGCTTTTTCTCTAATAGTGATTGTTTTCTTTTCATTTATACTGATTTGACATAGAAAATGAGTATATATTGTTGGTGATAATTTCTGAAGTAAACATCATAAAATATTATACCTTAAGTTAGAAATAAATTAAGTCAACCAAAAATAACAGAACTAGATCCATAGTAAAAGAAATGCACTGACTTGGCTATGTGCCTTTTGCTTTAATAAAAGAAATGAGATAACCAGACTTTGAGGGATTTTTTTTTCCAGTGTTCTTCTTGCTGCACATGCTAAACAATGAATTCTCTAATTTTGCTTATACATAACTTTTAAAATGCAAATAAAAACCTTTAGACTTCAGAATTGATGTATAATATACTGAACTGAACTTTGAAACCTTGTTCTTCATGTGGCATTAAAACACAAATTCTAAAATGGGTCAGTAACATTCAGTATTATCCAGTGACCTGGCAAGTGCATTCAAGTTCCTTTTAATTATTGGACTGTCTTTTAGACAGCGCTTGTTCCAAACCTCCACACAAATATAGAGGTTGTATTTTTTACACATGAAGAATAAGCATTTCATATGAAATATTAATAAATATGTGAATAAATGAAGCACAACCTTTAGGGATCCTAATTACAGTGTGGTGGGAAGGATAAGGAGTCAAAGTGATCTATAACTGCAGACTCTTAAATTTTCTACCTTGTGATTTATTTATCTGTTCTATTAGTTCTGTTATCTCCAAAATACCTCTACTCATTTGTGCAACAAAAGATCTTTACTGAGTGCCTACCTTGTGTCAAGTATCATGCTTGGTGCTAGGTATAGTGTGGTAGACAAGGCAGGCATCATCCCTCCCTTTATGGAAGGTGTGGAGCAGTACCGAGGTGAGATTTAGAACACTGCTATGGAAATTCTCCAGGAGATGCTGATACCTTGGGTCCAGGTGGGGGCTGTGAGGGCTGCAGGAAGTAGAGTTCAAGGGACTTAAGGCTGTCACAGCTAGGACTTGATCGCTTAGATGTGGAGGTTGAGGGAGAGAATGAGTCAAGGATGATGGATAGAATTTATTTTGGGCATTTCATTCAGTTCTTTTATATCTTATATGTGGCAGAATAACCCTCGTATTTTTCATCCCCTCCCCACCCCTTTTTTTTAATTTGGTTTTGTTTGTTTTAGAAGGCCGCCCTCAAGCTTCTGGAACCCACTTTGCCTGTCAGGTGACTGGAAATATACATCTCCCAGATGGCCCTTAACTAATGACTTAAAGGCCAGGAGTATGAAACCCTTGCCTTAGGCTGGGACCACACAAATTGTTGGGGCTGTGAAGCCTACCTTATAGCTCAGAGTTCCCCTGCGGATTAGGCTAATGCTAGATAATGATATAATTTATCAAATAAATTAGTAATTATCAAATTTATTGTATTAGTAATTATCAAAATAACATAAGCATATTTTTAAAAGCAAAAAATGCCAGGAAAGAGGGTCTATTAAAAAATAAAGTCCTATATCCCTCCTCACCATCCTGCTCTCCAGAAATTAACATGTTTAACTCTTTTACTCTTTCTTCTGGTATTTGCCTCAATCTGTAAGCAATATCATACTCAGTTATCTCTTCATTTTGGAGTTTGTAGATACTGTATTGATGTCCTATTTTCATAGGTGAGTTTAGCTCTGTTACTCTCCTCCTACCCATCCCACCACTCTCCTAATGTAGTTAATATCAAAATGTTTTATTAAATCAATGTTCAGTGTTTCATTATTATGATTACATATTTATGTTGAGCCAAGTAGTTGAATTTTTGAGAAATGCTCATTCTTCCTGAAATTAATAATTACCTCATTTCATTTCTTTAGTTTTCTTTGAGCTAATGGCTAAGACTTCCCCCATACTCCAAAGCTCTATAAAATGCCCCTCGATGCAGTTTTCCAAACAGCTGAACTTGCCAATACTGTTACTTGTTCTACTTTCCCTACATATTTTCTTCAAGGAGACCTCCATAACCTGATGTGTAATGGACTAGTTACTGCCCCGCAGTTGTTATGGAACTTTCTTTTACTGTCATCTTGGGGATTCCCCTTGCTTCCTGCTTGTGTTAGAGTCACTGTTTACTAGACAGTACTTTATCATTTTTACTGCTTTACTCTCTTGTTTTGGTAGATCTCAAATTCTTATAACCTCTTTGCTAAAGATAACTTTATTCAACCACCATTGTCATCATCATGATACATAATTGATCATTTGGCTAGGTATAAAATTCTAGACTGAAAATGACTTTCACTCACAATTTTGAAAGCATCCTTCTAGTTTCCAGTACTGCTGTTCAGAAGCCATTTTAAGGTATTATTTTTACTCCTAGTAGTCTGAAGCTTCCACAATATTAGGCCTTGAGTGGGGTTTTTTTCTTCATCTTACCAAACAATTTATGTGGTTTTTTTACTCTTAAAACTCAGTTCTGATAAATTTCAATTATTATTATATGTTTAATAATTTCCTCCCCACTGTTTTCTGTTCTCTCTTTTTGGAACTCTTGTTAATCTGTTACAGGATCACTAGATTGATTCTCTAATTTTTTTTCTTTTCTCTTATTGTCTACCTCTTTATCTTTTTGTTCTTTCTAGAAGAATTCCTCAACTTTGTCTTTTAGTCTTACTAAATTTCTTTATTTTGGCTATCATATTTTTAATATCTGAGAGCTCTTTCTTATTCTGTTTCTTTTTATAATATACCTTTCTTAAATATTTTTTAACAATTTTAAAATTGTTAACAATTAAACAATTAAAATTTTTAACAATTTTAACAATGTAAAACCAGACTCTTCTATCATGAGGCTACTACCTCGGTTCTAACCACAGTTCTTCATGGGACTGTTTGTAGGTAGTTTAAATTTTGCCCTCCCCCCAAGGCTCTGAAATGAGTCAGAATAGCATACTAATTAAATCAAATCTTAGACAACACTGAACCCAAGGCTGAAAATTTATTCCCTATTCTATTTCCCATCCCAGACAAGCCATCCCAGTTTATAAAGCTCATCAGGCATTCTGAAATGAGATAAGTAACAAAATTAACACATTTTAATAATGTCAACTGCAAAGATTTGCTCCAAAAATTGAACATATATCTGCTCTCCAATATAAAGTTCCTAGGGAAAAATTAAAGTCCTAACAATCCTCTTTGAAGTTAAAGTCTAAAGAAAGTTTATTACTTATTCTTAAGTAATAAACTCCTCCCCATTTTCTTTGTCAGGTTAGTCTCAGCCAGTCTTCAATGTCTGGCTGGAATCAGGAGCCCCTCTGCAGCTTCAGCCTCAGCTGGCTGTCCTTGGAATGTACGTGGGTCTTTCAGTGCCGCTGAAGTTACATTAGTTCCACTCCAAGTCCCACATGAGCTTTACTGTTTAAGAAAAAGAAAGAACCCAAAGAGCTAATATGACATGTAAGATTATCACAGTACTGGCCCCACATTCATTTATTTTAAAAACATCTGTAGAATGGTTATTCCAGGCAGAGATAACATGTGACATTAGAGCAAAGGAAGGTAGATGGAGAAAATCTTCATTTCTGGTTCAACAAGATAGTTACTTACTGTCATTGTAATAAAAAGTTTGCTTGGTAAGCACAGAGTCAGAACAAAGGGAATTCATTTTAGATAAACATGATTCCAGTCATCAAGCTGCAACCATATCCACCAAAGCTACATCTGTTACATCAGATACTTGGGTCAGCTTGACAGGGTCCCTTTTCCTGGGAGCATCTGTTTCATCTGACTTGAATTGGTGGGTGGTTGTGAGGATCCTTTCTAACCCTGAGATTCTGTGAATCTGATGGGTTATTTATCTACATTGCTGAGTTCTTTGCTTTTTCCATGAAGTTACACATTTCTTTCTACAACAGAAGAATGAATAGAATTGCCACTACTGCTTCCATTAGTACATGTGTACTGTTTCAGAGGCTGGAGCCTTCTGGGACCTGGTAAGGGAGAGGTGCTAAATACATAATAGCAGGAGTTTTGCAGTCTGGCCTTTCTGATATCAGGCAGCTCCCCAGTTGAGGGGAAGCTAGAGTCAGCTAAGTGTAACTGTTCACAGTTCTGGTGTCATGGACTGTTGCTAAAAAATTCATTTCCTTGTGTCTCAATAGAAAGAGAACTACATAGGACCAATGTGGGAGGCACATCTTGCTTAGAGCAATTTGTTTTGAGTCTTTCTTCAGGGAAGTAATAATAGCAGTCAAATTGGAGGGCTTTGATGGGTGCCAAGCTCTGACCTGTCATGCACATTCTTTCTGCAGGATACCCAACGTCAAACAGAAGTATCTTTGACAACTGTTGTGACCTTTGTGGACATTACCCAGAAGCCTGAGCCTCCAAGAGGCCAACCCAGGATGGACTGGAAATTGCCATTCGACTTCTTCTTTCCCTTCAAAGTGGCATTCAGCAGAGGAGCAGACTCTCAAAAAGGCTCAGTCTCTCCCATTCTTATCCTGTGTCTCTTACTACTTGGAGTTCTCAACCTAGAGACTAAGTGAAAAAAAGAGAAGAATCAGATTTCGGTTTTCCCTGTGGGAAGTTCTGAGGCAGCCTGCTTATCTTGGCTAAACAGGTTCTCACCTGCTCATGACCAGAGGAGAGCATTTAGGATAACAGAGGACCTAACTAAAGGAATCTTGGTATATGAAAGAAGGGATTTTAGGAAAGCAATAAAAATATTTTATTCATCATAGCTGTCTGCTTAGGACTCTGCAGACCACCAGGTACACACTAGATTTTCTATTTCTCAAACAGAAAACAATGCAAAGAACCCTTCTTCTGGCCCTGCAGGTTGTGTTGTTTCTGACTAAAGGTTTGCAGGATCTTCATCCGTCCACTCACAGGCACACTTGGGCCCAGCATTAAAAGGAACATGCTACTATGTGCCCAAGTGAACTCAGGAATAGCTGCCCTCTGGACTTCAGAGAGAACAGACAGCTGGTGGCTGTATATTTTGTTTGGCTCCTCCCCACTCCCTCAGGTCACACTCTGCCCAGGCATGGTGGGGGAAAAGTCCTTTCTTCTCAGTTTCAGTGGAAATCCAGCCCCCTCTGCTACTAGCAAATGACTCTGCCACTCATTTCTGGTCCTCCCGTCCATTGTGGTAAGGACAAGTAAAGCTGATCGAGAGCTTTATTGTAGTAATTCCAGCAGCACATAGAAGTTAACTGATACGTGGTCTGCTGCATGAGTGTTTTCTTATATATGTGAAGGCTTTTAAAAAAGGAAAAAACTTCTATACATAGCACAACAGCATTTAAATCAAGCGACTTGAGTTCTTTTCCTGGGCGATACACTCTGGAGACTTCAGTTGTATGGCACTGACATGAATAGTGAATGCAGCAGGAAATCTGTTTTTCCAACATAAGACAATAGCGGCTTTAAAGGGCAATGCAGGCAGGCATGTTTGGGCCCTACCTGCATGACCAACTCAGAGAATCTGGCTTGCAGAGAAAACTACTTAAAAAGGTAATTTCCTGTTATTCTTGGGTGAAGAGGAATTGGTTGGGAATTATTATAGGCAACCTGGAAAGCAGGAAGCATAAAAAGGTATTGGCCAGAGCAAAATCATACTATCCTTAAAATTAAGGCAAAATTTTGATGGAAGGTGTGTCATTTCTAATTGTCTTAACTTTTAATTCCTTTTATAAAAAAGAACAGAATGTAAAGAATAGGATATAATAGAATAATTAACTCTAGTGAAAATAGAATTGAGCACCTATTCTGAAACACAGAATTGTTAGGATACAGCCCCTTGGTGAGCTGACAGTTTAGTGGGGGAAGACTGATGTGTGACATAGGAGACACTTCCGCTGAGAGAAACAGTGTGGCCTAGACTAGTAAGGCGCAAGCTTTGAGGAGGTGGTGGGATTGGAGCTGAACATGACAGGGTAGGACTGGGAGAGGAGGAGGTGACCCCAGGAGCCAAGAACAACCTGGGTGAAGGCTCAGAGGCCCCTGTTGAAGTGACTGTGGTAGAAACACTGAATGGGCAAAATAGGCACTAAGATGGGATAAGTAAGATGGGCGCTCAGTATATGGGGGCTTGAAAGCCAGGCAGAGAGAACTGGGAGATAGTCTATTTTCTGACCAACTTCCACAACATATTAATGATCTGAATTTAAAACTGCTTTTTAATAATAAAGCATATACTTCCCTGGTGGTAAAAATTTTTTTATTTAAAAATTTAAAAACAAATAATAAAGCATATACTTAGTTATAATAAATCCTGCTTCATGAGCAGAAAATACTAATTGTAAATGCTATATCTGATGGGTTTATCATTTAGCTGCATTCCAAAGTACCTCAAAGTAACCTACTTCCCCAGAATAAAGTGACAAAGTTCCTGTAGCATTTATTACTAACCTAGGAGGAACTGTTTCTGTATAAGGGAGATTCTGCACACGGGGAGTTGGGAGCTGTGAAGCTGATGGCCGGGTTCCCACCAAAGTCTGTTACATAGATGTTATTTAATTCAGCAACCTTACTCCAAGGAGACCTGTACTAAAACTGACCACAAAGCAATTAGAATATTTAGGTTTTCCAGTTTGGGCTTCTTAAAAGGAACTAAACTTAAGTGACAACTCATCCTAAATTACAGGGTTGGAGACATCTAATCCACTCCCAACAGCCTAAGAGTCCTTTTCAGAGTCCAGTCCTTTTCCTCCTTTATGTAAATGCTTATTCCTGTGCCCAAGTGCTATGAAATCATTCTATGCCTTAACAAAAAACTTAGATTTCAACTACAATTCACATACCATAAAATTCACCCTTTTTAAGTGTACAGTTAAGTGGTTTTTAGTATATTTGGTGTTATGTAGCCATCACCAGTAATTCCAGATCATTTTCATCTCCCTAAAAAGAAACCCCCTGCTGATAAGCAGTCACTTCCCATTTACCCTTTCCCCCTAGTTTCCAGCAGTCACTAATCTACTTTCTGTCTCTATAGATTTGCCGACTTTGAACATATCATGTAAATAGAATCATAAAACACTTCTGTGCCTGGCTTTTGCATAATATTTTCAAGGTTCATCCATGTTGCAGCATGGATCAGAACTTCATTCCTTTTATGGCTGAATAATACTCCATTATATCAATATGCCACATTTGGGTTGTTCCTACTTTTTTGGTAATTATGACTAATGCTGCTATGAACATTCATGTATAAGTGTTTGTATGGATTTTTGTTTTTATTTATCTCTAGTATATAACTAGGAGTGGAATTGCTGGGCAGCATGGTAACTCTGTGTTTAATTTATTGAGGAACTGCCAAAGTACTTTCCAAAGTGACTACGCCATTTTACAATCCCACTAGCAGTATATGGGGATTCTTTTTCTTAAGCATTTTTTAGTTTCTCTTTTGCTTTTTGTGCGATTTGGGGGTGGAAATTAAGTTTATTTATTTATTTACTTAATATACACAGAGGTACTGGGGATTGAACCCAGGACCTCATGCATACTAAGCACACATTCTACCACTGAGCTATACCCTCCCCTAAAAATGGGAATTTTTTTTCTTAAGCATTTTTCATTTTTATAATCAGAAAATGAAACTATTAAAAAAGAAATTGTGCACCAGAAAAAACCTCCCTGTTTATTGTATGTAGAAATGTTTCTTATTTATGAATAACTTCCCATTTCTATTGATGTATTTGTTTGACATTCTGGGCCAGCGTTTTAAATCAGCATTTCCTAAAGGCCAGTCACATCATAATCTGGAGTGCTTTATGAAAATACTGATTCCTGGTCCCTGCCCATAGATACTCTGATTCACTGGTGGCAGAAGGGGCTCTAAGAATCTGTGTCTTTTAAAAGCCTTCCTGGTGCTTCTGATGTCAGCCTGGTCTGTGAAACTACCAAGTGATGTTGCATAGTGTGGCTGAAATTGGTTTCATTTAAGTGTTTGTCCTGTCATTGCCGACTCATGTAGTATGTCTACCAGCCTGGCCTTTTCCCTGAGAATCCCATCACACAGAGCTCTGCTGAAGGGGCGAGCCCAGCCTCCATGTTCTTGCCTGCATGCCCTCCTCTCCCTGCCACCACTGACTAGACCAAAAATGGAGTCCTAGACTAAGTAAGACCAGGAAGATTTTCTCTCTGGGAATCTGAAACTGGGACCAAGTTTAAAAGTCAGTCAGGAGTAGACACCAAAGAGATTTTAGGGCTGAATAAGCCATTTTCCACCAGCTGTTCACTAATGAAGAGTCTAACTTAAAAGAAGGGGAAAAAAAGGAGCAAATGTGTGGAGAGCTGTCAATAGGAAACCCAGAGATGGAGAGTAGTCTTGGTTCCCAGCTTCAAATTCCTTGTACCCACCTCCCAATTCCTTGTACCCACCTCTTACGAGATCTAATTTTACCTCCCACTCTTAGAGACTATGAGTTACTCCTTATAGTAAATTGCCTTGTTTAAATAAGTTTCTGTCACTAACAATTAAAGAAACTGAGACTAAGATAGCTTTAACCTAGTACTCTATGGTGTGTAAGGAAGCAGTCTTCAATCCTGTATCCTTATAGTCCACTTCTAAATAGTCCACTTCCTACGTGACTTTCTGTTCACATCCAGCCCTATTTCCATTTGCTGAGACAAAATTTAAATCCCTCCAATCAAAAAGGAAGCACTTAAAAAATAACCACATACAAGAAAGACACCATGGCTGAATTATTTCCTTGATTTCTGTGGAAAGGTAACTAGCTTATAATTCTGGTATTCCATTTTTCCCAATCCATAGTCACATATCCCACTCCTTTCTCCTTACTGGTGGAGTAGAATATTACTCGTGGAATAGTAATGAAAATAAAATAATAGTAATAAACAAATAGAAAATGTTTCAACAACGTTAAAGGATATTCATATTTGGTCTTCTTAACAACCGTATAGGCAAGTATATGTAGAATATACACTATAGAATATAGGCAAGTATTGAAGATAGATAAAGACAGTGTTATTATCCCATTTCTTATATGAGAAGACTAAGCCCTTGTTTGTTTTTATCCTTATTTTTTACTTGAGAAAACTAAGAAATTAAATTCATTCATCTATCAAATGTTTTTTGTCTATTATGTGCCAGGAATATGCTTCCCTGCTTTCAGGAGCTTATATTCTAGCAGGGAAGGCAGACAAACAATTACCATATATGGGTTAAGGACACATTAAGAACAAAACAAGACTTCCTGAGTGGAGAAAGCCTCTGTCCCCAATGGCTTTAGCTATACCCACAGTTACCTATTTTGTTGTATGTTCATGGTGAGAACCTCAAAAGCTCAATTACCCCATGAAACTACTGGAGGGCAGTTTTTGTATCCCCTACTCTACTTTAAATCCAAAGTCTCAAAACAACACATGTTGGGAGGTTCTTGTTCTTCACCCAAAAGAATTGCTCCCCTCATCTCTTTGCTAACCCTGTATTGCAGCACCACCGGGTTTGCAAGTAGCCCTCCTTGTCCCTCACCGCCCCACTTTCAAGTAGTGAGCTCTGTCCTTTATGCTCCCATGCCCCGCTGGAGCCTTTTCCCCAGCCATTATTTCTTACTTGAACCTCTGCAATAGGCTAACCAAGCTCCCACCTTTTACCCCTCTTCACTGATTTCAGACACACAAATCTGATCATGCCATTCCAGTACTTTGAAAGTTCGTGGTTACCCACACACCTACAGTCAATTAATCTTCAACAAAGGAGGCAAGAGTATACAATGGAGAAAAGACAGTCTCTTTGGCAAGTGGTATTGGGAAAACTGGACAGCTGCATGTAAATCAATGAAGTTAGAACACTCCCTCCCACTATACACAATAAACTGAAAGTGGCTTAAAAACTTAAATATAGGACAGGATACCATAAATCTCCTAGAAGAGAACGTAGGCAAGACATTCTTTGATGTAAATAGTGGCAATGTTTTCCTAAGTCAGTCTCCCAAGGCAATAGAAATAAAAGCAAACATAAACAAATGGGACCTAATCAAACTTAAAAGCTTTTGCACAGCAAAGGAAACCATAAACAAAAAGAAAAGACAACATACAAACTGGGAGAAAATATTTGCAAACAATGAGACTGACAAGGGCTAAATTTCCAGGATATACAAGCAGTTCATACAACTTAATAACAAAAAAATGAACAACCCAATAAAAAAAATGGGCAAGACCTATATAGACATTTCCCCAAAGAAGACATACAGATGACCAATAGGCACATGAAAAGATGCTCAATATCACTAATTCTCAGAGAAATGCAAATCAAAACTACAATGAGGTACCACTTCACACCGGTCAGAATGGTCATCCTTAAAAAGTCCACAAACAGACATAGAATACAAACTTGTGGTTGCCAAGGGGGTGGAGGGTGGGAAGGGATAGACGGGATTTCAAAATTGTAGAATAGATAAACAAGATTATACTGTATAGCACAGGGAAATATACACAAGATCTTATGGTAGCTCACAGAGAAAAAAATGTGACAATGAATATATATATATATGTTCATGTATAACTGAAAAATTGTGCTCTACACTGGAATTTGACACAACATTGTAAAATGATTATAAATCAATAAAAAATGTTAAAAAAAAAAAAAGTCCACAAACAATAAATGCTGGAGAGGGCGTGGAGAAAAGGGAATCCTCCTACACTGTTGGTGGGAATTTGGTGCAGCCACTACAGAAAACAGCATGGAGATCCCTTAAAAAACAAAAAAGTTACCATATGATCCATATGATCCAGACCCACTCCTGGTGGAGAAAACTCTAATTTGAAAAGATACATGCACCACAATGTTCATAGCAGCGCTATTTATAATACCCAAGACATGGAAACAACTTAAATGTCCATCGACAGACAATTGGATAAAGAAGTTGTGTTATATATGTGTGTGTGTATATATATATATATATATCTCCACGCACACACACATACACATATATTCCATTGTGTGTGCACACACACACACAGGAATACTACTGAGCCATAAAAAAGGATGAAATAATGCCATTTGCAGCAACATGGATGGACCTAGAGATTATCATACTAAGTGAAGTGAGATAGAAAGACAAAATATGTGATATCACTTAGATGTGGAATCTAAAAAATGAAAAAGATGAACTTATTTATAAAGCAGAAACAGACTCACAGAAGTAGAAAGCAAACTTATGGTTATCAAAGGAGAAGGAAGGGAAGGATAAATTAGGAGTTTGGGGTTTGCAGATACACGCCACTATATATAAAATAGATAACAAGGTCCTACTGTATAGCACAGGGAACTATGTTCAATATCTTGTAATAACCTCTAATGAAAAAGAATATATATATGTGTGTGTGTGTGTATATATATATATCTATATATCTATCTATCTATCTATCTATCTATATATATATCTCACTGAATCACTATGCTGTACACCAGAAACGAATACAACAGTGTAAATCAACTATATTTCAATTTTAAAAATGAAATAATTTAAAAAATAAAAATTAAAAAGTCATGGTTCTCTATCTTTGAGAATAGATAAAATTCAAAACCTTTAGCATGGCACAGAAATTTTGCAAAGTGCCCCCCACCTCCACCTCACCAAACACCTCTCCTGTTGCGTTCCACATGCAGCCTCTCTTCATAACGTGTCTCAAGCCTCTGCATATTCCATTCCCTCTTCCTCCTGTGATTCTGCTCACCTCTTCTAGGTGAACTACTTACTTCCTGTCCTTCAAAGCACAATTCGAGGTCTTCGGTTCAATCCTCAGTACCGCCATCAAAAACCAAACAAATAAATAAACCTAGTTACCCCCCCCCAATAATAAACCTGACTATCAAGTTACTTAAACAATGAAAAAAAACTAACTTAGGAAAACTAAGACAAAAATATAGGAAAACTGCTTATTTAAGAAATAAATATATGGAATAAATTATTTTTAAAAATTAACGAACTATCAAAAAAAACACAATTCTTATATCTACTCTTTTTAAAGCCTGGCCTGAATTCCTGGGGACCTCCTCCTCTAGCATCAATCACATTGTGTTGTAATCATTTGCTCACGTATCTGTCTCTCCCCACAAGGCTACAAACTCATCTAGGGACGGGACTATGTCTTCCTCCAAACCTAAGGAATGCCTGGTACATAAACAGCCAGAGTTTAATGAATGAGGGAATGAATAAACAGGCTCAGCGATGTTATTAGGGACTACTACACAAGGGGCAGGATGCCTTCCTCGCAGAACCCACCTCCACTCAAGTGCTCTGCCCACCCCACCCCGCCACATGCCTAGCGTGCCCAGCATTAGGTCTGTGCCTATGCAGGAACATGCCCTTTGAAGAAAACACAGCAAGTAGGAAAGAGGGAGACAGTCTGAGTTCGAATTTTAAGGGTGGGTCCACATTCGCCTTTGGAATAGTTCCAATTGTCAGGTATTAAATACAACTCTTTTTATATAGTATTCTCACCAATGCCCTTACTGAAGGAAAGGTGGCCTGGGACTCTTGGGGAAACCTCCAGGCGACTAGGGGGCAAATCATTTTATCGCAGTCTCAAAATATTATCATTTAAACACACGTTTGTCTGGAGTGTGGGATCCTCAAATATGTGCAAATTGACCCAACCTAGTTCTCAGGTGTGCCTTGGATATAATGGCCAACACTGACAAACACACTGTGTGGGATCTACCAGCTATTGAAGGATCCGGGCATCTTTTCTGCCTCCCAGGAACGTCCGATGGGCGGCTCTTGGACACTCTCTTTGGTCCCTGTCCCTGTCGGCTCCTGGGACGTGGACGTTCACCACGAGCGCTGGAGCCCCGCCTCCCGGCGTCTGCCCGGGCCTCGGCGGGCGGGGCTCGCCACGTGGAGCGCGAACCCGATTCTCGGAAGGTGTCTACGCCATTGTCGCGGCGCAGCTCGGGGCCGGCCTCTCGCCTCGCGTCAACGGCGGAGGCCCCGCGGCCTGGGCTTACTCCAACGCTGCTGACGTAGCGTCGTCTTGCGGGACGTGGACGGAAGAAAAAGGAGAGTACGCTGGCGCCAGAAGTGGCTGGCGCGGAGTGCGGGCTGGGCGGCTGGACCGGGCGGCGGCGGTGTGGCAGGTACGCGGCGTGCTGCGAGGATGGCGGGGACGGTGGCGGGGATGGCGAGGCGCCGGCGCCTCCACTGGGGCTGATGCGGCACCCAGGCTGTTGTGAGGAAAGGTGTGCGCGCCGTGTCGCGGGCGACCAAGGGTGCTGCGGGGGGCGCGGCCGGAGCAGGAGTCTGGTGGTCCGGGGTCCGGCCCGCGAGTGGGTGTGCGCGCGCCGAGGGATGGCGGCGGGCGGGGCCGCCCCGAGCCCGCTGTACCGCCATATGCCAGGCGCGGAGGCCCAGGGACTGCGGGGGCTTGGGGCACTCGGACTCCCTGGCTGCCTTTGGATACACTCAAATGCAGAAACTGGTCCTGGTGGAAGCTTGAAGACCCAGCGGACCCGTTCTCGGTCTGGGAGTCCGGAACCAGCTTCCAGTGCACCTGCAGCCGTGGGGGTGTTTCGCTCTGTTTGTTAACTGCCCACACGCCGATTCTCTGAGGCCTGTGCGTGCGGTCCCGCCTTAGCCCGCCTGAGCTTTCGGGATCGCCTCTTCAAAGCCATCCGCGCCGCAGCCGGGGAGCTCCCTCTCGACCGCCTTTTGCAGTACGGCTTACGGTCTGTGAACTGTTCCTCCTTGGCACATCAGGCGTGACCAGATTCCATGCCCCTCCCCCACCCGCATCCCCTGCTCTGGAGGCGGTGAGATTTATCCTTGGGTCTTTGTCTTTAAGTAGTGAACCATATACCAAGCCTGTGTTTCTGGGCGACGTTTGTTGGGACTAAAGTTCAATTCTCTGTCCAGATCTGTAAGATAAGGACTTTCTGTTAGAACCTGTAAAGAGGTACTTGAGAAATGTCCTGAATCAAAAGAATGGAAACTTTTCAATTGATGGCATGGAGTCTAGACACAGACACACACACAAACACACATACTCTTTGTTCCCTGGAATTAGCCGTCTACTTTTTGAGGACATAATAAACTCCGGCAGGATGAACTGTCCTTTGCAGTGAGGGAGGGGTCAGTCAGAGGCGATGAGAGAGGCAGGGGAGAGGCCAGGAGGCCTGGTTCAACCTAATAGCTTACTGACTCCTAATATTCACAGCTTTCAGTTATTCTTAGATAAGACAGGGGTAGACAAAAGTATAATTTATTTCGTGTGTCCATCAGAGAATATGGAATCCTTTGTGCTTGTGACAGGTCCTGAAAGAAATAAAAAAATGGTTGTAAAATACTATTAGTGCCCACAAGACAGAAGGAGGAAAACTGATGTTTATTGAGCATCTGTTGTACCCAGGCGTTCCGTGCATTGTCTCACAATAATTCCATGAGGCCCTTACTGTTATTGTCCCTGGTTTACAAATAAGGAAACTGAGGCTTAGAAAGATTGAATAATCCTCGAAAAGGCACACAGCTAGCAAGTGCAGAGCTTGAACCAAAATCTGTCCAACTCAAAGTCCATGTTCTCATCCTATTTACCATGCTGTCAGTGGAAAGTTTATAATTCAGTTGGAAAAATCAACAGTACCACATGAACCAGTCAAAAACTAACCTGTGGGATTATATATATATCCAACTTTGAATGCTAGAGTTACTGGGGAAAGTTTGTGAAGGAGATTGAATTTTAGTGTTACTATTTGATTATTTTACCCTTTTTTGACTCTTCTTATGAACATGTTGGAGAATCCACATGTAAATAATTGTTTAGCAACAGTTACTGAAGGCCTTTATAAAAGCAGCAAACATAAATCATCGGCTCATATCATGCTTCAGTGGTATGCAGATAATTTTCTCTTGGGACCTTATATACTGTCAGAAACACCGAAGTCAACAAAGACAGCACTTAACATTTCTAATGCCTGTTAGGTGCCACATCTTTTACAACAGATGTATCCTGCCAGTCTCTTCCCTCTTCTTTCTGTACCTTTGTACAATGTAAATTGAAGAACAGTACACACCACTCCTTGTTTCTCTTCACTGTGGGGCAAAATGCTAGTCTTTTGAGGCGTGTTTAAACACGATGAGGCACATTTAAGAGGGTCAGATTATATCCACCAATCCGCAGAGCAGGAGTTAAAAGGAGGCCCACAAGCAAAGAAGGCGTATTTTTCTTATCTTGTGAAGACAACCATGTCCCTGTAGGCCCTGTAGTGTAAGAGCTGCAATAATGAATGATATATCTTATAAACATACACA
Source organism: Camelus dromedarius (assembly GCF_036321535.1). Classification (NCBI taxonomy): domain Eukaryota; kingdom Metazoa; phylum Chordata; class Mammalia; order Artiodactyla; family Camelidae; genus Camelus; species Camelus dromedarius. Next base: position 54,653,160 of record NC_087443.1, on the reverse strand, counting down.
TAAAGCCCCCTACCTTTTTGTGAAATAAACTATTCTTCGTCTAAAACCTCAAGTTTGAGAAACTGTGGTGGAAAAATGCCCACAGCCACTGTGTTCTCAGCTCTAGGTTTCTAGCCGTGTACTCATCCTCCATGAGATGTGCCCACGGTCATTTCAGATGTCAGTCATTTGCAAGCGTTCTGCTCCCTCCCAGGGATATAAGAGTGTGCTTTGGATTCCTGCGGACAGCAGGAAGAAAGACATAGCAGCAGCCTCTGACCTTTCCTCCCTCTTGTGTCAGCAGGGATGAAGCTGACATTTCGAATATGTGGTTTTCAGAGTTCTGTTGGGAGGTGATAGCAGGAAGGTGGAGATGGCTGCTTACTGACTGTTCAGTCTTGTTTTGATCTGTTGGAGGCTCTCTGATGGTATAGGAATTGCAGTGAGAATTTAGTATCAATACATAAACGTTGTATCTTAAAGATTTTTTTGTCACTCAAAATATTCAGAATCCTTAATTGCTATTTGCTTACATAAAAAACTAAAATGGTCCTAGGAAAGGAAGGATAGAATTGGAGCCTGGGAAGGGGTCATCTGTTTTTTTCTCTCTTTTCTGTATATGGAAGAGGTGGGAGTTCCCCTAATACAGAGGAAGTTGGAACAGGAGGGTCAAGTTTTTACTCTGAGTGTGGGGAAGTGGAGGAAAATAAAGTGAACTGTCTAGTAGTTTTCATTACTCATTTTTTTTTTAATGTATCTTGCAGATACCTTGGTCAGTGAGCACATCGCAGCATGTTGAGTCAAATCTGCCGCTCTGGGTGCCAGTCCTTCACCCAGCGTCTTCTGCCCTGGGTCCAGTCCACAACACTCTCCAGATCTCGTAGGTACCATAGGAAACATAAGTATGTGGGAAGTTTGGTCAGAGTGTGTTTCAAACAAGATTTTAAAGAGGGAAAAAAGAAATAATTTGGCAGAATCAGACAAAGACGGTAAGCAAAGAAACAGCCTACTGGTGAAATGTTGTAAGTGTTTGTATTTATCAATAAAATGAAACTTTTGGAGGGGACAGATAGGTTTATGACGTAGATTATGGTGATGGTTTCACAGGTATATACTTAACCCACAAACTTGTCAAGTTGTATACATTAATATTGTACAGCTTTTTGTATGTCAAATAACTCAAAATTTAAAAGATTTTTTTTTAAATAGTGTTACGTTTATTTAATCCCCTCAGATTTTTTACAGGCTGTTTTTGTTCATTCCTTTTTTTGTATTAAGTGTTTAATTTTGAGATAATTATAGATTCATTTGCAATTGTAGGACCTACAATACAGAGAGATCCTTTATACCCTTTTCTCACTTATCCCAATATCTCAACCTGGATATTAATGTGAATAGTCAAGATAAGAAGATTCCCATCACTGTAGGATCCTTCAGGTTTCTCTTTTCTAGCCATCCCCTCTTTCCTGTCCTAATCCCTGGCAACTTCTACTCTGTTCTCCATGTTTATAATTCTGTCATTTCAAAAATTATATATATAATTATATATATATAGTTATATAAGTGAAATCATACAGTATGTGACCTTTGGGAGTGACTTATTTTATTCAGCATAATTCTCTGGAGATTATCTAAATTGTTGTGTGAATCAGTTTGTTCCTTTTTATTACTGAATAATATTTAATGGTGTGAGGGTACCACAATTAGTGTGACCTATTAAAGGACATCTCGTTTCCATTTTTTGACTGTTATGAGTAAGGCTGCTAAAAGCATTCATATATAGGAGTTTTTTTTAATTGAAGTATAGTCAGTTACAATATGTTAGTTTCTGGTGTACAGTACAATGTCCCAGTCACGCGTATACATACATATATTTGTTTTCATATTCTTTTTCATTAAAGGTTATTACAAGATATTGAATATAGTTCCCTGTGCTATACAGATGAAATTTGGTTTTTAGGACTTTCTGTGAACATAGTTTTCATTTGTCTGGGATAAATGACCAAAAGTTCAATTGCTGGGTTGTGTGTTGCAAGTGGTAGTTAGAAACTGCCAAACTTGTTTTTGCAGAGTGGCTGTACAATTTTACATTCACACCAGCAGTGTGTGAGTGATTCATCTTCTCTTCATCCTCACCAGCACTTGATGCTGCCACTCTTTTTAATTTTATCCATTCTGATGAGTGTGTAATGATGCCTGACTGCGGTTTTAACTTCCTTTTCCCCAATGGCTAATGATGTTGAACATCTTTTCACGTTCTTATTTACCATCTCTATGTCCTCATCAGTGAAATGTCATTTGCTCATTTTTAATTGGATTGTTTGTTTTTTACTTTTGAATTTTTGAGAGTTTTTAATGTGTTCTAGATACTAGTCCTTGCTCAGATGTGTGGTTTGAAAGTATTTTTCTCCCAGCTCATAGCTTGTTATTTCAGTCTCTTAACAGGGTCTTTCACAGAAGAAAGTTTTTGGACTTTAATGAGGTCCAATTTATCAGTTTTTCCTTTCATGGATTGTACATCTGGGGTCAGATCTAAGAACTCTGTATAGCCTTAGATCCTGAAGATTTTCTTTCTCCTGTTTTTTCCTAAAAGTTTTATAGTTTTACATTGAAGTCCATGATTCATGTTGAGTTAATTTTTATGTAAGGTGTGATGGTTAGGTTAAGGTTCATTTTTTTGCATATAGATGTCTGGTTCCAGCACCATTTGTTGAAAGGCTGTTTATGATGTTTTGAGTTGCCTATCTCCTTGATAACAGCTAAATGTTATCAACAGTCTGTCTCCAAACCTTGCATCAAGAGAACTTGCTTATCAACAAATCAAGCTTATCATTGGAAAAATCTCTGTGTCTCCTTCTTGTAAATAAGAGTGTAAAGGTTAAAAGTTTAGGGTCTGGCACTAGGCTCCCTGGATTTGAAAATTAGCTCTGCTGCTTTCTTAATAAATAACTTGGTGACGGCAGCTATGGATTTAGGTCACAATTCCGTGGGTTGGCATTTTGGACCACGTACAACTGCACAGTGGTTCTCTGTCTGTCAGCTCTCACATTGGCTCAGGGTTGATTGTTGAGGGCCAGGGGGTCCTCCTCTACTGGGATAATAGATCATCTCTGTTCCACATGGCCTCTCCTCAGGCCGGCTACCCATGGCTTCTTCACATTGGTGCTTCTCAAGACCAGCAAGCCTGGAAACAGCAAGGCCTCTTGAGGCCTAAGCTTGGAATATATACAGAGTTTGACTTCTGCTACGTTGTATTGGTTTTAGCAAGTCATAGGACCAGCCCAGATTCATGGAATGGGAAAATAGACTCCACCCGTTGATGGGAGGATTCAAGTATTATGGCCATTTTTATCATCTGGTAGTGCAGGTGAGTTATTCAACTTCTCTGGGCCTCAGTTTCCTTATTTATAAAATGAGGCTAATAATAATAACTAACTAACTCACAATAATACCTAACTCATGTGCTTGATTCATGAGAATTCAGTAAGATGGCGACAACGATGATGATGATGATAGCCATAGCTAATACTTTTTTATAATACCAGCTAATCTTTATTGAGTGTTTACTTTGTGCCAATAATTAACTCATTAACTCATCTCCTTCCCCACAACAACCTTATGAGACAGGTGAGGTAACAGCAAGTAAGTGGAGGGGTTGAGATTCCAACCCAGCCGTCTGGCTCCAGAGCCTACACTTGTGCTTTTACGTATCCTCTGCCTCTGTGTAAGGTGTCTGAATAGGTGACACAGCTCCTGGTGTAGAATAAGTATTCACCTCAGTATTTTCATTGTTGATTTTACTGTTTATTCTCACTAGCCTCATTCACAGAAGAAGGCACTTTCTGACCTTGTCCCTAGGATTTTTTGTCTTTGTATCCAATTTCTCTGGAGCCTGGAGCCCTGTGTTCACTGTCCATGATAAGCACAAGAGCAGAAAAGAAATAAAAAAGGCAAAGTGAGAAAGCATAGATAGAAAAAGAGGCAAGTGGAAGGCCAGGAAGGGAGATAAAAACCATATCAGGGTCCCTTCTTGTTCAGGCCTGAAACACAGCCTCATTAATGCTGGAAGGGTAAAGGACTTCTCTTCCCTTGGAATATGACCTGAGGCACTTTTGAGGAATACAGATAGCCCTCCCCCTTCCCCCAACACGTGTGCACACACATGCACCTCGGTATCCCCTCATACTTAACAGGAGAGATGGCTTTTCTTTGAGACTTAAAGCCTAAAGGTTCCTTAGAAGATGAGAAGAGATTACCCATCCAGAAGCCTTGGATTTTTCTTAACTAATCAAGGCCTTCTCAGTCCTTAATATGGACCTTAAAAAGTATAATACACTGAAGAATGTAAAAATGCCCTCAAGAAATGTAGAGTCAATCTGGGGGGATGAAAGCATTGTTGAACAGGAAACCCAGCAAAGCTCTGGACCCCATAGAGCTCTCCTAGATGCAGAACCCGCTAGATGTCACTGAGCTTTTATTTGCTTGAAATTTTGTTCCTCTTGAACCTTCTCATCCCTGATCTTCTGTGACCCAGTTGCCTGCCGCCAGAACAACCCTTGACTGCCTGGCACCAAGTGCCCAGCCTCCTCTGCTGATACAGACTGGATCAGGAGTCTCATTCATGCTAACCTGGCCTGCTAGATTCTGATTGGTTTCTGCCATTTGATCACCTGGACTGACCTACTTGCCACTACCCGTGTCCCTGAGGTGCCCTCTCAGGCTGCCCCACCCATGCTGAGCACTTTTTGAGGACAGGACATGCCCTACAGTGCACAGGAGAGAAACGTGGCCGGCCCAGTCGTGACAGCTGTCGATGGGATATGTGGTACTTGGGTACAGCCCTGAGCTCTGCATACAGCCACTAGTGTTCCCGGGGCCAGACTCCAGGGAAATCTCTCCCTTTACCACCCCTCCCTCCATCAAGTCAGCAAGGCCGGAACCATCATGTATGTAACTTTTAAGCTTAGACTTGGGCATCTGCATTACTTAGGATAATATCCCTGAAGGGGCTGGGCCAGTGTACTTACATGGGTGAACCTTATGAAGAAAGGCAGCTCTCCACGGAACTTAGCCCCAGCAACATGCCAGTCGTTCAGTCCCAGGGACTCTCCCAGCAGGAACAGGTCTAGCAAGGGCGCCAAGCCTCAGTTGTATCCCAGAGGATGACTTAATGAGCAGCTTTCTGCAGGGAACTAGACTGCAAGCCTCTTGCAAAAAAAAAAGTCTATATCATCTTATATCTCCAGCAGACTTGAAACACAGCCACTTAAGGAAGTGGTTATTTAAGAGAGGAAAGAAAACATTCCTTACGACTTCATTTTAAATGGTCTTTCTAAGATTTGTATGTGAAGGAGGCAGAGAAGGAGGAGAATACACATGATCTTCTGGTCCACGACAATAGGATTCCACCTGCTTTACCCACCATTGTTACAGCGTAGAGAAAAACAACAGGTGCTGCATTACAGTTAAGGGAATCAGTGGTCAGGAGATAGAGGTCTGGGTAGAGAAATTCTTAAAATGTCTGTAAATATAGAAGGAGGTGATCATGGTTGATTCAAGTGAAGAAAGTTACTCTATAATAGTACAATTATAGAAGAATGGTCTGAAAGTGGCTGGGAATGATTATTTAGTAAATCATTCCAATGTTTATTAATGTCTGTGGTGATACATAGAGAACTCTTTGAGGGGGAAATGCCTGAAGTTTATTCCTGCTGAGAACTTGTGTTCCCCATCTTGTCTTGCTTCTTGGGTCCAGCACATCCCACCAAGCAGAGGTCCATCTGCTGTGAGTGAGCCCACCCATCAACCACCGACGTCCACAGCCAGCTCGGCCTCTCCTGCCCAGGCCTCCCTGCCCTTCCGCCTGCGCACTCATCCTCCTGTGTCAGTTAGAGTCAGTCAGGTGCGCGTCACAGAAAAGCCCAGATATGGACAGCTCAGACAGGACAGCAGTCTGTTTCTCTCTCTTTCTCCTGAAAGAAGCTGGGGCCCTGAAAGAAGGGAGGCGGCCCAGGGCTCCCTGGACAGAGCAGCTCTGAAATCCTCAGGCTTCCATGTACCTTCTTTCTTGTGTCACGGTTCTTCACGTGTTTTCTTGTAGTTGGAAGTGGATGTTTGCGTTCCAGCCTTTGCACCCATGTTCCAAGCAGCAACATGGATGAAGGGAAGCACTCTTCTTTTTTTTTCTTTTACATTTTTCATTCACATTTAATGTAATTTCAGTCAAAAAGGCTTCAGGCAGCATCAATAGGTAACAGAGCATTGGGTAAGAAGGAGAAGACATTCTAAGACACAGCATGGTTCTTCCATATGAAGTAACTGTGGGGCTCTGAGCTGCTAAACCTTGATTTATTTATCTAGAAATAGACAATAGCCATAAGTTGGCACAAATGAATGTGGCTGGTGGCAGCTTGAAATCGGGCAGCTGTGGGGTCCAGTCTTACTCAGAAAACACTTTTGTTTTTAAGGAAATTCCTAGAAGTCCCACATTTTCGTGTGTATCTCATTAACCAGAACTTAGTCACATGGCCATACCGAGCTGCGCGAGAAAGTCTGGGAAATGTAGTTTTCTGACTGGTGGCAGTGTGCCCTGCTAAAACTGGGGAAGTCCCTGAATTTGTGAGAGAAAGGGCAAATGGGTAGTTGGTAAGCAGTCAGCAGAAAGAATTGGACGCATGAGATGTTGTGAAGTGGTTCGTGCCTGACACTCAGCGCTGACTGTTACGTTTTCAGCTTTTCAATTAAGTTTGGTTTTTTCTTTTGTTTTGGGTTTTTTTGGGGGGGGAGTGTTTGTAGGGGAGGTGGAGGCCTCTTTAGAAATCTTGTTCAGTGTTACAAGGAAAAGAATCAGGAAAGGATTGATTAGGGGCAGATGTCCAAAGGGATAGAAAAAAGTATCTGACTCCAACCTTGCTTTTCTTTCAGAAAGCTATCCAGTTTCTTTATTATCGTTAACAAGCATTTCATGCTGCCATGTTACAAATTTTAGGTAGATGAGTTATGATTTTTTTAATTACTTATACCAATTACTTCGCTCTGTATTGTCTTAGCTAATCAGACTTACTGTCTTTTTAAGTGGTGTGGTTTCTTTAAAAGCACACATGTATATATGCACCCCAATGTTCATAGCACTATTTACAATGGCCAAGACATGGAAACAACCTAAATGTCCCTCGACAGATGGCTGCATAAAGAAGTTGTGGTATATTTCTACAATGGAATACTACTCAGCCATAAAAATAATAAAATAATGCCATTTGCAGCAACATGGATGGACCTGGAGATTGTCATTCTAAGTGAAATAAGCCAGAAAGAGAAAGAAAAATGCCATATGATATCACTTATATGTGGAATCTTGGGGAAAAAAAAGACAAACGAACTTATTTGCAAAACAGAAAGAGACTCAGACATAGAGAACAAATGTGGTTACGTGGAGGGGAGGGGGTGGGAGGGGATAAATTGGAAGTTAGAGATTTGCAAATACTAATTGATACATATAGAACAGATAAACAACAAGTTCATGCTGTATAGCACAGGGAACTATATTCAATATCTTGTAGTAACTTATGGTGAAAAAGAATATGAAAACAAAATATGTATGTGTATGACTGAAGCTTTGTGCTGTACACTAGAAATTGACACAACATTGTAAACTAACTATACTTAAATTAAAAATATATATATATGTGTATGTATGTGTATATGTGTATATATATATATATATATACCCCCCCCCAAAAGCACACATTTTTCTGATTATGAAAGCAGTGCATTTTTACTACATAAATTTGGGAAACATAGACAAGAATAAAGAAGAAAAATAAAATCACCCATAATCCTGTCATGAGATAAAATACTAATGTTTTGATTTATTTTCTTTATCTTTTTTATTATGCATTTAGACATGTGTATGAAGCTAACATATCACAAGCATTTTACTATTAAAAATTCTAAAAATGTTAATCTTTCTGCCCTTTTTTTGACATTTACCCTACCTCTGATTTTTCCTATTATAACAAACGTGATTAGCCTTCTGATAAATATCTTTGTCTCCATCTCTGATTAATTCCTTAGAATAAATTTCTGGACATGGAATTGCTGGATCAAAGATGTGAACATTTTTAAGGCTTTTATTTTGCCAACGCGTCTTCAGGAAAGATTGTCTCATCTAAACTCTTTACCAGCAGTGTTTGAGTGCACCTGTGACCTGCGTGCTGGGTGTAAATGCCACATAATGCTAGAATAAAACATGCTAGATGTGGCTTTTGATATGCAGGTTTTACTCAGTTAAGAATGATAAAGCTATTTTTTTGGTGACTAAACTGGTTACTATTACTAATATCTTTTTAATGAGAAATTGTATGTTGTATTTCTCTTTCTTTTCTTGCATTTGACTTGGGGGGGTTACAGATCGTGTCCAGCCTTCAGCCACGGGACATGTTCGTTCTTGGAGCAACATCCCCTTTATCACTGTACCCCTCAGCCGTACACATGGCAAATCTTTTGCCCACCGCAGTGAGCTGAAGCATGCCAAGAGGATCGTGGTGAAGCTCGGCAGTGCCGTGGTGACCCGAGGGGATGAATGTGGCCTGGCACTGGGACGCCTGGCATCTATTGTTGAGCAGGTAATCACCAAGATGGAAAATCCAGCTGAACTAAAACAAAATCAGCTTTTTAAGCTGTCATTTCAGGTTTCTGAGTTTGTAAAATAACCTTCATTTGAGTGCGGTAGATTTAACCCAATCTGAAAACACCCTTTCTCAATGAAGGCGCCACAGGGAGACAGCAGCTCAGGGCAAGTAAAGGGGATGTCAAGGAGTAGACTTGATTTCATGCAGTTCATCCCTCAGGCGATGCTCCCTAGTGTTCTAGTGGTTAGGATTCGGCGCTCTCATCCCTCAGGCTTCTTAGTGATAAGGAGCTGTATAGGTCAGTGACTTTTAATCCTGGCTGCACTCTAGAATTGCTTGAGGGGCCTGGAGATGCCTGGGCATCATACTCAGCCATTTAATAAGTATCTCTGGCATGAGGCTCCAGCATCTGCGTTTTTCAAGTTTCCCAGGTGACTCATATGTAGTCAAGGTTAAATACCTGATGAATTTGTGTACATATTGAGCTTTTCCCCCCTGTTTTGATTGGCTTTATCTTTTTTAATTAGCCCAATTATCTTGAAATAAATATGAGCTATTGTTTAAAAAATTTCCTAAATTCAGGTATTTAAAAGCTTACCCGACTGCATGGAGAATACTGTGTAAGGCTTTCATTTGAAAGCAGAAGGATACAAAGCCACAAAAGAGAGAATAAGCAAGCACTGAGGGTCTGAGAGACATCCTGTGCACAAGCCCCCCAGGGTCTTTATTCATACAGGGACCATACCCTGTCTCCAGATTAAATCACCAAGAGATGTGTGCAAGGAATCTTGGCTTTGAAGGGACTCAAAGCAGAAGTTTTCAGTGGGGATTTTATGCCCCCACTGGCCATGCAGTCAAACAGGCTATAGTTTATCAGTAAAGAAACTGATCTTGAGAGGCCAGCATGGGAGTTTTGGACTTTAAACATCACATCACAAATCCTACTACCCTTATCTTTTCTAAGAGCAGGGATCAGCAAACTTTCCCTGTAAAAGGCCACATACTAAATATGTTATCTTCTTTAGGGCATATGGTCTCTGTCTCAACTACTCAGCAATACTGTTGTAGCACAAAAGCAAACCTCAGACAGTATATAAATGAATAGTCATGGCTGTGTTCCAATAAAACTTTATTTGCCAAAACAGATGCAGGTCAGATTTGACCTGCAGTCCGCAGTTTGCCAACCCCTGACCAAGAGTCAAAAACCAGACATCCAGGTATCCTGGAGATAAAGCTGGAGCCTTTTCATTCTAGCTGTGACTCAACTCTATCTTCCATAACCACATTTTCTATTTTTAAAAAACAATTTTACTGAAGAGTTGGTATGAGAAAGCTGCTAACCTAAAACCTGATGGAATTTTCTTCATTTAGTTTCTGTGCTTAGCAATTATCAGATTTGCCTCTCAGATTGAGTCCATCAGATCAATTCAGTTTAACAAATGTTTATCAAAGGGCTACATTGTAAGGGTCTTGACTAACCTCTAACTGTTGTCTGTGTCCTTGGGAAGCCAGAACTGGGACTCCCAAAATAATAAGGTGGTTGTTCAAGGCAGTGAATATCCAAATGAGAAGGCCCAAATGACAATGACTGATAGTTCCAGAGATGGTAAAATCAAATGAGAGTGTTGTCATTCTTGGGGCTTTCTAGGAGAGCTGAAACTCAACATGGATCTTTGTGACTGGTAGGATTTGCACCAACGGAGGGGAAGTGTTCCATGTTGCCAAGTGCACACTGTAAATGGTGCCCCTAGAATTGTGCAGTCCAGCACTTCTGGGGAATGGGGAGGTTCTATGAGTGAAGTCCAGATGGGGGACAAAAACAGGAATGAATATGGCATGTGATGGGCCAGGGAAGAGGTAAGCTTAAAGGTGATGATGGTGATCTCATCAGGGAAGAATGGGAATAAAGTGTATCGTTCTTTATGCAGGGCTTTGAAACCAGGTAGAAGATTTCGGGTTCAATCTCAAAAACAGACTGAATGTTTTGAGCAGAGGAGAAACTTGATGAAAACAATGGGGAGAATCTGGTAATGGTTTGCTTAGGCGACCAGCTCTCCTTTTAGGGACACCCATGGACCTCATGGAAGGGTTTTCTAGATCTGGGCAATACGAATAGATAGTCAGCTGTTGTGTCCAAGGCATCTGATCACAGTACATAGACTCAGGAGCCAACTTCAAGCGGCTTCCATTGACCAAAAGTGGGAATATCTGAACATTAATAAAGATAATTTCTACACTAAATTTAAACACAGGAAATATGTGTAAATCCATGAATCACAATGATACTTCAAAAAAATTCATTGGTCATCTTTGAAGGATTCTAGAGAAACTTCTCATTATTTTGGAAACTGATACATAAAGGAAAAGAGACACACATTTGTGCTGCCTTTCATATACATAGTGTACCTCAAGGTAACCAAATAGTTAATGAGTACTTCCTTTATGGAAGTACTCTAGCCTGTAAATAAAGAGGAAATGAATGAGTAAGAATATCAGCGTCTTGTAGCCCCTAATGAATTAATAGCCTTGGTGATGCATCAGCAGTTGCTAACATCACAAAAAGAAAGACAGCCAGGCCTTATGTATCCCCTTGATGGACATCATGAGCTTAAAGAATTCTTGAGAAAAAAATCAAGCCTCCATACCTAACAGTGGTTTATAGGAAATAGAGCACAGCATTAAATGGCACCGTAGGGACAAAGCAGGAAAATCGAGTCTGAGAAACCCTAAAGGGCAGATAACTCTGTTTCTTTAACAAAAAATTACACGGGAAAAAAATGATAGTGGGGAACCTATGGATTAAAAGTGAATTAAGGGACATTTCAACTGATTGCAATGTATGGGCTTAATTTGTATCTCAATTTGAGCAAGCTCAAAAAATTGGAGAAATGTGAACTTGGATATTTGGTATTAGGGAGTTATTGAAATAGGTAATAATGGGTTTGTGGATGTATGCATAACTATAATTTTTTTAGCAATTACTGCTGAAGTATTTACAGATGAGATAATGTGTCTGGAGCCTGGGATTTCTATTAAAATAATGATGGGGCTGTAAAAGGAATATTCGAGAGTGAGAAATTGGCCATAAGAGGTAGTTGTTAGAGCTGGGTGATGAGTATGTGGGGATTTGTAATTCGATTTATGCCACTTTGGTTAAGTATGAAATTTTCTATGATAATAAGTTATTTTTTTTAGATCATGGTTTATCATAGCTGTTTCTGAGTTCCTGAACCATGTTACAGGGTTCAAGCATTAGGAGGAGTGGACAGGTTAGGAATTTTTTATTTTTTTCATGTGGACCTGTCCGAGGTGGGAAACGAAATGATCACAGTTGAATCTAGGCAGACAGAGCAGAACAAGGTCAGCATCTGTCCCTGGTCCAGCCAGAGGCAACCCATGAGAATCAGACATGCCCCAGAAACAGCCTCATCTCCCCAGGTCATACCTTAGAATGTGAGAAGCCGTCTGCTCAGTTTACTTGCAATTCCTGGCTCCAGACTCATGTTCTTGGCTTTGTTTGCTGAAACAACTAGGTTTTCTGCATAATAGGCTCCTCCAGATACCTCCAGGTCCTGTGGATGGCAAACCTGGCTACACACCAGAATCCCGTTATTAAAAATTTCTTGTTTCTATCTGTCTCCTACTTATCAGATTTGAGGAAGCATGTAGGACTCTGTATTTTTACCGAAAAACCTGGGTGATTCTTCCCAAGCCAGCCCACTGCTGGTCTGTAAACCAGCATTTGGGATCCACTCATTAGTTCCCCCTACCTGAATCTCTTGTGATGAGAGGAAAAACATGACAGTGACTTGTGCCTTTTCCTTCCTCACTGCCAGGTGTCAGTGTTACAGAACCAAGGCCGAGAGATGATGCTGGTGACCAGTGGAGCCGTAGCCTTTGGCAAACAGCGTCTGCGCCACGAGATCCTTCTGTCTCAGAGTGTGCGGCAGGCCCTGCACTCGGGACAGAACCAACTGAAAGAGATGGTGAGTGCTGCTTCCCCACCTCCGTAGCAGGGTCCTTAGGCCTCCTTCCCTCACCCCCAACCACACCTTGTCTTTTGGTGTGTTACAGGCAATTCCAGTCTTAGAAGCCCGAGCCTGTGCAGCCGCCGGACAGAGTGGGCTGATGGCCCTGTATGAGGCCATGTTTACCCAGTACAGCATCTGTGCTGCCCAGGTGAGCGGCTGGCCTTCACAAGGGGGTGTGGGGCATGTGAGGGTGATGCCCGTGGAGCAAGGTGATTACGAGCAGGGAGCCAGACTGCCGAGGTACAGTCCCAGCTTCACCACTTGCTCGTTGGGGTAGCTGGACAAAGGCTTTAAATCTATCCTCTTTGTGCCTCAGTTCCTCATCTGAAAAATGAGGATATTATCGGTACCACTGCAGAGGGGTTTTGGAAACACTCAATGAAAAAAATGCATGAAAAGCATTTAATGTAGTCTGGTACAGAATACCTTCCCGGTAAGTGTTCGATCTTGTTAGTGTACTAATAACTCTTAGGAGTGCTGCCACTTCTGAAGATGGAAAGGTTTGATGTCTGTATTTCATTGGCTTCTTTGGCTTTAGGTGGCTTGTTTCTCTGCACCTGATCGCCTTATTTGATAGATATCTATTAAGCATTGAAGGGAAATGCTGGTGGGTGGTTTTTAATTCATTTAGCAAGTGTTTGCTGAGAGCCTTTGGTGTGCCAAGGAGTGTGTTAGATGTTGGGGATACTGGTGAACAAACAGGCCCTGCTCAGGTCCTCACGGAACTTATAAACTTTTAGTGGTTACCCCCTGAATGTTCTAGAACCTTCTTTCTACATTGTTTCTTTTCTACCTAAATTTCCAGAATTTTTTTCAGTTGTATTTTTAATCAACTATACAACTACACACTAAATAGAAACACCTAAATATCACAAAACAACTAAAAAAAATCTAACTCCCCAAGTTATTTTCAAATTCCTTTGCTGCCTCTGATCTTACCTTTTACACAGATGATGTTATATATACATCCTTTCAGGTCTGGCTCTTGCATTTCCTCTCACTTTTTCTGTTTCTTCATCATTTTCACAGTTGTTATCCACAGTGATGTTCTGGTATTATACCAGCGTATCCTTGAGTAAGGGAACTGAAACAGAAAGGCATGGACTTCTGCACCTTTTGCCTCTGGGTGGGACCCCACTCTTTGTAATTGTAATTTTTTTTCTGTTACATAAATGCAGTGGAAATCTCAATTTCTGTCACCCTTCATTATCAGCTCTTTTCTCATCCACAGTGCAATGACAGTTTTAGCCTTTAATTTTTTCAAAAGTGTCTGGAGTCAGGTAAGGAAACTTATTCAGGTCTAGGAACTATGTTTTTGTTTTATTTTTTCCAGGTATGAAACTTTTTGAGTTTTTTTGTTCATTTATTTTAGTGAAAGTATCTTTTAAAATACTGTACAATCAGCCGTTGTTTTTATTAACATTGATGTGAAAGAGTTCTGTGCCCTCCAGTTTCCAACAAGCATTCATCTGTGGGCCCCTTCTCTCCCACACCTTTGCCTTCCCCATTATCTGATCTACAACAAATCTTTGCCCTTTGCACTTATCCTATGGTTCCTTGTTTTCTTTAGTAATCCTGTTTTGAAGGCCATTTTCAGGGCTTTTGAAAATCTCCCATAAGTTTCTTGTCAGGTTAAAGACTTAAACAAGGACAACAGCTTATTTTTCCTCCATAGAAATGAGATTGAGCTGCATCCTAACAGTTTGCCCTCTCCAAGCACAGACTTTGCTTTCTCTGGTCTCTTGTCTCCTACCTCTTGTTTGTTAAACTGTTTGAGCAACAGATATTTTCACTAGACCTTTATACCTCCTGCTTGCCTTCCCTGCACACACGTGGTTACTTTTATTGTTTGACCTTTCATCACCAGGACTAGAATCTATATGATCACCTTTGACCCAGGCTTGTTTTTTACAGAACTAAACTTTCTGAAAAGGCATTCATGACCTACCCTGTCACATCTTTCCCAAACTATCAACATTTTAATTCTCCATCCCAATAGCCAGTATAGGGCTTGGTGTATCAGAGATCCTCAGTAAATTTTTTATCGAATGAGTGAGTAAATTATTTCCCTTAGTCATTTTACCATTTTGTCTTTATCACCCACATTTTCTGTATCATTAAGGCTCCTGCCGTCTTCTCAGTTACCATAGCCCGACCCTGGTTCAGAGCTTAACCATCCCCACTTGGACTGTTTCAGTACTTTCCTTCTCGACCACCTGCCTTCAACCTTGCCTACTTCAGCTCTGCCCTGTATCACAAAACATATCCATGAACGTCAGAGGGATTTCATTGAAACATTTATTCAGGGGCTTCTGGGTTTGTTACCATTTTGTTTCTTGCTATCATCCCCATTTATCTTTCTCCCCTGCTACACATTGCCTAATACTCTGATTCAAGCAAGGGAGTGGACCTGTTAACCGCCCCTGCACTCAGCTCTCCACTCTACCTTTGAGCAACTTGTGCTCATCCCCTACCCTGAGCCTTCTTTCAGTTTGTGACTAAAGATTCACCTCCATCAACTTCTCAGACTCATCCCCCTTGCTTAGACACGGTCTTTGCTAACTCTAGCAGTGGTCGGTTGCCGAGCAAGAACAGGGGCAACACACCCCATTCTGTTTTGTTTAATACACTTTCCAGGCAGAGTAACCATTCACTGACTTGCTTGCCACATGTTTCAGCATTTACTCTGCATGGCCAGACTTTGAATCAGATGCTGGGATTCAAAATATTTTAGAAATTCATGGAAGTCATTACTCCTTGCAGTGTCCCTCCAAAGTAGATACATTAATTTTCTTAATTTTGTCAGTGGATGAAATTTGGTAGCTCTCTGAAGATTAAAGTACTTTTGCAAGATGTCTTGAGCATCCTAAAATAAATCTTCCAAGTGATTCTAACTTTTTTCCTGTCTCTAAAAGAATAGAGTAAGTGTCCAAAGATGTATGTTCCATTCTAATCTGTACAGGATCCCCAAAACCTAAAGTTGAACTCCTTTACTCTTAGCATCCTTTGGATGCTGTTCTTGGTAAATTCATCATTTTCCTCTCTCCTGTATTTTCAATCTCTTTAATCTTTTTAGATTTTGGTGACCAATTTGGATTTCCATGATGAGCAGAAGCGCCGGAACCTCAATGGGACACTTCATGAGCTCCTCCGAATGAACATCGTCCCCATTGTCAACACAAATGATGCTGTTGTCCCCCCAGCAGAGCCCAATAGTGATCTCCAGGGGGTAAATGTGGGTAAAGTATTCTCATGGGTTGATCATGCTGTAGACCTTAATGCCGTGCTTTGCTGCATGTACTAACACCCAGAGTTTGGCATAAACAAGATGGAGAGATTGGGAGAGAAGCTGGCATCCTGGAGCAGTGGCTGCATAAGCCCTTCTGAAGTCAGGGGGTTTCATTCAACCGGGTGAGGTGCGATAGTGGCTTACCACGGTGCTGCGAGCATGGCTTGTATATATCCGCGGATAGAAGGGTCCATGTCTAGAAAGGGGGTTACCGGTAGGCATGCTGTTTTGCAGACTGAAGGGGTCTGTGAGAGCTGTCATGCACGCACGGTCGTTAATTTTGTCTGCCAGAGTCTAGCTGAGCACTTCTGGGGACTTCTTTTTGAACTGCATAGCTCACTCACTTAGGACTTTTTGCCTGCTTTTTAGGTCATTAGTGTGAAAGATAATGATAGCCTGGCTGCCCGTCTGGCCGTGGAAATGAAAACTGACCTCTTGATTGTTCTTTCCGATGTAGAAGGTACAAAGTAATTCCTTTCCTTTTATCCATTCTTTGTTTTAAATACGTTGTGTGTGAGCACATGGGTTCCCAAGTTTGAGTCCTTCTGATTTTTTTTAACTATGGACAGTTATTTTCTGAGCCATATGGTCTGATAAGGGTTTTATGACTCAAAAGAAAGTGGGGATTCTGGGAGATGCAGTTTGAATACTTAAATGTCATTTCTAAGTACATTAGTTTTGTCTTTTATAACAGCTTAATGGAGATATAATTCATGTAACATACAATTCATCTGTTTAAAATTTACAGTTCAGTGATTTTTAGTGTATTCATACAGTTGTTCAACTCTCACCACAGCTTAGAACATTTTTTATCATGCCAGCAAGAATTTCTGTACCCATTAGCAGTAACTCCTCACTTCCCCTCAAACTCTCTAGCCCTTGGCAACCTCTAATCTACCTCCTGTCTGTATTGATTTGCCTATTCTGGACATTTTGTATATATGTAATATGTGATCCTTTCTGACTGACTGCTTTCATTTAACATAATGTTTTCACAGTTCATCTATACTATACCGTGTATCAGTACTTCATTTATGTTTACTGCCAAATAGTATTTCACTATATAGATATACTATATTTTATTTGTGTATTCATCAGCTGATAGACATTTGTGCTGTTACGACTAATGCTGCTGTGAGCACTCATACGTGTCTTGGTGTGAACATGCTTTTTACTTTACTGCTGGAGCATATGTTTAGCCTTTTGAAGAAGTACCAGGCCGGCTCCCAAAGCAGCTGCACCATTTTATGTTCTCCCAGCCGTGTAGGAGGGTTCCAGTTTCTCCACGTCCTCTCTAACACTGTCCTCTTGTTATTTGCCTTTTTGATTATAGCCATCCTGGTGGGTGTGAAGTGATACCTCACTATGGTCTTGATCACTTTCTGGTTTTAGTATAAATCAGATGACAGATGATTTTAAATCGGAGCCAGTGCAGAAGATCCAGGCTGTATGGCCACCGCGCTTTTGGATGTCACTCGCTCCTCTCTGCTTCCCTCCTCATGCAGGGCCCCTCCGGGCTCCATTTTGGCTCTCCATTCACTGGTCTCACTTTCTTTTTTCTTTTTTTTTTTTTTTTGGAGGAGGGAGGGTAATTAGGTTTGTTTCTTTATTTATTTGAATGGAGGTACTGGGGGTTGAACCCAGGACCTCTTGCATGCTAAGCATGTGCTCTAGCACTGAGCTATACCCCTCCCCCCTCTTCTCACTTTCTTAAGCTGTTCCCACTTCAGATTTTGACCCATAAGGAATATGGTAGCTGTATCTAAAATAGGCCAAATCTAAATCTGTTCAGTTTCAGTAAATCTACACTCTTTTTTCTCACCTATACTACCTGTCAAGGTAAAGGATATGAGTTTGAGAGATCAATGTATAAAACCCAATGTGAACTATAGTAAACTGTTTTACTTCAGCCTCAAACACCAAAACTGGACATTAGCAGGCTTGTGCTCTTAACTCTGATTAGTTATCCACTGAATATTGATCTTTAGAACAATATCAGAATTTTAAATACACTATTGGCAGGTTTGAGAGGTCGCTACAAGGAAAAAGAGGAGTCGGCAGAATATCAGAATGCTAGGAACTCCTTGGTGTCTCTGGAGAAGGTTTAGCTTGGAATTGCCCAACCTTGCTCAGACTGTTTATGGTTTCATAGCACGGTGCCTTCTGAGAAGAACCCAGCCATGAACCCCGGGAGCTGTAGGGTGATGGGTTGAGGCAGACAGGCGTTGTGAGAGTTTATTTCTCTTAGGAGAGGGTATGCATATGGCAGGATTGTGTTAAAGATTTGGAATCGTGGGGCAGAGGGGTGTATTTTAGCACTGGAAAAGTAGTAACTTCAAACCAAAACATCACTGCCCAAATGTCCTTCAGCCGGTCCCTGACCACCAGCAGTTTCTCCCTGTCTGTGTCCCCCTTACAGCTTGACATGACCCCATTTTCTGACGTCCGCTTTTCCCCTTCCAAAGCTCTGACATGCTCTTTTCAGAGTGAAATTGTGAGGATTTTTAATCTTAGATGGTACACACATAACGTTTCGTGTAGCTCTTACTTTACGTCACTCTACTCAGTTATAAATGGGACATAGGCTTTGTGGTGACAAATGCAGACTGAATGCCAAGAGTCATACGCTCTTCTGTTGACTCAGCCTAACCTTCACAGCAGCTTACCCATAACGTAGGGTGTATAATCAGTGACTGTTTCCAAGGATACTGTGAAAGTTATTGAGAACCTGTTTCGTATTTCATGCCCCTGGAAATAAGTCATATTAAACAGTATACAGCTGCTGTGCTGTTTCTGCAAAAGCCACTCATCTTTTTCAATTGCATCCTTAAGTAGCAGTGGCACAGGTGAAGACAGCTTCCCTGTAGACAATGGGCAGGGCTAGTAAATTTTGTATCAAGGATATAGCCATGCTCTGATGCTGGAAAACATTCATTTATCAAGCAAGGTTATAAAAGCATGTAAAATGCGTCATCCTGGAGCTGTTTTTCAGTGTGAGTAGACTACACGGATCTCTTGACCTCTTCCTGTTAGAGCTGGTGGAATAGCAGTATTTATCTGGATGAGTCAAGTACAGAGTGGTTGGCAGGTACCCAGGGAGGTCTGTCTTCCGTTAAACAGTATTACCAACTCTTGTCTACTTTTTAGGCCTCTTTGACAGCCCCCCGGGGTCAGATGATGCAAAGCTCATTGATATATTTTATCCTGGTGATCAGCAGTCTGTGACCTTTGGAACCAAGTCAAGAGTGGGAATGGGTGGCATGGAAGCCAAGGTAAGAATCTGGTGCCGTTACTGCCTGTAACAGTTATAAAACCAAAACAATATTGTGTCCTTCTTACTTTTGTAATTGTTTGAGGGCTAACGCACATACACACTTAGAAAGACACACATATCTAAATATAGGCTCTATGCATATTGTGTACCTATATTTAGTCATGTCTTAGTATGTATTTTTATTATAATATATAAAGAGTGTGTTCATATTGTAAACTCCTCAAGGGCAGGGTTGATATATTTTTCATAATTCATAAGTCCTCTAAATGTTAGTATTAGAGCTCAAATGTTTCTTGATGAAATCTTTCAAAAAATTCTTCTCTCCCTTTAGTTGTTCTGAGAAGTTATACCCTTCAGGTGTAGCATCATATGTAGCAATAGCAGAAACGAGGACAAGAATCTGACAAAAGGTCAGAGTACTCAGGGTCAGATTCTGGTTAAACGGATGGCTGGTCACTAAGTTGAGTCACAGTAAGTCAAATGTAGAAGTTACGTGTCCCAGTACCGGAGAGTCTTAGAGCGAACACGCTGAGCGTGAAGGGCAGATTGGTTCATCTTTAGACAACACACTTCAAGGCTGGGGTGGGAGGAGTGCATGGGCTGAGCATGTCTTCACAGCCTCTGGACTTTTCCAAATATTCCTGCAGATATTTAAATTGCTCCATATTACATTGTATTTTGTATGTTTTACATGTTTAAAGTGCTGGTGACTAAACTCTGCAAAGGTCTGAATCTCATCCATGGATCTAACCTTTCCTATTAGGTGAAAGCAGCCCTCTGGGCTTTGCAAGGTGGCACTTCTGTGGTCATTGCCAACGGGACCCACCCGAAGGTGTCTGGGCACGTCATCACAGACATCGTGGAGGGCAAGAAAGTTGGCACCTTCTTTTCCGAAGTAAAGCCTGCAGGTAAGTAGTTCTTAATAGAGTCCCATAGTCTGTGGATGATGGACCACTAGCTAGTGACACCATGGTGGCCTAGATAGAGCTGAAAACTGAGCACTCCCTTTGGGAGTAGAGCTTACAAAACTAATGTGCTAGTATTATGAAATATGGTGTTGTTTTGAACACTACTTGCAAATTGGATTTCACTTTGCTTTTGTAAAACTCATCTAACCTGCCTAACTAGGCCTCCTGTTCTCTCTAAAATCACTAAGCTAAAGAAGATAAACATCCATTTTTCTCAAGAAACATTTGCTAGGCCCATGCTGGATGCCAGGTCCTAATGAACACTGGAGGTGCAAAGATGCATGAGATATGGTATCTTCTCTCAAGTGTTCATAAGGATAGAATTGCCTTTTAATCTACAATTCAGAAATGCAAACACGTTAAAAAAATATAACCCAAAATGGAATTGAGAAGAACTCTAGGAGACATAAATTGTATTGTCTGCCCTGAAAATGCAGGCAAGTTCTTGTATTTATGCCTGAGTTAATCTGGTATGCCCTTCTGCCATCTTATTGGTCAGAATGATCTCTGGATGTGAAACAAATGCACCAAGACACTGAACATGCACTCCAGGCATGTGATGAGCCTATGCTGATGCAGGATAGTGAGAGGGGGGTACTCTGACCGTGAGCTTATGTTTGCAAACGTTCTCGCAGGCCCTACCGTTGAGCAACAGGGAGAAATGGCTCGATCAGGAGGAAGGATGTTGGCCACTTTGGAACCTGAACAGGTAATAACCTGAGCTGATAGTTTTGTTAGTTTTCAGAGTGAGTCATGCTGTGAGGTTTAGTGCACAGACAAGCCTTTATTCCTCGTGCCCCATAAGAGTTAGATCTGAGTTACAAGTCTGATTCAAATTCACTCTGCCTTTTTTCTTTTTCTAAATTTTATTTTCCCCTTTGTCTTTTGTAGGCTGAAGTCTAAGGTAGCTTTGCGTCACTGTGATGTTTTGATCAAAAACATCATGAAAATGATGAGACCAGAGAGGCTAGTCCTGCCTCATACTGGGCGTGGAAATGTAGGAAAGTTACTTGTCCCAACCCACCCAGATCCCCTAGCTTACCTATCAGATGGAAGCTCCAGAGCCTGCTCCACAGTCACAGCCCTGCCTTGTCCTCGGTGAATCAGTCAAGTAGCAGACACGATGAAATGTGAGGAGGCCTGGTGGAAGCAGGGGGTTGGCTTCCCGAGGGCTGTGGTGTTAAGGCTGGATTTGAGGATGATGTATATAGGTTTCTTCTGGGGAGTACTTTGACCTGAGAAAGAAGAGAATTTAAAATAACTACAAGTAGAGAAAGGAAAGCCCAGGAGGACCCTAGCTTCTCTCTCAAATACTTCCTTTTACTCCTTCAGTAATCACCACACTGATTTGCTGTTTCCTAATCTAGATGGGTCAGGATTGGGGTCTCCAGCATCCAGGACTGGGTTTTCCCCTTTGACTGTATTCATTTAATAAATAATTGTCAAAAAAGAAAGACTAGATGTAAAAACTTACCTGGGAAATCAGCTATACAGCTAGTGCAATTAAATAGGTGGAGATGTGTGTATCATGCTGATTCGAAGTGCTGGGCCCCGTCCCGCGGACAGTTTGTGTAATTCCTCATGCCCTCTCCCCCACCATGAGGCCATGGTTTGCTGATCATCATGATCAGGAGTAGTAAAAGAGGAAGAAAAGTAAGAAGAACTAGGGGGAGTTAGCAGTGAGAGAGGAAGGGAAAATGAGGGGAGCACTGGTGGGAAGTGAGGGATACGAAGTGAGGAGATGTCAGTCATTGGTGCCCTTGGCTTTAGGAGTAAGGCCTGGCTCTCAGAACAGTAGGTTTAAAAGTGTGGTGTGCATTCTTCTTGGATTAACATGTTTACTTATTTGTTTTAATGTTTTTTGTGTTTTGTTTTTTATCCTAGAGAGCAGAGATTATCCATCATCTGGCTGATCTGTTGACGGACCAGCGAGATGAGATCCTGCTAGCCAACAAAAAAGACTTGGAGGAGGCAGAGGGTAAAGACCAGACATTTTAGAGTCAATGTTATGGAGCGGTTTGTTTTGATTTTCATTCTTTGTTTTACTAGTAATTCTTATATCACAGTCTGCCTAAAGTCAGGATTGTTACAGGAGAAGTTGTATATTATGTGTCATTTTATTGAGGGTTGGTGGCTGGTGTTCATTGGGATTTTTCCAACCACACACCTCCCTCCATCCCCTTTCCTAGATACTCTAGTACACCCCACCACCCACCCCCAAGGGCTTTTTCCATTCCCCTCAGGTCGCCAGCTATGGCTACCATGGCAGTTTCAAGGAAAAAAAAAAGAGAGGGGAGGGTATAACTCAGTGGTAAGAGTGCCTGCTTAGCATGCACAAGATTCTGGGTTCAATCCCCAGCACCTCCATTAAAAACAAATAAATGAATAAACCTAATTACTCCCCAAAAAATAAAGTTAAAAAATAATGAAAGCATTTTTAAAATAGAAAAGTTTTTAAAACAGACTGAAAAAGAAAGATTGAGGACCTCACTATTTTAGACATTAATAGCAGCTAACATTTACTGAGGTCTTTCTGTGTTGCTAGGCATTTGGACTAAGGGATTAACAGCCAGTCTCATTTTGTCTTTACAACTTAGTACCTGCAAGGTGCCTGCTATTTATTATCCCTATTTTACAGAGGAGAAAACTGAAGTACAGAGAAGTTGTCATGTGCCTAAAATCATATGGCCAGTGACAGATCTGGGAGTCAAACCCAGATGGACAGTGCATATCAGATAGTCGTAGAAGTAGTTTTTGCAGCCTGTGATGAGAGATAGCTTATCTCCTGGTTCCTTAACCAGGGTGTAGGCCGCCATCCAGGAATGCCCTCCAGGTGCTACTGGTGGAGTAAGGGAGATGGCTGACCTCACATTGCAGGCAACTGAGTATGTAGTCTGGTGAGCCCTCACTCTTTCCTTTTTCTTAATTCTCTGTCTTTTCCACCCAAAATAATGGAGGTTGATTTTAGGGAGTTTTTAAATTTCCTTTTCTCTTGAATAAATGTGTCTCAAATAAAACATCAAAATTTGTGGTATTCCCTTCAGAGAAACCTTGCAGGGCTCATCAACATTGTTTTCATTCCTTAAAACATTTTTGAACCATTGCTCTAAAAAGTCCTTTAGATTTTACATCTGGTCTTTTGAATTTTCACAGTATTGGTAAAGCCATAAAATAAATTTTCAGAAATGAAAGAAATCTTTATTGACATCTTATCCATCCAATTCTCTAAAATAAAGGAATTAAGACCCACAGAGATTAAAGCTGTTGCTCAAGGTTACACACCTAGCTGTTGGCAGAGCTCTGACTTCTCGTCCCAGTTCTCTCTGGAAATCCTCAAGAACACATGGTGACTTAAGAACAGAGTCTTGGGTATAAATGAGCATGGTAATCATCTCTGACTCGGTGCACCCATTTCAGGAAATGTATCCTGAGAAAATATTTCAAGAGGAAAAAACAGCTCTAAATGTAAAGATTTGTAGAGCAAGATTATCCCATTGAAAACTGGAAACACCCTGAGTATCTAATAATATAGGTGCAGTCATGTGCATTAAACTATCAACTCGATGGAATATTTAGTAGTAATTAAAATAATTTTGCAGCATGGAAAATGTACATGCATTCTGAAGTGAAAAACTGGGGTATAATATTTAACATGCACTATCATTAAAACAGTTTTTAACACGTGAGGAGAAATGAAGAAAATAAATTGATGTAATCAGTTGATAGAACAATAGTTTAGTTTTTTCTTAATACAAGGTTGGTTCCTCCCCTCTGAAGTAGAAATCTTTATCTTATCTTGGTGGTTATGACTATAAAAAAGAAGAGGAAATTTTCCATAATTATATTCAACAGTAACCCTGGTAATGATTTGTGATATGATTCCAAATGGTTTTCCTGAGTATATGTACCTGTTCATATACTTTACATGTATATATGTGAGTGTGTGTGTGTGGAGAGAGGTAATCATAATCACACCATGCATACTGTTATATTAAACTTAAAGAAAATTCTGTATGTGAACTTACCATAATTCTATTTAAATCTTTATTTCAAAAGAAGACATCTTTATTGTTCCCAATTAAAAAATAATTCACTCATTATAAAAAATTAAAATAATACAAAAGATAGGTAGAGATCATCACCATTCTTGATGCTTTTCAACATCCCTGTGCACATGTATATATGCAGTGTTTGATAAATAGAATTGTATACATACTGTTTTGTAGTTTGCTGTTTTCACAGACTGTATCCTGGACAGCTTTCCATATCAGTAAATGTAAGTGTTATTTATAATAACTTCATTGTAGCCCATTGTCCGAATACGTAGGTGGAATCCAGTTTCCCACTGTTATAAAAAAGTGATGATTACATGCAAGTTTGCTCATGCAAATGATACATTTCTGGAACTGAAATTGTTGGCACAAAGGGTGTGAGTGTCCACACCTTTATATGATGACTGTATACTGCCAGACTGTTCCCCTCCACTCCCAGGAAAGCTGTGTAAATAGCATGTCATTGTCTCCCTAGGACCCCCTAAGTTCCTTGTCTGTTCCTAATGCAGCCACATGTTCAGTAAAACAGCCATAGCCTTCCCAGGTCTCCTGCTTCATCGTGTCTTCTTCACTCCTCTTCAGGGCGACTTGCAGCTCCTCTGCTGAAACGCTTGAGCCTCTCCACGTCTAAACTGAACAGCCTGGCCATCGGTCTGCGGCAGATCGCGGCCTCGTCACAGGACAGCGTGGGGCGTGTTCTGCGCCGGACCCGAATTGCCAAAAACTTGGAACTAGAACAAGTGACTGTCCCAATTGGAGTTCTGCTGGTCATCTTTGAGTCTCGCCCTGACTGTCTGCCCCAGGTATGTGAACAGTGCCTGCCATTGGGGTGGGGGAATTGGAGGAAGAGCATCTTTTTAGGACTCAAGATAAATCTCCCAAAGATATTTTCCTTCCTCCTTCCCTTCTCTTCTTCCTTCTCTTCCTTTCTTTTAGAAACTCTTACCTTTTTTTCCCCAAAGATTATTTTATTGATTCCTTCAGTAATTCTAAAGTAGGTATTCATATGTCCATTTTACAGTTGAAGAAACTGAAGTTTATGGGAGGTAATATTCCTGTCACACTTAACAAGGATGGATCTGGGCCTTGAGCCCAGATGAACCTCTCATGCCATGATGCGGGAGCATGTTTCCAGATACCTTAGTTCTCTGGAGCACTTTGTTCCCCGCCCACAGAATCCCTGCTAGCCTCCTGCAGGCTCGTTCATCTTGTAACTGGTTTTGCCCATGTGAAGAAGACCCAAGTATTATCCATGTCACAGATGGCTTCCTTTAGGTTCCTGTAGGTACATCTCTTAGAAAAAAGAACTTTCAGTACTTAATGGAAACTAGCACACAACCCCCATTAAGAAATCTGATGAATCACAGGCTAATGTGGAGAAACTGTGTAACAAAGGTCTTACCAAGCAGCCATGCTGTGGTGGTAGAGGGTGGCCTTGCTTGTTGCCCTAAACTCCCTCCTGGAAATCTGGAACCGGTTCCCCACTGGACTGTCCAGTAGGATGATAGCAGTTCTTTCTTTTCACTAGCCCCAGAGTCTCAGAGAGGTTCTATTTAAAAACAAACAAAAAATCAGTACTCTTGTCGGTAGGGCATCAGTGTCCTTGGGAGTCCCACATGCTCAGTGGAGGATGCTCCTTAACATGTCCTAAAAGCAGCTGGTCCACCAAGGGACTCCCATACCATCAGGGGTCTGTCCTCGGCACCTGGCTGGTCCTGTCACACTGCCCCCTTCTGGCTACGTACCTGTCTCACAGAGATGCCCCAGAGATAACTGCAGGATTCCCCTCAGCTGGTAGAGAGGGATCCCAAGTCTCTGCAGGCCAGGTCCGTGACGTTCGCTGCCTCGCTTTATCTGTACTAGTGGATACTTCTCGAGGGAAAAGGTTTCCTCTTTAGCCAGTTATAGCTGAGGTTCCTCACCTGGGATCTTAACCTTGGATGGCATTCCAGAATCCATGAATCCTAAAAGTTATATACAGAATTCTGTGTGTTTGTGCATGTATCTGGAAAAAGTTTACATAACTTTTGTAAGGGGTTCATGAGCAACAAAAACAAACAAAAAAGGATTAAGAACCGCTAATCTTAACGGAGAGTACATGTTCATGCTAGATTTTTTTTTATAAAGTTTCTTTGACTACATTACAAAAACAGTAAGATTTTCATTCATCCCGAGAGCATTCAGGGAGTTCTGCCTCAGGCCTCAGATGATCGGGTCAGTGTCATGAGCTCCTTGCTCTGAGAGGGCTCCTCCTACGTCACCTCCCCAGACAGGCTTGTACTTCTTCCCAGCAGCCTCGGCCGCAGCTGTCCGGGGGCTGGCAGGAGCTCCAGTCCCCTCCAGGTTCTCAGCACCAGGCATTCAGAGCTCTCGGGACAGTGATGGGGCCAGGGTGGGACATGGTCAGAGATGCTGCCCCACTGCAGCCTGAGTCAGGTGGAGCAGCACTTGAGTCAGGAGGGGTCATGTGATGCTGGCCACCTAACTTGGGTGGCTCTGTAATGATGCTAAGGCGGCTGTATAGTGTAGTTCCTGGGATCCAGTGCTTTGGGACTGAAGTCAAGGCTCCCAGCCCTGCCATTTATAAGCTGTGTGACTGTCACCAACCTCTCTGGGCTTCAGTGTCCTTATCTGTAAAGCAGGGGATGAAACAGGTACTTAATTCACTGGAATGGTGTGAAGATTAGGTGTTTAACACAGTGCTGGGCACAGAATATGTGCTCAGTGATTGCTAATGTTCTCGTTTCTATTGCTGCTTTTTCCCTTTGGTTCACTGCTCCCCTCTTTGATCTGCAGGTGGCAGCCTTGGCTATTGCAAGTGGTAATGGCCTGTTACTCAAAGGAGGGAAGGAGGCTTCACACAGCAACCGGATTCTTCACCTCCTGACCCAGGAGGCCCTCTCGATCCATGGAGTCAAGGAGGCTGTACAGCTGGTAGGTTCCTGGGAATGGGCCATGGAAGGCCAAGCCACTGGTGCAGGCAGGCTGGGTTAGAGCAGCAGCAGGTCCTGTGTGCCTGCTGACAGTGGACATTGCCTGGGCTGCCTTGGCCAGGTGGGTCTTGAGTGGCTCAGAAAGTCCCCTCATACAGCTGTGTCCTCACACTGTTGATTTACAAGAATGCCTGCCATCCCTTTATTCTTTAGGTCACAGGCAGCAGGATACCAGTCCCAGAGTGTGAGGCCTGGGTTCTGCTCCCTGGCAGTGATTTAGGCCGAATCAGATGAGATACGTTGTATGAAGGGTTGCCATGCAGCTAATAAGCATGAGGTCACACTGTTAACACTGCTATTGTTGTGGTCATTATTCTAACCATCATTTCACTCTCCTCAACTGTCCAGTGGAGCTTTTGAACTACTAGGTAGTTTTGTTGAGCACCTACTATGGTCGAAGCACTTTCATCCATTGTCTCATTTAATCCTCACAACAACTCTATGAGAAACATACCGTTAGTTATTAAGTCCACTTTATGGATAGGAGAAGAATAGGCTCATTGATGAAGTAACTCACCCAAAATCGCAGTCTGCGGTAGAGCTTAGTTTTGGAGCTAGGCTGACTTCACGTGCTTCCCTTTTTCCCTTGAGGCCCACTCGCTCCAACATTGCAGGATGCTGTTGGCTGCTGAGAGAGTGCTACAGACCTGCCGCGTTACTTGCTCGCTGACGAGAAGCTAGGTTATTCTTACAGCAACATGTTGGAAAGAGCACAGACTTTAGGGGTTCAAGTCCCAGCTGCACCACATCCTAGTTTAATTCAACAAGTTTCCTCCTTCTCCTTCACATACATGCAGTAAAGTATCCTAATCTTCCGCAAACAACTCTGTGGTTGGGTCCACACATGCGCATGCGCACACATAGACAACCGCCTGCCGTATCAAGGTACAGAAATTTCCAACACCCCAGAGGCTCCCTGGGGACCTTCCCCGTCAGCGTGCCCCACCCCCACCCCCAGGTAACTGCTTCTTTTACTTCTTTCATATTCATTTTCTTTTGCCTGTTCTTGAACTTCATATAAATGAAGTCATTCAGAATGCACTGTTTTATCTTGAGTTTCTTTTGTTCATTATGTCTGTTCTTATGTCTTTCTTTTTTTTCACCATGTAGTGTTCCATTTACATGCACATACTACAGGTTATCTTTTCTTCTATGAGGGACATTTGGGTTGTTTCCAGTTTGAGGCTATGCAGATTCAAGTGACTGTGACCCTTCCTGTACATGTATATTTGTATTTCTATTGTTAGTAACATGACCACATGGGGGAAAATTAAAAATCAAGACGAGAGGGAACGTGCGCATAGTCTCAGTGTTCTAACACGGCACGTTAGTCAGTTCAGCAAGCATCCCGGGGTAGAGGTATCAGCGGAAGTCATGGGGAACAGTGACTCCTTAGCAAGACCCAGCTGTGATTAGAGACCCAACGGAGCTGCCGCTTCCTTGCGTGATCCTCATTGCCTGGCATTCTCTGCGCCTCCTCTGACTTCCAGAGATAGCACTTTGTGCCTCTTATTGCATTTGTAAAATGATCTGACCTGTGTTATGGCTGGTGGTGTCCTAGTCCTGTCTTCCTTACCAGACTCTGAGCCCTTTGGGTAGGGACCCTGTCTTGCGTGTTTCGTAATGCAGAGCACGGCACCTAATGTGCAGGGTTTGATAAGCATTTGCTGGACAGCTTTTCTGTTCCCATGATGGGGAACTTAATCTTGTATTTGGAGTAAGTTTTCACAGCACCACTTATTTCTCAGGAAGTAGAAACATTTTTCTGTAAAAGGGATGCTGCTCCTTCAGTTCTTGTGTGGTCAGGAGATGTCATCTTTATCTTTTTATTCTCTGCCTGTTCAGGTGAATACCAGAGAAGAAGTGGAAGATCTTTGCCGCCTAGACAAAATGATAGACCTGATCATCCCACGCGGCTCCTCCCAGCTGGTCAGAGACATCCAGAAAGCTGCTAAGGGCATTCCAGTGATGGGGCACAGTGAAGGGATCTGCCACATGTACGTGGATTCAGAAGCCAGTGTCGATAAGGCCACCAGACTAGGTGAGCTGGATGGGGTCCCGTTTGTATGCAGGCAAAATACTTGTTGTGTCCTTTGTGACTCCAGATCATGTCAGTAGAAACCATTCTTTGTCCTCCCCTTTCAGTCAGAGACTCTAAGTGTGAATATCCAGCTGCCTGCAATGCTTTGGAGACTCTGTTAATCCACCGAGATCTGCTGAGAACACCGTTATTTGACCAGATCATTGACATGCTGAGGGTGGAGCAGGTACGACAAGCCCGTCGCTTCTGTCTTCCCCTCTGAGGTGTGGAAGCCTGTGGGGTTAGACGGGGAGCAGCTGCCGTAGCATTTAAGGCGACTGGAGAAGCAGTGTTTCTGAGCATCTGCCATGTGCAGAGTTCTGTGCTGAGAACACAGAGCGGGTATGACACGACTATGTGGTCTGGTAGGTGGAACACGAACAGCTTCACTCCAAACTGGAGTGTGTTAAGTGCCAACAGGGTTCGGAGATAAGGCAGGTTAGGTGGCAGCCCGCTGAATGGACTCTTTCCTGCAGCCACCCTTTTTATTCCGGTGGCATAAAGTTTATGTTTCTGAACACACATTCCTGTTTGGATTTGATTTGAAAAGATTGTACAGAAATGTTTTCAAACCAAAAATTTGTATGTATCCGCCCCTCCACAAATGTCTTCAATTACTAGTGTTAATATGCTTCATACAGTGGTATTTGGGAGTCAGCAACTTGTATAATGTCCTCTCTGGGTTATTTTCTTATCATGTCACTAAAGTCATAAACAGCCAATTTCAAACATTGATGTTTGAAATTTTCTGTCAGGATGCATTTTAAGCTTTAATCTCTGATGTCTTGGCACCCTTCCAGAATTATGTAAACTAGCACAATAGTAGAGAAAGTGACTCCCAGCCTTGGTTGCTTTGACCCCGAGCATGGGCCTCTTCCCTTCCATCCTTTTGCTGGAAAGGAAGGCTTCAGTCAATTTATAAATGTGGCATGATCCCAGTGAGAACCGGAAAGGACAATTTTGAAAATGAAGATGTACCCCACACATTACAAGGGAGTTAGATCGCCTGATCACTCATGTTTGGGGCCTTACTTCACAACAGTGGCCTATTTGAGCACTTACGTATGCCAGGCACCACACTAGACTGGACTGGACAAGAGGAATGCTCTCCTGTATCCAGGAATAAAACCCCCAGGCCTGATTCAGACAAACCTACAGTATCCTCAGTCATCCTGAAGATAACCTTGAGATTCCTCAAGTCAGAACAAGCCAGCACGTATACTTCGTGCAACACCTTGGAAGTGCAGCAAGTAAGCCAGCAGGGTGACTCACGCAGGGGTGGGGTTCCGGTCCCTGGAGCATGGCTGGACCCCAGGCCTGGAGGAAGTGGAGTCCCAGGTAGGAAAGCATGCCGGGCCGCTGAGTGACAAGGACAGGATAGACACCACTTGTTGTGACTCAAGCCAAGGCAAGAGCTTGGTCCCAAAGACTCAAGGCATGAACACTGCCCTGGGGAGGCCTCAGAACAAGCCCTAAATGGGATCACACTTGTGATGGACTGGGGCCCTCTTGAGCAGCCTCAGGATCCTTAAATTCCTCCAGCCAGGAGCAGGATTAGCCCCAGCGTCTGGACCTGAGCTGAACCTAGAAATGGGGCCAGACCAACAGAGTCAGAAATCTGACAAGTAACCAGTTTGAAGTGGTTACCACCCAAGTGCTGTTTTCCTCTAAAGCTTCTTCCCCCGCCACCCCGGGGCAAAGGGTGTGGAAGTGTATTCGTGCCTTCTTTCTGTCTGAGTCCAGTGCCTAAGTCCACACGCAGGGAATGGGATTTTTATAGTCACGTGTTCTTTTTAGTAAATGCCAGTAGTCAAGGGCTTATGTCGATATCCCATTAAATGCCTTGCACATTCTTCACATTCAAAGGCTTCCTGCTTAAATCCCTGCTCCCAGCTTTACTGGGGGCCCGTTGCTGGCAAGTGGCCGCCAGCATTTTCCAAAGCAGAGCATCCTGAGGGTGGGAGCCTGCCTCTAAAAGGAAGCAGGGACGAGCTTAGTTTCCAGGTGAGAGGAACCCCTGAGCTCATCGTCTTCAGGCTCATCTTGCTGTTGGATCCCAGAGGGAGGGGCGTGTGCTTGCTTATTTCTGCTGTTTACGTTGTTGCCTCTGGACTTGCCCTGTTCCAGGTGAAGATTCATGCAGGCCCCAAGTTTGCCTCCTATCTGACCTTCAGCCCTTCCGAAGTGAAGTCCCTCCGAACGGAGTACGGGGACCTGGAACTGTGCATTGAAGTGGTGGACAGCGTGCAAGAGGCCATCGACCACATCCACAAGTATGGCAGCTCCCACACGGACGTCATCGTCACAGAGAATGGTCAGTGTGCAGAGGCCTCCGGCGCACCGTGCCTGCCTTGTATGCCTCGATCTCCCAGGTGGCCCTGCTCCCCTCGGCCCCTCTTGGCCTGCAGAAAAACATGATCGGGGTGGATGATGATGATGTCTGGTGTTGGTGGCATTTGCTGGTTTGCTGGGTGCTTTTACATCTGTTACCTCGTTATGTTGTCACAGTGGCCTTTCCTGTGGGAGGAAGCAGGAAAGAGGTAATTAGCTCCCCTTTAAACACGGCTGACTCTGTATCAGAGGCCTTGCCATTTAATCCATGCAACTGTCTTTCCAGGCTGTTGCAGTAAACCCATTTTACAGCTGAGGAAACCAAGGTTCAGGAGGCTAAGCGCAGAACTGACTAGTTTAGAGCAAAACCAACTCCACACAGTCACTCATTTCCCTCCACAGGGGTGCACCAAGAGACACACCTGGGGGTCAGGCACCAGAGGCCCAGTGGTAAAGGACCAGTGTGGCCATCAGGGAACTGCCAGTCAGGGGAATCACAGCATATTATAGTATCTTATAATGCTAGTAACAGCTAACAGTTCCTGAGCACTAGCCATCTGCTAGGCTCTGGGTGAGGGCCCCGTGGCTGTCAGTTCGTTTATCCTCTCCGCAAGCCCGTGAGCTGGGTGTAATTGTCAGTCCCCATTGTACTCAGGTGCAGAGAGGTCCAGAAACCCACCCGCAGTCACGGCTGGTGGGTGTGGAGTTGGACTTAAGACTTAGGCATTTGGCTCAGAACGTATAGATAGTGTAGCCAGGCCATGGCAGTCTGCAGGGAGATCTGGATTCCAACCCAGTCTTTCCCAGGTAGCTGCTTCTTTGACAGCATGACTGATGAAGCAGGTTTGCCTTCTTTTTTAGATTTTTCACAAGTCTCTGTGTTTAATACTCAGGGAAGCACCTCAGGGGCCTGGTCCCTGCCCTCGTCAGGCCCCGTTGAGTGGCTGGAAGCAGGGTATTCTCCATGGCCCATCCTGACTCAATTTCTTCCTTTTATCCTGCAGAGAAGACAGCAGAGTTCTTCCTCCAGCACGTAGATAGTGCCTGCGTGTTCTGGAACGCCAGCACTCGCTTCTCTGATGGCTACCGCTTCGGACTGGGTAAGAAGGAGTCTGGCTGTGGAAGAAAGGAGTCCCTTGGGACTCACTGTGTGACCCAAGGAGCATGGTG
Organism: Camelus dromedarius; assembly: GCF_036321535.1. Classification (NCBI taxonomy): domain Eukaryota; kingdom Metazoa; phylum Chordata; class Mammalia; order Artiodactyla; family Camelidae; genus Camelus; species Camelus dromedarius. Next base: position 54,620,363 of record NC_087443.1, on the reverse strand, counting down.
AGGGTGGAGGAGACACCTCCCCTCTCAGTCACAGGTGTGATCCAGATAATGGAGACAGACCGTAGGAGGTGGGTGCATGAGAGGGAGGAATTACAGCTGCTGTGAGCTGATAGGAGTCCTGTGTCCTAGGCATTTCTCAGGTTGAGAAGGTAGTACTTGTGTTTCCTTTTTCATGCTTGAGGAAACTGAGATTCAAAGAAATGAAGCAACTTGCCCAAAGTCACGCAGCGGGCGTTCAGACCCAAGCCTGTGCGAGTCCGGAGCCTGGCTGGCTCCCACCATGTATAACAGACCACAGCATGTCTACATGCGGGGGTTGTGACAGGTGTGCATGCCAAGGTCCCATGAGAGCACTGCCGCTGCAGGCTTACTCCTTCAGAGAGACACAGCCAGATTGCCTCAGAGCTAGGAGTTCCCCCTGTTTTGTCCAAACAGGACAAAAGAAGGCGTTAATACCTATGCTGGTTAGAGTGTCAGCGTCAGAAACAAACATGTCAGCCCAGAGGTTCAAGGTTGACCTCTGAAGCAGACTTTGAAATAAAAACCTTCAGAAAGACACCCTTCGCCCTTTCCATTATTAGTGATAAAATCTCCATCCCCTGGCAGGGCTGGGGTATAGCTCAGTGGTAGAGCACATGCTTACCATGCATGAGGTCATGGGTTCGATCCCCAGTACCTCCATTAAAAGAAAAAACCTCCACCCCCTAGTAATACAAGGATTCTTTAGACAGTCTCTGGTTTTCCGGGGTGCCATTATGCAGAGCTCCAAAAAGGTGATTATGGCAGGTCTGAGAATTATTTCAACTACTTAAAATATTTTAATCCCTCTGAACTTTTGAATCAATGATCTGCCTAGAGAACTAGTTCTCAGTGAATTGTTTAAGGTTATCAAAGGGGAACTTTGCTCAGTTATTCTTAGTCATTGGACACTTTATTTTTAGTTCCCTTTCTGTTAAGTTGGGATTTTGACTTAATTATCACATCACTTGCACTGATCTTCGTATCCCGCGTTTTTGAGGAGGAAGTAGCAGCATACTCGCAGGGGCTGAAGTGCCCAGCTTTTAGTGGAAGTCCGAGGAGGGGGAGGGGCAAAGACCACTCGTTGTCTTCTCATCACCCACTCAGAGCAGAAGCTCAGGCTCTGGTTGAGTTAAATTCCTGTGAAATGCATTAATAATGGTGACAGTATTTATTGAGCACTCACTCTATTCCCAGCACTGTGCTGAGTGCATCACACGCATTATCTCACTTAGTTCCACATAATGGACTCTATTATTTTCCTGCTTTTCCGAGTGGAAAAACTGAAGCAAGAGATGGTTAGGCAGCGTGCCCAGAGTCGTGTGGTTTCACATTATTAAACCAGAATTTGAAGACAGTAGTTGAAGACTCTCCTTGCCAACCATGACCCCAAGCACAGTCCCACGAGAGTCTGTGCCCTGATCTTCCCTGCCCGCAGCACCTCTCCACTGCTCCTGCCCTGGCCGGCCCTTTCTCCTTGTCCAGGTTTCAGCGAAAGGCACCTCGTCAGGGAGCCTCCCTCTGCCCACACATTCTCTGTCCTGGCGCTTTTCATTGCATCTCATCACCACACACAATTATTTGTTGAACTGTTCTTTGGCTACCTTGCCCACAAGGACACAAGCTCCACGAATTGCATCCATCATCTGCCACTTCATCCCCAGGGCCTAGCCCAGTACCTGCTCAGTGAAGTTGTGGTGAACAAGGGAACCCTGCCTCCACTGCACGTGGTGCAGCACACCAGGCGAGGCTCAGGAAGCTCCCGAGGCCCTGTGTCTGCAGCAGAAGCAAGAGGGAGGGAAGTGAACAGCACCCTTCTGTGTAGTCAGTACCTAATTCAGTGTCTAATGAGTGCACCTAGGAGCTCAGTGTTCTGGGGAATGCCTGGAGCATGTCCCTTACTGTCTAGGGTTTAAGGGACTCTTGGAAAGATGAAACCTCTATACTGTTTACACCTCAAAACATACCCAGATATCAGGTGAGGGTACACAAGACAGACATCGGAGGTAACACTTCAAGTATTGTCAAAAGAGAGGCCAACACACTGTGTTTCATTAGAAGAAGGGGACTGATCGTGACTTATAGTGACCAGAGAACATGTTTCTGGAGACAGTGAAGTCCAGCTCACCCGGGGAGGAGCGGGCAGGGAGAGAAGAAGGAGCTGCAGTCCTGATGGGCAGACAGGAAGCAGGGGCTGGGGAAGCCACGTCCTCACCGTGCTTTTCCGCAGGAGCTGAGGTGGGAATCAGCACATCGCGAATCCATGCCCGGGGCCCAGTGGGACTCGAGGGACTGCTAACTACCAAGTGGCTGCTGCGAGGGCAGGACCACGTGGTCTCAGACTTCTCAGAGCACGGAAGCTTGAAGTATCTTCACGAGAACCTCCCTGTTCCTCAGAGAAATACCAACTGAGAGCACTCAGCGGAGAGCCAGGAGTATTCCAAAGGGTCTTCACAGTTCAGCTCACCTTGAGAGTCTCTGGAGGAGCCATGTCTTGTCTCCCACTTCCTGGAAGGGTCTGCCGGTAGGAAAGTGCACCTCGACGCTCCTGGGCTGTGTGGCCACATCGGCCTGGGCTATGGCTTCGGTTCCCACTCACCCTTTCTTTTTTTTTTTTCCTATTCTTTTCTTTTCAAGTTAAAAAATAATTGCTGTGGATAGAGACTTTGCTTCACATAGTTCAGTTCTCTTCAGTGATAGAAACAGAAAGGTGCAGTTTCCCCACATAAAAGGCAACGGAGAAATCATGGTCGCTTTTTACCTTTTATCGCCTCAATGAGGTAGTCTCCCTTGATGTTTGGTTGTGACAAGAGCCCATCGTACCAAATAAGTCTTTCCACATTTCATTTCTTTCACACTCTTAGTCACCTTTGAAAAGGAAAGGTTTGGAACTTAGAAGAGGGGCAGCTCTTCTTTTCAGCATTCTCTTCAGAAACGATCACAAAAATGGACTGAATTGTTCACACTGGGAAGATTGACCTTCTGTATTTATTTGTGGAGTAAATATAAATAAACATTTCAGTTGCTAACAGCTTCTCCAGATCCAGGAATTTGGTACTACCCGTGACGAGGTTGGAACCCGGAACTGTGGACAAGAGGTGCGAGTTTCAGGATGAAGTACCCACAGCCATTGTGCTTGAAATTTTTGTATGAATTATTTCGTCATCCTATCCTTTCCCTGCAAAACAAAAATTACAGGATTATTTTAATACTTTGGATTCTTCCCCTCTTTTTGAGAAATAAAGTTCTTAGGAAAAAGCCTGTGTGCATGAGTAAAGTTTTCTTCCTCCCTTGTTGTTACCCTCCTCCTTTTCCCTTTTTGTGGCCCTCACACCCCACTCTTAGGCAGTCTCTTCTCTGAAGTTGGCTGGGGAGGGAGGCTGTCTGCCTCCTGTGTCGGTGGAAGCAGCACAGGAGATCCCCAGGGGAGCACTCGGACTGAGAGGAAAGGAAAATGTGAGATGAAGCCCCACGATCTTCAGGACTGAAAACAAGGTGGTGGTCTGCAGTTAGTGGGTGTGTGTGACACGAGCGTGCGCTCCTGTGCTGGGTCCACGCGGCATCCGCTGGGACAGCTGTGATCCCTGCTGGCGTCCTTAGTTCCCTTCAGATGATCCTGCCAGCTCCAGCTCCTTCCCCCAACCATATCCGGCTGCTTTTCTTAAGGCCCCTGGTGCCCGATAGTCTGCAGTTGAAAGATTTCTTGTCTCATGGGGGCCCTCCCAAAGAAGTAAGCACTTGCTTACATGTTTCTTCTTTTCCTCTGAGGATGTTTTATGAGCACAAGAACGGTGGTGTCATGCGGAACATGTTCCCAGGCTGGCTCCAGACTACCTCTCATCCAGACCCTTACATGGTCGGCCAAGTTACCCTGCCTGCCCTCCCTCTGAGTGGGGAGTTCTGCATTGCTTGCCTGAAAAGGCAATAAACAAAGTGCTGCCTGAAACTGCACAGCAAATACCACAATCAGCTCCCAACCAGATAACCAATGCCCATGGAACGAAAATAGTGACCCAAGAAGGCTGAGCCCTTGAGGAAGACCACTGAGGAGGCAGCCCTGGAGCTGGGCCCTGAGAAAGATGAATCGTAGGCATAAGGAGAGGACAGAGCATTGGGGCAGGTGACTGACTGATGGAGCAAGAGTCAGAGGCGGGGATGAAACGGTTTGGGGAGCAGGGAATATACCAATTTGGGGCCAAAGTTCATGTGGGTAAACAGGAAGATAGTGCATCCCAGACAGCAATGCAGTGTAGCCTCTCCAGGAGCCATCCTTCCTAGGGCTTGGGGTTGGGATGGATTCAATGCAGGAAATACAGGTAAAGCTTAGTTATCCAACAAACCCTTCCCCCCATGTAGCCAGCCAACTCAGCCTTTGTCCATTTCTGCAGAGATCGGAGGCCATCAGATGCTTCCTTTGTCCACCAAAAGTGAAGAGATTCCCAAAAGGGCCAGGAGGCAGCTGTAGCCTCACAAGGACCCCTATCCAGGCAGTCTTCTGAGACTTACTGGCCTGTCATCACCATAGGAAGGGGGGTTTTTGGTCTGAAATCCTTCCTGTGGTCCTGCCCTACTACTTCCCTTTCCTGGCTACCAATTCCTGCCAACAGAGGCTGCTGAACCAACCAATCCTGAAGATCCCACCTCCCCACCGAGGGGGAAAATGGCCCTCAACAAATGTCTTTATTTGTCAAGCCAAGTTTACTTGGGTTTAGGTTTTTTATTGCTTAGAAATGACGGTGATAATAAAAAGTAAAGAATAATGTCTGAGTAATACAGTATATTCATACATTATGAGGGCGTTTACAAAATTATTTATATAGAAAGAAAATTGGACAGCCAAGGACTAGATTATAATAGGTGGTGTTTGCTCTGTAGCCCTTGTTTTACGGAACCATCTCTCCCCCATTTTGCAGTAACCCTGCTCAGTCTCTGCGACAAGGGGAGGGATGCTGATCTCCCCCATCTCACTAGTTTTAGTGGTAGTCACGTGACTGGGGCCTGATAAGCCACCTGGTAAGCCTGTCTTTGAATTCCCCACTATCCAGCCAGGAGCTGTGCACACAGGTGCTCACTGACCACCTCGTCACATGGACTACCCGGCAGAGTTGTGGAGGTGGAGGGGACTCCTGAGATCTGCGGACCGCTCGGGACACTGGTGTGAGTATCTCTTCGCTCAATGCCTCGCAGCTGAGGGCTGTCATTGTCCTCACCTGGCCGCGCACATGAACATGCCTTGGAGTCTGCTGGAGTGGAAGGTGGGTTAATGTTACAGCGTCTTTTCTGCTTGTGCTTCTGGTAAAAATTAGTGAAGACCTTTATAACTATTCTTCTAGCAGCCAGCACTCCCCTTTTAGAGAGAATGAGATGTAAAACTTCATTCAGTATTCCGTGAGCACCGATTCCGTGCCCTGTGCTGGGAATAAGAGGCATTCCCCCACCCAATAGTTCAGAACTTAACCTGAGCATTACTGCTCTACCCCCAGATAGTTCTCCTTAACTCCCAGTCTCTACCACCTCTTTTACCCCCATTCCTAGGAGAAACCCTTTGGCCAATAGGAGGACACCGAACTAGACAGATCTGAGGGTTCGCTACCACAGAAAAAAAGCAACTCTCTTGATTCTGTCTGGCCCTAAAACTCCTCTGACACTAGAGGGCAGTCAGGCCCCACAGATCTAAGGAGGTCTGTCCAAGTTCAGGCAGGCTGCACTCCAGCATCTCCAGACTGTTCACCAGGAGATGAAATGCTGGCACAGTAAAATAACTTCCAGAGACCTGTTGGCCTAGAAGGTCAGAGCATGGGCTCTTTTGGGATAAGAGGCGGAATAGGGTTTGCACGTTGGTCCCACCACCTGCTAACTGTTTGATGTGGGGAAGGTGTCATCTCTCAGAACTTTGATAACATTTTTGCATAAATGGGTTTTGTGAGATTATATGTAAAGCACTCAGCACAATATCCAGCCTGTGGTAAACCTTCAATAACTGTTAGCTTTGTTACCAGTTTTCTTCTAAAGAATAGCTTTCACTTAGTTCTGGACACTGCTCTTTAAGGTCCAAACATCTCTTCCTAGTCAATGAGGTGGGACACTCTTAGGAGATATCTACTATGTACCAGGCACTACAGTGGGAGCCTTACATGTGATGCCATAACAATCTGAATGAGGGAATGGTCATCCCTATTTTAGAGGTACAGAAACTGGGAATCAGAGAAGGTAGAGTAAATCACCCAGTTCACAGTTAGGAAGGGGCAGAACCTAGATTAGAACCCAGTCAGCTGGGCTTCAAAACTTGTATCCACCACAGTGGGCTGTCGCAGTTGTGTTTTTCCAGAAGCTGTTGTACCTGAGGCCAAGGCAAGTTGTAAGGCAGAAGAAGGAGGTTGCCATGGCTACTAACTGGACCCCTTTTCAAGTAATCAGATCCTAGGTCTGCTCCAGTTTTGCAAGAGGAGATGCTTGTCTGGAAACTCTCCTCAACACCTGCCCCTGGAGAGAGCTGACTGCACCTGAATTATTTAGAAAGTCCCTGGACACTTGATACAATGAGCAGGTGTGGATGCTTCTCCAACTTTCCCCTAAACATGCCTTTACTGACCCCCTGCCTTCCCCCTAGTTGCCTATGAAGAAGAGGAAGCATCAGCTTTTTCCCATTGTATGTCTACCTCTGCCTTCGTTCCCCATCCCAAAAGTTACCTGTAAGAAGTGGACGATTTTTGTTGCAAATTTCAAAATCATGTTGACATGTGTTGAAATTGATGATGTAAATAGGACCGTAACTAGTAAATGGATCAATTGTTTTTTTCTATTGATACACAGTTCCTTTTCCTCTATCCTAAGCTTATATGATCAAACCTAGAGACTGAGTTTGTATAAATGAAGAAAAACCCACAGGTAATAAAAATATTCATACTATAGACTTCAACTACATAAAGGAAATAAAACTATGCTTAGAAAAAAGACTGGAAGGAAATATGAATATAAAGGTGGCACTTGGCTTATAGTTTTGAGGCCACCATAGCATATGGAATAGCATAAAATCAGTTATTAATAAATTCAATGTTTGGGGTCATGAGTTTTCTAGGGTCTGCTCCCCACTTCTACATCCTCACATGAGTGCTCACACACACCCCTCACCTTGACCTCTATCCATCGCTTCCTTTCTCTCACTTTCTGTTCATGGGCCAGTAGTGGGATCACTGTGCAGCCTGAAATTGTCCTGGTAAAGAAGGATTGCTTCCAGGTCTGTTCCTGATCCTCTCTATCTAGTCTGTGACTCTTAAGATGTTTCAGCATCCTTTGCAGTGCCCTAATTAGATTTTAATGTGAAATCGAACTGAATCATTGAACCTTAATTAATAATATTTGAAGTATGTATTTCTTTACAGTGAACTATTTGAAAACAGTCATGAAAAACTTTGGTTTTAAAGAGTATTTATTAACATGGGGCAGAGACTTACTGCAAAATGTTGAAGAAAAAACTTGGCTTTAAACAGTGTAATTAAAATTTCCCAATTATAATGTATATATATATACATAGAAGAAAGACTGGAAGAAAGTGTATCAAAATATGAGGGGATTCTTACTAAGTAGTGAGACTAATAGTTTTACTTGTCATTATACTTTTGTTTTCCAGAGTTTCTATTTTACTACTTGAAATATTTTTAGAATATTTTTCTTGTTTTCATAGCTACTAATATTTTTTCCTGTGGGAAATTAGTGGTATAACGGTGAAAATAAAATTTGTGATAGCAGTCTTTTATTTTTTTAACATTTTTTATTGATTTATAATCATTTTACAATGTTGTGTCAATATGATAGCAGTCTTTTAAATCTACAGATGCTTATTTTTCCATCCTGTCTCATCCCCCTTTGCAGTCTGTCTTTTGCAGACCATAAATTAAGGCTCAGGGCTAAATCCAGACTGGAACCCTGCCTCTGCCCTGTAGAACTAGTCAGCTCTAGGGCTCCTCCAGCCCGTGGCTCTGTCTGTCTGTCGCTGGGCTGGTCTCACCCCTGCTCACTACCCTCCCAAAGCAAGAGAACGTCAGAGGCCATGAAGTGTTTCTGCTCCAGGTCCTGCGCTGAACTCTAGTTTTCCTTCTCTAACTCACAAATAAGGCTACATCTCTGACTCTGTGTTGCCAGATTCTGTTTCAGTGCAATTAGGCGGTAAATAATTCAAGGGAACGGAAACTGGCAAAGTGGTGTGTGATGTCCAAATAGCTATCTTGTTTACCTTCTGGTGTAAACTTCAGGCTCATCTGCAAGTCGGGAGCCCAGGAGTAAGTAAAATACGCAAACACAGGAATCTTCCTCTTTTTCCATCCCCTCCCATCTTTGCTTATTGTTGAAGGAGAGAACATGGTTTCCCAGTTTGATGAAAGTAAAAGGGTGTGGCTTTGGCAGACAGATTTGGATAACTTCTTGGGCAAGTCTGAAGTTCCTTCCATGGTGGGTTGGGTGTCCAGAATCTAGAAGCAGCCACTCTTTGGGGTGAGGATTCATGCTGCAAAGATGAGGTCTTAGCAGTATCACCACCCATCTTCCATCTCTTCGTTCTGTGCGCTGAGGGAGATCCCTTTCACCAGGCCCTTCTAAACCTGCCTGTCATTAAAGAAGCAGTCTTAGTTAAGACTCTGAATTACAGGTAACATAAACCCCCTCCACCTTGCTTAAGAAGGAAAATACATTGTATTATATGGACACAGGGTGTATCATAAAGCCCAAGGGCAAAAAGAAAAAAATAGAGCTGGCCCACCCTCTAAAGAGACTGGAAGTAGCTCAGGCGAAAACAGAAATTGCTGGCTCACGTAAGCAAACCACAGCAAGCGTGAGTGACTGGAATCAGGGGTCCCGGCATCCCCTCGCACTCCTGGGCTTCTCCTTCCTATGCGGGGTATCATTTCCTCCTACTGGAGGCTGGCCTCTTCCATGAGCATGGGGCGTAGCCAGTGGAAACTTCCATACTTAATCTCATAGTTTTGTCTCATCTCCCACCCACTGCAAAAATAGAAGAACTCTTGGCTCCCAATTCCAGTGCGGAAGGGCTCTGGTTGGTCTCCTTGGGCCACCTGCCCTCTCTGTAGTGGAGATGTAGAGGAGGGGCCAGGGCATGGTCTGGATTGATTCCACCATATATACCTATATGACCATTCTGTGGTTAAATCTTGAGATCATTTCGTACGACTTCCTTTTCTGGTAGGATGTAGTAAGTAGTGACAACCCAGTGTTCCTCTTGAAATAACTAGACTAATAAATTAAAATTAAACAAAGACTAATAAATTAACATTCTGGAGAGAAAAGAGCCTTTCCTAAACGAGCTGATAATCTCTGACCATTTTCTTCCCTGGGGTTGTTTGCCAAACCTAGGACAGAGCTTGGCCCAGGCATAAGGTCTTTACTGGAACAAAGAGAAACCGGCAGAGCTTTTGATGATCTATGTGGTCTGGCATAACACTGGAATCTAGAGGAGCTCGAAACTCATGGCCAGTTGTCCCCATGCAACATCTGCTGAATTATGGGATGCAGCAGGAGAGGCTGGGCTAGAAGTGTCTCATAGCAAAGGGAAATTTCCCACAGACTTGCAGGAGGTAGGAAACAAAATCCTGTTAAAAGAAGACTGCATCAAACATGATGGGTGTCCTTTCAAGACGTTGGCTAAACTTTGAAACTGTGTGGGCACTCTTGCCCACACAAAGAGCCTGAGCACCTAAGAACAGAACTGAATCCTCCTGAGGCTTTCAGAGTTGTGAAGACAGAGACATGCCAGGTTGTTAGTCAAAGCTTGAGTGTGTTCCCTCCAAGGAACAAGATGACCCAGAGTCGGACTGAGACTGATACGACTGCAGCCCAGCCACACCACAGCGGAATTCCTGACTGGAGTGAGATGATCAGTCCCTCACCCTGTCTGCTAACACATGAAAAAGAGAATCATCACTGGAGGAAAATATCTGCAACCTCTGTTGTTCTGTTATGCAAATACGAGACATGCGAAGAGCAGGGAGGTACGACTTACAATATAGAGGAAAGGCAAGGAATGGAAACATACCCACAGATGATCCTGATATTTGAGTTTGCAGGCAAAGACTTTATAGTAAATATTATAAACACGTTACAGAAAATACAGGGAAAGAAGACGATATATGAAAAGATAAAGAATCTCAGCAGAAATGAGATCTAGATAAAAGACTCAGACATTCTAGAACTGATAAAAGCAATGTCTGAAATTAAAAACTCACTAAATGAAAAATTTCCTTACCAGTTAGTTAATACCTACCGGCCCAAGCCTCCTGAATTCCTTGTGCTCCACCTCATGGCCATGTGGCCCTCCCCGGCAAACCTGGGCTCCCCCGTGATCCAACAACTGAAGAGTTCATTGCTGACCCAGCCAGGGCCTTCCAGGACCCTGCTTTACCACTGCTTCAAGTGACCCTCCTGATTGGTTGGTGTCTGTGCTTTCACATTTGTCAGCTACTTTGATGTCACCCCTTGGTACTGTCATTGACAGTGCCCACCAGAACAAATGACTGAAGCTGGGGAGAAGGAATTCTCCATGGGAGACAATACGAGAATAGGAGGAGCAATGAAAGGACATGGAAGAGGGGATATTTGTTCACTTTTAAGGCTCACTCAGAAAGTCAGAAATCTGGGGCTGAAAGCTGCTGCCGTTTGCTGAATTTACATTGTTCTAAATTTCCTCTCCATCACAGCCAAAGAAAATTGAGTGAGCTGTGGAGGAAGAGATTGAACAAGGTGTTGGGCTAGCTAGATGTGTTTGCTGTGTTGCTTGGTCTCTGGAATGTGACTGGCTACACCAGTTCATCTCAAAACAACCAGGATAGTTGTGGACACTTGAGTCTTTCAAAAGCAAAAGACTCTGGTGAGGACTAACTGCCTTCCAAGTGTAGGGGAAGAGAGCAGGTTTTAGAGACAAAATTCTGGGTTCAGATCCCACACCTCCCATTAGCTGGTTGTTTGACCTTGGGCAAGTCACTTTGCCTCTCCTATGTGTCTCACAGGCTTGTCGCAGACACCTGGTTAACTGCCTAACAGTTTCCTCCCTTCTTTGCTGGAAAAGGCTTGATTTTTTTAATAAAAGAGATACAAGGAAGAGTCCCTCTGCTAAACATTGTCATGTTCAATTGGGTGCCTAGAAATTCAGCAGCTGTTTTATCATCATGAGAGGTGCTGGCCTGGAGCTCCAAGCCAACTGAGCAAAAAGCCAACTGATGATGTCCCTGATGACATCATCACGCCTCTGATTTAACCAACTCTGAAATTGCCCTTGCTACAGACTTCCTGTTACACATAAAGTAATTAATTACCTTAAGATTAAGCTATTGTGAGTTTGAGATTTCTCTTATGTAGAGTCAAAGCATCCTAACAAACCCAGGATTGTTACTAAGGATTATGAAACAAAATAATTTATGTAAAGCACTTAACATAATTCCTGGCATAAAAAGTGCTCAGAAGAATGATAGATACTATTTTTTATCATCATCATCATCATGGTTATTTTATTTCAGCTTCAGCTCTGATTATAGGCAGAGAAAAATAAGCCTGGGATTTAAAGATACAGTGACCAGGATGGGGATGCCAGAGGGAAAGGGATAAGTCTAAGGACTTTGACTCCTCATCCAGAGGTCCTTCTAAAAATAGTTTTAGTTAAGGGTTTTTGTCTATTGATATGTGTGCATAAGGCAATAGAAGCTGAGACAGGTTAGCTCAAACTAATATAAAAAGTAATATTTTGAGGGCTTTTGAGTGTGTCACCTAACTGAAGAAAAAGGTGAACAAAGATTTGGACAGGGAAGGAATCAGGACACCAGACACGTCTGCAGCCAGCATCCATGGGCCTCATGCCATTGATGTGACCGTTTCAGAAATGCTTGGCCTCTGCATCTCTGAGATGCAGAGTTCTCAGATGAGAGAGTTCGGACAAGGTGCCTGTACTGTGATTAATCAGCTATGGCCAGGGGCAGGGTCACACAGATGTAGCAATTGAGGAAGGTCACCCTTGGCTATCAGGACCCTTCTTAGAGAAGAGAGAGCCATGGTGAGCCCAAGATGCTTCTCCAGGTTTCCACCAACTTTAAATGAAAAGCAACAGCCCCAAGCCAAATTCTAAGCATGCTCAGAATTCAGTAATGCCATAGACAGTCTGTTCTCCGTGATGACTGAGAAAGGAAAAGGAAAAATGGGCAAGGGACTAGACTAGACTAGACTAGAAAGCCTAGATCTCCTTACTTAGAAGATCCAAACACTGACTTGGAATTTCCAAGCCAGAAGGACCAGTGCTGTCCTGATATTTGCAAAAGTGCAAATATTGCCCCATGTGCCGTATGTCTAAATGTTTAAAAGCTATAAATCAAGCTACACCTACCAGTGTCCCATGCTCCCAGCCAGGCCTTTCTTCCCTCGCATTCTTTGAGATGTGGAAGTTAAAGGAACCAGGTCCTCCTTGGGTTGTTCCTGCCATCTGGATGCCTGAGTCACATGTAGCACAGATGCGCTGGGACAGGGCAGGGCAGAAACCAGCCTGAGCCCCACGACTCCTGGGTGGTGGCTGGATACACCCAGTCCCGGAATAGAGTTAGGGCGGGCAGGTTCTCCTTCCCCGACACCCTACTTGTAAGTTCTGGGTGCCTCTCAATAAATACTACACCATCCCAGCCAAGGAGCAGGGAGTAGGGAAGGAGGTGTGGGCAGGAGGGTAGTTACCAGGTAATGAGTTCTGTCTAGGCAACTGTTTGGGTTGATTTGAGGCAAGGTGTCTGCACTGTGATTAATCAGCTGTCGCCAAGGGGCGTGGTCACAGATGTAGCAACTGAGGAAGGTCACCCTTGGCTATCAGGACCCTGTACACTGAAGCAGGCACTCTCTCCCTGGTTTCCCAGGGCAGAAGCGGCGAGTCTGTCCTCTCCTTCCCCACCCACACCCCACTCACCAGCAGCTTCAGCCTGAGAGGACCAGATGGGCCTACACATGTCCCCTCCCTTTTGACTCAACCGATCACTTTTCAGAAAATTTTCCCATGGGATCCAAAAAGAAGAAAAAAACACATTGTGTCTTAACATATATGATATGTGAGGCCAAAGGCAGGCCATCTCTTCCTCTGGTCTGAGGGGCAGGGCTAAGAAGGACCTTAGCCATTATCCCAGAAGTTGAGTCCACAGAAAATAATCTATTGAACACCCCTGGAGTCGGGCCAGGAGGGATCAGGAGCAGATTGGAGGCTCCCACAAGCCCATTGCCCATGATGGGATCATCAGTAAGAATGATAACTTCATTGAACTCAGGCTCCTCAAATATGTTGAAACTCATGAATTTGTAGTAGCACTTTTAAAAAAAACTTATTTGTCAACTTTTGGAGGATACTAGGGAATCAGCCTATTATTCTGAAAGTGGTAAATAAATGGAAAGAAACAGTATTTATTCTGCCATTTCTTTTTCCAACTGTGTGTCAGGATAGCCAAGTAGTTGGTGAAGGGAAGTTTTTCTTTATAGAATTATGCTGGCTAATAAATGAAGAAGAAATGAAGCTAAAAAATGAGGTTAGCATATCAACATTTTTGCAACTCGATGAAATAAGAGATCTAGGCAGTGACCACCAATGGCTGCTAATGTCAAAAAAAGAAAGATAACAGGGCATTATATGTCTCCTGATGGAAATACAAAAAGCTACCTATGAAGCACTCTCAACAACAACAAAATGACAACAACTGCAAAGAACTTGAACCTCATCAAGTCGTTCAATCTAACCAGTTTGTAGGAGATACAAGGTTCATGTTAAGTGATACTGTGGAGAGGCAACCAGCAACATTCTGACAGTGGGAAACTCTAGGACAAGAAACGAGGTCCCTTCAAAAAGTATATCACAAGCTGTGTCTGTGTGTGTGTGTCTGTGTGTGCGTGTGTTTGTGTGTATGGTGACTCTAGAGTAAACAAAACTTAACGTACATGTCACCCAATTGCAATCTTTATTTTATACAAACCCTAAAAAACATTTTTGGGATACAGTCATGGAACTTTGAGCACTGAATTGACCTTAAATGATACTTAAGGAAATATTGTTCATTTTTTAGGTGTGATAATGTTGTATGTACAAAGTATTCACCTTTCAAAGTGACACATTGGAATAGTTGTGGGTGGAATTACACAATGTTTGGGGCTTGCTTCAAAATAATCTGCAGGTTAAACAAAGAACATTTGCAGTAAAATGACTGCCCCAGAGGTTTTAATAAATGGCACATCTCTCTGCAAATATTGACATGAGATTAGATTTCTTTAGGATATTACACATGTATATTAACCAAACAAACAGTCTAGCTTCCAAGTTTTTTCTCTCCTTTTTGGACTGACAGTTGTTTAAAATCAAATTAGTTCCATGATTTTAACAATGAAAGGCTAAATGATTTGCAAAAAAAAAAGGAAGGGGTATTTTTGTCTCAACAGTGAATTTAATGATCATCTATTAAATGTAAGGCTTTCAACCAATAAAACTAGATCTGTAAATTAAAAAAAAATTTTTTTTAATCTGTAAGGGGATTGGGTGGGAGCATAGAAAAGCTAGATTGGCCATGAGGATGATTCGTGGAGCTGGGTGATGGGTGCATGGGCATTTATTGTACATTCTCTTTCATGTACTTGTGTTTGAAACTTAATGAGCATGTAGGGAAGTACTGCCAGTGCTGAGGACTCTGAGATGAAGCAGGCACCGTCTCTCCTGGAGTGTCTTACAGCTTGGTTCCCAAACTCTCATCACCCAGCACCTCTTCTATTATTCTTTATCTTAGCAAGCTCCTCCATGTTTGAATGATTCTGATCACTAAATAAAGACATTTATTATGTAATAATTTAAAAATACTGTATCTTTGGAGTGGTTTGAAATGTCCAAACATTTCTTCTTTGGTAGAGACTTACAAAAAGTCTTGGCTGTGAATCCCAAAGTTGTTCAACTTTTAAATTTTACAGAGGTGGAAATGAGGTAGACAAGGAGACTGCCAAGGTCATCGATTGGCAGGGGCCTAGTTCTCCTAAGTGCACTGCTTTTTCCGGTGCCCACTGTCAGCTGAGCATCGGAGGTGTGCTGGAGTGTGTAGACGATCTAGTCTGCTGTGCTGGAAACAGTCATAGATGAGCCTGCCGCCTTCTCTTTTTCAGGCTCAGCTATGCCAGTTCCTTCAACTTTTCCTCATAGATTTTATTTCCTTTCCACCTTCTGAGACTGTTCCAAAGCTGTCTGACACATTACCAGTTTGTTTACAATTTCCCTCTGTGACAGGTTCCCTTAGCACTGATTTTCCTCACTCCTCTTCAGTTAAGAGTGGAACTAAGTGAAGAAGTCAAGCACAGTCAACTCTTTGTTATCTGGGGGCAGGTGGGCCAATTTTCTGTCAATCACGGTAAAAACAAAAAAAAAGCCAAACCACCATATAATAAGGGTAGAACAGCAATCAATAGATGTTACACTCACTAACTGTGATGTTAGAATGTGCCCCTTTCACCAATTTCACGGTGTGTGCAAGCCAGTTTATTGAGGAATGTCTGTATGACTGTTGAGCATTTTATTCTAGATGCTTGTCACAAACACGTTCACTGAAATTTTCTAATGTTAAAGGGCACCTCAGCGATGCCTCAGTTGCAACCTCTTCTCCATCAAAGAAGATTTTCCTGTCAAAAATGGCAGAACCACATCTCCTCCCAAGCCTCTATCTAGCTGACAGTGTAGAGCCAGTAACCAGCCTCGGTTGCCAATGTTCTCACGTGCAAGACTGAAATCTTTAAAAGCCATTTTGGATGGTACTGTGTTCAACTCTTGTCTCTGTTGGGAATTATTTGGTTTCCTTCCTGAATTTCTATCAGGGAGAAAGAGGCTTGATGTGCCCCCAGCAAGAACAAGAAGTGGCTTTCACAGCAGCTGATTGGAATGGAAAACCAGGATCAGATCCACCTCCAAAAAGCTTTCACGTGAAAAGGGATGCAGTTTCAGCTATCTGCTCCGATTCGAGAAATTCCAAAAGCTTCTTGAAAAATCAGGAATTTCTTAAATTCTGAAAGAAGAAACACAAACCATAAATAGAGCCAAGTTTGGTCATTGATACACTCAAGGGTCCAGTAGAGTCTTTGAATCGCAACATCACAGTTTAAGAGCAGAGTATGAGAATTAACTGTCAGTACCACGACAGTCCCTCGGGACAGGATGCTCCATCGTCCCCAAGCCTGCCTGTTTGGCCTCAATTCTTTCTTCTGATATTCCCAGGATACCTCACAAGTCAACCTACTTGTGACCCTCCTTCCCTGATTTTCATGCTTTCCTTCCAACCTAGAAACTCACAACTACACATTATATAAGCTTAGCAAACTGGACATCAAAGAGAACTCCCTCCATTGATAAAAGCCGTTTGGTATAAGACCTAGGGAAAAAAATCATAATTAATGGCAAAGTATTAGAAGGACTTCCATTAAAGTCAGGAACAAAACACAACTCACTGTAGTGTACTAACACAGTGGACAAGGAGAGGAACAAGAAACATACATACAGGTGAAGGGGAAAGAGGGCTTCCCGTTGTGCTCTGTCCTTACTACTCATGGCCCCCTTTCTGACCTCGACTTTACCACTCAGTCTGTGGCAAGGAGCTGATGGAAAATGTTCTGTAGCTTAAGATGCCTGTGTGGTGAGGCAGTTAGCACTTACTGGTTTTACTGTTACCAGGTTGATCATTTCCTCTCGGCTATCTGGAGCCAAGGTAGGTGGCAGAATAGAAAAGGAAAAAATGGAGGAAAAAAAAAAGAACTTTACTGGTTAGAGTTTCCATGATGTAAGAAAAATGGAAGGAAAAAACAAAAAGCAAGAATTAAGTGAGCAAGACTATTTATAGTAGCCAAAACATGGAAGCAACCTAAATGTCCATTGACAGATAAATGGATAAGGAAGATCTGTGTGTGTGTGTGTGTGTGTGTGTGTGTGTGTGTGTGTACAATGGACTACTACTCAGCCATAAAAAATGAAATAATGCCGTTTGCAGCAATATGGATGGACCTAGAGATTATCATACTGAGTGAAGCAAGTCAGACAAAGACACATCATATGTTATTACTTATATGTAGAATCTTAAAAAAGATACAAATTAACTTATTTACAAAACAGAAACAGACTCACAGACATAGAAAACAAACTTATGGTTACCAAAAGGGAAAGGATGTGGAGGGATAAATTAGGAGTTTGGGATTAGCAGATACAGACTACTATATATAAAATAGATAAACAACAGGGCCCTACTGTATAGCACAGGGAACTATATTCAACATCTTGTAATAACCTCTAATGAAAAAGAATATGAAAAAGTATACATGTATAACTGAATCACTATGCTGTAGACTTGAAACTAATACAACATTGTAAATCAACTGTACTTAAATTAAAAAAAAAAGACTTAAGTGAGCAAGAAGGACAAGAAAAAGAGAAAGGGAGAATGGACTGTGGATGGATGGGTAAGTAGCAAGGAGCAGGAGAGAGCTAGAACCCTGAGAGTGAGCAGGAGAAAGTGGGAAGAAACAATGGGCAGAAAAGCATCTGGATTCAGGACCTGCACACCTTACCTTGCCTGAAGGAGCTGGGTTAGCAGGAGGGTTTGATTGGGGAAAAAGTAGCTTGCAGAGGCACAGAGAGCTGTCAGGTCTGAGGTAAAGTCTGGGGACGCTCCAAGTCCTTAGAGATGCGTCAGGCACTCTGCTAAGTGGCATCCACTGTCTAATTTAGCCCTTACACCAACTCTGTTAGGTAGATGCTCTTATTTTTTTCCCTTTGTCCAGATGAAGAAACTGGGGTTCAGAGAAATGAAGTATTTTGCCCAAGGTCCATCATTTAACGATAAGTGAGCTGGAATTCAGACCTGAGGCTGCTGACTCTGGAGCCCCAGCTAGGTAATGCTCAGCTTCACTCCTCCAAATTCTTACCTTGATTGACCCAGTTTACCTTCTAAGACTGGGTGTATCCAGGGTGTTACGGGAGGGGCTGCTATGTACTGTGTAGATAGGTAAGATGAATTTTCTCAGACTAGTGAAATTACGGATGCTCTAAAATCTACGTCAAATGAGGAATCTTTGGAGCAGTGGGGGTTGATTTGTCTGGAGGAGAGAAAGTGGGACACTGGCTGTTTGAGGGACTGACTTGGAAGAGCCAATCGTCCCCTGACAGGGAAGCAGATTGCAGTTCAGTCTGGGTCAGACTTTCAGTTAAGGGTTTCTGAAAGTGGGATGAGCTGCTTTAGGCTGCAGGAGCTCCCCATTACTGAAGGTGTCCATTGTTCATTCATCCATTCATATGAATTTCTGTGGCACTGGTCTCCTGGAGATTTCACTTTGGTGGGGAAAACAGATAATAAACAAATATAGAGACAGATGACTATATAACTACTTATACATCATGACGTGTTATAAAGGAAATGAACGCAGGCCCAAGTTAGGAAATAAGGGAGGGAACTGGAATGGGCCTTGCGGTTGCCCGCTGAGGGTCCCTGGATCTTGTTACAGTTTCTGTGTGCCAGTCCCCCAGCATCTGTGCACTGTTGCTATGAGGACCGGCTCCTGCAACGTAGTTCCCGGGGTAGACCTTGGGCCACTGGACCTCTTTGCCCGCATGTGCAGAGAGTGACTCCTGCCCGTCCTTGGCCAGGACTCGGCTAGTCGAGCGGGAATATGAAAGCTAGGAAGAAAGTTTGGGTTGCACTGCAGGCTTTTAGGCTCCTTCCTGCAGTGCCTCCCGCTTGCCTGTGCAGCTTCTTCTACTCCCCTACCAGTTTCTCCTGGGGCACTTTTAAAATAAGACACTTGCTTATGAATCCTTGTCACGGGATCTGCTTCTAGGGAACTCGACCTAAGATGAGAAGAGAGTGATCTGATACTTTTAAAAAGTACCCAGGTTCCTGGGGAAGAATAGGCTGTAGGGAGTGTAGAAGTAAGGGGACCGGTTAGGGGCTAGCAGTCTAGGTGAGGGATGAAGGAGGCTGCTCTAGGAGGGTGATACTTGGAAGAGGAGAGATTTAAGATCTCAAAAGAATCAATAAGGTTTTCCCAGAAGGGACTGAAGGAAAAGGAGGAATCCAGAAGGTCTCCTAGACTAGATGAGGACATACAGGGATATTATGGATAAAAATCCCCTCATTGAGTGGGGAGTAGAATGAGGTGAATTCAAAGCCATGTATCCATTGGAAAATCCATTTGCAATGGCTGGATTTAGCAACCAAACAAAAGATCGGTGCTAGAGATGGCTGCCCATGAGAATAAACGTAAAAACACGGGGAGCATACACAGACTGGCAGGTAGCTTGCAGAAATCATTAAAGTAACTCAGATTCTTTTCGAGTTACCTAATATAGGGTGTTTCCATTTCCTGCGACTATAGTGCCCCACCCACTTGAATCCAGGCCATACCTGGCACTGTGACATGTTCTGGGCCACGTTCTAGGGGGAAAGCGTGTGCGTGAGAATCGTTCCGACTTCCGTGGCTTGGCTCGCCCAGGCTCTTGCTGACTAGTCACCTTGCCTTTTTCAAAGAACAGATGCTAAGCTGCTGCTGCTACTGTTGTTATTATTGCTAACATCCACTAAGCACTGACTAAGTGCCAGGCATTTTGCTTAGCGCTTTGCACATATAACCTCATTTATCCTCCGTAACAGCTCTTTCAGGTGGTTCTTTTGTATTCCCCCTGGAGGCTGAAGTCATCATGGCTTAGCCACTTGCCCAAGTCAAGTAGCCTGAGGGCAGCTAACTTGAGATTTGAACCAGAAGTCCCATTCCAGACTCCAAGTTCTCAACCAGTATGATTAAACTGACTGAAAAAAAAAAAAAGAAAATGCTCTCGGGGGAGCCTGAGTGCTTCCTCCATCTACACAGAAGTCCAGTCACCCCAGGGCATCTGAGCTGGTTCTCACCGTCTCACCTAGAGCTAGAGCCTCAGTACCCACCCCCACTGCCCCTGTCCCCGCCGAGTCCCAGCGCCCCAGTTCTTCCTGGCACCCACCTGGCTCTGCGAAGCATTGTTCCCTGATTTCTTCCTTGGGTTCCTAATGAACAATACAACTTCTTGAAGAAGTTCATCCCCTCTGGGGTTGGGAGGTTTCCTTAGAGTTGACCCCAGAGAGGCTTGTTTAGGGGCACTTCCAATCTCTTCAACCCGAGTTCCCCAAGCCCTGGCTCCGTGCTAGACTTTGTATTCGGCAATGAGATAAGGAAAAGAAGTTAACAATATCTTTGGTTGTAAGGAAATCACAGTTAATACCAAACATGTTGTCCAAGTAACACATATCTAGAAGGCTGAATATCCTAATTCTCTGGAGACTTCAAGGGCCTTTTCTAGTTTAAGGGGGGCTCCCTAAAGTCAGAAAAGTTGCCTGACACAGGTAAAAACAGCGTAAATGTCCAAAAGTAAAGGGTTAATTAACTCACTGATTTAATACTCCACACCATGAAACATTCTTGAAGGCCTTAAAAAGAATTCTGAATCATGTGGGTTTCATAATATATTTTTGTGAAGTGAAAAAAAAAAAGATAACAACATTTTGCAAACTATGATGCCATTTAACTGGAAAAAAACACACATGTTGTGCATGGTTAATGGTGATTATTTCAAAATAGTGAAATTCCTGGTGGATTTTATTTTCTTCATTATGGTTGGCTTGAAAACTGATTGAAAAGTAATTTATTTAAAAGCCCATCTGCAAAGACTACATACTGGGTAGAGTGCATGCCTAGCATGCACAAGGTCCTGGGTTCAATCCCCTGTACCTCCATTTAAAAAAATATATAATAAGTAAACCTAATTACCCCCTGTCCCCCCAAAAAAGCAATAGAAAAAAAAAGACTGTTTGATTCCAACTGTATGACATTCTGGAAAAGGCAAAACTTTGGAGACCACTAAAAGATCAGCGATTGACAAGGGTTTGGGTGGAGGGAGATGGGGTGAGGACGGAAGAGGTGGAACACAGGGGCTTTTTAGGGCAGTGAAATTATTCTGTTTGATAGTGTAATGATGGATACATGTCATACATTTGTCAAAACCTATAGAATATGAAACACAAAGAATGAAGTCTCATGTAAACCATGGACTTTAGTTAAAAACAATGCATCAATAATGGCTCAGCTGTAACAAATGTACCACTAAGGCAAGATGTTAATAATAGGGGAAACTGCATGTATGTGTTGGGAGGGATGAGAAAGTATATGAGAACTCCCTGTGCTTCTGCTCACTTTTTCTGTAAACCTAAAACTGCTCCAAAAAAATAGTCTATGAATTTAATAAATAATAATCTATTCTATAATATTTCAAATGTGCAGAAAGATACAGAGAATATAATGAATACACATTTATTCACCACATAGATTTAATAAGTCTTAAGATTTTGCCATATTTGTTTTAGATCATTTTTTAAAGAAATAGCAAATTAAAGAAACAAAGCCTCTATATATCTGTCCCTAATTTCAACCTCTTTCCTCCCTTGCCAGAGATTCCTTCTATCCATTTTTTTGATACTTTTTACTTATCTATCAACATTAACAATGTATAACATTTTTTTATATTTTACTTCTCAAAATAGAATTATATATCTGACTCTGTAAATTATCTTTTTATTAATCTTACATTAAGAATTATTTGTGTTGCTACATGAAGCTCTAGTTTATTCATTTTAACTACTGTATAGTAGTCCATCTTTTGAATATACCACAATAATAAAACATTTTACAATATTTTGGGTTATATGTCATGACAATAAGTGAGAAAAAACAAGATATAAAACATTACTTACAGTATGACACAAAACACACACATACAAAATAAAATGCTGCAATGGCAAATATAAAAAAGTTAGCAATGTTACTTTGGACTGTAGGGTTACGGATAATTTTTCATATTTCCTAAATCCTTTGCAGTGAAGAAGCATTGATTTTATAATTTTTTAAAAAGTAAAACTAAAAGCATGCAGTCCTATGAAACAGGAGTTTTAGCTATGTGTATCCCACAAAATTATCACCTCCCTCCCCACCTGAATAATATCCCTGGATAATCTGGAAACAGCCCTGCCCTGTGTCACCCATCTCACAAAGGGGCAGCGGCTGGCCCTGCAGCTCCCTGCCATATCTTCCTGATGGCCGTGGAACATTTACTTGGTTTGTGATGCCTGATACCCGCAACGCAGTTACGGGATTGGTTGTAATTGTGCCTGCAGTGATATTATAGGATTGGATATAAATATACTTGCTACATGTGACAAGAGTTTATTTCTGTTCACGTTTACCATCTGGCTGCAGCACACCCTTTCCTAGCTGCGAGGGGAAGAACAGTAGCAACAGCAGAGGTGAAACAGGAGTCAGATGGGAGGCTTTGAATAACCAGCCTCTGAAAAATCATCTCAACGTTTGTGATGGGACCGTAGTGTCAGGAGTCACAGGGAAGGGGCAGCAGGTTGTACCCGGTCTGTGTTGTTCTTTCCCTGCTCTGAGCTTGCAATGGAGTTCAGTCAGGCTGGCTCAGGCCTTCCTGAGTGTCAGCACTCCTGTGGACTCGAAGGCCCTCTCCTCGCCGAGCTACCCACGTCTCCGCCTTCTGCCCTGACTTCCCTCTCCAGCTCAAGTCCTGCACTTCCAGACCTGCTTGGGGAATGGCTCCATCTTCCTGTCCTACTGTATCATCAAACTAAATTCAGAATGATTTCTTCTTAGATGCTCATACTAGGTCTTTACCCTGACTTCTCTATTTCTCTTAATGGCAACACCATGATCCAAGTCAGCTGGGGGGTAATCTTTGGTCACCGTGGCTTAGGACCATGCATCTCAGCAGAAGGCAAGTCGTGCTGTGTCTTTCTTTATGAATTCAGTGCCCAGATCTAGCGTACTTCCTGGCTCGTAGTGATTAATAAACATTTCTTGAATGAATGAGAAAATGAATGAAATGTTTCTAACTTTACATTGTTCATGTTCAACTCCCTAGTTCCAGCCCTTATTACTTCACAGTAACCAGGACTATCGCAGTAACCTCTCACTGGCTGTTCTGCCTCTGCTCTTTCTCGGCTTTGATTCGTCCTGCTGTTGCCACCAGACAGGTTATGCTTACCTGCCACTTCCATCACACCACTCCCCTGTTTAAAAGCTTTTGATGACCCCTCAGTGGCTACCAGATAAAATTCACAATCATGAACTTTCCTTTTAAAGTCACTACACTCTAGCCTCAATTAACATCTCTAGCCTTTTGCCTAAAACTGCTCACATTGCTAACCCTCTACTCTTCTCATAAACCTTGCACTTGACCATCTTCATGACTATCCTTGGGTCATTTCTTAGGTTGGACTGATGTTCCCATTTCTATCTGTTGTCCAGAGGAGGTAATACCTGAGCCAAAACTAGAAGCATGACTAGGAAAAAGTAAAACCATCACTCCTTTATTTAACAAATAACTAACTGAATTTCCACTCTCCTGGGTGCTGTGGCTGGCACAAATTGATCGAGTCCTTGCTCTCAAGCGAACAGTCAGCTATTTCAGATTATCCCCAGGTCCTCCAGGATTTTGGGATGGTCTTACCCTGAGCCTTCTTGATCAGACTGGGCCTTAGGTTTTAGCCTGTACTCTTGGTTTTCTGGCCACCCTTGGGTTTAACCTGCTGACCTCACAGGGGAAATTGGCCATTGTTTATCCCTAATGTTGCCTTGGGCTCGCTGACTGGCCAGGCCTATGGGGCTCAGCTCTTTGGGCCCCAATTCCTGCAAGACACCACCCATCTGGGATCAGATTATGTTAACCAGTCCCTTTCTCACTTCCCTGAGCTAAACCATTCCAGTCAGTCCTCCCAAGAGCCAGGTGGGCTTCCAGACACACAGGGCATCAGACCCTCCCAGGCAACATCACAACACCGGGAAAGTCCTGGTTAGAGTAAGCAACTCCAATATGTTACAATTTTTAAAAAGTAGATTATAAAACAGTATGTATTATATGGACTTATTTAAAAATAATTCTGCACAGAGAGAAATTTTGCAAGATAAAAGTAAAATTTAATAGAGATGATTTAAATTTTTTCTTTTTGCTTATCAGTAGTTTCCAATTTTTTTTCACAATGATTATATCTTCCTAGTAGACTATTTAAGGAAAAATAAACTTAGTGGCACAAAAAAATGACAGAATTTTTTAAATGTGAATTAATAATACAATGCTTCTGTGATTGGCTCTCTTGGAAAGTTCGTAATGATGTTCCTCGCTGATTACATCACCTGTTACAGAGGGTGGTTAGCATTTTCTTACAAATCTGAACGCCCTCACTTCTCACACATGTTGGCTTTTCAGGCCTCTGAGTCATAGCTGCCAAATCTTGACATTTACCAACCCCTGGGCACACGAAACTCTGGGTAAGGGAGTTCCCCTGGCCTGGCCCACAGAGGCTTAGACAAGCATTGCCACAGAAGCATCTAAACAATAGAATGTGATGTCGTGGGCATCCCAGGGGGAAATAACGCTAGACTGAAATGCATTTTTGCATCATTGGTTCTCCCTGCTGATTGAGCCCTGTTTATCTCATTTGGCAGATCAGCCTCAAAGTGCATGAACTATTTGTGCCTCATTAGTTTCCAATAGATTGATTTTGCTAGGATTGCGAATTGGCCGTCTTGCATTGCAGCCCTCAGGAGCTGGCTCTGGCTCAGCCCCACAGTACAGGCATGTGGAACAGCAGCCACTGCGGCGGCCGCCACCAGAAAGAGCCTGGAGAGCTGTTCCATGGCCACAAGGATGGCAGTGCCTTAAATCTTTCCTGGAACCAGGCAGGATAAGATAGGGACCTGTGAGAAAGCAAACAAGGACCATCTCTGCTCTCTTTTCTTTCTCTCTCATGTGCATACTCTCCTTGGCATCTCCCGCCTCTTTCCTCCAAACCCTCCCCACCCCCAACCTTAGACCCTCTTCAAAAGTAAGAAAAATAAAGATAACATCTTAAAAAGAAAAACACAAAATAAATAACATGGAAGACCATTTTATAAAACAGTGAATGCTGAACTACTTACCATGTAATGATCGAAGAGAAGAACAGTATATAAAACTGAACACGCAGTGCAACATTGCTTTATAAAAAGTATACGTAGGAAAAAGAAGGTTAAATCGAAAAAAGCAAGCCAACTGGGGATAGTGGGAGCTTTGGACATTATGGAATGTGGATGATTTTCATTTTTTTTCCTTTAAACTTTTCTGTACTTTCAAAATTGTCTAAAATGATTAGCAGTACCTATACTTATCCTCAGAAACTTTTTATTAAAACACACGAGGTAATAATCCATACATAAAATAATAGAGTGGCCCCTGCTTTTCATTGAGCAAGGTTTATTGGTTCTGCCAGTTCAAATGACAGAAAACTAACTCAGGCTAGTTTGGCAGTGTCTCAAAAAATTAAACATAAAGTTCCCATATGACTCAGCAATTCCACTTCTAGGTATATATCCAAGGGGATTGAAAACATATGTTCGTACAAAAACTTCTACGTGAATGTTCATAACAGAATTGTTCACAGTAACCAAAAAGTGGAAACAACCCAAATGTCTCTCAGCTGATGATGGGGTAAACACATTGTGGTATATGTGTACAGTGGACGGTTATTTAGTCATAAAAAGGAACAAAGTATTGACACGTGCTACAACAGGGATAAACATTTTTTAACATTACACTAAGTGGAAGAAGCCAGACACAGAAGGCCACGTGTTGTATGATTCCATCTATACGAGATGTCCAGGAGAGGCAAATCGATTGAGACAGAAAGTGTATCTGTTTTGCCAGGGACTGTGGGGAGAGGGGAAGTGGAGGGTGACTGCTCATAGGTATAGGGTTTCTTTTTGTGGTGATGAAAATGTTCTGGAATTAGTTTGTGGTGATGGTTGCACAACCTCATGAATATACTGAAAACCACTGGACTGTATACTTTTAAAGGGTAAATGTTCTAATATGTGAATTATATCTCAATTAAAAAAAAAGTGTGTCTAGCACACTGTCTTGTAATGGCCTGTGGATTTATCAGTCTCTCCCACTCCACTGTGAGCATCTTGAGGATTAGGGCCTAACCTTGTTCTCTGGTTCTCCAGCACTGAGTGGAGCACCTGGCACAGAGTGGGCACATGGCATTGTTCTTTTTGTTTGTTTTTTATTTTTTTTTTAATGGAGGTACTGGAGATTGAACCCAGGACCTCATGTATGCTGAGCATGTGCTCTACCATTGAGCGATACCCTCCCCACCCATAATATTGTTAATTGAATGATTTGAGAGCTCTCTTCCCCAAATCCCAGGGCTCCCTGGCTCTGCTTGCTGGTGGCTCTGCTCCCCACCATGAGTGAACGATCTGGGTGTTAGAAGCCCTAGTCCAGGTACAGTGTACTCCAGAACCCAAGAGTGGAACAGCCTATGGTTTAAATACCAGCTGGTGGAATCACATTGTTTAGCCCCATTGAACCTCGTCCATGGGCCACACTGATTCAAACAAAGGGGCTGCCGCTGACCCTCAGGGGCCTTACTTTTCCTCCTATTGAAGGGTCTACCACGAATAACCTTCCTTCTTTGGAGGGGGAGGCCTGGGAATCAACAGATTCTGAGAACCTGTGTCTGGTATGCTTTCAGGTTCTGCTCTACTTCTTTTTCTTTTTTTAATTGAAGTTTTGTTGATTTACAATGTTGTATTAGTGTCTGGTACACTGCATAGTGATTCAATTATACATAAATATTATTTTCCATATTCTTTTTCATTGTAGGCTATTAGAAGCTACTGAATATAATTCCCTGCACTATATATTAGGACCTTGTTGTTTATCTATTTTATATACAGTAGTTAGTATCTGCAAATCACAAACTCCTAATTTATCTGTCCCTCCCCTTTCCCCTTTGGTAACCATAAGTTGGTTTTCTGTGTCTGTGAGTCTGTTTCTGTTTTGTAAGTTCATTTGTCTTGTTTTTTAAGATTCCACATATAAGTCATATTATATGATATTTGTCTT
This sequence comes from Camelus dromedarius, assembly GCF_036321535.1. Lineage (NCBI taxonomy): Eukaryota > Metazoa > Chordata > Mammalia > Artiodactyla > Camelidae > Camelus > Camelus dromedarius. Next base: position 54,593,335 of record NC_087443.1, on the reverse strand, counting down.
TCTCTGTTTGACTTACTTCACTTAGTATGGTAATCTCTAAGGCCATCCATGTTGCTGCAAGAGGCATTATTTCATTCTTCTTTATGGCTGAGTAGTATTCCATTGTATGTATAGATATGCCACAATCTCTTCACTTCTTTATCAAGTCATCTGTTGACTCCTAATATCCCTCCTCCTGCTCCTACTTCTTATTAGGGACAAATGAAGAAGCCTTTGGTTCTTTTGGCCTAAGGGAGGAATAGGTATCTTTACCCACTTCTCCCCTCTATAAGGTCAACTTGCCCTCATTCCCTTGGCCTTAGGACATGATTCTTTCAGATAATCTCCTTCTTACAGAGTCAGATAAACAGGCAGGCCATGCAAGCACAGCTTAGATTGCCGATTTAAAGAGGGCTGCAAACATCCCTGGAAACAGGTGACTCTCCAAGACCTCCTCTCTCAGAGAGCCACACATGCCTGGAAGAGTGACTTGGTTTAGCCAGTTGGGGAAGCAGGCAGAAAGATCCTTAAGAGCCATGGCACCGAGACTAGATATGGTCACCAAAATACCATTCACAAAAGTGGGTCGAGGTAACCGAAGGTTTTGAAGACAGGTTTAAGAGACAGGGCAAGCAGGTTTGGGGACAGGACAGACTTGCTGAGGTAATGGAGAAGGGGCTGATACCTGATAGGCACACCCGCCACCTTCCCTGCTGCTCTGTCCTCAGGGCCCGGCATCTCCCCTTGACAAGGCTGACAAAGTGATATTACCCTTCCCAGGGTGCCCGTGTGACTCAATTTGGCCTTGTGTAATAGTTCCTTCAGCGAACTCTTCCAGTCACCTCTGACAAGCTTCCAACAGCTTCCAAAATGTCAGTTATTCCCTTAACACCATTGTTGTTGATTTTTTAACCTTACTAAGGCTGTATTAGTTTAGTGAGGCTAGTTGCCCCGTTTCTGAAGTTGCTGTGTTTTTTTTCTTTGGGCCACCTAAAGTGACCTGTCTTCCTCTCTTGTCATCTCGCTCATGTTTTCTGGGTCTCTCTGCGTTTCCCCGTGTCACCCTCTTTTCTGCCTTCCTGGCTACCTCCTTTTATCTCTCCAACGTAAATCAGAAAGCATCTCTCAGAGTTGTCAGCTGGATCCACCAACCATATAAATGGTTTTCTCGAGTAAATGCTTCATTAACCAAATTACTTTAGAGTAGTAAGTCTTTCTCAAGTGAAGGCAGCATATTTTAATGAATGAATCCCCTGCCCAGTCAGAAAAAAATGGATCTCCCAGCAGCTGCCTTCAGACTGCCCCCTCCTCCTGTCCCCTCCCAAAGCCCTGACCTAGGGCAGGCCCTTCTGTTAACACAGTGGAAGTGGACAGAAGCGCGTCCTATGCTTCTGGTTACTCCCAAAGGTCTGCCCTGGTCAACATTTTAAATGTCTTATTTCGACTATCTAATAGCATGAAACATTCTCATCCTTGGTCAAATACAGTACAATTGTATAAAATTGGGATTCTATCACGTACACATATTTTCATCAAAGAAGCAGCACAGGACAGGTGGGAGCAAGTGTTTTTAGACTGATGAACAGAGGCCCAGTGACTAGACCCTTGAGGTGATCGACTCATACTCATCTTGGCCCTGCTTTCTAAGCACAGTGATGTCCTTGCCTCCTCTCATTCCCTACCTGGCCCCACAGACTTCTCCTGACCAAACTCTACCCATCTCTCCAAAATTCCCGAAAGCAGCATCCGCCATCCCTGGCCTCCAAAGAATGTGGAATTCCTGGATCTGGCATTCCAAGATCTTCAAATCAGTTTTGTGCCCTCAGGCATGAGTGTGTAGATATGCTTTTTCCCCGGTAAGTCATCAGCAAGAAACAAGAGGATCGGTTCTTGTAGGAAGTTTCGCCCTTTCCACCACTTGCTTCACTTTTGTCAAGATGTTACAAACGAAATTAGGTACAACCCTCAGGGGTTTTAGTGGTTTAACAGTTTGATTCATAATTCCCTTTCTCCTGTTTGATTTTCTTTCCCTCCTGACAGTCTTCAATTGATATGTCTGCAGTCGATCTTTTGAGTAACTGGGGAAACAAGTTACCAAAACCAATGCATTTTAAGAAAGCACCTTTCACAACTTGGCCTCCTAGTAATAGTAATAATAACACCCGTTTAGTGAGTGCTTACGTGTCAGGCGGTGTGAAAGCCTGTCATCTACAGCTCACAAAGAAACCTTTGGAAGGTTGTGTCTCCCTCCTGCTGCAGATGAGGGACCAACCCGAGAGCTTGCGCAAGAGTTTCACATTCGGAATTGGGGCCAGGAGTCTGCCCACAGGAATAACCACTATGCTTTCCAGCATCTCTAGATCATCTTGTTTCTTTTCCCCACTCCCAGGGTGAAGAAAAAGGCTGACAGCTCTGGACTGTCCTCCACAAAATCCTGCTCACTCTTCTCCCGATTCCTCACACTTCTTGGGGTTGCTCTCTACCGTACGTTTATGACCCTGGTTTGTGTGCTCCACCCTCCTGCCTGATATTTTTCTTTCTCTCCAACTGCAGAAGGACTGCTGGTAATAAACTGATGCACATGTAGCGAAAATGAGGAGTTACTAATAAGATTAAATTAAATTTAAGCACATTTTTAACAGTGTGTAAAGCACAGGGCTAAGCACTGTTTGAGATGAGCAGACACAAGCCAGGACCTCATGGAATTTACAGTCTGGTGGGGAGAGAGAATGAGGAATAAGACTGTGCACATATATACATGAGTTCTTACCAAATATGGTAAATTCCACGGGAAAGGAATAAATGAAGTGCTGTAGGGCTGGAGAGCAGAGAGTGCTCACATTTCCTTGGGGAACCAGGAACGAGACCATATGGTATAAGAGAATGATTGGGATGAGAGTGAAAAGCCCCGAGTTTTACTCCAGTCTCTGTCACTGATACACTAATAAAGCCTCGGTATTTCTTCTCCTCAGGACAGGCCACATGATTTGTAGGGCTCAGTTCAAAATGAAAATGGGGGAGGGGGGACTTGTTCAAAAATGAAGAATTTAAAGATTGTGAGAGCAAAGCAATAAACCGAGTGTGGGATCCTTCCCAGCACAGGTTGCAACCCCATGAAGCTGGCCTGGGCCTCAGCTATCTTGGGAGTTACCCTTTGGGAGGTAGGAAGTCAGGTCTCACCAGCGCCTCGCACAGAGCCTGAGGCTCAGATGAATCAGAATGACTGGAGACAACTGGGAATTGACACAAGTATGCCTGACGATGTCTTGGGCTGCTTTCAGTGTTAGAATATTATTAGACCATGGTTCTGAACACTTCTTGGAGGAGACACTTGAGATGAGTCTTGAAGGATAGTGGGATTTTTCTTTTTTTTCCCTCCTTCCAGCATTTTCCTTCCAGCATTTTCCCTTTTATTTCATAAGCCCTAATACAGACTGGAACCAGCAGGGGAGTGCAACATTTGAGGCATGACTCAAACACTTAGGCCTCATTAAATATTCCCCCAGGCAGTTTCCCACTTACAGGGATGGCCTTGTTTTGCTTAGAGATCGAATCTTCACAGGTACAGTCAGGTTTTTCATTTTTAAATTATTTGGTTTTATTTTCATTGAACAAGTCGATCAATGTTTATGAAGAGAAAAAATCGGAAAGTATAAATGAGCAAAAAATAATGACTCATAATCCTACAAGAAATAGTTCTCATGGGATTGCGACATAAAACTAGTTTTCAACCTACTTTTCCATTCAGTAATATATTATGAGCATCTTTGTGTGTTAATGAATCACCACACTTCTTCATTTTTCATGGCTGTATGATATTCTGTCATGGTTGTACTGTAATTTTCTAAACCAATCCACTCATATTGAACATCTGGATTGTTTTAATTTTTTTTTTAACTATTCTAAGTGGTGTTCTCCTGAATTTGCTGGGTAAGCAACTTAGTTTCTTTAGCCCTTATTTTCCTCCTCTTTGAATAAACTCAAGATAACAATAGCACTCCCTTCTGGGGTTGCTGTGTGGTGTCAGTGAGTGAATGCGCATAAAACTCTTAGCATAAATACAGTATAGTGCATAGCAGACTAGACATGCTGGATACAGTCAGCCCTCCACATACACAGGTTTTGCATCTGCGGATTTAACCAAATCGAATTTGATCAACTTTGATTTGCAGTTGGTTGAATCCGCTGATGTGAAATGCGCCGATTTGGAGAGCAGATTGTAGTCCTTGTACTACTCCATTTTAAATAAGGGACTTGAACATCTGCAGATCTTGGTATCTGCGGGGCCTCTGGGAACAAATCCCCCCACAGGATGAACATATTAGCCATCTTACTACTTTGCAGGCCCAAGAGGAACTGTCTCGCCTAGATTGTGAAGTAAGTCAATAGTAGAGTATGGGAAACTGGACTCCTAGTCTAGTGTTCTTTGCAGAACAGCAGGATGAGCTGCAATTCACGGGAAGCTTAGGCTGGGGGCTCCATAGATTGAGTCATTTTCTAGTGATTTCTTGTCTCCTCGGTTGTGGAATAAGCCCCTAGGCAGTTAGGAGAGTTCTAATTTTTTTTTTTTTAAACACAGCAGAGGACAGCAGGTGCTCAGCAAAGACTTGTCACTGTTCATTGACATCTAAGAACCTTAGCAGATGTGTTTCCCATCAGCTTGTGCCATCATCAAAGCCTTTCTTTACTTCACACACTCAGCCTGTTAACTGGGAACGTGCTCTGGCTGAAGATTCTGGCCGAGGGCAGCTGACAAAAATCTCTTGTGTTCAGCCCAAGGAATGACCGCCCCACCTTCAGGTTTGCCCCAGGAATGTGGGAAGCTAGGTGTGGAGGGAGCAAGTTCCAGGTCGGTTACTTGCTGGCTCGGTGACCTTGGGCAAGCAGTTTCCCCTCACGGAGTCCCCTGGTTCTTTTCTGTAATACTGAGGGGGTCTGGAGGAGGTCAGGATGGTAGTACAGTGGTTAGCTCTGAATCCATCTAGCAAAGTACTCTTCTCTCCACTTGCACGGGAACGTGCTTTGTTTTATCCACTCTACTTTCCACATTGCAGATAATCTTGTTTCTTTATTTGCTTGTTTATTTGTCTGTCTTCCTCACCAAAATGGAAGCTTCATGAGGGTAGGGGTCTTGTTTGTTTTATTTTTGGCAGTAATGGGAGGGCCCAGCATATGCCTGCCAGTGAGCCAATGAATAAACCGGCTGAATGAATGGAATCTCAGAGCCTGAGTTCAAATCCTGATTGTACCGGTTTCTGTGTGACCTTGACCAAGCCATTTAATCCACTTCAGTTTTCCCACTTGAAAAATTTGGATTAGTAACAATATAGTAGCATAAAACTATGAGGATCAAATGAGAGAAAAACTAGGAAGCATGAAGCATACTGGCTTGTATACAGATAATAATGACAGTAGTAAAATTTATGTAGCCAGTGGGCCAGACACAGATCTAAACGCCTTACATACATTAACTATATTAATCTTCTGTATGTCTTACGAAATAGACACTTTAGCGATTTTCAAGATGAACAAACTGGGGGACAGGGGTTAAGTAAGTTACAGGCACTCAACACAGGTTAGCAGGTTTTTTTGTCTTTTAACACCTTTATTGTGGTATGATTCCTGTACAGTAAACTACACATATTTCAGGTGTACAATTTGATAAATTTTGATAGATGTATATACAACAATGAAACCACCAGCACAATCAAGACAGCTAACATTTCCATCACTCCCCAAGAGGTGCAAATTTCGAATTCTCTGTTGGTTATTTTTTAATGCCTAAGGTTCCCTCCCAGGTCCCCGTGGGCGACCCATTTGAAGGACCAGAAGGCGCACCGGGCCAGTCTCCCGCCCAGCCCCGGGTGGGCCCGGACCGAAAGGGTTACTGGGACCGCGCGCTTGTTATCTGTCGGAGGTCCGCGGGTCCGCGGGTCCGCGGGCCCGCGCACCCGGCTCACAATGCCGCGGGGCGGGGGCGGCGGGGCGCTTCCTCGCCTCCCATAGGCACACACGCCCCTTCCTGTCGAGGCCCGGCCCGGCCCCGCCCCCTATCACCGCCCGGTGCCTGGGCGCCGCGGGAGTGGACGGTTCCAGACGCATGCTAATAAGGGGGCGGGCACGGCAGCCTATTGGCCAGCTGCGGAGTGTCGGTGAAGTCAGCGCCGAGTCCCAGAAAAACAGAGCGGGGCCAACAGCAGCGTGTAGTGCGAGTGGGGCAGGACGCGCGCCGGCGGCCCGCCCGCCCGGAGACCCGCAAGGTAAGCCCGCGCTAGCCACCCGCCGGTCTGCGCTCGCCGGATCGGCGGCGCCAGCGCCGGGGGCGTGCGCCGGCCCGGCCCCCGCGGGCGGCGCCTTTGTTCCGCACTCGGAGGAGGCGCGTTTAAAGGGCCAGCTGTTGGGAGGACTTGGGGGACCCCCTCCCCCAGAGCATCCCCAGTGATCACCGGGAAAACCGTGGCCCCTCTCGGCCGAACCCTCCTTCCTGCTTGTTTGGTGGATCCCCAGTCTTTAAAGGAAAGTTCCCCAGGGTGCGGGGGTTTCGGGGGGTTCCAGTTTTTGGGTGTTTTTCCGTGGGTAGGGGTACGTGCGATCATGGCCTCTGCTGGGAGAGAGCGTCCGCCTGTTTCAGGCTGCCTGCAATATGGGTGGGTGGAGGAGACATCAGAGCCTGGGTGGGTTTGCGCTGTAAAGTGAAACTACCGAGGAGGGGCTCCTCTGCAGCAGCCAGAGGAAGAAGGAGGAAGCGAGCGGCGGGATGGAGGCATCTCAGGTGTGTTCATTCATCAGCATCCCTCTGGAGAAGAGGGCGGCGGAAGGGGCGCAAGGACGACCGATCTGGCCTAGAACCCGCCGGAATGTGCGAGTACGTGTGTGTGGGTGTGTGCGGATGTCTGTCTGTCCGTCCGTCCGGGACGCCGGTGCCTGCTTATCCATGTTCCTTCATCCGCCAGAGTGATTGGCATCATCTTGCTAGCCAGCTCATCACCAAGATGGACAGAAAGCAAGTCCTTTCTCCGAATTGCTCGGGCATCCTGGGCTCTCCTTTGGCGGCTTTCCGAGGTGGCTTCCTTGATAAGCGCTAGCGCCATTCAAGATAGAGGGAAAAGGAGGCTTGAAGTCATTACGCTTCTTTCACGGGGAATGTGCTGTCGAATTCTGCATCCCCGTGCATCCGCTGTCGTAAGATGGCTTTGAAATTCACCAGTGCATGCTTTCTTCAGGCAGACAGAATTTATTACGCTATTTCATTGATACATAAAAGCAGAAAAAATCCCACTGAGCGAGGCTCGTTTTATCCAGACCCTGGATTTTCCCAGCATGTTCTGGCTGAGTCTTTGGATTTTTGTTTTAAACTGAGCTCTGGGATGCCCCTGTTGTCACAGGGCCGACCTGCTGAAATTGCCTGAATTGATTTCACCCTCAGTAGGAGGGAGGTTCATTTAGAGACATCATGGAACCTATCTGGCATGTCAGGCCTCTGACATCCTCCTCTCCTTGTGCCCTTTTCTCTCCTTAATGAAGGCAAGGAAGGGCTTTTCTGTCTCAATGCGACTCCTTGGTTTTTGAGATCCTTTGGATTCAATTTTGTGCTTTTGATTGGCAAGGTGGTGTGGTGGTGATAGAAGAGAGGGGGGTGGATTAAGAGTGGGATGGGCAGCAGATGGGGACTGCAGCATCAGTGACAGGAAACACACACTGGACATTTGGGGACTCCAGATCTACAGCCCTTAGAGACATTGGTGAAACAGTCAATGGTTGTCTGTGGAGTGAGTGGGGGGGGGAAGCTCTGAGGGAGGGGTGGAGGAGGGGGAGGATGCTGCCAGCAGTTTTCTGCCCCACCCTCTTGATGCTGCCTTAAATAGCTCCTTGCCATCCATGCTCTGAAGTCTCAGACTCTTGGCCTGAGGGGATGGCAGGGAGGGGTTGGTCTGTTGGTACCTCTGCCCAGGGCGCTGTTAGAGTGGATGGTTAGGAAAGGGTGCATTCTCCAAGGGTTGCAGAGAGCTCATTTCTCTGCTGGAGGGCGCTGAGATGAACTAGCTGTGGTATCTTCCTGGCAGGGTATTAGCAGCTGAAAAGAGATGCTTTCTACCCCATAGGGTGAAGAGCTGGGAGGGCACTGTCATGTCTGCTTGACACTTACCCACTATGGGTCCTTTCGTCCTCTCGCCTGCTTTCTTTTATTCTAGTTGGAGAATTTCTATGAACTTTTCTGAAGGTACTGGGAGGGAATATTGGGAGGTGAGGTAGGAGTTATGGGAAAGGATGAACAGATGCTTCTTATTGGCAGAACAAAGAACAGTGTGGCTCTCCCCTCATCTCCCCTCTTCAAAATAGAGTTCCACATAGATAGCAGAGGATGGGGTTTTCTCTGCAGAGAGTGAATGGGCAGGAAAGAAAGCTAGTATGAGGCAGCATTGGTCATCATCTGGTCACCCAAACTTAGCTCTGGACCTTTCCAGACATGGAAATAGATTTGCTGTAGAGGGCACTCACTGGTAATTCGGGATTTAATCTGTCTCCCAGAAAAAGGAAACGGATGGTCTCAAAAAGCTTTGGTGGAGGTGCTCTGGACCAGAAGGAGAACAGCTGGCTTTGATCCTAGCCACCAACCTGCTTTGGGCCTTGGGCTAGTGGCTTTTGCTCTTTGGGCCTGTGTCCTTGTTGGGAAAGTGGAGGGCTTTGGAGCGGATAGTTTTCTAGGGTTCCTGACAGCACTGCTGTTCTTAGATTCACAAATCCAGTTTGTAATGGCATTTCTAGATTCTTTTCTGTTTGCTAAGTTGATGTTAAATTCACAGTATGCTTGATGGCACGAAAGAAGCGTTCTAAGACTCAAGCTTCTGTTGGATTCAGATTCATCTGTTCCTTGATTAGTGTGATTTGTGAGGTTTTACTGTATCCAAATGATTCAGAGCTGGAACAGCCCAGAGTGAAAGACACAGCCCCGGGGAGTGGGGTGAGTGGTTGGGGATGACAATACTGAGGAGATGGAATTTCTATACTTCACTCTCTCTTCCTGTGTATGTTTAACTCACTGCTTTCTTTATGGTTATACAGGTGAATGATTAGGTATTTTGAACCTGAGAGTCAGAATAGACCTCTGTGATTGCCAGGTTCAACATTGCTCATGGAGGAATTCGGTGGTTTGGCCTTTTGTTCAAGGTCACAGCTAGCAAGATGCAGTGCTAGGGAAGGGACCCAGGTGGATAGAGTCTAGGTCTCGTGTCCTAGGTGTATCTCTTAAGCCTTCTTGTCTTCTGAGAGAAATGATGCTAAGATAGGGTAGAAAAAAGCAAGAAGAAATTAGGGAGAGGTTGGAGAAACAGACCTGGTAGGAGGCTGTGGGCAGGTCAGGTAAGGAAGGAGAAAACACAGACTCCAGGCTTTGAGGAAGAAGGGATGGAGCTGGAAGGGAGAGGGTCTGACAGCTGTGAAATCGCAGGTTTCTGCAGCCCTTAGAGTGAAACAAGTAAGGAGAGGCTTGGCTTAGACAAGGGTTGGGGCTGGTGGACAGAGAGTCCAGTCTCAGGCTGGGAGTGACTTGGAGTCCCCTTGGGATCTCTCTGTTGACCCTCAGACTGCGGTGTGTGGTTGAGGCTGATTCTATTTCAAGGCCAACTGAGGCCTTTGGAGTCAGTGGAGCAGGCAGAACTTAAACATGTGGAGAGTCACGTGTGCTGGAGTGATGCTGGAGAATGCTGAGGTGGGAACCAGTTCTGCTGAAGTTCCAGTTTTTAAATTTTTCTTTTAAATGCAAAACTAAAAAGAGTTTTCCATGGAATTTCTTTTCAAATCAAACAGCATTTTCTCCTCTGGCTCTCGTCAATGCTTTGTCCTTTTTTTAAAATTGTGTTTTATGTGATAGAGTTTCATGCATTCCCTTTCCAGAGGAGATACTTGGAGATGACTGATTTACTGAACTGTAGCTCATCTGGAGGGAGCTTCTGGGTTATGACCTGAGCTAAAGCCTCGGAATTTTTCAATGAGCAATTGAAGAGCTGTGAACAGTGGTTAACCAGCTCAGTAACCATTCAAAGGCAAGGATAAAAGGTGATAATACTTTGAAATCTATACCCCAGGCCAACAGCTGGCCGTGTACAATGTAATTTACTTTGACCTAGGCAGTGTCTCTCTGGATCCTTGAGTTGTGTATGGTTTCACATTTGTGTCTGTGTGTCCCTGTGTCTCACTGTCTTCTCATCCTTTTTTTTTCCCACATCTCCCCCTATACATTCCTTTTTCTTTCCTCCTATTGTACCTTTCTCTTTGCCCTCCTCCCCCATCCTTTGTTTACTGTCAATAACATAGCTCCATAATGTATTATATTATTCAAATTTCATCTTCTCTGTACTTAATATGAAATCAGTTGAGTGCATTTTTTTGAATGTGTGTGTATATGTGTTTTACATGACAAACAAACAAACCAAACCCAATTAAATTGCTTTTTACTTCTGTGTGGCCTTCCATTGATTTTTCTCCCCTGCTCCTCTTCTGTGGTCAGCTGTGGCCCTTTATAGAAAAAAAAAATTTCCCAGCTCACTGTCATGTGGTTATTATTGTTTTTATAACAAAAACAGCTACAACAATAGAAAAAGTTTCCACCCCTTTATTGTGGACACAAGGGACACCCTCTCCCAAGAGATGTGCCCTATTTCTTGACTTCCTTCCATGGAAAGAGTGTCTGCAGTGGATTCTCTAACAGAGGCCCATACTGTAAGGGGTTGGGGTGGGGGGAAGCTGATGGTCTTGCTGGGGTTTTTGTCAGTGATTCTGGTAATGCTTAGACTGGAGGTTTGAGGGGAGATGGGTGGGCTTATGGCCAAGAGAGGGCATCTAGGAAAAATTCATCCTAGTGCTTTTTCTTTATTTCCCCAGGCTGAGCTAATCCACCTGGCAGTAGCAGGGTCCAGACCCCTTTGGAAAAGAATGAGATGCTTCTCAGCTTTCCCATTAGTGTTGGGGACCCAGGCAGTGTCTTGTGGTGACACAGGGAAGTACTGACAGGTTGCTGGTGTGAAGCCCCAGGTGCTTTGATGGAAGCATGCCGTAGCGCTTTAAACTTTCTTCTGACTCTTATTAGTGACAGAGAAGATTGGGTCTAGATGCTCAGTGGTCTGGGTGGTTTAGTGTCTAAAGTGGGCCTCTCAAACAAGAAGTCGCCCTGAAGTCTCCAGTTATGTTCAAAATTCACATGAATTTTGTATTTTGTTCTATAGTACGTCTGTGTCAATTTTAGCATTAAAGTATGTAAAATGCCTTACTGTTGAGTACAGTCGATGATCCAGAAAAATGTGTTGGTCTTGGGTCCTCACTTGGCCGTGCCCGTCCTGAGTACGTGCAGCAGGTCCTGTGCCCCAGCCAGAAAAGCCAGCAGCGCAGCAGGCATCAAACCTGTGCTGTTGGGAACTGCTCGCCCAGCCTTTCCTGCTGGCTCTGCCAGACCCACTGACGTCCCAGGCGTTCAGAACTCTTCCAGGTTCCCCCTGGTCTTTGTTCCCTCACCAAGGGCCTCTTCCTCCTTTGCCTGGCTGACTCCCACTCCTTTCAGCCGCCCCTCACATCTCAAAGAGGTGCGTTCTCTCTGTGTTTGCCTTTCAGCAATAGCTGGTTGCCTGTCTGTCTTTTCTACCAGATTGTGAGATCTGGCAAGAGAGAATTTGTTTTTCATCTCTCTTCAAATTAAATTTTAATTTGTATCAGAGTCATATATATACATACACACACACAGACATACGTATATAGATGGTTTTAAAAGTCATATAACACTGCAAGACTTATAAAGAAGGCTGTGTCACTCCACATCCTGGTGATCCACTCCCCAGACTTAGTCACTGAATATGATTCTCTGTTGCTGCAGTAATAAATTACCACCAATGCAGTGACTTAAAGCAACACAAATTTATATTTATATATATATAGTTCTGTGAATTAGAAGTCTGAAAATGGTCTCACTGGGCTAAAATCAAGGTGGTAGCAGGGCTGTGTTCCCTCCCGGGAAGAATCTGTTTCCCCTTGCATCTTCCACTTTCTGGAGGCCAACTACATTCCTTGGCTCATGGCCCCCTTCCAGCATCTTCAAAGTCAGCAATGGCTGGTTGAGTCATCCCAGGCATCGCTGGCCTTCTGACATAGTCACATCTTCCTGACTCCTTTCTCCTTATTCTTCCCTCTTCCACTTTTAAGGATGCTGGTGATTATGTGGGGCTCCCCTGGATAATCTAGGATAATCTCCCTGTTCTAAGTTCATTTGATTAGCAATCTTAATTCCATTTGCAACCTTGATTCCCCTTTTCTGTGTACCATGTTTATGGGTTTGGGGATTAGGATATGGTCATCTTCATCTTTGAGGAGCCATTATTCTGCCTACCGTAGCTGCTTCCAGCCCTTTTAGCTGTTTCTCCTGATAGTGCTGTTGTCCTACGGTGGATTAGGGGAGGCCCTATTCCCCTCCCCTCTCCTCGCCTCTTCACATACTTCCTTTCCTTCCTGTCCTCCTCCTGATGTGGTTATGTCACAGGTTTTGATTACACTGATAGGCAATACTTAGATCATTTTGACCGTGTAGTGTTCATGGCTGAGCCTTTTGGTTGTACTATAATGAATTCCTTTCTTGTACATCTTTTTTTGGACATTAATAGTTGCTTTTTTTCCTGCCTATTTATTTAGTTTCCTTTGTACTTATTACTAATTCCCAGAGTTTCTGATAGCATTTTAAAACATCTCTACTTTCTAACACATTTTGATTTTGTTACAATTTTCTTCCCTTGGAGACCTCCCTCCCAGAGGCCTCCATCCCTCTCCTATATTCTGGGCTGATTGACCTCTAGGCCTAGGGCATGACTCACCCTGGGGATTCCCTCACCTTGCTCTGAGTTGAATCCTCTGTGTCCAACTTCTTGATTTATTCCTCAGGAGTTTCTGAGAGAGGGTCTGTGCAAGTTGATCTTGTCAAACTTGTGTGTCTGAACTGTTTTTATTCTGCCTTCACACTTGGTTGGTGGTTTGATTTGTCCAGAATTTTAGGTTGAAAGCCAGTTCCCCTTAGAGTTTTGAAGGCATTGCTCCACTGTCTCCTCTGTTCTGATACTGATGTCAACATTTGGATACCATTCTGATTCTTGATCGCTTATGGGTAAGCTGCTTTTTTCTTGCTGAAAGTTTTAGGATCCTCTCTCTTTCCTGTATATGGATTGTTCTTGCTTTAAAAATTTATCGTGCTGGGTCCTTTTGATCTGAAGACCACATCCTTCAGCTTGGGGACATTTTCTTGTATCTTTTTGTTAATTTCCTTTTCTCCACTTTGTGTTTTGTCCTTGGAACTCCTATTAGTTGAATGTTGGACATCCTGGGCCGAGTTTGTACTTTTAAAATCTCTTATTTCTTGTTTTCCATTTATTTTTGTTTCACTCTCTGAGAGACATCATCAGCTTTATCTTAATAACCCTTTTGAATTTTTTATTTATGCTTTCATGGTTTTGCATGAAATGTTTTACTTTCCAGAATTTCCTAGTTCTCTGAAGGCTGACTTTTCTTTCTTTTTTAAATAGCGTCTTGTTTCATGGGTGCAGTAAGTTCAGTTATATTTGTTTTGTTTTATTTTTTGGTGTTTTTCTGCTTTCCCTGCATTGTCTTTGTTTCCTCCAAGTCCCTTTTTCTGCTGCTTCTGGTTCTTGTATTTCCCATTAGAACTGTCCTTCCATGTATGCTGATCCTTGACTGTTTACATTTTAAGAGTGGATGCCAAATGCTTTTGGGCATCTGTGCAACAAGGAAGGGGCTTGTGAACCTTGTAAGGTGATCCAGCAGGGAACCCCTCTTTTTTTCCACTAGGAACACCTCGATGTCAGTGCCTGTAGCTCTTTTCTCTGGAGATAGTAGGTTTTTCCTGAAGAGGAGTTTGCCTAGGGGTGTAACAGCCTGTTCGTTGCTTCTTCTGGGAGCCTCGATGGGGAAGGAGGCTGGGTACCCTGTTTAGTATGCAGACTTTCACTCAATCCATCTGTGTTCTGAAATTTGCCAACCCCTTCCCCACCTCCCTCAGCTGCGTCCCTCCCTCAGCTGTGTCTGAATCCACAGTCTCTGCTGTAATTTGCCTGAACAGTGAACCTCCACCTCCTGCCGGCTGAGAGAGGGAGAGGTCACCAGACCGAGCAGATTGCAGGCGGGACCCTGGAGTCTGATTGCCCCTTGCACCAACATCTAGCAGGCTCCCCTCTTTCTAGCCCCCTCCTGCTTCTCCCCTCACAATCCTGGTGCCTCCCGTTCCTGGCACTTTTGTTTCTGGGGCATAGGTCACCATTCATTCCCCTACTTACCCTTAGCAGAGCAGATGAAGCAGAAACCTGAATCAGCTACCACATGGCAGTCGGTGCTGTCTTCCAGAGTTCTGCTGACAAATCTTGTCTGCTGTTGTCTCCTTTCCATTAAAAAACAAGTTTCTCTACTGTCCTTTTTGTGGGGTTCTTGGAGAGAGCAGAGATAAATACGTGTGTTTATCATATTTATGATATGTGGTTTGCTTCATCTCTTCATCCAAGCCTTTAAACAGGTGCCTGATATATAGTATATTCCCCAGAAATGTTTGTTAAATGCTTGGATGCATGCTTCTTAGATGGTATGCAGACAGTTAATCATCAGATTTCAAGAGAGTCCCAAACATACAATCATACAAAAAACATACAAAAATAAATCCGTTGTTTATTCTGAGATGATGTCATAACGAGCAGCGAGCAGATCCTGCCCCTCTCCCTGTGCAGTGTCGGACAAGAAGCACTGTGAGATGGTCTGATAGTGATGAGGCTCAGGTGCTATCTCCAGGCCCATCACTAACTACCTGGGTCACCTTGAGAAGTCACTTAACCTGCCTGGGTTGTGGATTCCCCAGCCTTCGAGGGAGCTGTTGGTCAAGATTTGATTCAGGTCACTGCACTGAGTGCCTGCTGTGCTCAAGGCCAAGTGCAGGGTCCCTCCAGGTAGCTCTTTAGCTCAGTGTTTTGTACATGTGTTTGTTCCGGCATGTGTCGCAGTGAATTGGTCATGTTTGGTTTCTGTGTCTTTCTCTTGATCGTAGCTCAGTGACTCGCACAGGGTAAGTACTCTGCAAATTTGACCCGTTACTCTTTTTAGACTGTAGGCTCCTTGGAAGGGCTAGAGCTGTCTTCGTATCTCCTGTGTCTTCCACGGCCCTTGGCCCACAGGAGATGTGTGGAAAATGTTAGATTTGTCCACTTAGAAAGAGTACATCAAGGAAATATGAAAATGGAATTTGCTCTGCCAGGATCCCCAAACCTTGCTTGGAGAACAAGGCCTCACTCGTTGGGAGCTGTTCTTTTCCCGACTTACTTATGGAGGTGGGAGGTGGGGGCTTGAATGTGTTAGGTCAGCGGAGAGAGCAGTTCTGGGCCGCAGCCCTGACACTAAAAAAGTTGTTCCCACCAAACAGATCAGGTCATATAGTTATTTAATCAGCCCCCACAGTGTTACGAATTAAGATTGGACTCATCCTAAGAAAATGAATTACAGATATAATCCTGTGTTTGCAGTGTTTTAAACTGTTTAAGTGCTTTTTCATAACTTGTTTTGGTTTTCCCAGACCGGTGAGCTAGTGTGCCAGGACTAGTAAGTAGAAATTTCAGGGAGACAGACATAGCTCCATAGAACTTTTAGAAGCTGTTGTTCCAGAGCTTTTCATCTTGAGAGCTCCTCCCTCCCATACTGCTTTGGAAGGCCTGAGCTCCTTGTCAGGCTGAGGTTAGATGTGCACTAAGCAGGGAACCTGCCGAGCCAATGCTTATGTGGTGATGAAGTCATGTTAGAGCACCTGAAAGGTCCTTTGCTTTTGATTTGTTGGACAAATAGTTACTGAGCTCCAGCCATAGATGGGGGTCTGTGCTGGGCTCTGGGAGTATAGTGGTGACCAAAGAGAAACCACACCTGCTGTCCTGGAGTTTATAGACCAGATATGGGCTTTCTGATATGGTAGACACTAGCCATGTGTGACTATTTGTTTAAATTAATTAAAATGAAATGCAATTTAAAATTCATTTTCTCTTTCTCAGTCACACTAGCCACATTTCAAGTGCTCCAGAGCCATGGGAGGCCAGTGGCTGCCACGTGGACAACACAGATAAAGAACGTTTCCATCACCTCAGGATGCTCTCTTAGTTAACGCTGGATTACAGGGCTCAGTCTCTGTTTCTAGAACAGGCTTCGGTGATTAGGCTTGTTTCCCAGTCGAGGCAGCCGAGGCACAGAGGAGCCATTTGTTTAAGGTTCCGTGGCTGGATGGGCCTGAGCTGGGAACAGATCTCTTATCTTGGAGCTTGGCTCTTCTCTCCCGCAGTGAGGTAGGGGCACAGAGAGCTAAGAGTGTGGTCCGTGGCCTCCCATCTTGGCTCTGCTGCTTCCTGGGGTAAGTTACTTGTCCGTGACTCCTTTGCCTCTCCTGTGAAATGGAGAAAACAGTAGTGTCTGCTTCACAGGTTTGTGCAAGACTGAGAACCGTGCCTGACACATAGCAATCACAGTCACACTGGTGGCTGTATTGAGAATGAGAAGGGGACAGAAGTTACTGTTGGAGTCAAGGGGGCATTTTCAGACAGGAAGACCATGGAGTTGAAAAAGAACACTGGCAGGTGAAGCTGTGTTTGGAGAGCTGACTGACCACCTGGAAAGGGACGCATACCTGAATATTTCTAAGCCAGGGGCTGCTTGGGTCACAGGAGTGGATGTGAAGATGCCAGCATGTTCCTGAAGCCCTCCCAGCCCCAACACTGGTCACTGGTGCTCAGAACCAGAGTCCTTTCGATGTCTCCTTCCTCCTGGTCTGCCTCTACCCACAGCCCCTTATCCTGTCCCCAGGCGTTCCTGTCCTCCCCAGCAGGCACTCAAGTTTGTTTCAGGTTCTGAAAGTAGGAAGGTTTTAGCGTGACGAATTGCTGGGGGTGGGGGTAGTGAGGACATTCTAGACATGCATGACCCATGTGGCAGGTACTAGAGAGAGACCAGTGATGGACCTGAAGTCAGGTGTGTAGTAATGACAGGCCCAGGCATGACCTTCGAGGAGTCTGTTCCTGCCAACCTGAATCCTCAACATGGCATAGAAAGACTGCCTGAGTACCAATAACCAATGATCAGGAGTACTGAGTACGTACCTTAACCTGTACCTGCCTCTGCCAATCTCAGTCCCATTTGGGCCATGACTTTCCATCATCATGGGTGATATTGTAGCTCATGGCAGCTATGACAGGAATGGGCACTTAGTAGGTCCTGGATGCGGAAACTCATTACTCATTTGTATAATGCCTTATACATCGATTATTAACATCTGCTATAAATAAATAGATAATTCATTTGCAGATTGCTCTTCTCCACTTAGAGTTGTCTTTAGTCAGGGCAGATCCAGTGTCAGGTGACTATTTCCTGCCAACACGGAATGTTAGTCAGGGGTTGTAGTTGCTGATAACAAATTAACAGGAGACAAAAGGGGGAACATTTTCATGGTACCTTGCCATTAGGGAATCTTTCCAAGGCTGCTGTAATGTAAACACTTCTGACTCGTCTGTGCTTGGGCCTCTCTTTATAGACAGTGCACACAGGAAGCAGGATCTGGAAGCCAGGGATGAGGTAAGAAAGGCTGGAACTGGATCTGGGAGATCTGAGTCGCTGCCCCAGTGGCCTGGGCAGTGGGCTTGAGAGCAGGCCAGGGATCTGGGTAGAAAAGCCAAGAAGGAACTGGGCTGCTGTAAGCAGGACAGAATGAATAAGGCTTTGGAGAAAGCAAAATCCCAGTAGGGACAGAAAATAGAGTAGCTGGAGGAAGCCGGGACTTGGGAGAGCCCGGGGCCTAAGCAGGGTTTGGTGGTGGTCGCCAAAACTCGGGCTGCCAGGCCCGTGAGCCTGCTCCCAGGCGGTCTCAGGCCTTGAGGACTATTTTGTGCTTGCTTTGTGGGGTCTTTATGTTGGACATGGTACAGTAGTGAGCCAGCACTGGCAGGTGTGAGGGTGCGAGGCCCCCCAGGAACCGGGAAATGTTAGTCATGCCTGAGCACTGATAGAAGATACGGCGCCTCTTCAAGACAGCTGCCGCAGGAGGGGGCCCTGCAGCCCGCCAGCCTGCATTACAACCCACGGGCTTGGTTTTATCTTTAATTATTAAAGTCATGGCTGTTGAAACACTCACCTGAAACATTTTTGTAAATAATTTTCCCTTCTTGGGGTCAAAAGAGCTCCAGTAGGGAAGGGGTTTTGTGGCTGTGGTTCTGGGCCCCCCAGGTTGCTCCCTCAGGGAACATACACCTGGGCAACCAGAACATCCAGAGGATGCCCTTGACCATGGATGCCCACCTCTGGACTTTCTTGCAGATTGGCGTTTATTTTGCATAAATCCTTAATTCAAGGAGTATAGAGTTTTCCTTTCCATTGTAGACAAGGAAGAAGCTGTGCTGTTGGAAGATGTAAAATATTTAACACTCTCTTTAAAAAATTAAACTGCCCAGAAGCTTTTGATTGGTGGTGCCCATGGCAACATGCCTGGTTTTCAGGAGCGTCTTCCTGTGGCTTTTAAAAGGGCTCCTCAGGAGGGATGGGAGGGGACTGGCTGGGAGGCAGAGGGCCCGCCTGCCCAGCCTAGATCAGAGGCTGGGCAAGTAGCAGGGATGAGTGACGCCTTCAGGGAGACAAAGCTGGGGGCAGTCTGTTTTGATGAGTAGAGAGGATTAAAGTGGAGGAGGAGGACTTGCCATCCTTTTGGGGCTTGTTCATTCTTTTTGTTTTATTGGCCTCTGTTCGTCCCTGACACCTCCACGTCTCTGTCCAGCCTCAGGACCTTTGCTCATGCAGTTTCCTTAGCCTGGAGTACTCTGTCCTCCCTCAGCTGGTCAGCTCTGCTCATCCTTCAGATCCCAGCTGCAGCAGTGTGTTTTTGGGGAAGCCTTCTCTGACCCTCCAGAGCAAGTAAAACCTGCTGTTTGAGGCTGTCCTGATTCTGTGGATCTGGACAGAGCCTTCTTCATAGCATCTGTCTCAGTTGCTTTGTTAACACTTGTTTGGGAAATCACATCTGCCTGCCCACCCGCCAGTCTCTAGGGTCCATGACGATAGCAGCCAGGGCTTTTTCTTGTCGTCATTCTGTCCCCGGTGCCTAGCATGCACCTGGACCACAGGAGGTGCCCGCTGTCTGTGGAGCAGATTAATTCACTTATTAAGTTTTCAGTTCTGTCCCAGATTCTGAAAATACAAAGAGAATCAAACACCCCTGCTGTCCTCACAGAATTCCTGACCCGGAGCAGCGGGTGAGCTCTCAAGATAGCTATTGAAGGGCAGGGAGAAAATATTATCAGTGAAAGTTCTAGCTATTCTTTAACTCAAATAGGAGAAAGATGTAGCTTTTCTATTTATAGTAGTCCAGACTTTATAATTAACTTATAAGTAAATATGCTCAAAGCTGTCTTACTAATAGGGAGATACGATCAAAAGTTTGGTGACCACTGGTCTGAAGGGAGAGGCAGTAAGTTAGGGTGAGTACGGGATGTGGTAGGGGCCACACAGTGGGGGAGCTGGACCCAGACTGGAGAAGGGCATTCCTGATGAAGGCAGGGTGGCATGAGAAGGGCAAATACTTTAATAAGGCTGGAGTATAAGACAGGAGGGCCTACTGGATGTACCTCCTGGTGTTGGGAGGGACTGAGAATTGGGAATATGGAAATGGGTGAGACAGGGCCCTGTTTGCAGGATGGACATAGTAGGGACGAGAATTGTGCAAACGTATCTTAGGAGAGAGATAACCCAGGGAGTGCGTGGAATTCAGAAGAGGGTGATATTTTGGTTAGGAGGGGTCAGGCCTGGTCACGCTTTCACAGTCTGCCATGCCCAAGGCCATTGCAGAAGGGGAAGGAGAGAGAGCTGGGGACTGACTTCAAGCTGCTTTCACAAACCATCTCAGGGTTAGGCTTCTCTGTGACGTTCTCTTTCATCTACTCTTACCCTGGGAAAATTGTTACCTTAATGTGATTTAGACATGCCCCCTCCCACTGTGGACTATATTTTCTGGGTTACAGAATTGTATATGAACAAGAAAATGGTGTATGTAAGTGTGCATATTTGGTGTGTTCACTTACCTGTGTAATCATACACACTCGTTTCTTTTTAAGTCCCAGGGCTTGAAGTAATTATGTAATTGGAATCCACATACTGTGGCTAGATAAGGTGTAATTAAAGAGGAAAGCCTAATTTTGGAAGAATGATAAGAGGTCATTTGACTCACTCTGGGCCCAAATCCAATCTTGGAAGAACAGTAAGAGGTCAGTTGGATGTCGGAGCTTGAGGCCACCTGGGAGCCCAAACCGGCCTGTTGGACCGATTCTGTTTCAGTTCCCTGTGAAAGCTGTTCACTGAGCATCTTCTTGGTACAGGGTCTTGTAGGAGGCCCAGCTCGAGTAAGGAAGAGAAAGTCTGGATCTCAGGGAGGACATAGGGGATATGGGCTGAGGACAATTTGAAGGTCCTAAGCTGGAGATGTGAAGCTTCCTGGGGGTGGAGGGGGAAAGGTGGGTTGGGGAGGGAGTCAAGGTGGCATCTAAGATGTGCCTTGAAGGGGAAGGAGGGTTTCAAGGGCGAAGACAAGAACTTTCTAGCACCTTAGAGACACTCAGATAATGTTTGTGGAATGAATGCCAGGCGGAGGTGGGGGGTGGGAGGAACACGGCCAGGTTGTTAGGTGGCCACTTGCGGTTTGGCGAGGAGGTAGCGCTCACACAGCTCAGCAGTGCAGTAACGACACCAGGTCGAGGCCCTCAAGTCTGGAGAGGAGCCTTGAAGGACAACTGGATGGGGGAAGGGGGGAAGGGAAGACTGGCCAAAGGTGGGGAGTGGTATGGTCTGGAGAGGGAGATTATCCAGGAGAGAGGGGAGGGGCCCATGGGAAGCAGGGTGGGGCCAGGTGGGCCAAGGTCTCAATTCCTGGTCTTGGCAATAAGGAGGAGGAGAGGCCTGAGGCCAGGGAAGTAGCCGAGGTGATCGCGAGCTTCCCAGCCTGGGAGAATGGTGACGCTGGAGCAGGAGGGGTACCAGCTGGTGGGAAGGAGGGTGTGGGCAGCCGCTTGGTGTGTCTAGAGCCCAGAGACCCCTGTTCTAACCCAGCCCTGCCTCTGGCCGACCCGAGAGACCTTGGCCCGATTCCCTTATCTCCTGAGTTCTAGTTTTCTTCTTTTGGCGGGTGTGGTGGGGTGGCCACTAGGCATCTACCTCATGGTTCAAGCTCATCTCAGACAATGGAGTCATTTCAGTCCTAGGGCTCAGGCAAGGGGATGGGTCTGGGCTGGTGATTTGTGAATTTGTGAGGCCACCCCATGGAAGTGAGAGAAGAAACTGCATGTTCCTAGTCGCTGTCTTCCGGGAGTGGGCAGCGAGTGTGGGGGAGGGGCCCTGGGTGAGCAGGTTGGATGAGGAGTTGGTGGGGAGAGGGTGCTGTCCAGACTCTTAGTCAGGGTGGTAATGAGACTCTGACATAACCAGTGCATAAATTCTAAACCTGGACAATGTTGAGGTCACTGTTCTATTCTGGGGTGGAGTAGTGGAAGGGTTAATCTTCCTGAATTCACAGAAAGGGAATTCTCAGGGCAGAAAACTGGTTAACTCCTTCCCCTCCCTGTCCTCACCCCTCCCATCTTACTCCCCAGCCAGTCAAGGGAAACTCTGGCCTTGGACCTTTAGAAACACAGTCCATGCAGAGAAGGCTTCCTGACAGAGGAAGACTTGGACAGAGCCTTGGGAAAGGAGAGAAGGAGGGACTTTCCAGAGGAGAATGACATGGAGTTACATGACAAAATTTAAAATGGACAGTCCAGAAAGGAAGGCATCTGTTTTTTGAGTACCTCATGTGTATACCGGCTCTGTGCCAGGTCCTTTCATGATCTTTGTCTCATAATCTTTACATCAGTTCTGCCTCTGTTATCCCATTTTACAGATAAGGCAACAGGATTTGAGAGATGAACTAATTTACTCAGGTCTTTGGCTCCAACAGCAACAAATGCCATTTCTGTATTCTGCGAATACCATCTTCTACTGGCTCTCAGGAATGTAGGGATAAAAGGGAATGACTTGTCTTTATGACCCTTATTCCCAGTTAAGCACTTACTTAAAAGTGGGTCCAGCTGCCATCCGGGCTGCAGCATTCCCGTACAGCCGTATCTTAGAGCACACCAGGGTCTAAGCCCCTCATTTTACAGATTAGGAAACTGAGGCCCAGAAGGAGAAGGGATTTGCCAAGGTCAGGGGCCAAATGGGGATGAGAACCAGAAGAGTCTGCAGACTTGGGGACTTTTATGGCTCTTTTAAGGCCTCCCTTTGGAAAAGTTTGTTTTTAGACGACAATGGAAGCCTTTGTCTGGAGAGTTGGTCTGGATCTGAAAGGTTCTGTGTGTGTGTGAGTGTGTGTTTTCTTTCCTTCACTTTAACCTCAGGTGCCTTTGAACCAGCAGGAAGGATTCCTTAAGACCAAAGGCATCTGACAGGTGGAAAGGGCGTAGGAAGGAGGGGGAAGATCAGAAACCACAGAAATAGAAGACTAAACTCTAGGCTTGGCTAAAGGGAATTTTCCAGGTCTGTAAATAATCACTAATGCTTATTGAACCCTCACTGTACACATGATCTTTATGTGTCATTTTATGTAGCTGCTGTGGCCTCCACATGAGATAGGTGTTGTTTTATTGTTCCCATTTCACAGGTGATGGGACTAAGGCTCAAAGAAGCCTAACTTTGCAGAGTTACTGGGACATTGAGCCAGGCCTCCAACCCAGATCCTCCTGATCAAAAGCTCTGCCTTTATCCCCTGTGGGATTTTATAGGACTAGGAGCTCCAGGTGCCTGAGCACGTGGGGATGTGTGGCGCAGCACACTTAGGGAGGTCGCCCTTTTTTCAGTGGTTCTCAGCGGAAGCAGTTTTACCCGTGCAGGACATTTGTCCATATCTGGAGATATGTTGGTTGTCACAGTGTAGAGGGTGCTGCTGGCATCTGGTGGGTAGAGGCCAGTGTGCTCCTACAGGTCTTAGAACACAGGACAGCCCCACAGTCAAGAGTGACCCCCTGCAAATGCCAATGTGCCGACGTTCAGGACCCTGCCCATGGGGGACCTGGTTGTATTTTTATCTCAGGCACGGGGCTGGTGGAAGGCCATCTGCAGAACTTGAGTTGTTCCCTCACCTCCAGGGACTTGCATTGTGCCTTAATGGATGTTTGCAGTTTGAGCTTCTTGCTGGCTGAGCCCTGAGGGGCTGGCGTGGTGGTTGTGGTGGGTGGAGGCCAGCATGAAAAATTCCAGCAAAGCTGACAGGCCAGGGTGGCCCAGGACTGCGGACGAGCCACAGCAGGTGAGAGGTGGGTGGGGTCCATTCTGGCTGCTGCGAACCCATTTGGCTATTTCTGAGTGTAACTGAAATAGGAACTCAGATCCAACTAACAGTCTATTTTTTTTCCTTCGTAAAATGACTGCTACAACTCCTCACCATCGAAATGTCTGAGAAGGGGGTACACACATTGCAGACACACTTGGATGTGACCGTGCTGCTTGCCAAACTCCTTTGTTACTAGTTACTGTTTAAGCAAACTCTCCTCTGCCCGGGGTCACTTAGAGCAGAACTGCAAACACTTTGGGGGAAGCCTGGGGACCCATGGCCTTCACTTGAGCTTCTCCCAGCAATTTTATCTGCACGTGGCCGGTGGCTGAGCCCCACTCTCCTGAGGAAAACATCCACTGCCTGACCCCCACCCCCTCTTCCAGGTCAGACACAGGAACGGGGTGTGTGTCCTTGTAGCGGGTGGTATGCGTCACCAGGTAAGAGTGTGCCTCCGCAGCAGGCCTCCCTCTGTGACCCTGGTGCCAAGCTTCCCACCACAGCGCCTTTCCCCTGCTGGTCCCCCTTCCCCTCCGTCACCCAAGCCCTACCCCGAGACCTTCCCGAAGCTCTTTGGCCACTCCAGCTGCCAGGTCACCTCCCTCATCCAGATGCCGTCTGCATCAGGGACTCCTTGGTCATTTATCCAGTCATTCTCCTCTTCCTCTGTCACCTTCTGACCGCGCCAGTGGCCCAGTCACTCACTAGCTATGTGAACTTGGGTGAGTCACTTAACCTCTGGAGAAGCAACATAATGCTGAGCCAGGTGACCTCAGTTCCTTCCCAGCATCCGTGTCAAGTGAGAGGCACAGCTGTGGGACCTAGGGTGTTTCTCTAAGGTTGGTGGAAGTTCACGTTCCCCTTTGATCCTGTACAGATTCATGAGGAACTCGGAACTCATTGTAAGGAAACTGTCTTCAAACTACATAAGCAAACTTCTTTAATATTAATTCTTTATTCTGCAAATGTTTGTTCAGCGCCTGCTGTATCTAGAGGTGTGTGATGGGTCCAGCAGGGCTGTAAGATGGGTCTTACATAGCCTTCAAGGAGCCCACAGCCGTGTGGGGTAGTGGGTGTGTCCCTACAAAACCATAACAGAGTAGCCTCTCCAGCATATGGCCCTGTGTCCCTCCTTAGTACCAGCTATCACTATCACAGTTGTCTGCACACACACACACACACACACACACACACACCCCACACACATACCAAAGTTCCATAAGAGATGGAATTTTTTTCAGTCTCCTTCACATGCCTAACATATAACAAGCAGTGAGTATCTGCTGAATGAATGCAGTAAAGAATGGCACCATTTGACCTGGATTTTACAGGAGGGTAGGAGTGAGAGCTATATAGATGGGGCACTGGCCAGGGATGGGGCAGGGTGGAGGCAGGAGGAGGCAATGGCGTGAGCACGTGCACAGGGATGGTAGAGCCCAGGCATGCTGGGTAACTGCAGGTCCCTTGGGATAGGACCAGGCAGGATGCAGAAGGACTGGAAAGGTGAGTTGGGGCCAGAGGGTGAAGAGCCTTGAATTCAAGCTTATGTTAAAGGGACTAGGTTTACCCTACAGTAGGATGACCTCAGTTTCCCAGGGTGGCTTTGCGGGTTGCCCCAGTGTGATTATTAATAGTGCCCCCTTTCACTCTCAGGTGTCCTGTTTGGATGATAATCATACGGTCCCACGATCCTACAGGCTGTGTGGAGCCCTGAAGGGTTCACAGTGGGACATGGTCAGGCTGGCAGTGGGAAAGCCAGTGCCCACAGTGCTTGGTGGAGCCTGGAAACAGGAGATGAGACATCTCCAGGCCCAGTAGTTCAGGCTGGAGCCCAAGGAGCTGTGGTGACAACTAACAGGAGGAGATGGTCACAAAAGAGATGAAAAGCCGGAGTGACACCACACGTGGGCTCTAAGATGGATCCAAAGCGGCTTTTCCAAAGATAGACCCATTCTGAAGCCCAGGCATCCTGGAGAGGCGTTTTTCTAACTTGAAGTTACGACTGATAAGAAACCAGTGTACGTTGTGCCTGTTTCCTGAGCAATTAAAAATCAGAGAAGCTTCTTCCCAGCCTCCAAAACATTCTGGTGAAACACACTGGTATTCACTCTCCTAAACCCCAGCATTGTTCCTTGGAATTTAAAATAGGTTATGAATGTGCCTGATGTCAGGAAAGATAAATCTGTGAGGAGGACTGTAGTCAATACATTTCCTTTTTAAGTAGAAACAATATAAAGGGCTTGATTCAGTCCCGAATCAATCTCACTTTGTTGCCATGATTGTGTAAAACCTGAACTGCTTTATGTCTGTCACACTGTTTATGTTCCCCCAGTGCTCCCCATCTCAGCCGGCCGCGCACGGAGTCAAAGCCTTTTTAGGCCATGCACAGCTCTCTCCTCTCGGGGCTGTTTTCTTGTCAGCTGCTCAAGGGTTGTGCTCCGAGCAGTGATTTTATTTAATCTCTAGGGGTGCTCTTCAGGGTGGCTATTCAGTGGTGCCCCCAGCTGAGCTTCCTTTGGCCAAGAGGGTTGGAAGGCTGAACTCTTTGCCTTTTTTTTTTCTTCCCATTAAAGAGATGATTACATTTACAATCGTTGACACATACACACGGTTCACAGATCAAAGCACTGTAAAAATGTATGCATTGAAAATTTCATTCTCACCCCTCCCATGTCCACATCCCTCTCCCCCCGAGCCTGGTCCCCATTCGGTGGGCTGGGCATAGCTTCCAGCTTGCCCACGACAGCCCTCGTTTACATTCTTTGTCCCAGTGAATCATCAATAACACCCTCTTTCATTCTCAAAAGTACAGTTTAGGTGATAAATGATAAATTCCCCTAAAGACTGCTGATCACTTTTTTTAGTTCCTTATATAATCCTTCCAATATTTCCAATAGAAATATTGGAAGGGGGGTGGTGACATACATTGCCTTTGTCACTTAACAGTATATTCTAGAAAACTCCATATCAGTAGAAACGGAGTTTCCTTGTTCTGTTAAACTGTCTTTGGATTAGAGTGTTTGTAGAGACTGGTAGACAGTGACCTTTCCCTTGGTTTATCAATTTAATTACTATTTAAGAGTTGCTCTGTTTACTGAGGGAAGATACAAAAGGCTGTGGGAAATGAAATCAGCTTCCTTCACTTAGGAAGGCCAGTTGAGTAGTAAACTCGTCCAGGAAGCATTTATTAAGCACTAGCTTTATGTCTGAGATGGTACTAGACGCTTAGGATGAAGTGGGTCCTCCCTTCATCTCCACTTGTCTAAATGCTTCAGGATCCAGCTCAGGTGCCTCAGCCCTTCCTGAAGACTTCCCTGGTTCCCTGGCCAGAATTCTTTGGCATCTCCATCCATCCACTCACCCATCCGTTGTCCGCCCATCCATCCATTTATCCCTTTCATAAACCAGCCTTTACCGAGTGCTTCCTTGTGCCAAGACCCATGCTAGAGATGAACCAGAGGATGAGCCCGTTGCCGTTGGGGACAGAGAGGCAGCGGAGTGAACGGGCACTTACAGTGAGTGCAGTGTCATAGCTGCCGTGATGGCATCACCAGTGCTCGGTAGGGGAAGCACAGAGAGTCGAGAGCCTGATTACTGTTGAGCTCTGGGGAGTTGGGGAGGCTTTCAGAAGGCACTCCCCTGATGGGACTTAATTCTTACTTTCCACTGTAAGTGTTTGCCTCCTCTTCACTGTTACACTGAGGTCCGTGTTCTCCTCAGCTCTGGACTCTTCTCCTGTCACTGGGACCTTTGGTGTAGTCCTCTGCGTTTAATAGCCACTCAGATTTTTAGTAAGTGAGAAAAGAAGCCCAGATTAGTTAAGTAGACCTAGCCTCAAGGATCTTAACATCAAAAAGGTAGGTGAGATGTTCTTTGCTGCCTTTGGCCTTCATGATTTATCTAGGCAAAGCATCCTGCAAAGGTCCCTCTGAATTAGTGCGTGACCCTCCCTTCAGTCTTTTTTTCCCCACCCTAAGCAGTCCCTGTCCCCACTGCATCCATTACCACTGCCATAGTAAGAAACGTCCAGACTCTAACTAATGCTGAAGAGAAAGAGCTGTGTGAATGGAGCCCCAAGTCCCACCCCCTCTTGGGTCTTGGTTTCCCCCTTGGAAGATGGGGGGTTGGGGTATGACCCTAAGGACACTGCACCTCTGACGTTTTGGCAACAATGCTCTCAAGAATCAGCCTGGTGCCTCCACCAGCTCCTTCTTTTATCTTCTGCTAATAAATCCAGCTTCCCTTGCAGTTTCCTGGTGCCACAGGGGGTGATCAGTGCATGATAAGAGATAGCCAGGCCAGGAAAGTGACCTTTTAATAAAGTTGAAAGGGCCACTGGGAGAGCGGGGATGGCCGGACGTGTGTCCGTGAGCCCCTGTGCTGTGTGCTGTAGTTGACACTGAGCAAGGTTCCAGGCTGCAGCTGCGGAGGAAGCGAATAGAGTCGGGTTGTCACGGAAGGGGGTTCTGGCCGATGTTAGCAGACGTTTCCCTAAAACTGCGCAGAGCAGCCTTTCGTGGGAAGAGGCGAGATTTGTTTGACAGCTCACACTCTCCTCTCTCTTGCCATCCTCTTCTTTCCGCAGTAGCTTTTCACAGGAAATGGGAAGGCGGGACAGTGTTTCCCTCGTAAGTCAGTTTTGGATGGATGTTAACGTGTTGACTGTGCGCCTGGCACTGCGCTGGGTGTCTTGCGTTCCATGAAAGCAGTGCAGCTTTGGGGAGCATGAGAATCATGGGGTTGGGAGGTGCTTGTTAGAAATGTACACTCCTCCCTGGTGGGATCCAGGAATCTGTATTTTCAACACTGTTCCCCACGTTTGTACAGGTTATCTGATGAATATTTTCAGCTGCAAGTAATAAACTCCAACTCACACTGGCTAACAGTAGGGAAATGCAATTGTCTCTCAAGTGGGAGTGGTGCCCTGCACAACTCCAAGACCCACTGTTCATGTGGCCGGCAGCATGAAGTGTGCTCCCCTCCCCCCTGGGGTCATGCAGTGGGGTAGATTCTGAATCCAGAGGTAGGGCGGGCTTCGAAGTTGATTCAGTGGCTCAGTGATGTCAGCAGGGCCCCAGGTTCTTCTGTCTCTGCCATCTTTGGTGCTTGCTTCATCTGTAGGCTGGGAATAAGACAGTTGCAGCCTTTTGTCAGACACAGCCCCATCCAGAGGCTTAGAAGGACACAGATCGATCCCTGGCACTCTCTCCGGAGCTAGGAAGCTACCTGAAGCACCCCCAGCACCTTTCCATGATGCCTCCGTGGCTGGAGCTGGGTCACCTGCCCACCCAGGCCAGTCCCTGCTTGACAGGAGGTACCTGCGCTTCTGGAGTCATCTGGAGGAGGGTGGGGAGCCAGACAAAGCAGAGGCTCTGTTAGGAAGGAGGACCAGGGCCTAGAGGCTGGGGAGGCAATCTCCAGAGCCCAGTGCACAGGAGGCTTGCAGACCACAGGCCGAGAAACACTGCCTCATGTCATCCTGCAGAGTAGGGGCTGTTGGTAAGGTTATCTCCCTCTTGCAGATGAGGATATGAGAGTTATTGAGCGCCAGTGACTTGGAGATAACACCCCGCCCGAAGGTTGGGAGTTGGGAGTGAGGAGACTGGGGTGTTTCAGAGGCCTTTTTAGTCCTACAAGAGTACATAATCATCTTTTTTTTGCCTTCCTGAGGTGTCCAGGCAGCCCTTTCATTTCTGATTTCTCATCCAACTGCAGTTATTCATGGCAAGAGGCCTATGGGAAGAATTCTCCAAGCACTAGAAAAGCCATGTATTGTGCTGCTCCCACCTCCACGTGGGCTGTGCCCAAAAGCAGTTGAAAAAATAAGATTAGCTCCAATTTGGTGGGGGGGGGGGCTACCCCTGTCAGCCCCTGTGCTAGGTATAGTGCATACATTATCCTGAATCCTGGCAACAACCTCTGCAGTCAGGTTTTATTGGCTGTATTTTCCGGATGGGGAAGCTGAGGCTCAGGAAGGTGGGGCTGACTTGCGGGTCTCACAGCTGGGGGCGGGGGCTGGTCGAGTCACGTTCCCCTGCTCCACACTGGCTTATCAGCGGCCGCCAGCCTTGTTATGTCCCCGAAGGAAGGTTCTCGGGAAAGGGGTTTCAGTGTCAAGAGTTCCAAAGGAGCTGAATGTTTCCTCTGCAAATAATTCTCAGGGCACCAGGAAAATGGTCTGAGCCTAATAAACATAAGAAAGAAACAGGAAATCCGGTTTGTTATACAGCAGCTAAAATGCGAATAGGAAAAACTCTCCAAAGAGCCCAGAGGATGGTTGGATTTGAAAATGGAAGGCCCTGATTGAGAGGAAAGGAAAAAGGAGAAAGAGACCCTGGGTTCTGGAAGTGATGGGTATGTGGTGGATGGTGTGGCAGCAAGGAGGGCTAGCTGCGAAGTCTCAGTCTGAAAAAGTCTCGCTTTTCCCCTAGTCCTGCTTTCATGCTGTGTGACCTTGGGCAAGTCACTTAGCCTTTCAGAGTAAAATAGGGTCCTGGCTGGCAGCTTACTAGGCAGAGGGAACCGAGAGGTAAAGGATGGGGCTCGTCTTGCCAGCTGGGCAGGGCTGGCAAAGGTGAGAGTGTCAGGGTTTAAGCCCAGAGTGGACAACCAAGTTTTAAACTTAGTGCAGCTCTCAGGTTGTGAGCTGTTAGTCACCTTGCACTCCAGGGCACCAGAACCGGTGAGGAGCCGATGTCTGGCTTTGGCCTCATCTCAAGGAGAGATCAGTTTTGCTTGAAAGGCCTCCTCTTTAAGATCTGGACTTTTGGAGTCCCTCGCTGGACACACTGCCTGGCCTGCACCTTGGAGAGTATTGTCCACAGACGCCCATGAAGTGTGCAGAGATGAGTGCCCTGGGCTCAGTTCAGAAGGTACAGACCGTGGCTACTGGCGGAGACCTGGCCAATCCGGAAGCTGTGGATACACTGGGAGGAGGGAGCTGCCAATGGTGTTGAAGATGGACCACAGGTGTGTGTGGGAGTTTGGGTTCGATAGGTGAGGCCCTTTCCATGGGCAGCCAACACATCTCTCATGATTGGGGCACCAGAGAGACAGCAACTTGACTTTTCAGATCTGAACAAGGAAATAATAGGGATTTTTCTTTTCCCCAGGGAAGCACATCTGCCACTTTGTAGGGTTTTGAGTCTGTAGCAAGGTGTTTAAGATTTTTTAATTTTTTAATTTTATTTTTTATTGAAGGGTAGTTGATTTCCAGTGTTAGTTCCTGGCATACAGCAAAACAATTCAGTTATACATACATTTTTTTCATTATATATTATTACAAGACTTTGAATATAGTTCCTTGTGCTATACAGTAGGTCCTTGTTGTTTATCTATCTTTTTGCATCTTTTTTTATTGACATATAGTCAGTTTACAATGTTGTGTCAGTTGCTAGCGTACAGCATGTTTCTATCACACCTGGGATTCTACTTTTAACAGGCCCTGCAGGTGATTCCTAGACAGAGTTTTAGGACAGCTGGGATACGTGATTTCAACCTCTACTCGTTTCAGCCCTGTGTCCTCAGCCATACGTATATATGCCCACAGGAACTGGGAAAATAAAATACTAGCTCTCTTGATGCTTTATCCTTGCTCTGATGCCTTCAGCAAACTGTTCCATAGTTTAGGGGTCCTGAATCTTGACAGTGTGTGTTCATGGGCTGTTCCCCAGGCTGGCTTTGATATTCCTTGAGGAAGAAAAGCCTTATTAACATGCACCCAAATGGGACTGTAAGAATCTGTTTATGAGCTGAATCATTACAATAAACACCCATCTCAGCTTTTCATCTCTGGCTTTGGAGTGTTTGACCGGTTTCCCTTTTCTGAGTCATTCTCCCTTGGCTCCTGCTTCCTGACGAGGTCATTTGCATTGTCTAACATGGAGCCAAAGGTTTTATCTTCTCTTTGACCAATGGCATCTCCTCTGGTTTCCCTCCAATTATCTTTGTGAGGTTGTTAAGGGAGATTCACAAGGTTTTAATAGCTTTGTGTGTGTTCTCTCTTTTTTTTTTTTTTTGGTATTGTGTCTGAAAACTCACTGTTTAGTGTTCAAAGCAAGTAAATAAAGGCTTTATATGGCTGCCTGGGAGACCTCTCCAGTTTCTTATCCTTTTCCCTCAGAAATCTAATAGTCCCAAAGACTCCACAGTGTTGGTGACTTTGAGAAGCTGTTGCCCAAGAACCACTCTCAGCCTAACCCCTTCATACCGCTCAGGTGTGAATGAAATGGTCTTGGGCGAGGGCCTTGTGTTCGGTTCCATCATGAAGATGAAACCTTGGCACTTAGTATTCTAGATCTTAACAATTAAGAACTTTCCTCTGGATCGTGGTTCACTTCTGGTTCTGTAATTGTGTGCTATGGTTTTCATGGTCGAAATCAATCTGTAAACACAGAATTTTACACTCGTAAATTCGGGGGAAGCCCTCCACATTACCCAGGTGGGAGGAGTCCAGAGCTGTCTTGAAACTATGGCAGTGGTAGATATAGGTACATACCCCAGAAAGCAGGGCCCATGTGACCCTTCCCTGCATTCCCCAAGTGTCTTGCACAAATCTCTGCCCACAGTGGTGCCCAATAGTTGGCTACTGGAAGAATGGATTTTAAAAATATGATAGACTAGTAAATTAAACTGGTGAAGGCATGGAATTCAAAGGGTAGATCAGTGTGATTTTGAATTTGCCCTTGGTTCTTCGTTAAGTTTAATTTTCATGGAAATATCAATTAGATGCAGGATTAGTTGCAGTGCAGAGTGGCAGAGAGAAGAGGCAGATGTTGTGTGCACTTTAAGTACTTTGGTGCATCTGTTAGTTGTTTATTATTTGCCAATCATTTTGTTAGATAATCCCTAGAGACTGATTGACAAACCCCATCATTTTGTGTCCAGGGAAACTGAGGCACAGGAGTGCAGTTAATTTCTCTGAATTTACATAGTAAAGCTGTAAGCAGGCTAGTTGACCAGTAATCAAGAAGGGTTTAGAAGGTACCTCCTCTCTACTGGGATACGTAAGAACCAAAATGTAGCTTTGC
Source organism: Camelus dromedarius (assembly GCF_036321535.1). Classification (NCBI taxonomy): domain Eukaryota; kingdom Metazoa; phylum Chordata; class Mammalia; order Artiodactyla; family Camelidae; genus Camelus; species Camelus dromedarius. The sequence continues at coordinate 54,560,929 of NC_087443.1, read as the reverse complement.
AAAAGCTGTTAGAGGTGAGAGGTGAAGGAGGTCCCCTTAGAACGTAGAGTTGCTTTGTGATATTTCTGTCATGTGGCTCTCTGGCTTTGGCTGGTGTCTCTCCGGCTTTAGCTGGTGTCTCTCCAAGGACAGGGAGCTCATTGTTCACTGAGGTAGTTCATTTTATTTTTGAACGCTTCTAATGATTAGAATTCTTTCGCATGAGCTGTCATCAACTTGTCTTGTAATTTTCTCCTCTAGGAACCATGTCTCACTATATCTACACACAATGATTAATTAATTAATTAATTAATTAAGGTGTGTGTGTTGAATACCAGTTAGGTTTTAGGTCAGGAGAAATAAAAGTAAACAAGATAGACAAGATTCTTGCCTCCTGGAGTCTGGTGTTAGGATAGCAGAAGGAGCATTGAACTAGATGTCAGAAGACCTGAGTGCAAGTCAAAGAAATTTATTGACAAAAAAAAAAGAAAAGAAGGTTTTTGTACCACTTGCAACTTGTATGAACTTGGCTAAGACACTTGAGCATCTGTTCTCACTTCATTTTGCAGAGGGCGTTATCCCATTGGACCTCCCAGAGCAGTGCAGGTTCACTGGGGTGATGTGCCTTGTAAAGTGCTCATTGCTGTGTATTACTAAGAGGAGCAGTACTGCTTCTAGAGCAGTAGTTCTCAAAGGTGGTCCCTGGGCCAGCAGCATCAGCATCACCTGGGAACTTGCTAGAAATGCAAACTCCCCAGCACTACCCCAGACCTGCTGACTCAAAACTCAGGGGGGTGGGGCCAGAAAATTGCTTTATAAGGGCTGCAGGTGATTCTGCTGCCTGCTTTAGTTGGAGAACTACTGTTGACGAGGGCAGTAGTTCTCCGCCTTGACTGCACATTGGATTCACCTGAGAGGAGGGCTTTTTTTTTAACTTGAGGGCGGAGCTCATGCAGAAGCCATGTGGGTGATTCACCAGAGCTGGAGGGGCCGGGAGCCAGGAGCCTGGAGGATGAGGTGCACAGATGGTGGAGTTGCCCAGCTTGGTTTGAGTCCCGGCTCTGCCCCTTAGCAGCTCTGTGGCTCTTGGTAAGAGCATGCCCCTCAAATTCCTTATTTGCATGGTGAGGATGAAAATGCCCATCCCTCAGGCCTGTCGTAACAGTCAAGTGGGAAGACGCCTGCAGGTCTCCAAGGATGCGTCTGGGCTGTGGTAAGTGAGCGAGGACGGGACTTAGTAGCAGCGGCCCTGGTCATTGGAAGCCAACTGTGCTCATCTCTCCACACGAAGCGTCTTTACCTCCTCCGTCTAGGGCCTAGTTTCCAGTCCCCTCTTCTGGGAAACTCCATTTTGTCCATGACTCTTTAAAAGGCAGTGTCCCATTTGACAGTATCCCTCCAAATTACAGATGCATCCACTTTTTGTCCTTGTAATTCCAATTTTTGAAATTTGTTCTATGGATATACCTGCATACGTGAGCAATGATGTGTTTATTTCTTACAACATGGTTTGCAGTAGCAAAAGACTGGAATAACCTAAATGTTCATCAGTCTAGGCTCTCCAAGCCTTAGAGAACTATTGCCCTCGTCAACAGTAGTTCTCCAACTAAAGCAGGCAGCAGAATCACTTGCAGCCCTTATAAAACAATTTTCTGGCCCCACCCCCCTGAGCCTGTGCAGCTACGGAAAAGAACCAGGCTGCTCTTTAGGTACTGGTGTAGGACTTCGTAGGATATGTTTTGTTTTTTTTTTTTTTTAAGTGAAAAAACAGAGTATGGCACTGCATATATAGAGTGCTACCATTTGTGCAAAAAGAGGAGAGTGTATGTTTATTTGCCTGTATACACATGCAGTGTGTTTGGAAGAGTACAAAACAAATGGGTGATGTTGGTTACCTCTGAGGAGGGCACTGGGTGACTGCAGGACTGGGTGGAATAGGGGCTTTAAACTATTAGGTGCATTTTAGGTGATGTGATTATAACTCATTAAAAAATTTCATTAAAAGTGTGGTGTTGGGTGAGGGGGAGGGTAGAGCACGTACATAGCATGCACGAGGTCATAGGTTCAATCCCCAGTACCTCCATTAAGTACAAAAAATAATAATAATAAATAAATAAACCTAAATACACCTCCCCTCCACCGCCCAAAAAAAAGTGTGTTGTCCTTAGCTGAATCCTGCACTTGTGGCCTGACCACTGTGGGGGCCAGTGGGAGTATTACCATTTTCCCGTGGACTGGACACTGTCCTACTTTTGATGCCATCTAAGACCGCATTGCTCTTGGCACTGTGGGCTCCGATGAACCCTGTGGTCAGAGGCAGCACCCAATTCTGGTTCGCGTGGTTGGTTGCCAGGGCAGGTCTCATGGACTCGTGGAAGTTTTGAACTGCTCCCACCCAGCTGGTACTTGCACAACCGGCTTTGTTTTTGGCCTCGGATGCTGGGCTGTCAGGATCATTTAGACTCCTGATTCTGTCATCGGTAGCATTCAGCACCGCTTTCTCTGTTTTGTGCTGTCTGGGGAGCTGATGAGCCTGCCTCCTGAGTCTATAGTGAAGTCATTGTCGAGAAACCATTGGACAGGGCTTGGCAAAAAATTGAACACTGTGTTGTGCTGTTAGTGACCTTTCTGTAGCTTGTCATCAAGCCATTAGAGACACCGGTGTGCACATCTACCTACCAGGTGGGTGCCTGTTACGTGCCGGGCACTGCCCTCGTGCTGAGGGTTCACAGAAGAGTAAGACAGCCTTCTTGCCTGAAAAGGGATGATCATTAACATAGAGGTTGGAGAACTTCTCTAAAAGGCCAGATAGTAAACACTTTCGGCTTTGCAGGCCATACATTCTGTTCTAAATAGCCAGCTCTGCAATTGTAGCGCCGAAATAGCCATAGACACTGCGTAAGGGAATGGCGTGGTTGTTCCAGTAACACGTTGCCGAAACGGGCAGTGGGCTGGATTTGGCCCGTGGGCCACAGAGTGCTGACCCCTGGTCTGACAGGAAGACAGACCAGTAGCTCAGTCACATGCAACGAGTGCTGTGAGAGGGCTGTGCACCAAGAACAGTGACGGCCCAAAGAGGGAGTGATGTACATTTGGTGGGGGTCGTTCAGCTGGCTGAGTGGTCCTGCGCTGGCACTAGCTGCTTAACTATTTCACTAACTTATCCACAAGTGAATTATGGGAGTCTTCTAAGATGCTGTGCTGAAATCAAGATGCATGATCTCTCTCGTACTTCACCTGGTCTATGAACTTGGTAATCACAACAGGAAACAACTGGTTTCTTTTTGATGCAGCATGGTCATCATGGACCCACCTTACCTTTTCCTGATGTTCATTCTTTCCTAAATGTCCCCAAACCATATTTGTTCTGTAGTTTTGCTAGGAATCATTATTGGTTTGTAGTTATCAGGGCTTTTTATTTGTAGGTGTCAGGATTGTCCACTTTCCCACTTTAAGACTGGGACACTTGCCCTTGTCTCAGTCCACTAGGCCCCTTTCTCCTTTGTGTGATTTTTGAGGTCGATCAGTGGCAGTTCTAAGAAACTTTTACAGTCAGATATGCATGAAAGAAATTATTATGTAGTGTAAAGAAAATTTGGAACCACATCAAAAAGTGGAAAGAATGCTAAAACAAATCAGTCATGGGGTGTCACTCCAGCTCCATCCCTGTTTAGTGTCTTGGTGTTGTTTCTGCCAACCATGTGTAAAAGAATCAAAGCTTACAGTCAGACTGCTTGGAAGGGCTATGGCTTATAGGAGGAGCCTGATGTGTGCGCTAATTAGTAAAGCTTTAGAGAAGCATGATTCAAGTGTGTTCAGAAGGGAGTGTGGTAGAAGCATGGAGGAGAAAGGGGTCAGCTTCATCTGGGCCAGGGGATGGCTAGGAGAGGCTCCACAGAACAGGCGGCCCTTGATAATTAAGCAGAAGTAGTAGTTGGAGGAATAGGAAAAATAATTGTACAAAAGCTACAGCTGCAACCATGTGCTAAATGTAGATTAAAAAAAAAACCTGCAAGGAAATGTCCCCAAATGTTACCACGGTAGGAATGTTGGGGAATGTGGTTTTATTTTCTCTGTTTTCCAAATGGGAGTATATTGCCTCTTGTTAGTATTTTTCTTAACACCACACATGTGTGCCCAGTCTTCAGCGACTCAGGGCTGCAGAACTTGGCAGGAGCTCACAGCCAGGCTGGTAGTGGTCAGGCAGCCCTGTCATTTCCACCTGAAGGAGGAGAGATACTAATATAATGCTCTGAAAGCCCCAGTCCCTTTCAGCTCAGCCTGATTAGGTGAGACCTTGCATCTCTGTGCTGAGGTCGTTTACATAGCAAGAGTTGCTTTCAAAATGTTCAAGTGTGGAAACTCACAATCATGGTTGGGGAGGTAAGTGACATTTTTGGGGGGGTAGAGAAAATGTTTACATGCAGATTTCCCCCCTCCCCTCACTTAAAAATCATGAAACACAAGTAAGTATTTACTGCTATCATTCCTCATGATATTTCTGGCATGTAGAGTTCCCACCCCCAGCATTGATTTCCACTGACCACACCCATACACAGAAGGCGGGGGCACCCAGAACCAGGGAGGGTCTTGTTGCATGTCCTCCAAACATCGATTCTTCTTCACCACCAGGAATAGAAGAGTTATTGTGACTGTCCCGGGTCCAGATTTTGGCTTTGCTATTTACTTGCTGTGTAATTGTAGGCAAGGTCTTTGAGTGCAGCTTTTCATCATTAAATTGGGATGATACAGTTGACCTCACAATTGTCGTACGGATTGAACCAGGTAGTGTCCTTAAGCTCTGGTCTATGCCTGACCTATGAACAGGTGTTCAATACATCATGGCTGCCATTACTCATTATTTCTGTTTGATTGTCAGCACCAGCCTTATACGTCCAGTCATGTGTGTCCTATATGTAGTCGTGCAGAAAAAAACTCTGGCCCTGCATTCATTTTCAGTGTTTTGCATATATGATTCTTAATGTGGACGTGAAGTTTTCAGGGAGTGGGGCAGGTGGTGGGAGTGGTGGTCCGTCAACATAAACAGTGCTTGGCAGGTTTTCACTTCAGAGGTTATTTTTTACAAAAGACTTTCTACAAGATCCTCCAAGGGGTGGACTTCTTGAAATGTCAGGTGCTCTGTATTCCATTGTGTTAAAATGGAAAACATGCGTATGTTAAGGGCTCAAGAAATAATGTGCTGATTGACTAGAAAAACGAAAGGGGAATAACTAGCAAAGGGAAGATGAAAAGGGAGAAAAGGAGGCCCCTCTGGGTTGGGTCTTCGGACCCTGTAAAGGCTTCCCGCCCCTTCCTGTCTCTCTCTCACCTGTAACCACACCGGGATCTGGCTCTGAGCTTTGAGGGCCTGGAAAACTTGTCGTCTTGAAGTTAGTGATGTTACTTCATACTTTTTAATCCTGGCAGTCCCAGTTTCACTATTCTATACTCTGAGATCCTGCTGAATTCCAGATTCAGTGCAACTGGTGACCAGAAATAAGATAAAATTAGGAAAGGAATGTTTGCCCTCTACCAGGAGGACCTGAAGGATAGGAAGATTGCTCAAAAGCCCCCAGAAAAAGAATGATGAAAGAGTTAACCAGTCTTCATTTGTTGGCATCTCTAAATTAGGGCTGATCTATTCCTCAGTGGCATGGAGTGCTGTGTTCTCTGTGCACACTGTCCACCTCTGCCTGCCATTAAGTATCAGCTGTATCTGAAGGCGTGATGTGACCTTCAGTCCTCTTCCTCCATTCTTACCCTGTCCTGGCTGTCTGGGGACTGGAAAGACAAGGCAAAAGGGGGACTCAGCTCTGAGGTCTGGCACATAGTAGGTGTTTAATAAACATTCTTCCATCTCATCCAGTGCAGGACCCATCTGTGGTAAGTACATCAAATTCAGGGCATGGATAGACCTGGAACCATCCTTTGTGTTTGTGTCTTTTTAACAGTAGGGTAGGTGGTATTGAGAGTGTTCAGGATAATATATAAAAACCACTCTGAATATTTTTTTAGTAGAAACGTCCATCTTCCCACATTTTACAAAGAGTGAAAATCTGTTGGTCTTGGTTTCGCTGCCTACTACCCTTTTCCCTAATTCGTGGAACCATAGCTTTAGAGCTAATAGATTAGATCTGGTCTCAGTCGTACTGCAGTCTCTTAAGCCTCCCAGCATTTTCTGCAAAATCCTGGTAGTTTTTTCATGCCCTTGCAGTGTGCAAGCATAATGCTTCATTTATTTTTAAATAACTTAAAATGTTTAGTTTATAAATAAAGGTATATTTTATCATTTAACTTGAAAGTGTTTGTCTTAAGTGTATTTAAGAATTTAAAGGCTTATTTCAGAAGCTAGAAATGTCTTCAGACTCTGTCTGGTGTCTCACTTGGTGGTGGGTCTGCTCAGCATTTGTCAGCTTGCTTCTCTTACTTTGCCAGAGATCGGGTGCTGACGTCGCACAGTGGGTTTGTTAGGTTTGTTGTGTCTTGGATGCCTGCTGTTTAGAGGTGGATCACACCCCTCCCTCTTGGACAGCCTTGGTGAATAGGGCTGGGGGAGCAAGGCCAAGGCCACCAAGGCAGTGTCAGGTGGGGGCAGCCTGACACTGGTCTTCCTCTTTAACACCATTCTCCTCGTTATCTTTCCTTCTCGCTGTATATCTCTTGTTTTCCCCCTACTTTCCCGCTCCTGAAATATTTTGTATACATTGTTAGACTTAGTGCATCTAGCCTTGTAAAGGAGGATGTGCCTTCTTCACTCCCCCTTCTCCTCTTCGTAGTTCAGACTTAATTCTGATGAACATTTTAGAAAATTTCTTTGGCCACTTCCCCATGCCTTGCCGTACACATAAGGTCAGCATGGGCTTTGCACGTGATGGCCCAGGGGTCAGCAACCTTCCCAAAACTGGTCATCAGCTATTTGTGACTCCTGTTTTGGTGCTGGGGGGTGACCGTGCTCACCCTTGGCGGGGACTGGCAGGGGGTGGGGACTTGCACAGGGGCCGGGCGCAGCGCAGGCTCCAGGCTGCCGCAGCCGGGCCAGCACCAGGCTCCTCGCCTCCCGCTGTGCCCGTGGCTGACTCCGTGTTTCAGCTATTGTATTCTGGCTTCTGAAGTGTCATTTGTGTTGGCCATTTAGTCTGTGCTGTTGCACAGCCTTTTCATCATAGGAATTTCACAACTTGAACACTCTTGGCCTTGTAAGGCTTTGTAGAAGAGACCATAAATTCCAGATCACTCTGTCCAGCAGGGGCTGGCGCTGGAGAGGTGGTTGCTTGGCCGGGTGACCTTGGTCTCTGAAGGCTGTCCTGCAGTTGGTCTTGGGTGTTGTTGAACACATCCCAGAGGGAGCTGGTGCTGCAGAGAAGGCTGCTGGTGAGCACGAGCCCAAGGGAAACATGGGGATAGACACCGGCTTCTTTCACAGCATATGATATTTTTTCAATTTCCTGCTGCAGGAAGGGAGGTTCAGGTTTAATTAAATGTATGGTAAACAGTCTCCTTTAGCCTGTTGCTTATCCTTGGTTTATTCCCAGCCATTTGCAGGGGGCCTCATGAAAAAGTCAGTGGCCTGTCACTCATTCCCTCCCCTTAGAAGGCTCAGAGTCTCTGGCTAACCTTTACTCCCAGCGAGGGAGAGCTGAGCTGCAGCATGGCAAGGACCAGGCAGATGGTACCTCCTGATGAGTTTCGACTGGCAGGCGTTTTTATGTGCTCAGCAGCGGCAGGTCTCCTCTCAGTGGTCATCCAACTCACTCTTATGTTACCCAGCCGGGAAGCCTCCCCAGGGCCTAGGGAGGTGAAGTGACTTACCCTGGGTCACATAGTCTTGAAAGAACCCAGAATAGAATTGTTTCTTTCTGCAGTGTGTTTTATATCATGTTGCATTGACTCACCAAAGCCTGTACATCCTTCAGTCTAGAGAAACTTATACCCACTGAGGGGCTTGGTACCTGAACATGGCTGACAGTGTACACTTTGCAGTCTAATCCAGGTTCCAGTTCTAGCTCTGCTGCTTATTAGCTGTGTGATCATGAGGGTGTCTCTAACCTCCCTGAGTCTATTTCCTCACCTGTAGCTTGGGAACCATACCTACCTCATTAGGTTTTGAGGATCTTCCTGGGCTGTTCCTGGATATAGCCACTGAGTAAATTACCTCTAGCAGCGGCATTTTCCAGCCTTCAGAGCTTGAGCTGGGATGAGGCTGGAGTCTTCCCTCTTTAACTGATACCGAGGTAGGGAGAGCTGCAACAAATTCCAAACCCGCCTGGACCTTTACTTCATTCAGCACTTGCTCTGTGAGCAAACCAAGGCCCTGGGGTAATGTGTGCCCATTAGAGGACACCTGCAGGTTTAATAACTTGTAGACTTAATAGTCAGCCTTTATTGGCCAAGGAATATGAAAGAAACAGATTGATGTTCCCCCAATTGGGCAGAGTTATAGACTTCTCCAGGTAACCATGCATCAAGACCTTGTGACATATCTGTTCATACGCACAACCAGCTGCACATAACCTCCTCTTCCCTTGACCCATCCCTGCGCAGCTGCCCTGTATGATTCATTCCTCAATTATTTAAGTGCCTACTATGTTCCAGGCTCAGGGCAGAGCACCAGGAAAAGACATTGGTGAGCAGGAACAGACCCAGGCCTTGACTCCATGGAGTTTATGGTTTTGTGGGGAAGATAGACTATAAGGGTAAAATTCTAATCATTGTAAGGCTATGAAGAAGTACTTGGGGCCATGGGAGCATACACTGGAGAGAGCTGACCCAGTCTGGGAGGCTAAGCAAATTTCCCAAATAAGTGACGGTTGAGCTGAGCTGAAAAAGGCTTGGGGTGGGGTGGGATGGGAGACCTGACCTTCTGTGCCCCTGTCCTTTAGCCTGCCACCCTTCCTTTTTTCCCTTGGTCTTTTAGGAGGCAGTTAATCCTCCTGCAGTCAGTCCTTCTGTAATTTCAAATGTATGTTATTTTTAAAATAGCATAGTTTTCAGGGCAAAAATATAGTATGGCTGCCAATTAAGGAGTTAAACAATATAAACTGCAGCCATTTGTCGAATATCTGAGTGTAGCAGGCACTATACTTACATTGTCATTTAATCCTCTAAACCCTGCAAGGTGAGTCTCACGACTTCCAGGGAAAGAAACTGAGGCCCAGGAAGGCTAAGTGACTTGGGTCTTGTCTCCTGTTGGTTAATGATGGGAAAGCTGGGATTTAAACCTTCTGGCCCACGGCCAAACCTACCATGTGCTCCTCTGTCTCTCCCTCTTGCAGATGGATGCTGTGGCTTGATCTGGGGATCCAACCACCATCTCCATGCTCTGTCCATAGGGAAATGCAGTCTCAGTTCCAGCCTTCCAATTTATAAATGGATTTTTGGTGCATGGCCCATTTATCAGTTGAGAATTGTTGTCTGTGTCAGGTCGGCGTTGAGACTAAGTGGATCTGTCTTGGCAGTGGCTTTAAAATTGCTTTTTCAGTTCAAATCCAGAATTAATGGAGGACGGTCTTAGAAATAGTCACTTGAGGTGAGTAAGAATGGGCCAGATAAAAAGGAATGTCATTTTCATTCCTGCTGCCAGCAGTATCCCTGGGCCATGGGCCATGGTGAAGAGAACTTAATGTGGGCTGGGAACTCTTAATTACTTAGAGCTAAGTCTCAGTGACTTTCCAGGGCTTGTCAGTGAGTGGGCTCTGGGTGAGGGTAGTCTGTCAGTCACTCCATCTCTCTGAACCTCAATCTTTTTACCTATACAATGGGGTAATAATTCTGCTTTATCTGCCTCCACATTGCTATGAGATTCAAATGAATTACAGGACCAGGATTACAAGAGGGCATCTTTAAGATACTACTGTATTTGAAAGTGTTGAAAAGTGTTTTGTAGACCTAGGTCAAAGCATGCCACTTTTGTTGACTTACCATTATGGTTCATATTTAATAGCTTAATACACCAGTTCTCAAACTTTAGCAGTGTTAGAATTACTTGGAGGGCTCCTCCCCCAGAATTTGACTCAGTAGAACCAGAGTGGGGTCAGAGGGCTGGTATTTCTCACATGTTCCCATGTGATGCTCATGTTGCTGGGCTGGTGACCACAGGCCCACATCACTTAGATCTGGAGCTGCTTGTCCCCCCTGCTGCCGACACGTGGTGCTCCAAGCACCTGGGAGCCCCTGCTTGGACATCCGGCCTCCTCAGAGTCTACCACCTTCCAGTCTGTATTACATGCCTGAGAGACACAGAACTGTGGGGCTGAAAGGGGAGGTGGTTTGCTTAATGGTTGCTTTCTTGGTTGACCAACAGATGACCTGGCCTTTGGTCTTTCTGAGGAGGAGAAAACCTGTTTTGTCCTCTAAAAGAGGTCTTTTACCTGGAGTGTGTTTCCCAGTGCAAAGTCTGGGTGACCTTGGTAGCCCGCACTTGGTCCATTCTCACAACTTCTTGTGACTGATCATGGGTTTTTATTTTTTTTAATTGAAGTATAGTCAGTTTACTGTGTTGTGACAATTTCTGATGTACAGTATAATGTTTGCCGTACATATACATACATGTATTTCTTCTGTTTTTCTTTTGTTTATTTATTTATTTATTTATTTAAGTTATAGTCGGTTTACAATGCTGTATCAATTTCTGGCGTACAGCACAATTTTTCAGTCATACATGAATATACATATATTCATTTTCATATTCTTTTTCATTTAGGTTACTCCAAGATATTGAATATAGTTTCCTGTGCTATACAGTAGGACCTTGTTTATCTATTTTATATATAGTAGTTTATATCTGCAAATCTTAATTAAACTCAATGATGGGTTATTTAATTTTTCGTTTTGCTTTATATGGCTGACTGACTCGCTTTCAATTGGCTGGTTTTTTTCTCAAACTGTGTGGTAAGCATCCTGGAAGTTATGACGTCTGCATGGTGCTGGGCATACAGATACCTAACCAACAGTGGGATAGGTAGGTTTACCATAACATTTCTGGGCTGGGCTGACCGCTGCTTGATCCTTTCACTGATCTCAAAACCATGGCAATAAGGGTCTAGAACTGGCTTGATCTCCACGGTGTCTCTTAACTGGAAAGTCGTTTTTAGTTGGAAAGTCATTTTTAGTACAGGCCCTTGAGGATTACTGTCATCACATAGTTCTTCCAAGGAGGGAGCCCCCCCAGGCAAGTCTGGTCCCTCACTGAAGCCCGGGGTTTTAACCAAAAATAGAGCAGCATCAGGAAGGGAGCTGGTCAGACAACTCTTGCACTGCATCCGTGGCTGGCAGAGGCTGCTGGCACTGACAGAGTTAGCTGGGCACCCGCCATGGCGGAGGATTACTCATAAGGCTAGTTGAGTGTATGAGTTTTTGTGTGTGAGGGAGAAAGAGAGAAAAGTTCCTTACTTCAAATGGCATTCTTCCTGTGTCTCCCAAGGATATATTTTTGTCGTCTTAAATGTTTCTTTTTTCCACAGAATAGTCAATGTTCAAGATTGTGGAGAGAAAAATTCAGGAAACAACCCAAGAACCCAATTTTCAAAAGGGCCTGGGCAGACTGTCAGCGTTTTGTAAAAGGCTCTTTCTAGCCTGGATCTTTTCTATGGTGACATGCCAGATCCCTCCGGCAAGATTGCTGGGTGCTTGGCCCATTCTTCCCTCTCAGTCTAAAGTAACTTCTTAGTTCACTCTAGTCCTTTTCAGTTTGGGGCTTATTGCATTTGGGTTGCTAAATTTAAAACAAGAACACAGAATCAATTCCGTACAACCACAGACCCAAAGACAGAGCTGTGAGAGTCCTTCTGGACAATCTCAGCTGACCCAGAGATGGTGCAGCTGCTTGGTGCCAGGGTCTTAAGCCCAGTGTCTGCATCTGAATGTAATATTCCTCTCCCTGCCCCGTACTGCCATCACAGAGATCCAGGTTTCCCTCTGCTCCTCCACTTGGCCAAACTGAGGTGTGGCCAGTAGAGAGAGAAGGGTTTGCAGGGCCCAGGTTGATGGAGCCATTTAAGTTCAAGGAGACTGATGAGGAAAGGGGTGTTGTTCAGATTGCATTTTAAAGTGGGTTGGGAATAACACTGGCTGCGAAAACATCATCCCAAATCTGCAAAATCAACACTCGTTCTTCCTGGTAAACATGAAGGCTCGGCAGCTGCACCTCCCTCACACGTGTTTGGCCAACTGCTGTTCAGGACACTGTGCCTCCCTCAGCGGCGTATGGGAGCTGATTGGAGCCAGGACTGGCATTCCAGCTCTTTGCCGGGTGGAACAGGGCGTTTCGGTGCTCTCGAGAGCCAGGCCAGTTCAGGTTGCCTTTGGACTTAGACTGGCATATGCCCATCCATCCGGGGTTCTGTGGACCCTTTGACAGGGCTCCCTGTCCCTGGCAGGTTTTGTCGAGTCAAGACCCGGTACAGGCAGAAGAATTGATCTTATTAAGTCAAAGATGATTTGTGGGTGATTTCTTTTCCGTCAGAATCCTCATCCTCTTGATCACCCCATAACCTCTGTTCTACAAGAGAATTTTGTTTATTTCGGAGAGTCGGCCCACACACAGGTTTGAAGCCCGTCCAAAAGGAACATTTGCCACTGTATAAAAACTTGTCTCATCTTGCTGCTCTTTGATGAGAACTGGTCCACCCCTTCTCTTCGCCCCTCTGCACCCCACCCCACCGCAGTTTCCTACATCATTTGCAGAAAACTTAACTGTGTGGGAATTTACTGCTTTATTTCTCAGAACTGGAGCAACTGCCTGGCTTTCTTTAGGAAATACTTGGGGAAAGCAGAACAGCCTCGTTTACGTTCTCATCTCTTTCTTGTTTTAATTTTTCATGTGTCTTCATAAGAGGCCACCAAGAGCAGTTACCAAGACAAATGAAGCAGTAATGAAGAACCAGTATGAGTTCCTGGGGTGCAAGCTTGTCAACATACTCTTTTTGCCAGGGACTCAGGGATATGCAGTCAATACTGTGTCTGCTGTGTAGGTCACCCCTGTGTGATCTCAGGGGAGAATCCAGCTTTTGCACAGTGGCAATATTGTAGCCAGTGAGGTTTAACCAAGGAGTGATTATTGTTAATTGAAAACTTCAGGGAAGAATCCTTTAGGAGCCTATGGCTAAAATGGGAAGTGAGGGCTGGGTGATCAGGCTGCAGGTGGATTCACTGCTGGCTGGATCACCAGATCAGATTTGCGTTTTCTGTGTGGGGAGCCTCTCTGGCAGACCTAGGGTTGTGCCTGAGCCTGTCTTGGTCAATATTTTTTATCAGACACTTGGAACTGTAGAAGGCAGCCATGTGAAGTATGTAGATATCTTAGGGCTGTGAGAGAGAACTTAACATTTCAAAATCGGGACCCAACAAGCTCTTTTAAGATGTGTCCAGCATCTGGGTTATGAAAAGATCTTATATGTATGGGATAGGGTAACCTGATTGTAGAAAAAGCTCTTGTGGGGGAAAAAAGAGTGACATTTTAAAAGATTAGAAAGAGAGGGAGATCGCTCTCGGAGGGAGGGAGGGGAAGGAGCAGGTGGTTCTGTAGCTGGACGATCTCATAGTTCTTGGTTTGCCTTCTGGCTCTACTGATGCCCCCGCAGCAGGTGGTGCTGGGCTGGGTCATGATCCTTCCTCCTGCGGGTGCCCCAGGGGAGGTGTGAGTGGGCTTTGATATTCCTCCTCCTCCCTGGCCTCTCTGGGGAACCACCCTCTTGCCCACGCAAGGCCTCTTCCATGTCTACACAGGCTTTTCCAGTCAGGGGTCGGAGCTCTTATTTCTAAGGGTTTTGTAGTTAGGCCCTGGGGCTGCACCTGCCTTTGTTTCAGCAACAACAACAAAAGGGCAACAGGAGCTTTAGAAAAAGGATAAATGGAATGCTTTGTGTTCCTGTTTTAAACTTAAAGACAATTCTTTTCTGCAAATGGAGAAAGTAATATGACTTCAGCTCCATATTGCATCAGGGTAAGGGTGTCAGGGAGAAGGTATAGGTGTGAGAGGAATAAAACAGGCAAGTGGGGTAGAGTGGGGAGGAAAGCTGGTAACAGGTGGGCAAGGAGAGAGCAGCAAAGACGTGCATCAGAAGAAACAAGACACAAGAGTCAGGAGACATAATTTGAAGTGAGACTAATTTACAGTAAGATTTCTACCCCATTGCTGCAATTTGATGTCTAGGAATTCTTAGAAAATCACAAGTGTTTTTTTTTTTCTTTGTAAATGTACCATTTGGTCAAAAAATGACAGCCTGACATGCCTGCCATTATAGAATGAAATCTTGATATTGATGGATGGTATAAGAAGCAAAGGCCCAAGTCCTTTAATACTTAAAAAAAATAGTCCTTCTCCCTCAAAATTGAACAAAAACCTTATGGTCGTTGGATGAGTCCAAAGAGTTAAAGAAAAGTCTCTATCTTTATTGATGTATGTATATATACACACACATAAAATATATATGCATCTGTAAAAAGAAACTACCTCCAAATCATCCAGTGACACTCTGGATGGTGATTTTATAACTTGTTCCTGTTTTCCCCCCCTTTTTGGAGGAGGTGTCACTTTCTATTGTTTTTTCTTGCAATGAATGGTATGGCTTTAATCAGGAAAAAGTTATTAAAGTATACTCTGGTTGGAAAATATGGAGAAATAATATTTAAATAGTATCACTTACCTAAAGGATTACTTATTTTAAGTTGGGAAATACATCCAGGGTATCCTAGCCTTTTCCTGCCCTTTTGTTTTTAAAATTTGTAGTTTTTGTCAAAGTTACACATGCATATAGTTTCAAAAATCAACTAGTTCTCCAGGAGCACAGTCTCCTGCCTCCTCACCTCCACCCACCCATGTCCCAGTGGCGGTCGTTTAAAAATCTTAGCTGATTCTTTTGGTATTTTTGTCCACGTTTTTCAATAACTTGCATGTTTTGCTGCTCTTGGGTATTAACCATTGACTCCTCACCGTGTAAAGCGTGGATTTAGCTCTTCGCTCCCTCCTCATGCTCCACTTGTCTTTGGAGGAAGAAAACTCCCATCTTCTCTAAAAGTTATGAGTGTCATACCTTATCCTAGAGGGACAGGGGGTCCTTACGTGGAATAATCAGTACATCTTTTGGCCTTTTGGGCTCTTGCCAGTTAGAATTCTGACAAATTTTAAAGTCTAAATTATCAATTTGAATTGAACCACATGTTGTTATTAGCTCCGTGGATCAACCCAAACCAAGAGGCTGTCGAAATCTGGATTAAACTTTAGGACATCTTCTGGATGTGGTTTTTTAAATCATGTATCAATTTATTTTGTTATCCTTGTATTCTCTCTACACTCTATGATAAGAAGCCACCACCTTGTTTAATTGTGGGTCATTGTGTGCTGGGCTTGGTTTCCCTGGGGGTCCTAGGAGGCACCTTTCTTGAGCTCTCAGCTCCAGGATACTCTCAAGGAGCTGGCTTCTGCTTATATTTGACTGGCAATATCCAGGGTTTGTGGGGCAGTGGCAGAGCTGCCCGTGTCCTGGGGACCCAGAAGGATTTGTCTGAAGTCCTAAAAGAGCCACCTTTTCCAGAAAAGCTGCTACAGTCCAACCTCAGGACATGACATGTAGACTCTGCTCTGAGTCTCAGAGTTTCACTTTGTTCCCAGAGCCACCCAGATGCCTCTGAATTCTTTGTGTTTGTGTTTAATGGAGGTACTGGGGATTGAACCCAGGACCTCATGCATGCCAAGTATGCACTCTACTACTGAGCTATACCCTCCTCCAACCTCTGAATTCTTTGTCCAGTTCTGGAGGCCATTGCTCTGGGCTTACCTGTTTCCTCCAGGTACAGGAGTGACTCCCATCTCTTGCCCTTTGCCTCTATTCATGGACCTTCTGAGCCCTGGAAAAGATGTCACTGCAACATATGCCAGTGATCTTACCGTCTTTCTCACTAATAAAGAGTAAGATAAGGTGCCAGTGCAGGGCCCTCTGAAATGCAGGCTCTGAATCTTAAAGTTGTGAGGGACCCTGGAAGCCACACGATCTGTACAACTCGGCTGGCACGCTGCTGGCAATGAGAAGTCTCTCTTAAGGAGCCACCCTTTCTAGTGTTGGGTGCTCATCTCTTGGAAACTTCTTTCCTGCTGAACTGACATCCTTCTCTGGGATGTCCTTCCGCTAAACAGGTGAGGGCAGCCTTGATGGGGCAGTTTATCCAAACTAGTCAACAAATTACTCTTCCTTTTTCTCTAGCATAAGCGGTATTAAAAATGATTTTGAGAGGCAGCCATAAAAGATGCTGGTAAAAACTCATGTTTTCCAAGCACCAAGTGTGTTGCCAGAGAGGTTCAGTTTTGTTTTTCTTTATCATTATGATTTTGATTTATTTGAGTCTGATAGAATAGTATCAGTGACATGAGGAATAATTACAGTATCTTTTGAAATTCTATCCTGGAACCCCACCAGGAGCTGACTCAGATTCGTGCCAAGGAATACATCCTAGGTTTGGGGTTTTTCTTTTAATGTTTTTTAAAAAAATGCTCATGTGAAATACTAGACCTTTTGATACTTAAAGCGCATTGTTTTAGTGGGTGGAGTTCTTTTTTGATCCTCTAAGTTTAAACTTCTTAGTTCAGGGGTGGCCATAGTGACCATCCTGTATTGTGAATCCAAGAGGCTTCTGAGAGGCTAGACCTGCATGCGTGTGTTTGAGTGTGTGTGCACGCACTTGTCTCCCTTTTACCAACCAGTTCTAAACTTTTCTCGATTCTTACTGCTTTTACTGAGTCTTCAGAAGTGTTGGCTATCTTAGGGAAACCATGAGATATAATTCTTTAAATAAAAATGATTTGACTTAGAGAAGCTGGCAGCAGTAAATCAACATGTTAACATCGTTGGTTGGTTATTGTTTCCTTTGAGATTTTCTTTGTTTTCCCAGCTTTATGTCATGAACATGTATTACTTTTATATTAGAGAAAATTATCTGGGAAAGCACGGTTGCTTTCAAACTCACCCCTAGTCGGCCAACAAGCTAACAAGATGGAGAATGCAGAAGGGGACAGCATATTGGAACGTAGGGACTTTGAAAGCCAGGGCTGCCATGGGAACTGTTGTCCCCAGTCTTTTCAACATCAAAAATGCTTATTATACTTACTTCAAAATTTCACTTGCTTTGAAAGGTTTCATCCAACCAACCACTGTATTTGTTAAATAGTAATTTCTCCATTGTTGATCAGAGACAGACAAACTGGCTGTTGGAGAGTCACCGGGTTATTTTATGGAGGTGATGCTGTTCCAGCTGAGAGTGGAGACAAGTAATGTTTGAGGTGGTCCTTCCGTTAGGGACTTACCCATGTTCTACACCTTCGTTGCTACCCAAGTGGTACTTTCTGAGCTGAGGACGCAGGGTTGGGGTTCTGCAGTTAGAGCTCTTCTGTGTTTTGGGCTCAGGACCCTGTATTCCCTCTGGTATTAGTATTTCTCCTCCACAAACCTGCCTTGATTTTGTTTTTAATGCAACACTTAAAACAACCCCCCACCAAGAGTACAATAAGGCTTCATGGCCATGCTAACCTTTGTCAGCCTCATCCTTCATCATCACCGACTCCTCTTCCTGGTAATGATAGTTGGCATCAGTTGAGTGAGTGGTTACTCAGTATGACAGATATGTCTTAAATGTCTACATGGATGATTTCATTTGCCCCTCATAACTCCGCTGTGAAGCAAGGACTGTTAACTAGCCACCTGTTTTATTGATGGGGAAGCTGAGGCTCAGAGAAGTTGGGTAATTTGTCCAAGGTCATGAGGCCAAAGAGCGGCAAAGCTGGGGTTTCAGCTGCTTCCCATCTCTTCCACCTTCCTTTAATCCCTTTCCTCCTCCATCCTGCCTTTCCAAACCAGGACCTCAGTTTCAGGTCTTCTTCATCTCAGCGTGTCACCGTCTTGTGCACCTGGCGTTAGTTGACTCTCTTCACAATTCTCCAGCAGGAGATACGGAAAGGTGACCAGACACCTGGATTGGAGAGGCTGGGCCGCAGTGCTGGATGCCCTCCTCTGGCGTCCTGATGGGTTTATTCCCTAGTGTGTGGAAACTGGAGTTGGGATCTGGTTCTCTCCTTTCTAGTTTCCCATTGTTAGGTTGGGGCCTTTAGGGGCTTGAGGAGGCATTCCCCAACCAGAGAAATACCTATTTCATGCCTCTACGCAGCTCACCAGAGTCCTTTTTCTTCTGCCCTCCAGCAGAAGGGAGCACAGAAAGCCTCAAATCACTGTCTTCTGGAAAGGGGAGGAAGCTAAAGGTACTTCCCTTCCCACAAAACGATCTCCCTTCCTTTCCAAGGAAAGTGTGTAGAAAAGGAGTAACATTAATTTTTACTGGGTCATGGATCCCCTTGAGAATCTGAAGAACACTTTGTGGACTCTTCCCAGAAGAAGTACAGTGATAACTGACATTTATGTTGTAGGCATTGTGCTAAACACTTACATGTAATACCTCTTTTAATCCTCATCATAACTCTATGAGGTGTAGAGTATTGTTATCCCTATTCTACAGATGAGGAAACAGAGGCCCTGAGATGTTTAGTGACATGGCTGTGCATGTGCATTTAGAAAGTTGTTGGGTCTTCGCTTATGATTTCAGTCGGACCCCAGGATCTAGAGTGCCAGCCACTACCTGCATTGCTTAAAGATGGGAATTTGTACTTGTCACGGATATTAGTTGGATACCAACCCCTGTGGCTGGGGATCAACCTGCTTGTCAAGGCGGTAGAGGAAGGAGAGGCTGTTCTTGGCTCCCTCATCCTTTTGGACCAGTTATGTGAATCTGCATGGAGGTTCTAAGTGTCCAAGATTTGCAGGGATCCCACACAGTTATCTGATTGGCAATTAACAGTGGATGGAGAATCAGATGATCTGGGCTTCTCTCTGGTGCTGCCCCTCTAAGCTGTGTGACTTGGCTCATTCAGACCTTGCGCCTGTCTGCTCATTTGCAAACCAGGGAGGGTGAACTCTGGCCTTAATTAGGATAAGGAAGGGTCACCCCACTGTGGGAGGAAGGCAACTACCCTTGATGTGTCTTCACTGTGGCCCATAAGCTCATGTCCTGCTCAGGTACAGTGTGCATGTTCTGGTATTAAGATTAATGGGCCAGAAACTGACCTGTGACTCTGACCATGCTTGATAACTGTAGCTTTAAAGGGTACAGTGAGTATTTTTGTAGAGCAACAGTGACCATAATAATTAAGATTTTGGAATAGTTTGTACTCCTCCTGTCTGCCTTTCTATTCTGTTCCCCACCCTATCCTGACCCCCACAGCAGGTAGCCTTAAAATCTGAGAGCTGTAGAATGTCAGTGCTGGAAGGGAACTCTGATCACCCATGGCCAGCCTTCTCATTTTGCAGGAATAGAAGTAGGCTCAGAGAGGTATAGGAACTTGCCCAAGGTCACACAGCTAATCCATGGCAGAGCCAGAATGTAGGTTAGCATTCTTTGGGTTGTGCCATGCAGCTGTCTCTTATCTCTCCTCTTAAATTCCTCTACAACCAGACAAAACTCTTGCTCAGTTTTTACCTTATATAGTTCTTATCCCCTCTACTCGCTTCTTTGAAAACACAGGCGGGGTCATTCTCCTTGTAGCTTCTCCCTCCTCCTCCTCCTCACCACCTCCCACACTGTCTCACTGCCTGATAGAGGAAGGAACAAAGCCACCTCCTGGGCAGAGCCCTCTCCGAAGTCCTTTATGGTGCTCAGTCCGCAGTTCTGCAGGATCAGATCACTGGGGTGAATCTGCTGTAGACAGAGACCTAGGAAATGCCCGTCTCCATCCACTACTTTATCCCATTAATGTAGTATGGATATACCCAGCCAGTGTGGTATCAGAAGTGGGCTGGCTTGTTCGTGGCTGTGCTGGGGCTCTCTCTCCAGCAGAGGTCTTCTGACCTCTTTAGAGCATCTTCTCTGAAGCTGGGCCGGCTGATCTGCCGATCTGCCAATCTGAGTGCTGGTACTTAGCAGCCCCCCTTGCCACATGCCACTGTGAGTGTTCACGGACTCTCTCCTCTTCTCTCTGCTAAACAGAACTGTTGTCTGTTACTCAGCTTTCCCAGTTACCCTGCCTTTTAAGGAGAATTTTCTCTTGGTTAGCTCAGTCCCTGGGCCTTTTTCTGAGAATCAGGGCCATGAGTGGAGGCTGAGTTGGAGGACCAGGAGGAGGGTCAGAGGTTGTGTGAGGGTGCGTGTGAATGTGTGTAAGGAAGGCCTATATTTGTATCTGAAAAGGCCCAATGCTTGTGAGAGAAGAAGGAAGGGAGAGGGGAAGTGCTGATAAGCTGGGGAGGTGGGGTAGAGGAAGAGGCGGGCCTTTAGAGGAGTACCTGCCTGTCTCGCATGGGATACCAAGTGGTAGAGAAGGAGGGCGGATTTCAGAGATGGCTCCCTATGCATTAAGAGTTTCACCTCCCACCCCCAACTGCTGGTGTCGAAGAGACCAGGAACATTTTGAATGTTATGTTTGGGTGGGATTGTTTGCTTGCATGACCTAGTAGAGACCAGGCTACGTGGAGAGCCAGTTATGTTCATGCTCCTCTGGCTTGTTCTATCTGGGAGCCAGGCCGATGGTGGGGCAGGAGAATGTGGGAAGCAGGCTTTGAGATCTGGGGAAGTGCTGTGTGATGGGGGTGCAGGGGCTCGGGGCTGCTGGGCCAGTGTCAGCGTGGAGTTTGTATTGCCGCATTCTGAACAAGCCCCAGATCATTTTCTCGCGTTAAAAAGAAAAAACATGTCAGAGGTCTCAGATCCAGTGTTTATTCACTTTGTACCCTGTTTCCAGAAAAGTATGAGGCAGTTCAGTCTCGGTGAGGAAAATACAGTGATTCATTCACCTTGTATTTTTCCCATAGTGAGATTTGCCCTAAGAAGGAAGAACAGGGTGAGTGTCATGGTGCTGTTTCACTGACAGAAATACTGGGAAGGATATTTACATTTTTTGTTCGCCAAGAAATGGCTCTTTTGTACTGGTTTGAGATGGAGGTGGCTTAGCACAGAGAAGGGTTTTAATCCAGGGGAAGGAGCAGGGACTGTTTGATGGAGATAAGGAAAGAGCTGTCTCCTGCCAGCACAGCTCCTGGGCTTGGATTGATCAGCGTGCTCTGCCTATCTGGCATTCATGTTTAGTAAGATGACTTTTTCCAGTGGCTGAAGGCCCCAGAATAAACAGGCTGCTGGCACTTGGGGGTCTGTGTGTGGACGTCCTGGCCCCTTTTTGGGCTACTAGGAGAGCAGAAGAAACACTTATTCAAAACCACCCAAAGGGTTGGCGTGACATCCAGAAAGTTCAAGCAAGCGTTGGTGTTTTGGATACCCAGCAAGGGCAGAACAAGGACCTGCCCCCGTCCCGCTCATATGTTGCTGGTGGGAGTGTGAAGCTCATGGTCTTCTTAGCCCAATTGCCAAGCTACTGGGCACTTGGGAATTGTTTTTTGATCCTTTTAAGGGACCTTGTGTGAGGGCAGGAAGTGTCAGCTGCCTTCTGGTGCTTGGAGCCATGTCCAGGGTAGTCATTCCTCTCTAGCTCTACAAGATGTCAGGAAAGCAGCACTATGGAACTGAGGAACGACCCTGGTCAGTTCCTGGCCTCTCTGTGGGTCACCCTGGCCTTGTTCAGACCGGCCCGTCTGACTGCAGAAGTCCCAAGGCTGCCCTGACAGGACTGGTCACAATTCCTCAGCCGCGTCAATTTCTCAGATGGACTTCTAGACCATGAGTGTCAGGATGCCCCAAGGTTCTCAGGAACAATGCACATACCTGGTCCCACACCAAGGGGGCAGAGTGAGCGTCTCGGGGATTTGCGGCCCCCAAGTGATTCCTTTGGGCCCTCTGGATGGAGAGCCACTGTGCAGAACTAGGCATTTGGTTAGTAGATTTGATGCCAGGAGATCCTGTTTCAAGTTTTATGGACTTGAAGTCAGGGAAGTGTGGAGGGCACAGGTGTGGAGGGCCAGCCTAGTGCTTCAAGTGACTGCTTTCTCGCACTCCCTCAGCCCCATGTGCTGGGTGTTCTCATGCCGCTTTCTGGGGAGGAAATGAGCGTCAAAGATTGAGAACTTGCTTGAGATCGTGCACTTGGTAGGTAACCAGGCTTGACCAGAGTCCTCATTTTTTCCCTTAAGATTATACTCCCCACCCTAGAATGTTGAGTGTCTCCCCAAGTGTAGCTGTGTGACAGAAGTGAGATGTGAGCCATGTGTATAATTTAAGGTTTTCTAGTAGCCATGCTGGAAAAGTTTTTAAAAAGTGAAATTTATCTATGTAGTCTCTTTAACCCAGTGTATCTAAAATATTATCATTTCAATATATAATCAGTATTTTAAAAAATCAGTGTGCGAGCCATTTTATGTTTTTGCCCCCCATACTAAGTCTTCAAAATCCAGTATGTATGTTACATTTAAAGTACATCTCACGCCGGTGTTGCAGTGGCTGTGCGTGGCTAGTGGCTCCCTTACAGGACAGCACAGTTCTAGCGTCTCTTGGCTGGAGAGGTGTGTCCTGCCCGGCTGCCCAGCATAGCAAGGGGTCACAGTTTTCTAAATTAATGGTTTCCACATGCCACAGGATGAATCAGTGCTGGGCAGTCTGCCTGAGTGTCACCTGAGGAGGGAATTCCAATTCAGGAATCAGTCTAGAGCCCCAGGTAATTCTGTGTAGCCAGTTTAGAAGCAACTGCGCTAAAATATTCACTGGGCAGTTCACCTGGGTTCTGTACCTTGGCCCCACCCCTTTTCAGGGACACTTGCATTCCAAGCACGTTCTTTTGTGAGAGGTGTGAAGAGAAAGGTGGGGGAAGGCATGCCCTGAGGGCCTCTTCCCTCCCCTGCTAAATAGAACTGCAGTTTCAGTGGAAAAACAAAATCCTGCTTATTTATCTGGATGTGGTCATGCATAAGGGATGGAACTTTCCCTTTTGGTGGCTGAGAGCGGGATCCTATGTTCTCTGGAAAGGTGAGATGAAGGAACCCAAATATTTAGGGCAGAATGGGATACTGTGTACTTTAGCGGTGTTCTTTTCCAGTGGTTTGGCTTTAAAATTTATTTGCTGACTTAGAGTAAAAAATTTGGTCCTAAAAAGTGAGAGTCCAAAGTCCAAACCTCAGATGCCTCAGGCCAGGCAGGTAACCGGAGATGAAGTGTGGGGGATTTCACATCAAAGTCACAGGAAGATTTTTCACTTTGACAGATATCTTTCTTCTGGAAAGATAAGACCCTCTTTGTCTTGCCTTTTCCTGCTGTCAATAGAGGAATATTTCTCCTTGAGAGAAGGCAGTGCAAGCACCATGATGAATGGTCGCTGACACTCGGCCTTGGTGTTTCGAGAGTCGACTCCAAGAGCTGTGCCCGTCTAAGGAGGAGTAGCTACCGCCCAGCCTCGTCCAACTGTTATCCTGGAGGCACAGCCTTACCAGGTCCTGCTCTTTTCAGGAAGAAGCCACAAGTCTAGAATATTTAAGAGGTAAAATCTTTGGCTTTTAAAAAAACATTTTAAAATTTAAAAATACAGGCTTATAGGAAGTTACCCAAAAAACTGGTACAGGGGTCCTGTGTGTCCTTCTCCCAGCTTCCCCCAGTGGTACCATCTTACATAACTAGTGCAGCATCCAGACGGACACTGCTGCAAGCTACAGTCCTTATGCAGATCTCACTAGTTTATACCTGCGCTCATTTGTGTGTGTGCACGTATGCGTGCACGTGCGTTCTGTGCAGTTTATCAGGTGTAGATCTGTGGAACCACCAGCACCATCAGGAAAGTCTTTTTGGCTTTTAAACCATTTGTGCGAATGCATCAGAGACTCTCTTCAGGTCTAAAGAACGTGCCTTAGGCCTCGTGTGGCCTGTTGAGCCTCCAGTTTTCAATCTATTCCAGCCCTTTCATCTTTTTATTCAGGCAAAATTTAACGTAACACAGAACTTACCATTTTAAGCCACTTAAAGTATACAGTTGAGTGTGTTTCAGTGTATTAGCAGTGTTGTGTGACAATCACCACTATCTAATTCCAGAACATTTTTTTTACCCCAAAAAGAAACCCCGTGCCCACTCACATTCACACCTCCTTCCCTCCCTCCACTCAACCCCTGACAACCGCACATCTATTTTCCTGTCTCTGTGGATTTGTCCATTGGACACTTAATACAGGTGGAATCATACTGCTCTCTGTATTGCCCTTCTGTGATTAGCCCTTTCATTTTACAGAGGAAGAAACTTGGGACCATAGGGGGAAGGTGATATGCCCATGAATCTAGTGCTAGTGAGTGGCCAAGTCTGGACGTGAACCCAGAACCAGTGTTTGTACCATACTGTTCTGCCTGTAACCATTTAGATCTTTTATCATCATTATCATCAGAATAATAATAAAACTACTGCACCAGCTATCACTTTTCAGTTGGCCTTAATATTTTTAACAACAGAATCTTCTGTTTCTTGTGCTGAGTGTTGAGGTTCTTCAAAGAGTCACTGTGGAAATGGAAATTGTAAAGGAGAAAACAAGGTAATTCAATTTAGTGTACCTTTTCTGAATACCACCTATGTGCCAGTTTCAGGCCCAACAGGGTTGAGTTCGATTGAACCCCAGTGATCAAAGTACAGTCAGTTGGGGGAAACAGACAAAAGAACAAATTTCAGGACATTGAGAGAAATCCCGTGATTGTGAGACAGGGGGAAGATCACCAGCCCAGCCAGAGGGGCTTGAGGGATGAGAAGGAGCTAACAGGTACCGAGACAGTAGAAGAATGTTTTAAGCAGAAGGCAAGGCCTGAGCAAATGTTGAGACTTTAGGATAGCTGAGCTGTGAGCTGATGGGTGGTAAGCTGATGGAGGCTGAAGTGGGAAGCGGAGGTATTGGAGATACAGCCAGAAGAGCGGGCTTGAGACAGATCCCCAAGGGTCTTTAGGTCATCAAAGGTCAGATAACCCCTGTGGATGTCTGAATTTTTCAAGCTGAGGATGGCCAAATGGAGGGAGAGTAGAAGAAGAAATCTTGGGAATCAAGTCTCCAGGAGGTATTCAAGTCTGAGCAGTTGGGGTGGGGGTGCGGTACACAGTAGTAGAACCAGTATCAGACTGAGAAGAATCAAGACAGGAAAAACAGAGACCATTCTAGAGGCCATGTCATCAAGTCATACCATGGGGCATCTTTGGAGGGCTCTCAGCTCTCCAGTCTTCCTCTACTTCCTCCCTCCCTCAGCAGCGATTTAATGAGCACGTGCTTTGTGCCAGGAACAGTTGGCTGCTCGGGTTGCAACCATAAACGAGTCCATCTCCAGGGGGCACCCTGGGCTTTGTCAGGATTTTCTCAGGGAGGCCCCCAAATCAGAACAAGTGTCTTGTGAAGGCATCTTGTTGTAGGAATGGACAGGGAGGAAGAAAAGCGTATCCCAGTGGAAGAAAGCATGAAGTCACTGTGAATCATTTAAAGTAGGTGGGCTTTTTTTTTTTTTTAAGGGGAGCTAAAAATCATTTTGCTATTTTCAACTAATTTTATTCTACTTTAAGAGCTTTGTGTCACTCAGAGAACTTGAAAACTTCATCCTCTCTCCTACTGAATCTGTGGGGTAGGTTGGGGAGCTATAAAAATCTCCCAAAGATCCCGCTTTCCTCTGCCAGTGTTCCCCGGTGTGGAAGGGGGACAACCCAGCAGTAGGACCAGAGGTGAGTGGTGTTTGGAAATAGGTGCCCTCTGGGCATTGAGCATCTTGGAAGACCTGGCATTGGGGTCCTGAGGATGTGGCCCTGGGCCTTGCCCCAGGGGATTTGCTCTGGGAAATGGGGAAGTGCTTTTCAACATCAAAAACAGAGTTCATTTTGCATGTTAGAAAGTCATCTTAAATAATGAAAGCAGTGTGATTTAAAAAAAGAAATCCGCTGTACAGAAAGGAAAGGGAATTACTCTGCTTTGTTTCCTTCCTGAGTTGGTCAGCCTCAAGCTCTGTTGGGGATTGATTGTTCTCCCCTGGACTGTCTGGGCTTGTTGATGGAGGAGTTGGAATTTGTGGAGGGAGGAGAGTCTCCCTTGAGCTCAGGAAGAAAGTTGGACCTTGGATTCAGAACAAGGAGAAGAGGGGCCAAGTCTGAGAGGGGGGGTAGGTAAGGTTGAGTTTCCTCTGGTGACATCCCTGTGTGCCGGGCTTTGGAGAGGGATGTGGAGGGGGCAGAGCCAGGAACTAGGTGAGTGGCGTGGGCAGGATGCATCAGGGTTGTGTAGCTAAGGTAGAATTAGGGCACACACCAAGTAGCAGGGGTTGGGGCGGTGGGGGGAGACCAGAATGCCAGGCAATGGTCAGGGTCCCACAGGTTTATAGGAGTTGAAGGGTGATAGGAAGCAGCCCTGGCATCAAGCAGGCCCAGCAATTTGAAGCAGTGTTGTGTCATGCCTCATAACTAGAATTATGATTAGATTCGTGGTGGGACAGAAACCAGGCCCTACTGTCACTGTCACTCTAAGCAGAGAGCAGGTGCTTTGAGCATCAGGTTGAGGATTAGGGTCAGATCCTGGTTAGGGTCCACTAGGACCCTCTGGTTGCATATCTTGACTTTCATCTTCTCTCCTCATCGTCTGGTAAACTTTTCCATGGTGACTTTGGCCTTTGCATGTGAAGTTGACCTTGAGAATCCAACTGGATTAATGCTTTACCAATGCTAGACTTGCCTTCTGAGCAGGGTCCTTCCTAGTCCACTAAATTAGTGGAAATTAGTGGACTAATTAGTAGATTCCAGAGGCCAGTGGCAAGACTGAGCAGTTAGGGAATGGGTTGGCTTGGTCATCTTTTAGCTGAAAGTCATGAAATTTGGGGTATATTTTCAAGGAACCTACGGGATTTGAAGATACTACATTGGGATACAGCGATTGGCTAAAAGAGTTTAAACAACAACAAAAAGACAAATGTGGAAATTGGTCCTTGTCCATACATAAGTTAGTGGAGAAAACAATGTAAAAGTAAGTAATTTGTGCTCTGAAGGAGGGATACGTGGTAGTCATGAGAACATGTAATCCTAGAGGCTCCCATAGGTCCAGAGCTGGTTAGTAGGAATGATGTTTAGTACAAATGAAGGTGGCCAAGGTGACTTTCACAGCATCCAGGATTGTTCTGCATTCTTGAGATGAGTCAGAGATGAGGATATAGATAAGGGAGGTCATGGTTCAGGGTGTTTGGCAGGGCCTTGAGCAGCTCTTGTGACTTACTTTGAAGGGTTGGGTCAGAGACAGGTCTTATTTTAGGCATGGATACAATAGTATTGCAAGAAATAATGGATTGCCTAAGAATTAGGGGTCACCAGAAGGGACAAATACGAATCTTAAGCTTTTCCCTAGACTTCCTGCCCTATCCGTGCTCTTCCAGTTCTGCAGTACAGCTGAATTCAGTGGAGGACCCTTAGGTTGAAGGGGATGCTTGAGTGTCTCCTTGTTCTGATGAAGGATACTGTGGATTGCTGCTGGGCATTGCCATCAGGAAGGCTGACCTTGATCAGTGGTGGGTTTCTCTGATGCTGGGCTGTCTGAAGGTCACCTAGTAGCATCTGGTGATGTCAGGGAAGAGATCTCTCTAGGCTGGTCCATTCAGGGAACTGACTTACTCCAATCTGTCATACTTGAGATACACAACATTTACTTTGCCATTCTTGGCTTGAGGTTGCTCAGGTCATTCCTTGACCACAAGTGAAAATCTGGGAAGAGAAGTGCTCAGCTGGCTTGGCAGGTTTCCAGGAGTTGCATTGATTTGCAGTGTCCAGATCTTAGATGGACAGTAAGGACCTGATCAGAGTGCTGTGTGCCTTGGGGCTATTCCTCGAAGGCCACCTTGGTGACTGGATGCTCCCAGACCCTTTGCTCTGCCAGAGTGAGCCTACACAGGTATGCAAGGGCTCAGATCTGCTGAGACCAGACATCTCCAGTAGATCATCTGGAGGCCTGGCATTGGGTCATGGTGAACAGGGACTGAGGCAGAGAGGGACGCCTGCTCCACTTGCCAGTTGCCCTCCTGGCTGATGGCATTCTGTTTTTATTCAAAATAAAATGGACTTAATTGATGGTTGTCACAATGTGATGTTGGGGGTGGGTAAACATACTAAGTATGTGCAAATCCTCCAAAGCCTGGATCCTGGAATTTTGCCTGAAAGATGCTGAACTAATGACCTCAAGGAGACTGTTCTGGAGGATGAAGGATTGTTCTGGAAGAGGATGAAAGCTCCCCTTTTCCAAATGAGTATGAGAGTCTGGACATCAGAATCACCTAATTCCCGGGCCTCCAAACCAGAGATTCTGATTTAATAGGTCTGAGGCCCAAGAAACTTCAGTTTTCCAGGATCATGCTAATTTTCAGCCAGATGTGGAAACCAGACTTGGAAACAGTTACAGTTCCAGGGCAGCTCTACCCACTCTGACGTGAAGTTTGCCTCCTTGTTTCCTTGTAGGGACCTTGAGCCTGAACGCTAACCATGGCCACGTATGTGGTCTTCTCTTTATGCCCCTTTCCCAGAGCTTGTCTTTTGTGGGTGCTGCCCCCCAGCTTTGCCTCAGCCTGGATCAGAGCTGGCTGCTCATCCCTTTCTTGTCCATGAAGGAGAGGGGAACCCCACCTGGGCATTTTGATGGGCTGGTATCCTGGGGCACTTTCTCACAACATTTCTGCCTGAGGTTTGATTGCATAGTTGATTCTGACTGTATGAATCTAGCACCCGAGGTGGAGACAGAGCCAGGTGCAGGGAGAAATCTGTTTACTGTCTTTTCATACATTGTGGAAGTACTGGAAATACTGAAAGTCTGTGTTTCTACGCCCATGTTTCTTGGGCCCTGCAGACTCTGGGACAGCATTGGTTGCCCTGAGGGAGTCGCAGGTGGACGTTGCCAGGCAGCAGGACTGAGTTGGTGGCATTCTTAATATGGGCACTCGACAAGGTACACTTCCGAGACTGCACGTGTAGGGCTGTGCCTCAAGTCTCAGTAGATGCTGGGTCAGGGGGCATAAGGCAGGGATTTTTAAGAGGTAATACAGGATCTGGACAAAACCAAATTGGTGGGGCTGTTCTTATTTTTTTTGCTTTTACCCATGTTGTCTCATTGCCTGTAGTTCTCACCTTCCCGCGGGTTGCCCCCTGCCTGCTCCACCCCAGTCCCTGCTTTAGGCTTTCCTCAGGCTCCTGTCCAGGGTGGGAGGCATCTCTTACCACTAGGAGCCCCTGCTCAGTGCTGCTGTAGCACCCGTGGCTACCCAGCTCTGGGTTTCCCCAGAGTTTTAGAGTTGAACGTCTGGATCTTTTACCCAGACGGAGCCACGTAGGGGCAAGGACTGGGTCCTTTCATCTTAGTGTATCCATCACCTTGCACAGTGCCTGATGTGTAATAGTTCAGTAAATATCTGCTGAGTGAATGAATCAATACATTCTTTGAGAGGGTGATATAAATAACTCCCTCCACGACCTTATAGTTGAACATTGTTCATTTATTACAGTGCTAGTGTCTGTTCATAAGCTTATTTATAGCCTCGTATTGAGGATGCATATTAAGGGAGATTTTTTAGCATAAGGAGTATTTCAGACATTTTGGAACATTAACTGAGCACTTTTGAAGTAGCAGATTCATGGTATTTGTGAAAACTTTTTGTACTTAAAGCAGCAAAATTATTGAAAATGTCACATTAGGAAAGAAGCCCTTAGGGAACCTGATGTAACGTACTCTTCTTTGGCAAATGAAGGTACAGCAAACATTTTAGTAGAACAGGTTGGATACTTCAACTGTATTTCCTTGAATTGAAGATTAGCTTTCAGAAAAGCGCACACGTACACGTGTATGTGTATATATATATCAAATTTGCTTTTTGCTTTGTAATATGAGACTAGTGTGCAATGGGGCATAGTGAGAGGGACCTGGACTGGACGTAGGTTCTAGGACAGAGCCAGTTCTAACTGTAGGACTGGGCAAGTCAGTCTCCTGCTTTCACTTGTATAAAGCAAGTCTTATTCAGGGGTTGCAGGAGTGAGGTTACTAATTTAAGTTGCTATACGTGCTGTCTTTTTTTTTTCTCTTAGAACTCAGCCCTTATTTTGTGTTCTCACTTTTGTTAGAGTCATAGGTAGAAGGGAAGATTTCTGTGCCACACACAACAATAATTCAAGGACAGTGATAACTACACCTTTTCTCTGTATTGAGACGATAGGGAGAGGTGGGGACTGTGGCATATTGGAATAGTCAAGCCTGTGTATGAAGGGCAGCTGCTGCTTAGCACCACTGATCATTTTTAAGACATAAACATGGACCATGTTGGCAGAGCCTCTTTTTTTTTTTTTTTTTTTTTTTAAGAGAAGCCAGAATTCTGGGATTTTATGTGACATCTCTGATTTTTAAGGTTCGGCTCAAATTTCCTAAACATATCCTGCAGATTAATGCAATGCCTCTATAGAATAGATGTGACCCCCTAAGCGTCTGTTATAGATGATCTCTGAAGCCACTTTCTGCCCAAGATCCATTGATTCTAATGGGGACAATTTCAGCCCATGAACTAAAGATTCTCCTTCTGCTAAGGAAGTCAGGGTAGGAAGGAAGTGGGGCTGCAAGAAGAGGATGGAGGCTTTGAGTCTAAACAGGGTGTCTGGCAAATGGTATTTGGATGGCCTCTTTGGAGAGAGGCCATGGGGTGCCTGATTCACAGCAGATGTTTTGTGTGTTTGTCATTGCAGGAGTGGAATTTGTTGGAGGAGTTTGTGAAACCTCTCTGCCCAGAGCTCCAGGACCAATGCATCTTTCCACCACCTTAAACCACTGGTGAATATGTGTGTCTTTTTGTTTGCTGCTGCTGCAGTGAAGGGATGTATTTTCAGTGGAGTGTAAAATGTGATTTTCAGGGACCTACACTATCCTTTCTATTCCAGAAGGAAGGACACTGGCACAGGCATAGGCATATCTGGGTTCTGGCAGCTACTTGGTTCTGCCATTTCTTGTGGGATCTCAGGTGCGTTGTTTGACCATCCTGGGCCCCCAGACAGAGAAATGAATCCTGCCCTGCTGAAAGATGATAGATGTGAGAATGCTTCCAAGGAATAAAGTGCTGAGCAAATATAGAGTAATCCTATTTGGCTCTGAGATGCAGAGCTGGGCTGTTCTATGTGAACAAATGAAGATGTGAACGTCTATGTTGGAAACATGGATTTTCACATACCTCCTATTTTGAGTCCTCCAAAATGGTTCTTCAAGAGATTTGCATTTTCACTTTTTTTCCTTCCTACCAGTGCAACTGCCATTTTTTAAAAGAAAGGTAAATTAACTACCTTTCACAATTACCTTCATTTTTATGTGAGATCAGATAATTTCACAATTAACAAATGTTCTTCTTTTTTCCAAAAGAAACTTAATTACACATCACAGCAGGTAAATGTCTTGCATCTGTGGCAGTTGAAAGAGGCGAAACTATGGCCTTAACCACAGTGTGTTCCAATGCGGAGGGCGCTCTGAGGCATACTGGCTAGTGGATGGTGGTGGTCTCCCGTGAGCTCCTGTGGGGAAGGACCATAAGCTGGGAGGTCGTGAGACCTGTGCATCTTGATTCCAGTCACTCTTTGTTGAGACAAGCTGGCCTGTTTGCTGCTGTGTGCCTGGTCAGCTCCCACCATGTGGGCCAGGTGTTCTTATGACCCAGTGGGACACTGCCTAGTGGTGTGGCCACCTGGGGAGCTTGCAGTGGGCTAGGGTGGGACAAAGGAGGGGCAGGCAGTCAGGCCCAGGGTTAGGGACCCAGCTCTGGCATGGGAGGTTGACTGTCCCCATTGCTGTGTCTAAAGGGATTCGGACATTCTGGGTCCCTTAACTGAGTTAGGAAGAGCTCTGTGGTAGGAGTTCTCAGGAAAGCAGATGGTCTCAGATGGGTGGGACACTTTAGCCATTCGGCAAATGTGTATTAATGCCCACTCCGGGCCAAGGTGCTGCTCTGGGCACTGAGGACTCGGTTACAGACTGAAGCTTAGATTCAAGTGGGGTGACAAGCAAAATGTGACCTCCACAAGGGCAGAGATCTTTGTTTATCTTCTTCACTGCTATGTTCCTGGCTCCTAGAAGAGCACCTTGCACATAAACATGGTGGGTCTCACTAAATACTCTTTTATGAATGAAGGAAATAGCTAAATAGATAATATAATTTCAGATAGTAGTAAATGTGAAGGACTCTTTTTGAAAAGGGTCAGATAAACTTTGTGTGAAAGAGGTTGGAGGGTGGATTTTGTGCAGAGATCTGAATGAAGTGATGGGATCTGGGGAGAAGGGTTTAGGCAGAGGGAATAGCAAGCAAAAAGCAAGGCCTTTGATGGAGGCTGAGCTTGGCATGGTAGAGGAACAGGAAGGTGGCCAGTGTGGCTGGCCTTGAGCTGGGGGTAGTTGTGGGGAGGGAGTGATATGAAATGAGATCAGTGGTAGGTGGGAGCCAGATCTTTTAGGCATGATAAGGAGTTGGACACCATTCGAGAAGTTTGAGTAGAATAGTGATGTGATCTTCTTTGTGCCTTAAATGTATTTCTGAGTCCTGAATGGAGAATAGACTTTGGAGGCAAGAATAGAATCAGTGTGACCTGCAGGAGGCCCTTCAGTGGTGCAGGCAAGGGATAAGGGAGCAGCTTGGACTAGCATGGTGGCTGTAGAATGACATGTACTCATCAAGCTCAGGGTATATTTTGAAGGTAGAGCCGGCTGGATTGGGGGTGTGTTGTGAGCGAAAAAAAGAAAAGTCAAGAATGAGTCCAGTGTTTTTGGCTGAGTGAATGGCATTGTTTATTGAAATGGGGAGCAAAGATAAAGGTTTGGGGGGATCCTGAGTGTTCTGTTTGTGCATATGAAGTTTGAGATGCCCATTTGATATTCTCATTAAAGATTTAGAGTTGGCTGGGACTGAAAATGGTACTTTTGAGAGTCATCAGCACGTAGATGGTATTTGAAGCTCCAAGACTACATGAGATCACTTAAGGCGAAAAAGGAGGGACAGGTGGGATTAGGACAAAGAAAAGAAAGGTAAACTGGATTTTCCATGTAAAACCCCTACTAAAGAAGTAAATGAAGACACACGCTAATGAATATGGAATATTTCATGTAATGCAGTATAAATTATTCAAATGAGATAATGATATAAAAGTAGTAATAAAGCCTCACCTTATGTAAAAAAGAAAATCAAAATACTCTGACTCCCCCAAATCAAGAAAATTCGTTTTAGAATTGCATGATTTAAAATGTGACCAGCTGAGTGAATTATCATCTGCATTTATGCAGTTGGCACATGGCTGTCTTTGGCTGGCAAGCAGAAGGATCCGGCATCCTTTGCCAATAACAGCCTATAAACTACACTGTTCTTTATGTGCACTAGAATGTCTACAAGCCATTTTGATGAAGTTTAATTCACTGTTAATACACTTGAGATTTTTTTCAACCTATAATCATGTCGTCCAAAAGTTCATTAAATGAAGGTTCACTAAGTGAAGAACAATGCCTGAAAATCAGTAATTTTTCAGTGACAGTTGTGATATAATTTTCTGAAAAGACCAAACAGGCACCATGATTTGCAGGACCACAATTTAGGAAACATTTAGGATATCTTTGAAATACCAAGGATAAATGCTGCAAGGTAATAAAGCAGCAGATACAGACAGTGATGGTTGTAGTAGACATGTGTGTTTCAGTACCACCCATACCCCTTAACTGTCATCAACTGATATGAGAAAATCAGTTCGAACATACATTTTCATCTGTTTGTTGGCTTCTGGCACAAAATACAGCTCCTCTGTATTGGTTTTGTCCACTTTCCAGAGAAATTGCCCCACTGAGCTTCCTGCATATTCTCTGAGTGCCTTGGTTTTTGCATTTTCAGGTTACCTGGTAAGTTTCTTTAGTCTGGTTATCTCTGGCCCCATAGACACTTTTGCCTCCTCCCGACAGTAGCAACTCAAAGCCCTCCCTCTCGCTGGGCTTTAGGACCCACTGTCTCTGACTGCCCTAACTCTCCAGAGGCTTTTGAATATCCTCAGGATTCTCTGCTTTGAAAAATGTTTCCACTTCTTCTCCAGGCTTGGTTTTTTAAGGCTTTTTGTGGGTATGACAGAAGAATGAGAAACCAGTGCAGCTGTTGAGGGCAAT
Source organism: Camelus dromedarius (assembly GCF_036321535.1). Taxonomy (NCBI): domain Eukaryota; kingdom Metazoa; phylum Chordata; class Mammalia; order Artiodactyla; family Camelidae; genus Camelus; species Camelus dromedarius. The sequence continues at coordinate 54,526,859 of NC_087443.1, read as the reverse complement.
GTGATAAGCAGCATTCTAAAATGTGTTGTTTCAAATTGCTTGGGCAACGGGCAGCCTCAGCTCTGCTTTTTGTATATCTCAAGACCCTTGTGTTTCAGTGAAAATAGTCTCAGTGAGACTTCTGGGGCACCTAATCTCTGGAAAATGAGCACTGATTGTATAGCATTCTGTATCTTTCACCATTGGCTTAGGGCAAAATGAAGGTTTCAGTGGAATGTTATTCATGACGATTGACACCAACTCTGGTTTTCATTTGTCATCTTTTCTCAGAGTGGAAACTAAATAAAATGAAAAAGACTGAAACTGACTGACAGTCATAGCGGGGAGGATTTCTCTTTCCTGTTTCCTTTTTAGTAAGTGATGTCAGGAATGAGGGAAAAAAAAAAAAGAGATGATACCTTTCCCTGCCCCTGGAGCCTTAAGAGTGGTGGGTCATTTTTTTAAAAAATGATGGTATCTGCCTTAAGTTAAAAAAAAAAAAAATCCAGGTATGCAGATAGTGCTTCATTGCTTGTGTGCATGTGGACCATCTCAAGAGGAGCTGCTAGAGATGAGGGCAGTGGAATAGGAAGGAAACTTTTCATTCTATACCCTTTTGTACTTCTAAATTTGTTGGTATCCTGTTTATGCATTACCTTTTAAAAGTATAACCATATCCCTTTTAGGCTTAATAAATGATCTAGAAAAATGTAAAGCTCCTTCACTACTTGATTTTATCAGTGTTCTTGCTCAATGTATATGTTGACCAAGATCATTGCCCATCACTGACTGTTGCCTTTATTTGTCCTGAGGCCTCATGTTGATCAATTTGGGACTAAGCTTTGGGAAGAAATTTTCCTTTACTCTTCTAGGTTCTTCTGGCTGGTCTAAGAATTAAATTGATGTGAGACAGATTAACAGGAGAAAACCAAACAAAAGCTTACTAATGTGTACATGGGAGAGACCCAGGAAAACTGAGTAACTCCTCCAAATGGCCAAAGCCCTCACTTTAAATACCATCCTCAGCTAAAGACAAAAAGAGGGTGAGAGTCAGTTATGGGAGGTGACCTGGAAAAGCTCTGTTAGCTTGGGTAGAGCTGTTATGCAGATTAGTCATTGCCTTCTCCACTGATAAGAGTTTCTAGGGATCTGATCATCCTCCTCTTCCTGGCACAGCTAGGGAGATTTCCCTTATAGATGTGTTTCTTATAAAAAGGTAACTCCTCTTTGGTTTTCAAGAGTTTTTCTCATATCTGCTGTTTCAGAAACTGTAACCAGCTCAAGATAATTATATGCCAAGGGACATGTTTTGGGGTGGCAAATTCTGTTCCCTACCACTTCTTTAACTTGAGTTTCAAATTTTTGTGTGGTAGGGGTATGGCAGTCAGGTCAATTTCATTCCTCCCTCCCTTCTTTCAAAAAGAATTTAAGGCTGTTTCTGGCCAGTATTTTATTCAGCTACTTTAGACAAATGTGGATTCAGAATGGGGTATAGTTGCCATGAGTTGAGCCACAAATTATGTTCGTTTTAGCTGGACATCTCCCTGCTGCCCTTTAGAGCAAAGTCTTATGCGTTTGTGGAGCAGAACGTGGGATCTGGAATGAGTTGTTCTTGATAGTTCCTAACCCCAGAGTTAAGTCAAATTAAAATAATTGTCCCAGACTCATTTTCCTTGTCTTAATCTCAGCTACTGTGAGAAAACGTTCAAAATGGAACTTGCATAAATTGTGACTCTGAAAGTGAAGGCTAGAATTCAGCGCCTGCAACCGATGGTACTAATCACCACGCTGTCTGGAGTATGTGCTGTTTGGGAGGCAGTTTCTGCAGGTGTCATTGTCCAAAAGCAGGCTGCCATATTGGTTTGTGTTACCAGAGGTTCATAAAGCTGCTTTCTGGCCAGTGTTTTTTGTCCTACAAAGATATGATAACCCATTTTGTGTAGCACTAACATTTCTTGGATGTTGATGTTTCCCTAGGAGATTTACACATTTGATTTTGTACTTTTAAAACAAATAGGAAGTTAGACACATTTGCCAGCCAAACACGAGTAAGAACAAGATAGTTTCTCCTTTTCTATCTAGTGACTACAAATAGAGTGAGATACAGTTTTTGACTTTCCTTGTTTTCCCCCCTGGTTTGGAGAAGTAAATGTTAGCTTGTGCTTGAGGATGCCACTAAAACAAGGTGATCAACATCATCTCCAGTGATTACTAAATGTCATGGGAAGGAACATTCTGATTGTTCCACTGACTGATTTAGACAAGGCACCACCTGATACCTACTTCACAGCAGTGCCCTCATCCTGCAGTCTCCATATCAACGTAGAGATGACTCACTGTTTTCCTCACTCAGAGAGATTTTCTCTGGTCTGCTGATTACGGCAGTGATTAAATAAAACATGGTTCCTGCAGGGGTATGCTTGAAAAAACAACTGTGTTAATTGTGCTTGAACTCGGACAACTGAACTTCCACTGTTGTGATCAGATATTGGTTCTCAGGTGCTTTTTTGGGGGCGGGGATGGGGCGAGGAAAGAGTCAAAAAAACCCTCTTAGGTGTGCATATGCAACCTACATAACTGGCAGAGAGAATACTTTTACATTTTCAGGAGGTGGCATTCCCTCACCTAATTATCATGCCTTCTAACTTAGTCACACAAACCATTAGCATGCCATTCTAAAAGTCTGGATAGTTCTCTGTGGCATTTCTGATTAGACAGAAAGTTTAGGGAAAATTGTATGTTCCAGGCAGCATAACTTCAATGAAATTTGCAACTTCTGGAATTGTCCCCATGTGGACTCAAAAGCTGGATGAATTGCTATTGTTTTCATTAAAAAGGATGTTAGAAGTACCTTTATCCTTTTTGCTTTGTAACAGCTAATTTTTTTTCCCTCAAATTCATGTATTTCTCCTTCCTTCCTCCCCCGGCCAAAAGAAAAATTATTATAGGGGAGTATAGGTTAAAAAAGAGTATATCTATTAAAAAGTATATAGAGGTCAAACTTCATTTTCTAACAAATTTGTGTTTCTAGATGTTGAATTTATTCCTTGAATTAATCTTGTTTATAGCATCTTGTCCTTCAAACTAGTTGCCCATAAAACACTAGTGTTTTTAAAGTTTTTGGAGTAAATGGCCAGAATTTTCAACGTCAGGAAGTTTCACATGATTTGATTTCTTGAGTATTAGACTGTCTAACAGGGCTGGGCCATATTCTTGCATGGAGCAGCATGGGCTAGGGTGGAACAGCCTTTGTGCCATCATGTCGGGGCATAAATCCCAGTTTGCTGTAGTCCCCACACCATCACTTGTTAACAGATTGGCCCTTTTGGGCCATTGGTTTTGTAGCCCCTGACTTTCAGTGTCAGTTTAAAATCTTTGACGAATCAAGGGATCTTGAGGTTCAACAGAACATCATTTTGGTATCCCCTTTTTTAAATAATGGAAATTAAATTTTAATGATAGGGAGAAAAATAGTTGGCTGTGGAGTGAAACATATGTCTGTTGCCTTAAAGACATTTGTACATTTTTAAACAAGAGGGGGAAAGAAGGAAAGAAAGCAGTAATGTAATTTTTTTTTTTAGTATTCTCTGCAGATATCAAATCATTATATTAGTTTTGAAACATATTGTGTACTCTGTATAATGTGGTTTGCTTGTAAAATTACCATGTTGGGAACATTTATACAAATCTACTAATTACATTTGCCCTTAAATAGTTCCAGTTTTCTTTTTTTCCTTTCAAATAGAACTGAACTACTGAACTTGAAGGAACCTGAATGTTTCTTAGTTTTCCTTTTTACAGTAAGCAGACAAAAGTATAAAACTGAATGACAGAAATCACTGATGTTTTAGTGAAACAGTTGTTAATTTTTTGGGCCCTGGTACCTTCCAAAGTGTTCAGTAGATTATAGGAAAGGAACTTCATGTAAACAAAAGCCAAAAAACCATCCTGAAACTTTAATAACCATGTGAATTTAAATCATTCCCATTTTACAGGCTATTTGTGATCAGATTCTTTCTAATAATACCCTTTTCCTCTTAAAACCATTCCTGTAAACTTCCAAAAACTAAATAGCAGCCAGAATGGAGGTAGCATCTTGGATCGCTTGGTTTGCGGGTGAGAGCTCACCGTAGACCTCAGTATGCTGGGCAGGCCGAGGAGGATGAGAGGTGGGAACCCTCACCCTGGCCACCTGGTGGGCCCTGACTTGCCACATACCCTGGGACCACCTACCCTCCCTGGGCTTTTGGTTCAGTAGCAGGTCCAGGAACAGTTTCTGTACCATCTCTTAGCCGACATGAATCAGAATTGTTGACCAGAACAAAGAATAAACTAAACGACAGGCAGAGAGGTGTTAGCAGAGTAAACAGTACACGTAGTAGGACGTGCTCAGCCTAGGACAGTGCCCCGAGGCCGCTCCGGTGTTCTGTGCTGGGGCTGTGTCAGCAGTTGGCTGGGTGTGTGTTGTGCTGCTTTCTGTTGGCCAAGAGCCTGTGACGGCACCGAGGGCGTGGAAGAGTCACTAACTGCACACACAGTCCTGTGTAAGATACTATGCAATATATGATACCTATTGAGTATACATTTTATAGTAAATATATTGTGGTTTTGGGAAATTTATTTCAGAAATAAATGGCACAGTAATGACTCAGTGCTGCATGGATTGGCATTAAATGGACTGTGTGTCTAAGAACAACGCAGGGACCAGAGAAGAGGTCCGTGAAGGCCTTGCCGTTGTTACAGAAAGGATCTTTTCGGCAGCGTTCTAGGCTGCATTCTTGGTTCACGTGCCTGAAGATACTGTGTATTATTTGCACCTCAACAGCAAAGATCCGTGTGCTCGTTCATTCAGGCAGCGGTTGTGGGTAGCTGATAACATCAGCATCACGCCTTTTGGCCTGTGGGGTACATCCGTATACCTTGTCCACTTGGGTGCATGTTTCAGAGCCCAGGCAGGTGCATGGGCTCCAGCCTACATGGGTGGTTGAGTGTGGTATGTTTTCACTTCCTTTTGTACTTGGGAGCACAGTGTGACCTGGGCTGTGTGGGAAGGAGCTTGAGACAGGTGGGCCGAAGGATTGCTCTGGGAGCAATGCTGGGACGGTCATTCCCAAGAACAGAGGAGGTGGGAGTCGTCTACAGGGCATGAGTTGGGGGAGTGGGGTGATGCGGCTGTGGCTCAGAGGAAGATGGAAACTATTTGGAACAGCTGCTGTGGTGGGCCGGGCACGGGGGGCTGAGCTGAAGTTGAAAGCGAGGCCCGCTGAGTGACAGGGAGAAAGCCAGTGTGTGAAGCAGGTGTGGCTTGACTGTGTGACTTGTGGCCAAAATGACAGGCTGGGGGGCGGGGCTGGAGGGTTGCCTGGTGGTTCACCTGGTGTTGGCATACGTGGACCCTGAGAATGTGGCTATATAGGGGGCTGTTAAGGTGAACAGCAGGGGACCGTGGTGGAAGGGCCTGGGGCTTCCAGCTCTCCTTAACGTGGCTCCTAAGGCCCTTTCTCTCTGAACAGCCCCCCTACCCCGTGCGCATGCCCTATTGGGCCAGTCCTGTGTCCCTTTGTACATATTATTCCTTCTGCCCCTTCCTTTGGCCTAATTACCTACTTCAAGCACTGGCCTAGGCGTCACTTCTGGAAAGCTGTTCCTGGTCGCCCTCTGTTCTATTCTCTTCTGGGTCAGCTGACCCTTCGCCCTATCCTCCCGTCTCTCCCTCTGTACTGTAGAAGCTTGTTTCCGGGCTGCTGGCATTTGTGGGTTGGAAGATTCCTTGAGTGCAAGTGTTCTAGCACCCCGCAGAGCACTGACATAAAGGTGTTCAGTAGAAGGGGGCATAACTGCCTTGTTGCGGTGTTTAGTAGCATAACAGAGTGTTAGAACTGAAAGAAAACTATGAGGGCAGCTAGTCCAACTCATCCATTTCATAGCTCAGAGAACTGAAACTCAGAGAGGTTGAGTCCCTGACCTGATGGCACACAGCTTCACTCAAGACAGAGCTGGGACTCCGAGTCACCTCTAACTCCAAAAGCCATGTTCTTTCCACTGTACCACAGTAACCAACAAAGTGTCTGTGGATGACTTTTAAGTGTGTAAAGATGACAAGCCTCTGCCTCTGCTTAGTGCCTGGTTCCAGGCTCATGTCACTATTCATAGCAGAATGTTATCTCATGCTTCTTGTGGAGAGGAAGACCGTGTCCTGACAGCGCTTTTCCTCTGTGTGGTGCCAGGTTTACAACAGCTCTTACCTCACTGCTTCCCTTTCCCTTTCCGGGTTTGTCCTGGTTTATCTTCAGTTAGGGATAAGCAGCAGCAACTGTTTCTAAGTAAATAGAGGAATTGCAGATTCAGAACTTGTGGTTTCAAACACTCAGTGCTTTTTGCTTCAGCCTGTCCCCTCCTGGCTGCTGTCACTGCTACTCCTGTCTCCAAATTGCCCTGATTTAGCATGTGTTAGAGACTAATAGTGCATGATGGAAGTTTCCTTCCTGGAGCAGCAGAAGAACTGACAGGGCCCTGGAAAAGGGAAGCCTCAGAAGAGAGAAAGTGGACACTTATCTGAACCATTTTGTATCATTAAAAACCTGTAAGGGGGAGGGTATAGCTCAGTGGTAGAGCACATGCATAGCATGCACAAGGTCCTGGTTTCAATCTCTAGTATCTCCATTAAATTAATTAGTTAATTAATTAATTAAAATTTTAAAACATTAAAAAAAAAGTAATCTCTTGGTTTTCTAGACCCATCCCTGGAGTGTGGGATACAAGGTGAGGTGTCTAGAAATGTTTGTTTGTTTATTTTCTATCTCTAAAACTTACCTCTGAGTTTTTGGACGGTATTTGAGATTTAGAATGTTCGGTTTAGAGTTAAGTCTCAGCGTGACAAAGGGTGGGGTGTAGCTTGTTCCCTTACCACCTGTTCACAGATGATGCAGCTTTGTGAGGTTGGTCCCAGTTCACTGCGGATCATCTGAACTCTCTACCCCTCACCCTTGGTCCAGAGTACTTCAGGGTCAGTTCCAGGACTGGAAGGTCCACTCATCATTCACAGGGGTTGAGGGGTGACTGGTGTGAACCTTTTGGTTCCTCTGTTAAATAACCAAATAGTACGTGATGGGAAAAAAAAAATACGCATGTTGGAAATACTTTGGAGACCGGGGTACTTGAATTCTTCATGACTTTAGGGAACTGTGCAGCACTGCTTCCCTTAGGCATCTCCATACCCACCCCTCGCCTTTTAACAGTAAGAACTAGATGATGTCCAGTGACCCCTTTAGCTCAGAAGTCCTATGACTTGGGACAAGCCCAGTGTCTTTGGTCTGAGGGGTCCCTGAAGCCACCTTAGACCTTCTTGGCTCCCAGCCACTTTGGAGTCTGTTTCTGATTCTCTCTGGGCTGGTCTTGAGTACCAGGTACTGAACTGGAAGTACATCAGCCAAGGATTTGGACTACATCAGAAGTATTTTGATTTGCTGTATTCTCTGCTTGGCATCTACTCATTTCCTTCAGGGACGTCCTCTTCCTTGGAATAAATAACTCCAAATATGTTTGTCTGACTGAGCTAAGAAAGCATTCCAACCAGGCATTTCCAATCAGGGATCTTGGGTTGTTAGTCAGAGGTCACTGGGTGGGAAGGACGTCACCCAGTTTGAAATGCTGGCATCCACTCCTTCCCAACCCACCCCCCACCGGCAGTGGTCCTTATGCTGGCCAGTTTTGAGAGGGACCATCTTGAGACAGAAGCAGCTTTGATGGCAGCAGATGTCAACCAAAAAGTGTTTCTAAGGTGTCAGCATCACGCTGTTGGGCTGTTACCTGAAGGTGTGATCTAAGAGGTGTCCCAAGTGGTGGCCTCTCCTCTGGAAGCTCTCTGAATGAGAAGGGACTCTCTTGGGGTCCCAGAGCTGGGTTGGGATCCCATCCGGAGGCTCTCTGGGGAGCATCAGAAGTCCACACCTGTCTTCTGCTGTCAAGTCTTGACCGTATCAAGAGCAACTGACAACTTTTTTCAATAACCATTTAAGGCTCTTGGTTCACATGAAGTATGTGGTCAACTAAAGTACTGCCCCCACCCCAGTTTCCTCCCGAAAGATGTAGCTTTCACTTGTATTCATCTTACATTACACTCTGTTAGCTTTGAGTCATCTTATAACCTGTGAAGAACTTCTAAAACTCAGTTTTTATCATCCGACAGGGTGGTGGTCCCTTCCTTATTTGTGTCACCTCTAAACACAAGTTGTTGACCAAAATGAAGATGGTGGGCTAAATCCATGTGCCTGCCACCAGGTGGTTCAGTTATCTCTATATAAACCCATCCAATTGATCATGTTTCTTATGTCATATTCACAAGAATATCATGGGACTCGTTAAAGCCTGGCTCACGCGAAGCTACTCTCTACTGAACTATTGATCCAATAAGTCTAATCTGAAAAGGGACTTTGTTAGTTTGGTACTTATTCCCAGTGACCCTGTGTCAGATCTTGGTGATCGCCACCTTTTCCCTAGGTTTTCATTTATTTAATACCCTAGGCTAGAACTTTTCTGGATGTTGATGCCAGGCTGCTTGGTGTAGACTACTTGAACCTTCCTGTAGTGAATTACTTCCTCATCTTTCAACACCATTCCTTTCTTTGAAGTTTCTGAAGGATGACTGACTGTGATTCATCTATGACACCTGCTCGTACTTTGGGGCTCTGATTCATCTGAGCCTGAAGACCTGACTTGACTCAAAGTGGCAGTGGCTCTGCTTCTAGGTCCACACCTGTCTTCTGCTGTCAGTCGCTCTTACCGGAGGTATCTTATCTTTTCCTGTATGAGGAACCTTCTCTGAGATGGAGGAGTTGACAGAGCATGGGTGAGGAGCCGTTTCTCTGCTGGTGGTAGCATTACACTGGCTTCCCTAAGTAGGCTTTGTTTCTTGCTCTGATCATAGAACAAGAAGCAAAAAAGAAACCAACAAACAAATTAAAAAACAAACAAAAAACTACCCCTGATAATTATTCACATTTCTCACTTGTTTAACTCATCCCAGACGCTAGCCTTCTGGACTTTCTCCTGACACATACTACTGTCCTTTGTTTCGCCTCCATAAGGTCCGTCCTCTTGTGGCCCAGACACGCGTATAGAGCATTCCGCAGCAAGGAGTGCTTTGCATCCATTTAGCGGACTTTTCCAGGGCTTTCCTGGCTCCAGTCCTCCACACCCTTTTGGACCACAGGAGTTTTTCCTCCAAGCTCAGATAACCTCTGCCTCCCTGAGTGCCCTTCCGAGAACTTGGCTTCTCATTGTCACGTTTTTCTCTAATTTTAAATTGTGACTGGCTCCCTGGGCTGCCTGGCATAACCAGACAGGGCTGAGTTTGTGATTCAAGACAGGATTCAGCCGTGCTGACCACCCAGAATTTTTATTCCCATCCTGACTCCCTAAGAGACCAGCTCTTCGGAACTCCCACCCAGGGCAGGGCTGGGCTGGGTCCACCGATCCTTCTGCCAGGGTTGAATTCTCAAGGAGCGTCTGGGCCTCTCCCTGAGCTCAGGCTGCCCAGCCCTTTCCTAGAACCGAAGGAAGGGAACAGACCAGGGGTGGGCCAGCAGAGAATCGGGCTGCCTGAGCTTGGAGGCAGGACATTCTGGGAAAGGAACAGGGGAGGAGGTTGTCAAGTTTGCTTCCCGGGAGGACCCCTGGCAGTGGGGCGGTTCTCTTTTCTGGAACCTGGTGTTGGGAGAGTGCTCTCTGAGGTGCCCATCCTATTTTGGGATGAATTAAGTCAAGGAGCAGCTCTATCCTGGTGCCTGGAAGGGCCTCTCATTTCCTCATTTTAGACTTGTTATTCCTACACAGAAAAGTATCTTAACCCCATTATTACAGATTCAGGATCATTAAGACTCAGGCTGGATTGAAATTTATCTCTTTATCGACTATGGAAAAGGATTTACAGGGGAAAAGTCTTGATGAGCGATGCTGATTTAGGGAAAAGCTCTTTAAAAGGGCCCACTTTAGGAATGTCTATTTGCATACAAACAATGAAAGTGCTAATTAAGATGATTCTCACATAGTCATCTTAGTTGTGTGAGGACTGCTGCTTGGCAACACTTCTGGAGTAGAAGTGAGAATACTTGGAAGTAATGAAATATTGCTCCTTCCATCCGTCTAACCAACTGAGACATACTGAGTGCCTTCTATTTGCAAGCACCTGTGCTAGAACCAGGGGGTAGAGGTGGAAGGTCAAGAGTATAAAACCTGGTATCTACCCTCTTGGGTGAACGAGACACTGGGAAAGTCTGGGGAGAACCCGGATGACTTGGTCACCCTGCTTCTGGAGTTGAAAGCTTAGTAGGAATGAGCAGAACACCTGAAATGTTTCACCTGTTAGATGGGCCACACCTGTTCACGTTGTGTTAAAAACTGTCAGCATTCTGCCCTGTAGGGCTTTTTCGCCTCCAGATTGAGAGGTCTAATTCCCTTTTGAAACTATATCCCAACATTTAAGATATTTCTGTTGTCATTTTCATCCCCCTTGGCACCAGCTATCACCGGGCATCTGCTGTGGGCGGGTCTGGGGGCTTTGTGAGCGCTGGTGGGGCTGATTTAGTCTTTCAGCTCCTGGGGAAACTCCACCACCACCTCCTTACCTTTTAAAGAGAGCGTTAGAGCACAGTAGTTGCAGAGTAAATATTTGTGGACTGAAGTTTATTAACTTTGTGGTTAAGAGTCCAGGGTTTGGAGTCACGCAGGCTCAGTTTCAAATCCTGGCTCTCTGCCAGGTGCTGGCTTTATATCCTTGGCTTGCTTGTGACTTAACCTCTGAGCCTCATTTTCCTCATTTGTGGAATTGCGATTAAATGAAGGTATTCATAAGAATCAGGATGGTAGGCTGCATAGTGTAAGGTAGCCCGCGGTCCGGAGTCAGACTGCCAAGTCTGACCCGCCTCCTACTTTTATAACCTTGAGCAAGTTATTGGGTCTCCCTGGGCCTTAGTTTACTTATCCATAAAACAGGGATGATAATAATAGTACCTGTATCCGAGGGTTGTTAAAAGAATTGTATAGTACCATGTGCCTGACATACAGGGTTTGCTAGATTTTAAAACCTCTAAAACTATTAATTATTTCACCTTGGCTCTTAGAGAATTCCTGAGGTTACACAGGGCAAATGTTATTCCCTGTTTGTTTGTTGCTGTTGTTAAATTTGAGGGGCAAAAAGGAGATTCTGATGGGTTAAAATGGTTTACTGAAGAGAATCTGGCTAGTAAACATTGAAATTGGGGCCAGAACCCGTAGTCTTTGTCATAAAAGAAAATACAGGTACATCTATACACGTTTATCAAGGGCATGTGGGCGTGAGTGAAAATGTTAAGACTGTGATATAATCTGAAGACAAGTGAACAGCAGATGTCCCTCTTCTGCACCTACTGGCCCCGTCAAATGTTGGTGCAAGTGACATTCTCTGTGAAATACACCACTGAGCTTGTACCCTCCAGTTGGGTCCCTGGGACTTACTAAGGTTTCCAGTTTAAACAGCTTTCAGATTCTTACTGCCTTAGTGTTGCCTGATCTCTGGCTGGGCTCCTTTTGGAGATCCTACTGTATTTATATACGTGATTTCAGAGCCCCTTTAAAAGAGCTATTTCATTCAGGAGAAGCCCAGGCTAAATAGGAACACTTCCCCACCCAGTCCCGGCCTTTATATTCGGTGTTGAAACGCTTCATTCTTTGTGAGAAACTTAATTATGAAAGCCGTGTATCAGGGAATGTAAAAATAGCTTTAAAACGCTTGCATCTGCCAATCTCTTGTCACTTAGGCAATATCTTTAGACTGAAATGTTTTCATATCTGTTCACAAACATGGGCACTTCTTAAAACTGCGGCAATGGGGTTAAAACGTAAATACTATCCTATATGAGCAATGCAAGGTGCTTTAATACTTAAGTCCTATTTTTGAGCTCTGGAATTCGGTTCCTTCCTGTTGCCAGCTGAACCTGGGACTGATGTATTAGATGGAAATATATTCCTATCTTCAAACGTGGACAACAGGACATTCTGTCCTCCAAATTTCAGTGTTTGAGTTGGGTGTTGCAGGAAACTTGGCACCCTTTCTTTCTTTACAAAATAGTAAACAGAGATGATGTCGCCTCAGGTTTCATCTGATGGGGCTTAGATGCGATTGCCTCATAAAGGCTGATTCATAGACAAATGTGAGCTAATTATAGTAACTCAAAAATAATGTCCCTGTTTAAATTTGGCCAGGCAAGATGCCTTGCGTGTTTTGTAGGACATGCGAGACTCCGTTTCTTTAGTGGCATGGAGGTGACATGCCCATTCCTATTTTAGCCACACAGTCGTTGTGCTGGGTCATTATCTGTCATCTTTATTTTTTCAGGGATATCTCATGTGCTTTAACACACACCCCATGCCCGAATGCTGAAACAGCTCTTAATACTATCTACACAAGGAATTCTTTCTTGCTCTATGTCCACTGCGTTTTTAAGGAAAAAGTGAGCTGAAGAAAGTGGATGGCTTTTTTCCCTCCTTTTTTTTTAGTTCTAAGCATTTCCGAATCTCTACTATGAAAAAACGCTGGAAGTGATTCGCTTCTCTCTATGGAATGAATAGAAAATTATCAGACTGTTCTGATCATTTCTATTTGACACACACTTTCTGCTCTGAATTGGGTTAGAAAATATTTCACCATGGTTCTCTTCAGAGAAGTTTTGTTTTGAATTTGCTTTAAATACACAGGTGATATATGGCCATGGTCAGAATTCAAAAATTTAGTAAATAATAAATCTTCCATCTCTCTCATATTCGTGTACCTAGTTCTCTCTTCAGAATCAATTCTGGGCACCAGTTTCTAGTATACTATTGTGGACATCTTCCCTGTATTTATAAATATGTGTATATGTGTATTTTCCCCATACAAAGGACTTCATACTATGGAGTCTTTTGAATTTGGCTTTTCTGTTTAATCAGAAATTCTGTCTAATTAGAAATCATCCCATCTCACGTTTTGAGCTACTTCATGATCTGATAGTTGGGTTGTTTCCATGGAATAGATGTCATAACACATAAACAACTGCCTGTGAATGGTGGTCAGGCCGTTTTAATCCTTGGCCACTAAAATCATGGAAGAAGGATGACCTTGTACATCTGCTGTGAGATAGGTCACCCGTCTCAGTGGTGAGGAGTGTGAGCTCTGGAGCCCAAAGGCCTGGGTTTAACTCCTATTTTATCCATTTACTATTGAACTATATGGTCTTGACCAGTTACTTAATCCCTCCATGTCTCATTTCTGAGATAGTGTTTATCTGCTAGGTAGGATGTGAGGATTAAAAACACCAATCTATACGAAGCTTACAGACCAGTGCCAGGTGTGTAGACGAGTCTGTATGTATTCAGTGGTAGTATTTTGCATGATGTGGAAACACGTGGATCCTATACTTACATCTGTGTGTTTCTGAACCACTCTCTGGCTTTTAGAAGCATAATACAGTTCTTGAGTCTGTGGATTATCTCTCTCCTAAATTTACTGAAACGTCATCCCCCCCCTCCCCATTACTGTGTTGCTTCTGTATAAAATCTTAAAGGAGAAAAGGGAAGACTATTTCAGGCCACTATACTCATAAATCAAACCCCTTCAACGGCATCAAGTGTATTGCCAGCTTTGATAATTTTTAACAAACGGTCCAAACTTTTTTCCCCATACATACCTAATTTAGAACTTTGTGATACTTGAAATATTTTACATTTAGGCAAATACTTAGCTTGTGTGAGTATGTATGTGTGTGTGACTCAAATTTATTTAATGTCACCATGTTTTCAATTGTAAATTAAATCTTTTGAAAAAGATTGGAGTGTGTACTTACCCTGATTGAGTTAACTTTGGAAGTTACAGGTTCTTATGTCACATGTGAATCTTGCATCATCAAAGACCACCACTTGGGGATTTTAGCTTTGGTTTGTCTGAATCCCCATGTTGGTGTTGGCTATCTCTTTGACCTTGCAAGTTGCTGAAGCTTCCAGGGCATTGGTTCCCTTTCTGCAAATGAAGACATCGATCCACTTGTAGGACTTTGTGAGGGTCACAGGGAAGGACTGTATGAAGGACCCAACAGTGCATGGCACAGAGCAGGTGCTCTGACCCCTCAGTTCTTCTCGCCTTCCCCTCCTGCTTCCCACATCCTCAGTGCCCTGAAGGTCACCCCCTCACCTTGAACTCCACTGCTCTTCATTGCCACTCCCCTACTGACTTGCCCTCTGACTTACCAGTGTGCTTTCCCTGCCTTAACTGGGAGGGCAGGTTATGTCTCAGTTATTGTCGTTTGCATCCTACCTTATGTTAACCAAGTTCAGTGGATGCCAGCGAGTGAGGGAGGGAAAAGCAGGCTTGCCGGGTCCCTGCCCCAGTGAGGTCATTACAGTTTGTTTGAAAGCCACAGCATTGCCAGACTGGAGGTAGGGCCATGGTCAGTTAATGTAGCTCCTGACTTGATCCTAGAGAATGGCTTTTTCACTCTTGATTATTCCTTTGAGGAAATTTGCTACAGCCAGCTCGTGAAACTTACATTCCCAGATTGTCTTTTTTGGAGGGTAGGGATGAAGGGAATGTTGAGAAACTGTTTTCATGTAGTCAGAGCCTCGTTAGAACTGCACTTGTAGGAGGGCTGCTTTGACTCTTTCACACCCACTTCCTAGGAAGGCACGAGCCGGTTGGCTGGTAGATTTAGTAGCCAGCTTTGCTTGAGCCTTGCTTTAATGTCCTACCAGAGGTGGGCACCCAGGCAGGATGAGCAAGGAAATGAAGCTATGGCTGGAAAGTGAGCAGGAAGACCTTTGCTAGATCCTCCAAATCACTTACTTGGAGAGGAGCTCCTCTGTCTTGTGTTAATTGTTTGGCTGTGCATTTTTGCAATAGCAGTCACACCCATATTCAAATGTAAGAACCAGCGTGCTCTCCAAAGACATGCAGGCCAGGTCCCTTCCAGCTACAAAATAATATATGGGTCGTAGGAACCATCGCTGCCACTTGGAAAGCTCTTCCCAATGCTTTTTCACTCAGGCTTTCCTATCCTTTAAGATCTAGCTTAATTCCCCCTGTCTAGTTTTTATAGTTTTCAGTGTGAGCCATTTGACTGGCTGTTGGATAGATCTAGTGTTGTGTGTGGAACTGTTTAGCAGTTACTAACCTTGTGGCCACTGAGGCGTTCTCCCTCATTTACGCCCTGGCTTCCCCACTAGGTCATCACTCTAGGCCGGGGCGCCGTGCAGCCCGTGCACCACGACGGGGAGGGGGTGTGCAGTGCGGGGGTTTCCAGCAGCAGCAGCACCTGTGAGCTAGTTAGAAATGCACCCTGGCTCCCGGCTCTGCTGAGTTAGAGAGTCTGGGCTGGGACTCAGCAGTCTGCAGTCTAACGAGCGCTCCTGGTGATTCTGCTGGGCCCTGATGTTGGAGAACCTCTGATGCAGTGGGGAAAACAGGGCTTTGGGATCAGACAGGCCTGGGTTTGAAGCCAGCTCTGCCCTTTCCTAATGGACCCACCTTAGGAAAGTGAGTTTTTCTTTCTTCTCTGCCCTTCCAGGTATATTTTGTAGGCATCTGTTCTGTGCTGTGCTGATGGGTGTGCCATAAAGATGAGGGTGGACAAGAGCTTTTGGGGTCAGAGAAGTTAGTGAAATGCTGCTTTAGCAAATTTCAACAGGATTCTTCATGGCAATGCTTCTCAGATGCCTAACCGGCATTGAGGGTCGATGAGGGTCACATGGAAAAACGCTGCAAACTAGTTAGATTCTAGAACACCCTTTCTGCTGCATGCGTGCTGACCTCTCTGGCAGTGGTGTTTTGAGAGGTGCTGGTCTAGGTGATCTGTAAGGGCACCTTGAGCCTGGAGATTTTATGGGCCTGCCAGCCAGTGAGAGATCCAGAAACTTCAAATAAAGGGCAAACCAGACATGGTGCCAGAATTTATCATTTGAGTAAACCAGACTTACACAATGACTTGAACATCGAGACAATATGGAAGCAACTAAACATTGAAGAATATCTGGTTATAGGTTTTTTTTTTTTTAAAGGTGTATTTTTCTTAGAGCATAACTTTATTTTTCTTTCTTTCCTTTGGGTTGGTTGGGGAGGATTAGGTTTGTTTATTTTTTTTAATGAAGGTACTGGGGATTGAACCCAGGACCTTGTGCACGCTAAGTATGTGCTCCACCACTGAGCTGTACCCTCACCTTTTGGTTACAGTTTTTAAAGCAGCAAGTTTTTCTTAGGTAGAAAACTGGATACCAGGGAAGAGGTGGCAAAGACGAATTAAGGAAAATGTCACTTATTGAGCATATTGGAGTCCTGGCACATTCAGCTGGGTAAGCTAAGGAGATTTAAATAAATGAACTATTTATAAAAGGTGTAGGCAGAGTTTGGGAAAAGCCACAGCGGTCAACACAAGACTTGGATTCCTCTATGTATACGAGGTTTACATGTATCACATTCAGTCCTCAGAGTAACCCCAGAGATAGGTTTTACTATTTCAAACTTTGTGGAAGAGGAAGGTGAAGCTCAAAGAGGCAAGGCAGATTACCCATCGATAGTAGCTGGGGAACGGGGGCCAAATCCACACTGCCCCGCCAGCCTCACGGCCCCAGCTTCCACTTCCAGAACATCCTCTCTTCTGTCAGTCTTTTTCCACGTGGTGACGCTGACAACACTGCTCTCTGAGGCTCTGGTTCTGAGCTGGATACTGAGCTACAATCAGTAGACAGGAGAAATCAGCATGTTGGGCAAATAGATAAATCAGTAATAAAAGTAGGCAGATGACAAATATGGGGAAGAAAGATTGTCAACATGCAGTTTCCATGTGTAGAAGGCTTGGGGCTGTGGAAGTCTGTCATCCATCCCTTTTGGGGATCCATCCCATTCTAGAAAACGCCTTTGGGGAGGATATTGGAGTCATTTGAAGGGCGTGAATGAAGCAGCTTAGCTTGCAGGGGCTGGGAGGAGGTAGAGGGAACTTTCCCAGACATATGGCACAGCTTGGGAAGACTTGGCTGTGGGAGTAGAATGAAAGGGCGCTCTATTCATAGGTGCCTTAGGCACATGGAAATGGTGCTGGTGGTGGGAGGTGGGCAAGCAGCTGGGAGAAGAAAGAGCTGTCATGATGGGATCTCAGGGTGCCTCTGACTCCTGTTTTTATCTGAGGGCCACACTGGTCCAGTGAAGTCTCTCTAGCCTAATAACCTTTGTTAGAAGATAAGGGTCGAATGTTCTAAGAACTGATTTTTCAGAGGATATGATATGAGGATATGGCTGCCTAATTTCTCTAATGCCCTAAGAAAATTTAAAAGTCATGTCTCTGAGGAGGTTACTTCCCCCCAGGTCACTTTGAATTTGGGTTGGCTTTTAATGCTCAATTGGAATATAGCTTATGGCCAAGTCCCCTTTATTCCAGAAAACAAAAACACCTCTCCAGTACTGTGCACAGGACCTGCCTTGGAAAACATCTGGTAAAAATAACAAGTCGCCTGGAAAACTGTGATTCTCAGATGCGACCTCCGCCCCGTTAGTAGCGGGGAGTCACTGGAGTAAACCTTTATTTCCTGTTGCTTCCACACAGCGGTCCTTTACGGAAATATTTCTCGTGTTTCCTTAGGCAGCAGGGAACCTTGAAGGGCAAACAGTGCTGAGGCCCTAGATAGGAACAGAGATGCTGTCTTTGCCCCATAGCACCTTGGGGTGTGTGGAGAGCCCGCCTGGGCCTCCGAGCTTTGATGCAGCGCCAGGTTCCTGCCACAGACTGCTAAGAATTTCAGTCCCCCCCAAGGCACGAGCCAGGCCCAAACCTGCCACACCTCCAGCTCTTCTTACAAGAGAGATGTTTTAAAGTAGTCTTAAATGTCAGACATATTTTCTTTCACAACATGCTGCAGACATCTCATAAATTATTCTTCAGTAACGCTTTAACAGGAATGCTTAGAAAATTAGGAGTTCTAGTTCATGGAGTTTTGGTAACTTAGTTGTTAACCCCACATCTCCCTGCTTTTTCCACCCAGAACTCACTGAAGAAAATCATTATGAAATAATTTCCCTGAAACCAGGCTTGAAGCGGTCTTTGATGACCGAGGTTGCATGTTCCCGCACAATGCCATGTGTTTGAACAATGAGATATTCCATTTGACCATTTTTGACTTTAAAAAGGCCATCTGATACGGTTCCGTCTGATAATATAAGGTGTAGGAATTTGAGTTTAGTGTTTTACTTCTTTTATTTTTTTAATTGAAGCTTAGTTGGTTTACAATGTTATATTAGTTTCTGGTATACAGCATAGTGATTCAGTTATATGTATGTATATTCTCTTTTATATTCTTTCTCATTATAGGTGAAATGACTAGATATTGAATGTAATTCCCTGTGCTGTACAGTAGGACTTTGTTGTTTGAGTTCAGTGTTTGCTGACTTCAGAATATATCTAGAAAATTCTTTTAAAGAAATCTGTGATCCTCCTTGCCATTTGCTTCTCTCTTGTGAAAATGGGTTATTAAAGATTCTGGTGGCAGACTCTGCATTGCTGCTCGGGCTGTCTGCCATCACGTTGGCTCCACATGGGGGCCTTTACCAACATGCGTCCCATTGCAGCCATACAGATATGTTAAGTTCTGTTTTGTGTGGAGATGCTTCTGGGGGTAGGCCCGTGGGCCTTCCCTTTATGCGTTTTTAGTCTGTTTTGTTTTACGTTTGTTTTTACTTAAAATGCTTACTGAATTGATTTATTCAGTTACTAGTTTCTGGAAAACCGGCATTTGGAGGGAACTTTCCATTGTTTATTGGTACAAAGACAAAATCCAGGACTGCCCTAATAGTCTGGGATGTGTGGCATAGCACAGAACCGTGACCGCTGGTGCTCAGAACGAGGCTCTCTGGATGACTTCTGGCCCATAGAAGGATTAATTATGCTACGGATGCTGGTATATTTCATCTCATATTTCTCATTCCTTAAAAAGAAATGAACTTCTTAGACTTTTTAGGCTGCTGTAATGAAATACCACAGACTGGGTGGCTTATAAACAACCGAAGCTTACATCTTAACAGTTCTGGGAACTGGGAACTTCAGGGTCAAGGAACCAGCATGGTCATGTTCTGGTGAGGGCTGTCTTCCAGGTCGCGGATTTCTTGTCATAGCCTCACATGGTGGAAGGGTGAGCATGCTCTCTGGACCTTGTTTATAAGGACCTTAAACCCAGTCACGAGGGCTCTGCCTCCCAGAGGACCCACCTCTTAATACTGTCACCTTGGATATTAGGTTTTCAAAGTAAGAGTTTGCCGGGGACAGGGAGGAGGGACATACAACATTCAGATGATAGCAACCAGTGTATTTCATTATATAGAACTTTCCATTATTTCTTTCTATATGGAAAGTGAGCATGTAGAAGAATTTTTCATAGTGAGGATCTATTTCGCAGTATCATTTGCCTTTTTATGTAAAATCAAATCAACAAAAGATTAATTGCCCCTTTACTACGTCTAGGGAACCATGTGAAAATTCAGGAAAAAATATCTGCAGCAGATGAAGAAATTTGCTTGCCTTGAAATGTGACATTGGCATGACATTCTCCTCACAATTTGGTCTGTGGAAAGGTAAAGCCAGTCAGCTGTGTCTCAATTCAGGGCAGCATTCTTTGGGGGGAAGTGCTGGATTGGGAGTTAAAAGCTCCCGTTTCAATCCTGTGTAGGTCCCAAGCTCACTCTGAGTTTGTGGGAAGCCTTCTCCTTTCCCACCTGAACTGTTTTCTCATCTAATACAGTGAAGATTATTTCTAAAGATCCTAAGATCCTTTATAACAAAATCGACCCAACGATTATTTTTATTGAATGTTTTCCACTATGTAAGGTACTGAGATAGTTCCAAGTAAGTATATGAGAGTCTCTTACTTCTGGGAGTTTTAAAAGGTTCCTCATCATTAGATGAAACAAAAACCAAAAACTCAAAACGTTTATTGACCATCCTGCAAAGAGCAGAGAAAACCCCAGCATGCATAAAGTACTCACCTCCCCCTCTTGCTTATAGAAGAGTAAACCATACAGGAGCTGTCACATGAGTGAGACAGAGTGGACAGTAGGTGCCCTGCATTTATTAGGGACTTGCCCTGTGCTCGCCTTTGCGCCCAGTGCTTTACCTGCATCCCCTCACCGAGCCTTGCAGTAGCCACGTACTCTGTTTTACAGATGAGGAACCGAGGTGACTTGCCCAAGGTCACAAGCTAGTAAGTGGAACTGATCATTGTTATTGAGCCTACATTCTTAATCACCCTGCCTCTGAGGGAAAGTGAGTAGAGGCAACAGGCTTCACTTTAAAGAAAAGCATGGAATTGCCAAGGGTTAGTGATGGAAGGAAAAGGGGACATTCATGACCACAGGCCACCTACACTAACCCGTTTCCTTAGGCTTCTCCTACCTGATTACCTGTCCCTGCTTTGCTGGACCCTGGGGAATACTGACTGCCTCTCTGTTAAGGCTGTAGCCCCAGCCTGACCAAAGAAACTCCTTCCAGCTCCCCTCCAGCGTTCGTGCCAGAGCTAAAAAGAGCTGCATGTTTACAGCAGCTTGGGATATCTTTGCCACTTGAATTGAGCAGAGTCAAGTCAAGGGAGTAAACAGCTGGGCTTAGGATTGGAGGGTGACTCTGGCAGATGACTATGAACAGGCTTAAATTTTTTTTTTCCAAATCTTCCAAAACTTGGTTTTAATGTTTCCCCTTTAATGTCTCCATTTGTGGAACCAAACAATTCTAGTTTTGGAATTTGTGCCATGAAAGGCTCGGAGTGAACAAGGTGAGGAGTCCTCAGCCAGCTCTCAGTTCATGTCATGGCCCAAAGGGGCCACTTGTACCTGCTCACGGGCCTCCATCTGAGCTTCTGTTCACTGTCACACTCTCAGCAGCCAGCAGTGGGCGATGACCAAGCATCACGTGGCTTAAGGAAAAAACAACCCAAAACACTGTCCTGCTTTTAAGCCCCCTCCACGGCTTGGATTGTGAGCTGCTCCAGGCAGCAATCATGCTCATCTCTGCAGGTAGTACCGGGCAGTGTGTGTGGACTAAGCAGACGCTCCAGAAAGGCTGGGTAATTCTGTGGATGCTCTGTTGAGCACATTCTCCTCATCACCATAAAAACAAAATAAGGTTTTCTTAAATGAGCAGAGCAGTGTAGGCAGTGCATTGTGATGCAAGACGCATCTCTGTAGAATGAAGAAGCAGTTAATAGCCTGGGATTTAAGGTCAGGTCGGGTTTTCTGTCACAATTCCACCACATACTGGTCATGTGACCCCAGAGAAGCGGCTGAGCCACTGCCTCCCTCCTTTCTAAACTGATAGCAGCCATCCATGTATCATTAGGTTACTGGGACTAAATGAGACATTGTATGTAACGTGCTAAGCACAGTGTCTGTGCTTAGGAGCCAGGCTCTTGATGGTGATATTCATTGTATTTCATTTGTTGCTAGGGAAAAAAAGATCAGATTTGGCTATCTTCCAAAAGAAATGGGAAGCAGAACTTGAGTATGTGTCTCCCACCCCCAAATTAAAGTTTGCGTGGTGCAGAGTGGTATAATTCTGAATGCTTCACAGTTACCAGGATCGGAAACAAGTTCACCAGGGTAGGAGTGACATTTGTGGCAGTTTCGTCCTACAGGTTGAGAGGTTGTGTTAGGGTGCTGACGTTCTGGATCTTTTTCTTTAATTTTCGGATGTCTAGTTCTGTGCTTTAATTTTTTTCCTGCTTTAAAAAATGTCTTACCAGGTGTGATCTATTTTTTTAAGTCTAAAAAAAATTATACTCCTGAAATAAAATGAACAAGGAATTCTTCTCAAAGTGTAATACTTGAACCACCACGTTGGAATGTTTTAATTTTAATTGCTTTTCCAGTTGCTTTCTTCAAGAAACTTTGCTGAATAATTAATAAGACTCTATTTAGTGGAAACACATTAGAAGTTGAGAGTTTGAGTCTGATATAAAATATAAACTTTTTCCTTACCATGTTGTGATAGGATAAATTATCAGTGGATTATTAGAAATCAAAGCCTAATTAAAAAATAAACATTTGCTCTCTAGATGGCATCAACAGATGTGTCAAAATTTATCTTTTTTTTTTCAGATTATAGTCGTTTTGTGGATTATGATATGAAATCGTTCTAAATTTCGGGTACATTTTGAATTCTGTACGTTCTCAAACATCCAGCTGAGGAATATTGAAGCTACTCGGTGAGTGTCCTCCTGGTACAGCCCTCACTTGGAAACCCTGAGCCAGACTGCTTGCAGATGGCAGGCCCTGCAAGTGCAATTCCATTTGCACATTGTTTTATTCACTGTGAACATTCTGCAGGAAAAAGAGGAAAAACTGTCTCCCTGCTTCAGTGAAATTCTAACACAATCAGTACAAATTATAAATTATGTTCAAAGGGATGCAATAAATTCATGATGCTTTCCAGTTTTAAAGCATTGTGGGTGAGCTATGGACGTCTAGTAGCTTGGTGCTGCGGTAACTTGGTCACACTGACCAGTGTTTCTGAAAGTATGGCCTGAAACCTTATCCACCAGAAATGCAGGTTCTAGGGCCTCCTTGAACTTCTCAGACAGCGTATCTAGGACCAGAACCTGCAATCGGCATTTTAAACAGGTGCCTCCCCTCTTTATTAGTGTTTGGCCATTTTTGAGACCCTCTGGTAGAGTGGGAAGATTTTGCAGAGATTTTTTTAGTTGTTATCAAAATTGAAAATATTTCTAAATTCAGAGAATCGAAATTTACAATGAAAACTGAAGTGCAAGAATTCGGTTGAAAGGCACATATGGGAATCATTTTTTAAATGCCTCCTTCTCTTTTCTGAGTCTTCCAGTGTGTCGAGTTGACTAGGAGTAGCATTGCCAGTCAGACTTTAAAATACTTTCTCAGTGCCCATAAGAAGAAAACTTAACACTTAAGAAAATCATCTTCAAGTCACTTGTGAATGTATAAAAGTAAATTTGGAGGAAAGGACTGAATTTGGGGGAGAAGTGATAAAGAGAGAAACCCAAACATAAATATAATTTATTAAGGGGTAAAAATAAAAAGAATAGGCAGTTCTCCACAAAAAGATAATGATGGTTTTACCAGGGGCTTCCAACCACGTAGTTACACAAAGCAGCATTTTTGGCTTTTAAATAATGAAATTAAAGCCATAAGATGTCAGTTTGTGTCTCACCATACTCTGTATTAAAGATACATCTTTATCTTTAAGGGGAAAAAATTGGGACATAAGAGAAACTATCCTTTTGATTATCATAAAATTTCTTTGACTTTAAAATGATTTCACATAACATATCTGTATTTGAATATAATTTCTTAATGTCATCTGTGTAGATTCCAGTGATAGAAGAAACGAATTAAATAAGATTTAAATAAAACTTAACCTCTGTTTAGGAAGACAAATATTATATATTGCTTATATGTGGAATTTGAAAAATAATACAAATGATTCTGCATACAGAATAGAAACACTCACAGACGTAGAAAACAAACTTAGTTACCAAAGGGGAAGGGGAGTAGGGGAGGAATAAATTAGGAGTTTGAGAGATACAAACTACTCTACATAAAATAGATAAGCTACAAGGATCTATTGTATAGCACAGGGAACTATTCAATATTTTGTAATAACCTATAATGGGAAATAATCTGAAAAAAATATGCATGTATACACACACACACACACACACACACACATATATATATAACTGAATCACTAAGCTGTACACCTGAAGCTAACACTATATTGTAAATCAACTCTACTTCAATTGTGGGAAAAAAAAAAAAGAGCATTAAAAAAAAAAAGGCTGCAAGGACCAAGAAATAAAAACACCAAGTAGTAAACAAACAAACAAATCCTTTTGTTTTGTGAAGAATTTTGTATGTATTTCTGTCTAATGTAATTTAAATAATTCTCATAAAGAGCTGATCTGTTTTCTTCCCGCTGTTGAAATGCTGTCTGGGCTGGTGTGTTCATCCGCACCGTCTCATCTCACTGGTCTTTGGGGACTCCTTGTCCTTCCTCCTCCATCTTCCTCCATCCGTCCTCCCTCTCTGATGGCACTGGGGCCAAGGGGACTGGAATGTGGACTCAACACATGCTACAGAGAGACCACACTTATTCTCAGCCAGGAGCAGAGCAACCCTCTCAGAATGATTTCCTTATCTTCCCTACAAGGGCTTGAAATTTCCCTTCCAGCACTGATCTGGGCACTCCGTCTACTTTCTTGGCAAGGAATTTCCAGAGTCTTGGCGGGGTCAACCTCTGCCTTTCCCGGCAGCTGGTTTCACTCTGAATTTAATGAGGGAGCTGAGCAGAGTAGCTGGAGAAGGGCTTCCCCGTCTGGCATCCCACTGGAAGGCCTCGCCACTTGTCCACGTTCAGTGAGTAAATGCTGACGGCTGCGGGGCTCCAAGAAAGGGCCTTCCCAGCCAGTTCTCCTCGGGTCCCCGTCTCGGCACGTTCCTGAGCCCTCCTGCTTCTCCCTCCTTTCTCTTTGGACTTTGGTGTAACCAGCAGTGAGGTGGGAACGTGAGTATTTGAAATCCCATGTATGTGGGACTTTTGGAGTCACTAGGATTTTCTGTCCCTATTCACTGGGTGGACTTGACAATTTTGCAAAGCCTGTTGGCAAACTTTGTGTGGTCGTCCTGGATTCCATGCTCCCCAAGGCCTCACTGCACCTGATTCTCTGCATTTAAATTTGCCGGTTAGTTTTTCGAGCTGTGATATTAGCAGACGGCAATTTGAAATGCCTCATATCTTGCTGAGAATTCAAGTATTTTTCATTCCTGTTTTAAGAGTTTTAGCTCATTTTCGTTTTTTTCCCTCACTTATAGTCTAGTGTATTTACTTAAGCTTTACATTTTTACATAAGAAAAAACTTATTTATCTTTGCACTTTTATTATTAGATAGGAAGAAAGTCTATAATTACATGCTTCTTAAACTGGATTTCCTCCAGAAGTATAATTATATTCACCAAACTCCACAAATACCAAAGTTCCCTTTAAGAAGATTGGGAACCAACCCAAGAGTTCTAAGTTACATTTTTGTGAAAGATTTTTGTTGCATACTTAAAGGGCAGGGGAGGTTTCTGCATGGGACCTTTATCCTTTCCCCCATCTCTGTAGCCTTCTAAAATGCCCTCTGTTAGAATTTTTGAGGGCTTGATTTCCAGACATGTAATTCATACTGTAAATTTAAAATAGAAGAACCACACTATTCAGTGCCTCGCATTAGTGAACTTTTATTGAATGAATTAATGGGTTCAGAAGCACCAAAGGGCATTTAATTGTGGATTTGCCTTAAATGAATGGTTTATTTTTTAAGAAGGGGAAAGCCATTTATTCCCCAACTTTATACTTGTGTATAAGATTTAAGACTTTAGTTTGAGACATTTGGACTTACTATGAATGTTATGAAACCTTAGGTTTTAATTTTCTACTGCTGCTTTTTAAGAGGAAAGAATGAAATGAAAAATTTTAAAGTCATTTAGGATATTTTAGTGCCCCTCGTGCCTAACAGACTCAGAGTCACAGACGCCTATCTTCAGGGAGCTTAGCTTCTAGAAAGCACAGCAGGCCCCCAGGCATAGTAGCTGTCACACCTATTGCTGGCTTGGCTTTCTGCCTTGTCCTTTTGGGAGGGTGGGGGGTCTTTGTTTTGGGGAGCATATGTTCCTGGTTGTTGGACTTTCTCATCTCAGTTGGATTGGTCTTGACTTAAAGGCTCATAACATTCAGAAATTGTGGTCCTTTCCAGCCCTGAAATTCTGTGATGCTCTGAGTCCTTTGGCCACACGAAACCTCCTTAAAGACAGATCATATTGCATTCCCCCATCTTTCTAAAAAAAACATTGCAGGCAGCCAAGGCTACCACTGGCACTGCTGTTCTGTAACCTGCAAAGTTCTATGCAAATATCTGGTGCTGGGTGGGGCCACCACCAGTTTTATCTTTTCTGTGCAAGGCAAAAACCTCATTTCTTAGCAGTGTCCTCGCCTATCTTCAAGCAGAATCCCAGTAAACTATTGTTATAGTAAGACAGTGACTAAAGCCTTTTATTAACCAGGCTTTCCACCTACCTCCGACTCTCCTCATTTTTGAAATTAGAATGAAATTAATGGGAAATAGACCAGTTATGTCACTTGACCATTTATTGAGTCCTCCCTGTGCCACGCGGGTAATGTTCGGCCCCGTTCATCCTTACAGGAGGCAAGTTAGTGCTATTTTAATCCCTGTTTTGCATGTGGGGGAAACAGGTTCACAATGATAAAGTCACTGCCTAAACACCTGGAATTCTTTGCTGATAGTTGGATGTGAAGGATTTAATATTCTCATCTTAGTTGTGGGGGAGGGGGAGATAATTAGTTTATTTATTTTAGTGGTGGTACTGGGGATTGAACCGGGTACCTCATGCATGCTAAGCACGCAATGTACCACTGAGCTATACCTTCCCCCACCTTAATATTCTCTTAACCAAGATCTCAGTGTCGTCATCCCATTCTCCTCCCCCTAATCCTACACCAACTGTAATTGAATACAGAGTTCTTTTCTTCCAATGTCTTACGTTCTATCTATGTAGGTTGTGAATGGTGAAGGCGGGTCATTTTGTGTTGAACTGTTCTCTTTAACGTTGGTTTCAAAATGATCTCTTAAACATCCCTGACTCTGTCATCTTTTATTCTATTTTAGTGGTTGCTATTGTAGTGTCTCTATTTGGTTAGAAGCTCCTTTGAGTTCTAAAGGATTTTTGATGCCTTTTATTTTCTGATAATTTTATGTTGTCAGGCACTAAGGCATTTGGGCAGGGAAAAAAAAAGAGTTTGCTCTGGGCAAAAGTGGCAGCATGAGATTTAAGGAGTAAGCTCAGACAATCATATTCTCTCTGAGAAACAGTTTTGGCTACAGATAAGCAAGAAGAGATAAGTGTAGAAGTTGTCACCTGTGGTCGCTAGAGCCAAGGCCTCTGTGGGGCTTTTTACAGCCCAGTGGGCAAAACAAGTTTGCTGGGAGCTGCTTTCCTGGACAGAGACAGTATATATGGTTGAGGGAAATTTGGGAGAGGGGAAGGGAATCTTACAAAAAGTACTAGATGTTAATGTCCCCTCCTTTGGCCTGGCCTCGGCTCACGTATTCCCCCTGCCCCAGGGCCCCACCCACCCACCCCACTTCTGTAGTTCATCCTGCCTGCCTCAGTCAGATTAATCTTGCCTTAGGAAACTTCTAAAGGATTTATCTTGAATTCTGTGTCCTGATAGAGGCCAGCACAAATGCCATTGCCTGGCATTCGAGGCCGTTTTGTGGCCAGGGCACACCATCTACCCAGTGTTATTTCCGTATACTCCTCAGTACAAATCCTTTCCATCAACAGGGCTGGGCTGGGGTCTGTGCTGTGCACTGAGCAGTAGCTATGTGGGACCCACCTTGGAGACTGCACTGTAGGAATTCTCTGAGGAGAACCAGCTTGCCAATAGCAAAAGGCACAGAACATGATAATTTTTGTGTGTGTATCAAGTGGTACGTGGCCAGTAATGTAACTATACTTGAAAATTCACTCTTTGGGGAAAAGGCAGACTAGTCACTATGCTTCCTATGGGAAGTTGAGTTTTAGAGGAGATTTGTGCTGTTGGGGACAGACAGGCAATGGAACCTCAGGAGGGAGAGGAAGGAGGTGCAGGAAGCTCTCCGAAGGAGAGCTGAGGCTGTCCTTTTAATTACACTGAGAGTAGCCTCCCTATGGTTGAAAAAAACCACATCTGATGCTTCTCAGAGAAACCAGCCGAGGAGAGAGTGGTTTTGAGCCTCAGCCTCACATGCTATTGGTGACGATGACCATGCTGCAAGCCCTGGGCTTTATTGAGCACTTTGTAAGCCTGTGATCGCTTGATATGCTTGACCTCATTCAGTGCTCACCATAACACTCTGAAGTTGATGGCTGTGATTATTCCCATTTTATAGACGAGGAAACTGAGACTTAGCAAAGTTAACTGGCAGACCTCAGCTTAAGCATTCGGTAAGTGGCAGAGCAGCAGCTGAAATCCAGGCTGTCTGTTCTAGAGCTCCTCTACACCTTTCCAAAGATGTGTGTGGGTAAGTGGGTGTTGAGGGGCGTCACTGCTTCCTAAAGGCCGCTAGAAAGTGACGTGTGTGATCTAATTCCATTTAAATCAGTGAACCCTCTAGAGAAAAGTTAATACTGTGGGAACTACAGGGAAAGAGATAAATTCATTTTTAAAAATTGATTAGCTATTTCCATCAGTTGGAATGGAGGCCTGTCTTTCCTTCCACCACGACTCTCCACCCTCCCAATCTCCCATTTGAATCTGCAATAAAGTATCTTAAAAAACAAACAAACAAACAAACTACTACAGGGATATTTAAAACATTCAGAAGAGGGTGCTTTTGTCGGCATATCCCCAGGTCTTTCCCAGGACAGTCTGGAAGCTTGACGTTCTCTCGGCTGGGATGTTCCCACAGTGGAGGGCAGTCCATAGTTCTCTGCTGTCTTTCATGCCTCATCAGGATTTCAAGGCTGTCAGTTTTCTCTTTCAACTCGAATATAAGGTCTCTGAGGGCAGGCACCGTCTCTTACTTTGGTGGACAAATTTGATTATTACCATAGCTGGAAAAAAATGCCCCCTAAGATTATCCATCTCTTTTTTGGGTGTATCTTGTCTCTGAACAACTTCCACATAGAAGCATCTTGCTTCAGGCAGGGACTGTGTTGGGGCACCTCTTTGAGTGAAGCCACATCATGGAATTGAAAGACCTAGGCCTGGGAGTCAGCTCCAGGGTCTCTCCTACTTGCTTCTGCAAGACTCTTCATTGAGTCAGCTGACTTTCATTGAGGTTCATTCTCTCCATTTGCAAAATGGGCGTAGGAACCTTGCGAGGTGTTCTCAAGATTAGAAGTGATGTATGTAAGTGGCTGGTTCATCTGTCTGTTCTGAAGCACGTGCACAGGGCCTTGCACAGAATGCATGCACGGTAAATGGGTCTTGAAATAGTGATGTGGTTCCTTGAGACATGACCTTAAAGAGAGAGCTACTCCGAAGTGTTTTAAAACACAATGCCTTTCTGAAGCATGCCCTTCATGGCCTAGCTTTGCATAGGAAGGCAGGGCCAGAGAAGGGTTTCTTGGTTTTTAGATGCTGCTTCAGTTTGTAAAACCTAATGTTTCATAGGTTTTTATAGCCTGATAGTTTAAGTATTTGTAATATCAACTTCATGGAAAGATATGCAGTGATTATATTCATCAGTCTATTAAAGCAATAAAAGGATAAAATCTTCTTCACTAGAATATTTTTGTTTTTTAACACTTTACTTCATATATATTTTAAAATTTAGAAACACCTTATGGAATTAGGCATTACTAACTTTTTCGTAGGTGAGTACACTGAAGCTGAGAAACTAAGGGACTTTCCGATTTGCAGCATTGGTAGAGTTTGGATTCAAACCCAATTCCTGTGAGGTTTTCTTGTTTGTTTATTATTTTCCCACAGCCACTAAACACATGGAGAAACTATTAGCATTTTTTCCTCCATCCATTTTACTTTTAACCTGTGCCTTTATAGTTAAAGTGGGTTTCTTACAACACACAGTTGGGTCTTGTTTTCTTGATCCACTCTGATAACCTCTTTTAATGGGTACATTTAGACCATTGGTGTTCAAAGTGATTATTGCTGGATACACAGCAACTAAAGTCAGAAATGTGTGTGTGTGTACGCCATATATATGTTTCTTAATATATAAATGTATATCCAACTTATTTCCACGTAGTCTGGTCTGGAAAACAACATAGATTTAAGAAAAACAAAACAAAACAAAAAACTTCTACTGAATGTTTGTTGTGACCTTGGCACTATATTTTTAATGATTTTGAAGGAGTTTAAAGAAAACTCATTTCAGAAGTTTGCACCGTATTCTCCAAGTCTTGGATGCAGCTTTTATACCTGGCATGTTCAAAAATTGCCTAAAATTAGTGCAAAATACAGTTAAAAGAGAGAGAAGTAGCTGAGGTACTACAGTTCACTTTCTGCTGAGTGGAAGTCGGGGCCTCACGTTCATTCTCCGTGGGCGCTAAGGGTCTGACGCAGCCCTCGGCCTCCCAGGCCTGATGTCAGGGGTTATTGATTCTAGGCCTGCCTCTTCATGCTGCGCCTCAGTTGCTAAACAAGTGCTGCTGAGAAGAGAGGTTTTCTCAGAAGAAATAATGTTTTCAGTGTTTCTATTGGCTTTTTGCGCGGTTAGCATACGATCAGCAAAATTTCAGAACTTCTTAAGGAAAACAAGCTATTCCTGGATAAGCCAGTATTATGAATTGAGGTATTTAAGTTATTTATTTGCAAAAGACCCAGAGTCTTTTTACTGTATGGAACTTCTGTTCCCTCATTCCCGAGCGTGGAATGGGCTGGCACGGCAGCCATCTGTGTGATCTATGGTTTGGTAAATACGGAGCCGTAGGAATTTTGTGGTTTAAAAGAAAAGTCGAGAGGGAGTTACGGATTGTCTGTGAGACTGGACACCTCTCCTGCCATGTCAAACCCACCCTCCTTTCCCATTCCCAAACTCTAAAAGACCTCCTTTCAGCTTTTTGAGTCTTTTTTTCAGCCACACACAGTAACTTAGTCTCTCTACCTGGAGCCCGTGGCTCAGCCCTGACTCCCCGGAGACTGCAACGTGCTTTCGTTCACGCGGGTGGATTTTGTGTAATAGCTGCTGCCTGAAGAAAGCGTCCTCTGTGCCCTGGGCTTGCCTTTCTTAGTTTGAGGTTAGGTGTTTACAGTTTAAACAGAGCTGAGATGTCGTGCTGCTATCCAACGGGTTTGGGAATGTGCCCTTGTGGCAGTCAGTGCTCTTGGCGTCCCGAGTGGAGGGCTCCACGTGTACTGGCGGCTGCAGTTAGACAGCTTTGTTTTGGTTCTGTAGTCCCAGCCATATTTGGGAAACACACGTTGGCGAGCTTTTGTATTTAAGACTTGTCTGCGTTGACCGTGCATGCTTAAGAACTGGTGTGTGCCCAGAGTTGTACATATAAAGAGTTTGAGGCGCTCGGGGCTCTGGAATGCCATGCAGTCCGTCGGGTTAGGAGCAGGGGACTGGCAGCCAGCAGGCCCAGGGAGCAGGGGTGCTGTGTGCGTTGTCACCTGGCAGCCCCTGGGGACTATTTTAGGGTGAAACGTTTTGGTGCCATTGCTTCTTTAGGAAATCTGGCTGAACATTCTAGTCGTTTTATTGCCCCCCTTTCCTCATAAGGAACTGCCTGGGAGTAGTTTGGCTTCGTTAAACAAAAGCAATCACTGGCAATTAATGCTGGAATTCCACATTTGGGGCATTTGCTCTCAGTCCTGAGGGACAGTGCTCCTCGTGGGGCTGCCATGTTCTAATGGACAAGATTGTTTGTAGTGTTTTTTTCTTTCACTTGTCTCCTAGAATTTGGTCTTAAAAGTTCTCAAGATTACACCCTTGCATGTCAAATGCCAGGGATGAGATTAAAAACAATTACCTGTCATTAAAAAAGTAACATGTTATGACCATTACATACAGTTTGGAAAATAGAAAAGAAATGTCAACATTGCCTGTAATTCCACGCTGCCACATCCTTGTTAGAATTTGGGCATATTCCTTTGAAATACATGTGTTTTTGTTTTTACATGTTGATAATCATGAGCATGACATGGACCTACATCCTGCTTTAGTCACCTAATCTTCTAAGAAGTGTTTTCCCATGTTGTGTGTTCTGCATAACCATTATTCTCATAACTGTTCAGTCCATCCAGGGGGTTTGTGGCCATGTCATTGGTCCCCTGTCACTGAACACAGGAGTGTTTCTAGGTTTTCACTGTTAATAAAGCTGTGGTGAACATCTGTTTACGTAGCTTTATTGTCATTTGGGATTCTCTCTCTGAGCCAGATTTCCCTAAAGCACAAAGAGTATGAAGTACATTAAGTCTTGATGTGTTATGCTGCAAGCAGTGGTAATAACTTAGTGTCACTGACTGTAGGAAAATGTCAGTGTCTTTAACACTTGGCCCTACTGGGCTTTATTTTTTTTAATTTGTGGCCTAATTTAAGAAGTGGAAAAAATGGTTAGTCATTATTGGAGGGTTTTTGTTTTGTTTTGTTTTTTAAAACTAATCAGGAGAAGTGAACATTTTCTCATAGATTTGTTTGTTTGCACTTTTTCTTGGAATTTCTTCATGCCTTTAACGTTTTTTTCTTGGCGGTAAGTATTGAGTACACTGTAACACAAGGATATTAATCCTCTTTATTATGTTTGCTGTAAATCATGCATTTTAATACATACATTGTAATCAATATTACCTCCTAAATTTTGTTGTCCAAAGGTCAAATAATTTTGCATTTATAAGACTGGAAACTATTTTAGGCTGTGTTTTGCTTATTGGCAATTTTGTTGGCAGAATGAACTTTGCATGTTTATTTACAGACTTCATCTAAGTTTAAAAGGTAAAAAAAAGTTTGCAGATTTGTCAGTGGTTAGCTTTCCAGCTCTCGATCCTGACCCATGTCTGGTGAGGGCCTGGGATGACAGTGTGATGGTCACTGGGGGGGCTTGGGCGTGGGGATTTCTGAATTCTGTGATTCTTAAAGAGGCCTTATTAAAATTGTCATCATGCCTTTTAATGGGGATTAAAAACAAAACTAAACCAAATTTAAAACTTCCCTTTCTGATGGGCCAGTGCACCTGGTGACTGGGATTGGCCTTAACATTGAGGAAGTGAGGGAAGGGGCTTTAGGGGGAAGTGACAGTGAGATTAAAGACTTGGAAATCTTGTTCAGGATTCAGTACGAATGACAGATGTGAGTCACATGGAGTTTGGGCTTATTAAGTACATGGAGGTAAGATTGGAGAACTCATTGGGACCTCCTCTTACAGAGCCTTATGGTGTTAAGGGATTTGGACTTGCATTTTTAGACCAGTGTTTTCCAAAGTGTGACATTTGAGGTGAGTTTTGAAGGTATGCCATTGATCACTCGAAGTTTAGCGTTTATTCATTCCTTGATGGTCTCTCCAGTAGAATTTATTCCTTTCCTTTCTGTGCTCCTGTACCACTTAGGTCAGATTCCTGGCAGAAGGGTTCACTGTCATACTGTGTTTAAATGGGACATGTCTGTGATCCTACAACACCGTGATGGCCTCAGAGACAACTGTCTGGTGCATGTTGGTCTCCTGTGGGCCAAGCAGTATTCTGGGTGCACAGTAGGTGCTAAAGAAATGCTGTTGGAATGGCCTGTGTTTTAGATACATTATTCTTTTCTAGGAGGTTTTCTACCCTTTTTTTTTTCCCTTTTGCCCTGTACCACCCAAACAACCCCTCTGAGCTTACAGGGGCCCCGTGGATTTTTTCCTCCATTGAAATTTGACCCAGGAACTCGCACTGCTGAAGTCAGAACGTGGCAGGACATGGGCTGTAGGGTGATCCTGAGGCTTATTAGGCCATTGTAACAGTCTAGGGATGAGGTGATGGAACAGAACAGTGAGTTCGCAGATGGAAAAGCAGGGGTGGCTGGGGTGCTTGAGGCACGAGGGTGGAAAAATTGACAAGACTGGGCAGCGTATCAGGTGTGGGGAGGAGGGGGCGGGGGGAGGCAGGACCAGAACGTAGTGCACTCAGACCTGCACGAGGGCCAGATACTCACTCCACCAGTGTTGACTGGGCGCTTGCTCTGGGCTAGGCACCATGCCAGATGTTAGGCTGCAGAGATGAGCCAGACGCCTTCTCTGCTGGAAGTGCTCACTGTGGAGGGGGTTGACTGGAGGAGCAGGGACCATGAAGGCAAGGTGGGAAGAGATGAGTGACGGTTACAGGTAATCAGTCCCTGTATTATCAGGACTTTGCACTACTCACTGAGTGATGGGGTGATATCAGAAGGATATAAGGGGCAAATGACACTGTCCAGCTCGTGTGTTGGCTGTGGAAGGTTGATTCTCATCTGGGATTTAGTGTCCGTTCTGAAGGCTGAAGGTGCCCTGAGGAGGAAGAAGAGACTGGTAGGAGGGAAAGTGGGCTCAGGAGACGGGAGAAAGAGCAAGATGAAGGGAAATCTTTTCTGAATCTGTTTTTGCACCTCAGTAATAAAAGGGTGGATTAGATTTCTCGTTTATGAATCTTTTGTAGCCATAGAACCCATTTATCCAAGGAAAGTTCTGAAAGTATAAATGAATGAAATCAATAAAAACACAGCTGCCCTGGTGGCCTGAGGGGGCTTGTGGAACCTTCTGCTGAAACAGGTGAAAAACCCACAAAAAGGAGCTCGGTAACCAGCACAGATCCTTCTGGCTTGAATAGTCCAGATGAAATCCTCAAGGAAGTGAGCTAGTACTTGGAAAGGAACGAGAACCCAGCCCAGGGTCCTCCAGCTCTTTAAACTCCGGGAGGAACTTCAGAGGTCCTGTTCCAGAAGGAAGAGCCTCATGGCCCAAGGGAAACCAGTCCGCAGTGACACTGAGAAGTCAGGACCAGGAGGTGCTTGTGGGAGGAAGAAGGAGTTAACTTCTTAAATTCAGTGGAAAGGTCAGTGAGGCCCTGGCCAGGGCAGGAGCTTGGGCTTGGCCATGTGTGTGCACTGGAAACCTTTCTGAAGGCCATTTTAGATAACTGGTTAGAACGGAAACCGCGTTGGAGGGATTCCAGGA
The DNA here is from genome assembly GCF_036321535.1 of Camelus dromedarius. Classification (NCBI taxonomy): domain Eukaryota; kingdom Metazoa; phylum Chordata; class Mammalia; order Artiodactyla; family Camelidae; genus Camelus; species Camelus dromedarius. The sequence continues at coordinate 54,492,187 of NC_087443.1, read as the reverse complement.
GGAAACGGGAGGATGTGGGGGACGTGTTTTCCTATCGCTCCCTCTCCAGAAGCATCGGTCTTTTCACAGAAACCATGTGCTTGTTGTGTTCTGAGCCCCCAGTGGTGTCCTGGGATTCCAGGCCGAAGTTAACATCAGGGTCAAGTTTATCCTGACTTCCTCCCTTTGAAAGGAAATGTTAGCGACTCAGTGTTTATCCTTTCTGGCTTTCTGAGGAGCCTTCTGCACCCTCCCTGATAGCGTAGAGAGTGCATTTGAAGAGAAATGCCATTAATAGGGATTGAGAAGAAGATGAGCTGACAAAAACATTGGAGAAATGTGGCTCTGCTGGTGGATCAGCACAGTATAAGGCCAAGCATCTGTGGGCTGTCCGTGTTCTTTTCAAGCCGTCGAGTAGCAGCAAATACATATATCAGACCAGGTCTCAGGTTGGATTCCAGAGCTAGAGTGTAACCAGAGTTTGGTCGGAATGGGGAACTAGCTTGTATTAGGCAGCTGTAATGGCGTTAAGGCGAATCTTGGTTATTTTGACACTAGGACTTGAAAGTTAGGTTCTGAAGGTTAAATAGAGGCAAGGACAAAGTTCACGACTGGACACCCACCCGCTGCATGCTCAGTCCCAAGGATGACACAGTATCTCCCTTTAGAATCTTACAGTTGTCTGCGTGTGTAGTGTGTGTGTTGGGGAAGAGGCAATGGAGGCAAAACAGCATAGGGCATAGGAGAAGCTGGAGCAAGCTGTGTGCAAGGTCAACCAGAGGCTCAGGCTCTTCCAAGGATCTTTGCTGAACCCTGAATTCATTTTTACAGACACACTCAATTCCTCCCTTGTCATATCCCTGAACCATCCATATAAGGAAGGACCTCCTTTCCTTCCCTAATAAACAACCCATATTTAGCTATTGGATTCTGTTACAGCTGGAAACATGAGTATAACTTTTGCTTTTTAGTAATTATTCACTCTCTGTCATGAAGACTTATCTCAAAATTACAGGGTCGTGGAATTAGAGAAGGGACCACGCCAAACCGTTCATTATCCAGATGCATTCTTAACACGACTGGCTACTTCACATCTTGTTCTCTTGATGGAATGTCTGTGTCGATGCTGTGGTGTTTTGACCAAGTACGGTAGACCTGGGCAGCCCAAGGGGTGGAATGGTGGCTTCACCCTCGCTGGCCACCCAGACAGTGACACTGTAGGTTCCTGCAACTCACAGTGGGGTGAGGGGTTTGCTGCCCACTTGTAGCTGTCCAGTTTTGCCACTAGGTGGCACCATTCATCTTTTTGGCTTTTACCCAAAGGCGCCTGAGACCTTTGGAGGGGATTTAGGGGAGAAATTCCAAAGACGTGCCATCATGTTCTCAACCAACTCAAACTCTTTACAGCTTAGTTTTTAAATAAATATTAAGTGTCAGAGGTTTTTATGTAAAATAAACCCTCATGTTCTACATATGATTGTAATACTTGTACTGTCTCTAAGTGAACAGCGGGGAGGAGATTGTGACTTCCAAAGCTTTCAGCGTTCTCCTGGCCAGACTCAGTTTGTGCAGCTTCCTAGTTGCATCCCCGCCACCCTGACTCTGAGCTCTTCAGGTTGTAGAGACAAAATCGTCTCCTGAGCCACGTGGGATTCAGCCCTAGATGGCCTTACTCAGGAGAGAGGAGTGAAGCTTCTCTCTGCGTGAAACCTTTGGGGCTCCCTCCTCCCCATCTTCTTCCTCCTCTTCTGCTGCTCAAGATGCTCGGGCTGCAATCAGAAACTGCCGCTGGTTAATTCAGACTGAAAGGGGGGTTTGTTGGCGAGCCCTCGGGTAGTTCAGAATGTACAGGAGGTCAGAGAATAGCACTCAGAACAGGGGCAGAAATTCAAGGAGTCTGCACTGGATGGACTCAGAGCCAGAACCAGGCCCTGGAATAGTCTGGATAGGATGTCGCTGCCGTTGCCACCACTGACGAGGACAGGGCACTGGGCGCCATCCTCGGCACAAGTGCCACTGCTGCAGTTTTTATTTTAAACTGTCCCCCCTGCTTCGTGTTACCTGCAATCAAGTGACAGCACGTAACAGAACCTAGTACCCAAAAGTCTTTATGTGCAGAGCTGGTACTTACCTGAGGGTCGTCGCTGCTGCCTCCTACTGTCATCCAAGTTCAAGAATCGGGATAGTGTCTGACCCTCTGGGGCCCATTTTCCTTCCATCTTCTTAAAATCTGACCACTGGATGGTAAACACCTGGCCTGGGGAGGGCCCCCTAGAGAGCGCTATCCCTGGCATCTGCTCTGGTTGGTGGACGTTTGTGGCAAAGTGATGGTTAGTATTTAGGGTACTATCCCGGACCATATGTACTTCAGATCAGTTTATGCAAGGGTGGGGCTGACACCTAGAAATTACTAGTATCTGTATTGAGAAATATAAAATGTGCAAAGGGTGACCCAGATATCACAGATGGTGATGACTCATCAGGTGTGAGCTGAGGCGTGCTTTTTGTCTGCTTTCCCAGTCATCTCCTCTCAGACCTAAGAATGCTGTTGTGCCATGTACTTATTTTTGAAATCAAGACAAATTGAGCTATACGAGGGAATTGGTAAATGAATTATGGACTGTTACTACAATGAAATACTACACAGCCATCAAAATGATGGGTATGACTGTGAAAATCCAGAAAAATGTTCATGAGATATTTAAGAACTCAAACACAAAGCTGTCCAGACATTGTTTACAACTGTGTAAGTGCTGTTTATGCAGGTACAGGTTAGATAGGACTGTAAAGAAAGAAAAATACTCTCTATTAACATAACTTCATGGTTGAAGCAAAAATATTTCTTCAGACATGCTTTAAAAGTTAAGTAAATGAAACCTTAACATAATTATTAAAATTATTTTTTAAAGTAAAACATTTGGATGATATCCTGACCGCCCTTTCTGGCCTGGGAGGCAGACGAAGGTATCATAAAACCAGGATGGGAAACCACCGGGGCATATGGAACACAGCAGGTTGCATTCTTAACTGAAAGAACAAATGTTTCCACAGCTTAAAGAACAATCTGAGGGGCTGTTGAAGGTCACAGGTAGTCTCAGGCGTACTTGACAGTGACAGAGGCAAAGTTACTGCTGATTTGGGCTAGAGAGAAGCACTTAGAATGACTTCTTTTTTCCCCCTTAGTTTCTATTCAGCCGATTGCAAGGACAGTGAACAAGGCAGCCACCCAGAGAGGAAGCCAGTGCCCAGCTTCCATGTTAAAAAGGAAACTGAAGCGTGTCTGCTGGTCCAGACCCTCAGACCAGACCTCGACCTTACTACAGAAGTCATGACCCAGGGGCTTGATTGCCTCTACATCGTTGCTTCTCACACATGAAAGTACAGAGGGACTGGCTGGGGGCCTTGTAAAATGCACATGCTGATTCAGTGGGTGTAGGGTCGATTCTGAGTTCCTCCATTTTGTTGGAAGTTCACAGCTGATGCCAGTGCTGCTGGTCTGCAGACCACACTTTAAACAGCAAGGTTCTACGTGTCCTGAAGGCTTGCTTCTCAGATTGTCCTTCAGATGCGTTCAGCTGGACCTTACTATTCAAAATATGTGCAAGACCTGTGCCTTGTCTCTAAACCAAGTATGGGTAACAAAACCAAGGCCAAGGAGTTTGAGTGATGTGTCCAAGGTCATGTCATACAGAGCCAAACGAGAACCAGAAGCCTGGCCAGGCGTTTCCTGGTTCAGCTGTGTTTTATCAAGGGTTATGTACGGGGTTTGCATTTTTAATGTGAACCATAGGGATTTATCTAGAACCTGCCATTCATCAGTTCTGTTGTGGTGTTTGTTTTTCTGCAGAGCAGTTCAGAGGCCTGGTTGCAGAGGACTTGTCCTGTCACCACCATGAGCTCTGGTAAGTCATTTTAAACCCTGTCTTTCTCTTCTTGACAAATCTACAAAACTGGGCCATTTACCCAGATTTCTCACTCACTCTGGAGGCCCCAACTACATTTTGTTTTTAATTTTTTGAGTCCTGGGTAAGTGGCAAAGTTTTGTCATAAATTGTCATCATCACCTTTACTAGTAATGGTTTACTAAGTACCTACCATATGTCAAGAACTACGCTATATACTCCACATGTACCGTGTCCTGAGTTTTATAGGGGGCTCCTTTTCCCTGTATTTGACAACTTTATTGAGATGTACAGTAAACTGGATATTTTAAGGGTACAATTTGATAAACATTGCCGTATGTATATACCTTAGTGGCATCTCTTAATCTGACTGACTGCAGCAAAGTCAACAGATTGACCATAATTGCCCCAGGATATGAACTAATCTGTCACTTCCTTTCTCAGGACAAAATCATCCTTTTGCTATGCCTTTGGTGGTAAAAATCAAGACCTAAACAAATGATCAGTTGAGTATTTTTAGTCTAGAGCTGGGGTGGAGAGCCCAGGCTATGGGAGACAGAGAGGGGGATAGGTCCCAAGAGCTGGCAGCTTTCCAGCCTAGAATTCGAGGCAGAGGAGTTTCCACCTGGAGATGAAGGCACGCCTTGGCTACTGAGCGTGTCCTGGAACCTCCCAAGACCCTCAGGCTGGGTGGGCCAGGGGGTGACCAAGGGGATAGTTCATTCAGGGGTCTCTGAATCCTGCGTTGTCTCCAAAGTGTATTCAGAGACCTCTGTAGATTGAAAACAAGCCTTTCCCTTTCAGTGCCCTTTTAGCCAAATCCACACCATGTGGGGCTGTGTGTGCTTAGGACGGGGAGGCCAGATCAGCTCAGGGCTGCGTACTGAGTGTGCGGGTGGAGGGCCCTTCTCCACACTCTCCTCTGTAAGATGGGCGTCGCGGAAGCCCCCATTCATTGGGATTTTGTGAGGATGAAGTGAGGCAGTGCTTCTGCAGTACTGAGCACTGTGCCCAAGGCCTGGCCGGTGTCCATCCGTGGGCTCTATCAGCTGAGGCTCCCTCCATGCAGGAGAGGAATGCGGCTCGTCCCTGCGCCCGTGGTGCCTCTGCTGGAGGGGGGGGGGGGGAGGCCGCGCCCTGTCTCCTCCCCTCCAGGTGCACTTGACGCTGCCAGCGGCTCCTGCTTTGTAACTCATTTTTTCTCCTTTTTTGGCGTTTTGTTTTTGTTGTCATTTAAAACAGGCTAGGGCTTTTCCTTTCTTTCTTTTGAAACTTTAGCTCTGCAGCCTCAAATTTCTTCTAAGATCATATTTAGCCTAAACGGGCATCACCACTCCTGGCACGAATAAGGGTGGAAGAAGCAGGCAGGGAGGGGCCGGCCGGAGGGCGAGGGTGTGGAAATGTCTGCGGGACTCCTCCCCAGGGTCTCACTCTCGGGCATGGCACTGAAAGGAGGCATTTTGTAGGAAGAGTCCAAAAAGTCTGGACCCTTTGACCTGATAATCCCACTCTTGGGAGTTTCTATCTTAATTTGAAGGAAACAAAAACATCACCCCCATGAAGGTGGGGAGTGAATAGGTTCATGATGTGTGTTTGCTTGACGGAATATTATGCCACTAATAAAAATGATCATCAGAAGGAAAGCAGCTGCATAAAAATGTTTTTGCCTTCGGTGGAAAGAGCAGCATGAAAATGATATGTTATTTTTATTCCAAGTCTGGACTGGGCTGCCAGTCACCAAGGCAAGTGCTTTAGCTGCCCTATCTCATTTCATTCTCCTGGCAGACCCACAAAGTTGGGCATGGTATACTCTCATTCTAGAGATGAGGAAACTGAGGCCCTTAGGGGCTAGTGGTGTGTCTGGAGTCAGCCAGCTAGTGCGGGGTGGAGCTGAGGCAAACCCAGGAGGCTGGTCACCAGCACACTGTGCTGCAGAGATTTTGAGCCTGAGGTGATGGAATTATTTCTCCAAATTAAAAAATGAACAAAAGGAAAGGAAGGACATGGGTCTGGGTCTCGGGGAAGCTCAGAGGCTGCTGGCTTAGGGAGGCCCAAAGCAAGGCCTACAGTCCTAGAAAGGAGACCATTATGAGCAGTTAAGGCAGGTGCATGGGGAAGGAATGGTCAGAGAGGAAAGATGGGATTGTGGGACCTATGATTTTTATTTTGGATTTCTGGCTTTCTACCAACACCCTCCTTCCATCCATCCCAGAAATGCAAGTGCACAGGGGACTTCAGCATCTGGGAGAACGAGCCTCCATCTGTAGGTGGATTGGGGCCAGTGGATGGGACAGGACCTGTGGGGCCAGTGTTGGGAGGTCCTGGCTGCCAGTAGAGGTGGGGGCAGTGGGCACGCTCATGTCTGGATCCAGGAGCACCCGGGCTGGCCGGTCAGTGTTGTTTATGTCAGGGAGGATGATAGATAAGAGCCTAACAGGTAGGGCAACCTAGTCTCAGCAAAATGAGCCACTTCCGTCCCAGCATTTGAGAAAATAGGATATTTGTAAACCATTTTCTATAGAATATACTTAGTTCATGTTTAGAATACATATAAACCATTTTTTATTTTTCAAATAAGAAATGTTTATACCAGGTGGGGACAAGGAAGATAAACTGTGGGGTGGAGCAGACCAGAGCTCAGGTCCCAGTTTAGTGATCTTCTGGCTTCCTTTCTGAGCCTCACATGTTTCATCTATAAAACAGGAGTTTCTCCTAGCTCCAGGGACCTGGGTACTAAGGATAAAAATGAGGTGGTAATTGTGGAATGCTTAACATGGATCCTCAGATTCAGGCAAATAGATGCTTAAAAAAGCCATAGTTGTTACGATTATATTTGTGGCTTGGTTGGCTCTTGGCTGCAGTGGGGGGTGGGGGGCGGTTCACTCCAAGCACACAGGTCGCGTGTCCCAGGCAACAGGGTCCAGCCCACACACCTGCTTGTCTTCTCTGGGCTGCCTCCATCAGTGCTGGGATGGGGAACTGGTGGGACTTGGGCTGCAACTGGGCAGGGAGGGTCTCAGTGTCTGCAGCTGAGCAGAACGCAGGTCACTGCTGACACAGAGGAGGTGACGTGCAGAGTGAGCCTCGAGGACCTGTAGGATTTCCCCAAGGTAGCAAGAGAAGGCATTCTTGGCTGAGGGCCTCACAGGAACCAAGGCCTGAAGGGCTGAAAGTGCCTGATGGGCTGAAGGGGCCGAAGGGGCTGTGAGGAGACTGGGGTGGCAGGCGGGGGCAGGAGGCAGGAGAGACAGCTGGACACGGGCTGGAGCCAGTGGGCAAAGAGCCTGGAGTCCGGCTGAGTTGCCCAGGCTGTGTCCCCTGGGAAGCTGCTGGCCACTGTTTGTCGGTTCGCTTTTAATCCTCAAGAAGGTCAGTTTGTCAATTTAAATATAACCAGTTATGCCAACACTACAGGTCATCCCATTTACTAAAAGATTATATTCCAATCATTTGTCCATTTAGGGGAACTTGGAGTACATTTTTTTCCTCATGGAAATGATAATGAAAATGATTAAATTCCCAGACGAAACCCTAATACTTTAGTTTTCAAAACAGAGATGAACTACAGTATATATCAAGTGGAGGAGTTTTAGAAAATCGTATTGCATTGTCCCATCTTGTTCTCCACTGTCCAACACGCCGGGGCTTTTTAATCCAGCTCAAGGTCTAGAGAGGGCTCTCGGGTGCAGACTGAGGGCTGGGGTCCAGGAGGGGACAGAACAGGGGCAGGGTGAGCGTCCGGGAGCCAGGTCATCTTCATGACAAGAACACGAGAGCCTCAGCTGGGGATGGGGGGAGGGTGTGTACATGACGTTTCGTGGGGGGGGTGGCATGAGTTCGATGGCAGTGGCTGTGGACAAAGGAAAGTGTCACAGAGCCTGGGGTCTCGGTCCTGGCTGTCTGACAGCTCTCACTCAGGATGCGCAGGGCTGCATTTGAGCGGCCTTGGAATGGCGGATAAGCCTTAGGCAGGCGGGGGATGCCATTTCGAGGGAATTAAGCAGATTTTTTTTTTAAGTGTCAGAAACGAAGCTGTATCCAGGAGGCAGGAGGACTGACATCACTCACAACACACTTCCCATCCCCAGCAACTTCGCGTCCTCTCTTGTTCAAGCCACACAGCACCCTCAGAGCTCCCTTACGACACCCCAGGGGCCCGTCCCCAGGCCTGAGGACAGCCGTGGGGCCCCAGGTGGGACTCGTTCCAGGTGGGGCGACATGATCACAAGCCTCGTGCTCTCTTCCTTTCTTCCTTTCAGAATGTGACGTCGGTGCTTCCAAAGCCGTGGTGAACGGGTTGGCCCCGGGCAGCAATGGGCAAGACAAAGGTAAGGCTCTCAAAGGGAAGGAAGCCCAACGTTTCTAGAAGGAGCAGGGCCTGGGCCACCTGCCTGGTGGGGATCTTCGCTGGTCTAATTAGGCGGTGACCTGGAGGCCAGTTCCCAGGCTTACTGAGGCTCGGGTCTGAGGCTGCCGTTTCCCACTGCGAGACGACATACTGGAAACTGCCCCTGGCTCACAGGAGGTGGGGAACAACAGGCTAAATACACGGACGGAGGCCTGGTGTGCGTGGCATTTGTCAGCCTGAAGTCTCTCCTACCTGGCATTTCACCTTCCCCCTGTGATAAATGGTGACACACTCACAGTCCTGACCCTGTGGCAAGAGCCTAAATTGCTGCAATAAATTATTCTGGTGACATCAGTCTCATGGGCATCCTCTTAGATTTTCAGTTTTTAAAATTTTAGGATGAAAGATTTAAGTGTGAAATGAACGATGAATAGATGACCTTTGCGTCCCGTTGGCCCTGAGGTCTCTCGTCCTGAATGGCCAGGCAGCAGGGCTTCCCGTGTCCCTTTGGCAGTGTGAGGAGATGCAGGTTCAAGTCCCCGTCTGCTGCTCATAAACAGGGACCTCTTGGGAGGTCCTTGGTCTTTATGGGTATGAGTTTCCTTATCTAGAAAATGAGGGACTTTGATGAGCTGCAGTATTTTTTCCTGCTTCAAATTCAGGTTCCAGTAATTCTATCAGTGCCCATCCCACTAAATCTTTTTTTTTAATTTGAGGAAGTACTGGGGATTGAACCCAGGACCTCGTGCATGCTAAGCATGCACTCTACCACTTGAGCTATACCCTCCCTGCCATTTCACTAAATCTTATGATGTCAAAAATGGAGGGCAAAAGTCCTGTTTTGGGGCATCTAAGTCGAAATGCACCCTCTCTCAATGAGTTGAGAGAGTTTGGCATGTTTGGATTTTGTAATTTTCTTCTGGGTCAGCCAAGTATTCCTTTTGAGACAAGACAAAGTGTAAAGTCAGAAGCAACAGCCAGGATGGAAGGCAGAGAGAGTAGGAGGGATGGGGAGCCTGAGGCCGGCTGGTTTAGGGGTGGGAGGTGTCCTGTCCTCTGTGCGTCCCTGCCTGGCCACCCTCCTCCACTCATGGTGTGGGACTGCGTCCTCGGGGTCTTGGACCACCTTGGCTAAGTTGCTTAGGGGCTTTTGGAGGGCAGTGCCTGCAGGGGAGTTTTAAGCCTCCAATGAAGAGCTTGGGAAGACATGGGTGCCCTGATGCTGGCCATCAACCCCATGAATTCATCCACAGAAGAGACTTGAGGAGCATGCGGGCAGTGTGGCAGATGGGGGTACTTCCCCCTCTCTCCTTGGTAAGACTCCTCTTTGGTTGAAAAAAGGAGGCAGATGCAGCCTATAGTCATCAGGGTGGCCTGAGGTGGTCCCTGAACCGGATGCCAGGACAGTTGGGCTCCAGTCTCAGCCTCTTCACTTGAGAACTGGATGATTCTGAGCAGCTCTCTTGCTTCTTCCTCTGCAAGGGTGATTAAAAACCTCCCCCCACCCAGTCTCCTAGGTGGCCATAAGTAGTAGTCAGTGGGATCACTGTGAAAGCACGTTTAGGTCTTAACATGTGCAGGGTTGTTATTACCAACTCAGTTATGGTGGCCCTGTGACTGCCATGTGCCTTATGAAACGGTAGCGCAATGGACTTGGAAGGTGACCTGCCCGTCCCAAGGTGCCTCCTTCCCCCGACAGACTCACCAGCACAATGCTGATGTAGCAGTGACACTCTCGCCTCCCAAACAGCCCTACCCCCCAGTTACGACATGGATCTGGGGCCAGAAGACCTCTGGGTGTTGCTCATTGGGGTGACGTTGGCACCACAGCACGTGAGCTCCCATCTCGATTTGCTGCCATTAGAGAGGTCAAGGGGAGGCCTCACAACAGGCTTGTTACGAAAAGGAGGGTTTGGGGATATGCCCACCGTTGGGATCACAGAATCTGGGGAGGCAGAGGGCCCAGGGAAGCCTGTGGGTAGATAAGCATGAGCACCCAGGACCTGAGGGCAGCAGCCTCCGCCAGCATCCCGGGCAGTTATCCCAGCTCTCAAAGCTCAGCTGGTGTCGGCGTCCTTGGCTGTGTGCTTGAGTGCCGCCCAGAGTCTCAGGCACGCACTTGGACACTTGGCATCTCTTGCCCAGGAAAGGGTGGGTTTCAGTAGGCATCTGTTGCCCAACAGATGGGGGTTCTGATGTGCTTGGGGCCAGAGGGCTACGGTTGTCAGAGCAGGCGCAGGACCCCAGAAGTTATGATTCTGGGGAAGTGGCTATGATGGCTGAAAAGACCAGGCTACTCATGAACTTGTTCCCTTTCTTTCCTCCACTCTCCTGGGGCCCGTGAGCCATAACTCTGCTCCTCAGAGCCCCCACCCCTGCAAAGACCCCCCTTCCCCCGCCCCACCCCACCCCCGCACTCTCCCAGGGGGCCCCTTGGACCCTGCTTGCTCTTGCTCTCCCCCTCCTCTCTTTGCCAGGCCATCTGCATCTCTGTGAATCTTTTAGTCCAGAGCCTTGGCAAGTTCCTGGTGTGGCCAGCGGCACAGACACTGACCGGCTGCACATGGGTGATGGTTGGAGGGAGGGTTCTGCAGCCTAGGAGCAGGACACTAAAGAGTGAAAGCAGGTTATTTTAAGTTATCGCGTCTCCTGCTTTTCCCATTGTTCTTTCCTTGCGGGCGACTTCCTCCTATTGTCCCTGCCAGGCTCCTCAACTGCCTGAGTGTTTCCCAAATGTTTTTTCTGGATGCACCATGTACCCTTTTGTGTTTTCAGCAACTGCCGACCCTTTACGTGCACGCTCTATTTCTGCTGTTAAAATAATCCCTGTGAAGACAATGAAAAACTCTGCAGGCCTAGTACTCCCTCCAGGTATCTCTCCTTGGGTTGCTTCTTTCTTTTGATTGTTAGCAGATCATGCATGGTTTCCCTTCTTTCCTTCTAACAAAGACTTGGAGGATTAATCCTTGCATGTTTAGGAGCCATTCCCTCTCACCTCCTCTAGTTGGTTTCCTTTCTTCGTGTGTGTGTGTGTGTGTGTGTGTGTGTGTGTGTGTGTGTGCGCGCGTGCGCGCGCGTGTGCGCGCACACGTACGTGTTTCTGTGAGCTGGCAGGTGCCTTGCCCCTCCCCTCTTTTGGAGAAGGTCAGCCCAGAGGCTGAATTTTGACTCTGGTGTAATTCTGAGGCGCATGGACTTCTTAAGTTCTCCCTAGAAGTTCCAGCTCCCAGTACTTTATTCAAAAGTCGACTCTCCCCAGGAACTAATGTGGCCACATGGGGAATCTCTAAATTGGACTTGAACTTGAAGCAGCTGCCTTAGATGCCAAACCTGGCTGCACCTCTGTGATGCTCTGAGGGCCGTTTCCCTGAACACTCCCTCCCCCGCCCCCAGCCTCACCTGCGGTCGCTTCCTGCCTCCTCTCTCCAAGGCGAGAGGCGCCGATGGGGCAGATCTGTCCTCTGGAGCTGATGACCGTTCTGTCTGAGCTGTCTGAAAGGGGCTGCCGGAGTGGAAAGGAGGCGCAAGGGGGCTTTGCTTCTCTCAGCTCTGACACAGGAGGGGGGAGGATTTAGCATCTGAGCCCACATCCTGCCCAATGCCCACCTGAAACTTTACCTTTAATCCCAGTTGTGACAGTTTTAGGTCCGAGATCCAGGCTGTGCTGTGAGCACCTTGGACAAATGAACTGTGGGATTCAGTTCAGCTGAGCTGCACAGAAAGCAGCATTCAGCACATGTGGCTCCTAGAACTGTGCGCTCTGCGTGGGTTTCTTGCCTCCCCGTTAACCGATTTTCCCGGAGGATGAACATCCAGATCTTTTGAAGCCTATTTTGAAACGCTTCTCAGTGCAATTCTGAAAGAGGACCTGGGTCTGTTATTAGGCCATTGTGAACTGTAGGAGAGGTCAGAACCCAGGGAAGGCTCAGCTGGAAGTGCAGCAAACTCTGTTCGTTGAAGAATTTTGAGTTTCTGGTCATTTTCTTTGGTGTGAATTTTCTTCATTAAGTTTGGAATGTGGCTCCATGGTTCGCCCGTGATCTTTCTCCCCAGGCAACACATCCCTGTCTCACCACCTCAGGGAGCTTGACTTGGTGATACAAGAAAATTGTCTTTTGCTTTTTCTGTTGGAGAATTGCACGGGGCAGTGATTCTCTGCAGAACCACCACCTCGTCCCCTGCATTGCCAACTTGCTGCTTTATAAGAAGGATGGTGTGGGAGCTTGAAATCTTTCATAAATTCTTTCTCGAACTATGCCTTACTAATTGGTCAGAAGTCTGCTCACCAACCTAAAACTTCATTTAATACGAGGAATCAACCGCTTTCATCTAGAAACGTTTACAGCTGACATTGTCACTCATACATTGACTCAGAACTCACTGTTGCCTCCATTTTCTCCTAACCTCATGTTGGGTGGTAAACATCCGCCAATGGGATTTGTCCCTCTCCACCGCCCACAAATTAGCCGTCATTGACCACAAGACCTTGCCTGTCTGTGACCAGGTTCCCCTCATTCCCCAGCTGTAACAAGTTGCTGGCTGGCTGTTACTTTAATCCCCCGAGAGCCTTGGATTCACTCTTCTCTTCTGGGTCTTTCCTTTTCAGACACGGATCCTACAAAAATCTGCACTGGGAAAGGAGCGGTGACTCTCCGGGCCTCGTCCTCCTATAGGGAAATGCCGAGCGGAAGCCCTGTGAGCCCTCGAGAAGCCCCACAGCATGCAGGGACACCAGGTGCGCTGCCCGGAGACTGGCGGAGGGGCTCAGAACCACGCGGGAAGGGTGGGAGGTCGTCAGCCACCTCCCGATTCTCCCAGGGGCCCCAGGGACCATCCTTTCCTTGTCCATCTGCAGCAGGTGGTGATCAGTGCCCTAAACTGACAGGTACTCACTTGCCTCAGGCAAAGGCACATAAGTGCCCACTTTATTTTAGCATGTTACTGAACACATGAGCAGAGCCCCCATTAAAAAGCCGGTGACTCTGCAGCCTGCATTCGGGAGGACAGAGATGGCTTTGGCACCCAGGGACAGCATGGTGAGATGGGCTCAAGGTTAGGCTTCTCTGAGCCCATCCCTACATCTGGGAGCAGGGCTGTGACCATCCAGGCAGGGCTGGGGAAGGAGCCAAGGGAGACTGAGATGGGCAGGTGGCCAAATGGCCTCGGCTCCCAGGAGAGCGGGGAGGCCACCTAGCAGCTGAGGGAGCAGGATCAGGAGAGCATGTCTAAGGCCAGTGCCAACTCGGAGGGAACGGAGACAAAAGAAGCTCACCTCCCCACCCCAGTCCATCAGCAGGAAACCTGGGTGCCCAGAGTATGGTGTTGAGGTTGAGACCTGGGTCTTTGGAACCTGATAGATTGGGTTCATGGATTCATGTCCTGCTCCACTACCTGGTGGCTGTGCAACCTTGGATGAGATAACTGCTCTCCCTCAACCCTAGTGAACCCATCTGCAGAACGGGGTTGATAATTGTACCTGCCTCATAACATCATCATGAGGATAAAGTATGTAGGTGTCCTGCACCACCCCTGGTGGTGTGGAATGAGCTGTTAGTCGTTAGCTGCTGTTAGTAGGTTAAGACTGCAGTTGTTTCGGACTTTCTGGAGAGGGCTTTCCATAGCCCAAGAGTTCTGGGACTTGGGAAGAGTAGACTTCGAGGTTTCATAGGCACAGTCAGCATGGGGTGGGGCAGCCCCTTCCCACCCTGTAGGGCAGTGGTTCTCATGCTTCAGCTGCATCAGAATCACCTGGAATAAAAAGACAGGTTCCCCGGCCCCAGCCTGGAGTTTTAGAATTTGTGATTCCCACCTGTAGGTCAGAGGAGGGTTCCGAGATTTTGCGTTTCTGACAAGTTCCCAGTTCATACTGGTGGTGCTGTTCCAAGGAGCACGTTTGAAAGCTACTGCTGTAGGGGATGGGAGTTTCCTCCCATCTTGAAGGAAGGAAATGAAGAGAGAAAAAGAATTGCAGTGATGGCCACTCCCATGGGACCAGAGCGGAAAGCAAGCGGGAAAACCCCTTTGGTACAGTGGAGGAGGGGGTGTTGTGGTAAGACTGAATTATGGAGGATGCAGATGGTCAGGGCCCAGCATCCTGGACACTTTCTTTCTGTCCCAGCCACCTATAACAGGTACCAAGGCAGGTGTCTAGGAACGAGGCCAGACTTGGGTTGAACACCAGCCCTGTTCTGGTAACATCGGTCCCCGTGGAGGGCTCCTTTTCCCTAGGCTCAGGGAAGGCATGGGTGGCCTCCAGCACTCGAGGTTCAAAGGAGCTGCTTGGCTCTACTCCTGAGCCCACACCTGACTCCTGCCCCACTACACTCTCATCTCCAGGAAAGATGGGGCCAAGGAGTGGAGATCAAGTAATTTCTTCTTAAGATTAGCCTAATCCAGCCTCTCTGGGCCTAACTGAGAAGATGCAGCTCCCAAGCTGGAGGACATCTGGGGAAGAGAGAATTCTAAGGGATACTTTAAAGAGAAAGACTGAAACGAAAAATCAATCAATCAATAAATAAAATAAAATTAAAAAAATAAAATAAAATAAAATAAATAAAATTAAATAAAATAAATAAAATAAAATAAAAAAATAAAATAAAATAAAATAAAATAAAATAAATAAAAAAATAAAATAAAATAAAATAAAATAAAATAAACCAACAGCCTGATGGCCCAGAAAAATGACCTATCAACCGATCAACCATCTGGCCCTTCTAACTGTTGAATGGGAGTGGTGAATGGAGGAGAGGGAGCCTTGAGCTCCCCCTGGTGGTTACAGTGTGGCACTACCATAGGACCCCAGCGTTGTTCTTCATCTTGCCGTCTGTAGGCTTGCACTCCAGCAGTGTGCAGTGATTTGAGCACTTTAGGAAGCTCTCTCTAACCTCCAAATATTTCTGTATCTTATAAATTTATAGTAACTAATTTAGATGCAAAAAGATCTTGTTTTAAAATGCATACTCTGAAGAATCAGAGGGTAGCTATCAGTTATTCATACCTTGCAGTAAATTAATCTTTGTAGATTAGTTTCCCCCTGGTAAATGAGACCATTGAGTCCACATCAGCAGACATTCATTCTGCATCATCTAGGTGCCAGGCATCACTGGGAGTCACTGGGAATTGTGATGAGGATAGAGGAAGAGGGAGAAAAATTCTGAGTGTATTCCTTGAGAACAGAAGGCAGTTTGTCCAGCAGGAAGGTCAGGTGTGGGCCCCTAGTCCGCTGCCATGCTTTCTGACGTGGATATGTCACACCTTTGAAGCACATATGAAGTATGAGGGACTTGGGCGAGATGGTTTCCAAGCCTTTCTAGTTCCAAAATGCTCTGTGAACTTGGGATACAAGTTTGGGAATGAACTGAACACAAACAGAATCCTGTCCACTGGGGACAGATTCAGGATTGTACATTAGGGCAGTTTGGGTGGAAAGAACAAGCAGGGTTTGAGTAGAGGGAAAAAGAACACACCAATTAAGCATACAGGCTGGAATGAGTTAACCATGGAGGTGAGGTTAAGAGAGGAAGCGACTCCAGAGGTGAGACATTCAGGACTGGGGATCTTACCCTCCTGGTCGCATCCTGCTGGCTTTTAACTAGGGCGGGTCCATGTGTCTCCCCAGCCCTCCTCTCATCCCAGCCTACTCCCTCAATCTGAGCCTCTGGCCCAACATAACAACCTGCTGGCCCCCATCAGTCTCAAGTCTTGTCCTGGGGCCTTGACCAGCCTCATGAAAACAGTTTTTAATGTATTTACAAGCAGCCACGCCAACCTTGACTGAGAGCCCAGGTGTGAGCCAGGGAGCCCCACTTGGCTCTTGTCAAAGATTGGGCATGCTTCCTGTCACCAGTGTCTTCACAGACAGCTCATGTCCAGTAGCGTCCAGCTCCCTCCTGTATCACCAGAGCCAGCGCCTGTCCCCAGCTGCTCAGTCTCCCTCCTCTCTGCCTTGCTTCCTGGCTTTACCACCTTCTTCCATCCCTGCAAGTCTCCAAGTTGCTAATCATTTGCCTGGACTGGAAGCTCCAGTCTCTCACTACTGCCCAGCACCTGTGTCCTGATTTCTTTCCTTATGTGGCCCCCTAACACCCACATTTCAGAGGTGTCCCCTATTTCCGGTCCTTTCTCCAGCTCCCTCATCCTGTGAGAGGTTGTCTGGTTCTTGAGTCACACAGTCCTCCATCAAGGCTCAGCTCTGCCACTTACTATCTTTATGATGTGGGCAGATTACTCAGCCTTGGAGAGCTCCAGTTTCCCCATCTGTCAGATGGAGATTATCTCAGTAGAGTCGTTGGGATTCAGTAGACTCTTTCACATCAGGATTTAGCACAGAGCCGGGCATGCAGAAGGAGCTCTTTAATGGTAACCATTCTAGTTACTGCAGAGCAGGAGGCCAGTTAAGGATTTGCAGTAATTTCTGTTAGAGGCTATAAGTGTGGGGGCGGTGAGAATGGAGAGGAGAGGGACAGGTGAGAAATGCGTCTGGAAGGGTGAAATGGCAGGGCCGGCGCAGTGTTCCGGACACGGAGAGGTATGACTCCGTGTTGACCAGGAGGCGCCTTCCCCGGTTGACCAGGAGAACAAATGTGGCACTCATGGAGATGAGGGATTTACGAAGGGAGTTGAAAAAGATGTTGAATTCCATTTCTTGATGTGTTGAGTTTCTTGGCAAGATAAGGTCTTCTAGAAGGAAGTGTCTAATAGGCATTTGGAGGTTTGGAGTCCAGGGTGTGGATTTGGGAGCCATCTGCATCCAAGTGAACACTGGGAGGGTGGAGATTATCCCTGAGGTGGAGTGAGAAGCGGAGCTCTGGGAATCGCCCAGTGTACACCCAGCCTCCAGACTCCTGCCCTCCAGTGGTAGCTTGACTCTGGCCCCTGACTACCCTTCTGATCTCTGAATGTAGCCCTTGGTTTTTGGATTAGAACCATCTGGAAAGAAGTGTAGTGGTCTTAGTGATGATCCCCTGTCTCTTATTCCTGTTTCCTGATATCATAGCCTGGCCGGGTCTGGGGATTGGCCCTGCTGGTTCAGAGTGTGACTCCACCTGTGTCCCCAGGTCAGGGTGCTTTTACTCAAGAGGAAACAGGGAGCCTGAACCGGGGGTGGGCGTGACACCAAGCTTCCTGTCTGGTATGGCCCAGAGACCATCAGTCCCTCTGTTTTGACTCACGAGCCAAAACCCAGTTTGACCTTTACACATTATTAATTCTGTGCCAGTTGACTCCAGTCCTTCATGCCTGATTCTTGACTGCAAAGTTAGTTTTGGATGTAAAGATTCTTGGACCTGCAGTCAACTCATTTCCTCACGTTTGCTCTCCAAAAATGGCAATAGCAAAAAGATAAGAAAATTGGCATTAAAACAGGCATTCCATACTCCCATTAACTAAGAGTCTTTTTCATGAGTTCATGTGTGAGAAAAAGGGCCAGATGAGAAGCAGTTGGAGGCGAAAGTCCCCACAAGAGAAGACCCTCACTATGACACCAACTGCAAGGTCCAGGGGTTCCCAAAACCACCCTCAGCTAGAAGGACTCAAGGAACTCGCTGAAAGCTGTTATGCTTAGTTACAGCTTATTACAAGGAGAATATTCAGATTAAAATCAGCTAGAAGAAGAAGTACACAGGGTGGAGTCCGGGGAAGAACCCTGGAGTTGTCATGGTCCTCTCCTGGGAGTTAGCTCCCAGCATCGCTGTGTGACCACATGCCCAGGATGGTGCCAACCAGGAAGGTCATCCAAGCTGTTGTGTCCAGAGTTTTTATTGGGGCTCTATTACATGAGTATTATTCCTGCCCAAAGGGTTCATCTCACTCCCCAGTCCACTAGGAGCTTGAGCTCAAAGCTCCCACCCTCAATCACATTAGTGGTGTGGCGCAAAGACAGTCCTATCAGGATGACACTCCAACGGCTTAGGGATTAACTCCTGGAAGCTAGAGAGCAAAGGCCAGACTTCCTTTCGGGTGAGGATAAATTTCTTACCACACAGCATGAATAGAAATTAAACAAGATGTAGAACACTCTCAGACCCACTTTCAACACTTTTCCTCTGACTCTTGGATACTCAACCATAACACACAAATCTGACTCAATGAAAAGTATCCTAAGATCCCTAGAAGTGATCCGCAAGACAGCCTTCCAACAGACCGGCATGAAATCTGCACAGAATGAGATAAGGGAAAATGTGAGGAAGCTGTGGCCGCAGGCCAGAAAAGATTGTATATAAAGAACAGATGGAAGGAAAGATAAGGCAAAATAAAATTTCCCATGGAAAGGCTCAGTCTCTTCAGGGCTGCAAAACCCATTCAGGATCCAGCTTGCCAAGGCCCTCCTCTGCCTTGGTAACATTTATTGAAGAAGCATTTTGACATTCTCCCTAACCAAGAGTCAATCATTAATGATTATGTAAAATTTCACCTGCCACACTCAGACACACAAGTGGCCCTGGGCTGCTACCAACCTTCAGGGTTCAGAAGACTAGGTAACAGATGGATGATGATGAAATGTCCGAAATGCAGCTCTTTTAAATAAGGAAGAGAAGAATGTTCAGAGAGGTCCTAGGAACTGCCTTTTGTGGGACAAGATAAGAGAACAGTTTTAAAGACTTGGAATGAGAAGAAAAAGTGGGTTGATCTCCGAAGATGTTTTTAAAGCAATTTATCAAATGGCAGTAGTTAACCACTCTGACTTCTTTGTCTAGGGAAATTTTTTTTTACACTTTGGATTCTGCCCTTACTGAAGCACATGCTTTATGCCAGGTACTTCTGCATAGTCCTCATGATTCCAGGGATAGATACAACCTCACTTCACAGGTGGGGCTAAGTCACTTGCTGCAGGACGTGCACTGACAAGCTAGGACTCAAACTAGGCAGTCCGACGCCACGATGGCAGGCCCTCTATGGCACCTAGGGATTTGGAGGAACAAACTCCTTGCAACTTTCCACAAAATATCTATTTGCCGGTGTCACACGAATAGAACCAACCCAACTGAGAACCAAAGAGGGGGCAAAATAATGTGCTCCCCCATCCATGTGCAGAGTTCACGTCCTTTATTGCTTGCCTCTCACTCAGAACCTATTGATAGTGTGTGTAAATCTAATAATTTTGATAGGATGACTTGACAAAGCTGGACTGGGAATAACTTAGGAAGATGAGACAGTAAGAGTGACGGACACAGGGGAGGAAGGAGAACCCTTGTCAGTGTGTCGCCTAGTGTTTGAGGCCTGCGGGTGTGAGGAAGTCTCAGGGCCAGGGATCTGGAAGCAGGCACCAGTGAGTGTTAAAAATGGCCACTTTTAGAACACGTCGCAGACCTGACCTCCGTATGTTCAGCAGCCCTGTGAGGTGTGCATGGGGCAAGGATTCTCTTTCACAGATGAGGAGAGTGAAGTCTAGGGTGACTAACAACTTGTCCTTGGTCGTGTAAGCCAGTATGTTGCACTAATGTAAAACTCAAGTCCTGTAAATTTCCCAGCTATGTGGTTGGGAAGAGAAGACAAATATCTGGGAATTGTCCATAAGGGAGTGGCAGAAATGTGACAGGCAGCCTGCTAAAAGAGTATACAATTGAAACATGTTATAAAAACTTTGTTTTAGAGGGGGAAGAAATTTGCAGAAATGGATGGTTTCCCAGGATGAAGATGCTTTTGAGTATTCATAATATATCAGTGATGATCAAAGTGTGCTTTGCGCGCTGAACCAGCTAGCAGCCTTCATATAACCTGGAGACATGGTAGAAATGCAAATTCTCAGGCCTCTCTCATCTGAGCCAAAAACTCAGGGGGTAGGGCCTGGCAGTGTGTATTTTAACAAGCACCCCCAGTGATTCTGATGCAGCTAGACTACTGTTCATGGATGCAGATCACCTTTTGCCCTGCCTGGCCTTTGCTGACACCCTTTGGCCTCCACCACCTCTGGAATGTAGGCTCTGCTTTGTGACTGATGGTGGGATGGGTGGCTGTGGGTGGTGGACAGAGAGCTACGCTTGATTCTGGAAACCTGTGCCGACTGCTTTGTCGCTTCCTGGCTGTGTGACTTTGGGCAAGTCAGTTGACCTCTCTGTCTCCTCATCCATGAAGTAGCCTGATTACCTGCCTCACAGACTTGTCGTGTACACTGAAATAAATACTAAAAGTCTGCAAAAGGGACTCATAGCGTCTGGCACTTAGGTGTTCAGTAAACATTCCTCAATCTCAACTAGACATCCTGAAAGCCCATCTCTGATCCCTGAGGGACCCACACTGACGTGGAGCTGAGTCTCAGTCCCCTCTTTCTATGGGGTGAGGTAGGAGGAGGCAGCCAGAGAGGAGGAAGTTAAGGGGCTGACTAGATGAGGGGCTGGCAGACTCTGGCACTTGGGCCAGATCTGGCCTATGCTTGCTTTTGCACAGCCTGTTAACTAAGAATGGAGTATATGTATATGTATGTGTGTGAATGTATATATATTTATATATCTATATACATAGATCTATAAGTTTTTTTGGCTTGTGTTTAATTAGACTTGACCTTATGCTTTTAAAAGTGGAATCAATCAGAAGGCAAGGGTAGAGGGAAGGGAATAATTTGCTAATACTTTCCTTGTAAACTCGAACTCCTTGGAGTAAAGCAGGCTTTTATTTACTGTTCACAAGGTTACTTCTGAGTTGCAACAAATCTTCCCTCTCCTCCCCCCTTCAATCTGGGCTGCCACAATCAGACAGAAAGCACGAGGATGCTTTCTTTTGCATCTGGGTTTATATTTATAAGAATTGAAAGAAAAATCAAAGAACATTGTATGCCATGTGAAAATTACATGAAATTCAGATTTCAGTTCCCATAAATAAGGATTTTTTGGAGCCCAGCCTCGCTCACTCACTCAGCATTGTCTGCGGCTGCTTTTGTGCTGCAACAGCAGAGCTGAATAGTTGCAGCTGAGACCATATGGCCCTCAAAGCCCAGAGTATTTACTAACTGGCCCTTTATAGAAAAGGTTTGCTGACCCCTGGGCTATGTGGAAGATGGAGAACAGAGACAAGAGATGATGCAGAAGGTGATGATAAATGACATTTACTGAGCTCTGCTAGGAACTGTGCTAAGCCTTACTCATGCATTACATCATTTAATTCTTATGACAACATGTATGAAAAAAACCAAGTATGAAGCAGGCATATCATTACCCCCATTTGTCAGATGGGAAAACTGAGGCTTATAACTTGCCCAGGGTCACAGCCCATAGGTGGTGGTGAAGCCAGGATTTGAATTGAGGTCCAGCCGCCTTTCCAGCTGAGCTTGTAACCACTGTGCCCTCCTGCCTCGTGGTGCTGGGTGGATCAACTTAGGAAAGGCTTAGGGTCTCTGAGGTGTGCCAGGTGAGGGACAGAGGGCAGGGTGGTAGCTGGCTGAAGGGAGACAGGGGGACCTTGGAGTGTGACGGAAACCCAGGGTGACGAGATTTTGAAATGTTCATGTGGCTCATTTAATGGAAAGAAGAAAGGCAGACAGGGAGAAAAAAAAGCCCTTATCACAGCAGATACCTCTGGGCTTAAATCATGTTCTCCCAGCACCAGCGACTGTGGAAAAAGTGCTTATCGACACCTCCCTCTCCGGGCCTTTTAATTAGCCCAGCCTGCTAATGAGGGAGGTCATTCTGAGCCCACATCAGGCTTAAAGAAGGGGAATGCGAGTTAGTGAGTCGGGACTGGACAGGGGAGTTGTGTGGCCTCGTTGTCTGTAAAATAAGAATGTCAAGAACAATTGTTTCTTCATTACTGTGAATGTGAGCCTTGTGTTTCCAAAGGTCAGCGCCTGTGAGCACATCACGGTTTAGAGTGGGTTCCTATGGTAATTAGGCCATCGTGACTGAGGGCATTTTGTGTCAGGCAATGGGGTGCTGGATTTTCGCCTTTCTGTGCAGCACATGCTTGTTTCCTGCAAATGTAACCATTTCTCTTTTCCCCCTTTTCTTCTTCTTTTCATCCTTTCTGCACCACGCGTAGTTCTGGAGTCAGAGAATTCCTCAGCAGGTATGCTTTCTCTTGCATCCTTTCTGTCCCTGCCTTCCACCCAGAACCCTTAAATTAGAGGGGGAACCAGGGAGTGTTCCTGTGAGTGAGGGGGTTCTTTTTTTTTTTCCCTCCCCTATCTCTCAGATGAGTGGAGGCTTTCTTCCAATGCCGATGCCAATGGAAACGCCCAGCCCTCTTCACTTGCTGCCAAGGGCTACAGAAGCGTGCATCCCAGCCTTCCTTCCGACAAGCCCCAGGTAGGCATGTGCCCAGGGGTGGGTGGGGGGCTGTTCTTGAGTCTGTTAGCTTGCCCTTGTGACTTCCCGCTCGCCCAGCTGGATGCTGGACTAAGCTCTGAGGCGCACTTTTGGCTGACTCCAGAAGAGCCCTGGGAGGACCCGAGTGAGGGAGAAGCTGGGGTCAAGGGAAGCAGGCACATAGGATGAGGTTGGTCTGTACCTGGGCATCCAAAATATAAGCCCAGTATTTCGTAGGTTTGAAACATATGTGGAAATGTTCTGTAAGAGGGAATGCCAAGTCGGAAAAAGGTCTGAGCCTAATACTCAAAAGAGGAGTGCACTCTTGTGTTTGTTCCTTTCATTTGCTGGAGTTGGGGCTGTAAGACTTCCAGCAACTCCATTCTTACAGATTAAGATCAGGTAGCTGTGGCCAGACCCTAACCTGGCAGCCTGGAAGCAGGCAGATGAATGTCAAAGTGGCAGTATGGTGGGGTCTACACTGCCTAGCGCTGCCCTACGGAAGAAAATCCCCGAAGTTGTCCAACTTGGAGCAGGAATAGTTGTGCTTCAGTTTTTCCCTTGAGTTGTTTTCCTCCTCTTTCTTCCTTCCCCGCCCTGTTGCTACTTTGCCATTTTGACAAAAGAAATAGACCCCGTTTTAATTCGGACGATCTGTGAAGAGGGTTTTTACGTAGAGGAGTACCATCCATGGAACAGAGCAGTCTTTTCTTTTAAAAAGAGCAGTGCTGCTCAAAACATGTGGCAGAAATGTGTCCCTTGTGCAGGCCACCTCCCTGCACCTCCATCCTGTGCACATGCTCCCAGAACTCACAAGGAGCCCAGGACTTCCTGGTTCTCAACCCTCCTTCTCCGAGGATCCTCCGGGTTCTGCCCCTGAGGACATAAAATTGCACTGGTCCGTGGAATGACACTGAGTCAGAGATGACGCCTTCCTTCCCCTCCGCAAACCCCCGTGTCCCCAGGCTTAGAGGAGGTTGTAGAATCGTCTGCCTTGTGTGCTGAGGCAGGACCATGGAGCATTGTCACCTCTGCCATGGCCTGCCTCCCTTAGCCACTGCCGTGTGCATGCAGGGCCACTGGTCAGAACCAGGAGCTGTGAAGGTGTCTGGCCTCCTGAAGTCCTTTTAGACTCAGGGAACGTGGGTGGTCAGTGGCCTGGTAAATGACGTGCCGTAGTTTTCCCATTTATAAGACCTTTCCCAGAATCTGCCAATGGCAGACACACGTCCTCCTCAGTTCTCTCAAGAATGGATCCAATTGGCTCTCTATCGTTGTTAGGAAATAATGCTGATTAATTCAAGGCAGATGCAGAAGGACATCCTTTTCCACTGTCAGGGAACTGGCCCGAAGGGTAAGCCACTAATTCCTTGTGGCCTCTGAAGTAGCTCCTCTACGTAGAGAATTTTAACAGCATATGAAGTAAGTAAAAACCCCCTTTAAATACATTTACTTACGGTAACTTTCCTGAGCGTTTGTTGCGTTCAGGTCACCATGTGAAGCGGTGCCCTCCAGGAGTTTGTAAGGGTGAGCTTCCCAATAAGAATGATCATCTTGTAATATCGCCTACGGATAGTGGATGTGTTTTCTTCTCTGTCACTATCAGAGAATTTTCGTTTTACTGGAATGTCTTAAAGGATGCCTGGTAAATTGCTGATGCAGAGATTTGATTCTGAATATTCAGTGTAAAACCGGCCATCCAACTTTTGAGAAGCTTTAGTTACGCATTACCTCTGGGATGTGTTTTCTGAATGCAAAAGTGACTTCTTGTCCTTATCGCCATTGCCGGGGCTGTAAGTATACCCTGGCTCAGACAAGGCCACGGAGGGCTGGGCTGGTGACTGCTGTGGCTTGGTTTCAGATGAGGACAGCTCGCAGACCCCTGCGGGCCCACCATCTCCTCACAAGGACTGAGTTGGAGTCCAGGAGACTCACAGGCCAGCAGGGAATCCATTCTCCTACTGCCCTTCTCTCTCACCTTCAGTGACAGGGAGCAGGGCTTCCCTCTCTGACAGCATCCTCGTGGTGGTCTCGCAGGGAGGCAGGGGCTGGTAGTTTCTGAAACTGCCCACGCTAGGAACATATCAGTTCTTCAAGCAGCCCCACCTTTTCACTGCCCTACCTTCTAAAAAGATAAATGGAATTTCATTAGTACCCACCTAGGGAGAAATGCCAGCTGCCTGTGGGGTCCCCACAATATTTACAATAAAACAGAAAGGAGTTCCTGCCATGTAAAGGGACTGTGCCTACCCTCCTCCTTCTTTAGGGCTAAAAGAAGCCCCAGGACAGGAAGGCCTTGGCTCTGGGTGTGTTATCAACACTCTGGGGAAGTTCTCTCTCCAGGGTCAGAGCCCTGGGAAGACTCAGGCCTGATGTAATGCAGCCCTGACATCTTATATGGCCATAGCCAAATTAAGTTAAAAACTCATTGAAATCAATTTCTATCTTTGGACAAGAAGCAAATCACATGGGGGATGCTTGAGCTCAAAGGAAGAGTAAATCTGAACCTAACTCAAAATTGCCTTTTATTTACCTCCCTGACAACCATTATCAGCTTACCCTCAGTCGCTTTGGTGCATCCTAGTTCAAGTGTTTTGTTTCTAGAGGGCAGCGTTTTAGTCTGTGAACACACTCCAACCTGCAGCCTAAGTTCACTGAAACCAAGAGAGCACGTCTGCAAGGCCTTGCTCCTGACTGCTGAAAATACATTTTGTGTAACTTGAAAACTGAGTTTACCAAGGGACAAGTTATTTACTGTCTCTGGGTTGATCTTCTAGTCCAGACTCATACTTAATTCTCACCTATTCACCCTTGCTAATGTCCCTTCCTCTTTCTGTCTCTACACGCCACAGAAAAATAATAGTAAAATACAAAACAACCCCAAAATAGACCCACACTCTTGCACCTTCCCAGTTTTGGGTCACAATCCATTTACCACTTACCAACCAGACTCTAATAGACTTTACCTGTGCAACTCAGTGGAAGGTGCTGGTTTCCTCCTTGTACTGAGCTATCTTTACAGCAGTGAGGAGAATCTAGGCGTCTCGGCTTAGGCTGCTGTAACAAAATATCAAAGACAGGTGGCTTAATTGACAGACATTTATTTCTCACAGTTCTGGAGGCTGCGAAGTCCAAGATCAAGGTGCCAGCCTGTTGGGTTCCTAGGTAGGGCTCTCTTCCTGGTATGTAGACAGCCACCTTCTCACTGTGTCCTCACCTGGTGGAAAGAGAGCACTCTGGTCTCTCTTCCTCCTCTTACAAGGATGCTAATCCCCTCCCGGAGCCTCACTCTCGTAACCTCGTCTAACTCTAATTACCACCGACAGGCCCTGTGTCCAGGTGCCATCACTTGGGATTAGGGATTCCACTTATGAATTTTGGGGGATACACATCCAGTTCATAACATCAGGAAAATAAACTTTCCTTACAGTCTCATCCCCAGTTGAGCCGTAGGTTGACAGATGGCTGTCCTTAAAATGAGATCATCTGTAGAGTCACCCAATTTCCTGACCTTTGGCCCCACTGAAACCCAAGGAGAAGCTTGGGGCTGTGTTGAGGGAGAGGGAATGAGAAGAGAACTACAGTTTTGTAGCTCTGAGCCTAGAACTAGAGCTTTGGGCTTAACCTGGGAGCCTGAGGCTGACCACCCTCTCCTAGGATTGCCTGTGCCTGGTGGGCTGGCTGGGAATGGGGAACAGGCTGGAATTTGGTAAGCCAGGCACAGTACAATCCAGCCGGCCAATCAAATTCCTCATTGCCTGCTCCCTGTGTTCTGGGTGCATCAAAAATGGGAGACTACGTGCTTTTAATCTCATGCTTGTCTTCCTTCTAATAATGAGTTCCATGGAATTGTTTCCTTCAAGAAAAGAGCACATGTGGCTTCTAACTTCTTAGCGTTCTCTTCTTGGTGAGCTTTAATTTGTTATGCTTGTGGAACTGAGTGCTGACTCGTAGTGATTCAGTTGAGGCTTCTGTTTCCTGTGAACGCAAATAAGGATGATCCTTCCAGTTCCTCGTTTCCTAAGGGAAAAGAAGGATGCACACTCAGGAGTTTCAGTGAACTTAAACTTTTAAAGCTAAAGGCATAAAGAGGAAAAGCTTTGAGGAAAGGTGATGGGAGAAGATTGGGGTCTCAGGGGCTCCCTCCACTGGCACTGGGCCCCTGGGTCCCCTCCTTCAGTCAGGGGTCTCCGAGGGTGGGGGTCAACCCCGGACTGGTGTCCAATTGGCTCAGCACCTGGCTAAGCACTCAGGCTCCCTGGGATGCAAAGGAGAGTGAAGCCTGCCTTTCCAGGTGAGTATAATTCAGCCCTTGGCTTTACCCAGAGGAGAAGTAAGTGAGCCACAAGCTGAGGATTTGCTTGAAAACATATCAAGACTTGTTTTTTACTTCAGATCGTGTTGTGCTGCTGTTTCTAATGGTCGTCCTTCTTTCCATTTCCCCTCCTCTTTCTTTTTATCGTATCTTTAAAATAATACCAAAGGTCCTCTCTCCCCCACGTCGTCCTCCTCGCCCTATGGAGGACCGCTTTGCATGGCAGTCCCCCAGCACCCACAGCCCCTACAAGGACTCCCTCTACCTGAGCTCACCCAAGCCTTATGTCCCGCCCAGCACCCCCAGCCAGCAGAGCCCCTCACGACCCCAGCTGGTCCCTGTCGCCTTGGCAGCCAGATCAGCCCCCAAAGGTGTGCCACATCCCGGGCCCCCGCTTCCGGGTTCCACATTCCCCGGCGCTTCGGCCCAACCCCAGCAGCGCTATGCAGCCGCCAGGACAGTTGAGAGAGAGAATGTGAGCTCTAACCCACGTCATGAGGCAGTTGGGAATAAAAAGGTCAGCAGCTTATATGTACCTTGTTTATCGCACAACATTCGCTGGGTGGCATCGGAAAGCCTCTCCCGTGTTGCACGTGACC
The DNA here is from genome assembly GCF_036321535.1 of Camelus dromedarius. Classification (NCBI taxonomy): domain Eukaryota; kingdom Metazoa; phylum Chordata; class Mammalia; order Artiodactyla; family Camelidae; genus Camelus; species Camelus dromedarius. The sequence continues at coordinate 54,464,810 of NC_087443.1, read as the reverse complement.
CAGCCAAAGGCACTCCCCGGGAAGCTGCAGGCACTCGAGCACCGGCGCCCAGCCTTGTCTCCCGCACCTCCGGCACTGGAAGGCCACCCTCTGCTCCTCCTCCTGACCCTCCCAAGCTATTCTTTGACATCCGTAAAGATGCCGTTAACCGTGGCGGGAGTCCTTCACTGGGGACTCAGTCTCCGTTCCCAGATGCAGTGAGACCACCTGTGCTAGGTCCCCAGGTTACCTCTGATCCCGAAAACCGGAAGAGAAAAGAGCCTTACCTTTTGCAGCCGTGGTGTCCAGCCAAGGCAAGGAACTAGGAATGTTTGTGTGTCTTCTACACCGTCTCTTTCGAAACTCATGCGAGCAGCTCGTTTGTTTTCTGGGCCGCCCCACCCTCCCTTCCTCGTTAATACTGCTGCAGCTTGGGTCCTGAGTTCTCTCTAAACATCTCAGCACAGTCCTCTCCGTCTGCCCCCTCTCTTTTCTGTAAATACGTAAGTATGCTGGAGCGCGGAATCCGTAGACTAATAATACGATGAGATGTTCTGTGTTATGTATGTCTTATAACAAGGTGCCAGAGAAGTTGTATTTACTCCCAGGCTTTCAGGCTCTGCAAGTGGTTTGGGGGTTAAACACAGCCTGCCTGCCTGTTCTGTTCTCTCTTTCTCTCTCTCTAAAGTGTTAAAAGGATTCAAAAATAGATGGATGGAAAGTAAACTTGGATGGGGTTCCCTCTGTGTCATAGAGTGTCAGGAGGCCAGCTGGCTAGCACTGACTGTCTCATGTACTCTGAGGACAGAGCACCAATTAAATGTTTCTCAGAGTACACCACTGCATGTCCACTCTCGACTTTAAATGTGGAATTCCTTCTTCCCTGCCGTACCCCTTTACATAACAACCCCCTTATTTCCTACAGGATGCCACGTCCTCCAGCCCAGCCCAGCCCGAGGTCATAGTTGTCCCTCTCTACCTGGTTAACACTGACAGAGGTCACGAAGGCACTGACAGACCCCCAGCATCTCTGGGGCCACGCGGCCCCCCGGTCCCGGCGACCACCCCCGCCGGCTCACCTCTGGCCTTGCCAACTCTAGATGATTTCATTCCCCCTCACCTGCAGAGGTGGTCCCACCACAGCCAGCCAGCCCGTGCTCCTGGCTCCTTCCCTCCCGCGAGCCAGACGCCACCATCCTTCTCACCACCGCCTCCGCTGGTCCCTCCGGTGCCCGAGGGCCTCCGCAGAGCCTCGGAGCCTGGCCTCAAGGGAGCTGTTTCAAGTACCGTAAGCTTGCTGGATCCCCTCCCTCACAGCTTTCCTGACTGTCTGCTCCCGGCAGTAAAACCACAACAACAACAGCAAAACCAAAAGACCCTTTCTCACTGAAATACTGAGTTCTGAGAGATATGTTGGCTGCCCTGTGCTTGTGTGATGACCAGAACCGTGTTTGCTTTCACTAGAGCATGCCTGCCCTGTGCATTCCGTGGGCCTCTTGTGGCTGTTCACCCGCCTCTCAAGACCCTCTTCCTCTCTGTCCTGTTCCGAATGCACGTCTTCCTGCAGAGCAGACCGCCTCCGTGGCCTTTCCTTTGGCTAGCTGGCCTTTCCTTTGGCTAGCTGCCCCTTCGTAGGCCAGGCAGATGTAATGTGGAGAGCTGAGGAAGGCTGGAGAATTGCCTGGAAAAGCCACCAGCAGGCATGGTGCTAACCGCTTCTCCACCAGGGAGCAGGGAGATTCTAGGGAGGAAAAGATTCACTCTTGTTGATCTTGCAAGTAAGCGAACTCTTTTATATACAGCAATGGCAAGGACTGGGTTTTAAACAGAAAAAGAGCTTAATTGAGTGAATGGTTATAAAAGTTTGGTATAAGTGTTAGCACTGTTGCCTCCAAAGGCAGAAAAATTGCTGGGGCCCCTGCGTAGTGGCTGCCAGGAGCCTTTGTGGCAAAACAGCACCCCAGTGGTCGTGGGAAGTTGGAGCATCTTGATGCTTGAGGTCCTGTCCTGTAAGGGGAAAAGCCCAGCAGCTTTAGAGGAAAGGCTAAGTCAGAGGACTCGGTCTGTTGTCCCCTCGGGAGCCCTGGGAATTGAGAGTGAAAGCAGCTCAGTGTGAGTTGTAAAGTGGAGCTTCCTGGATCTGTCAGGGCTGTAGGGTGCAGCAGGGCTGAGCACATAAAAGTTCCTATTCCGGTGCTCGGAACAGAGAGTGCCCAGTAAACGTTAGCTGTGGTGCCAGGGACTTGCCCTAGCAAACAGGCCAGAGTCCTTCAAATATGAGTAACTGGCTAATCAGCAATCAATCATGAGTACCTCCCATATTCCAGGTATTCTGCTAGATTCTGCGGGCACAAGCGCGAACAGAGGATTTATCTCAGTAGTGAATTACTGCTCAAGATTAGTGTGCATGGGATTGTCTGAGGTTGTACTGCTAGACTTTCTGGTTGAGTGGGTCTGAGGAGGGGCCTAGGGACTGAAACTGGGTAACAGGCATCCTGGGAGACTCTGATGCTGAGAATCTGTGGGCCACGTTTTGAGATGTAGTGACTTAGCGGGTCTTGCAATTGGCTGATGGAACTAAACGTTCATTGACATCCCTCCACGCAAAGAGATATACTTACAAAACTGGCTCAGAGGGCTCATTAAACTGAAGCCCGTCATGCAGAAAGCAGGAAGGAAACTTTTTTTTTTTTTTTTTTTTTTTTGGCTTGTAGCAGAAGTTACTCCCAGGCCACCAGAGCTGAGAAAGGCTACATCCTCTTCTCAAATCATAGATACAGCATGACGCAGTTAGGTGAGGACCTGGCCAGATGTGGCCAGGGGCTTAGATATCCTAGCTTAGAGCTTTTTGCAACTCAGCTCTGTTGAAGAAAATTGCTAGATGGTTCACTGATACCCTCTTCTCACCTCAGCTCAACTTATATGTGACTTTAGATACCACTCTTGTTTTGAAGAGTTCAGGCACAGAGTGTTTCTCTAGAGCAGCGTGTAAAGCAGGTCTTGTTTTCAGTGCACCATCATGAGCAGTGTTCTCGCGTACCCACACTTGGTCATTTATGGGGATCTAGATTTTCATGTTGAGTTTGTTGCAGGTTGCCCAGACAGATCATTTGGGACAGTGTCCTCAATGTCTCAAACCTGCCTGGTCAGCCTGGTACAGACTTCCCAGGAGGGACTTCATTTGGCCCCATAACTTCTGGTTTGGCCCTGGATACAGAGTAAGAGGTGAAAAAGGAAACTGCTTGAGTGACGGTTGTCAAGAGCAGGAGCCCCTGTGGGTGGCGGCCAAGCCACCAGTTGGTATCTGCTCCACCTGCAATGACTGGAGAGTAAGAGGGAAGGAGATTCGTGTTCATTGATCCCGATTCTTTTAGTCAATAGCCATTTTTGTGATGTTCCAGAAATAAGGCTTAAATGCTGGAATAAAATTTGTAAGATGCTTAGTGTTCACTTGCTGCATCCAGGAGTTTATAAAGAGCTGTCTGCCTGATTGCTGTGTGTATCTTGGCAGTTTTCATTGTTATGTCGTTTGTCTTTATTACATCACTTTGAAGGTAAGTTAGGATAAGTGTGAATTGTTTTCCACTTTACAAAAGGAAAAACAGAGATAAGACACTTTTATACAAGATTATATTGTGCCTCTTGAGTCTTGGGACAAGGTTTCATTTACTAAACTGAGCTGCCACTCGTAACTGACAGCTGTGACATTAGGGCACTTTCAGAAGAGGTGGGCTGACCAAACCTGTGTTTTTAAGGAAGCCCCTACTGTGTGTCAGGCACTGTCCCAGCTCCTGACACTCACATCCTCTCTTTCGATGGGCACGTGTTGTCTTGCTGCAGAAATTGTTCAGAAACACCTTTGCTGGTTGATGGCTCCTGTCACTCATGTGGCATTGTGCTAGGTGCAGGGGGAAGAGGTGGGTGGGAGGCGTGGCCCTTGTCCTGCAGGTACGTACAGGGCCAGGGCGGCTGATCTCTGCTGGGGCATACTGACTGCTTTGAGCTCTACTCTTATCTGGAAGGTAATTCTGTCTTGTTTTTCAAACCTTTTAAGAATGACATTCTGGCTTTAGGGTAAATTCCAAAATGGAAACTTTACAAAATTTATAGGTGTGATAGAGGAAGCTGTCTACATATCCTTACTACATTTTGAGGTCTTCATGACTTTAAAAGGCTGGCATTATTCTCATCATGCAGATTATAATGTTAGTATAGTAGTAATTTTATTGGTATTTCAGGCAGAGACCTCAGGATTTTGAAGTTAGGACTTTGACTTCAGAGATCTTTCTCACTCAATACTGGAGTGAAAAAAATGTCACAATGGGACAGGATAATACCCAAATCTCAGAAGCAAGTTGCTAGTAAGTTCAGTGATGTAGATACTAAAAGTAGCTTTCCAAGAGTTCCAATGCTCGTCTCTTTTCTGTTCTTACATCGAAGGCTTCCTGTCTTCATGTTGTCTCATGTTTCTTTAAACAAGTGTACTAAACTTTTCCTGATCTTCCCCCCAATTAAACCAGCTCTTGTCCTCAGATTGCACTGAGAATTGCATGAGTTTTGCATGTTATGCTACTTTGACTTGAATTTGCTTTTTCAGTAACCGGATTGATCCACAGCTATGACCAGGTGAAAATAATGAATGACGTTGCTGAGACCGAGTAACAGTTCACCTTCCTTCTCTCCCCTTACTAATACCAACAAAGAAAATAGATATTGCAGATTAAACTTCTAACTGGAATTGATATGTCTTACTCGTTACATTACTTTTCATAATTAAAGTCCTCATAAAGCTTTAAATCTCTTCTTTTTAAAGAGCATCACCTCCAGGTTTCCTGTAGTTACAGTAAGTGGCCGTGTGTGTTTTCTTTTCAGGACTCAAGTCCCCCACTAAATGAAGTCTCTTTGTCCCACGTTGGAACTGACTCCCAAACCTCTGCACCAGTCAGCAAGCCACCATCTGCCTACCCCTCCACGACGATCGTCAACCCCACCATCGTGCTCCTGCAGCACAACCGAGGTAAGGGTTCTGCGCAGGGCACCCCGCCCCCAGCTCGCTGCAGCCCGCAGAGCTGTTCTGTGACATCTGGGGCGAGAATTCTGCCAATCCACAGAATTTTTCGTAAATCCCGTTCTTCCCTGAGGCCACCTGCCCCAGTTTGCTCGCTGCCACGACCCACAAAGTGGGTCACAGCCGCAGACAGAGGCCCCTGATCGGGGGTGATGTCAGGTCTCTGAACAAGTAAACAGGGGGCGTGTGTGTCCCTGAAGATTCAGTTTTCCTCAGATGGGAGCTCCAAAAAGAAAGGAAAGACTGTGCCTTAATTCCTGTCATGAGGATTCTAGCTGGAGCTGTGCTGGGACGACCCAGGTGCAGTCATACCTCTTTTAAGTGCTGTCCTAAACCCTGTAGTTCTGTGACATGAATTTTCTAGAAAGCAAAAATTTGAGTACCAAAAATTTTAAAAGAAGAAAACCTAGTGGATGGGAAATGTTCTAAAATAGAAAATGTGGTTTTGTATCTCTCAAACGGAAGCTTTTGAACTTTTTCTCAGTGACTCACAGCTTCGTTCTCCCCGGGAGTTGCTGCGCTGGGCCCTTACGCAGGGGCTCCCTCTGGGGACTTGGGGATAGTGTGGCTCTTTGACCCTTACGCTGCGCGGCCCCAGGCAGCTCGGCTGAGGGTTTCTGTGTTTGTTTTCTAGAGTTCCTCTGGCTGCTTCTGGTTGGTTCTTCCCTTTCTCTGAAGGGGCATCTTAGGGGAAACAATGCTTTGAAGTAATAATTGTATATGTTGAGCCTTCTGCTTTAAAATTCCAGAAGGTGGTTCTAGGTCCAAGTTTTCCTTTTTGGAATTCCAGAGAGGAATACACCTCAGAAAAATCCTTTGCAGTGTGACATGTAACATTTTCAGGCTGTTTCCTAGTGTAGAAAGGGCTCTTGAGTCTTAATTCCAGAGAACAGTAGCAGTTTAATTATTTTGTTCAGAGCTCAGAGCTCGGCACCAGATCTTCCTTTTCTTGACTCCCTGCTCCCCTGCTTCACAGTTTCCTTCCCCTCCCCTCCCCTCCCCTCCCCTCCGTATTAACTGGGGTGAGACTGGGAATGGAGTCTATTTCTAATTGTTTTCCATATTAAATGGAGTTTTCTATTTCCTGCCTCTAACTTGAAAAGCAGATGAATGAAACTTTTTCTCACTGGGTCTTCCCACTCAAATCTTAGTTATTTCAGGAATTTTATTTTTCCATTTTGTGTGGCTCCCACATTCATTTTCACCCATCAGTCTGTGTTCTTCAAAAGATAAAAGGGTCCCCCCCCTACACTAATCTGTGTAAGAGCCCCTTCTCCTTGCAGCCGTGCGGTACCCCTTACTGGCAACAGCTTTCTCTGCCCAGAAAGTGTCCATAATGCAGGACAAAGTGAAGTTTTGGTTCTCTGTGAACTTCTTTATGACTCATCTTTTAAAAAAAAAACCCACTCAAAAAGAAGCAAGTTAGTTCCCAGAAGGAAAGGCAGTTTCTCTAAAGATGGGATTTAGTCCCAAGGCCACTTGGTTTTTGGGAAATGCCAAGAAGTGTACTGCCAGCTGCTCCTGGTGACACCTAGTGAGGCATTTTTGGGGCATAGAAATGCCCAGAGCTCCTTTTTGTTTCTTCCCTGAACAAATGAGTTCTTCTTACTTACCCAAATGTCTTTGGTTCTTGCCTTTCTCTTTGGTCCAAGTCCTGCCCTTGGGTTTATACATCAGAATTCTGCAGCATGAATCACATTTCCTTCAGAAAAGGGTTCAAAGTACGTTAGTTTTTTGGCATTAAAAGGTAGCTTCCCATAAAGAGCAAACCGTCTGCTTCCTGAGTGGGGGTGGGAGGCGCGTGCAGGAAGAGTCAAGGATCCCGGCCTCAGATCACTGATCATCAGCGGGCTCTAGGGCAAGTGTTTTTGGCTTCACTTTGGAGTTTACCCAACCCAGCAGCCCTGCTTTGCCTCACAGACAGTACCCGTGAAAACAATTTCTTAACTATTGCAAAGTCTCCTGAGGGAAAGACAACTCTACTCCACTTCTAGAATTCTAGTTTAGTCATCCTAAAAAAGACTCCCTTTTGTTCCTGCCTGGGCTGCCCCAGGGCACAGTGTGACAGTAACCCTGTCTCCCCAAGCCAGCACCCCCAACACACACACACTGCAGACAGACGGAGGCACCCAGCCCCCAGCCTGGCTCTGACAGCTCCAGCCCTCTCTCCAGAGCTTTCTGTCCCACATGTGTTTGAGGGCAGATGGTTTATGATCAGTCTTGGGGGAAGAAGATTTGAATCAGAAAACTCTCAGGACTTAAGGTGCACGGGTGCTCTAGCTCGGAGATTCTGGGTCTTTAATGTGCATAGAAACCTGGGAACCAGATTCAGGAGGCGCTTGGCGGAGAGGCTTAGGGGAGAGGTTCTGCATTTTTTCAGCAAGCTCGCAGGGCATGTCTGTGGAGAACAGGAGCTTCATGGTCGGGTGAGATGATCTGGGGACAACCCTAGGGGTGCTGATTTCTAACTTTGCTGAATAACACTGCTGAAAAACTGCTATGACTTACATTGCACACATCTCTCTCTATGAAAGAGAGGCTGTTCCACACCTCAGAAGTGGGACACAACGTAGTCTTTTCAGTTGAACAAATTTGCCTTTGATTGCTGGGGAAGGCCTTGCCTCTGGCTTGGAGAATAGCCTTTGGGAACGACAGATCCACTGAGCACTTTGACTCCACAGACAAGGAAACTGAGGCTGAGAAATTATGTGATTGGGTAGTGCCATTTGGCAAGTTGCTGGCAGAGCCAAGCCTAGGGCTCTGCCGGGCTCCTGTGGTCCAGCCGGTGCCAGCGTCATCCACGTGCCCGACGTGGACAGGGCCGCTTCCGCCAGCTGTGAGCGCCCCTGTGGCTCTGTTTACTTCTTGCCCTCATTGGTTCTGGAGGGAGGGTGGGGACGCCGCCAAGGAGCATGATGACAGCACCCATGGGCTGGCAAGTGTTCTATTTTTATCGATGTGGCTGCTTTATATTTAGCAGCTATGGAAGGTACAGGTCATTTTTGTGCTTATCCCAAAGCACGTACACACAGAACCCTCTGGAGGAGGTGTTGGCCGCCCCTCTTCCAGAGTGCCCAGGATGGTGGGAAACACATAGCCCTCCAATGTCAAGGAGCCGCAGGGGCCTGGTGGTGAGAGCTGGAAAGAAACCTGGGGAACCCAGGTTCTAGGCACAGCTCTGATTTTCACTGTCTTCTTGGGTAGTTTCTGCCCCCTCTCTGAGGTCTCCCAGCTAGTGCTGACCTACCTGCTAGGGTTACTGCGAAGATTAGAAGTGTTAACACATGAGAAAGCTCTTAAAACAATGTCTAGCATTTAGCAAGCTCTCAGATGATAGCTGCCATGGTGATGATCATATATCCCTCAAAATGTACCGAGACTGGGGTTGTATAAGGTCCTGCTCCTTTAATACCAGGGGAATTGAGGGTCTGCTTCAGTGATCAGATCATCCTAAGACAAGATGTAAACAACCAGAAAACAGTGACAGTTCCCTGAATCCTGGTGCAAATCTAGGGGAAGAGGGACAGGAGACCCCGCACCAGAATGATGAAGCCACATTAATATCCCTGTGTTCAGCTGGACTGTGTAATATTTTAGTGTCTAAGCCCAGAGGATGGAAAGAACGCAGCTTTGGGGACCCTAGTGAGTTATGCCAGGACTTCTTAGTCCTACTGCGTCTGTGGAAACCTCACTTACACTGTGTATTTTTTCTTTCATCACAGAACAGCAGAAGCGACTCAGTAGCCTTTCAGGTAGGTGAGAAATATTTATTTACACATTAACACCTATTCTTGCTAAAGCCATCTTCTGGTCCCCACCTGATGTGTTTGGTCAGTGGGAAGTCTTGTGAGCTCCTCTGATGTGCTGGGAGCTCTGCTTATTGCTGGGCTGCAAGGATGATGAAAATGGGTGTGGTTCCTGCCTCCCCGGAGCTTGCAGGCTGGTGGGGGCAGACCAGTGGCACAGACTAGAAAATGTGTTCCGTGGGACTGTGACAGGTGCCTTGCTGGGTAAGAACAGGCTGTTCTGAATGAGAAGAACAAGGAGCTCTGCTTTGGATGGAGTGCTCCTGGCCAGCTCCAGTGAAGGACCCACCTTCCTATTGCTTCTGTCTCTTCTAGGATGTGCCAGGTCCGGGGCTCGGAAAGGTGGGCACATTTTCTCATTTTTGGGTGACAAACCCAAATGCCAGTGGAGGACCTGGGATGGTGGGCCTAGGTGTGAGAGCTTCCAGACCAGCCGTGCCTGGAAGAGGGCGGGAGAGCACTGCTTCCTGGACTCGATCAGGCACCAGAGTCTTCTGGTCAAAACCTGATTCCCAGGCCACAGCCCCAGAGACTCAGGTTCAGGGATATAGGCGAGAAGCTGCATTTCTGACCAGCTCCCCAGTGATTCTGATGCTCCCCTTTTCACTGACAACATTAGAGCGGCAAGTTTCTTCCACCTCAAGCTGACGATGGTGGAGAGTGGCTGCAAATATAATCAGATATCCAAGCTCACGCCCTGATAAAGTGTGCAGGATTGGGACAGTGCTGGGTGGGGAGGGAACGAACAGGCTGGCCCGGGTGATGAGGGAAGCTAGGAATGGGAATGTTTGGCCATTTTCTTCTGGCTTTCTGTAGCCAGAATCCTGGTTCTCGCACTTACTAATGCTGAGACCTTAGGACTGATGATTTACACTATGGATCACATTTTTTATCTGCCCAAGAGGGGAGTGCCTCCTAGGTCCTGCTTGTAAACAGCTTAGCACTGAGCACTGGCACTCCTAAGAGCCTGGTAGATGTGAGTTACCACTGTCAGTTGATGCCTCCATTGGTTCGCTTGTCATTTTACTGAGTGTCTACTCTGCCAGGCACCGAGCCAGGCTCTGGGGCTGTATCAGGGAACTGTGCTGCTTTCAAGGAGCTTATGGTGTTGTATCATGGCCTGTAACCTTGTTCTGGTAGTGGACTTGTTTGGAGAATCTAAGGAAGGAAGTAGATTCATTCTTAGAAAAAGCCACATGTGTGCAAACATATGGCACATGGATGATTTGCAGACACTCGTGAACTCTGGGGTTAAGAACCTCTGATCTGGTGGTAATAAAGCCACCATTTTTCTGAGCAGCTCCTCCATGATGTCTGTATTCCTTCACCCCCGCTGCTGTCCTTGTGATCCAAGGAGAGCCAGTGTGGAGGACATGGGGTTGTCACAGCCTCTCAGCTGTATCAGGACTTGGCCGCAGGACCAGGACAGCCTGTGGTTGAGCTCAAGGTGCCCTTTGCTGCCCCTCCTGGAGCTGCCACACTTCAGCCCACTTCACTCCCTGGCCCCAGCCCAGGCTGCTGAGAACCGGGTGGCTCTGAAAAGTAGCCCCTGCAGGCGCCTGCCTGCCTTTGGGAGTTTGAAAAGGCATCAACACAAGTTAGGGGACCCAGAGTTTGGTCAGGGTTTTTCCTTCTTATACTAGCTGTTGATCCCTGGTTAAGTGACTTCACTTCTCTAAGCCAGTTTCCTCGTGTGGGAAATGGGCCTGGTAACCCTCTCCCCTGCCTCAAAGAGACGCCGTAGGGGGTCCCGCGCAACGGGAAGGGGGGGTGTGCTTTGCACACTGGAAGGTGCTATGTGCGTGTCAGAGCTGCTCCATCGTGCTGGCAGGCTCAGGCCACCTTCTCTGCTCTAAAATAAGCCCAGTACTTCCACCTTTTTTATTTTAGGACAGATCCACTAATGAATGTTGTTTGATACAGTGAGACATATAAAGTAGGTGCTCACTAAATGTAGCTTTGTTTAAAAAGAAAAAGCACCGTCTTGTTCAGAAGCTCCTGAAGGAGAGAGGGCTGGCGGGGCTGGTGCTCCAGTCTGTGCCCTGGAGGAAGTGAAAGAGGCTTTGCCCATCGCACCGGCGATGTGGGACCAGGACCACCGGCCTCCCTCCCCTTACCAGGTTTTGTCTTGACCTCTGTGAGGCTTCATGCTCACTGAGATTTCTCCAGGGATGAGACCCACATAGGATTTGGCCTCATGAAGCTCCTGGTCCCCTTGGGTGGACAGACAGGAAAACAGGATAAGGGCTGGGACAGAGGGGCCAGCATAGGTGTAGAGAGCGCGCCCCTCGCTTCCCCCTAGTGCAGTGTAAGCATGACTGCTGTCCTCAGTCACAAAGCTTTGGGTGTGAAGAAAAGAGACACTTTCCCACCTCCCACAAACACAGATGCCCCGTCCAGGTTGTCAGCAGCATCCTTAATTTAGTGGCCCTTTCCAGGACCTTCCTGTTTAAAGCACAGTGTGAAACCAGCAGGAACTGTTCCCGGATGTCGTGTGAGGATCAGTATTTGCCTAGTGAGAAATAACAGCAAGGCTTCATTATAATCCAGTGTCAAAGGATGGCCCTGTCACCTGCGCGGTACAATGAAGTGTTACTTTGGTTTTCTGCTATATAAAGAAACATTTTTTCTTTAGAGGTTGCAATTCAGCCTTCTGTATTTTGAAATCCACTCAGTCATGAATCACATGATTACAGGCCTCTAAATTAAAACAATTCAGGGCTAATTTTTGTAGCTCAAAAGGACTCTGGCAGCTTGGGAACAAATCCATGGACTGTCAGCCTGAGTTTGCAGTTAAGTGATTGTTGCTAGAGTCACCTGCCCTAACAATTTCTTACAAATTACTCTGGGTCTGGAAACGCAGAGATTGGCATATCTGTGATCTTCCTCTTAAGAGATGACGGTACAGAGTGAGGACTGTGAGCCACTCTCAGCACCAGGTCAGGTGGCTTGAAATCAGCCTCACCTGCTGCTGCTTGATCACGCGTAGGCAAAGCCTTTCCCGTGGGAGAAGGATGCTCAGCAGAGCCCTATTAAGGGCAGGCTCTGGTAACTCAAAATCCCCCCACCCTTCCCGGTTTCCTGCCAAATCCTTGACGTCCTGTTGGAATTTCCTGGGAGCCTGAGAACTCATCCCATAAAACCAGTCTGCTCTTAACATCCTTTAAAGCTTATAGCGATGCTGTCACATGCTGATACAACAAACTAGTGAATAAAACAGAAAAGAAGCAGACTCACAGATAAAGAGAACATAACTATAAAAGATAGGGACTCCGCCTTTTTGCCCCCTAACCTTTCGGCCTCTCTGGTTACCATCTGATACACTCCTTATTTCCGTGCTGACCTCCCCCGCTACTTACTGCCCACTTCTTCTCACAGACTCATCCCTTCCCCTGCAATCTACCCTCAGTCCCCTCCTGAAACTTGCTCCCTTGGAGCAATCCTGTGACTTTTTTTTTTTTTTTTTTTTTTTTGCCTAAGGTAATGCCGCCTCCCCTGCTTCAGTTTCTTTTTTTTCTTTTCCTTTTTTTCTGACGCATTTAACATCCCACTTCTTGGAACTCTGTCCTCACCGGATTCTGGATTCAGTGACACCTCGCTGGTGCCTTTCCGGTTCATTTTCTATCCCTGTGAGGACTCCTGCCAACTTCTGGGAATCCCTTTTTGCTTTTCAGCCCATTACCGTGACATTCCTCAGTGTGAGATCGGCCCTTGGCTTTGCTCTCACCTCCTGCTTGACTCCTTCCACCTCCTTGCCTTCAGCCATCACTTTTGTGTTAATGCCCACCTGCCGGGCCCTCTCACCTAGGCTCCCCTCCCCCCGCCCCATGGTTCTTCTAGGGTCTCGGGGGGCATTTCTGTGTGAATGTCTCGCTGTCTTTGCAGAATTACCCTAAGCAGGGTGACCATGTCTCGCAGCCTTCCCAGTTCCCTTTCCTGCCTCCTCTCTTTGGATCAGGCCAGGCTCCCAGCCTCAAAACCTTAGTTCCCTCTTTGAGGGAGGCCAGACAGGATGTGGTTCAGAGAGGACCGCCAGAGTCAGGTGGACGCTCGGCCAAATCCCAGCCTGTCCATGTGCTGGCTGTGTGATCTCAGGCAGGGCACTTTAACCTCTGTGCCTCGATCCCCTTAACTTTTTTTTTTTAAATAGAGTTTAAAAACTATGATAATAGTTTCTTCCTCATCAAGTTATTGGGAGGACGAGCTGAGATGATGTATGTGAAGAACTTAGTGCCTGGCGAATAATAAGCTCAGAGTGGTTCAGAGGCCCCCTCGTATGTGCTTATGCTGGTCCCTCCGCCAGAAACACCCTTCACTTCCTGATCACCTGTCTGACTTCTCCTCTGAGAGGTGGGCCCTGAACCCCAGTTGCTCAGCTGAGGAGAACGCAGACTCCTCTGTCAGCCCCGGTCACCTCCATTCTCCCTGCTGGTTCTTTTGCTCCTTCTGCCCACTAGACGGCAGCTCCTCAAAGGCCGGGCTCGGAAAGGTTCACCCCTGTGTCCCCAGCATGTGTAAATGCATAGCACCTGGGTGTTGCTTAGGAAATGCCTCCCATATATAAATGATGTGCCTTGGAATAACAGGAGATACGAAGTAATTTTATAATCTGTGGACTGCACGTGGTGTATGAGCGCGCTGTAGCTTCCGCTCCTGAATCAGATGAGCTCTGATGTGCGCTTAGCAGTTTACAGCTTTGTGAGCACTTTGGCATATGTTATCTTGCTGGGTCCTCACACCATCACTGGGAGCTGGCCAGTGAAGTGTTATCCCCATTTTTGGATGAGAAAACAGAGGCACGGAAAAGTTAAATGACTTCCCCAAGATGAAACAAGGACTTTCAAGTAGTGTTTGGCCACCTTCTTGTGGTTTACCTGCTCCCTGACTTTGTAGAACAGTCAGAACCACGTGGACGTCTAGGGCACCAAGTACAGACCTCTGTAGGGCACCTCCCACACTGTCCACACGGTTTTTTAGAAGGGCCAGATGGTAGGTATTTTAGACTTTACAGATTGTACAGTTTCTGTCACAGCTGCTCAGCTCTACCATTGTAGGTCGAAAGCAGCTACAAATAATGCATAAATGAGCAGTGTGGTTGTGTTCTAATAAAACTTTATTTACAAAAACTAGGGCCGGGCCATCATTTGCTGACCCTGCTCTAAGCACAGTTCCTTCCAGTTGAGAACTGGCAGACACACTTTTAGCTGGATTGTCTGTGGGGGATTTGTTTTGGAGCCACCAGAAGAGCTTTAGCTAACAATCGCTTTTCTTTTCCAGATCCTGTCTCGGAAAGAAGAGTGGGGGAGCAGGACTTGGCACCGACTCAGGAAAAGCCTAGCTCCCCGGGCAGGGCTCCTGAGAGGAAGGCAAAGGATGACAGCAGGCGGGCAGCTAAGAGCGCTCAGGACCTGAGCGATGTGTCCATGGATGAAGTGGGCATCCCCCTCCGGGTACGAATCTTGACCTGGCAATGCTTCTTGGGCTTCATCTTAAGCTGGTGACAGGTGTACACCCTGAGTCCATGGGAGCTCCTCCGTGGGTAGCAGAGACCTCGTGCAGAGGGTCCTCACCACCATCTAGCCTCCAAGCAGCTAAGGCCCCACAGAGCCTCCAAGAGCTGGGCGCCAGCCTCCAAGAGCTGGGCGCCAGCCTCCAAGCCCACCGCAGTCCAGGAAACTCTAAGGGACCCACTGAATGGATTCAGCCTGCAAGACCTCAGAACAGAGTTGGTCTCACGGCAGCCCTGCCCCAGCCCTCCCGACTGAACAGGCCTGCCAGGCTCCTGCAGGCCCTGGAATCCCAGGGAAGCCTGACTTTGAGACTGGATTAGGATGAATCCCATCCTTCTTCACGAGCCCAGAAGAACACTGGCTGCAGTGTTGCTCTGTGATTTCCCTTTACCAAAGGACAGGTTTTTATGTCCCTTTTGGGGGAGGCTGATAGAAATAGCAGTGGGCTAAACCTCAAAAGGGCAGTTGTCTGATCCTAAGGGATGATAAGTATTATAATAATGATGACAATAAGTAGAAGGAATTATTACTAATAATGATTGCAGCAACCCCTTGCTGTTGCGTTCTCATTTAAACGTCATTCGCCCTACAAGGATGAGGAATAGATGAGGAAACGGGGACTTGGGAGGGATTACTTGCCCAGGATTGCACAACGTGTGGGTGACGGAGTAGTCTGTCAGACTCCCAGACCCTTTCCTCTAGCCCTCGTGTGGGGCAGCCCTCTCACTCACCTTCTCATCAGCTCTCTGACCTTAGTCCATTCACTTGGACTTTCTAAGTCACATTTTCTCATCTGTAAAATGGGAGTGAAAAATATCTGATCTAACTACGTATTGGTCCCCTACCTTGTTTTATTTTTATATTAAAAAAAAAAAAAAGCCCAGCTTTGTGGTTAAGATAAAAAACTCTCTGGCATTGAATGGGTTACGTTTTAACGTATGCGTTCTAAATCTGGCCCCTGCGAGGTGGCTTAGGTACACCTCTACAGAATAACGTGAAATGGGTGAGGATGTGGCCTGATGAGCAAGTGTTCTTTGTCTGTTAGGTTTCTAGGAGCCTTTACTTCAGTTTAGTCATCTATATATGGAGAGAGATTCTAAAAATGAAAACTTTAAAAATTACCTAAGAATGGACACACTCCAGGTGGATCCTTGTCCAGTGTTTTAAAAATATGCATCCTTTTGGCCAAATATGACTCTGCAGATTCGGGTCTGAATCCCTTGGTTTGCCTGTTCTTTCTCAAAAGTTTTGCATTTAAAAGAAAAGGCTTAAATGTAGGATCACAAAGATGCACAGAGCTCCGTGAGGTTTGACTTGATGTGCTGTCACTTCTCATTTTGAGTTTTGTAATCACAGAAGTTCTGAAATGTGCCAAGATTTCCATTTTATCTTATTCTTTGTCTTTGTTTTTCTTCAGAACACTGAGAGATCAAAAGACTGGTACAAGACCATGTTTAAACAGATCCACAAACTGAACAGAGGTATTGATTTTCATTTATAGAAGCTGTACTGTGCCTGTGTGTTGAGTACTGTGGTGAGGACCTAAACTCACTTTGCTAGGATGCCAGAAGTTGGGGCCCTGCAGCTTGACCTCACTAGGCACTGGCCTGCCTGAGCCCAGCCATAAGCCTTCAGAGCAGAGGGGGATGGGAGTACCTGGGCACCTGCCTCACGTGTGGGAGTTGAGATCAGCTCCCAGCTCCTCTGTCCCAGATGTTGGGGATGCAGCAGGCTGGGCCCAGCACTCTGCCCGCGCTCTGCAGCATCTACCTGCCAGGATGCGAGCAGCTTCGACTCCCACCTGCTTCTGGCTTTAGGTACACCTCCCAGTGTCAGCCCATAACTGCCTTGTAGGCAGAGCGAGTTGAGAAGGCGTGAGCTGAGAGTTAAGAACTGTCCTCATCTGGATTCAGTCCCCCAAATACTCATGTGACCTTGGGCCAAGCATGTACCTCTGTCTGTGTTTGTCCCTCTCCCCTTCTCTGAGGGATGTTGTAGGGTCCAAATGAGAGCAAATTCTGCCTTGTGAAGTAGGCTGCAAGGTGCCCCTGTATGGCAGTGTTAATATGAAAGATAATCTTCCCCAGCTGGGAGCCAGCACTCGTTAGTAGCCCTGAGAGCCAGTCGAGAGCTGACACACCAAAGCCTGCTCAAGCTGGGAGAGCAGTGCTTCCAAATCGGGGGCCCACTGGGCTGTCAGCAGGGGACCCAGCATGGTGGGAGAACCCCACGCCAGTGCTCGGGCAATTTGCGACTTCAACAGCTCCCATCTGCCTGTGCTGCCAGTCAGCTGATGGGCAGAGATGCAGCTGCACTGTGGGAAGGATACCACTCCTCCTGCGGGCAGGGCATCCTGTCCTTCCATGTGGCCAAATCCAGTCTGGCCGCCTGGCACAGATGACACATGAAGGCAAAGGAGAAGTGTCCTGTCCTGGTCAGTGTTGGCTTAAGCCACAGATAACCAGTCTCTGATGAGCTGCGGATGCCAGCAAACATCACTGTTAATTAGCTCCTGCAGTGTTCAGAATGCACCCGGAGGTGCCCCTCTTCAAACTGATTCTAAATACTGAGATGCTCAGTATTTAGTGTTTCTGAGCCAAGAGTAAATTTACTATTTGGGGAGCAGATGAGCTCAGTCACGTGGTGGTGGTAAATGCTGGGTCTCTGATCAGATGGTATCAGTTCCACTGGTCACTTCCTAAAACCAATGTTCATTTCCTCCAGCAATTTGTGTCTCTCGCCTTTAGACCCAGCGTTGGTGGCCCAATTGCTGAGATGCAGGTGCATATTTGCAAAGTATGTAACTGCCCCTCACGCAGCATTGGACCTCTCATACGTTGTAGCTGTTAACTCAACCTAAGTTACAGATTCAAAGCAAAACTGCCTCCCTGATGGTAGGCAGAGGTATTTGAAAAATTAAGAATCTACTTATTTGCCCTGATTCTAATGTCTACAGCACAAGCTTTGATTTTTAAAAAATCAGTTTATGATCGTGTTTGCTTTGCACACGATTTGTTATATACTTAATATTTTTTGCCTCTGAAAGGTGAAAACTTGAAGCTTTGTGCTAAATGCCTCTTGCTTACTGGAGATTCAGTGTATGAAATTCTTTGTCTGAGGGGGAATAAAATGATACCGTCTCTTTAGACGTGTCTCAGTAACTCAGGCAAAAGGACTGGATTTTTCAAAGCGGTTTGAATTTCTCTCATATCATGGTGAAGCTTAGTATGTTCCAGAATTCAAGGAGCCTGACTTGTGTGTGGATTCCTATTGGTTCATGCTCTCCGTTTGTGTCTTCCTCTATTCTCTCTCTCAAACCTGCTCCTCTGCCTAGACACTCCTGAAGAAAACCCTTATTTCCCTACGTACAAATTCCCTGAACTTCCTGAAATCCAGCAAAATTCTGAAGGTACCATAAACTTAGACGGTGTATCCGTTGTCCTAGCCTTAAATTAATTCTCATAGTGCCATTATAGGAATAAGATTTGGCTTTTAGATTTTTGTTTTTATAGTCATTTTTGGTTGCTGGATGTTTTATTTCACTCATTTGCATGATGTGCCGTGTTAAAATAACTTAAGTCCTTTCTAATTCATTAATCTTTTTAAGTGTGATGCCGTGTGCTTTAATAACACTAAAATAGGTAATCAGCCATTTGAAAGAGTCAGTTGGAGACTTGCCAGTTCCTCCACTTCATGGTGGATAGTTTCAAAATTCCATTGCTTTTCTCTGCTACAGAGGACAATCCTTACACTCCTACCTACCAGTTTCCTGCATCTACTCCTAGTCCTAAATCTGAAGGTAATTGAAGGAAAATCATGTGCCTCTTTGTGCCAGTGCTGCTACTTTGGGTTTTTCACTGTGGGGTTTCTTGTGGTGGCTGAGAGCTGTCTCCCCATCGTTTGCTTCCCTCTAACCTCGTGTTTTGTGGTGTCCTCCTGCTCCTCGCTGACTGTGTAACTGGAGTCTATCCAGATGGTAATTTAGTCCCAGTCCCTTGGAGTTTACGTGATTAATGGGGAAACCAGTGTGGCTTAGTTATAATGCTTTGCACATGTGGGGCTCTGGGGACAACTGCCTGTACCCAGCTACCCAGGGCTTTGTGTTTGGGGTGGTCACATGAGGCTGGTGGCTGGGCAGTGACTCAGGGAAGCTGAGTCATTGTGGCTGATGGGCAGGAGGTAGACATGCCAGCATCAACAGGAGAAAAATTACCTGGTTCTTACACATGCAACTAACTCTCCACAAGGCCCTTCTTGTCGTGGGTATATCTCCAGGTGTATCTCCTTGGTAGAGAATTCCCGAAGAGGTATCCAGGCATAGGATTCAGTCATGGTGGGAGATGATATCCCTTGAAAATAAGGGGCTTGGCCAAGCTAGAAACGATTTCATGAACAAGCTGGCTAGGAATTTGGACCTGCTCGGGGAGGGTGGCCACACTTATATTCTTTTCTGGGTGAAAAAGTCTAGGTGTTGAAGAAGGCTCTGAAAGGTGAGGGAAGAGCAACATCCTGAGAACCGTTCGAGTCCCCGGGATTGTCTGATGCGTAGACGAGTGGCTCAGAAAGAGGAGAGCAGGGTGGGGGGCAGGGGAGTGAGTATGCAGGAGGGAATCCATTAAATGCTCTTCCAGGCTGAGATGGTGAGTGCTCTGAGCTTCAGTCATTCAAGTAATATTGAGTACTTGCGTCAGACACTGTCCTTGGAACTGAGGATGGAGCCGTGAGAACGATGTGTTCTCTGAAGTTCATGTCAGGCAGGGAATCAGACAAGGCTACTTCATTGTACTACGTCCAGTATGGTGGCATTTGCAAGAGCAAGTGTCCAGAAGGCTGCAGAAAACCTTGCTGGCACACAGTAGGTCCTCAGTGCCTGTCTGGGGAATGTTGCTGAGTGAAGGCTTTGGACCGCAGAACCGGAGTTCTTTTCTCGGGGTGAAGCCCAGTGCTGCCCCCTCCCTGGTGCTTCTCTGTTCTAATCAGCTCAGCAACCAGCTCACCCAGCCCTTCTCATCGTCAGTCGAGTCGTCCATTCAATCATTCACCAAACTTTGATCACTTAACATATATGACAGGCTGGGGTGCGTTAGATACAGTTTTAGTTAAGATACCATATTCCATTTTTGGTCTCCCTGTGATGCCAGTCCGTGGTTTCCAGTCCTTTCATGGCTGAGGCCTATTTTGAATAAAAAAGTCTACCAAACAAACCCATACTTAAAAAATTAAAAGCTGGTGATTTAATTTTGATCAGTGACCTCCTTACTTCCAGCAAGACTCTGTCTGGTGTGGAATAACCTGGTCTTTTTATCTTGGGGGTGCTGATTCCAGCCAAACACGTTGCTTAAAAAATAACTGATCTGGATGAGTGAGAAAACTTTTTTAGGGTAATTTTTAAAATATGATTAAACACTTTTTTTGGTGGGGGAGAGGAAGTAATTAGGTTATTTATTTATTTATTTATTTTTAATGAAGTTACTGGAGATTGAACCCAGGACCTTGTGCATGCTAAGCACGTGCTCTACTACTGAGCTGAACCCTCCCCCGTAGGGTAATTGTGATTGAATGCAGTTTTTGATTTGTGCTTTATTTGGCTCTGAGAACCCACCCTACTCATACGGTAGGGTTCCTTTCTAGGGAAGATGACATGCACACAGCATGCCTGAAGGCATAGAATCCTGTAGACCTGGGCAGAGGAGGGGCACCTGGAGGAGTCCTGTGGCACAAGACAGTGACTCCCATTGGACTGGAAGAATGCCTTAGGCTTGTCACAGGCCACGCCAGCAGCGTCCAGTCAGCCGGGCTGTTGGTCTGAAGACAGGGTTCATCTTCCGGCCTCACACCCAGAGCTGCCGTGTGTGTCATCAGCTGCCATACCTAGCAACCCGGGCTGCTGCCGACATCTGCTTCATGGTCCACGTCAAGTCAGGCCCAGGAGGCATGGGGGTTATTTTGCTTTGAGGCACAGACAGTAAGGGATGACATGATCACTTTTCACCTACAATTCAGGAAGCAGACCTTACTGTTTTTATTTTTCAAAGACCAAAAAGGAAGAAATCATCTTAAAAGATAAAAAGGGGAAAAAATAGATTGGATATAAAAGATTCATAATAGCCAAGATGACTAGACTTCAACTCAAGTTTCTAAGAAGTCTTCTTCCCTGGAGATTTTTTAAAAATAGTGTGGGTTCCATCTCACCCCCGCGCCTGCCTGGATGACAGATCTAGACGTAGACCACAGATGTGTTCAGTTAGATGAAGGCTTTTTACTAACGAATGAAATGTTTGAACTAGATCGCTTTAAAGAATCGTTATTTTCATTTTACTTTTTTAAAGCAATAAGAGATTCTCTGGCTTGTGGTTCTGATGTCTGTGAGTTCCGGCCGGGCCTCCTCAGCCCTGTCCTTGGTACCGCACACCCCTCTGAACATGGGAAAGATTTCTTTCTTTCAAAGAAAGGTGTTAAAGACAGATTAGCAGACTGCCCATAGGTTTTAATTAGCTTTAAAAAATAGACAGCTTTGCTGAGAAATGTGAGCTCTCATTCTGGAGCCTGCTCCCCGGAGGGGAGGGGACTGTTGTTGCTGCTGGGTTTTTGTTTTGTTTTGTTTGGACTCAGAATTTGAAACTGGAATTATTTGCACTAAACCTATCAAAACCTAGCTTAGGAAATATACACAAAATGTTATGATAACTCACAGAGAAAAAAATGTGACAATGAGTGTGTATATGTCCATGAATGACTGAAAAATTGTGCTGAACACTGGAATTTGACACATTGTAAAATGATTATAAATCAATAAAAAATGTTAAAAAAAAAAAACCTAGCTTAAAGGCTGCTGCCTCTGTCAAAATCCTAGTTGATTATGAGTATAAAAGAGACATTTCTAAGTGTCTCAAAGCTGATTCTCCAAGTAGTGAAGGACTATGTGAAAGTTTGCTTATGTCAGTTTAGCAACCTTCCCCACCCACCACCACAGCTACAGCAAAAAAGTAAACTTCTGGCCAGACTTTCAAAAGAGAAATAGAATTATCATCTTTTTTTTTTAATTGAAGTATAGTTGACTTGTAATATTTCAGGTGTGCAGCAAAGTGATCCAGTTTTATATATATGTATATGTATATGTATATGAGGTTATTTTCCATAATAGGTTATAGAATTACCATGTTTTAATTCCCACACGGCTAATCATTTTATAATATTTGAGACCACTCTGGGACAGAAGCAGTGTTATGTCTGATTACTCTTTATTTCAGGGGGCAGTTGGGAGGAAATTTGGGAAAAGTAGAATGAATTCAGGAGTCTTCTTGCAATTGCACTGTATACCCGGATCATTAGAAATCTTATCAAAAATAAAAATAATTTACCAGAAATCCTTTGGGAGGAACTTTCAAATAAGGCTAAGCAGATGAGTTTTGCTTTCTTTTTCTTTTAAACTTTCACTTGACTCACTCTCTCCTGTCCATCCTTCCTTCCTGACCCAAAGCTACTTGTCTCTCTCTTAAAGGCACATGTCCTTGCCCAGCATCTGCCACTAGATCTTTTTGATTGTCGGGGGCGGGAGAGGGGATGTTGATGGGGACCAGAGCCAGCCCCAACCACCACTGCACCCAGACCGTGGAGGGGCTGCTGGGGTGAGTCTTCAGACATTAGAACCCATTTGGCCATGTCAGGGTAATGGGCTATCATATCAGCCAGAGGTGAGATTCCAGAGACCAGCTTTCCCCCTTGTTTTTCGATGTCTCCTCCACTGCTGTAGGCTTTTGGTGGCCACTGCCACCTCCTGGTGAAGTGACTCAAGACGCCACCTCAAGTCATCCTTGTGATGTGGTTGTGGTGACATATCACGTCATAGTGGTCTGTCTTGTTGAGCTTTTTCCCTATTGCTAGGTGAGGATACACTAAGGCAAGGATTTAGGAGGCTAATTTTCCCAGGCACATCCATATTTGAGTTAAAATAATCCTCTACTGGCCTTCCAGGATTTCTAAGAATAGCCTTATTTTGCTCAAGTTCAAGCAGATAGTTCTATTGTGGAGATGCCTGGCAGGGATCTGTGCCTCCTGCCCGAGTTCCAGCGGGTACTGCCCAGAGGAGGGGCTTAGTGCTCGCAAGCAGTCACCTTTGCTCCCCCAGCGAGGGCTGCCCAGCCTAGCACGCACAGAAGTCTTTGGCGCGAGATAGTTGAGAGAGAGTAGCAGTTAGACCCTTTCTGCCTTCAAGGGAGGAACGCCCCGGAGGTGAGGACGGTGAGTCGTTCCAGCCCTTGGTCTAACCACGCTTCCACTCCTTTCACTCCTGTCCTGCTCCACCTCATTCTCTGTGCTCCTTTAGATCCTGTTTTTTTAAGAACAACTTTATTGTGGTATAATTTCTGTACAGTAAACTGCACATATTTCAGATGTACAATTTGATTAATTTTGATAGATGTGTACACCTATGAAACCAGAGATTGACACATTGTAACTAACTATACGTCAGTTTTAAAAAAGACAAATGAACTAATTACAAAACAGACTCTCAGACACAGAGAACAGATTCTGGTTTTTTCTCAGTTTGTCTTCTGGAGCTATGCTATGCCCTGTAGGGGTCTTTTTTTTCATTATTTAGAATTTGACTGCCTCTACCCGGAACATAGACAGTGTTGGGGCTCTTCCCTCAAGCTCCTGGACTATTTCTGATCATCTTGCCCCACTTTCCCTTTTTCTTATTCTTTCTTTCCAGTCCCACCCAGATGTTATACCTGCCTCTGCATATGTCTCTTTCTCTTTGAACATTTTTGTTTGTGGGGTGGGTGTGTGAGTCTGTCTTAACACCTTTCTCTAAGTGTGTGGGGTAAAGCAGGAGAAGAAATTAATTTGAGCAGTGGGAAAAGATTATGTTAAAAATGAGCCACTGATATTAGAAAAATAATTTTAAGTTTAAAGGCCTCACAAGTGCATAAAATTGAAACTCAATTAATATAGGCCAGTATTATGCAAATCTTGCTGTTTGCCCATCATCCCATTTTGGTCAATTACACACTTTTTACAGAACAACCATTCTCAAGCAGTACTTTCTTCAGTGTCTTTAAGATTATTATAAATTCTAAAAAAAAAAAAAAAGCCACCCCAGAAGTCTTTTTTAGAAAAGAAGTTCATTTAAAGTCGCTGTGGTTGAAAAGACAATTATGTGCCTCCTGGCAGTTTTGGGAGAGTAGCTGTCCCCAAATGGAGCCTCCAAGAACAGATTGTCAAAGCCTGGAGGGCAATCATTGGCATGTAAACACCAGAGCCCAGCAGGGGTCTTCAGGGCCCAGAAGTGAGTTGTTCACCCCGAGTAAATGCTGCTTAGTGTTAGAGCTTCCTGGAAGTCACTGGCACAGGAAATTCTGAGTGTTGCTGCCGAGGTTTGAAGTTTGCTGCTTGGGGCTCTGAGGGGCACAGTCAGCAGCATGTGGCTCCACCGCGAGCAGGAATCACAAGATCCCGGCTCTGCTGAGTCCACTGGGGCGTTCTCTGAAAGAGCTCTTGGAGAAATAGTGAAAGCTGGATTTCATGCATAGACAATGTCCGTGTTCATAAACTGAGAAACATTTCATTCAGTGTGTCTTAACTATGACGAAACATGCACCTACCCAGTTTGGCTAGTTCTGGCGTATAGAAATGCAGAAGGTGAGCCTTACACCCAGTTTCCCATTCAGTGGCATTTCCAGCAGCACCCCCACGTGCCCCAGGGTAGATTTAGCCTGCCAGGAGAAGGTACAGGGAGCAGCAAGTGAAAGATGTAGCAAGACTGACTCAACTTTCCCCGTCCCCCTGGAGAAGACCAGGAGGAGAGCTTGAAGTGTGGTGGCGTAACTCAGAAAACTGGCTTACATGTCACCAGGGAGGAGGTGATACAGAAAAATAGAGCAAAGTCTTGGAGGGCTAGAAGTCAGCCTGGCCGACACTGCAGTGCGTGACTGGAGTTTCAGAATAACACCCTCCCCTGCCTCTTCTGATTATAATGGAGTAGCTGCCATTCTGCAGGATCGGGCATGTGAGTCTGGAGTCCGTCCATCCCTGTCACAGGGCTGTGGGCAGCATGGGGACGTGGGGTCGGAAAGACCTGGAATCCATTCCTGCTTTGTCTTTCTCCCTGTGCGGCTTAACCTCCCTGGGCCCCAATTTCCTTGTCTCTGCAATGAGATATTTACATACCTCCAGGAGTTTTTGCAAGAATTAAGTGAGGTAATATTAGTAAGTTACTGCTTACTATTGGGCACTTAATAATGAGAGCGGCTATTATTTTTACTCATAAGCGTAGGTAAAATTCGCTTCCATTAAGTTTGCAAGACAAACATTAAAAATTAACAGAATCAATTATACATCCCCTGGAACTTGTCCTAGCTGCTGATGTTCAGATGAGTCTGTGCAACTTCAGCTTGCCCACTTGAAAGTCGATGAACTGAAATCCATGTGTCAGACTCGGATCCCCTGGACACTGGGAAAAATGAAAAGCTTGTTCATAGAGACCCCCTTGCCCTGTGCTAGCCTGGGATGGGGGAGCTTTCTTTTTCCACCCACACCAGATAAGAAGTAGCTTTAAGAACATTCAGTCATTCAGACTTCTCTGTTGCCTTCACCTACCCCCCCCCATCTTTTCTTCTAACTTCCAAAATACACAAATTAACTCCCCAAGCCATGCTGGTTTTTTCCATCTCAGAAGAACTATTTCTCATTTTCTTCTAACAAGTCTTGTAGAATTCCATATTAGAAGGCTCTAGGGAGCAGCAAAAAAATTTTAAAGAACTGAGATTTTTTTTAAAAAATCATTGAATATTTAAAAGCCATTTTTCCGCCATGAAATCTTTGCTCATCTCCAGAACCAGGTAATCATTATAAATTAACCCTCATTTTACCATCTGCTGATAGGCTGTAATTTCTCCATGATTCAGAGAGATACAGGATTTTGAGCTAAAACGGTAGGCTGGATTTTAAGCAGTACCTACACTGGTTCCTAACTAAGCTAATTTTTCATTTGACAGGCACCATTTTTCCAATCAAATCTCTGCAATCAAAGGTGATTTTTAGTTTCTTTGATGCTGTGGCATTTTATCATCAGAAGTTCTATTAAAAAAAAAAACAGGCAACACAAAATTCTTCAGAACGGTACTCAAATGTATGTTTCTGGATCCCATTTATCTCTTCTGCGCTGTTCTCAAAAGTTAACATAAATAGGCTTCCATATTCAGTTGATAACAGGGCAAGACTTGGCTGTATTGGTAGAAGAACTTTAAGCCATGTTCTACTTAAGGATAAGAATTAGTCAATATTAAAAGCAAAAAGAGGGAAGGAGGAGAAAAGATAGCTAGGTACCTGAAGCCTTTCTGTTACTGGCACTGGGGAGACCCGGGACAGATAAAATGGGGAGAGGAGAGGATGTAGAAGGGGTGATAGAGAGGTTGTTTTTGAATGCTACTCAAAATAACAGCAATGTAAGCTTTATTTACATTTTATAAAATATTCTGGCCTTTTCTGCTCTGAATCTTAAAATGGTTTGCATGGAGACAAGGACTTGATTGACACTTAGCCATCAACCTGTTACATCGGATTCTTTGACTTGTCTTTGCAGGTTAGTCCATATGCTTTATCAAAGTTGTTATCAATTTTAAGCGAAGGAGTTGAGTCTTGATTTTTGCATTCGTTAATTCTGAATTCAGGTTAGTGAGCTATTAGAAAACGGAGAAGGCTGACTGTTTCAGCCCTAACTCCTGTTGGAGAAACACTTCAGAGGGATCATCGTGGTTGTAGTCACTAAATATGCTGTGTTTCCAGAATGGTCCCAGTTGAAAAATCTGTTCCCGTGAGCACACCTGTGGTCTCATTTTTAGTTCAACGCAGGTACTTCTGTAAAGGGTTCAGCTCTGGACTTGGGTTTGCAAGTCTTAGTGCCCTGGTGTTCAGCTTGTGTAGGGACGTGTGCTGCACCCTTGGAGAACCAGCTCACACCACAGAAGCCCATGTGAGTTTGATTTGTTCCAGAGTCACAATTTAGACACTTACCCAAGCAGCATCTTTGCAGAGCAAACCATATAACCACAGCGGCCGTGGATGTGCGGTGTTCCAAGGAACAACAGCTGTGTGAGGAACCAGAATAAGGTGAAATCAAAACAAAGGATTATGAGGGCTTTCTCAAACTGTTTTCTTAGCTGCAGTACTTCTTTGCTAAATGATATTGTATGTGGAACCTTAGCATATAAAACAGGTCCCAGCTGAGCAGGGGAGCTGGAACCCACACCTCCGGGCCTCCCCATCCCATCCAGCAGCAGGCCTGGGGGCTCTGGAGCTCGGCATGGTGGACCAGAGACAGTGTGAGCACCCAAGCATCCCTCTCGGCCCCTGTTTCCCACTCAGCCAGGCCGGGGTCCAGCTTTGCTTGTGGAATTTCTCTTGAGAGGATCTTTGGCTATTTGTCCCCATGCTGGGGACAGGAGCAGATGTTGTGAACTACAGGGCTGTCTGATTGGGTGGGCTCTCCAAATCCAGCTCTGAACGGTGGGCTGCCGTGGGGCAGCTTCCGGTGCTTGGCTCCTCCTCTGTCCGCTGGGCTCCCTGGTGTGGCTGGATGCCGGTGCAGGACGGGGGAAGCGGGGGACGTGTCACCTGGTTCTCTTACCGTAACTGAATGTCTCCTGATTATGTTTTGTTTTGTTCACTAGATGATGATTCAGATCTGTACTCTCCTCGATATTCCTTTTCTGAAGACAGTAAGTGACCGAGAATTTCTTGGTTGCAGGGGAGGAAGGGAGGGTGGTGAATGAGGGAAGCCATCTCCCTGTTTTCAGTTTTCATCCGTTTTAAAAGTCTTTTGCACCCCTTTTCCTTCTCCAGCAAAATCTCCCCTTTCTGTGCCTCGCTCAAAAAGTGAGATGAACTACATTGATGGTGAGAAGGTAGTTAAGAGGTCGGCCACACTTCCCCTCCCGACCCGCTCTTCTTCGCTAAAATCAAGCCCAGAGAGGTAAGTGCTCTCATCCACAGACTACCGTGAAGTACACTACTCTGCTGGGTCAGGCAGCCCTGAAGCCAGGAGTCAAGCTCACCTGATTTTGAATCCCTGCTCTGTTACTTATTAGAAGTGACTTATTTTTTCTGACTCTCAGTGTCCTCATCTGTAAAATGGGGATACATTTTATGTTTGTAGGGATGTTTCAAGGATAAAACAAGATAATGCACATAACATTTCTAGTAGTGCCTGGCTCATAGTCTGAGCTTAAATGATGATAATTACCATCACTTTTTACCTTTTCACGAGAGAAATCTTAGCTGTAAGATTTGTCATGTGTTTTTATACTCTTTGTGCATGTTCGTGGCCTGTAGCAGAGAATATCATTTTAAAATGAAGCCACATTTAAATATCTATTTACTTAGGCAACACGTTATCAAAACATAAGGCTTGGACGTTTGTCATGATGACATTATTCATCTCTTAATGACCGCACCAGATGACCCAGTTTTCTTTCATTGAGTCTTATGCCTCTGAAACAGCTTCCTGTGCCCTCTGAACCAGGGTCCCAAGCATCTTACAGCTCTGTGTTCCACCACTGCTGAACAAAAACAAGGCTCTGGCCAGACTATTATTTACTTTTCCCTTTAATACACAGTCAATTTTATACCTTCATACATTTTCCATCTTCCTAGACAAATGAAATTCTGTTCTTAAAATCCCACGTGTATGTAAGTGACATCTGCGTGAGGCGTTTGATAATTAACTTGGAAGGAAGGCTGGGTACACCCATAAATCCTTCTGAGTGCATTCATGAAGCTCCTACTGGATGCATTCTG